>NC_091453.1:6470124-7952624 GCF_964237555.1 Oryctolagus cuniculus
CTGTTGGTTCACCCCCAAAATGGCCGCCACGGCTGGCACTGTGCCCATCTGAAGCCAGGAGCCAGGTGCTTCTCCTGGTCTCCCATGCGGGTGCAGGGCCCAAGCACCTGGGCCATCTTCCACTGCCTTCCCGGGCCACAGCAGAGAGCTGGACTGGAAGAGGAACAACAGGGACTAGAACCCGGTGCCCATATGGGATGCCTGCGCTGCAGGCGGAGGATTAACTACGGTGCCAGTGCCAGACCCATCGATGCAGATTTTTTTTTTAATTTTTTGACAGGCAGAGTGGACAGTGAGAGAGAGAGACAGAGAGAAAGGTCTTCCTTTGCCGCTGGTTCACCCTCCAATGGCCGCCGCGGCTAGTGCACTGCGGCCAGCACACCGCGCTGATCCGATGGCAGGAGCCAGGTACTTCTCCTGGTCTCCCATGGGGTGCAGGGCCCAAGTACTTGGGCCATCCTCCACTGCACTCCCGGGCCACAGCAGAGAGCTGACCCGGAAGAGGGGCAACCGGGACAGAATCCGGCGCCCCAACCGGGACTAGAACCCGGTGTGCCGGCGCCACAAGGGGGAGGATTAGCCTAGTGAGCCACGGCGCCGGCCACGATGCAGATATCTTAACCACTGCACCGAACACCTGCCCCTGCCATGAACTTTTTAAAGACCCTCCTCATGTGCTCAGGTTTCAATTGTTTTGCACCGAGTTTCCCTTTTAATTGCACTTTTCGTGAACTTTTTAAAGTCCTCTCTTACGGTCTCAGTGACAACTAGTCAACAGTAGAGTTGTAGCGTGAAAGTAGCCACAGACAAATTTGGCTGTGTTCCAACCAAATCTTATTTATAGAATCAGGCAGAGGGCTGCTGTTTTCTGACTCCTGCTTTATACCCATGGCAAAAGTTGAAAACATGCTTCAGGTACCTGGTTTAGTTCTTCTAGAAATTAAGAGGGATAAAGAATATGAGATAACGAGAATGACAGCAGGTGGGAGTAGGGGAGTTAGATGAGGAGTAGGAGATAAGATAGGTAAGGTAGATGGAAAGACAGATGAAAAATGAGGAGGATTTTATAATAAAGCAACTTCAATGTTTTTTGAGACCAGTAAGATAAAATAGAGAGTTTGAGCCTCATGGGCCATGTGGAAGCCACCAAAACTTTATCATAGTTTTTCTGTGCAGGATAGATTCACTTTCCTGCAGCCATTTTATTTTCAAATGGCAAACTTAATCAGAGCAGGCACAATGAAGTTTGCAATATTAAATCACTGTCAAGTTATGCCTCTAAAAATAATTGTCCAACAGACTCTGTCAACTGAGTAACAACAATTTAGAAAGACAAAATTTACGACCAGGGATGATGAAACTTAAGATATTTCCCAGCAAAGAATTATGTTTTAGTTGCCTGATAGCAAAACAAGTCCTTTGTTATTAATACACTGATGCCTGTGACGTCATCACTATCTCAGATTAAAGACTTTCGTGGAGATGTCAAGTGCCTGGTATTGCTAAAGCTTTCAAAAGCTTTGGAGACTGTTCTTATTGTTTTGCAAACATTTCCCTTCTACGTACTTTGAAAGATGATTTCAGATCTCTTTAAAGAAGCTTTGTTCTTCATAGTTTCCTATTGGCTTTATTGCTTTCCTGTGCCAGCAAGAAAACTATCTGAGCCAGTAGCACAAAGACTTCAAAACATTTAAAGAAGCAATTCATGTTGCCACTTTAGGGAGTTCAATTTTCCAAAAAATATGGGAGCATGGGGGCTGGGAAATTGCATGACTGAGGACAGTGAGCCAGATCAAGTAGGACTCCTTTGCAACTCCAGAGGAAGCACTGTGTCCGGAAGGCCTTGTGGGCGTTGATCTCTCTCTGTGGGGGCACGTGGGGCAGTGGTCCTGGGTACCGACTTTTGGAAACAGACTGCCTTGGCTTGACTCAACAGCTCTGCTGCTCACTGGGTGGCCAATCTTAGACCCGTTATTCAATCACTGGCTCACCTTTCTTCATCTGTGAAATAGATATGATAATGTAAGTACTGATCTCAAAGAATCTTTCCAGAGTGAGTGAATTAAAACACATGGGGACGCTTAAGTGAATGGATATAGAAAACCATCAGTGATGTTTATTATTGTAATTAGTGAGGGGTAGACAAAAACTAATGAATCAGGTTTTCTTTTAAAAGTTTGTCACCTATGGAAAGGGGGGTGGTGGTGGTGTGTCCACTAGGCTGTTAAATATTGGCAGTGTACAGTTTTATAATGTATATATAAAATGCAAAGTTATTTTGGCACAGAGGTGATATTGCAACTAATGAGATCTTAGTTTAATCACAATCATTGTTGATTGATTAAAAGTTGTCACAACTGCTAATGTTAGGTGGGACTGATAATATTATAGTGTCAAACTAGACTCCTTCTAGATATTAAATATTTCTCAAATTCAACATACAGCAAGCCCATCTCAAATTTGGTCCAATTCCAGCATGACCAAACTCAGTGAATGTATCATTATCTATCTAGTTTTGCAAGCCAAAAATCTGGCATTGTCTTTGACCCTTCCCCATCTCTTATCACTATGCTCATTTTTATACCCTGCTACCACCATCTGAATATTTGTTTCTCCAAACGTTTATTTTTTTTGGACAGGCAGAGTTAGACAGTGAGAGAGACAGAGAGAAAGGTCTTCCTTCCGTTGGTTCACCCCCCAAATGGCCACCACGGCCGGCACGCTGCGCTGATCTGAAGCCAGGAGCCAGGAGCTTCCTCCTGGTCTCCCATGCAGGTGCAGAGGCCCAAACACTTGGGCCATCCTCCACTGCCTTCCTGGGCCACAGCAGAGAGCTGGACTGGAAGAGGGGCAGCCAGGACAGAACTGGCGCCCCAACCGGGACTAGAACCCGGAGTGCCGGCACCGCAGGTGGAGGATTAGCTTAGTGAGCCGCGGCGCCAGCCCAATATTTGTTTCTTATAAGCTGCTTTGTCTATAACTTGCTACAGCAGCCCAAAAGGACTGCAAAATCTCCTAAATGTCTCGATTTTGGGCATATCTTTCCATTATAAGTATGCACATCATTCTAATCCAAGCTACCAAAAATCTCACATAGGCTTCTAGGATAGCCTTCTAATTGGCCCATAACCATCCATCCCCTCCCCCCACCAATTCAATCTATTCCTCTAAAAACCCACATTCAGTTCAATTCCTTGAACTGACATCCACTTAACCTGCTGCACTTGCTAGGATTTTCCATTTATTCCTTGTGTAAAATATACAACTTGTGCCCTTGGCACATTGCATTTCATTGCTAGCAGGCTAACTTTCAGGATGCTCACATAGTTCTGCGTCTATCTATGAAGCCTCGTGTTTACTAAAAATCCCTAACCTGTTCCCATCAGTTTTTGAAATAATGACATAACTTCATGAAGTGTTATGTAAGATGATGCAACATGAACACATTCGTAATTCAGGGGGTTTTCCTATGGAAATTAGGTTCAATGCTTTGGGAAGATTCAATAAACCAGGTTGCTATAAAGAAAACTGCTGTTCAATTAGGTATGAGGGAGAAATCTGCAAAGTAAAACTGTAGGAGGATTCTGCACTCAAAATGCCTGTGAGTATATTTTCGTTCTTTTTCAAAGAAATGGATATGGAAAATCGTAGATAACACCTTATGGACAAGAAAGAGGCCAAGGAAATACATTAATGTAACCCACACTTAAAGACAAAGTCTTATCTCTACATGGAGTGATTGGTGAATGAATGCACATTTAGAATAAAGTGCATGTATTGTCTTAATGATTCTTATTTTATGGAACTTCTCCAACCAGCTGCTTGATTATCGGTATGGATTACATACAAGGGTAAAGAGTTCATTGAAAGTGAAAATATTATTTTGGCGCAAAACATTTTGCAATCCATGTAGAGGTTTCTTCAAAGATCCATTTTCTATGAACTTTTTGAAGACCCTTTGCATGATCAAATCATGTCATACCCTGAAGTTATTGTTTTTGAATTCTTCAAAATCTTTAAAATGGCCGACAAGGTCTGGTGTCAACTTCAAGGTTATCTTGAGAGTTGCTTCCCTGTGCCCCGGCCGCTGTCAGTACCTGGTAGGAACGTGCAGCCTTCTCTCACAGGGGGTTTGACGTGATGCTCCCTCTGCCCTGAGAGGGCGCCCCTTCCCTCTTCCTCCTTCGCATTATGCTCTGGTCTTCCCCAGCAGGCCAAGTGCCTGTGCTGTCTGTATTTGCCACATCACCTAACGGTTTTTAGCACAGTTGCAATTCTACATTGGTTTTGGGGTTATCTGGCTAGTATCCACTGTAGTGAGATTCATTGAGTTACCACTGAAGATTACCACAAACTTGGTGGCTTAAAGCAACAGAAATTTATTGTCTCACCATCCTGCAGGCCAGAAATCTGAAATCAAGGTGTCAGTAGGACCACGCTCCCTCTGTCAGTTCTAGAGGAGAATCCTTCCTTGCCTCTTGCAGCTTCTGGTGGCTACTGGTGCTCCTTAGCTCGTGGCAGCAGCACTCTTGTCTCGGCCTCCTTCTGTCCGCGTGATCCTCTTCTCTCTCCTATAAGCACATTCATCGGGTTTAGGGCCCACCTTAACTCCACGGGCCCACCTTAACTCCACGTGATCTTTTTTCAAGAACCCAACCGTAATTATATCTGCAAAGACCCTTTTCCCAAATAAGGTTATAGTCACAAATTCTGGGTATACGTATCTTTTGGGGGCTGCTGCTCAACCCACTACATCTAGTTACCCCACTAGACTCTGGATTCTACAGTAGTAAGAATTATATCATTCTTTGCCTATACAATGTCTGACACATAGATGGTGCTCACCAAATATTTATTAATTGAATGAACAAGTGGATACTCCTGTGTAGCCTCTCAACTGACTAAAATTATTAAGACTTCCAGAAAAATGGAAGTCTTGGGCTACCAAAACACAGATCACATTTTATGTGATCACTGTGACATATCCTTAATCTCTCTCAGATTCAGGTATATCTTTCCATTACCAGTATATGTAATCATAATGCAAGTTACCAACATCTCACATAGTCAACAGGTTAGCTTTCTAATTGGCTTATAACCGTCCATTCTTCTTCTCTCCACTAAATCCATTCCTTTATTTTTTAGAAAGCTTTTATTTAATAAATGTAAATTTCATAGGTACAGTTTTAGGAATATAGTGATTCTTCCCGCCATACCCACCCTCCCACCCCCACTCCCGTCCCACTTCCTACTCCCTCTCCCATCCCATTCTTTATTAATTATCTTTACATACAGAAGACCAACTCTATACTAAGTAAAGATTAACAGTTTGCACCCACACAGACACATAAAGTACTGTTTGAAGACAGGTTTTGCCGTTAATTCTCATAGTATAACACATTAAGGACAGAGGTCCAACATGGGGAACAAGTGCACAGTGACTCCTGTTAACAACTGATGCTCTTATTTATGACATCAGTGATCACTTGAGGTTCCAAGGCTATGGAAGCCTTTTGAGTCCACAGACTCTGTCAGTATTTAGACAGGGCCATAACCAAAGTGGAAGTTCTCGCCTCCCTTCAGAGAAGGTACCTCCTTCTTTGAAATCCATTCCTCTTAAAACCCAGATTCAGTTTCATTCAATTAACTGACACTCAACCTGGACTTATCACATTTTCTTTTCTTTTCTAGTTCTTTTCTTTACCTTAGAAACCTTTTATTTAAGGTATTCAAACTTGACACATTTCATATGTACAAATTAAGGAATATAGTGATTCTTTCCACCCTACCCTCCCTCCAACCCATACTCCCACCCTTCTTCCTCCTCCTCCTATTCCCATTCTTATATTTTACTAAGTATGCTCATCCATTTTAAAGTTGACATAATTCAACAATTTCTACTAAAAATTCTGTTCTGAAAAATAAGTTCCTATTACTTTTTAACTGCTCCTCCAACTGACCACTTGTTGCACAGTCCTTTAAAATGAAACTTTAAGACCTAAGAGCTAATTCCTTCTGGAATGACAAATTTTATAATTCCTTTGAAATTTGTAAGTTTTTTGCATATTTGACAGATACACATGCGGTGAATCAGACAGAGACCTTCTATTTGCTGGTTCAATCTCCAAATGCCTGGAACCGCACCTGGAAGCCAGAAACTCAATTCAGATCACCCCCAAGAGTGGAAGGGACCCAAGTACTCAAGCCATCATCCGCTGCCTCCCAGGGTGCGTATTAGCAGGAAGTCAGAATCAAGAGCAGAGTTGGGACTCAAACCCAGGCACTCTGACATGCGATGTGGGCATCCTAAAGTTCATCTAAACTCAGTCAAATGCACCCCACCTCCTCTCAAAATTTAAGACAGGGTCTACTTACATCCCTCCAGTGAGCATTTAGTGGAAAGAAGTACCTAGGGGGCTAACAGGAGAAAAGGAATGACAGGAAGCAATGCAAACAGCTGGAGCCATACTCTTCTGTCTCATTAAATAGATGCTCCCTGAATTAGGGCGATTTGACTCATGATTTTCAACTTGAGGATAATGCGACAGTGATATGCATTCCGTAGAAACCACACTTCTGATTTGAGCTTGGACTTTTTCCAGAGCTAGCAACATGATTCCATCCTCTCTGGCAATGTTGGCAACAGCAGCAAGCACAGTTCCCGGTCAGTGCCAAGGTCATGAGGGAAACAAGCAATGCTCTACAGTGTGCTATTGCTCACTGCATGCTTGCTTGGTACATTGGGTGTATTTAATGCATTTTCTATTTAGGATAGTATTGGGCATAATCCCATTGTAAGTCAAGGGGCAGCTGTACCCAAAAGCAAAATCCCCTTACATATAATAGCTTAGAGTTATACATTGCTTATTATGACTACCCCAGCCTCTAATAATAATGGAAATTTCACTTAGGGACAAGGGAAAAATATCAGCAATCTCAAAGTACACTGCCTCTCAAATGTTTGCAGCTCAGGTCTCCCATCTTAGTAAAGCTTTTGCCTTGACTCACCTGCGGCACAGGTGGATTTAGCACGGGATCCCTGCATCCTATGATCATAGGAAAGTCTAGTTATACTCTAAGCTACCGTGCAGAAGCTGTGCCTAGATCTCTTGACAAGACTCGGCACTCTGGGATTGAAGAAAAAACAATCAGAAAGGCGGCAGAATAGTAAGCATCTCAGAGGCATTGCTTTTCATCCCCTTCCTAAAACCAGTCCCTGTCAGGGCGAGATTTGGGCCGACTGAACGTCACTCAGTGGGTCCAGGGTCCTGTCCTCTTCCTGATGAGAAGCAACTACTGATTTGTATGATGTCTTCTTTGGGCTGGTGGATATGGGAGTGGGCTGTTAGCTTTGTCTTCTTTCTAAAGACCTACAGAGAGGAGGCACTTGGAAGCTAACCAGGAGAGGCTATAGTGTCCACGAATGTAATACAACCTTATCATTGAGTACCTAGGGGGGCTGAAGCATTTCACCTATGTTGCAGAAAATCCCCACAATGCCCTGGTGTGGTACAGATTCCTAGCCTCAGTTTACAGACAGGGAAAGGCAGGCTCGGAGTGGTTAAGAAGCTGGCCCTTAGACACACAGTTCATACGCATTTCTTAGCATTCGAATGCAGACTGGCTGGCTCCAAAGCCCACACATTTTCCACTTTGCCAAGCTGCTTCACAGAATTTGCTCTCAAAGGAGAGGAGCTAGTATTTGGTGACTTACCACTAAGATAACCTCAGATGGCACTTGAATTTCTTGTTTTTCAAACTGAGCTATTTGCATCACTAGGCATATGTGGTGACATGCCAGGGTAGGCAAAACCACATAATCAATTTGATGCACCATTTATGTCAAGCCATTTCGATGGAAATACAACTTTTAAGATGAAACTAGAGATTGAAAATCTATGTTTTGCTTTTTGGAAACCACTTTCGCTCAAACAATGCGATGTGTCGGGAAAAAAGAAATCCCATTTCCCACTTCTACCTTCAGATGGGCTCTGAAAGGGAAGGTGAGAACTATTCCAAGAGTTTGAAAAAATTTCGTTGTGTGAGTGTGTCAGTCTGGGACCAGAATCCACTCTAGGTATCTCAGAGGCGATTTAATACTGGAAACTGTTTACAGAACTGTTGGCAAGGCAGGAGGAGCAGAACGGGGGGAGGTGGGGGACCCAGGGAACAGTCATGCAGGAAGGGACTGGAGTAGCCGAAGAGAGATGTTGTTACCAGAGCCCAGGAGCACATTCGTCACTGAAATCGTCCACAGCTGCTGCTGCTGGAATCCTGTCACTCCTGGAAACACCAAAGGCCACTGGAGCCTGTGGCTGCCCGTGATGTCAGATCTGCTAATGTCACCAGCACTCAGCTGCTGGCAGCCGACAGCAGCTGCCCATCGCTACAGCTGCTCAGAAACTCCAGCCATCTGCCGAGTCAGAGACACCAGACGCAGTAGAAACACGTCTCCTCCTCCTTCCACTTCTCATCTCCTCTCATTCTCTCCCCATGGCAGAACCAACCAGAGGCCACTGGGCAAGGGAATCCGAGAAGTGTAGTTGCAGGTTTTTTGCAACAGGGAGGTGAGCAAAGAGGGTGGGAGTGGAGTAATTGGACAGTTGGCCAGCCATGGTCTATTATGGGGATTAGTAATCGAACCACTTCCACGAAGGCTTACCTTAAATGTCTTCCCCAAGGAAGTCAAGGGATACATGTCTGCTCTGAGAGAGGTATATGCAAGTGTTGCTTGCTTTCCCACATCTGGTAGGTTTCTGAGGTCAGATAGTGAGAGTTTGTACAAGTTCAGACAGTGAACTATGAGCAGCCTTTGTTCTATGTTCCAGTGCCAGTCTTCCACACGGAGGATCCTAGAAGTGTGAACACATCCTGTGGATTCACTTCTGGGCCTGGCAAGCGATCACATTGTAAGCCTATGGAGAATCACTTCTTAATGGGAGGTTTCACACCATCTGCCCCCTGCTCAATATGTATTCTATAAAAGACAATTTCCTGTGCCAAAACTTTTTTTTGGTAGATTATGTATACTACACTGGGTTCTGCCCCCACCTTTTAGAGAAGTTTAATTCATTTGAAAGGCAGAATATGAGAGAGAGAGAGAGAGAGAGAGAATATGAATGAATGAGAGAATGAGAATGAATGAATCTCCCGTCTGTTTCACTTCCCAAATGCCTGAAATAGCCAGGACTATGCCAAGCTGAGGCCAAGAGCCTAGAACTCCATCTGGGTCTCCCAAGTGGGTGGCGGCATCAGAAGCTGAGGAAGAGGTGAGACTCAATCCCAGGCACTCCAATATGAGTTACAGGTGTGGCTGTCCCAAGTGCTGGCCGAACCTGCTATGCTGCAAGGCCCACTGCCCTAGAGCTTAGCAGTGTATACATACATTAGAGACTGGAGCGGCTCTGCAGGTAACAACCAAAAGTTAACCACCTCATGTTTGATCCTGGAAGCCTCTTTTGCTAGGAGCTGGCAGGGCCCGGTGACTTGCTGCTGCACGGAACCATGAGGGCCGCCTCTGTTTGCTTTCAGGGAAGTGGAACATGAGCTCCTCGCTTTGTTAATTTCACTGCTGATGGTGATGGCTCATCTGCCTGGCCTTGCCGCTCGTGTCCCTCCTAAGCGTCCTAGTCACCCTTGCAGAGATAGCATCTTAAAAACACATCTGTTTTCTTCACTCTCATGCTTAAAACAAAACAAACTTCCATGAACTCCCTCGGCAATCTAGTGTTTTGTAGGGAGAGAGTAAAGGCCTTTTTGTAGTTCTATCTGCTGCTCATGCCCGGCACCCAAGTGCTAGTTGGATAGCCTGCACCTTGCTCTCTACCAAAACTGAGAAACCTGAGGTCAAGTTCGGGTAGAGCCACCTATAAGCTGTGTGATCTTGGACATGTTACCTCTCTGTGCCTCAGGTTTTCGCCGCTGTAAAAGGAGATACTTATTTTATGGAATTGCTTTCGGGCTTACATGAATTACTGTATATTAAGTTCTTAGTACAGGGTTTGGCATTAAGTGGTCGAGAAACGAAAGTTATTTACTATTCGCATTCTTACTATCCGCACCTTACTGTTTCCGTTCTTTTCTGTGGTTTCCCCAACCCAAGTTGCCCTTCTTTCACCTCCACTGCTTAAAATCTTCCTCATTTGCTTTTAATGTAAGTCCAGCAAGTCATTTAGACTGTCTCAGCCTGTTTCTTTGTTCATTGCGTTGAAGACTGGTCTTCGTACTTCATTGGATTCTCCCATGGGATGAATGAGATCATAGGAAAGTTCTATGGCAAACTGTAAAGTGTCTCACACGCCTTGTCTATAGGCTCTCTTCGACCCTTCCCGGGTTACTCATTTCTGCTTTGATGCTCCCCGAATATGATACTCACAGAGCTTGGGACAATTCTTGATTATTGTCATATAACTTGCTTGTTATTTGCTTTGCTAGTCGTGTCCACATGTGACCTGAATGCATCTTCTAGCTAAGTCTGTCCGTTCAGCTTGTTGCTGAATTGAATGAACTAAAACCCCCGATTCATAAGACAGCTTCAGTTGACAACAGGGGTTGCCATGTTTTATTTACACATTTCTTTACCCCAGGAAAGCAGTCTCCAAAGGTGCTATTTCAGCCCTAAATGAATAGGCTTCCTGGTGTAGACCAGTGCTATTCCAGGGGTGGTTTCCAGACCAGCAGCAGCAACAGCTGGGGGCTTGTTACTGCTGCAGATTCATGGGCTCCACCCCAGACCTACTGAAGCAGACTGTCTGCGCTGGACAGGAATCTGTTCAGCTGCATCAGCCTCATGTGTGCAGATATCCAACAAGCACTGGTGTAGACCATTTGGAGGAGGAAAATCTCAATTTTATCCATTTGACATGTGATAGGCTATTACAAATAGGCACTCCCCTGTTTACTCAAAGGCAAGTTATTTCTAACAAATGGTGTCATGTCTTCCAATAGGCCTGGAATCCATCTGAATCTTTGCTGGTCTCCCAAAGTGTGAGGAGTGGTTGTTTTAACTGGCTTATTATATGTACGGCAAATTTCAGCTTGAAGAGAAAAAAAGGCTAAGGGGACAAAAAGGGCACCTATGGGTACTTCGTTAATCAAGTCTATAAACTGTGACTTGTTTTTTGCAAAAATGAGAGGCTGTTGACTGTATCCTCCTTAAGAACAGTGTCATCAAGCCGCTAAGTGGAGAAAAGCATCTTAAATTCTCGTCTTTTTACACCTTGAAAGGTTTACCCTTCCAGAGGTGAGAATGTGGATTGTACATTGTAAACAGTAACGGTTTGGTTCGTGGTTTGCGCAGTTCTGCGGTTCACGGTTCACGCAGTTCACGGCTGGAGCCTGTTACAAATGTTGTCTTCTTGGCCGCCAGGGTAAACACTTCCGAGTTTAGGTACTAATTACTGTCACATGAAAAGCACGGCGACCTATACTGACTTCTCGCCTGTCAGGAAAGCCTTCTTGCACATGGCAGCGTGTCACAGGGACTTGTACAAGGTATAGTTTCTAATTTTCATGGCTGACCTGTTATTTTAAAATACCAACAGCAAGATAAAGAGTGTGGACAAAAAAGCAGCACCAACCAATGCCCTTTGGCCCTCCTAAACTGGAAGCCGAAAGCTCCCTTGCCTTTTAAGGAAGATTACAATCTGCCAAAATAGAAAGAGGGGTTACAAAAGGATTATGTTCTATAATAAGTTTTGGACAATCCAGTTTTTTCCTCAAGCAATTGAAGACTACAGTGTGATTGCATTGTGTGTTTGTCCTGAGGGAGTAATTTGGGCATGGATTATTTCAGCTAGCTGTGGAACAGATTTGGCCTCAAAATATGATGTGTTCCTAAATTCTGGACTGTTTTGGGGGTCTCGTTCCTTGGGGGACTGCCCATAGGATAAATCATACATGGCTTTTGTGAAACCATGTATGACCCCAGGACACTGGGACTTCTCTAAGCAGGTAGAAGTGAATGGGATTAAGTGAATTAATATTTGCATAATGCCTGCCACCCAGAAAATGCTATACAAATGTTTGCTAAATAAGTGAGATGTTTTATTGAACCAAGGAAGCTCTCATCTGTGCTTCTGAATATTTTTGGATTGGAAAATGGTGGATCTGGAAAGAACGGATATCCTGGGGCTTGGGCTGTAGAACCCCACAACCCAGTGGGCAGCAATTGCCATTTTTGCTTGTGACTTCCATCTATGCCACATTGCTTCCTAGGATTCCTTGCAGCAAGGCAGAGTAACAGACAGCATATTGCATTTGGGGTCTCATTGTCAGTTTTCAGCTGAGGACTTTGGGTAAAGCTGCCGCACTTCTCCCTGCTCTTCAGTTTTCTTAGATGTAGAAGCTCACACTCAATATGTCAGCTCAAGAGCTGTGTGAATTCAAAAGCACTATTTGTACAGATGGTTTTGGCCTTAGATATTCAGTCCCAGTACCCGTGTGCAGGGCAGCTGATGTATTCGGGGAGTCACTGGGGATCGATGGCTAACAGTGGATGTATGTTCCACAAGAGTGGGGAGATGCTGCAGCAGGAATGTGAGAAGACCCTCTCTGGGCGAAATGGCGTGGGATTATCCAGAGCACAGCAGAAGTGTCTTTTCCACTCACAAAAGTTAGTGGACAACACTTCCCGTAATTGTCACTGCTTCTTACCCACCCACCATTCATCCTGCTGTGTTTTCTAACAAAGCCGTGCCCTTTTTTTTAAAAAAAAATATTTTATTTACTTGAGAGGTAGAGCCACAGACAGTGAGAGGCAGAGACAGAGAGAAAGGTCCCCCGTCCGATGGTCCACTCCCCAAATGGCCGCAATGTCTGGAGCTGTGCCGATCTGAGGCCAGGAGCCAGGTGCCCTCCCCCCCCACCTCCACGCGGGCACAGGGGCCCAAGGACCGAGCCATCTTCCACCACCCTCCCAGGCCACAGCAGAGAGCCAGACCAGAAGAGGGGCAGCCGGGACCAGAACCAGCGCCCACACCGGACGCCGGTGCCACAGGCAGAGGATCAACCCACGGTGCCACAGCGCTGGCCCCCAAACCGTGCATTTTTCTGGTGTGTGTTCTGGCAGAAGTTGATCCTATCTACACTGTAAGGGCTAGCCTGGTTGGCTTAGGTTATCCCATTCCCATTCTCCTCAAGGGGGCACATGACTCAACCATGGCCTGTGAGACTGAGGAAAGACTACCGGGGGCTCCTGGGAGGTCTTCTCACTCTCAAAGGCGGGTTAGCAAAAGAGGTATACTTGGCATTGCTGTGTGTGGCGGAGCTGGCTGGAACCACTGCAGCCATCTTTCTGCTTGCCTGAGGCTGAAGTCAACACTGAGGCTGTTAAAATAGAAAGATGCGGGTGAGGGGGGTGGGGGGTGGGGTAGGTGAGGTTAAAGGCGTGCTGCGCCGACACCAGCGCAGCTGCCGCGGAAGTTCCCATATGTCGTCTCGTCAATCTCCACGGCCGTCTCCGAGGTAGCTCGTGTTATCCCTGCTGAATGGAATGAGGAAACCAAGAGGTTAAACTGCTCAGGGTCACCCAACACGTAGGTGGAAGATTTAGAACTCAGACGGAGGTCGGCTCAACTTCAAAGGCTGTGCGCTCAAGTTGTCGTGGTCGCCTTAACCTTATGTCAGATGAAAAATGATCAAGAGGCAGTCTATTTACTGTGACCATGGAGCTAGTGGGGCCTGGGAGTTGGATGGCCTGCGGGGTGTGTGTGTCTGTGTGTGAGTGAGTGAGAGGGAAGGAGAGAGAGAGATGGAGAGAGAGAAAGATGTTGGCTTTGCTGCCCAGCATCTGACCTTTGTGGACCTCCATTTCATCATGAGTAAGATAGTTGGACCAGATGTTTACTGAGGTTCTTTTTGGCTCTAAGATCTTTCGAAATGCTTGGTAAACCACAGGGAGGGCTAAGAGAAAATAAATAACATGCATTTGGTATCTAGAGGAAGGGTGCTGGGTAGGATTTCTCCTTCACCCTGAGGTTCAGGGAACCTGAAAAACAGAGGGTTCCATGTGGCATTCGATGGGACAAGCCCAGACCAGCTAAGGATCCTTGCTGGAGGAAGAGGAAAAGAGGCCAAAGGAGGGGCTCCTCAGCGTAGCCCACTTGATTACCGAGTCCCTGAGGAAGGCCAGCGTTTTCTCTTCGGGTTTTCACTTCCTTCTGTTCCTACAGTGCTTAAAACAGGGCTGAGAGTGGGAATCCAAGGCACCTTTAAATACTTGACTCCTGTTCCCTCGTTAGTGCTAGAAGCGTGTTCCTGTGATCTCATCACCGCAATTAACAGCACTGCTTAGAGAATGGTCAGGGAGGAGCCCCTTGCAGGAGACACTGTAGTCCTGGTGTTGAGCTCTGAAAGGAGCCGAAACTGTTAGACAGCATGTGTCCATTAGGTCCCTGTGTTAGTTGTCTGGGGCTATCATAATGAAGCACCACCAGGAGTTTATTAACTCACAGTTCTGGAGCCTGGAAGTTCAAAACCAAGATGTCGGCAGGGCCACGCCCCTGTAAAACACGTAGGAGAGAATCCTTTCTTGCCTCTTCTAGCTTCTGGTAGCTGCCAGCAATCCTTGGCATCTGTTGGCTTGCAGCTGCAGCATGCCATGCTCTGTTACCATTGTCACATGGCCGTCTTCGCCCGGCATGGCTCTTCTTATAAGGACAGAAGTCATATTGGATTAAGCACCCACCCTACTCCAGAATGACCTCATCCTACTAATTTCGTCTTCAAGGACTGTTGTCACATTCAGATTACATTCTGTGGTACTGGGCGTAGGAATTCAATGTATCCCTTAGAAGGAGACAGTTCAATCCCCAACAGCATCTATGCAGGCAAAGCACTACCCACACTAAATTGAGTTCTTGCTATCCGAGATGGCATGTTTGTCTGTCTGGGACTGCTTTACTTCATCTAAGCCCCTTTTAGTGTTTGTTAACAATGGATTCTGTCCTCAAGAAATTTGGGGGAGTGAAAAAGGAGCTGGATGTTCCCGGAGCAGCAGCCAAACGATGTGGTCCCCCAGATGAGCACTTCTCACATGTTAGTGTGCACGTGGTCCCCATCCCACCCTACCCCTCTGCCCTGAGGAGCAGCTGAAAAAGCAGACTGAGTGCAGCAGGTCTGGGCTACGGTTTGAGGGTCTGCCTTTCTCACCAGCTCCCAGGTGCTGCTGCCACCGCCGCCGCCGGCAGCCTGCACAGGAGCAAGTCCCTAGATCTCGAGTTAATGCCGGTCACATCTTTGCAGACAGACCTTGCACAGTGATCCTTGTTGGGTGATTTCAAGACTTTAGCTGAATATTAGCCAGCAGGAGTCCCAGTAAATGAAGTCAAAACATTCCAAAATGGCAAAGAGCAATTCAATTATCTTTTTTGCTTGTGAAAGTGAAGTTCAAAACATCTGTGTGCATTCATCTGGGTGGATACAGTGTGTCTTACTCCCTGGCCCATGGTGAGCAGTTGAGTTGTACGTGTCAGAAGCTGTGATTCTTAGGGAGAGACCAACTTCAAGGTGTAGGACAAGCAGCTTCCTGTCTCAATGTGTCAGCAAAACTTCATTTGAAGCAGCTTCAAGCCATTTCTGACAAGGACTGCTCAACTCCTGCTGTGGGAAGTCAAATGGCCCCATTTGTTTGGGTTCAAATCCTGCTGGAGGCTCAGTCCTAGGGCCCAGCCAGATGATCCCTGAAGACCACATCTGTGGCTTTGCTCCCCCCCCCCCCACCCATAACCTCCTCATTTGCTGCTTCCCTCAGACTGTCAATGACTCCCCGAAGCTCCCCAGCCATGCTAGCCTGGGGCCAGACCAGCATGTAGAAGGACCAGGAGGAGGAGCCAGGCTGTATCCCTTGGAGGGTCCAGCCTCTGGATGAACTTCTGCAGAGCAGGTTCCAGAGAAGTGCAATCCTTGTGTGATGTCAGGGGCTGGCAATTTGGTTTTCCAGATTCAATAATGACCTGATTATTTCCAGCCCGAAAACACCCATGCACTGCTGGCTCTTTTACAATACTTAGTTGGAAGTTTCTAGGAAGATAGCTGTCCCTTTGGCACAGTGCATCTTCTAGGTCAGAATGTCAGTTTGTTTTCATGCACAGTATTGTGACAATAAGACTAATAAAAAGCGATGTGTCAGACTCCAAATCCCCATGATGTCTTCTCATAGTAGAGAAAATGGGGAGAAAAAGAACAGCACAGGGTGTTGGTTACCTGTTGCTGCAGCACCAACCACACCAAAAGTTAGCAGCTGAAAGTACAACTGCAGTACGTGCTTATGATTTTGTAGGTCAGGGATTTGGATACACAGTCGGGGTGGCTTCTCTGAGCCTCAATATTTGGGTCCTTGGCTAGGTATCTTGAATGGCTGGCAATTGGTTGAGGTGGTTCAGTTGGGGTCATGGGTCTGGGACCTCATTTTTTTGCCATGTGGCTTCTTCACACAGCCAGTGTGCTTCCCATGGTGGTCTCAGGATAGTTAGACTTATAATCAGACACTGGTGGCTGCCAGGCTTCTCAAAAGTTTGGCATGCATGGGCTTGGCTCAGAGCAAGCATCTTAAAAATGTCATCTTAAAAAATGTTTATTTGAAAGCAGAGGAAGAAGGGAGGGAGGGAAGGAGGGGAGAGAGGGAGAGAGAGAGAGAGAGAGAGAGAGAGAGAGATCTTTCCTATGCTGGTTCTCTCTCTAAACACCTGCAGCATTCACGACTGGGCCCGTCCAAAGCCAGGAGCCAGGAACGCCGCCCAGATTTCACATGTGGGTGGCAGGGACTGAAGTCCTTGACCCGTTCATCTGCTGATTCCCAGGGTGCGCATTAGCAGGAAGTTGGATCTGCAGCAGGGGTACTCCAGTATGGCATGTAGGCATCAAGCAGTGGCTTAACTCACTGTACCACAACGCATGTACCACCTAACCTTTCTGACATGTTCTACTGGTCAGAGCTAGTTGCAAGCCCTGCCTAGTTTGGGTGGGGGTGGGAGTGGGGAGAAGAAATAGACTAGCTCTTCCTGGGAGCAGTGACAAAGGATTTGTAGATACATTAAGCAACCACCAAGAGAGGTGGAAAGAAACATTTGTATTTGTGTTCTATCCAGGTTCTGATGAGAGTAAGCCAAGTCCGGCAGTCAACAAAATTCCCAATGATTCCTGGCCTCTTCCTTCTAGTGGCCAATTTTTAACTTTATGGTGGAGAGTCAGCAACTGGTCTTTGAACCTTGTGCTACACACACTTTGAGTCTTTTTTTATTTTTCAAAACTTTTTTGCTTTCCTGCCTTCCAACAGCAAGTCCTTTCTAGTTGAAGACTTTTCAAACAAGTCTTTTATCATGTATTTTTGCTGTTTTATAAAAAATCATTTAAGCTAAACATGAATGTCTTTTCATGTGCAAAATGATGCCCATGTTGCTGTGCACAGTAAAATGTAAAAATGCCTCCTCATGGTCTCTCCACCGACTCATCATCTCAGAGGCAACAACTACAGATAATCTATTTTGTCTGCCTTTATACCTTTGTCCATATGCATTTAAGTACACGTGGAAATGCTTATCTATCATTCTTCCTTAAATGAGATCCAACACTATGTGTTATTCTGTGAGTTACCTTTTCCATTTAATATGTGTTGGTGATTATTCCATATTAATATATCTACACACAGCTTTTTTAAAAATGCTACATATTATTCCCTTGAACAGAAGTGACATAATTTTTGTAATGACTCCTCACATAATAGACCTTTAGTTTGTAACTTTATTTCTAAGATTTATTTTTATTTGAAAGCCAGAGCTACACAGAGAGAGGACAGGTAGAGAGAGAGAGAGGTCTTCCATCCGATGGTCAACTCCAACTGGCCGCAATGGCTGGAGCTGAGCTGATCAGAAGCCAGGAGCTTCTTCCAGGTCTCCCACGTGGGTGCAGGGGCCCAAGGACCCGGGCCATCCTCCACTGCCCTCCCAGGCCACAGCAGAGAGCTGGATAGGAAGTGGAGCAGCCGGGACCCGAACCGGTGCCCATATGGGATGCCAGCACCTCATGCCAGAGTGTTAACCAACTGTGCCATAGCACCGGTCCTAGTTTGTAACTTTTAAACAGTATACATCAACTTTTAAACAGTATATATCAATTGAAATATTCTTATATCTGTACCTTTTTGTACTTGGGCAGATGTTTCCATATGCCTGGCGTTTAATAGCTGGGTCAGAGAGCATGGGCATTTAACTTCAATAGATACAATTGACTCTTGGAATCTGGAGTGCCAAGTTCCACTCTTCCATCTCATTTATTCATACCCATGACAACAGTGGGTATAACTAATGTTTTTAATTCTTCTAAGTTGACCAGTGGGTGAAAATGTTATCTTACCATTGCATTTCTTTCCTACAATTATTGGTTATTTTTCTTTCTCTGAATTGTCCTGTTATCATTTGCCAAGCAAAAAGTATGTCTTTTATAATTTTACTAAATATCTGTGGAAGCCCTTCATATGTTAATCCTTTGTTGTTTCCTAAAATGAAATTTCCAGATGTAGAATCAGCGAGTTGAAGCGTTGACTTGTTAAGGGAAGGCCTTTGGTTGTCCTAGCCGAATTTCAGGGAGTCCGAGTCATCCTTCAGATTATACTCTTGGAAGGGAGTCATCTTATCCTATTGGCGAGTTGAGTTTCATTGCTTGACAGTATACAGGCCCTCTGTATAAAAGAAATATGGCTGTGGACTGGATACTAACATGCTGTAAGGCTTTTGAGGCCCAATGAGGCTTAGCTACTTTGACAATAATTAGCAAACTTCCAGAATGTAGTTAAGCCAATAGGTGGCTCATTAACCATGACCAGAGCCACAGGAGACCTTTCACTCAATGATTGTACACATTTTCTCATTCCTGAAGAGTTAGGAGGGGAACCAGACTCTGGTTAGTGACTGAGCCATTTGTTGAGTACCTGCTCCGATCCAGGCAATGCTTTAGGTGCCACTTATTCTTAGGATCTGGACTCCCTAAAGATGAGGTCAATTTCTGAATACAGCTGTACAGTCGAAGAGGCCATTTGCATCTCCAGATTTTTTTCAGCAATTTGAATACTATGTCTTATGCGGCTAATACAGCTATACAACTGTATTATTTAACCACTAAGGTTAGCTGGCTATTTCACCTCTGAATCTCAATGCAGCTCTTGTGCACTCAACTGCTTCATACCTAATTTAAGTAAAGTTTTTTTTCCAGACATAGCCATAAGTAAGAGAGAAAACATTGCTAAAAGTTGAAAATGCAGATAACTTGTGGTGTGTGGACATGCGCAGGAAGTTAAGTTACTCTTAAAGGAAATATGATTTAGGAGATAGCCAGGAGCTTGCACAAACACTTCTGTCATTTGAGAATTTAGAAATCTGCAAAGGTCACGGATGTACCTCAGCAGTCATCTGCACACAATATATTTTAGGCACATTTTATTCAAAACTGGTGCTATCGAAACACTTGTGGTTAAATGATTTGTGTTTCAGTTATGTGAAGTCTAAAATTCTGAACACTGCATTTTGTATCATGAGTGACAAAGTGTTACAATCAGAAAGTTTTTATTGTTGTTTGTTTGCTGGGTAGACTAGTAACTTGTTCTGGTGAAGATTTTGACGCCAATGGGGGCACCTAGTGTGAGCATAGCCTGGATGTATTTGCTGCCACTGCTTTCAGTAATTGGACAGACATAGCTGACCCTAGGTTTGGGCACGCACGTGGGACTGAGTGCGAAGATTTTATTTGAGGCCTAGCTGTCTTCCTAATTGATTCTGAAACCTTTGGGAATTCACCTAACCTCAACGGCTCATTTTCTTGTCTGTATAGATTCTGGCTATAAAATTTCGTAAAAACTACCTTTAGATGGGCACAAAACAACTTTAGGATGGGAAGATACTTAACAAATGTAACAATGATCTTGCAATATGAGTTCATTATTCTGCCATAATAGAAACAGGAACTGCATCCATTCACTCTCATGCCTTCCTTCATCTATTAGCAGTTTCTAATTAGCTGCTGTGAGCCAGGTATTGTAGCAAGTGCTGGAATAATCCAACAAACCACACCTGGTTTCTGCCCGGTTTTACAGGCCAATGGAGATGGTGGCCTAGCCAGTCGATGCTGTCCTGGAGCTGGCTCATTCAGGCTCACAAGAGCCGATTGTTAAATTTTCAGTGATCCTGCAAGTGGGTTGTTAAACATAGCCATTACTCAAACTTATCTAAGTTGATTCTTATTCCTCAATTCTCTATTTGTGAATTTTCATATTCAGTAAAATTTGTAAGCCCCCAATCGATACTTTTGGTCATTTGTGGACATGTGTATGTGCAGAGTCATAAAACATTCAAGTTGCCCAACGTGTGCAGTCCTGGCCGAGGTTGAACAAAGCTTTCTTGTTTCAACTCTTGTGCTATAAATGTGTCCTTTTCATGGACTATTTAGTGCCAGGTCTTTCCCACATTTTTGTGTTTTTTTTTTTGTGGGTGATTTCACTGTTGCAAATGGCTCTCGGGGAGGGCATTTGGCCTAGCAGTTCAGATTCCTGGGTCCCATATCGGAGTGCCTAGGTTTGAGTCCTGGCTCCAGTCCTGCTTCCAGCTTCCCGCTGATGTGCACCTTGGGAGGCAGCAGGTGATGACCCAAGTACTTGGGTCATTGCCACCCACATAGAGACCTGGATTGGGTTCCTGGCTCTGGGTTTTGGTTTGGCCCAGTCCCGTCTATTGCTGGCACTTGGGGAGTAAATCAGTGAATGAGGGCTCTACTTGTCCCTCTATCTCTCAAATGAATAAAATAGTGCCCAAGAACAATACTGATGTGCTGTGTAGTGTTTCTAAGTACAAAAGGGCTGTAATATGTTTCACGGAGAAAGTAGTATGTCAGAAAAGCTTCATTCTGGCATGAGTGAAGTGCTGTCTACCATGAGTTCAATGTTAATTGTGGGGAGCAACCCGGACTGGACTGAGTTACTGGAATTAAGACTTATTCTATGCATCTGCTCTCCCACAATATGGCGCTGGGAGAGGAGGCAACAGCTTCTACACAGCTGCCTCTCACCAACTTGACAAGCTGCAGGACCTGCTCCTGATTGGAGGAGAGCAGCGTACTCGGCATGTGGGCAGCCGAGTTAGGATTGGCGGAGGAGGACTATAAAGGAGGAGAGAGACAGCATGCACCAGGAACATCTAAGAGGAACATCTAAGGGGAACACCTGTGCAGCCCCCGAGAGAGCCGGCCGGCGGTGTGCCGCTCCCCTGCGGAAGTGGGGAATGTGGCAGGGGGAACCGCCCTTCCACGGAGGTGGAAGGGACGGCAGCCAACCCGGGAAGAACCAGCAGCAAACCCGGGGAGGGCCGAGCAGACGAAAGAACAGCGCAGGGTCCTGTGTCGTTCCTCCACGAAGAGGGGGAGCGACATAATGGTGCCGTGACTCGGATATGAAGCCTAGGCAGGACTTAGTGTCGCTCCTCCACGAAGAGGGGGAGCGACAGTTAATGAATCAGCAATATATATATTAAAAAGCTGTCTTTGAGTAGAAACATAATACAAGATGACCTATTGATCAGCTGATGAAAGTGTTTATCAGAGGCTCACAGGAACCTAACCTTGTATTTTCCCCAGGATCATCAATTCAATATTTGCTAATTCAACGTTTGCAGTAACTTTATAGAACATTATTGTGAATAATGAAAATTGACTACATAAGCTTATAGGATTGTATTACACAAAAAGTACTCAAATCCTCACTTCCTGACTATTGTGCTACATATTCCTAATATCCATGCTCTTTAAGTTATTTAAAACTATTGGATCTGCATAGAAATACTACGCAATAGTTATGCTATTGTGCATTTCTTTCCAACCCTTCCATCATGTTCAGTGGTGTCAAGTCAGTAATTTGACATGGACCATGGCACACCTGTTTCTACCACAGTAATGGCCAAGTACTACCAATCAAAGCTTTTTCTTCCTAACTCCCACCCAGTTGTTAAATGTTTACTAGTACACAACTGCCTTGAGCTTTCTCCAGAGGACCCATTCTGCACTACTGGAGTCAACTTTCAGAGCCTAGGAGAGCGCCCAAAGATACACAGTTCCTGCTCTCCTGCCTCCACCCCAGGTCCACTAGCCACTACGGATTGGTGCTCTCCTGCCTCTAGGTGGGATTTATAGTTCAGAGCTCCCCGTGAGAAAAGGTGTGCTGAGAGCTCCAAATGCCTGAGTTGAGACCCTTGTTTGGCTCCCTCCCCTTCTCCTTTCCGCTTCCCTCTTATCCTTAGCATTTCTCCTGGGAGCTCCTTCTTGGTAAGTCACTTGCACACAAATTGAAGTTGCAGGATCTGCTCTTGGAGCAGCCAATCTAAGACAGTACTATAGCAAATCCTGGAAGAAAGTCATGGGGTCAGCAACGGATTGCGTGTGTGTCAATTTGGCCCTGAAGATCTACTTGATAGATATTTTCTGGTTCCAATTCCTCAAGAAGCCATTGTGTTCTAATTTTATCCTTTAGTTTAAATGTTCTAATGACCTGTAAATAGGTGTCAAGTAAAAATTCTCTAGGTTTTGTAGTGTTTAACGTATCCATTTTGATCAAATATGAAAGATTACTGGAATGTCCTTTATCTGGCCTAGCTTCTTGGTGGGTTTGCCTCTGCTGAGCTCAGCTAGTGGCCTTGAACTCTGACACCGAATAATAAATCAAGCTTTCATCAAGTTCTTCTTTGCCTGTTGAGAAACAAAAACCCATAAGCAATGCTGCAATAACTTCCTTTGAAATTCTAATTTGTTTCACTGTGATAAAAAAATGTGATAAGCATAAGCAGCCAACTGTGTTGTATATACCTAGAATGTGATCCTCTAAATAGTTCTATTTTCAAATTATTCTTGCCATAGCGTTAGCAAGTGCCAGTTCAGATACATGGTCTGGGTAATTGTTCAGTAATTAAATGCTTGCTTGGGAAAACAATTGTAGTTTACTAAATTGCTTTATTGCATTTTGAGAGGCTGAAAGGGGCATTCAATCAGGTAGAGACTATGTGTTTGTCTTCTAAACAAGACGTTGTAAATTATTCACATGGGCAAAGACTGAATTTGAAAAGGAAGAAACTTGGGGCACAGGGCAATTATTGCTCCGACAATCACTGTAGATTTCAGTAGGCCTCATAAAAGGAGGCCTGTCTCCACAATTCCTGGCAAGGTTTTGAGGTCAAGGGAGAAGTGCCTTCTTAGCTAATCTGGTTTTTATAACAGACCACTCACTGCCGGGAGATTTTGCTTACTCTCCTGGATGCCGCCCTGTCTCAAAGGGCCCTGGAGGAAAAAGAGTTCCTGTCAACTTCTGTTCAATTACATAATTCAGGGGAAAGTATAAAAATATGACTTAACTAAGTATGACATAGGTGAGAGAAATATTAGTATAAACATTGAGCATTACATGTATTAGTGCACAGGAGACAAATGCCTCACTGAGGCTTCTAACCTTATTTATGACTTTATATTTGCCCTGGAATGTTATTTGTGAGGACTAATTTACTTACAGTAAAGCACACATATATTCTGTGTACAGCTTGATTTTTTTCTATGTACTTACATGACTATTATTTTTTAAATATTTATTTGAAAGTCAGAGTTACAGAGAGAAGGCATGCACGTGTGCCCATGAGAGAATGCGAGAGAATGCGAGAGAATGCGAGAGAATGCGAGAGAATGCGAGAGAATGCGAGAGAATGCGAGAGAATGCGAGAGAATGCGAGAGAATGCGAGAGAGGTCTTCCATCTGCTGGTTCACTCCCCAATTGGCCCCAATGGCCAGAGCTGTGCTGATCTGAAGCCAGGAGCCAGGAGCTTTTTCTGGGTCTCACACGTGGGTGTAGGGGCCCAAGGGGTTGGGCCATCTTCTACTGCTTTCCCAGGCCACAGCAGAGAGCTGGATCGGAAGTGGAGCAGCTGGGTCTCGAACCGGTGTCCATATGGGATGCCGGCACTGCAGGCAGCAGCTTTACCAGCTATGCCACAGCGCTGGCTCTATCACATGACTATTATTAAAATAAAGATATAAAACAATTCCATTACTCTCGAAAATTTCCTCACGTTCCTTCCCAGGAGCATAATCCTCCAGAGGAAACCATTATTCTGATTTCTTCTTAAAATTAAGAATTTATTCATTTTCACTTTACTGAAAGGCAGAGAGGAAGAGAGGTCTTTCATCTACTGGTTCACTCTCTGAATGCCCACAACATCCAGGGCTGGGCCAGTAGGAAATCAGGAGCCTGGACCAATCCATGTTTCTCACATGGGTGGCAGGGATTCAAGTACTTGAGCCATCCTCAGATGATTCCAAGAATGCACATTAGCAGGGCGCTGGAAGAGGAGCTGGGACTTGAACCCAGATACTGCGACGTGGGATGCAGTCATCCCAAGCGGTGACTTAACTGCTGTGCCAACCACCTGCCCCATTATTCCGATTTCTGTAACAGATTAATTTCATCTGTCCTTGAAATTCATATAGATACACTATTTTTTGGTCTGGCTTTTTTCATTATCGTAATACATTTGAAATTCACCCATGTGGTACTATGCATTCATAGTTCATTCCTTTTTATTACTGGGTAGTATCCAGTTGTTTGGAGGTACCGCAATCTGTCCAATCTCTAGTTGATGAATCTTTCCCTTGTTTTCGCTTAGTATAACCTGCTATGAATATTCTTGAATAGGTAGCTTTGCTGATAATGTACAAAACAGGGTGGTTTGGGTATTTTTTTTTTCAGATAGATAGTCGAGTGGTATTGCTGGATCTGATATTTACAAAAAAAAAAAAAATAAAGACGCCAATTGGAAGGGTGAAGAGTAATTCTCTTCAACTGCTGTTCTAGGCAGGATGAGGACGAAATTTTGTTCTTGCTGTTGGTAGTTTTCAGCATGCAGACTTGGACTATCTCAAGACATTGCTTGACCATGAGGGAATGGAGAGAAATAGAATTCAGGTTCTTTCTTGATGCGATGAATACAGGCACCATGTGGTGGAAGGGATGGAAGTGTACAGGAGAACACTTGTATAGGAGTGCTTGATACCTTGGGAAATTGGGTTAATTTGAGACTCATCACCAGGAAGCATGAGAATTTACTTCACTTTAGAGTCACCTATGACCGCCGATAGTCGAACTGTATTAGGGAAAGGGTGCAGCCAAAGTGCCACGAGGACACTGGAGTTAACCTAGTTGGTCTCACATCTTACATTTGAGATTTGTTCTTTGCCAACAACCCTCCGATAATGGAACTGGGCTGCAGACCAGTCTAACCGCACAGGGAACAAAGGGCTGGTAGACTTGTGAAGGGGTTATGGCGCCCCCTGGGGGACGATGACATGTTCCTCTTGTAGACATCTCTGTGTGAGGTCAAGTCCAAGCCATATTGAGCACCGGTTCAGTCACTCTTCAAAGGTTTCAAAATAAAAAGTCTTGGAGTTTTATTGGGAACAATTCAATTTAGGGGAAGCTTAAGAGAAGTGTATACGGCATTTACACTTTCACAAGAAGCGAGGAGAAATCCTTTTTGGTTTATTTCTCGTTTCTGGTAGAAGTGCTTCTGGTGATTGGATAATGTCTAATGTTTGCTTCGTTAGTGAAGGTGGCAGGATAAGATGACAACTTCATCTGCAGAGTTCTGCAGGCAAAATGACTCTATAAGATGGCAGTGAGCCTTCTGTGTCTTGCTTGCTCAGAGTGTAAAATGAGCGATTCTCAACCCACGTTTGGCCCACTCTTCCAGTGAGCATTTAGAAATGCGTGGGAGCATTTTTGATTGTCACAGTGACTAGAGGGCGCACTACCATTTGCTGAGGTGGGGGAGTGAGAGGAAAGTCTAGCGTGAAGGGAGTGGTCCCATCTACAATGCTTGTAGGGCTGCTGAGGTGTTTGCCCCCTCAAGAGACTGGAGATGGTCATCTGTAATTTGTATTTAAAAGGTTTAGATACCCAAACAAAATATGCCAAGCAAGTGAAAGTTAGCAGGCTTAGGGAGCTTCTTGGGACAGGATGAAGCATGTTCTGGGACATTTGGAGTATGATCACTTTACCCAAAGCAGAAACGGAGTCCTGGCCTTGAGTGGCATATAGAGGTGGGGAAATTGGTTTTCCAGGCACCTCGTCATTTCTTTCTTCAGCCTTTTCCAAGAATTCACTGATCCTGCTCTCCTTCTCCGATGTTTCTTAGAATAAGGAAGCAGCTGATAAATTCATTTAGTCATAAGAATTTATTGTTACTCTTTCCAGCAGAGTATCAGGAAGGGAAGACTCTCAATGTTAGAGCTGCAGATGTGGGGGAGGGAGATAGATGAAATATTTCTAGGACTTCTTTGTATAAGAATTATATTTTTATTTACTTCAAAAGGGGAACAGAGAGAGAAACAGACACGCAGAGAGGAATCATCCATCTGCCGGTGCATTCCCCAAACACCTGCAGCAGCTGGGGCTGGGCGAGCCTGAAGCTTGGGGCTGGGAACTCAATCAGGGTCTCCCACGTGGGTAGTTGGGACCAAAGTACTTGAGCCATCACTTGATACCTCCTAGTGTGTACATTAATATGCAGCTGGAATTGGAAGTGGAGCCAGGACTAGAACCTAGACACTCAAATGTGAGGTGTGGGCATCCCAAGTGGCATCTGAACCATGTGTCAAAGGCCTACCCCTAGAACTTCTTAACTTACTCCTAGGCAAGTAACAGCCCACTTCCCTGGGAGGCAGGCTTCAGACATGGAAACCCATGTTAGCATTTTTCTGTAACTATGGTGAGAGAGGAAAGAAGAATGGACATTTTTTACATTTATTGGAATATGCACATATTGAACAAGACTCTAAATGGAGTTGTGAGTGGGCCAAGTTTGTGACATTGCTGTGTACACTTTAAAGTTCTATGCAATTCTGATGTATTCTCATTATATCAAATCGTTCTTGTATGTCTCCTAGCACTTCACTTAGATTCTTACCCAAGATGACTCAGTGAATATGTCCTAAGTGAAACGAATGATTAGGCATGAAGAGCTACAGTTGAGGGTCTCACGTCGCCATGTTTATGAGTGGGTGGCCTCAATCTGGATGGGGTTATTCACTAAGAAGGAAACCTTGTTGCAGTATTCTTTTGCTTCCATTAAATATTGACTGCAAGGCAATTATCACTTCTCCTTTGTGAGCAGGATTCATTGTAGCTCTCCCTCAGGCTTCCAAATGACATGGAATTATTCTGTATCTATTTCATAAACCCTTAGGCAGGAAGGAGTAGGCAACTACCAATAGTGCCATCCTTATTCGGAGCCCTGCACACAAGTGCCATGAGGATCCGACTAGAAGAGCCATTGGGGTTGTTGGACTGGCATCAGAATGTTAAGGATATTGCAATCACTTCCATTCTTGACTGGGAAAGAATGAGGAAGTGACAAGATCATAAAGATCTTCCTTCCTTCCTTGAGAAACTTGTGTGCCAGTCACTATTCTATGCACCAGAGACGTGACAGCGAGTATGCCACTGTCACAGCTTTCATAGTGCTCCTAGTCTGGGGAGAGTGTCGGACTGGGGGGGGGGGAGGTTCTCAACCTTTTCTGCAGATCAGTCACCTCGAAACTCCCCTTGCCTAAGCCTTACTCCAAGTTCAATAAGATCAGAACCTCTGGGGATAGGACCTATACTCCAATGTTTCTTGGAGCTCCCTGAGTGACTCTGAAGTACAGCTGAGGTTAAGAACCACTGGGGAAGCGCGAAAGACACAAATACGTAGCAGGAAATCTTAGATGATGTGTGTTCTGTGCAGGAGAAAAGAAACCATGGCTGGAGGGGCACAGAAGACAAGAAGTGAAGTCTTGGGCTCAAGAGAAGCTCTGTCAGCAAGAAAATTAAAAGAACAGTGGACAACGGTGAATTCTGGAAATTAGAGTGTAGCTTCCGAATCACCTGCTGCTGCGCCCTTTCCCTCGGCAAGTGAATACTGACTGATGGGGGGAGGTGCTGTTGAGAACGAGAGCTGATCGTGTGCTGCGCTTCCTGCTCCTTTCTTCTGGTCTCACTGTCCTCTACAACCTCTGGCACACACAAGGTACACTGAATGCTGGGAGATGTTTGCGGTTGCGAATATGCTGAAATGAAAAGGAAAAATGAAAGTTTACTGTTTCTCTCAGCTTCGTGGAAAAAGCACATGAACACACATGTGGCCAAGCATAGACCTGCAAATACTACTTAGAAAGTCTCATTTAATATATTAAGCTGCTAGCTGTAAATACATTAGCTGTGATGCCTGCAACACTCCCTGAGAAAAGAACTGTTATTTCTGGTTAATGGTTGAGGTGGCCGAGGCCTGGAGAGGTTGGGTAACCTGACAAAGCCCCAGATCTATTTGGTGGCACATACGGGATTCGAGTCCATGGCAGTCTGAATTGAAAGGGCTGCTTTCTGTTTTGCATTTGTGCTTGTTACACCAACCACGTGACCTGGTTGAAGCAGGCATGTTGGTAGGGCTAAGGGAGCTATCTGAAGATCACAGGGAGGCCTCCAAGCTGCTGATGAATGTGGCGATTTTGACACCACCACTGCCATACCCCTACCACCATCACTAGTGTGGGAGTCTGTTGGATGAACTATTGAATAAATCAACAGACTGGGGAGATATCTTATAAGGAGAAGTGACTTGAGGATTCACTGGGCTGTGAGATTATAAAAACCAGGAGAATTACAAAGTATCTGAGCTCTTAGTGAAATAAAAATTTAATTGTGCATTTTAGAGGAACAAGCTTCTGAAATATGAAACCAACTGGCTACAAAGTAGAGACTCTATGCCACAAGATCATAAGTGCTCTGAGGTTCTGAAAATCAAAACAGAATGAAAAGCAATTGAAACCTTAAAAGGCAAACAAAACACTGAAGCCTAGAGATTTCTTCAAGAGAAAAAGAGGGGCCGGCTCTGTGGCATAGTGGGTAAAGCCATTGCTTGCAGCACTGGCATCCCATATGGGTGCCAGTTCGAGCCCCGGCTGCTCCACTTCCGACCTAGCTGCTCCACTTCCGACCCAGCTCGCTGCTATGGCCTGGGAAAGCAGTAGAACATGGCCCAAGTCCTTGGGCCCCTGCACCCGCATGGAAGATCCACGAGAGGCTCCTGGCTTTGGATCTGCCCAGCTCCGGCTGGTGCGGCCATCTGGGGAGTGAACCAGAGGATGGAAGACCTCCCTCTCTGCATCTGCCTCTAACTCTTTCAAATAAATAAATAAATCTTTAAAAAAGAGAAAAGGAGAGAGAGTAAACCAGAGAATATAAGTTTAAAGCTTTATTTTAAATTCTTTTAGTGGAGGGAGGACTATTTAGACAGCAACGCCTATGTTATCTACCCACAGGGCTTGCATTCACCTCTCACACCATTGAGGCAACAGTGAAACCTTTCTGTGCAGATTGTCCACGAGGTAAAGTAGTTATAGCAGGCACAGAGAAAGAAACGATATTCCACAGCTTTCGAGTTTCTAAATTGATTCACAGGAAGTTTTGAGCGTCGCCAGCATGGCCTTTAAGACTAGCAGAGCCAGAGTTGTGCACTAAAGCAGTTCTCGATCATCTCCTTGCATCACAATCATCTGGAGTGGTCTGAAACTCACCCAGTGCCTGGGCTTCACCTGCAGAGTTTTTTTTTTAGTGGGCATTCATTGGTATGTATTTTTTAACTGCCCATGTAAGGCGCATGTGCAAAGAGGGTTGTGATCCAGTATGTTAGAACAGTTGTTTCCAAACCTCCTTGCATGTTAGTATCACCTGGGGAGCTTTAAAAATTCCCCCATGGCAAGGCTACACCCACACCCAATCCCCAGTCCAAGGTTACATCCAGACCCATTCAACTAGATTGTGTGGGGGTGGGAGCTAGGTGCTGTCAACAAGATTTGGGGGGTATTCCTGATGAATGTTGTGGAACTTCTAAGTAGAATGCAGCAAGTTGGCAAGCGAGAGCAAGGTAGAAAGGGGGTGGAAAGGGAGAGCTGGAGCAAGCTTAGATGTCAGTGTGTCCTTGAGAAGGGGCTCTGTGGCCACCTCCCCACCTTGCCACGCTGTGATGTTGTTATGGGCAGCAGTATACTAGGAAGCGTTCGACAGATGGCCATCCCAGGGTCAGAAAGCCTTGAATTGTAGTGTTTGCCAGTTTCTGCTGTGGAAGCACTCGCTGCGGTCAATTCCAAGTTGCCAGTATGACATTATTGATTCTGAAGCTGGAGAGATGTGGATGCACACAATTGGTGCTAGGGAGCCTTATGAGCTGACTCTGGGCATGTCACTGGATATGAGCATGATCAACCCACAGATAAGTATGGTGAGCTGAGTGCAGGGGGTCTTGAGCTTTATTCCCAGGCCTGAACTTCCCCATAATGTGTCATCTAGAGTGGAAATGGGAGCACATCTAGGAAATTCTGGGTACAAAGAACAATGAGATCACTTCCCAAGTCTCCCGTTAGTTCCCAGTAGTATCAGGGATGATCTAGATTTTTCTGTACCCCTGAGAGCATTATGGAAGTGGCTGAGCATGGGTTGGGAGAGTTCAAGGGGCTTTGAGGTTATAACAAGAAAGCCATGGAGAGTTTTGATTGATTGCTACTGATGGGCACACAGAAAACAGCTGCAGATGCAAAATACTGGAGGCGACCAGACCAGCGAGGATAAAAGTCAGGAACAGCTGAGACTCAGATGCCTTCTCTGGATGCTATAATGCTTCTGACCTGTGTGACCTGAAGTCAGAAGTAATAGGAAGGCCTGACAAAACTCAAAAGGTAGTGGCTGTTAATCATTGCAGCAATTAAACGTTTATTACAGGCAATGTAGCCAGAATCTTTTTCTACTTTCTTGCTGGAAGCCAAAAAGGAAACAACTCAATTCTAGGTTCATCTTGTGAGACCTACTGAAAGCATGCAATACTTTTTTTTTTTTTTAACTTTCTTGCTTCTGGTAGAAGTAACAGACAATATTTTGCAAAGTCACTCTGAGAACAGCATGTCCCAGGTTCATTGAGGCAACCTTCCTGAAGGTTGTTATAAGTAGGACAAGACGGAATGCCTCATAGAAGTTCATGTGCAAGCGATCTACTAGGGATAGAGGTGTTATGGGAGACTGCATTATTCGCGTTCTGCTCTGCGATTCGTGGATGCTCAATGCATGCTGTTCATTGGGTGCCCGGTGCCGTTGAAAATCGTGCTGCTCTTGGTACGTGAGAAGCACAGAGCACAACAGTGCTAGGAGCCCATTGTATTAGGAGAGACTGAGTAGCAGAAAGAACACCAGAGTGGAGATCAGAAGATGCGAATTCTCCTGGTTCTAGACCAGCTCTGTTATCATGAGCAAATCACCTAGCCTCTTAGTCACTCACTACATTATCAAGATCCCTTGCTGCCATGTGCCTGCTGAAAAAGCTCATGAACCTATTTACTATTTTGATGACTCTCCTTTTGACCATTCATCCCACTACAGCTGTGGACCCATTTCTCTGTTCACGTTTGCAGCAATACCCTGAGAGTATTGTCTGTACTTGGTGTCTACTTCCTCACTCAGCTTCTCTTTAACCTCTTGGTCTAGCTTTGTTCTCCACTATGCTGAAGGCACTCTTTGGAGGTCACCAATGATTTGATCTTTGCCCAATCCATCAGTCAATAGGCCTCATTTTATTATCTCATTACCTTTAACTCAGTTATTGGTTCCTGTCTTCTTGAAACGTCTGTTAGCTGGTAACACCAGTCTCCTGGTTTTCTTCCTACTTCACTAGTGGTCTCTTAAGCTTGTTGGTTCTTCCATTTCTTCAGAACTTCTAAATGTTGGGATGCTCCAAAGCTGAGTACTTGGACCTCCTCTCTTTTCTGACTGATCTCCCATCCCAGGTGCTCTCAGTTCCATGACTGTTAGTGCTATCTGTGCTCATTCGTGTCAAACGATTATCTTGCCCTCAGCCTCTTCTTGAACTCTAGATTTACATAGCCAACCCCTTACCAATCACTTCCACTTGCATGCCAAATAAGCTGTCTAACATGAACACCTGATTGTCCCGTCAGATGTTATCATTGTTCCTAATTATTCACTGCTTTTCCTGTAGGAGCATTTGCCATTCCTGCCCCCTGCCATCTGACTCTCGGAGCCTCCCAGGGGAGTGAGTCTGTCTTCCTGTCCTGTCTGTGGCTGGTTTGGCCATGGGACTTGCTCTGGCTGATGAGATGCGAGTGCAGGTAACATACCATGCCTGAGCAGATGCTTTAAAACGCGCAGCACTGTTCTATAATCGCTCTCTGCCCCCGCCACTAGGCTGAAGAAAGGCGGCGTTTTCTCAGCTGGGCCCTGGAACACAGAAGACATGAAGCAGAGCTGCTTTTCTGCAGCAAGCACAAGGGGAGTCGTGAAGTTCATGGGAAATGCGTATTATGAAAAAACTCTTCATGGACCTCGAAGTTCTTTGCACCAAATAAACTTTGAATTCCACTTACCATGAACTTTTTGAAGTACTGTCATATAGATGAGCAACAAGTAAAGGTTTGTTGCTGTATGCCACTGAGATGTTAGATCACTTATCATGTCTCCTAAGTGAAAGCTCACTATTAAAGCCCCCGTTTCAGGATCCTTTGTGGTTCAATGCTCAACAAGTTATTTGCTCACAATATTTAAATTTGGGAAAAGGTTTATGAAGACAGCCCATGTCTGCTCTATATGGCACTAACTGGAGTGGCTAATGGGGCTGAAGGCACCACTTAAGATGGCCTGCTCATAGGCTGGCCACTTGATGATGGCTGTTGGCTGGGAGTTCAGCTGTGGGCATTGTCTGGAGGTCTTATTTTCCATGCAGGCCTCTCCACTGGCTTCTTGGGCAGCCTCACAGCATGACACCTGGGTTCTTAAAGATGAGTATGCTAGAGATAAAGGAAGGAGCTTCAAGGCTTCTTATGTCCTGGTCTTAAGGCACACAAGCATTACTTCTGGCTCATTCCATTGATCAAGCAAGTCAAGAGGCCAGCTTAGAGTCAAGGGAAGGGTAAACAGACTACTCCTTGAAAGGGAGGGGCAAAGTCACATTACAAGAGAGCATACAGTATGCCATATTTTGAAACATAATCTGCCACATGCCACTTACGCCCCATCCTGAATAGCCTGCTGTCTTTTTCATCTAAGCAAGGCATGGCAAATCTATTTTTGTAAATAAAGTTTTATTAGAACATAGCCATGCTCACTCTTTTTACTTATTTTCTATGGCTGCTTTTACATGACAACAGCCAAGTTGAACAGTTAAAACAGATTGTGTGGTCTGTAGAGACATGCAGACCATCTGGCCCTTTATAGAACAAGTCTTCTGATGCCTGATCCAAGTTCATAGGATTACAGCCTACCCAACAATTACAGATTGCAAGCTGGAGTCATGTTGCCCCTCTCTGACTTCCATACTCAATTCTTCAGGAATTCTCTCATCTGTCTTAGAAAAACAGAATCTGGTGTCTCTCATGTCCACCACCAATGGCCCAACCTGTCGCTCCCCCTCTTCATGGAGGTGCAACACTAGACCCTGCCTAGGTTTCCTATCCGAGTCACGGCACCATTATGTCGCTCCCCCTCTTCGTGGAGGAACGACACAGGACCCTGCACTGTTCTTTTGTCTGCTCGGCCCTCCCCGGGTTTGCTGCTGGTTCTTCCCGGGTTGGCTACCGACCCTTCCACCTCCGTGGAAGGGCGGTTCCCCCTGCCACTTTCCCCACTTCCGCGGGGGAGCGGCACACCGCCGGCCGGCTCTCTCGGGGGCTGCTCAGATGTTCCTTCAGATAGATGTTCCTGGTGCATGTTGTCTCTCTCCTCCTTTATAGTCCTCTTCCACCAATCCCAACTCTGCTACCCACACGCCGAGTATGCTGCTCTCCTCCAATCAGGAGCAGGTCCTGCTGTTTATTGGTTGAACTGGAGGCAGCTGTGTAGAAGCTGTTTCCTCCTCTCCCAGCGCCATATTGTGGGAGAGCAGATGCATAGAATAAGTCTTAATTCCAGTAACAGTCTAGTCTGAGTTGCTCCCCACACCAACCTACCATCATCTCTCCATCTTAACCATATTTATGTAACCATTTTTCTTAGCATCCCTTGCTTTTACTCATTTCAAGATGGCAGAGGAGGTGATCTTTTCAAAATACCAATTAGGTTTTGTCACTGCCTGGTTTCCCATTGCATTTTGAATGAAACAGAATTCATGTCATTTCCTCTGAGGCCCTATCTTTTCTCTCTAGCCCCCAGCCTGTCCTGACCTCCTCTCCCCCAGCTCTTCCATTCCTTCTCTATCCCAGCCACATTGGCCTCTGTGCTGCCTAACTCTCCAAGTACATTCTTGCCTCAGAGCCTGCTTGCTTTTCTTTCTGCCTAGACTGTACTTGCCCAGGTATCCATGGGCTAACTCCCTCTGCTTGAGTGGCATCTTGGGAAGACTCCTTTCACTGTTTTGTCTCAAACAGCACCCTGCTCCTTTCTCCCTCATTCTGCTTTTTCTTCAGTGCAATTCTCTATTTGGTTATTGTCCACTTTCTTTGTTAGAATGCAACTCTAGGTACTGTATCCCAAGCACAGTGTTCAATAAATATTTGTTGAGTGAGTCTGTTGACTGAATGGGCCTCAGTTTCCTCAAGTGTAAAATAAATGAGAGGGCCATCTGGCCAGAGCATCTGTCCCTGAACTGGTTGCCAGGACGGTTTCCACTGATCTGACTAGGTTAAGTGGGCGTCCCTTTCCTCCTTATGTCATTCTCTTCCAAAGCTAACGGGTGGAATGGCACCTTCCTTTTCTTTAGTCAAGGGTGTGTGCATGCTGCAGCTTGCTCGCTCTAACCTCAAAGCAAGTTCTCTTCTCACGAGAACCCAGAATAGTAATGCTTTTCTGCCTACCTGTGATAAGCATTGTAAAAATCAAATGCAGTAATATATTTGAAACCTTAAAACTCCATGTACATGGAACGAAATAGAATGTAACGTAGATGAGGTCACTCACAATCCCTTCTCCCTAGCCACCCCACCACTCCCCAATATCCTAGAGACTAGTTTACTTGGGGTATGTGAGACAAACAGAAGTTGAAAACAAACTAGAGCAGCCTTGGGAAATTAACTTCAACATGATATTTATTAAATTAGTGGAAGAAAAGATTAAGGTGCTGCCAAGCCCCGGGTTGGGACTAATCTCCCTACCTGCTGGACTACCACCGAACAAAAGCAACATCCTCTTCCAAAGAAACCAAAGCAAATCAAGCCAAAACCACTCTCGTTATTGTAAGTCCACTGCTTATGGAAACACTTAAATGGTAGTAACTCAAAAGCTCAGAATTCTCATAGGATTTTGAGTATCAGAACACCAAATTTGGGGTCAGCACTGTGGCTAGTAGATTAAAGCTCTTCCTGCAGTGCCGGCCTCCCATATGGACGCTGGTTCAAGTCCTGGCTGCTCCACTTCTGATCCAGCTCTATGCTAAAGGCCTGGGAAAGCAGTGGAAGATGGCCCAAGTGCTTGGGCCCCTGCACCCACGTGGGAGACCCGGAAGAAGCTCCTGGTGCTTGCTCCAAGTCTGCCTCTCAAATCTTAAAAACAAAAAAAACTCATTCTCCTCTGACTCATTAATCAAGCAAAGGTACCTTTGACCTTGTTCCTAGTAGGCCCTTTCCTCTCATGCATCTCATGAAAGTGACAAAGATTGTCTCTGGGTGTTGCAGGAGAGCCCAAAAATATTGGTGTATTTTCAGCCCAGCTTTCTGCTTATTGCTAGTGCAGGCAGCTAATGATCATTTAACTCAGACATTTTTCACCTAGGTAACAGTAATATATGTTTTGGATCATAGCTGTTGGGCTACATCTGTCCTAGAGAAAAGGCCGAGTATTCCGAGTACGTAATGGGATGGAAGTGACTGAAAGCTACTTTAGTTTCACTTCTGATGTGAGCTGCGTCTGGAAACAATAAAGAGGCACCAGTAAGTGGGAATACAAATGCCACCTCTGACATTAGGGGACTTGTGCAAAGACCAAGAGTTGTGGCCTTCTGAGTATTTCTAGGTACCCAGGGCCAGTTTTTCAGGGCCCTGCCTTTTGTTGCCTTCTAGCTTGAAAATGGTACAAATTCGTATGAGGAATGATCACCGGACATACACCATTGAAAAGTCCTGGTTAAAATGACTTTATTTTAAGGTTTTATTTATTTGAGAGGTAGAGTTACAGACAGTAAGAGGGAGAGACAGAGAGGTCTTCCTTCCGCTGGTTCACTCCCCAAATGGCCGCAAGGGCCGGAGCTGCGCTGATCCGAAGCCAGGAGCCAGAAGCTTCTTCCGGGTCTCCCACATGGGTGCAGGGGCCCAAGGACTTGGGCCATCTTCTACTGCTTTCCCAGGCCATAGCAGAGAGCTGGATCGGAAGAGGAGCTGCTGGGACTAGAACCAGTGTCCATATGGGATGCCGGCACTGAAGGTGGAAGATTAACTTACTGCGCCACAGCGCCGGCCCCTCTATTTTCATCTTGACCTTCACAGCATGGTGATTAAGTGCATGGGATGTGGAATCAGGAAGAAGCATTAAACTCAGTCTGCCATTACCTAACCTGATGAATTTATGCAAGGTACTTAATTCCTTGAAACTTCAATCTTCTAATCTGTAGAATGGAGAATAATTTGTTATGCAATTTATAGGGCTATTTTGAGATTAAATCAGATAATTGCATGTAAAATACTTAGTCCCATGCCTTACACATTTAGAAGCTGATAAATGTGACATAATAATAATGATATTATTCCTTTTAAATTTAGGATAAGAGGATTGCCCAATGTATATGTTTTCTAGAGCCACTAACCAAGTGTTAGCATTAGAATCCAGCGTCAGAGGGCCCTGATGGCTCTAGGGGAGGGTCCTTCCTGCTTCTTCCTAGCTTCTGGCAACCAATTATTGGCGATCCTTCCTGTTCTTTGGCTTGTGGATGCATCATTTCAATCTCTGCCTCCATTGCCGCACAGCTTTGTGTGTGTGTGTCCAAATTCCTCTCTTCTACAGATCTCAGTGCGTGGTGCTAACTTAATAGGACCTCATCTCAACTTGAGGACATAAGCAATGACCCTTTTTCCAAATAAGGACACATTCTGAGTGGATGTGAATTTTCAGGGCACATTGTATAAACCAGCACCCCCAGGATGGGAAGGTATTGCATGCTGGGAAGGGAAAGCCAGCTTGCAGAGTTCACCCAGAGCTAAGCAGAAGCTGGGCAGGGAGAACAAGGATGTGACCGAAATGAGTCATGGAGGGGTCCGTCTTCCTCCACCCCAGGAGAATGATGCATATTTAGTGGTTGACTACTTCACTTTGCTGAACACAATCCCACCTTTCCTGCTCAACTCTGGAGTCCAAAGTTGGGATCAGCTAGGAGCAGTTATATGATAGGGGAGACGGATGTATGGCAGTGGGTGGATAAACCAGAGGCTGAGTTCTGTGGGCTCAGGGACTGAGTGCCAATCCTTTTGGGCACAGAACGGGGGCACATCACTGCACTGGAAACTGGAAGGCACGAACTGTTGATGCTCCTGTCACCATACTCTCTAGTTGTTTCCCACAGAGCAGACAAATGCACTGCAATAGCACTTCTCATACAGCAGTGTTTATAGGAGCTGTCCAGAGTGGGTGGGGGGAGCAGCTTGTTGAAAAGCAGATTTTGAGTCAGTGTATCTGGGGTGGGGCCCAAGACTGCATTTCTAACAAGTCCCCAGATGCTGCTGGTCCTGGGAGCTTGGCTTGTGCTGCGCACCACTCTAAAAGACATTCCCAAGTGTGCCCTTAAAAAAATCATGGGCAGGGGCCAGCACTGTGGCACAGCAGGTAAAGCCACCGCCTGCAGTGCTGGCATTCCATATGGGAGCTGGTTCGAGTCCTGGCTGCTTCACTTCCAATCCCGCTCCATGCTAATGGCCTGGGAAAGTAGTGGAAGATGACCCAAGTGCTTGGTCCCCTGCACCCACATGGGAAACCCAGAAGCAGCTCTTGGCTTCTGATCTGCTCAGCTCTGGCCATTGTGGCCATTTGGGGACTGAAGCAGCGGGTGGGAGATCTCTCCCTTTCTCTCTGTAACTTTGCCTTTCAAATAAATAAATCTCTTTAAAAATAGCACAATCACACTTAACATCAAAATTATCCCCACTTAATGCGATCTAATATCCAGTTGATGGTGAGAATTCCTCAGTTGTTTGAGACCATCCTTTACTGAAATAAAATGCATTTCAGATGAACTTATTGCATGTAGATATTTCCCATAAATCTTTTTTCCCCCTAAACAGTCTGGTTTTCATGATCCTGACTTACAGGTAGATAAGTTGTCCATAAAAATATATAACTTTCTAGGTGGGAACTGTGGTACAGTGGGTTAAGCCATTACTTCTGACAGCTGCATCCTATGGTGGAGTGCTGGTTCAGGTCTCAGCTACTCAGTGCTGCTAATCCGGCTTCCTGTTTTTTTCCCCAAATACATTTATTTGAAAGAGCTACAGAGAGGGTTTAGGTCTTTTTTCATTGCACCCCAAGGTGCATCAGCAGGGAGTTGAATGGTAAGCAGAGCAGCTGGGACTCAAACTGATGCTCATATGGGATTCTGGCATCACCAGCAGTGGCTTCACTGGGTGTGCCCCAACATAGGCCCCCAATCCAGGTTCCTGCTAATGCATCTTGGGAAGCAGTAGATGGTGACTCAAGTACTTGGGGCCCTGTCACCCATATGGAGTTCTAGGCTCTTGGCTTTGGCCTGGCCCAGCCCTGGCTATTGTGGGCATTTGAGTAATGGACCAGTTGATAGAAGACCTCTCTGTCTATCTGTATCACTCTGTCTTTCAAGCAGGAGAAAATAAAAACATTTAAAATAAATTCATTTTATGGATTTGTGTGGTTGCATCCTTGTGGTGTCACCTTGCTGTATTTAGCTGCCTTATTTCTTATGAACTGCAAATTGACTCTAAAAGCTTGCTGGGTATACATTAAATATTTGCAGCTAGAATTTGTCACAGATGGGTACATCATAATACATCACATCAGGTGATGCGTGACAGCTCTTTGTCCTTCCATTCATGATGCGAACACCGGGTCCCGGATTAGAACGGTGACCGCTTGATCTTACTCCTAGGGACCAGAGAGTAATCAGTTTTGTTTTTCTTTGGCACTATATGAATGCCTCATTGCTCACCAACCATTCCCCTGATATTTTTTCTAAAAACAAAACACCAATTGATAATCCTTGCCCAAATCAATGCTTTCTTTGGAGGTTGCAAAATCATGCTTGTATAATTCTAGCATTGTATAATTCTAGCATTGGCTGCCATAGTTCTGGCATACAATGTCTTAGACACACCCGGTGCCTTCTTTACCCACCACTTGGGATCAGCCGTCTCTCTCCGGAGCCCTGGGTCCTTTTAATGAGGAACGGAAAAAAGTTTCAAGGTTGTGTATTGTGATTGCAGTGACTACTTCTAGGACATTATAATGCAGAACACACACACATATGTTTTTCCATAAATGACTTCATATTGATACAGCCAACTCACTTTATATTATTCTTTACTTGATTTTATAATTCTTTTACTCTGAAAACCTTAATTCTTAATATAACTTGTTTTATTTATATCATAGGATATTAAAAATAGTTTGAGGACAGTGTGTGGTGCAGATTAAACCATCCCGTGACACTGGCATCCATATGGGCATTGGTTCCCTGTCCCATCTGCCCCACTTCTGATCCAGCTCCCTGCTAACGCACCTGGGAAAGCAGTGGAAGATGGCCCAAGTACTTGGGCCCCTGCACCCACATGGGAGACCCAGACGGAGTTTTAGCCTCCTAGCTTTGTCCTGGCACAGCTGCAGTTGTGGCCATTCGGGGAGTGAACCAGCAGATGGAAGGTCCCTTTCTTTGTTTCTCCATCTTTATTACTCTGCCTTTCAAATAAATGAAATACATCCTAAATCATAACATTACTGAATGACTTAAAAATTGTTTCTAACTCTGACTTGAGTTAAATTCTCTGCTTACACGGAGTTCTTTCAGCTAAGAATTGAGTTTTGGTCAGATATTAGAAGCACAGTAAGTGTAACTTGAATGAATATTTGGTGGAGAAAGGAAATAGTTCAGATTCTTAACTATTCCATATAGCAGAACAAAAACGTATTAGGAACACATAGTGCCTTATCCAGTGGATTCTTTAAAGTCAACTCCACTTGAGAAGCAGTCAGTAGCTATCTGAAACCTAGGAATCTGTTTCTATAAAAATTTTCATTTCCCATTTTAAGTATATTGATACAATTTAAGAAGATGCTTTGTATAGTCCCGAATTTGGGTTGGATGTGGATTGGAACTCTTCTTCCCCTCCTCTGTTCCCATTGTAAGGCATAAAGAAAAGAGCAAAGGAATCATGGGAGGCTGTACAAGAATGAGGCAGGGTTCTTCCCTTCAAGGAACATGTGTGAAGCATCGTGAATGATGCCAGCCCATTTGTGATAGTTCTCCATTTCTAACTTCACAAATGAGTTAATTCTTGTCTTACTCCTTGTCACAAATGAAGATCAAACATTTCAACATTGAGCTTACATAGAAATATTAGCTCTCACAATAAAGCAGGAGATGTGAACCTAAGAGAAAAGGATTTCCAGGAGCCTATCTCTATGAGAGAGAGAGAGAGAATGAGAGCTGGGATTGGGCCAGGTCAAAGATAGGCGCCCAGAACCCATTCCAGGTCTTTCACATGGATGGTAGGGACTCAAGTATTGATCCATCTATCTGCTGCCTCCTAGCATACACATTAGCAGGAAGCTTGAATTAGAAGTGGAGCCAGAACTCAATCCCAGGCACCCAGATGTGAGATGTGGGCATTCCAAGTGGCCACTGCTGTGCTGAATGCCTGCCCTTTTGCAGGAACCCTTCTAATATCATTGGGGTGTTAGGAATTATTCTTCCTATCCTATAAGAGGCTGTTACTATGGATTTTTAAAAAATTTTACTGAATCAGGAAGGACTTTCATAGTCATCATTCATGCTTCATTTAGCAATAAGGTACAAGAAAGGGATGCCAGTTAAAACATGTAATTTAACTCTGTTCCTGAGAATAACCAGTGAGTGCAATATATTCATCACACATCAATACTCCTAACTCCTAAGGTTACCAAGGAGAGTCATTTGAGAATTAAATGAGTCTATACATGCTGACAGAACAAGTAGTTTGAAGCATTTTATGTCAATTTACCACTGACCCAATGGTTCTTTGGAAAATCCCCCACTCAGCAAAAAAGAGGGAGATGTGAAAAAAACAATACGTGGAGCCAATATAGAAGCTCTTTCACACTGGGAGGTTTGGGGTGGATTTCCTGGGCTCGAGGCAGCCCTACCTCTTTCCAAATTCCCATTCTCTTTGCTTCCTTTCATAGCTTAACTTGGAGTGCATGGAGTCACGAGCCATGCTGCTAGCTGAAGGGTAAGAACTCATTTTATATATCCCAGCATAAATGGCAGAGCCTGACCAGGATCAAAATATCCCATATTTTTTTTTCTTTCTTAAAAAAAAAAAAGCCCACAATGTGTGTATTGTGTGTCAGGGCTGTTGCAATTTGATTAAGCACATTGCTTGCAAAAGGCAGGAACTCTGTCTATTTCTCATGCTTTTGGTGTCCTTAGCATGATGATAGGTCACATAGTTGATGTTCAGGGACTCAAAGGTTCCAAATCGAGAAGCATCTCAAAATTTAAGGACAGATAGATCAAGTGCTATCTTTTCTCCTGGAGACTAATATCTACTCAAGGCAGGATTTCTTATTCTAGAAGTCATTCCCTAGGAAACTCCTCTTTATGGTGGGATCTGGAGATGGCTTACTGATGAGAATGCAGCACTTCACTATATGTATTGTGACCATATTTTCTGAGTGAAAAATAAGGCTGGCTCTGGCAAGATGAAATATTTGAAATCAAGAACACTCTAGAAATTATTTACATATGGCTGCCATACTTTGATGTCTTGAGAAAACCCACACTTAATTCATGTTTGATGTCATATGGGTATCATGCGATAATCATGTTCTTTGAATCTCCCAAAAAGGAAATTCAACATTTTTTCTAATTTGAGGGTTAGCTGCCATCATAGAATTTGCAGTAGACTATGTCTATAATGTCCTGAAATTTAGTTTTAGGGATTTTTTGGTGTATTTGTTATGTTTTCAATTCTATCTCAAAATTCTCTTGCATCTGCTGCAGATACTAGAGTGGTACTTACTGCTTGCTGATTTCATTTAATACACATCATTTCAGAACCTGTCCTTCATCCCAAATCCTCAGTAACCAGACTTTCTAGCCAGAGCTGAGTTTTAGGCCATCATCCTCTTCTGATGTAACTTCACTATGGCACAAATGCAAGCAACTTGGAGAGATGGTGATAGGAAAGTGGCACTTAAATTCAGGCTGAAAGGTTATTTCTTTGATAGGAAAGATTTTTGCGTAGACGATTAGGCCTTTGGGGAAAGTAGTCTTTGAATAAATGTCCTTGTCATCCCCAGCAAATGTACTGCTTTCATAATAATACATTGATGGAAGAAATGGGCTAAAGCTGTTAGTCATCCATTTAGGGCTTTAGGCATTTAGCTGTGGCAACTATTAGTGCAAGGTTTTTCTATTAGGTGTTTTGAAATGTCAGACACAGGTGGAAGGCAAGGTGTGGCACACCTGCCTCCATTTATGCTTGGCACCATTCATTGCTTTCATTCTTTGCAAGAGATAGAATGAGAAACTAACAGTCGTATAATCTGCTTTCCTGCTGATAACTTGAGCCTGGATGGGACAGATGAAAGAGATGGGAATAAAAATTCATGTCTGTCATGCAAGAAGAAAGGTTCAACATGTATAGGAAGGATTCACCGAGCTCAAGTAGCAATTTAATGTTTCTATCAAACCTTCACTGAAAGAGATGCGACTTGGGCTTACTTTGCCTTCTATTCCTTGTGTCTTGGATTATGCATAAACTTTGCTGCACTACATTAAGGTTAATAGGAATTCAAGATTGTGCAAGGGAGCACAGCTGCAGCTTTCAGAGAGGGAGCTGATGAGCACAAGAAAGGGGTACAGAGGATGCTAGGAAATGTCATTGGAGCCATTTAGATTTTGTGAAAAGGCAAAGTGAAAATTAATACTTTTCTGGTTATGTTGAGAACTGAATTCATTTTTTTACACTTTCAGAAGGCGTGAAAATACTCACCACCTCACCTGTCATTAGCCTTTGCAACAAGAAGCACCATCCCTACACAGGGGTAGACTCCTTGACCTCGGTGGGCAGGCACATTTTCTTTGCTTTGCTCAGAGCTGAGTGATGTTTCCATGGAGAACATTGATTGATCTTTGTGCGATCTTGAGAAAGCAGCGTGGGTTTTATTTGCCCCATAAAAAGTACCAAATGTGGAAAATGTAGTTAGCATATGTGGATGAGCGTGCAGTCTCAGTGACTTGGTTTTCAAGTCATAGCAACTGTATTTAGCTCTCGGCTTTCTGTGGTTGATTGGTGGCTTCATCTGTGAAGTCAAGAAGCCCAAGCAGACCCCAAGCCACATCACACATGTGCTCGAAAACCTCTAGTGTTGAAAAGTTAGTTCAGGGAAAGGTGCTATGTAAATCGGGCAATGGGAAAAACCGAACATATTATTAGGACCTTCCCAACAGTGTTCCTTTACCTTGGCAGTAATGACATTTGAGCCTGATTCATTCTGTGGTGGGACTGTCCTGGGCATATGGAGGAGGTTTAGCAGTGTCCTTGGCTGCTACCCACTAAATGCCAGTAGCATCTCCATTCTGCCAGTTGTGACAACTAAAAATGTTCCCAGACACTGCCAAATCTCCCTTGGTGTGTGTATGTGTGTGTGAGGACAACTGATTGAGAGTTAGATACAGAATAAATGTATGCTCCCAAGGGCAAGTGACTCACCTAAGAGACTGAAAGTTCGGAAGGCTTGTTTAATTGATGATTAGTGTTTGTCCTTGCCAAACAAGTCTCTTGCCAAGCATAAGTAAATAGATGAATAATTTTCTTTCAAGGACTGAAAGTTGACAAGAGGCTATAGGGTTCATTCGGCAAGGGCAAAACCTCATGTGGTTAGGCAGATGATCATGACAAGAGCCCTGAAGGAGCGAAAGCTCACTTCTGCTCTGTGCTCAAGGTGAGAAGCAATATTCACCATGGAAGCACTTAGGGAAACAAATTCTCTTGGCTTGCTCATTCCCCTCACCCACTTTAAGTTGCACTCTTCTTCCCAGCCTCTGTTATCTTCATGAATGAAAACTGAGGGCTGTGTAGCTTGCTTCAAGAAGTGTCGTCTCACCTGCTCGACTTTTGTAATCGATGTTATGGTTCTGCGTCTCAGTGTTGTTCCATGGTTTCCCAGACTCTATTCTCTCTGCACTTTACTCTCCTCTCACCCATGTCTTTCTTCTACCACATGTCGTCTCCTCTGCAAATCCACGAGCAGGTGCATAAATGCATTCTTCATCTTTTCCCCCCTCTCACTTTATAGAAATCAATTTTTTTCTTGGTGGTGGGGTGTTGGGGGGGTCATCTGATTATCTTTCCATATTGCAGCTAAATACACTTCTTTTTGATACTAGCAACATCTGAAAACTAAGATTAACATATCAAATTATGTCTTTCGGTACACAGTTCTATGTACTTTATATAGGTATAGGTTTGTGTAACCACTACTAAAGTTAGAATAGAGTACAGTTCCATTACTTTCCAAAAATAAAGCCCTCAGGCTACACCTTTGCAAAAACTCTCCTCTCTGGCAACTGACAATCTGTTCTCCATCCCTATAGAGTTTCTTCTTTTTCCAGGCAGTCATGTAAATGGAATATAGAAAGTACACTTTGAGAACAGCTTCCTTCACTTGATACAATGTTTACATGGATATGTCATTTCTCTTCTTGCTGGGTAATCGTCCATGGTACTGGGAGCCACAGTGTATTCATATGTTTGTGCACTGGGGGAAATGGCGATTCTGAGTAGAGCTGCACTCCTGCACATGTCTTTGTGGCAATGTAAGTTTTCATTTCTCTTGGAAGGGGATTGCTGGATCTTACAGAAGTGTGCCTTTGTGTTGTCCAGGAAAAGTCTTACTTAAAATACTTAGTTATTGAACTGTAGTAACTCTAAGCGTGGAATTTCAGGTTGTGCTTTGTGATTTGGAGTAAGGTCGTGGCGTGAGTGTGTGTGTGTGTGTGTGCATGCACAATGCAGGGTTAAAAGGTTGGGAACACTGGAAGTACTTCAACCCAAATAGGTGGGCTACTCTTGTCCACCTTGTGCTGTGGGTGAACATGTCAAGTTTTCTCCCACTGTTTTGATCCTGACCTATGGTATCAGCACAGGAAGAACTACTTAAATTGGATGAGTGTTTGACAAACAACCGTCTGTTCCTGATGAGTGGATTTCCTTCCATCTCTAAATCCCATGACTATGACTGTGACTCTTATGCTTGACTCATTCTCTAGCTACATCAATTTCATGGTTGTCAGCAATGTCTAATCCATCTTCCATAGTCTGGAACTACTCAGGCGGCAGACTCCCTTGAGGTGGGAGCACTCCGTATACTCATTAATGTTCCTGCCATCCTTAGGATGCCTACAGTTAGTATGTGAATAGAACTATTTAATTTTGGCTTCAGGAAGAGTCTTTGGTGAAGGAAAATATCAATGCAAACAATTCCATTGATAGCCATTAAAAAAGGGAAATAGTAAGTCCATTCCCTGAGCTTTTAATTTTACGCATGAAACTATTGTTCATCTTAAATATTGCCATGCATGCCTTAGAGTATGTGTTCAGCAAATGTTGAGCTGAATATGTTTAGAAAGTAATTTAGTGGAAAGGACAAGATCCATAATTATAATTTTGTTCTAAAAAATCACTATTTATACTATATGAAGCCCTCTTTTTTTCTAGGCAAGACTTGAGTTTAGATGCCAAAAATGTTTAACACCGGTGATTTCTGAATTTTATATTGGTAAGTTCTGAAATTACTAGTCCAGTAAGTTAGTGACCTCTCTGGATTCTGAGAAATGTTTTTTGATGATGCAAATTGGGATAGTCATGTAATTACCCCAGAGTGACCAGGCAATGCAGTCATCCTTTAAACTCCAGATAAAATGCCACCTTCTCAATGAAATGTTACCGAACCACCCCATGCAAAATTGTTCTGCTTTCCACACACCACAACTCTAGTATAATTTATTGGAATTCAAGCTCATTGCTCCCAGTGTTCTGTAAGCAACTTGAGGATGGGACAAACCTTATTCTCCTTTGCAAGCCTAGCATTTAGCATAGTGTCTGGCACATTTATGCTCAAGGAATACTTGTCATATTGATTAGATTCCTGAAGTCCGACAATAACCTTGGCCAACATTTTAGTTTTTCCATGTATTCATTTAAGCATGTATCATACACACATTATATATGATGTTTTGAAAACAGCGTGGTGGAACTGATTGAAAACAGAACCTTTTCCCGGAGTTATATAGATGGGTAGGTGAATTTCTAAAGAAAAAAGGAGCAGATAACTCATCGGAAAGGAAAAAAGTGACTGTTAGAATCGTTTGTTATTAGAGAGGGGAAGTAGGCCTTCTTTGATCAATTTGAAAAGACAAGGGCCCCAATTCACTCTGTCAATTCAATTTCAAGAGCTCTCCGAGTGTGCCTTGAGCCAAAATTTCCTCATGAAACAGCCTTTAAATAAAAAAAAAAATCTGTTGCCCTAACTTGAAACCACTCTGGAAAGAGATGGAAAAGATAGCTACCTGGGAAACTTTGCACAGAAACGGGTTGGCAGGGAGGTTGGCAGTCTTTCCTTAAGCTTTATTTCACAGATCAAGTTCACAAAATTGCTAATGAGATCATATATCGAAGAGCTACATCAAATTATTTCAGCTGAAATGAGGTGGGAACTGTAACAATTTAGGCCAACACCTGCTTGTTATTGCTTTTTATTCTAGATGGAGGTTTAGCTTTTAGCACTAGCTTTGCCCAAGTGGCTTGCTATGATGTAGACATCTGTCTGATATGACCTTGGCCTGGCAGTGGGGCTGTCTGGGTAGCTATGCTAGGCAGCTGGCCAAGTCATCTTGAAGAAAAGCAGTCTGGTCAGATTCCTTCTGAAAGGAAAGGCCACCCTCGGCAAGTGCGTCTCTTGCTGGAGTAAGACTGTTGCTAGCATGCTGTAGATGCCCTTCTGGTAGCCCATTTGCTGGGCCAGGGCAATGTACTGTGTGAGCTGGCTGCTTGTTGTTGCAGTTAGTACGTAGTCATACTCTTCCTTGGACAATTATTCTTGGCCTGTTGGAGCCGCTTTCCTTGGAAATACCTGAGAGATTATGCCCATCCCCTGGGAGCTGCCCACAGCCAGTGAACGAATACTTTGAGGGGAAGGGTATAAAACCTGTTCCCCACCCCTTGCCTCAGGATTGGGTAACTTGGTGCCACTCATGTGCCAGAGCTCCTTGTGGGGTCAAGTGAAGTGAGGCTAGACTTCAGCTGTAACTGCGAATTCACTTGGTTTCCTCTGCCTTAGCCTTCTTCCCTTCCTTTCTTACTCCCGAGTGTTCCCGAGAGCAGTTTTTCAATAGATCACTTCTACAAAAATCTCCATTTAAGATCATTTATTAGAGAAACTAAGACACATGCCTCTGCCTAGATGAGCAGACACAACAGAATACTGCAAGTATCATTTGCATGGATCCTGAAATTGCTAAGGATTAAGATGGGAGCACGTTGGAAAGAAAAAGAATAATCCTGGTGTTAAAGTCATTGAAGATGAGGCAGAGACTTGAGGATCACAACAGGATTTTGCTCACCCCATATCTGTACTAAGAAGCTTAAAATGGTTGCGGAAATACCCATGCCTATGTGTTGCACTGAGTTTGTGAGTACAAAATCTTTTGAGTGCTAAGTGCAGCCTGGTCATTGTACTGCATTTCCCAGTCAACTTGCTCTCTCAATTGTCTGCTTTCATTAATGCTATCCTTGTTTCTGAAAAGACTAGTTTCTGTATCAGTGGCTTAATCCAATAAAAATCCCTTTCTTTCTTCTTGTATAAGTCCTAAGAGAATGTTCCTGATTGGCAGGTGGCTCTACTCCATGTGATGATTTAGGGATCCAAGGCTCTTACCATCACTGCCTCATGGTTTCCAAGGTTTCAATTTGGGGAAGGAGCATGGAGGATCACAATAAGGGAATTTTATGGATGTATATCATTCTTACATTTCATTGGCTAGACGACAACATCTTTTAGCGGCTGCATGATGGTACGTAAGTCTCCTGTGTACTTGACATAGCCCTAGGGAAGGGGTTGTGCTGAACTGACTGGATTTAATTTTGTCATTGAATGAATGGAAATCCACAAAAGAAGTCACATTATAGAAATGATACATGGAAAGGTGATTTTGGAGGTGAATGGAGGAACTGAAGTAGATAGTATGGAATTGAAGAACCTGAGAAGGAGGCCAAAAATTTCATCTCCTCGGAGGACAGGACCATGACCTGGTGAATTTCAGACAGGGCTCCACTAACCCATTAAATGCTTTTGTGAGAAAAATGACACAACCCTATCCCAGGGTGTGAGGCTTTGGGGGAGTGGATTCGGACTGAATTCCAGCACCTGAGACATCTTTTACCAGATGGTGTTATGGAGGATATGCTTGTGGATCAGTGTGAGTCTGTTCTGATCTCAGTGTAGCTGCCTCTGTTCCTCTCCTGCTTCAGAATGAGTTAATTTTTTGCTCCTTTCTGTATTGACACTCTTTGCCATTAAGACTTTGTAGTTCCTTGCACTAAAGGGGTGGACTGTATTTTTCTAATGCTTGATTTCCAATTTCACCATGTGATGAGCTTGGCCAGTGGAATGTTAGCAAGTGTGATTACGACTAAAAGTAAAATCATGTGCATGACTGCCTTTCAAGTAAATTTTTAAAAAGGGGCAAGCCCAGAGTTACAGAGAGGCACAGGGAGAGGGAGAGAATCAATCTTCCATCCGCTGGTTCACTCCCCGGATGGCTGCAATGGCTGGAGCTTTGCGGATCCAAAGCCAGGAACTTCTTCCAGGTCTCCCACGTGGGTGCAGTGGCCCAGGGACTTGGACCATCTTCCACTGCCTTCCCAGGGTATAGCAGAGAGCTGGATCAGAAGAGCAGCTGGGTCTCAAAACGACACCCATATGGGATGCCAGCACTGTGGGCAGTGGCTTTACCCATTACGCCACAGCACTGCCTCGCTCTCTTATACCTCTACCAATGTCTGAGGCACACATCCAGGCTAGCCTATTGGTTCCAGAAAGAGGATGAGAGAGCCATGTACAGCAGAGGCAAGTCACTCAGCCTAATCCAGTCTATAACATCCCAACCCCTGTCAACTCATAGGCTCATGTGCCAAGTAAATTCCTATTGTTTGCCACTGAGATTGTGTGATTGCTTGTTCCAAAGCATCATTGTGGTCATAGTAGATTGGTACATCCTCTTTCTCCCCAGAAGCCCTAGGACAATGAAGCACAGGCAATTGTTAATTCTGCCATGACCATCCTATCCCAGTAGGAATTTGAATTCCTTTTCAGAATCAATCTCTTCCCACCTTTCCAGCAGCATTGTTTAAAAACATGAGAAAGAGACTTAGGGATGCTTGATTGAAGTGGCTTTGATGAGAAATCGTCCAAGCTAGTACTGGGTCCCAGACCTAGAGGAAGATTCTGGTCAGATGATTCCGACTGCAGAGGTCTGGAATTGTGTAAAGCGGGTGGCAGGGAAACAGGTTAACTTTTTTCTTCTTTGTGATGAAGAATTCAATACAAGAGCCTGCCAGTTCATAAGTTTTCTTCCATTTACAATTCTGTTCATGTAGGTTTTTGGATAAATAGTTCAATTTTTCTGGTCATAATTTTCTAACAATAGATGTCATCTTTCACCTTGATAGAATATAGGAGGTGAATATATGCATCTAAAGCCCCTACATGTAATGAAAAGGAAAGGGACTCAATAATGCTTGGCAAGTGATGCATTAAGGTGCTTTTATTGCCTTTTTTCTCTGTTTGCCTATCCTTGCAAATGAAACAGTTGACAGTTTTCTTGTAACTATTCACATTAAAATATATCTCTATCTTTCTATCAAATGACATTGACTAATTTTATCAGCTAAATAAACATTTTAGTCATCAGTGAAACTTCCAGCAGATCACTTTGATTCGATTGTTAGGTCAAAAGAGTGCATATGTAATAGCTGTCACCACTATGGAAAATTTCAAATAATGACTATTTTTCTTTTTTAATCTTGAATACTTTGGGGACCAAGTATCAAGTCCACCCACAGCTATTGTCAAGCATATTTCTTTTTTTAATCAGTAATGAAGATTGATCTATTCCCTGCCTAAATTTAGTCACCTTAGAAAAAGATCTAGATTCAAATTGCAATGCTGAATTTCTGGTGTTTCATTTTTCTTATTCTTGAAGTCTCATGGTTTTTCATCTTACAAGAACCTCTGAGCCTAATTAGCGATGTCTGTATCTTCTAACCCTAAATGTGTTTACCACCCTGAACTTACTTTCCTATACAGTTTCATTTTAAAATGCATCCTTACAAATTCCAATTTCCCCATCTTTTCTGGTTACATTAGCCCATGTAGCTCATGAGAAGTGATGGTTCTGTTCATAAAGGACATTGTGTTCTTCTTAGCCAGCAAATACCTTGGATTACATCTTCCCCTAAGTCTTAATAAAGTCTGATCACCCTTAGGTGGCATCATATTTAAGCTGAATGGACATGAACATACTCATTTCCTTGTGCTAGGTGGTATAATGTACATTAACAATGCTGCAGGTTGTTTCTCCTGGGAGGCAGGCTCTGACAAAGCTTATGGGGCCAAAGGTTAATTAAGTAGCATCCTTGGGACCCTCACATTGTGATTGTTTCTCACTCTATCCAATTCTGCTTTCCCAGCACTCATGTCTTTAGTTTACATAGTATTTAAGGTTGAATACCTACAATTATGTGCAGAATAAGTGTATTCAAGAGCAAAACCTCAATTTTTAAAAGCATGTAACTTAAAAGATCAGCTGGGGCTGATGCTGTGGCACAGCAGGTTAAAGGCTTGGTCTGTAGTGCCAGCATCCCATATGGGCACTGGTTCAAGTCCCAGCTGTTCCACTTCCGATCCAGCTCTCTGTTATGGCCTGGGAAAGCAGTGGAAGATAGCCCAAGTGCTTGGTCCTCTGGCCCCCTGTGGGAGACCTGGAGGAAGATTCTGGCTCCTGGCCTCAAATTGGCCCAGCTCTGGCTGTTGCAGCTATGTGGGGAGTGAACCAGCAAATGGAAGATCTGTGTAACTCTTTCGAATAAATAAAATAAATTTTTAAAGATTGGAGCTGGACTGTGTAGGCAGATGAGAAAGGAGCCTGTTAGCTGTGGACATCCCACGTGTCATGGGCTGGGGCCACCTTGTTATACAGAGGAGTTAGGCAGAAGAGCTAGAAGGGGACTTCTAGTTTACTGCTGTTACAGAAGCGAACTATGCTGTCTTCATTTATACTTATGCTTGGGTACAAATAAGGTACTCATAACACAATCTTACCAATTTCCAAAATATTAGTAATTAGCATTTGCTACTATTGAGCTGGAATTCTTGAGTTAAGAGGGTTCTAGGATCTGAGCGGGCCACTGAGTGGAACTAAGAGAAGCAAAACATTTTGTGGGGAAAGGCAGAATGGGGTAGACTGATAAGTGAGTGATGTTCATAGGTTTTGGATTGAGCCGAGTAGCAGGGCAGAGATGTGTAGGAGTTTAACGCTGGAAGAACCATGGCAGGTACCCAAGAGGGTGTTGTATTTGTGGGTATGTGGGTGGAAGGTGGCTTGTGGTGGAGAGACTTTCATTTTTAATTTCATTTACTTTTAAGCTGTTTGAGACTTTTAAAATGGTAGCCATGTTTAATTACACTTACTGAAAAATACATGTTGACTTGAGAACACCAAACCAAGAATGTTGAGTAGAATTCTTGCACTGGTTTAGCAATGGGCTATAATGGTATTATGGATATACATGATTTGATTTGTTGAATGCATTTTCAAATATGCGTTTAAATTAACTTATCAATACAATCATTTTACTACTGAATATTATCTTAGAGATGTTTGTTGTGAAAACCAGTGCCCAAGAAAGCACAAAATTGCACTAAAATTTTCCTAAAATCACAGAAGTCTTCATATTTCATCAAGTTAGTTCTAATTCTTCACTGGGAATGTATTAACACGAGGGTCACAGTGTGGGGCTGTTCGGGCAGTGATGCTTTTCCACAAGAGGAGGAGAAAGGGCACCATTAGATAGAGGAGCACTCATTGCTCTTTGTGTGTGTGTGCGCATGTGTTTCTTCTGTATTCCAAGAGAGATGCTTTCAACAGTTTTTTCCCCTCAGAGCTTCCTTCTCACTTTGTGCCCTCTTTGAGTCATCTTCTTCCCAGGTGGTGGAGCTATATTAGCAAAGCATTTCCTCTATACTTAGTAGAGGTGCATTCTTGACGAGTTCACTCATCTTCCGCTGTAGCAGCAAAAAAGCAGCAAATCTAGGAGAGGCAGAGTGGCAAGGGTACAGCGAGCAACAGCAGAGGTGAATGTAGGTAGACATGGAGCGGAGGTAATATCGTATGCATAACTTTGCATGTCATACCTTGAACTTACTTTGTTTCATTTAATCTGAATCTCGTGATCTAAACATTACCCCTACTTGCATAATGAGGGAAATGAGCTTCAGAGCTCTGAAGCCAGTTTTCTGGGTGTACAATAAGCATTCCAGTAACCTGCTGTAGATACAAAATTTCTAAGCCAGGTGGATGTGGCCTCTAACTTCAACAGAATGTTCTGGGTAAGACACTGAAGGGAGACTGCCAGGTAACATGTGGCTATCTGGGGCTGTGCACTGGGCTGTACCTCACCCAATGCTGCTGAAATGTCCAGTGTTTTAAAAACATCAGCGAGGCTAAACTGAACACACCTGCAGAGTGGAATTTGCACCAAAAATTAGCATGCAACTTCAAGATTTGAGAGAAAAGTTATAAAGGTAAATGCCACACTCAAGTCTTCTGGTCTTAAACTACTTAAGGAATAAGATGGGAATGAGGAATAACTAACTACCCAGGCAAATTAGACAAGGCAGCTTTCACAGGACAGAAGTTTCTTAGTACAGAATTACCTGTCGTATTTTGAACAGCCACTAAGTAATATTGTACAGGTTAATGGAAAGAGGGTGATGATTTCCAAGTTGCTGCCAGTGACTTCCTTACTTTAGGGACCATTTGATGAGTCAACGTTTAAAGTATTAGTTTGACTTATGGAACTTGTAGTCAATGTGACTTAAACCAATCAGGGTTACTCAATGTGTGTTCTTAGGACTAGCCCTGGTTCAGTAACTGTTACTGGTCAGTAAGTATGGAGAGATTGAGCATAAACATGTAGAAATTTTAACAATTTGACATTACTGTACCATAACGTGATCAGTGGACTTGTATTTGGTATACTTTAGCACTTTTCTAATGTTTTATGAAATTATTGGTCTGTGGAAGTAACGGTTTAAGGAGAGCTGACCCATGGGACACGTGAGTTGAGGGTATTAAGTTCTATCCTCATGCACATGAAGTCACATGAAGATGTATGGCTTGTGCCTCCGATTTTTAAACTCGAGTTATTTTTCTTTGAAGGGTCTGCTTTCCATTGACTGATTTAGTGTCTGCTGTGATCATACTAAGAACAGCCTTGTTGGCATCCTGCAGGCAAATATGATGGGTAAATTGGTTCTCTGTGGGAAGCTCTGCTTTTCAGAACAGAGTGAGAACAAGCGACATGCATACCCTAACAAATACAATCATGATAGCCTTAATTTAAAAATACTGTGACAATGAATATTCTGACTGTTAAGCAACTCTCAAATGCCTTGAATGGTTATTGTGTTACAAGTTTTTAACAGGAGTTTATTTATAGCTTGAGTTTACCTAGTATAAATACATAAATTTTTAAAAGTAAAAAAGTAAACATAAAGGGCACAAATTTCATGTATTTTAAAGATTATTTTTTGAATTTATTTGAAAGGCAGGGTTACAGAGAGAGCAGCAGAGTAATATCTTCCATCCATTGGTTCACTCCCCAAATGGTTGCAACAGCTGGGGGATGTGCCAGGCCAAAGCCAGGATCCCGGAGTTTCTTCCAGGTCTCCCACAAGGGTGCAGGGTCCCAAGTACTTGGGTCATCTTCTGCTTTCCCAGGAGCATTAGCAGAGACCTGGATCTGAAGCAGAGCAGCTGGCTCTCAAACCAACACCTATACAGGATGCTGGCATTGCAGGTAGAGGCTTAACCTGCTACACCACAGCACTGGCCCAAGTATTTCATATGTACAGTTTTTTTTTTTTAAAAAAAAACGATGATTTGAAAGTCAGAGTTACACAGAGAGAGGAGAGGCAGAGAGAGAGAGGGGGAGAGAGAGGAGAGGTCTTCTATCTGCTGATTCACTCCCCAGTTGGCTACAATGGCCAGAGCCTCACCCATCTAAAGCCAGGAGCCAGGAGCTTCTTCCAGGTCTTCCCACATGAGTGCAGGGGCCCAAGGACTTGGGCCATCTTCTACTGCTTTCTCAGGCCACAGCAGAGAGCTGGATCAGAAGTGGAGCAGCTGGGACTCAAACCGGTGCCCATATGGGATTCTGGCACTGGAGGTGGTGGCTTTACCCTCTATGCCACAGTGCCAGCCCCTCATATATAGTTTTAAGAGCATAATTATATGTCCCAACCTACTCTCCCTCTCTCAATTTTCTTATATTCCAAAAATGACTTCAAAAAACATAAATAAGGCCTTTTGCTTGTAACACAGAATTGTGATTCCAAATGATTATTTGATTCAATTGATAGCCAAGTGGTCCCTAATTATGTTAAAAACTTATAACTTAAATACATACAATGTGAAATAAAATATTTAAAAAATGACAAATTCTTCTGAAGCATGCCTATACCACTGAAGGGTCTCTACAACCATCTATCTTGCCATAAGATTCTAGAGCTATTAGCTGTTGCACTGTCTGGCAGGGAGAGAGATGATGCAGGCAAAGAAAGAGGAAGATGGCTCCACCAGAGGCTCTTGGGCCACAGCGAACTTTGTGCTTGTTCTTTTGCAGTTGTGAAGATGTCCAGCAAGGTCATGGATCAGCCATTAGTTCTGCCTCTGGGTCCCTTTTAAGGGGCACCATATATTGCACTGTAGATTGCTTGTTTTCTAAAGCCTTCCTTTCCTTTATAATTTTAAAGTATTTATTTGGGCTGAGGTGGGGGGTGGGACAGAGGAAGCATACTCCCATCTGCTGGTTCATTCTCCAGATGTCTGCCACAGATATAGCCAAACTGGGCTGAAGCCAGGAGCTGGGAACTCAAACTAGGTCTCCCACATGGATGGTAGGGACCAGTATATTTGAGCCAGGGTCTACACTAACAGGAAGCAGGGGTGAGGAAGTGGAGTCAGAGGCCAGAGCCAGGTACTCCCATGTGGGACATGAGTGCATTAACCACTGGGCCAACACCTGCCCCCTCTCCTTTACAACCATTTGGGGGGCTTCTTGACCAGTCTCTCAAAAATCTGTTTGAGGGATCAGGTGTCGTCTCCTTAGCTTCCCACTTCCTTGTTATTCTTGAAAGTAAGCACTTGGGTTCTTCACACTTAGAGCATCTTGCCTGTCCTGGAATGCATTGTGGAACATTGCATAGACGCTGCAATACCTCCCTCTGAAGTTCCAGCTCACCCACTTCTCTTCCTCTACAAAGTTTCTATTAGTGCCTTCAATCTGCATGTTTTCCTGTTCCTTTTTCTCAGAGTTTGTTTATTTGAAAGAGTGATGGTGGGGAGGGAGAGGGAGGACAGAGGGAGGGCAGAGGGAGGGGATCTTCCATCTGCTAGTTCACTCTTCAAATGGTCACAATGGCTGGGCCTGGGCCAGGCCAAAGCCAGACACCTGGAATTTCATCTGGATCTCCCACGTGGGTGTCAGGGGTCCAAGCACTTGGCACATTTTCTGTTGCTTTCCCAGGCACGTTAGCAGAGAGCTGGATTGGAAAAAGAGCAGCTGGAACTTGAACTGGTGCTCACATGGGATGCTGGGGTCATAGGCAGCAGCTTAATCTGCTGTGCCATGATGCTGGCCCCAATCTGTGTTTTCTTACTAAAATAATTTTATGCTTTGATATGGAATCAGTTTTGACTGGTGATATTAGCATTACTGCTATACACACACACACACACACACACACAAGTGTCTTTTCTGACACCAGTCCAAAGGGATAATACACCTGTTTTAATTTTGCCAGGTGCATGCTTTTGTAGAAATACTTTCTAACTACATTTCTAGTCTATTAGCTTTTTGATGATGCACCCATGACAAATTTATAAGGTATGAGCCATTTACCAAATACTGTGGTATTTGCAGTATTTTAAAAATGGTTACAACTGCTAACAATCAATGGGCATATTTTTAAAAACTCTCTGGAAGGGCATGTATGAAATCTGATTGTATTTAACCTGGCTGACTCATCCGGGTGAAGGAGACAATTACGCAGAAGATGTGTGTGAATCATGGGTCCTACTTTCCGCAGGCGAACACCCTGGTCAAACGATTCTGACCTTCAGACTGTCATGTTTTATTTACAAGATCTGAGTGTGGCATACTTAGCCGATATTGCTTTAGGGACTGCGGGACCTGAACACATGAAGACATAACACAAAGGATCTCTTCTTTCAACCAATAATCTTTGTACTCTCAGAAAGCGTGGCCAGTGCTCACAGCTCTCACAATTTCTCTGGAATCTGCAAAACGAGCCAATTCCATAATTTAATTAAGAGGAAAAATGTCTGTTTAACATACAATCACTTAAGTCAGACTAGAATGTTCATCTTTGGGAAGTCATTTTTCCCCTCACATTGAAAGTCTCAGCATTTTAGAATCTAAATTCCTGGGTTTCCTCGAACAATCCTTGTATGTAGCATAAATAATTGATTTCAAGGCTTTATGCAGCCAGTTAGACTACATAATCCATGATGTGCATTATTCTTTCAGAGGTCTTAAGCAAACTCCAACATATGATTTGAAAATAAAGGTTTTTTTCCTGAAGGGAAAATACCAGGGTTGTCACCAGCAGAACTGATCACAGGGCGAGGTTTTTTTCATCTGGGCTTTTTCAAGGGGCTACATTTTGTGATCGTTCCTAAAAGCTTCTACCGTGAACATTGTTACTTTAAACGGTCTGCTTGCTATGTTTAGCTACAAGATGCTTGACAAAGAACAGTGCACACACTTGATAAACTCCTCATAAATTTATTATAAAGCAGTATCTACTTGTCAGTTCTTGAGTCATTACTTTGGACATCAAACTAAGATACAAATGGAAGGCGAATGTAAAGCCTGTGCAATTACTTTACATGACTAATATATATCATAAAGAGGGGCTGTTAGTGACAAGAAATAAAATAGTATGTGCTGGCAATGTGACGACTGCTTTTATAAAATCAAGGAGGTAGTTAAATTTTAAAGTTGATTGGAATTTTCTAAACCACAAGTGATGAAATGCTATTAAAATAAATCTAGATTAAAAACCCCTTTCACTACAACTTTGTCTAAATAGCATTATGTATCTTTTATACCAGATTTAATCAGATTTTTCATTTGCAGTTGCTGTTAAAATTACATTCAAGTAATACTCTGACTCTCCTTGTGCTAGGCACCACTAAGGATATGATCTAATGATCAGCAGAAGGAATTTTAAATATATGCGATCATATGTTTGGTGATCTAGGGAAATGACTACATTCCTGTTAAAATTTAACTCCCATTAAGATTGGATTTGATGGTTTTTCATCAATCACTTTACGGATTATGGAGTTAATGTGGGCACATCATATATTATCCACCTCCACTGGTCTCTGCCCTCCAGGATCTTAAATATAACTGGGAAGACAAAATATACAGGCATGTAAAGTTAAATAATCCTTCTCAGACAGTGATATAAGAGCTATCACAGGGCAATAACATGACCGAGTACCAAATAATGCCTCCCACCTCTGCACTGGTGACATTTATTGCTATATGCAGAAGAGATCAAGCTCAGAAGTGCTACGGGAGTTCAGAAGTGACTAACAGGAACACGGCCTGATGTACACAGAGAAGGCTTCCCGAAGGAGGTAGGACTGGAGACGTTGCGTGGATTTTGCCAAGAGGAGAGAGGAGGCACGTGTGGCTGGTAGCATTGTACTTAGACCCCAGGTTCTCAGTTGTCTTTCTGCTCGATTTTATTTTTGTCTTTCTGCCTACTCCTGTGGAACTACTTGGTAACATCCATGTTCTCTTCTTTCTGGCCTAGCTACATTTCCTGTCCTCCTTTGAAGTTCTGTATAGCTACCTGGCTGATATTCTTTCTATCCAGTCAAGTGAGTGGCAATGCATTATCTACAGCTACATAACAAACTAACATGATACTTGGTGACTTAACAAACATCTATTATCTCAGTTTCTAAGGGGCAGGCATTCAGGAACACAGTATGAAGGCCCTTCAAAAAGTTCAGGGAAAATGTGTATTATGAAAAAAGTATGCCTGAATTTCATTGTGTTTTTTTTTTTGCACCAAAATAAACTTGTTTTAAAACATCTTTTACTCTTAAGTCAGAGTTGCGATAATGAAGGAGAGAGAGAGAGAGAGGTCTTCCATCCACTGGTGTACCCCCCAAATGGCTGCAACGGCCAAGGCTGAGTCAGGCTGAAGTCAAAAGCTTCATCCAGGTCTCCCATGTGGGTGGCAGGGATCCTAGCACTTGGGCCATCCATTTACTGCTTTTCTCAGGCCATCAGCAGGGAGCTGGATCAGAAATGGAGCAGCTAGGACACGAACCGTAGCCTATATGGGATGCATGTCACAGGCAGAGGCTTTACCCAATATGCTACAGTGCCAGCCCCTAAGACATCTTTTAATTTATTTGAAAGGCAGAATGATAGATACGGAGGGGGACACACACCAACAGTAAGATTGCCCACGGGCTGCTTCACTCCCCAAATGACTGCAACAGCTGGGGCTGGGCCAGGCTGAAGTCAGAAGTCAGGAACTGTATCTAAGTCTCCCACATGGGTGACAGGGACCCAAGCACTTGGGCCATCACCTTCTCCCTCCCACAGTGGGCACTAGCAGAAAGCTTGAATTGGGAGCAAAGTCGGGACTCAACCCAGACACTCTGATATGGAATGCAAGCATCCCAAGTAGCAGCTTAAATGCTGAACCAAACGTCCACCTTAAACTTTTTTTTTTTTTTTTAAAGATTTGGAACAGCGCCATGGCTCACTTGGCTAATCCTCTGCCTGTGGCGCCGGCACCCAGGGTTCTAGTTCCAGTTGGGGTGCTAGGTACTAGTCCTGGTTACTCCTCTTCCAGTCCAGCTCTCTGCTGTGGCCCGGGAGAGCAGCGGAGGATGGCCCAAGTGCTTGGGTCCCTGCACCCGCATGGGAGACCGGGAGAAGTACCTGGCTCCTGGCTTTGGATTGGCGCAGCGCAGCTGGCCATAGCGGCCATTTGTGGGGTGAACCAATGGAAGGAAGACCTTTCTGTCTTTTTCTAACTCTGCCTGGCCAAAAAAAAAATTTTGAAAGAGGTTTTCCATCCGCTGGTTCACTCCAATTGCTCGCAATGGCTGGAGCTGCACTGATCCGAAGCCAGGAGCTTCTTCTGGGTCTCCCACGTGGGTGTAGGGGCCCAAGGACTTGGGCCATCTTCTACTGCTTTCCCAGGCCATAGCAGAGAGCTGGATCGGAAGTGGAGCAGCCGGGTCTTGAACCAGCGCCCATATGGGATGCTGGCGCTTCAGGCCAGGGTGTTAACCCACTGCGCCACAGCGCTGGCGCCTTAAACTTATCTTTCAATTCTACTTTCCTGTGAACTTTTTGCAAGCCTCTCATAATTAGGTGGTTCTGACTCAGTCTCTTGTGAAGCTGTAGTCAAATTGTGGGTTGAGGCTACAGTCATCTGCAGACTTGCTCAGGGTTGGCGGACCCATTTCTAAGATGCTTCACTTACAGGCATGTGGCGGGAGGTCATATGGGCCCTTCTGTGGGGCTGTGTGTGTGTCTTCAGGATCTGACAAATGGCTGTGCTGTGCTCAGAGCAGGCGATTCAAGAGGGTAAGACTCAGACATGTCTGCAGTCTCACTTGTCACACGGGTCAGCTCCATTCAGTGTGGGAGGGGCTGGACGTGATCACGAGCAGCAGGAGGCGGGGCTCAGTGGGACCATCTTGTAGTCTGGCTACCACAGGGAGGGCCATGTGCTACTTTCATGCTTGGTCCATGAAAGTCTCCCATGTGCTCCTTTCATTTCTTTCCCCCTCCAGCTGGCTTAAGCAACTCCCAGGGCAACATGGGGTTCCCATGTTACAGGTGGTAGCACCTCCATCGGCACGAGTCCTGCTGCACAGAGGAGGGCACCAGTTGATCCATGTACTTGTTAAGGACTAAGTGAGCAAGAAAAACTATGCTTCAAGGGCCTCAAAAAATGTGTGGCAAATGCATGCTATGAGAAAAACAATGCAGAAAGCTCTAAATTTCCTACACCAAAGTAAACTTATTTTTGGTTTTGTCTTTCTGTGAATTTTTTGACAGGCATAGTTAGACAGTGAGTAGATAGAGAAAGGGCTTCCTTCTGTTGGTTCACCCCCCCAAATGGCCGCTACGGCTGGAACTATGCCGATCTGAAGCCAGGAGCCAGGTGCTTCCTCCTGGTCTCCCTATATGGGTGCAGGGCCCAAGTGTACTTGGGCCATCCTCTACTGCCTTCCTGGGCAACAGCAGAGAGCTGGACTGGAAGAGGAGCAACCAGGACAGAACCGGCGCCCCAAATGGGACTGGAACACGGGGTGCCGGCACCACAGGTAGAGGATTAGCCTAGTGAGCCGCGGCGCCGGCCTCTGAACTTTCTAAAATACCCTTGTATTTGAGCCATTTTACAGTTTCGGTTCTGTCTGTTTAGCAGTTAGTCCACCGTAACTAGCATAACGTCTACTCTGTGACTTTACAATGTCCTTCAATGAAGCAAAGGCAAGCGCTACAGCATATTGAGGCCATCTGCATAGTGTCCATTTGTCCTTTTCCTTAGGCTATTTTTCAACAAGTGTAAGTTGGATGCCTACCACATCAGGCCTTGCTAGGGGCACAGCTGCAACAAGACAAAGTCTCTGCTACCTGGAGCTCACAGTCTAATGGAATATCGAGTGCAACAGCTCTTTGTGAAGGCACCAAACAAGTTTGTAAACGTTCTTATTCAGGGGTTCAAAAACTATGAAGGCATTAGTGGACTCCCAATTTCATGGGGACCTCATAGATTAGTGTTTCCCCTATTGTGTCCCTAGCCAGAGCTGGCCACCTCTTGAATGTTAGTGTGCACACAAATCACCTGGAGATCTTAAAACTGTCAAATCCAATGCAGTTGGTCTGGGGTGCTGCCTGAGACTCTGCATTTCTACCAAGCTCTCAGGTGCTGCTAATGCTGCTGGGGTCCATGGGCTGACACTTTGTGCAGCAAGACTGTAGAGAAAGTTCAAGATAGCCTATGGAGAAAGGATTTCAGGTCCAAACAGGCACACAGAGCCAAAGTGAAAGGCCACGTCAAGTTTCCCCGGTTCCCGACTGCATTTCAATTCCTGGTGCCAGTCTTATCGGAAGCCTAACATTGCTTTCTACCTTGGCTTCTGTGAGATAACCCTCTGAATCTTTACAATCAAGTCACCATTATATATTTTAGCCAGTTTGAAAAGTTCCTGTAACTTGTGGCAAAAAAATAAACAGGCAAAAAGAAAAAAACCCAAAACTCAAAAACCAAAACAAAAACAACCTTGAGTAAAGGCTCAGAGAATGAAGCAGAAATCTAGCCATGCTGCAGAGCTGGGCACAAGGCCAAGAACAATCAAGCTGCAGGGGTAACATGAAGCAGATGCCCCAGAAGTCTAGAATGTTCTACAATCTCCTGCTCCCTGTAAGCCTCAGTTTCTTCACTAATAACCTAAGAATCGCTAGAGGACCAATTGGGATAATTTTCTCCAGTTACACAGCAGTGATACTTGATGAATATGACCATTATATTCTTCGGTAAATTACTTGCATGACAGGGGTTTGTGAGAATAAAGTAAAATAATGACCACAAAGCAATGAGCAAGTGGTCAGGCACTCAAAGGTTAGCTACAGGGAGAGCCTCACTGGATTTGAAAGAGATGTAGCGAATTTTCCTTCTGCTGGAGGAGACCTGGCATGCTGAAAGACAGAAGTGCAGACTTCCCTGGAGAAGTTAGTGAGGGTCATTGACAAGGGCTGCAGCAGAGAGTGGGCAATAACGGAAGGAATAAGATTATCTGTGTCCCATCCTAGAGCTTGCACCTTCAGGGTACCGTGACAAAGTCAATTCCTGAAGGACCACCCCACCTTTCTGGGGCAGCACTTCAATTATTCTTCAAACATACGTCAGTGAATATCATCTAGTATAATTTGTCCATCTGTATGAGCCCCCAGGTAAAGACTAATATTTAACTATTTTCTGATTCTAGATCTAGAAGAACAGCTCAATTAACGTAAAAGCGTATACTTAGCCGAACTCTTATGGGGTAACGTTCACTATCTACTATTGCTCCGACCCTCTGGTAGAGGCCATTTCGGCTTTTGAGTGAGAACTTTATTTGCCATGCTTGTGTCTTAGCTTCCAACTTTTCAGCAGCGGAAAGAAAAAGGATAAGGTGTACTCAAGGATAAAGTCCTCAGGGTGAGGAAAATGTTTTGAGTTTGTGCAGGTTACACAGCCACGTTTATCAAAATTCTTAGAACTGTACATCGAAAAACCAATGAATTGACTGTATGCAAGTGAAACCTTAACAAACCTGATTTAAACAAAACCAAAAGGAAACACAGAACAGACCCTTGAACATGGAGTCTGATATCGTAGGAGGGCACATGACTTTGGGACAGAAATAGGAAAGAGAAGTTATAGGGTTAGGATCTAAATGACTAGAGGGAAAAAAAATATCTAGACTGCCTTCTCTGTCACAGCCCCTTGGCCGCTCAACCCTGACCAGATAGGCAGAGCACAAAGGCAGGGCCCTAGCTGTTAACCTGCAGGGCAAGACCAGCCACAAAAGGAATACGTCCCTTAGCCACGGGGGCAACAGGAAATCTGCTCAGATACAATCTCCGAAAACACGATGTTTTGCAAAGACTCAGATTTTCCAGACTCCTTTGGTTGTGCTGGACTCATTCTGGCCCAGGGTTGCACCTAGCTCACACCTTCACTTCATCCACGTCTGCTGCCCCAGTGTCCCTTTGTACAAAGGCCACCCTTGTCAGCCCTATTGCTATGAGCACATCTGTGAATGGGCTGTCTTCCTGGGTGGATTGTCAGCTCCCGCAGGGGCTCTTTTTCTGATTCACTTTTGCAGGCCCAGAGCCAGGGCAGTGCTTGGCATATAGCAGGTGCTCAGGTGCTACTTGTGGAAGAAAATGAAGAGAAAAAGTCAACTAGCACCCGAATCCAAGCCACAAAGGCAGGAATAAGCAGACCGAGAGTCGCAAATGCACTCAGGTTGGCTGTGGTTGCTTGCATGGCATTCTCTGGTGTCCTCCTCCTTCTCACAGCGATCCACACAGTGGCTGCCTAGTAAGTGCAGGCTTACCCGTATCCCAGCTGCACAGCCACAGGGACGGGATCTCTATCCCTCTCAGCTCCAGAACACTGCAAAGTGTTCTGATGGAACTGCCTCCCAGTGACCTGCACACGGGCCAGTGTATCTGCCCTTTCCTCATGTACCACCCTGCATTCCTACCGGCCTTGTCTTGGTGCTATTACTTCAGTTTGCATCACGATGTTTTAGTGGGTAGCGAGGTGGTTAGAGCTCCGCTCCCTGTCTCTTTAGATCCTCCAGCTTTTTTTGCTCACACCTGCTATTTGCAGGCATTCTTGCTCAATAGTAGCCACTAGCAGATCCTTGCTGAAGGCTGCCCCGGGCTGCCAACATTGGCTTTGTCTGTTTAAAGAGAGGTGGAAGTGCCCCTAGGCATAGCCCTTGAACAAAGGCTGACAGTCCAGGAATATGAACCCTAATCCCTGTGCTCAAGGACAACTTTGACATGTCCCCAGACCCCCTCAAGGACTGAGCCCAAGCTACCCTCTGTGGGCCTTTGCTGAGCGCTGTAGTCTTGGCTCCACTTTCTTCTCTTCCCAGTCCCACCTCCCTCTCCCTCCCTGGAAATAACTACCAACTTCTTTTACACAAATTCTCATCTTAATATCAATGTTTGTGGAACCCCACCAATAACAAGATCCATCTGGGCCTCTGGCTCTCTATTGGTCAGATTTTTTTTGAGGGGAGGTACCTGGGTACTGATTCCTGTCCCCTTACATGCATGTGCACTACAGAAAAGTGTTTGCTTTTAATATATTCTTACCCTCCGTTTTTCCCCTTATTTTTCATGTTTTACCTTGGGATGCTTTCATGGCTTTCAGTTCATTTTCAGTGGGACTTGGAATAATTCTTATCTATATGTACACCATTGTTGGACATGAAAAATCCCAAGTATTTTTGAGTCCACCTCAGTTAAGAGCCATGATTGACACTGAAACCAGAGGCTGTAAGTTTCAATTAGCAGAAAATGAGAAAACATACAAAAACTGTAAGATGTGGACAAGAGTCTTTTAGACAATGCAAAAACATTGGATTAACCATTGCCCTTTGCTGAGACAGATAAGGAAGTTTAGCAAATATTTACACACAAGTTTTCACAACATTCAAGCTAAATCTTTACTTCTATATATTTGTCATTGTTAAGTTGAATTTCTAAGACTGTTAACTCAAAAAGGGCAAAGACCAGTGCAGAAGTGTTGCAAGGCTTGTTTTAATAACCCCAAAGACTGTTGGCTTGTAACCCTTAGACTATGAACGTTTATTACAGGAAACTGCATGTTAGAAAGTCTGGGGTAGAAAACTGCCTGTTTGCTTAAACTCATACACGGTGTTTGTCATAGGAGTTTGATCACACTCACCCACTCTTTGATAATTGCCCTGCCATTTTTGACCTCACTAATCCAGCTCTAATTAACTCAACAAGTAAAGGAGAATGTGCAGATTATCTTGGAAATAAGGACATAGCTGAGGGCATTCATTGGGAAAAGTGGTTTTACCAACAAAATAAGTGACTCTACATAAAGAACATTAGAACACAAATACAGATCGCAGCCTTCTTTGTAAAAGCCCTAAACCAGAAACTATCCAAATACTTCTTAATAGTATGCTGGATAAATATGCCGTAGCCTATTTATACAATGGAATACTACAGAGATGAGAATGGACAATGATCAGACATAACACAGATGAGTGTCATAAACAAAATGCTGAGTGAAGGAAGCCAGGCACAAGTAAGAACATACATATGATTCCATTCATTTAAAGTTCAAAAATAGGCAAAAGTAGTTTTGTTATGATAGTGCATATTTGGGGGCCACAATGCCTGCAAGGGGGCCACTGGGGAAGAATTTCAGAGAGCTGGTCCTGTTGAATTTCTTGAATTATACGTTTAATCGTTCTATGTTATCCTTAAGTAACTGCTTTAAAGAAACATGCAATACAGAATCTATTTTCAATGGCATTGTGTACTTCCCAGAGGAATTTAAGTCATCTTTCAGATCCAGGAAAGATGCCAGGCACTGCGAACACCGAGATGAAAACAGATTCTGTCCTCCAAGACCTCATGGTGTGATGAGGGAGTGGCTCCCACAAAGGGTGAGGGAGGTAAACCTACAGTGCTCAGGTGGGACACAGGTCGATGTTTTTGCCGGGGGTGGGGGGGTGGGGGGCTCACAGAAGGCTTCCAGTAAGAGTATACTTGAGCCATGTCTTAAAGGTTGCACAAGCATTAGCCAGGCAGAGAAGGAAGCAAAGGGGGAATTTCAGAGTGGGATTCTCGACAGAGAAATCAAACAAACCCATAGTTGGATATGGTGCGACTAGCAAAAGGAGTAAGGAGGTAAAGCAAGGGCTTGGTCCACAAGGAGACTGCTCATGAGCTATGGGGATTTTGGAATAGGAAGTCACAAAGGTTTTAATCAGATGTTATGATATACAATTTTCATTTTATCTGAAATTCAGAGAAAATGAGACTCTTCTACCCACTGGTTCACTTCCCCAATGTTGCACATCAGCCTTGGCTGCGTCAGATCTAAGACAGGAACTTGGAACTCAATCTGGGTCTCCCACACAGGTGGCAGGGACCCAAATAGTGGAGCCATTATCTGCTGCCTCCCAGGGTGCATAATGGCAGAAAGCTGGATTAGAAGTAGAGGAGTTGGACTAGAACCTGGCACTCCATCTGATATTGGAGGAGGGCATCCCAAGTGGCGCCTTAACTCCTGTGCCAAAGACCCAGCCCCTTTTATTGATATTTTTGAGTGATCCTGTTGACTGCTGTGGGGAAAAGGTGGGTTTTCCCAGGTGGGTGGGTGAAGCCACGCAGATAAACCACCACCACCACCATTCAAACACGAATTAAAACAGTATGAGACAAAGGGGTGTGTAGTTTGAGGCTGGAAAGGTTGGAAACAATTATTGAGTCTTTTACAATACAAAAAAAAATCACTTTTCTAAGTCTGTCAAGAGATTGGCAGTCCACGAAAGCCTACCAGTTGCCACCTAATACCACAATGCTGCAATATTTCATTGTTTTTGTCTTAAACCCTTAACAATTTACTCAAATACATCCATGGGTGCTTTCATTCCACCATTTTCCCATAGGTGCATCTGAACATTTTTTTTTTGACAGGCAGAGTGGACAGTGAGAGAGAGACAGAGAGAGAGGTCTTCCTTTTTGCCGTTGGTTCACCTTCCAATGGACGCTGTGGCCGGTGTGCTGCGGCCGGCGCATCGCGCTGATTCGAAGCCGGGAGCCAGGTGCTTCACCTGGTCTCCCATGCGGGTGCAGGGCCCAAGGACTTGGGCCATCCTCCACTGCACTCCCTGGCCACAGCAGAGAGCTGGCCTGGAAGAGGGGCAACCAGGTCAGAATCCGGCACCCCAACCGGGACTAGAACCCAGTGTGCCTGCACCGCAAGGCGGAGGATTAGCCTATTGAGCTGCGGTGCCGGCGCATCGGGAAATTTTCACCACCAGAACTGCAAGGCATGTCAGCCATCTCCAGAGTGTTCAGCTGTGATGCAGTAGAGCTGCTTCGAGCATCTTAGGAGCTAGCAGAAGCATTTAATCGGGTATTTGCCCACTCTAGTAAAGGGAAGCATCAACTCACCAAGATTGGGTTGTGAATCCCGGGGGCTTAGATTCAGGCTAATGGTTTGGCGCAACAGTACTTAGCAAGTTATCTGTAAGAAAGTCTAGATGAAGACGATTCCTGATTTAAATGGAGGGAAGAGCAGACTAGAGAATAACTTCTTACCCAAAGGCAATGTTAGAATTTACAGTCAGATGCTGTCAACATCACGTTTAGTAAAGGTTATTCATTTTTTTTTTTTACAGCATAGTAAGGACTAACCCACAGGGTTTCAGCTAAGCACAATAAAGCAAAACAGAAATTGTTTTGAAATCCAAGGCAAATGATGTTTTGATTTGAATGCTTTTGCTTACTTCTATACACAGAAGTGTTTGTTGAGAAATTAGAGGGGGAAAGAAGTGTCTGCTAGGTGTTAGCACAGGAGTAATGTGGCCCTTCTAGGATGCCTTGTTCCTCTTAGTCTATAAAGTTTGTGGAGTATCTAAGCAATTCTGCAATTCTTAATGTGCCAGCAAGCAAAATCTGCATGGAGAGGTGTGGTGTGAAACAGTGTCTTGGGTAAGGAGAATCTACTCCATGCAGTCATCTTTAAGCTTTGTGTGCAGTCAGCGTTTAACATACAGAATGAGAAATAAGCCGTAAAGTTGGTTCACAGCAGTCAACTTTTGAGCTGTAGCTGTTCTAGAGATGAAGAATCAAACTTCTAATTTTTAGATGAGAATACTCAGGCCCAAAGAGGTTATGTCACATGGGCCCAAGTTGACAGTAGTCATGGGAAAGCTTGGGCCCTGATGAAGTGACCGTGGGGCACTGGGTCATCAGGTATGCAGGAGTGTTACCAAGCTTGAATTCAAGACGGACTTCCCCTGCTTCGTTTTACTCTTTTCTCACAGCTTTGAGATAATTCACATATCCCTAAGTTCATCCACTTAAAGTTTAAAATCCAATGGCCTTTAGTATTTTCTCATGACTGTGCAAATCATTATGTTGAACTCCAGAATTTTGCCTCACCCAAAAGGAGACCACGCACCCATTACTTTCCCTCACTTCCCAACACCTGGAAACCTCTAGTTTGCTTTTCAGCTCTAAATATTTACCTCTCTTGAATATTTCATATAACTGGAATCTTACAATACTTTTATATGGTCCTGTGATGGTCTTCTTTCACTTGGCACACTGTTGTCAAGGTTCATCCATGTTGTAACATGTGTCAGGGCTTCATTCCTTAAGATTTGTTTATTTAAAAATGAGAGCGAGAGAGAGTGAGCGAGAGCGAGCTCTCCCCAAATGGCTGCAATGTCCAGGGCTGGGCCAAGCTAAAGCAAGGAACCAGGAGCTTGGGCCATCTTCTACTGTTTTTCCCAGGCCATTAGCAGGGAGCTGGATCAGAAGTGGAGCAGCTTTGACATGAACCAGCATCAATATGGGATGCTGGCATCACAGGTGGTGGGTTTACCTGCTATACCACAACACTGGCTCTAGGACTTCATTCCTTGTTAAGGAGGAATATTCCAGTGTGGATATACCACATTTTCATTTTGGTTGATTGTACTTTTTGGCCATTATGAATAATGCTATGAACATTGGTGTACAGTCCATAGCTTTGTATGGACATAGGCTTTCAATTATCTTGTATGTATCATGGGGGTAGGATGGCTGGGTCTTATAGTAATTGTATATTAAACTCCTGAGGAATTGCAGTTTTCCAAAGACATTATATTTGCACCAGCAGTGTTTGAGGGTTCTAATTTTTCCACATCCTCTCAAATTTATTATTACCTGCTGTTTTGGTAAAGGCAAGTTTATTATTACCTCTCTTTGATGTGAAGTGGTATTCCATTGTAGTTTTGATTTGCATTTCTGATGATTAAAGGATAGAGCATTTTTTATGACTTTTTTTAAAAAAAATTATTGTATTTGAAAGAGCTACAGAGAGAGGCAGAGCCAGAGCCAGAGGTCTTCCATCCGCTCCCCAGATGGCTGCAACAGCCGGAGCTGCACTAATCAGAAGCCAGGAGCTTCTTCTGGGTCTCCCACGTGGGTGCTACTGCTTTCCCAGGTCGTAGCAGAGAGCTGGATCGGAAGAGGAGCAGAACTGGTGTCCATATGGGATGCTGGTGCTTCAGGCCAGGGCTTTAATCTGCTGCACCACAGCGCTGGCCCCCTTATATGCCTATTAGCCATTTATATTTTTCAGATTTATTCATATCTTTCACCCACTTAAAAGTTGCATTGTGTGTCATTACTATTGAATTATAAGTTCTTTATATATTCTAGACAACAAGGTCAATATGAAATACAGTTTGCAGAACCCTCCCCCCTTCTGTGGGTTATCTTTTCACTTTATATATATAAAAAAGGATGGGTTTATTTACTCAGTAGAAAGGCCGAGAGAGAGAGAGAGAGAGAGAGAGAGAGAGAGAGAGAGAAAGAGAGCACGCTCTTCCATCTGCTAGTTCACTCTACCAGTGCTTATACCATGGCCAGGGCTGGTCCCGGGCTGGAGCCAGGAACTCCATCCTCATCTCAATGTGAGCGGCAGGGACCCAAGCACTTGGCCATCCTCTGCTGCTTTACCAGGCACATTAGCAGGGAGCTGGATTAGAAGCAGCAGAGTCAGGACTTGAGCCAGCACTCCGATACGGGCTGTCCGTGTCTACAAGTGGCATCTTAACCAACTCTGCCACCATTCTGGCCCCTATCATTTCATTTTCTTGATGGTGTCCCTTTGAAGTACCAAAGCTTTTAATTTTCATGTCAGATTTCTCTTTTGTTTCTTGTGCTTTTGTTATCACATCTAACAACATGTTGCCAAATCCAAGGTTATGAGGATTTCCCCCTAGGTTTCATTCTAACAGCTTTGGTTTTACCTCTTCTATTTAGGTCTTTGATCCATTTTGAGTTAATTTTTGTATATGATATAGGGTACAGATCCACCTTCATTCTTTTACATGTTCAAAGTTAGCCATCTCAGGGTCAGTTGCTGAGAAGATTTCTCTCCACTGAGCTTTCTCGGCACGCTTGTTGACCCCCTGCTTCCTCTGGGTCATACACTAGGTTCCTGGAAACTTGCGAACAACTTCCTGCAAAGTGATTCCCTGGGGTTCTAATGAGACCCCAAGTCATCAAGCTGCTGCTAGGCAGGAAGTTCAAAGGCCCACATTCCCTGAGGTTCATTCCTGGCACAGTTAAGAGCTGACCATTCCTGGTGTCAACCCCTGAGATGGTTTAGGATGCAGCATATATAGGTTCCTCATTCACTGAGGACATGAGGTAACTAGCATCTGGGGTACCCTCAGAGTACCTCTATGCAGCTACTGCACTTATTAAGTGACTGATTTCAGGATTTCCCAGTTGTCATCTCAGATTTCTCACCACCAACATGTGATCAAATCAGCTGACTATACTAAACATTGTCCAATTCCACTTTGTCTCATCATCTCACCTCCATAAATTTATCCATGAATTACTGTAGCCCTTTTAACCTACCTCTGTAATAACTCACCCTTCTAATCCCTTCCTTGCACTTCAGAAAGTTTTCTTTCTAGAACACATTTAGTAAAATTGTATCTTAATAGTTACTTATTGAGCACTTACTAGATGCTAGGCCCTTATGCAAAGAACATTTTGTTTTCTTGTATGACCCTCATGACAACTCTGAGTTGGTTACTGTAATTTCATTTTACAGATAAGAAAACCAAAGTTTGAAAGTTCCACAGAACCTACTGAAAAATGCTTAGATTGTAACAGGATTTACTCAAGAGGACTCCTCTATGTGGGTCATTTTGTTTAATAGAGAAGAGGCTGGTACATTTAAAATTATAGTCTTGAGATTTATCCTTCTGTTTCTCCTTGAGTTCTTGTGATGCTCAAGAAATCCATCCCTCTGAACTTGAACCCTTCACTTCTCATGAAACAGACCAGCCAGGGTGACTCTGATCAAATTCTTCCACATGGCAGGGACCGAGAGTCTCTCCAGATTTAGAATCTGTAGGAAGATGGCCTTACTTCTCTACACACAATCGATCTCTAGTCAAGACTAATTTTAAGAGCTCAATTAAAGAATGAAACTAAAGGAGGTTCAGTGTGGTGACTTGATTTCTTTGAGTAAATTTTCATAGAACTGGTTTGAAAGACAGTTCCTTTGACTAATCTCTTCAAGTTCAAGAGCATTACAAGCATATTTTTATAAGAATAAATTAGATTTGAGCCAATCACTGAAGTCATCTGGTCCCAAAGGTCTTCATGGAGAGGCGACGAGATGTCAAAGTGACAGTGGAGTTGCCAGTCTTTGAGCTCTCGTCTAGCAAAGGCAAAAAGGAAAAGAAGCCAGAACATTGGGATCACTGTTGGCTGTCACTCAACTCACTCCTGCCTCCAACAAGCTCTACAGCAGTCCTAGAGCTTCCCCTAGATCTGTTGAACTTAGAGTTCCTGAGAGATGTGCTTAGGAATCTTAATTTAACAAGCTTCCCAGATAATGCTTTCCTCTATTAATATTTCAGATGCAGGAGTTCAGAGGCTCCATACCCCTTAATAAGAGCAGTCAAACAGGCACCAGAGGAAATTGACACTCATTGGTCCAATGCTACTGCTTGATATTAGGGTATCACCTTCTGCCACCCATATTCCTGTACTACATGTGCTCAATCTGGCTTTTTCATGCCAAAGTTGTGGTTTGAATTTAAATGGGTGACCCATTTGGCAAAGTGTTAACTATGTAACTAGAATTTCACCTGTGTAATTTTCTTATTGAACTCATTTTATGATTTGATTTCTCTTTGAAAAAATTGAATATTTAATATTCCCCAAATCTTCAAAAGATGCCAAAGATTAAAATTTGACATTCTCTATAGTCCCTTAGTTATGTCACTTTTTTGGATCATTGAAAAGTAAAGGTATGAATGATTCAGACTATCTGAACAGAATAAGGTCCTCTCTGGTGTGAACAGGAGCTGGAATGCAGAGTTGTGCCATCTGGCACACAATGGACACCAAGAACTTCAGGTTTCTCAGCCTTCCCCATGCCCAAGTGAGCACAGCGATTCTGATGAAATGAGTTCTGGTTCCTGGTTTCTTAGAGTCACACGAGATAGTGATAGTGATATCTCTTGCTGCTTGGTTTGGCATATAACTGTGTAAGTCAGAACAGGCCAGAGTTAGGTCGGGGAAATTTCATTTTCATCTCTCAGTAGGAAGACATACATAGTTCATCACCCTGTCTATAGCAAATGGAGTTGAAAAATGGAAGCAATTCCAGTTTAGAAGAGAAGATTTTTCCCCCACTAAGATTAAGGGTGTGCAAAAGCACCAAGAAGCTATTTTTGGGGGCCCTCAAAAGAACCGAGAAAGCCACTAAGCTTGGACTTGTAACCTTGGAGCCAAAAGGTGGCAATTCAAGGCAGGAGAAAACTGGAGGCAGAAAACAAGGGTGGGGAGTACATTACAGACGGGGAAACTTTAGGAAGCAGAGGTATCTTTAAGACCAGGGTTGTGAGAATGCGTTTCCACAGACAACATGTAGATTTAATGTTGATGTTGCTGTCTGCTAGTTGAACCTTTCTCTGTAGCTTTGAGCAGAGGAGACGTTTTCCAGGAGCTGTGCACCTGCCTGAGGAAAGGGAAGCATAAGTTAGAGTCCCTTTTTCCACAAAGATAGGGCAGAGCTTTGGTGCCAGAGGATTGTCAAAGCCAAGGGTTACTGGTAAGCTGTCTCGGTGCTTCTGCTCCCAATTTCAATCCTTTGTCAAAACACATTTCTTGGAACGGTTTCTGAAACCCATCTGCCCCAGCCTTACTATTTGACCTAAATCATTCTTCTGGCTTTGGGAGAGCGCAACCATTCTCTCTCTCTCTCATATATATATATATATATATATATATATATATATATGACAGACTTACTGGCTCATCTTGAAGAGATTCAGACTGGATGAATAATTGCCTTGAAAAAACCAGAAGCGGTGACTCATCATTCTAAAAATCCATACAGCTTGGCATTTACAGCACTCCTACTCTGTATCACAGGAGATGAAAAAAGAATTTGCTGTTTATGCCCTCTGAAGAATTAGGCTTGTTCCCATCTCTGGGACAGCCAATGCATTATCAATGGAGCAGGTCATTTCAGACAAGAGCACCAGTCCTTTCAAGGACACTGGCAGCAGGAAGTACACGTCACTACAGACTCGCTAGCTTCGGCTCACAAAAGATCCTGAATCCATGTCTTTGGGTACAAGGCTAGGGGCCCAGTAAGGACTCTGGTGGTCGTGCCATGATCACAGGCGGATCTTTTGCCCTCTGTCCCTCATCATTGGCCTGTCCTCCCGCCCTTCTCAGAATCCAGAGGGATTAGCAGAACTTAAAAAGCACGAGAAAAGGCACAGGTGTTAGAATTTGGCGGTGGGCTATAGTGGGGTTACCGTGCCCCAGCTGAGAGGCTCACAAGGACTTCCTGCACTTCAGATGAGGTGGAGGGAGGTCAGTGGGGAAGAGGAAAAGAGATGGCTGTCAAGTTACATTTGTGGTAGGCATTGACTAGCCCTGCAGCAAGTCTTTCTCTTCTCCGGGTACCTGTCTGGACAATACCTGCTAGCCTCTTCTGCAGTTAGGTGATGTCATCTGACAGTTCTGGCTTGTACAATGTGGGCAGAAAAGCTGCCTAATGCCGCTTTCAAGCCAAGTCCCTGCAAAGTCTCCTATGCATGCAGCATCTCTCCCTTCCTTTCTCTCTCCCAGTCTGTCTCCCTCCCTCCCTGCCATCTGCTGATGGAATGCGGCTCAGGGGAAGTTAGGAAGCCACATGTTGAAGATTGTAGAGCCTTCTTCAGCCTAAGGCCAAATGACTGTGCAAACAGAAGGCTCCAGCCCCAACTCTTTATACCAACTGTACTTTCTATTAAGAAATAGACTTTTGTTGAGTCACCAGGATTGTGGGGTTTCTCTACTGTAACAGCTAGCTGTACCTTAACTGATATGGGATTCAACAACATGCAAATATGGTCTGAATTTTTAGGTCTCTCCAAAATTCATGTTGAAACCTAATTACCAATGCCAAGATATATTATAAAATCTAACTTTTGGGCTGATTAGATCATGGAGGTGGCACCTCCATGAATGGAAACAGTGCCCTTAAAAAAGAGGCCCTAGAGAGCTAGCTGCCTTAGCCTTTCTACCATGCAAGGACACAGCAAGGAGAGAATACTGCGAACCAGGAAGTACGGCTTCAGATACCAGATGTGCCAAGGGCCTCAATTTTGGGTTTCTCAGACTCTAGAACTGTGAGAAATAAACTTAGTTTTTTTTTATTGGCTACTCTGTGGTATTTTATTACAGTAGTCAGAATGACAGCAAGGAACACTTGTGTGGCTATAGACGTTATTTACATAGACTCAAAGACCTATTTAAATTGCTCTTTCTTGTTTTCCACTGTGATGACACAGTTCTAAGGACTTATGACTCCCCAGAAAGAATGGACTTCAGACACAAGGCTAGACCCAAAGCCTTAGCACCTGGAAGATGAGCAGAGTTCCTTTGAACACAATTACATGCCAGAAAGGAGGAAGACATGGGGTGACCTAATGTCTCTTGGTTATAGGGATACAAGGAAGAAAGGATGGAAATCCATTAAAATTTTAGGATTATTCAACTTGAAACAACTAGGTTAACAAAATCCCACATAATTAAAAACATGATCCTGACTGATCCACTGCAAAATTAAGCTGATATTCAGAATAGAGGTTTTGTATTGAATTCCGAGATTTATATAAATCACATGTCTCCATTTCATACCATCCATTAGAAACTAGATTCTGCTGCTCTGAATTGTCAAACTCGGCCTCATTTGTGGGCCCTGCCCTGCCAGCATGTTGAAGCCAGCCCATCACAACATCATCAGAAGCTACCCAAGGCATCTGCTGCTTATTGGGGGCTTCTCTAGGCAAGGTGGATTGTTCTATCCATTGTCAGTTTTCTCGGGTTCTTGGACACTTTGTTTCCATTTTCTGCCTGGTTCCGTTGGGCCTGTCATCTACCAGAATTGCACCAGAGGCCAGACAGGTACACTAAGATTAAGCTCAGCTGTCAACCAATGTCTAGTTGTCAAAGCCAGAACACAGGGTAGGCCAGTTGGGACAGAAGTGCATGTGACAGAGGTGCTGGTTACTGTGAGCTCAGAGCATGGTCAGGCTGTTGTCGTTTCTATGGAGACGTGCCTGGAGGTACATCAGTTCTTTGCAGAGGTGCCCAGGCCTCATTTTGTAGCCACTACTTTTCTCCAATAGATGTCACTGACCTTTCACCAGTGTTACAGAGAAGCAGAAGGACTCCTTTTGCGTTTTCTGGGATATGCCTTTTCATGCCTCACTTTAACGGATACTATCAGCATCCTTCCCAGATCTCCTTGGTATTACTACTTTGAGGTAGTATTACTTTGAGGGCATTTTTATGGCTGCAAGGCATACTGAGTCTAGAGTATTGAAAAATAATGCCTCCAGAAGTAGCCCTCAACAAACAGCCATTGATGAGTTTGTCCATAAATGCTCTAGCTTCCTCAGCTTTCAGGGGGAATAACTTGGTATGTCCCACAGAGTCTCCTAGAGTTCCCTGGTAGGACTCAGTTCTAGTTGCCCATGGTGGTAGCTGGTTTGCTAACATGCTAACATGCCACTAACTAACTTTCTCACTTTCTCTCACTGCTGCTTTCTGGAGTCACCTTTCAAATAAAACACTTATACCCAAATATTTGTCTGAGTCTGCTTGCAGGAGTACTGAAGCTAGAGAAAATTGATTTTATAGAAGCAGAGAGTTAAATAGCGCTCACTAGAGGCTAAGAAGGCGGGGGGGAAGGGATAGAGGGAGGCTGGACAACCGATACCAGAACAGATAAGAGACATGAATTCTACAGCACAGTAGGGTGACTATGGTTTATAGTAGCCTACTGTTTGTTATAAGAACAAGAATATAGGAATTTGAAGGCTCCCAACACAAAAACAATGTTTAAGGAGACAGAAATGTTAATTACCATGATTTGATAACACATTGAATACATGTACCAACTATTACACCATATCCCCAAATAAGTGTCAATTAAAAATGATCAAAAAACAATTTGAAAATACCCAAACTCAGAAATATTTTCTCTAACAGCTGTAAAATGAGGACAGAGAGATGACCCCTGAAAAGTTGGCAAAAGAAGGAAGCAGCAATGACAGAGGTTTACAGGTGTGTGTGTGGGGGGGGTGGTCAAAGCTTTTGGAATCTGCAAATCATACATCACAACAACAAAGGAGGATAAAAATATGACCATCTATACTCATAGAAAAACACTTAATTCAGCATGAATTCATGATAAAAACTTTGAGCAAATTATACCTCAACATAAAGTGATTTTATATAAATTATATATGAAATCACTAACTCCAGCCAACATCATATCAAATGAGCATTGCTTCAGATCTACAACAAAAGATGTCCATTTTCACCATTCTTATTCAATACAGTACTGAAAGTTTGAGCCATTAGGCAGGAGGAAGAAAAGGCATACCAGTAGGAAAAGAGGAAGTAAAATTATCACTGTTTGCAGATGACATGATTCTATCTGTAGAGAAACCTGAAGATTTCACCAAGAGACTATTAGAACTGATAAACTAACAGCACAGTTGCAAGATATAAAATTCACTGCACAAAAAGCAGTAACTTTTCAAAAAAGATTTGAAAGGCAGAATCACAGAGAGGGAGAGGAAGAGGCAGAGAGAGAAAAGTCTTCCATCTGGTGGTTCACACCCCAGATAGCCACAATGGCCAGGGCTGGGCCAGATGGAAGCCAGGAGCTTCTTCCAGGTTTCCCATGTGAGTGCAGGGGCCCAAGAACTTGGGCCATCCTCTGTGGGGAGCAACTCGGACTAGACTAAGTTACTGGAATTAAGACTTATTCTATGCATCTGCTCTCCCACAATATGGCGCTGGGAGAGGAGAAAACAGCTTCTACACAGCTGCCTCCAGTTCAACCAATAAACAGCAGGACCTGCTCCTGATTGGAGGAGAGCAGCGTACTCGGCGTGTGGGTAGCAGAGTTGGGATTGGTGGAAGAGGACTATAAAGGAGGAGAGAGACAACATGCATCAGGAACATCTAAGGGGAACATCTGAGGGAACACCTGTGCAGCCCCCGAGAGAGCCGGCCGGCAGTGTGCCACTCCCCCGCGGAAGTGGGGAAAGTGGCTAGGGGGAACCGCCCTTCCACGGAGGTGGAAGGGTCAGTAGCCAACCCGGGAAGAACCAGCAGCAAACCCGGGGAGGGCCGAGCAGACAAAAGAACAGCGCAGGGTCCTGTGTCGTTCCTCCACGAAGACGGGGAGCGACATAATGTTGCCGTGACTTGGATATGAAGCCTAGGCAAGGTTTAGTGTTGTTCCTCCACGAAGAGGGGGAGCGACATAATGGTGCCGTGACTCGGATAGGAAACCTAGGAGGGAAGAAACAGGAAGAAGTGGGAAATTACCGGAGAGAGAGACTAGCAAAGAGCCTAGGGGAAAGCCGGACGGAAAAGGTGCCGGAAGAAGCTATCGAAAGCCTAGGCATAGACTCGGATATGGACTGTGGGAAAGAAGTTAGGATTGAAAGCGAAAGTGAAAGCTTTCATAGACTCGGATGCGGACTATGGCGGGGAAGCTAGGAGATTGAAAGTGAAAGTGAAACCTAGAAACTTAGACTTGGATACGGACTGTGGGGAGAGGCCAGGAGAAATGAGAGGGGAATATTGTTGTTGGAAGAAAAGTTAGGGAAACATACTGGGTAGAGAAAAATATGTTAGGGAGGATGAAGCCGCGAGTGCAGGCTGAAGCGGAGACGTAAGCTATCTTGGGATTCTTCAAGTCAGCCCGGGGAGCAAAAGGCAAAAATCTGGAACCAGAGGCAGAGACGTGGGCCGCCAGGTTGGAATTCGCCAGGTTAGTCCGGGGAACTTGGACTGAATGCCGGTGGCAGAGACGTGAGCTACGCTGTGTGATTCGCGGAAGCCGCCGTGTGCAGAGAGAGCACGGGGCGTGAATAGATAGGGAACGCGGGGCTGGCGCGAAGGCCGTGGTGCGGGCGCGAAGGGTGTGGAGACCGCGGAGCGCGCGAAGCTGAGCCGCGCAGAGCCGGGAGCCCGCCACAGGGCGGGCACCAGGAAGCCGCGCAGATGAGAGAAGCACGGGCTGAAGCTGCGCAAAGCCGGGAAGCCGCCGTGGGGCGGCGAGGCGCCGAGAAGCAGCCTCGGGGCAGGCGCTGGGAAGCCGCGGAGATAAGAGAAACAGAAGTTTAGAAGTAAAATGAGAGAAATAGGAATGCTGGCAGATAGAAGTAAAATAGGAGAGATAGGAATGCCCGGAGGTAGAGAAATAGAGAAAAATAAGGCCTCCCCTCAACATGGCAATGAGAGAGCTTGGATTCGGTCTGCCTGATTAGGGAGGTGGTGAGCACCTGTGGGCGGCTAGCAGCTTATGCGCCGCAGGTCACCAAAGACAGGCACGAAGACAGGCACGAATTAACATCAATAAGTCTCCCCACAATACCGCAATGAGAAGGCTTGGATTCGGTCTGCCTGATTAGTAGGCGATAAGCACCAGCAGGCAGCTCGACCAGAGTATGAGCTGCAGGTCACCGAAGACAGGCACGAATCAACACCAATAAGTCTCCCCACAATACCGCAACGAGAGGGCTTGGATTCGGTTTGCCTGATTGGTAGGGCTTGTAAGCACCTGCAGGCAGTTCTAGCAGAGCAGAGCATGCGCTGCAGGGCACCGAACACAGGCACGCATCAGCACCTAAAAACCTCCTCACAACATGGCAAAGAGGATCCGGATTCGGTTTGCCTGATTGATAGGGCTTGTAAGCACCTGTGGGCAACTCCAGCAAGCAGAGCAGAGTGTGTGCCGTGGGGCACCGAAGACAGGCACGTATCAACGCCAAAAAATAAAAAGAAAGGGGGATCTGTGAGGAGCAACCCGGACTAGACTAAGTTACTGGAATTAAGACTTATTCTATGCATCTGCTCTCCCACAATATGGCGCTGGGAGAGGAGAAAACAGCTTCTACACAGCTGCCTCCAGTTCAACCAATAAACAGCAGGACCTGCTCCTGATTGGAGGAGAGCAGCGTACTCGGCGTGTGGGCAGCCGAGTTGGGATTGGCGGAAGAGGACTATAAAGGAGGAGAGAGACAACATGCATCAGGAACATCTAAGGGGAACATCTATCTGAAGGAACACCTGTGCAGCCCCCGAGAGAGCCGGCCGGCAGTGTGCCACTCCCCCGCGGAAGTGGGGAAAGTGGCCAGGGGGAACCGCCCTTCCACGGAGGTGGAAGGGATGGTAGCCAACCCGGGAAGAACCAGCAGCAAACCCGGGGAGGGCCGAGCAGACAAAAGAACAGCGCAGGGTCCTGTGTCGTTCCTCCATGAAGAGGGGGAGCGACAATCCTCTGCTGCTTTCCCAGGCACATTAGCAAGGAGCTGGATCAGAAGTGGAGCAGCTGGGACTTGAACCAGCTGGGATGCTGGCACTGCAGGCAGTGGCTTAATCTGCTATGCCCCAGTGCTGGCCCCTATGGATGAGAAGTAATGAATGACAGCAAGGATGTGGAGAAAACGGAGCCCTTACACAGTGTTGGTGGAAATGTCAATTAGTACAGCCATTATGGAGAATAGTATGAATGTTCCTCAAAAAGTTAATAGATCTACCAAATAACCCAGTTATATCACTTCTGGGTATCTATCCAATGGAATTCATAATATACGAAGAGGATACTTGCATTCCTATGTTCATGGCAGCAATATTCACAATAGACAAGATGTAGAATCATTGTAGGTGTATATCAGTGGATGAATACAGAATATGTTACATGTGTACAGTGGAATATTATTCATCCATAAAAACTGAAACCATCACTTTTGGAGCAACATGGATGAAACTGGAAGTCATTATGTTAAGTGAAATAAGCCAGACACAAGGACAACATATGTTTTCTCATATGTGGAAGTTAAAATAGTTGATCTGAATTTAGATCACCGTAGGGTGGCCCTAGTTCACAGTAAGTTACTTACAAAGAACCGGAACAAACGAGCTATAGGCAGGCTCCAAACACAAAAGATAGGGTATGGAAAAGGATAGTTGTCTGGTTTCATTCACTTATGCTGTGTATTTGTGCTGAAATATTGCACTGTGATCTCCCCACCCAAGTCTACAGGTATTACATTGACCCATAAATTTGAAAAGTTTTTATTCTGTGATCCACAAAATTTTAAAAAGTTTATCTTAGAGCAAATGTTTTGAAATCCATGCAGATGAAGTGGTCTTCAAAAAGCTAATGAAAATGCATGTAATAAAATTATGTATGCATTTCAAAATTTTTTGCAAATTTTTTTTAAACTTTTATTTAATGAATATAAATTTCCAAAGTATAGCTTATGGATTACAATGGCTTCCCCCCCATAACGTCCCTCCCATCCGCAACCCTCCCCTTATCCACTCCCTCTCCCCTTCCATTCACATCAAGATTCATTTCGATTCTCTTTATATACAGAAGATCAGTTTAGCATACATTAAGATTTCAACAGTTTGCTCCCACACAGAAACATAAAGTGAAAAATACTGTTTGAGTACTAGTTATAGCATTAAATCTCAATGTACAGCACACTAAGGACAGAGATCCTACATGAGGAGTAAGTGCACAGTGACTCCTGTTGTTGACTTAACAAATTGACACTCTTGTTTATGGCATGAGTAATCACCCTTGGCTCTTGTCATGAGTTGCCATGGCTATGGAAGCCTTTTGAGTTCACTCACTCTGATCATATTTAGACAAGGCCATGGTCAAAGTGGAAGTTCTCTCCTCCCTTCAGAGAAAGGTACCTCCTTCTTTGATGACCCATTCTTTCCACTGGGATCTCACTCGCGGAGATCTTTCATTTAGGTTTTTTTTTTCCCCCAGAGTGTCTTGGCTTTCCATGCCTGAAATAGTCTCATGGGCTTTTAAGCCGGATCCGCATGCCATAAGGGCTGATTCTGAGGCCAGAGTTTTGCACCAAATTTTAAAAATTTGGGGGGTTGGTGTTGTGGCATAGCAGGTAAACCTGCCACCTGCGGTGCACCGGCATCCCATACAGGTACCAGTTCATGTTCCTACTGCTCCACTTCTGATCCAGTTCCCTGCTAATGGCTTGGGAAGAGCAAAGGAAGATGGCCCGTGTTTGGGCTCCTGCCACCCATATGAGAGTCCTGGATGAAGCTCCTGGCTTTGGCCTGGCCAAGTCTTGGCTGTTGTAGCCTTCTGGGGAGTGAACCAGAGGATGGAATATCTCTTGTCCCTCCTTCTCTCTGTAACTCTGACTTTGAAATAAAATACAACTGGGAGAGAGACAAACACTCCCATATATTGGTTTACTCCCCAGATTCCCACACTGCCTGGGGCTTGGCTGGGGCCAAAGCTGGGAATGCCACCCAGGTTTCCCATATAGGTGGTATGAACCCAATCACTTGAGCCATCACTGCTGTTTTTCAGGGTCTGTACTGGCAGGAAGCTGGATTCAGGAGCCAGAGCCAGAGCTTGAACACAGGTACTCTTGTGTGGGATGCAGGCAGGCATTTTAAGAGTTAGGCTTGGCTGGTGCCGCGGCTCACTTGGCTAATCCTCTGCCTGGGGCACCAGCACCCCAGGTTCTAGTCCCATTTGGGGCACCGGTTCCGTCCCGGTTGCCCCTCTTCCAGTCCAGCTCTCTGCTGTGGCCCGGAAAGGCAGTGGAGGATGGGCCAGGTCTTTGAGCCCTGTACTCACATGGGAGACCAGGAGGAAGCACCTGGCTCCTGGCTTCGATTCGGCACAGCATGCCGGCCATAGCGGCCATTTGGGGGGGGTGAACCAACGGAAGGAAGACCTTTCTCTCTGTTCTGTCTCGCTCTCTCACTGTCTAACTGCCTGTCAAAAAAAAAAAAAAAGTGTTAGGCTAATTGCCGACTTCCAAACTTAGCTTTTACTTAGATTTTCCATGAACTTTTCTAAGTTCTCCCATATATATGAATATTCTGTAGGACAAACGATGGAGCTCTTTGATAGATTGTTCTAGACTTGGGCTATCTGATACAGTAGCAACCAGCCACAAGGACTCAGGTAGCATTTTTAGTGTGTCTAAAGCAAGTGAGGAAGTACATTTTAATTCAAGTTAATTTAAATTTAAGTAGCTATGTATGGCTAGTGGCTACTAGATAGGAGATACTGATTATGTGACACTTCCATCATTTCAGAAAGTTCTGTTGGATAGCACTGGTGTGGAGACAGGGGAGGAAGATTTTCCTGTGACGAGCCATGTAGTAAGTATTTTAGACTTCATGGCCCATACCCAATTCTGCTATGGTAGTATGAAAGGGGCCACAGACGACATAACAAATGAGAACGGCTGTGTCCACGGAAAATTTAATGGACACAGATTCCAACTTCACATAATTTTCACATGTCCCAAGATACATTCCTTTGATTTTTTCCCCTCTCTATTGGAAAATATATAACCATTCTAAGCTCATGGGACTGTACAGAAACAGGTGATGGGCCACTGTTTGCCGAACCCTTGTTCATTGTGGATCCTTGTTCAGTAACTTCGCTGTTAACTGTTACAAGAGAAGTTATTAAGATGCTCCAATAATCCAATGCATATTATAGCACTGGTGACCAAAGCATCCAATGAGCTGCTATTCTTAGCCAAATTAACCTTTGGAGACAAAAGGTTTTGTTCAGAGAGTAGATTCTCAACTGAAGTTGGCAAGGAGAAATTTCTGATGTTTCCAAGGTTCCTTCCATGGTAGACACGGAGAATCACTAGGACTGCTTAAATCATTGCTCTTGAGAAGATCCCCAAGGCCCCGGACGCTCTTGTACCCCTACCCTGGCCCATTTTGCACCTTACACCAGCGTTCTTGTGCAAACCTAGGGGGTGTTCTCTAACCTCTAGATTCTTATTTGTTTGCTCTGCCTGCTACATTTTTTTCCTCTGTCTCCTTTTCTTACCACAAAAGATCAATACTTAGGCCTGGCAGAGATTCACCCAAAGCTTTCAAAAGGATCCCAGCATGATAAAACGCTGGTTTTCACAAACACTGTGTTCTCAGAACACGAGGCCATCAAAATAGCTAATTTAATCTCAAGACACCAGGAATTAAAGCAGCGTTATCTACGCTACACAGACAATTCTTTATTTTCGAGATCTGTTTCAGAGCCAGCTCAAAGCAAAACGAGGAGAGGATGGGAGTGGAAATGGGAAGGCTTCCAGCTGGACGATACAACATAACAGATCTCCACTGCAACTCAGAATTGGCTACATCAAGCTAAAGGATCAAAAATGAGGAACCTGGCAGGGATCAATAAAGCAGTAGGGGAGAGTCATTTCTGGAAAAGACTGAGCTATCTGCTCAGTCAGTTCTCAAGAGCTCTCAGAAGAAATGATGCGCACTGACATTTCATCTGCTCTGCCAACAGAGCCCAGAGACCCAGCTGGTGCCTCTGATGTGAGCTCTTGCAACAGTCAAAGGTCTTGAGGCAGTGCAGAAGCAGACTTTTTGGTTACAAAAAATAAAAAAAGCGCATGATGTTTCAGCCAAAAAATAAAACTGTAAAGGTAACATCCTCCTCAACTGGGGTTTAAAATATCCACTGAAAGCTCTTTGTAATCAATAATATAGATCTCATTATGGGGCCTGCATTAAAGAGGTAGGAGCTATGTTAACTTTACAACTTCCTTGTGGGACACACAGATTGACCGTGTGTTTATTTCTCTCAAACGGAATGCACATAAAACAGAAGCTGCACTTGGCACCTGTACTGTACCCTGTATTGTGTTTGAGTCTCATGACAACACTAGGATTGCTTCCTTTAGAGGCAGGGCAACAGAGCTTCTGTGAGGTTAATTTGGCAAACGTTCTTGATGGATGGGTGGCGGAGTGAAGCTGCCCTGCAAGTTCTACACCCGATTCCCACTCTCCCATGTCAGGCAGAAGAGTATTATGGCAACAGTGCAGAATGGGCCTAACCTAGGTGTAGGTGCTAGTGCAGGATGCAGACAAGATCCAGGGAGCCTGGCCTGGATGTGCCTCAGCTAAACTCCAAATGTTAAGACTCCCTAAACAGCTCAATTGTCTTCTTTGGAAACCCTTACCAAGATCAGATACCAAAGATAACCACTCTACTACCACTCTAGCTGCCAGGCAGTCAGTTTATCCTGTAGATGTGCACCAAGATGTCTTATTTCTAGATTGTAACTTTCCCTCCTCTTCTCCCTAAGTTGCTTACAAAACCTATTTTGGTCATGACTCACTCCAACAAGGGATTCTTTCACATGCAAGCGAAGAATGTGCATAGAAAATTAGCAACTGAGTTATTTGGGGCCAGGGTTGTAGCGTAGTGGGTAAAGCTACCACCTGTGACAACGGCATCCCATATGGGTGCCAGTTCATGTCCTAGCTGTTCTTCTTCCAATGGAGCTCCCTGTTAATATCCTGGGAATAGTAGCAGAAGATGGTCCAAGGACCTCTTTCTTTGATGGCCTGTTCTTTCCGCTGGGATCTCACTTGCAGAGATCTTTCATTTAGGGTTTTTTTTTTTTTTTTTTTTTTTTGGTCAGAGTGTCTTGGTTTTCCATGCCTAAAATACTCTCATGGGCTCTTCAGCCAGATCCGAACGCCTTAAGGGCCGATTCTGAGGCCAGAGTGCTGTTTAAGACATCTGCCATTCTATGAGTCTGCTGTGTATCCCACTTCCCATGTTGGATTGGAGTTGTGGAACTCAAAAGGCTTCCATAGCCTTGGCAACCCATGACAAGAGCCTAGGGTGATTACTGATGCCATAAACAAGAATGTCAATTGTTAAAAACAGGAGTCCCTGTGTAGTTACTCCCCATGTAGGATGTCTGTCCTTAATGTGTGGTATGATGTAAATTAATGCTATAACTAGTACTCAAACAGTACTCTATACTTTGTGTTTCTGTGTGGGTGCAAACTGTTGAAATCTTTACTTGATATATACTAAATTAATCTTCTGTATATAAAGATAATTGAAAATGAATCTTGATGTGAATGGGATGGGAGAGGGAGCGGGACATGGGAGGGTTGCGGATGGGAGGGAAGTTATGGGGAGGGGGAAGCCACTGTAATCCAAAAGCTGTACTTTGGAAATTTATAATATTTAAAAAGTTATTCTTCAGTATATCTAAAACCATGTCAGTGGCAGTGGGATTGTAATTGGTGCTGTTTACATTTGTTTTCCATCGAGCATGTTTTTACCTTTTAAAAATTAACCTTATTTTGAGATTATTGTAGAATCACAAGCAATTGTAAGAAATAATGGAGTTCCCTTGGTACAGTGCATAGTTTCCCTCAGTGGTGCCATCTTGTTAAACTATAGTATAATTGTGTTTACTTTTGTAATAAATGAGAAATGTTATTGCTAAGGGAAGGAAATAAAGCAGCAGCTGGAGAGGATTGCATAGACATGGGGAAGGATGTGCTTACTAACTTAAAGGTGAGAGGGAGTTGAAATGACAGGGAGTAAAGAGGCCAGAGAGGGAGTTCAGTTCCCTACCTCGGCTGGCTTGCTGCACTCTGCCAGAGAATTTTCTGCCATTGTGGATCCTGCATATGCTCTGCTCAGCTAGCACAGAAGAGCAAAGCTGTCAGCACTTCCTATCTGTGGATTCAACCAACCACAGATTGAAAATATTCAGGGAAAAATTTTTGGGAAGTCCCGAAGAGTAAACCTTGGGTGTGCCATGTGCTGAGCACTATGTTGAATCCATACCATTCAAGTGATGTGTAGACTCTCTATTAGGTACAAGTACTCTAGAGAGAAGTTAAAAGATGGGAGGATTGTGTTAGTTACATGGAAAGATTATGCCGTTTTATTTAAGGGACTTGGGAATCCATGGGTTTTGGTGTCCATGAGAGGGGGTCCTGGAAGAAATTACCTGTGGATATTGAGGGATGACATTTCTTCTTGTTCACTACCCTTCAGTTGCATAAAGCTGGTCTGTCATGTCACCCATTTGGGCATGATGTGGCTCATTGAACCCATCCACGAGCTACATGTCAAGGGAAGGAGGGAGAAAAGTGTGCTGCTTACCTTTAGTCCTCAAGAATAGATCTTAAAGGCCCTAATGAACAACTTTTTACTTTCAGATGGTATGCTATTGATTACTAGACAAGTAAACCTCCCTTCTGGGTATCTAAATATTCCCTCTCCCTGGAGGGTCACACTGCATAAGAGTCTCTCAGGAAGCTTTATTCTGATCTATTTTTGTGGATTTCTTGTACATATTTTACACTCAGTTTTATTTGACAATTCTTCCATGGTTTAAAATAGGATGCGCTTATTCTTCCTAGAATTGAGGGACACTAAAATAAATTTGACTTAAATAGTTTCACCTGAAAAAAATGTACCAGAGATCCAGCTCTATAGGAAAATGTTTAAAAAGTTATCTTCATTTGAAAGAGGGAGGGAAGGAGGGAGGGATGGAGGGAAGAAGGAAGAAAGATCTTCCACTGGGTTCACTTTTCAAAGGTCTGCAACGGTCAGAGCTTACCAAGGCCGAAGCCAGGAGCCCAGAAGTCCATCGGAGTCTCCCGCATGGGAGGCAGGGACACTAATACTTGAATATCACCTGCTGCCTCCCAGTGTGCACAGTAGTGGGAAGGTGGAATTGGAAGTGGAGCCGGGACTCGAACCAAAATCTCCAGTATGGGATGTGGGTTTCCCAGGTGGCAGCTTAGCTGCTGCACAAATGCTTGCTCCAAGAATGTGGTTTTTGAAGCAAGTTATACTATGTTTTTTTCCTCCTAAAAATCAACAGAGTAAGTAGGACATCCAGAGCTTTCTACCCCAGAATCTGGAAACACCAACTGCTTGATAATTGAGAACTCACTTCTGCATTTTTACTCTTCATCCCTTTTTGCCTTTCTGCAGATCACGTATGTGGTCACCCATAGCACTGTGGTAGGGAGAGGCATGGTTGTATTTTTGGGTGAGCAGGTAGAGAAGCATAGGACACAGGCAAGCATTTGAATTATAAGATCCTATGAACAACTCTGATGTGAATTCTCAAAGGGCCTTTAGATCTACTCTTAACCACTGTGTGGAGCTCAGACACATTGGAAGGAAACAAAGGGAAAACAATTGTACCATTGTACCAGTAGGCTTTATGTTGGCCAGCATGTAATAGCCACTTCCTATCAAATGAGAAAAGTAGTCTCAGTGTAGGAGAACTACTGGTAACACTGGTTTCTTTCATCTTTCTGCTGTTATCTCCAGGCAGCAGTTTTCATCTTGAAGGTTCCAAGAAGGTGGCAGGAGGAAGGCTTACCTTTCCCTTTCCCTCTGTATCAGGACTGTAGCTCTTCAGGAACCTAATCCAGTAGAAATCTGGACAAATCTGGGTCACACAGACACTAGCTCTAAGGGAATCTAGGTTAAGTTTTTGAGTTGACAAGAAAAGACTGTTTATCCCATACAGCACATTGTTTTGAAATATATGTACATCAGGGCTGGTCTTGTGATGCTGGCATCCCATAAAGGTGCTGGTTACAGTCCCAGCTGCTCCTTCTGCTCCAGCTTCCTGCTAAAGAACCTGGGAAGGCAGTGGAAAATGGATCAACTGCTTGGGCCTCTTCTACACAAGTGGGAGACTCAAATGGATATACTGGTCCCTGGCTTCAGTCAGCCTCAGCCTTTGCTGTTGGGAGCTTTTCGGGAGTGAACTAGCAGATGGAAGCATGCACTCAACCCTTTCTGCCTTTCAAATAAATCTTAGTGTATACATTGTGGAATGGCTAAGTTGAAGTAACCTACCGCACACTTTATTTGACAGGCAGAGTTGGAGAGAGAGAGAGAGAAATATCTTCCTTCCATTGGTTTACCCCCCAGATGGCTGCCATGGCCAGCACACTGTGCCGATCCGAAGCCAGGAGCCATGTGCTTCCTCCTGGTCTCCCATGCGGGTGCAGGGCCCAAGGACTTGGGCCATCCTCCACTGCCTTCCTGGGCCACAGCAGAGAGCTGGACTGGAAGAGGAGCAACCGGGACAGAATCCAGTGCCCCAACTGGGACTAGAACCCGGGGTGCCAGCACCGCAGGCAGAGGATTAGCCTAGTGAGCTGTGGCGCCGGCCCACACTTTATTGTGAGAACATGTAAGACCTACTGTCAGCATCTTTCGTGACTACAGTATATGTTTATTAAATATCATGTTGCACAGTCAATCTCTTCATTTCATTATTCTTATTTAATGGGATTCTTGTATCCTTTGGCCAACATCTCTCCACTCCTCCTCCCCCTCCACCCTAGCCCCTGATAACTACCGCTTCGACAACTTTTCCATTTTTATTTGTTAAAATTTATTGGAAGAGAGGGGAAGGGGAGCAACATCTGGGACTGAACCCAGGAGCCCAGAACTGAATCTGGGTCTCACACATGGGTGGTAAGGACCCAACCTGCTGCCTTTCATGTTGCTCATTAGCAAGAAGCTGGAGTCTTAAGAGCCAGGACTGATACAAGATGCAGATGTTTCATGCAGTATCTTCAGCTGTGTTCCAAGTGTCCAGCCACAGCTTTAAGGTTCCACATAGATGTGAGATCATGGAGAACTGGTCTTTCTGTATCTGGCTTATTTCATTTAACAATATCCTCCAGTTTCATCCATAGTGTTGAAGATGACACAATTTCCCCATTTTAAGGCTGTATGATATTTCTTTGGGTATCTATCACATTTTCTTTATGCAGCCATCTGTTGATGGATACTAAGTCATACAACTTTGCTATTATGAATAGTGCTCAAAGGCACATCAGGCAGAGATATCGGACACATCGATTTCAGTTTCTTTGGATATATATACCAAGAAGTGGGATTGCTTGATCACTTAGTAGTTCTATTTTTAAAAATTTTTGAAGACTCAAGGAGATTTTGACAGGCAGAGTTAGACAGTGAGAGAGAGAGACAGAGAGAAAGGTCTTCCTTCCATTGGTTCACCCCCCAAATAGCCACTACGGCCGGAACTACATTGATCCGAAGCCAGGAGCCAGGTGCTTCCTCCTGGTCTCCCATGTGGGTGCAGGGCCCAAGTGCAGTTGGGCCATCCTCCACTGCCTTCCCAGGCCACAGCAGAGAGCTGGACTGGAAGAGGAGCAACTGGGACTAGAACCTGGCACCAATATGGGATTCTGGTGCCACAGGAGGATTAGCCTAGTGAGCCATGGTGCCGGCCCCGAGGAGATATTTTAAATCAGATACATTGCAGTCCTGAGCAAGGGCCGGCTATCAGTGGAAAAACTCCAAGAATGGGTAAGTAACTATTAGTGTTCAGGAAAATGGTTAAAAACAAATATCAGTCCTTATATCTACAAATTTGTGGAATCAAAAGGGAGATTTTAGACTCATTACAACTTTTGGAAGATACACAGCAGTTTGATACATAGTGTCTGTGGGGAGCAACTGGGAGCAACTCGGACTAGACTAAGTTACTGGAATTAAGACTTATTCTATGCATCTGCTCTCCCACAATATGGCGCTGGGAGAGGAGAAAACAGCTTCTACGCAGCTGCCTCTTGCCAACTTGAGTGATGACCTCCAGGAGCTGATCCTGCTCCTGATTGGAGGAGAGCAGCGTACTCGGCGTGTGGGCAGCCGAGTTGGGATTGGTGGAGGAGGACTATAAAGGAGGAGAGAGACAACATGCACCAGGAACATCTATTTGAAGGAACACCTGTGCAGCCCCCGAGAGAGCTGGCCGGTGGTGTGCCGCTCCCCCGCGGAAGTGGGGAAAGTGGCCAGGGGGAACCTCCCTTCCACGGAGGTGGAAGGGTCGGTAGCCAATCCGGGAAGAACCAGCAGCAAACCCGGGAAGGGCCGAGCAGACGAAAGAACAGCGCAGGGTCCTGTGTCGTTCCTCCACAAAGACGGGGAGCGACATTGTCTGGAACTATGGCTTTAGACTTTGGAACATGTCTATTGGAATCTTAGCTATTGTCAATTGTGACTTTGAATAGGTCAGTTTGTTTACCTCATGAATGTAATTCTCCTGCCTACACTAGAAGGATTTTAAGGATGAAATGAAATCCTATTTTCATAACACCTTTCCCTACCATCGCCCTACATTACAAGTTCTAGCACACAGACCTAGCAGGCTGTCTCATGATTTTGAAGAGGGGAAAATTATTAGCAGTGCATGAACAAGAGTTGGATAACACAAGGTAATTCAACCTTCAGGCTACATTGTCATGTAGTTTGAGGTCAGGTAAGTAATGAGATATTGTGAAATGACAATAGCATTTCCCCACAAATCAGGTCTGTGTTTTGCTGCATGCAGAAAATGTTTCACTGGAGAGATGTGCCAACGTTTAAATGCACGCAGATACTCTAGAGTCCAGAAGTTTCCAGCAAATATATACCTTAATGTTTAAAAATATGACATAACAGTGCCAAGCTTAAGGGAGCAAACATTCCTTTATCAACATCCATGCAACTTTTGAGAACGACAATGACCCAACTTTCTAGGTAAATTGAAAAATTGACAGGAGTTCTTGAAATGCCCTCAGTCTCTTTGATCCTCAGTAACAGGTTCTGTGCTCAAAGACACATGGGCCCTTACTTAGACTGCTTAATTGGATATAATTCTACCATTTGAGTTCCCTATATTTTTACATTTCCATTAAAGTAATCTTGTTCTACCATCACAGTTAAGGAGATAATTTGCCTTTGTATTTTAAGGAACAAATGTTCTTTGATAGTATTTTTGTGGAATGATTAAAATAGATTTATACTTTTGACTAGTCCTTTTGTTTGAATTTTTTATTTGAAAGATAGAGTCAGCAACCAAGAGAGCACATTTCCCTCCTCTGGTTCACTCTCCAAATGTCCACAAGAGCTAGGACTGGGCAGTCAAACCAGGAGCCCAGAGCTCAATCCGAGTGGCAGGACCCAAGCACTCAAAGCCATCATCTTCTGCCTCCCGGGGCGTGCTTCAGTTGGAAGCCAGCATTGGAAGTGGAGCTGGGACTGGAAGCAATGTACTCTAGCGTGGGATGCAGGCCTCTGAAGCAGCACTCTAAGTACTGCATCAAACACCTTTCTGAACAGTCTTGATAGTTTCCCATAGCTAAGGAATTGCATCACTGGGGTGTGAACTCCATAATTCTTCCAGAGCAATGAACAATTGTGCTAGAGCAGCTGTGAGTATTTGTGGTTAGCCATAAGCTAAACACGATTAAACTGCTCTCATGCAAGCATCAGTGTGTACTGTATGTCAGCTGTACCAATAAGTAATGATGCATTTAAGTGTTGGATCATACTGGAAGAGTTTTATTGGTTACTTTGAATGCATCTAGGACAGTATCTGAAAACTATCTGACAGCCAGGATCGAAGAAACTAGGGATAGTTAACCTAGGGAGGCAGAAACTAATGGGAAATATGATCACTGTCTTCAAATATTAAACAGCTATCAGACTGAAAAGGATATGGTTTTTTTCTGTATTTCTTCAAAGGTCAAAAGCAAGGTTGATGAACACAAGTTGCCCAAAGAGGGCACTCAGAAATGTTCCAATAAGGAAATGAGCAACCTCCTAAGGGTTACTTTTCTGTGCATTAAGTATCCATCCAGAGATATGGTGATCAGCCATCAGGGACATCACATTACAGTGGGAGGAGAATAGATTAATGTAAACCTCTTCCAACCCTGAGCTGACTAACTCACAGTGCTTGGGGGATTTTAACTTAGATTCAGAAAGGAAATGTCTTGAAACCCGAGATAGGAGAAAAAAAACTCCCCTTTTTTTGTACTTCAAGCTTTGAGGATATCAGAAGCTTGTTGTTAGAGTTTTGGGTACACTGGAGGCATAAGTAAGTTCTCTTACAAAGTGGCATTTAGTTTGAGTTTCTGCTAAGTGCTCCGTTTTAGGCATATGATCCATGGACATCAAGGTCATATTTTCAAATGCATACCTATCTAAGAACAAAGGATTTCTTCCATTCACTGCTTCTATTCTCATGTCCACTTTTCTATTTGCTCTGCTCTGAAGGGGTGGGCAGGAAAATCTTAGCCCTTGGACCCACAACTCTCTGCCACAGAAGTAGGACATTCTCTTCTGATTCATAACTTTGTTTAAACGGGCCAGGAAGCAGCCGATGAAACAGACTAGAGGACATCAGCTCAGGACCCAGACGGTTGTCTCACTCTTCGTTCTCCAGGCTCAAAATATTTGTCAAAAGAGTATACACATTCCTGGTAAGCTTAACAGAATGCCAAGCATAATATATATTACATACATGCTTATTATAAGTGAGTATTTGAAATCAGCAAGCTATAGAAGGCATAAATAACCTTGTCTCCTGCCACCGAAGAAATGAAGGCAAGTAAAAGATCCTTTAGTGGTTTGAGTCAGATCAATACTGAACTCTTAGGCAGGAAACTGTGGTACTCACACAGAAAGCTACTCAGACATTGTCCGCACCAGACTTGGAGCCAGACATCCTGACAGAGGCCAACATAATGGCTTCTAAGCGGTGAACAGCTTCTTAGACTGCAGCCCAAATTCTCCTGCCATCTCCAACTCCGAGGCCTCCTTGTAAAGGAAGGCAAGATGAAGAACACTTACAAAATTTGAAGCTTCTTGATTTGCATGAATCACATCCCAGGGAACTAACTGATCATGCAAATGAAGTGACAGAATCATTATTCTTTGGGGAAATTGTTTACTGTTTCACAATCTAAAACTTGGAAAAGAATCCCATTTTCAAGGGTGAAAAAAGGTAGCTTTCACTTAGTAATGGCTGGATGAGTTTGACACCAATGTTCAGAAACACCCTATAATCCATTATTAAGATCATAAGTGGTGTGTACTTAGAAAATGATGCATGTCCCTAGGACCCAGCTGGGGTTCGTGAGCAAAGAGTCAAAGGAGACTAGATTTTTCTTTAATTAGATTATTAGCTTATTCTGATAAACCAGGGAATATGATAGGCAATATTGCTTTTAAATCAATTTTATTGAGGTGTAACTTGCAGAAAATTGCACCCATTGAAAGTATACAGCCTGATTAGTTTTGACAAATGTGTACATTTATGTCATAATCAAAACACAGAACGTTTCCATCACTCCTGAAGATTCTCCTGGGCCCCTTAACAGTCAAGGCTTCCCCAGGTCCCAGTCCCAAGCAAGCGCTCATCTGCTTTCTGTCACTCTGTTTTCTACAGTTTCCTATACATGAGATTGTATAGTATGCACATTTTGGTGTCTGGTTTCTATCACTCACCATACTGTTTTTGGGATTCATCCATGCTGTTGGGTGTTACTTTTATCATGACTCAGATTCCATTGTGAGGCTATACCACATTTTGTTTATTTCCCTGTTGGACACTTGAGGTTTTCCATTTTGGGGGTATTATGAATAAAGCTACTATGAACACTTATGTACAAGTTTTATGTGGGTGTTTATTTTAACTTATCTTAGTATGCAATAGTCTGAATGCATAAGGCACTTAGCAGGGCTTCATATGCAACTGATAATATATGTAAAATATACTTTGCTCTTATTTATCTACATATTTAAAAAGTGATTTAGTGACTGTACTCAGTGTGCCAATTAAAGGATCTATGCCAATATGGCAAGAGGTTTGTGGCGATGTCACAAGGCTCTGTTTTCAGTACTTTTAAAGAGATTTGAGAGAGAGAGAGAGGAGAGAGAGAGAGAGAGAGAATCTTCCATCCACTGGTTCATGCCTCAAGTGGCCACAACGGCCAGGGCTGAGCCAGGCCAAAGCCAGGCACTTCATCTGGGTCTTCCATGTGAGTGGCAGGGGTCCAAGCACTTGGGCCATCTGCTGCTCTCCTAGGCGCATTAGCAGGAAGCTGGATCAGAAGTGGAGCAGCCAGGACACAAAGTGGTAACCAAATGGGATGCTGGCATTGCAGGCAGCAGCTTTACTTGTTATACCCACAATGCCAACCTTTCTGTGTTTTTCATTAACCATTATTTGGCTGATGTAATTGTATATGTTTATCAGAAACATGTTTTCTAACATGTTGTAGAATGCCTATAACCAAGCTAATACATGCATTACCTTACGTAGTCATTTTTGTGGTGAAAACACTTTGAAATTTCTTAGCCCCTTTCAAGTACAACAATACGTTATAATGTTATTACTAACTGGAGTCATATTATGTCATGTAATGCATGTTTTGAGATTACTGCTCCTATTTAACTGAAATTATGAAACCTCTAACCAACATGTCCCACAACCACCCCTCCCAATCTAGCCCCCGATAATCACCATCCTACTCTGCTTTTATGAGATCAACTTTTAGGTTTCACTTGAGTGATATCATATGCTATTTGTCTTCTTATGCCTGGCTTATTTTGCTTAATAAAATACCCTCCAGGTTCATCAATAGGATTTCTTTATTATGGCTAAATAGTATACCATTGTGCACCTATGCCACCTTTTATTTATCTACCCATCTTGATGCACTTAGGGTAATTCTACTTCTTAGCTATTGTGAATAGTGCTGCAATAAATATGGGAATGCAGATCCCTTCTCATCACACGGCTTTCACTTCCTTTGAATATATACCCAGTAGTGCGATTTGCTGGGTCTTATGGTCATTTTTAGTTTTCTTCAAGAACCTCCATACTGTTTCACAAAGCTGCACTAATTTACATTCCCACCAGCAGTGTGCAAGAGTTTCCTTTTGTCTACACCCTCACCAACACTTGTTGTCTTTCATGGTTTTGATACTAGTTATTCTAACAAGCATGAGGTAATATCTCATGGTGGTTTTGAATTACATTTCCCTGATAATTAGTGATGTTGAGAATTTTTGCCTAGGTTTGTTGGCCATTTGTAGTTTTAAAAAAGATTTGTTTATTTGAAAGGCAGAATTAGAGGCAGAGGCAGAGGCAGAAAGAGGTTTTCCATCTGCTGGTTCACTTCCCAAATGGCCGCAATGGCTGGAGCTGTGCTCATCCAAAGCCAGGAGCTTCTTCTAGGTCTCTTCACGTAGCTGCAGGGGCCCAAGGACTTGGGCCATCTTCCACTGCTTTCCCAGGCCATAGCAGAGAGCTGGATCAGAAGTGGAGCACTATGACCCGAACCAGCACCCATGTGGGATGCCGGCACTGCAGACAGTGGCTTTACCCTCTATGCCACAGCCTAACCCATTTTAAGTTGATTTTTCTATCTGGTGTGAAATAAGGGTCTGATTTCATTTTAACATGTGTACACCCAGTTTTTTCCAACATTGTTTGTTGAAGAGACTGAGGGAAAAATCAGTTGGCTTCTCAGCATTAGAGTCAGTGTTCTTAGGACTTGTGGGATAAGTATCTGTACATTCTGTGATGACAGGATTAGCTAAATCAAGGGCAGATTCAAGATTTCTGGAGATCTTAAATGATGCTTCTAAATTAAGTTTACCAGGGATAAATGGCAAGTATGTGCTATAAATTGCCAAAAAGCAACTGCCAAATTTAAGGGTGAAGGAAATATGACTTAGGAATATGTGTAAAAAAAAGTTGAAGTTTACAGTGAACAACGGCTTTACTGTCTGTTGACTGTCCCATCAAAGAAACCAAGCTGATTTAGGACTACATTATTAATAGCTGAATTTGAAAAGTTCTATTTCTTTATCGGTTTTGTCACAGCACATATGGAGTATTGAAACAACAGAAACTGAAGTACATGCAAAGCAAAGAGGCCAGGATTTTGGTTACATAGGACTGTGTTGTGTGCAGACAGGCTGAAAGAAATGAAGATATTTGTCTTGGTAAAAAGACTTATGGTGAGGGTGAGGGTATGGTTATAACTTGTGAAAAAGTGAAGAACTGTATCATGTGAAAGAAATTAGGCTTATTAGAGGCTCTGGGGGTTAGCATAATGGTTTGGGAGATGCTACCAAGAGATAGAAGAAATAGTACTCCATCTACTGGACTGCTCCAAAGACAAATGTGTTTTCCTCAGGAAAAACAGATTATTCGTCCACACTCGAATATGGATCCAGTACTTGAAATATTACCTTACCTATGTAATGGGCATAATGACACTGTAAGTGGACCAAGGATAACATGAATGAACAAATTAATGGCTGTCCCATTTCATTAGGCTTGTTGGTTGAAGTGTCTATCTCAACTAGCTAAAGTTCCCCCAAAAATCAAGGATCACACTGAATTCATTTCTTTATCTGTACCATCAACTATGGTTTCTGACTCATGAGGACATTTGACAAATATTTTTGGAAGGGATGAATGAATGACTCAAGTAACAGGTCTAAGAGTTTAGGACTTTAGAAAGGAGTAAAGCATAGTACCAGTGAAGTGTTGGATTATTATTGATATTAATAAGTGGTTTCCTCCTAAATGGCCTGTAAGTTCAGTTAACCTTATTTATAGTGATAATTATAACAAATTTATATTTGCCATTTGGCTTCACTGGAGAATTCTTTCTAATAAAGCAAATTATTTTCATGTTGTATAAACTGTTCAAGAACAGAAAGGACCAAGAGAACCCTTCCTTTTTCATTCTTATGAGATTTTATGAAGTTAAAGTGATACTAAAACCTAGCAAAAAACTCAAGAATTATGGTCTACTTTCAGTATGAATATAATAAGATACAGTAGCAAATCAAATTTAATTAACATACCAAAATAATAACTCACCAACAATCATTATCCCAGGGACATAAAGATTAGTAAATTAATGTAATACATCATAACAGAATGACAAGAAACCACATGATTACTATAATGGATATTGAAAAGGGAACCAATTACTCAATAGCCATCTCCTATTTAAAAGTTCTATAAAGAAAGGAAAAAACTATGACATTAATTTTAGAATAGCAGTAAATAGCCAATTACTTGTGATACAAACAAAAGGAATGATTTGACATAGTTTTAGAAGTTCTGGAAAACTGAAACCACTAACAAAAACAGAAGAGCTGCCATAGAAACATATTAAAGAAGGGAAGAAACCCAAAAGAATCAAATAAAGTGTTATAATAAATAAGATTTCAGCATAGTGGCTGGGTAAAAAAAAAAAATCACATGTGCAAAACAGACTTACTGAATAGTAGAAATAACTAGTCAGAAAAGATTATGGAACAAGAGAATCAATCTGAATAGGAACAGGAACATAAACACTAGAACAATCATAATAGGCAAAGGTTAGTGACCAATGTAGGAACTGTTTCTCAATTCATGGCTCTTACATTAACAGATGGAAACACTATTTTAAGTATGTCAATTCTTGCCTAATGTACTGAAATTTGTTGTAGTTACAATAGTGCACTGGAATTCTTGTTACTTTAGTGATTCTAAAGTTTATATAAATAGTTCAGAATGGTTGAGAAAATATCGGGAGAAAAGAATTAGTAGTATTACCGTGACAGATATTAAAACCTCTTATAAAGCGGCTTCAACATTGTGCCCATTTTAAGAGGAGTTATCATATGACAAGGGGACAAGAACTCAAATGAAAAATGATCTAGTAGTGACTGTATTTGGAGGACTGAGGAAATCAGTTTTAGGTCATGCTTTACTGAGTTTTAAAGAAATGTAACGCACAAATACAAAGCATAAAACTCTAGAAGAGATTAAACATTAGCCCAAATGGAAAAGACTTTCAAAACTCAAACGTAACAGATAATCTGAGAACAGTTAGATTTTCTGTCAGGAAACAGACACTGCTTCATGTCCAAAATTATAAAAAATGGATGGGATACATTGCAAGATGGCATTTGTTTTTCAACTGCAAATGTAACAAACACTTGTCACTAATAAAGAACCAGTAGAAGGGGCCGGCACTGTGGCGCAGCAGGTCAAGCCACTGCCTGCAGTGCTGACATTGCATATGGGCACCAGTAGAGTTCTGGCTGCTCCTCTTCCGATCCAGCTCTCTGCTATGGCCTGGGAAAGCAGTGGAAGATGGCCCAAGTCCTTGGGCCCCTGCAACCAGGTGGGAGACCCGGAAGAAACTCTCGGCTCTGCATTGGTGCAGCTCCGATGGTTGCAGCCATCTGGGGAGTGAACCAGTGGATGGAAGACCTCTCTCCCTCTGCCTCTCAAAGTCTTAAAAAAAAAACTGGCAAGTTAATGTGAGCTGTTTACAAAATGGAAAGACAGATGATCTTCAAATAACCTCACTTGAAATAGGAGTGGAACCAGTAAGTGCGGTATTCTTTTACAGACTGAACAAGCATCTAGAGGGATAAAAATACTGTTGCTGCTGAGCCGGCGCCGTGGCTCAATAGGCTAATCCTCCACCTTGCGGCGCCGGCACACCGGGTTCGAGTCCCGGTTGGGGCGCCGGATTCTGTCCCGGTTGCCCCTCTTCCAGGCCAGCTCTCTGCTATGGCCAGGGAGTGCAGTGGAGGATGGCCCAGGTGCTTGGGCCCTGCACCCCATGGGAGACCAGGAAAAGCACCTGGCTCCTGGCTCCTGCCAGGATCAGCGCGGTGCGCCGGCTGCAGCGGCGGCCATTGGAGGGTGAACCAACGGCAAAAAGGAAGACCTTTCTCTCTCTGTCTCTCTCTCTCACTGTCCACTCTGCCTGTCAAAAAAAAAAAAATAATACTGTTGCTGCTAAAGGTATGGTGGAAGACATTTTTGCAGTTTCTTGGTATAGCCTTTCTAGAAACCAATATACATTGAAACTCTAAAAATGTTACTGTTCTTTTTAAAAAACGTAGTGATTATCCTTCTGGAAATAATCCTATGCACAGATAGGAGATATTGACTTCAACATCTGTTATAAAAGAGCAGCGATACAAATATTTGATAACAAGGGAAGAATTAAGCAAATTTTAGAACATCCATACACCAGGAACATTATATAGCCTTTAAAAAGGTGTTTGATGACCTTGTCTAAATAAGATCGAAGTCAGCGAACTCAGGAGGCTTCCGTAGCCTTGGAAACTCATGACTAGAGCTTAGTGAGATTTCTGATGCCATAAACAATAGTGTCAATTTGTTAAGTCAACAACAGGAGTCACTGTGTACTTACTCCTCATCTGGGATCTCTGTCCTTAATGTGTTGTCCAATGTGAATTAATGCTATAACTAGTACTGAAACGGTACTTTACACTTTATGTTCTATGTGGTGCAAACTATTGAAGTCTTTACTTAATATATACTAAATTGATCTTCTATATATAAAGCTAATTGAAAATGAATCTTGATGTGAATGGAATGGGAAAGGGAGCGGGACATGGGAGGGGTATGGGTAGGAGGGAAGTTATGGGGGAAAAAGCCATTGTAATCCATAAACTATATTTAGTAAATATAAATTTCCAAAGTATAAGTGTTTATAAAAAAGAATATGGTAGAAAAGGTATGAGTATTTTTAACAGCATGAGGAAATAATTTAAGATGCAGATTTCTATGTACATCATACATGTGCATGCACATGCAATATTTCCAAATATGTGCTACTTGCAGATTCAGTTTACAATATTTGTGTTTAAATATCACACCATCAGGGCCAGTGCATAGCAGGTAAAGGCATCACCTGCAGTGCCAGCCTCCCATATGGGTGCTGGTTCAAGTCCCGGTTGCTCTACTTCCCTTCCAGCTCTCTGCTGTGGCCTGGGAAAGCAGAAGATGGCCCAAGTCCTTGGGCCCCTGCAACCAGGTGGGAGACCTGGTAGAAGCTCCTGGCTCCTGGCTTTGGATCAACACAACTCCAGCCATTGTGGCCATTTGGGGAGTGAACCAGCGGATCGAAACTCACTCTCTGCCTCTCCTTCTCTGTGTAACCGACTTTCAAATAAATCTTAAAGTCACTCTCTCAAATACGTGCATTACATGTAAATTTACCTATCTATCCAGAGAGGAAACAGGGATAATTGGATGAAAGTACATGCCCTTGGCATCAACTCTCTACTTGGTGGAATTGTGGCGAATGCTATAGGAATCTTGATACTTAACCATATTTTCCAAAATCCCTATCAGTATATATTGCTTTTATCAGGAAAATACTTAAAGATAAAATTATTCTTGTGAATTCCAAAACAGCTGTTAAGAAAGATAGGAATCACAACGTATGAAGGTTTCTGTAGACCTTCAGCTATGTTCACTTTGGATACGTCGCATTTGGGATGCCAGGAGAAACTTGATGAGGACACCCAGTTGGCAAATGGAGAAACTAGTCGCAAGTGTGGAGGAGTAATGCGAGTTGTACATAAATGCAGAGACATCAACATACACACGTTAGCTAGAGTTAGTAGTGGTATAACCATGGATGATTTAGCTCCTTTGATTCTCGGTTTCAACAAAATGGGGATGATAATCGTACCTCCAGGGCTGCTAGGATTCGATGAGCTAATATAAAACCCATGATCTAGTACATGTTAATGCTATCATGGATGCTTTCACTATCATTGGTGAGAGTAATCCAGGGGTAATGGTTAAGCTGAGAGAAAGCTGAAGTTATCAGTGTCCTTCCCATACCCCTCGGGCTCTCAGCATTCTGCACATGTCCGCCTGACTTCCAACTGTTGGCACCTGGGACTCAGAGTGGGCGAGAAGTGCCAGGGAATTAAACTGTTCCACCTTACTTCTGGGAGTAACTCTTGACCAATGACTCAGGAGATCGGTGGATAAATACTTCAGTTTGCTTGCTCCACAAGCAGGGTAATTCAGAGGCATGTGTTCTACAGAGGGATTAAGCTACAGTTGCTCACAGTGGTAACTGGACCGATATCACACTCTTTCTTGGCTGCCTTCCCTTCCCTGTCTTACCTCCCCACTTTCCCACTGGGATCATCTGCCCAACAAATGATTTGCATTTCCTCAGGGTCTGCTTGCGGCAGAACCAAAATTAAGACAGCCAAAGAGGAAACCTGGTCTAGGATAACATTGCAGGGATGCTTGGCAGAAGAAGCTCATGATGGAATTAAAAGAATAGAGGCAGTGGAAAGCTGTGGTCTAAAAAGCCCAAAGTGAAGCAGAGTTTCCTGAATGAGGTAGGAAGAAACAGCCCAAATGCTATGGAAATGAGATGCAGAAGAACTGGAAACTGTCCATCTATGGACAAACGTGTCATCATCGATGAGGTGCTGGGTGACCCCTGCCAAATTTTTGGTATAGTGGTAGAAGCCAGATGGCAGTGGGCTGAGGAAGTGAATGGGATATTCAAAAGTAGAGGCAGCAAGTACACATTTTGGGAGTTTGGCTGTCAAGGTGGGGGGAGGAGAAAGATGTGGGGGAAAGAGATTAAAGTTATACTAGACAATTTTAAGTTGCTACCTTTAAGATGGAGAGACTTGGGTATACTCTAGTTCGGGGATGAGAGAAAAGTAACCAGTTGAAACGTGGTTGAAAAGTCATGCTTTTTGATATGCTTCAACTGCTACCATATTCCAAGAATTTCCCAATATGCTTATCTTTAGCAACATCCTTTTACTGAGTACCTACTATTTGCAAAGGACTGCTGAGTATTGAGCAAACAATACTAACCACAAGGAGATTATGTTGTAGGAGTGAGATATGAGCACACAGAGGCTATTAGAAATTTAAGACAGGACATGATAAAAGTGAATGGTTCAATTAAGTAGGTATTTAAGTGATAGGTAAATTTGTGTACCAGCCATCATCTCACTATTATGTGTATATCAAAACCATGCATTTACCTTAAGTATTTATAATAAAAATAAATTTAAGAAGTACCATGGCACTTTAGGGGAAAGATGGACAGATTGGAAAAGCCGAGTTTGAGATGCAGGGCATAAATGCAGAGGTTCCTTCATGTCCAGTTCTAGGGCTTAGAAGAATGCAGGGCAATTCATGAGCCCAGAGGGTTTGGCAGAAGAACTTACTGAGAATGGGTTCAAAGGGGGAAATTTCAGAGAGGAGGCGGCGGGGTGGGGGGAAGTTGGTTAAACATAAAATTGGAGGTTTGGATGCTAGCCTAAGTTCAAAACTTAGATTTAGTAGATGGAAAAGAGCCACTTAGAACATAGTGAAAAGCAGTGCCTTGGAGAAAGTAATTTGAAAAGGTTCACCAAAGAATAAGACAAAAGGGAGAAGGCCTAGGTGAACAGCAAGGAGAGTCAGCCTGGACTAGGCTAGGGGAGGATGGGAGGAAAGAACGGAGGAGTTTCCGGTTAGGAATGTTAGGGTTGCTTTATTCCATCTTCTGGATTAGAAGCTACTTGCAGGATACCTTGGTCATAACTGGAACCCATATCATGCCTCAAAACAAGAGTCTGCTGCAATAAGGCCCCTGCATAACTGAATGAAATTAATAGATGAATAAATGAGCAGGTCGTTCGAGATGAGTCACCAAGTGAACCTTGGGGTGAAAGAAAGGACGAACGATTTCAAAGTATGGTTGACAGGGATAAAAGTTAAGAAAAAACCCACAGCATTATTGATTGAATGGCCTGACAGCTTAGCAGGGAGCCTAGCAGGTTGGAATTAAACCAAGTGGTGACAGTTACTATGTTCCAAAGCTCCCCTCTAAGCAAGCCACTTTCTCAAACTGTTTATTGTAACATAATTCCCAAGGAGCTCTTGTTCCCTGTTCTCTACAAGCACACAGATCTATTGTGATGGCAGATATGAGCTATCTTCTGGAACCCTTTGTGTTGAGTCCACAGTAACACCTCCATGGGGTAGTCAGAGTTTGGCGGATTGGATGCCCACTCCATTTCTGATGTCCCACTCTGGTTCTGATGTACGTTTTCCTCCAGACAACCTTATTACGTATTTCATTGGGTCTTAGTGTGTAGAGGCCTGAAATATTCAGCATGTCATGAATATAACACATAGTCGAGATTTGAGGGATAATGTTTGAGGAAAATTTTAGGCATGATCCAGAGAGCCATCATGTATATAAAAAAAATCAGATCATAAAATCCTCCTTAAATCTATTTGTAAATACTTAAAATCTTTTAACTGAGAAATTCCAAACTCTTGGGATGAAAGTCATTGAACATCAACTTCAGGTTAAAGCAACTGATACCTCTTTACTGAGTGCCAACTTATAATTGGCACTGTTTCATAGCTAATAAATGCAGAAAGAACTAGAAAGTCAATTGAGAATTCTAATGAAAGTTCTAGAGAAAATGATGATCAATGGATGCTAAAAACCATTAGGTCTGAGGTCAATTTTAGCTGCTCTTTGGAATAATTTAGGGGATTTAAAAATGCTAATATTCATGTGATACCTCCAATGATTCTGATTTAAGTGGTATTCAGTGTCACCTCGGTACTTTAATTTTACAAATCTGAGTACGTTCAATGTGTTGTCACATTAGGTGAGAAGTAAATGGAAATCTATCATGGAGAAATGAAGCCAAGTTCAAAGTTCAATCTTAGAATCTTCAGAAGACAACCAAGCACTACATGCCTCATGATATGATACAGTTAGATGTTCCAGCACCACCTAGGAAAGTCTTCTTGCCTAAAACTATTGGACATACATCTAATCGAGTTTCCAGATAGAGCTACCAATTTATAAATAGCAGTCCCAGGGGCCAGCACTGTGGTGCAGTGGGTTAACGCCCTGGCCTGAAGTGCCAGCATCCCATATGGGCGCCGGTTCTAGTCCTGGCAGCTCCTCTTCCGACCCAGCTCTCTGCTATGGCTTGGGAAAGCAGAAGATGGCCCAAGTCCTTGGGCCCCTGCAACCAGGTGGGAGACCTGGAAGAAGTTCCTGGCTCTTGGCTTTGGATCGGTGCAGCTCCGGCCATTGCAGCCATCTGGGGAGTGACCAGCGGATGGAAGACCTCTCTACCTCTCTAACTTTCAAATAAATAAAAATCTTAGATAGCAGTTACAGAAATCATGTCAAATTTCAATGCAATATACTACCTACTGTTATACCAAAATTATGTAGGAGAGAAAAGAAACTTGAGAAATCCCAAATGTAAGACATTCTACAAGTCTCCAAACAGTTTCTCCATTAAGGGCATATTAAAATACATGAAAGGAAGACAGACTGTTACAGGAAGAAAGAAGCTCAAGAAATGTTAATCAAATCCAATGTGTAGGTCTTGTTGAATCCTAGGCTTGATGGGCTCCTCATTTCTCTGCCCTTCTTTCTGGTCCAGGAAGCTGACCTGAATGGGCTGTGCCTTTGCTTCCTTGCTGTCTAGCTTCTGGTTAGATTTGTTCAAAGGAAGTCCCAGCAGGAGATCAGGGGAAGGAAGAGCGGGTTGTCTGGGTGTGTGTCCCCTGGATTCTACACTATGAGGTCACCTGGGGCTGGCTGGCCGCCTGTATGGAAGGTAGTAGTTCTCTGAAGGAGGCCTTTTCCTGCCAGGTTCAGTAACTGCGATCTCGTCCTCCCGAGTGCTTCACACCTACGGGTGCTAACAGCTCTGCAGTGACTAGCTGAGGGTCACTGCACCAACACCCTGTGACACCCCCTCCACATCACTCCCACGCTTCTGTCCGTAGTCTCTTTGTAAACACACTCTTGTGGGCTTATCTTAAGCCGAGTGCGGCCTCTTGCTCAGAAAATCCCTGTATAGTTTTCTTCATAATATGCATTTTCGATGAACTTTTTGAATACCCCTCATATTTATTGACCAAAGGACAAGCCTAGGAATTTTAAAATGCTGCACCACAGAGCTGTGGGGGGGAGGGTTGGAGGAAGACAAGGGGGGGGGCGGTTATAGATGAAACAAGATTATCAAAGCAGGGTAATGGTTCTATGAGGATTCATTCTATTTTCTTGACTGCGTGCATGAATGAGATTTCTGTAGGAAAATGTAGTTAGATTTTTCAGAAAATCTGAATTTACTGCAAATGAAGATTTTAAGGGTGTATTTAAGGCAAGGCAATGTAAGTATTTTTCTGCGTCTTATTCTTTAGAGAGAAAAATTGACAAAAGCCTGTTGTGCCACAACACTGGCCCCTAAGTTGTTTGGAATGGTGGCATCCTATATTGGGGTGCCAGTTTAAGTTCTTGTGGCTGTTCCACTTCTGATCCAGCTCTCTGATGATGCGCCTGGGAAGGCAAGGGATGATGGCCACATACTTGGATCCCTGCCACCCACCTTGGGGACCCAAATGGAGTTCCAGGCTCCTGGCTTTGATGTGGCCCAGCCGTGACTATTACAGCCACTTGAGCGAGCGAAGCAATCGACAGAAGACCCCTCTGTGTCACTTGGTCTTTCACAAGTCTTTTAAACACACACACACACGAGTAAAGCACATAAATTGGATAGTTTTTCCTCTTTAGCTATTCAGATAATCACCGAGTTTATTCCATCCATGTGCTTGTGAGCACCAGCTGTAGGAAGGAGAGTGAAGAGAATCTTGGGAGAGGAGAGATCCCGATGAGCCAGATGTCCCAGAGTTCCTAGTATTGGCATCTTTGCTATTTCCAGTTTATCTGTGACCTCAGTGAGCAGGTCTGTTATTGCTTACAGCTTTTTTTTGTAATAAGTAGTGGTAATAGAGCAGGTGTAGGCATAAAATTGTCCATTTTTTAATAATCCTTTCAGGAGATTTAGTTCTTCCTGGAGCAGCTCAGGAAGCAAACATTACAGTTTTTCTGCAACAAATACTGCCCTAACCAAAGAAAACAAGGCTCTGGATTCGTTCTGCTTCAGCCACATTTTTGCTTCTCAAACAGGACAGATAAGAGAATTTTGCAGGTATTTGACACGAATGGATGGACACAAATTGAAATACATACATCTTGCCACTAAAATAATCTTCCTTTTATTCAGAGCAAATAAGCAAAATCTGAGTACCAAGGATTGCATACTCAAAAACTAAACAATAAAAACCAAGTATATACAGGGCATTTATAATCAAAACAGCCTGGGACTGGTACAAAAACAGGTGGATAGACCAATGGAACAGAATAGAAACACCGGAGATCAATCCAAACATTTATAACCAACTCATATTCGACAAAGGACCTAAAACCAACCCCTGGAACAAGGACAACCTCTTCAACAAATGGTGCTGGGAAAACTGGATGTCCACATGTCGAAGTATGAAGCAAGACCCCTACCTTACACCTTATACAAAAATCCACTCAACATGGATCAAAGAACTAGAGATGCGCCACGACACCATGAAACTAATTGAGAGCATTGGGGAAACCCTTCAAGATATTTATGGAACAGGTGAAGAATTCCTGGAGAAGACCCCAGAGGCACGAGTAATCAAAGATAAAATAAATGGGATTACCTCAAATTGAAGAGTTTCTTTACAGCAAAGGAAACAGTCAGGAAAGTGAAGAGGCAACCAACAGAATGGGAGACGTTATTTGCAAACTACACAACAGATAAAGGATTAACAACTAGAATCTATAAAATGATCAAAAAACACCACAAAATCAAAACAAACAACCCAATAAATGTGGGGGACAGGGCCCATTTCCCACAACATGGCGCTGAGAGGAAGTACAAGAATGCGGAATTGAAAGTGGCAGAACATGACTGCTAGAAGTTGCAGGAGCTGATCCAACCTCTGATTGGAAAAGAACGGTGTGCTCAGTGCATGGACAGAGACCTGATTGGTGTGATGACTGCAGGAACGTCAGCAGGGCACGGATTGGTGGGAGAGGACTATAAAGGGGGGATAGAGACAGCACAGTTGGTTCGTTTGCTCCTTTTTCTTCTCTTTACTCGCTCTTGCTTTACTGTGATAAAAACCCTACTGAAGGGGGATCAACAGCGTCCGGTGTCATTCATCCGTGGGCAGAGGAGCGACAATAAAAAAATGGGCCAAGGACCTTAACAGACATTTTTCAAAAGAGGAAATCCAAATGGACAACAGACCCATAAAAAAGTGCTCAGGATCTCTAGCCATCAGGGAAATGCAGATCAAAACCACAATGAGGTTTCACCTCACTCCAGTTTGATTGGCTTACATACAGAATTCAAACAACAGATGCTGGCGAGGATGTGGGGAAAAAGGGACACTAATCCACTGTTGGTGGGAATGCAAACTGGTAAAGCCACTATGGAAGGCAGTTTGGAGAATCCTCAGAAACCTGAATATAGCACTACCACAGGACCCAGCCATCCCAATCCTTGGAATTTACCCAAATGGAATTAAAGGGGAGGGGAAAAAAAAGCCATTTGCACCTCAATATTTGTTGCAGCTCAATTCACAATAGCTAAGACATGGAATCAGCCTAAATGTCCATCAACGGATGACTGGATAAAGAAACTATGGGATATGTACTCTATGGAACACTATACAGCAGTAAAAAACAATGAAATCCGGGCATTTACAACAAAATGGAGGAAGTTGGAAAACATGCTGAGTGAAATAAGCCAGTCCAAAAGGGACAAATATCATATGTTCTCCCTGATCGATGGCAACTAAACGAGCATCTAAAGTGATACCCATTGAAGTGAAATGGACACTATGAGAGACAATGACATGAGCATCCCTTGTCTAGACTGTTGAGGAACAACTTGCTATTTTATTCCTTTTAGTATTTTTGTTGTTGTTGTTGTTGCTGTTTGTTCTACATAAGACCACTGGTTGAACTCTGTAATCAATGCACATTCATTCTTAGGAGTTCAAAATTAACAGAAAAGTGATCTCTGTTAAACATAGGAGTGGGAATAAGGAAGGGAGGAAATATATAGGTTGGCACATGCTCACTCGGACTTACCTCCAATGGTGAAACTAGAAATGTGCCAGGGGATTTCAACTCAATCTTACCAAGGAGGCAGGTACCAATGCCAGCGCACTTGGTAAAGTGATAAGTATAAATACACAACCAATCAAAAAGATAGGGTATGTGCCGATGAGATTTTACAAACAAGACCAGTATAAGCAACTAATGAAGGATAGGATTAAAAGGGAGAGAATGATCCTGTGGGGGAAGCAGGACACACAGCAGACTCATAGAATGGCAGCACTCCTGCCTCAGAATCAACCCTTGGGACATTCGGATCTGGCTAAAAGGTCCATGAGAGTCTCACAGGCATGGAAACCCATGACACGGTGGCAAAAGACAATCTAAATGAAAGATCCTGGTGAACAAGACCCCAGCAGAAGGAACAGGCCATCAAGGAGGGAGGCGCCTTTCTCTGAAGGGAGGAAGGAACTTCCACTGTGATACGGCTTTGACTAAACAAGTTCAGAGTCAGTGAACTCAAGGGGCTTCCGTAGCCTAGACAGCTCATAGGAAGAGTCTCGGGTGATTGCTGACGTCATAAATAAGAGTGCCAATTGTTAAATCAACAACGGGAGTCACTGGGTACATGCTCCCCACGTAGGATCTCTGTCCTTAATGTGTTCTACTATGAAACTTAAGAACACTACTAGTCGAAGAATACCCTATACCTTGTGCGGTTGTGTGAGTGCAGCCTGTTGAAATCCTTGCTTAGTATATACTAAGTTGATCTTCAGTATATGAAGGTACTTGAAAATGAAACTCGATGAAGGGTGGGATGGGAGAGGGAGTGGGAGAGGGGAGGGCCACGGGAGGGAGGGAGGTGGGGGGGAGCCACAACAATACATAAGTTGCACTTTGTAAATTCACATTTATTAAAAAATAGCAAAACAAAAAAGAACTTAATACTTTACCCTTTTAGTATTTATGTTCTACTTAAAACTATTGGTTGAACTCTGTAATTAATACACAATTACTCTTAGGTGTTTAATGCTATAACTAGTACTCAAATAGTATTTTACACTTTGTGTTTCTGTGCGGATGCGAACTGTTGAAATCTTAATATATGCTAAGTTGATCTTCTGTATATAAAGATAATTGAAAATTAATCTTGATGTGAATGGAAGGGGAGAGGGAGTGGGAGAGGGGAGTGTTGTGGGTGGGAGGGAAGTTATGGGAGGGAAGCTATTGTAATCCATAAGCTGTACTTTGGAAATTTATGTTCATTAAATAAAACAAAATAAAAATAACTATAAGGTCTATTGGATTCATAAATGTGCTTTGTTTTCTTATAACAAACGCTGGCAGAGCTCTACTTACATTAAAGTATCTCCTGGCATTAACAGTCTTCATTTTGATTTTTCCCCTTTGTGTTAAGTTTGTTCTATTGATATTGTTAATTTATGGCTACTAGATATAAGGTAGATGCATTAGGAAAGAAAATTAAAGTTGTATAAAACAAGAACACTGCTTTTAAATTTATAGTATTAATACAGAAATCTCCATTTGCCAAGAAAAATGTATTAACACAAGACTGATTCACCAAGATAAAAAGGTGCAGTCACTATAATACAAGTTTTATTAAATGGTGACAGTAATGGTCAGCATTGGTTCAACAGCCTTACCCTTCTAGAATGAATATGAAAGAAGTTCTTCACCTCCAAGTTATTTCCCTATTAAGTATCACTGGCAAATTTTGGCTAGGACACAGGAGTGGATAACTTCGGTTTTTATATTTGGTGAAGTCAAGAGCAGAGACTCGAGTCAGCCCACCTAGATTCAAACTGTGGTCCCATGACTCAAATAACTCACTGTAGGCGAGTTACTGGATCTTTTGAAATACTGACTCAACTTCCTCATCTACAACATAGGGATGATAGTAGGGTGGCTGGAAGAATCAAAGATCTTAGAACATCACTTGACACATGGTAGTTACTACAAAACACTGTATGTGATGTGACTTCTGATCCTCACACAAAGGGATACAATACAGAAAGAGCTAGAACAAATTAAATAGCAACTTATTCACAGGATAAGACTTATTTTGTCAACAAGTTGAAAAGTATGCAGCCTGCATACCAGCAGAATAAGATGCTAATCAGATTTATCAGTATGTCAAAACTCCTAACAGTTCTGGAGGCTTACCCCAGGAGAAGATCTGCTCCTCCCTCCAAAAGAAAATGGGCAGTTTAAGTTTTTTGGCATCAAGAATTGTGAAATATTATCAATTCAGTGAGTCATTACTTGGGATCAGGAGCTAACTTCAAAGTAAGGTTCTACAGCAAATATGATTGGCACTCAGGCTGGATTTGAATCACAAGTGAGGTCAGAGCAACTTTGAATATCCTGCTGTCATTAAGCTCAAAGCAGGGTTAACACAGAGTCAGAGTTGTTTCACTAAGATGCAAGCACAAACCCCATTGCACCTACAGTCACATTAATCTTCAAGCACTATGTTTACCTGCCTTTCCACATCAAGACCCAGCCATGATGCAGAGGCAGCTCACCGATGAGGCATCCTCTGTTGATGTCTGGATGGGTCACAAGGCTCTGCAGGGGTTGATGAGGCAGCAGAGCGGCCAAGAGCTTCCTTTGACAAATGATATGGATCCAAGTACTTGGGATTCTGCTAAGTCTCAGAACTCAAATGAAGGACCAGACAATCAATGCCCCTGGTTCTCAGAGGGCTCCATTTCCAGTTGTTCCTTAACAAGGCTTCTATGTGCCCAAAAAGATGCAGCAGGGTCCTTTGATATGAGGTTTCATGGGCAAACAAAGCTAACTTCTAGAGAAGAGTTTTCTCCTTCTCAGGTGGTCCTGGTCCTTGATGTTATGGATAGGGAACTAAAGGAAAAAAAAAAAAAGACCCAAGACACCCTGACAAACCCACCCCCAAGGTGATAAATCCCACTTTGTGCTGACAACCACAGAAAAATACACAAGGTATTTTGAAGATCTTCTGCGTGATCCTGGTTGTTGTCTCAGATGCATTTAGAATTCCAGCTGTCATCTTCCTTCTACCTTGGGCCCATCTATCACATTCTAGCCCATCCTGTCTGCCCAACAGCCCAGCTTTCTGGGATCATATCCCATTCTGAGCTTCCTAGTGAAGAGCATGTCCAAGTTGTATTCCCAGACCACCATCTGATTACACATCAGGCTGACCTCTAACATCTGTATGAACTGAGATGCTGTTAGCTGGTAAGAATTGCCTGTTCCTCCATGGGTCACACAGCTAGGTTGATACAGCCACCTCCACAGCAAATCAAGCCAAAAGAAATGCCCTGAACCTCTTCTCAATCAGGTAATAGAGTACTTGCCATATTGGATTCAGCATTCAAATACAAATCAAGAAGTTATAATACATGGCTTTCAGAGACTGGAATCTAAGAGAGGGTTTTAACAGTCTTCAGTTTGACTTTTATAGTTGTGGCTTTGGTTTTTTAGTTAGATGCCATATGTCTGTCTGGAAGCTTGAGGACTATGTTTTTTTGCATTTTACCCCCATATCAGCACTCAGCAGAGCACCAAGCTAACAGCAGTTTGTAAATTACTTTTCAATGCATCGTAGACAAATGATCTATCATTGAGCTAGTGGTTGGCGATCTTCTCCCTTACTGAGACCAGACCTACTAACCCAGATCACTAACCTAGAGAAGCGCAGCAACTTGCTACAGTTCTATGTGAGTTACCTACTCCTGTGTCAGAAACAACCCTAGACACCAATGTGCTTTAAAATAGAGCATTTACGTTGTTGCTTTTTATTCATTTTCATTTAGTTTTAAGTGCATAGAAACAGTGATCTTCAATCCACTGGTCCATAACCCAAAGACGCAACAGCCATAGACAGGGCAAGATGAAGGCAGGAGCTTGGAACTCAATCTGGATCTTCCAGGTGAGTGGCAGGGACTCAAGTACTTGAGCCATAGCTGCTGCCTTAAGGATATGCATTAGCAGGAAGCTGGATCAGAAGCAGAGGAGCTGGGATTTGAACCAAGTACTCCAATAAGCCACGAAGATGTCCCAAGCAGTATCTCAACTGCTGCACTAAACACTCACCCCAAGGCATCAGTTTAAAACAGTAATTATTGCTCCTAAGTCTACCATTGGCTTGGCTCTGCTCAGGAGGCTTAGCTCCACGTGTTTCATACCTAGTATGCTCTTCTTAGGGGATGGCAGAGCCACGGGAGGACAAACATGCAAGGTTCCACCTGGTACCCTGACACTTCTGCTCATATTCCTTTGATCAAAGGAAGTGACACAGCTTAGCTCAAAGAGCAGCTGTGATAAAACACTTTAAATGGAGGAACTCCAAAGTCACCTAACAAAAGGCATGGTACAGGGAGGGGGTAAAAAAATGGAGTTGGTCATGCATTTTATCACAATCCCAATTTCTTAGAGTGCTGGCGATTGGAGAGGGTTTTGTTGATGTCAATTTAGGAGCGAGTTTTGGATGACACCAGTTCCAAAGGTACTCACTTCTACCAAATGCTTACTCATTAGGTTCCTAACTCCTTTCACGAGGGCCGTGATGGTTAAAACCAAAACTTGCTGTGTTCAGGAAAATGTGACTCATAAGAGCCGTGAGTTATCTGCTTTCCTGCGGCATTCATTCCCTCCCTTCGCCGACATACTAGGTGACACAGAGGAAATCAGGGGACTTGCCCAAAGAGGTGGGTTATTTTTGACATCTCAAAGCTCATACAAGTTTCAACTGGTAGATTAACTGCAGTGTCTTCTCTATAGATGCAAACATTTGCTGAATCAGAAAACCCATGATAACCGAAACCTTTGAAGTCCCTTTGTAGCTTTATTCCTGTTTTAAGTCAGCTTCCCTCATGGTCATTCAAATCAACAAGCTTTATTTCCTGGGAGCACGTTCACAATTCTGCTTTACAAGAGTCTCAGTTGAAACACATAACAAAGCGCAAAGAAAGTTTGCCCAGAGTTGCTGGGGTTGGTTTTTGAATTTCCTGAGATGTATTGTGAAACAAGCTAATTGAAGTCCCTTCAGTAATATCTTGTTTTGACTTTGGCGGTTACATAGCTACCTTGCTCTTGGTGGCAATTAGGATTCTACATTTCCAGAAGAAAGTGAATCCCCCCAACCCGCCTCACAGCTCAAAACCGAAAGCTCTGCGCTCGGCATCAAAAAGGCAAAGGGCGGCCTGTGCTGATGAACTAGGGCTTAGCATATTCAGAGGGCCTACAGAGCAAGTTACCAGGGCACCCTGCCTGGGCGAGGCAGGTCTATAAACTTCTGGCCGCAACTGTGCACGCAACCAGAGGAAAAAAGTCACTTTGGCTCCAACTGCACGCATGTTCTTCCCTTGAGAAGGGCACAGCTGCAACAGTGTGCAGGTTTCAGGTGACGCTAGGACCTCAGAACGTCCTTTAACAGAGCGCACGACTTCAGGAAGATACATGTGACTCTAATAAGAGGTTGATGAAACACAGAACCCACTTACGTTGCATTTACAGCAGAACCCGGCCAGACAGCTAATAGCACTCCAAAAGTGGTCATTCTGTCAGAGCTTTGGTGTCGATTACCGATTACACGCAGGAAACAGGGACATCAAAAACCCAGTGGCTGCACCACCAGCACTAGGCCGGGCCTGTGTGCGAACACGGCTGCTTATTATGAATACTTTCAGTTCATTTGATTAAAACTCCTGGTGTCAGCCAGCGGGGAAAATTAGAACCAGTCTTTAAGTCAGTATCTAAAAGTCAGTTCCCATGAGTGTAGCCATAAGGGATGAGGCACACGATTAAAAGGCCCAAAAGGTCTTAGAAAACTCGGTACAGATACAGAAAAGAGACCTAATTGAGAGTCACGAGTTGAGCTCGTAACACGAAGTAGCACTGAGGCCGGGCTGCTGCTGGGGCCGGTCCCGTGCCCGCGCTCTGTGCCTGTCCGTCTACTGTATTCTTCCAAGAGCCCTGCACTCTGCGCGCTACCCTCACCTCCCCGAGGGGTGGACAGGCCTGTGGTGCAGCCTCACAGCTGCGAAGCGGCACTACGAGCATCTCCTTCCGGGTTCTGAGCGTGCCCTCGTTCAGCCAGGTGTCCTGGACTCGCGCCCTCGCGTTGCTAATTGCCTTTCAATGACTTCTCTTCCTTCTGTGGGCTTCTGCCTACAGGAATGAAGTTGAAGTACAGCAGCTGTTCGCAGCCTTGGCTTCTATTAGGCGTTAGTACCCTGAGATCTCTTAGGAAAGGAGGAAACGTTGGGGTTCAAGAAGCTTGGCAGGTTGCTTTAGATAAGGTTCATGGCATCAATTCAGGAACATGGGCCAATTATACAGGTCAGGGTTCGGGTGTTTCTGGCCATCGCTAGGAGGCTTTGCAGTCTTGGGGCAGGATGGACTGCTCTCAACCTTGAATTTGGGACAGCTCTACTCTAACCTCCAGTCTCATTCCCTTCCTATCTCCGCCATTAATCCCTAATCGCTTTAAGAAACCGATCTCCATCTTGGGATCTGCCATTGCGTCTTGAAAGCACTAGAGGTTTCTCACTTCCTTAATACAACGCAGAGACATTTCAGCATGCTCAGGGCCACAGCCCCATTTCCTGCCAGTTCAGCCGGCTTGGTTCAATCAAAGGGTATCATAGGTTTCTGCTTCTCCCTAGCAGTCCTTCTACCCCACTGCCCAGCCACCTCCCTCCTCCTAAGCTCAGCCCAAGCTTTTTCCTTGAATTCTTCCTGTGGAAAGCCGCCCTTGTTTGTTCCCTGGCACCCAGGGTGCTTCTTGAAGGTTGGGACAGTCACTTTCTTCTGAGGCCTTTTCTAACGCTCCGCTATATAATTAGTGCATTTGCCTGAGCTGAACTGGAGAGGGGACGGACAGGAGAATGAGTGAAGCAAGAAACTCAGAGTTCACTGCCTCTGCCTCTGGCCCAAGCCCCCTTTTCTGTGCCTAGATTTTGGTAACGCACAGAGAGGCACCCCCCCCCCCGGCTCTGCCTAGGCCACAGCAATCCCTTTAAATAAGGCAGGTCATGTGACTCCTGCTCCAAACACTGCAATGACTCCCACCTTAGGCCCAGTCAAAATCCAGGTGCTAACAAGGGTCTAATGAAGCTTGCCTGCAGCCCCTCGCAAACTGCCATGTGTATAAGCATCACCTGGGTGGCTTGCTAGCTCCCTGCTAACAGTCTCGGAGAAGCAGTGAAAGATGGCTCTGGGTGCTTGGGCCCCTGCACCCATGTGGGAGACCTGGAAGAAGCTCCTGGCTCCCGACTTCGGCTTGGCCCAGGCCCAGCTATTGCAGCTATCTGGGGAGTGAAACAGCAGATGGAAGATCTCTCTGTCTCTCCCTTTCTCTCTGCCTTTCAAATAAATAAATTTTTAAAAAAATCTTTAAAAAATGCACCCTGGAAAGCAATAGGTCTGGGTGGGGCTGGAGTTTTTAGCCAACGCACAGGTGCAGCTGATGCTGGCCCTCAGCACTCTGAGCAGGAAGACCCTCCATGACTTGATTTCCCACCACCTGTCTGACCTCCTGTCCTTCTTTTTTCCTCCTTTCTCTCTCCACTCCAGCCATACTGGCCTCCTTGTGGTTCAAAGAACACACCAGACACGTTCCCTTGCTTTGGGGCCTGTGCAGTAGCTATATGCTCTTACCCCAGACATCCAATTTAGCTGACTCCCTCGCTTTATGTTGTTGTTCAAATCTCACTTTTTCAGTAAGATTTAATATGCTGACCACCTGCTTTAATATTCACAATCTATCCCCTGCTATAGCCTAACCCCGAGTCCTGCACTCCTAAAACTTTGTCTTTTCTCATAGCTGTAATGACCTTTTAAAATACCTTATAAACTTCTGTATTACTAACTAGCTTCTCTCCAATTCCAGAAAGGCAGTTTCTTGGTGTGTTGTGTTCACTGTTGTCCACCAAGAGTCTAGAATATTTGTCAACAAATACTATTTGAATGCTGTCTACGAGGAGGTGCGTTAATGAGAAGAAATGAAGATAATGTGGCACAACTGTGTGTAGTCTACTGTCTGCTCACTGCAGGGCGTTTTGCTTGGTGGTTGGCATATTGATGTGAGGCACAGCTCTGAACATTCCAAAGGCTTTCTTTGACACATGTCATGCTTCCCTTTCTTTACTTCCAGATGACTCAAATTACATGTTATTTTCTTTTAATAAATCTAATAAATTTTAAGTAATAAAATATAGTATTTGTAATTACTGCCTTCCGCCTTACCTATGACTCAGATGGGTAAGTAAGTGCCTCTTCTGTACTTCATGTCTTCAAATTTAGTAAAGCAATCATGTGTGCCTTTGATGATGGCAGAAGCTGATTCCCTTTTTATTCCACCAGTCACTTTTTCCTCCTTCTCCCTTCATTTTTCTCAATCCTCCTACATCACCAAAGTTTAACCAGGCATTGTTTGACTGACACTGTAGTCAGTATTTTTATATAACTAAGAATATTATTTCATAGAATAATGACACAAGCGAACTCCACTGATTTAGCTGGCATTGATCTTGGACAGCATGGATAAAGATCAATAAATTGCCTTGCTTTTTAAAAATTGTATTTTCTCCTTGTCCACCCTCAAAAAATTTCATAAATATATTAGATTGAATCACATGAAATGACTGATTTTGTAAGTCAGAATGGTTGATGTTGGCAACTTCATATGGTTCAATCTAAGTATAATCAGGAGGGTTTCTCCCCACCTCCCTTCAGAGAAAAACAAACTCCTTGACAAAGAAGCAACCCTCGTGGGTTGCAGACCAAAAAGCTTGCTATAAAATAGGGCACTGAGCCTTCAAGACAGATCACTCTTTCTGTTCCCATATACAGTCTCCATCCTGTCTGGGAAAGAGACTGGCTGGCAGTACTGGATAAGTGAAGCTGTGGCGGGGGAGCGGGGAGGAGCTCCCGGTACCCATTCACACTGGAGAGAAATGCCTGAGTCTCAGCGCACGCAGTGAAACCCCTCCCTACACTCTCTCCCAAACCTTGTCACCAATCTTCTGGTTTTGTTTTATTCAAGTACTTTTTATCTCCTCTACAGTTCTTTAGCCACTGCCAAGGAATTTACGTAGATGCTGACCTCACGCCATCTCTTTCAACACAAAGATGGGCTGCTCGTTGGCATCCCATATGGGCGCCGGTTTGAGTCCTGGCTGCTCCACTTCCTATCCCGCTCTCTGCTATGGCCTGGGAAAGCAGAAGATGGCACAAGTCCTTGGGCCCCTGCACCCACATGGGAGATCCAGAGGAAGCTCCTGGCTTCGGACCGACCCAGCTCCGACCATTTTGGCCATCTGGGGAGTGAACCAGCTAATGGAAGGCCTCTCTCTCTTTCGTTCTCTTTCTTCTGTAACTCTGCCTTTTAAATGAATACATAAATCTTAAAAAAAAGAAAGAAAGGCAGAATTACAGAGTAAGAGACAGAGAGAGATCTTCCATCTCTGAAGCCAGGAGCCAGGAACTCCATCTGGGTCACCCGTGTGGTTGGCAGAGCCCCAAACATTTTGGTCCTCTGCTGCTGCTTTTCCCAGGCTGCTAGCAGGGAGCTGGATCAGAAGTGGGGCAGCTGGAAGATGAATCAGTGCTCATAAGGGATGCCAACACTGCAGGCAGTGGCCCTACCCGGTATGCCACTATGCCGACCCCTAGCTGTGTGAAATTTTGTTATGAGAGGATTTTCCTTCTTTACCATCCTTTTGGGTCATAAACTGAGTGAGGCTATGTTCTGGTCATCTCCCAATGTGGAACAAACAACCCCTAGAATTGTGGCATAAAGCAATTATTTTATCATGCTCATAGAATTCAGATGGGGTACAGAAGAGATGATACCAGGTGATCTGGAGGCTCAGTTGGAAAAATTAAAGGCTGGGATCCAGAATCACGTGGGAACATTCTTATGTGCATGGTGACTATCAGTGGGATCTCATTTGGACTATCAGCTCGAACAGCTACACATGGTCTCTCCATATGCTCTCTCTGAGTGGGCTAGGTTGGTTCTTGGCTGGGTTTCAAGAGCGAGCACCTTAAGGGAACCAGGTGAAAATTATCACCTTTTACGTCCTAGCTGAGAAGGTACACAGCGCCAGTTGTGCTGTAGTAAGAAGCCTGCCCCGATTCAAGGGTAGGGAATCTAGGTCCACACCTCGCAGTGGGAGCAGTGGCAAAGGCACATTCCAAGAGGAATATGTGGGACAGGCAATTTTGTTACAGCTCATAAATGTTAGCTATTATTATTTGCCAGTCCCAGGCCATTTTGTTGAGTGCAAATTGTTGAAAGAATTATTCTGAATGCTTTTCACTTATTAAACATTTAAATAAACACCATGGGTGAGTATTGCAAACTTTTTTGTACTTCAAAGCATTTTTGCACATTTTCAGACTATTTATTTATTTTTACCCTTTTATTTTTAAACGTTCAAATTCACTGAGGGCCTATGTACAGAGGTATCAGCTGTCAGCTGGAAAAGTGGCCTTCCATGCAAGAAAATTGAGGTTTATTTTTCAGGGAACTCAAATTACAACTAGCTACATTGATTACTAATGGCCCACAGCCCATGACAATTATGTGAGGATCAGTGTTTGCATTCAGTTTTTCTACCTCTACATGCATAAGTATGAAGCAAGAGCCCTACCTTACACCTTACACAAAAATCCACTCAACATGGATTAAAAAGCTAAATCTATGACCTGACACCATCAAATTATTAGAGAACTTTGGAGAAACCCTGCAAAATATTGGCACAGGCAAAAACTGCTTGGAAAACACTCCAGAGGCACAGGCAGCCAAAGACAAAATTAACAAATGGGATTGCATCAAATTGAGAAGTTTCTGTACTGCAAAAGAAACAGGAAAGTGAAGAAGCAACTGACAGAATGGGAGAAAATATTTGCAAATTATGCAACTGATAAAGGATTAATAACCAGACTCTACAAAGAGATCAAGAAACTACCACAACAAAACAAACAACCCACTTAAGAGATGGGCCAAGGACCTAAACAGACATTTTTCAAAAGAGGAAATCCAAACGGCCAACAGACACATGAAAAAATGTTCAGGATCACTAGCAATCTGAGAAATGTAAATCAAAACCACAATGAGGTTTCACCTCACCCCGGTGAGAATGGCTTTCACACAGAAATCAACAAACAACAGATGTTGGCGAGGATGTGCGGGAAAAGGCACACTAATCCGTTGTTGGTGTGGAATGCAAACTGGTAAAGCCACTATGGAAGACAGTTTGGAGATACCTCAGAAATCTGAATATAGCCCTACCATATGACCCAGTCATCCCACTCCCCAGAATTTACCCAAGGGAAATTAAATTGGCAAATAAAAGAGCTATCTGCACCTCCATGTTTATTGTAGCTCAATTCACAATAGCTAAGATATGGAATCAACCTAAATGCTCATCAATGGAAGACTGGATAAAGAAATTATGGCATATGTACTCTATGGAATACTACCCAGTGGTAAAAAAAAAAAATGAAATCCGGTCATTTGCAACAAAATGGGGGAATCTGGAAAACATCATGCTGAGTGAAATAAGCCAGTCCCAAAGGGAAAAATATCATATGTTCTCCCTGATCAGTGACAACTAACTGAGCACCTAAAAGGAAACCTGTAGAAGTGAAACTGACACTATGAGAAGCAATGACTTGATCAGCCCTTGTCCTGACTGTCGAGGAACAGCTTACTACTTTATTTTTAGTATTTTCTTTTTCTACTTAATGCCATTGGTTGAACTCTTTACTTAACACAGAATTATTCTTAGGTATTTAAATCCAACTGAAAATCAATCACTGTTAAAAATAAGAGTGAGAATAAGAAAGGGAGGAGATGTACAGTTTAGCACACATTCCCTTGGACTCACCACTAAGGGTAAAGCTAAAAACCTGCCATGGGACTCCAAATCCCATTCAGTTGACAGGTACCAATGCCATCTTACTAGTTAAAGTGATCAGTTTAAGTCATAACTGATCATAAAGATAGGATTAAGTGTCAAAGGGATAACATAAATAAGACCAAGTATCTGCTAATAATAATTGATAGAATTAAAAAGGAGAGAACAATCTAACATGGGAAGCAGGACACACAGCAGACTCAAAGAATGACAAATGCCCTAAACAGCATTCTGGCCTCAGAATCAGCCCTTAAGGCATTTGGACCTGGCTAAGAAGCCCATGAGAGCATTTCAGGCATGGAAAGCCAAGACACTCTGGCAAAAAATGACCTATGTGAAAGATCTCTGTGAGTGAGATCTCTGTGGAAAGAAGGGGCCATCAAAGAAGGAGGTACCTTTCTCTGAAGGGAGGAGAGAACTTCCACTTTGATTATGGCCTTGTCTAAATAAGATCAGAGTTTGTGGACTCAAGTGGCTTCCATAGCCTTGGCAGCTCATGACAAGAGCCTCGGGTGATCAGTGATGTCATAAATAAGTGTCAATTGTTAAATCAACAACAGGAGTCACTGTGCACTTGCTCCCCATGTAGGACCTCTGTCCTTAATGTGTTGTACTATGAGAATTAGCGGTAGAACTAGTCTTCAAACAGTACTTTATACTTTGTGTGTCTGTGTGGGTGCAAACTGTTGAAATCTTTACTTGGTATAGAGTTGATCTGTATATAAATATAATTAAAAATGAATCTTAATGAAGAATTGGATGGGAGAGGGAATAGGAGGTGGGACAGGAGTGGGGGTGGGAGGTCGGGTATGGGGGGAAGAACTGCTATAATCCAAAAGTTGTACTTATGAAATTTATATTTATTAAATAAAAGCTTTCAATTAAAAACAAACAAAGAAACAAAAAACTCAGGAAGAGATTTCTGTGTCCTCTCCAGCTGCGAGGCAAGCATCAGCTCACCTTGCCTTCAGACTGGCAATGCGAGCGACCCTAAGCTTGTCCTTGCATTCATAATGTGCTTGTATGTGCTTTGTATTACAGCTTCAATCCTGACAGGAAGCACTCTATGAATGCTGGCTGAGTGATGGCAAATATGGCTTCAGTAACTTTAAATATAAACACATAGGCAAAGATAGTAAAAGCATGTTGAGTAGATGAAGTGAGCAATGATGGTTGAAAATTAATTTTTAAGAGGATGAAAAGGCAAAAGAGATGGTAAATAAAATTATTTTCATAAATATGCTCAGAATGTGTGCAATTCGTTAGGTTGCACAGAAATGATAAAAAGGATTGCACATTGTAAACATTAATCCTTATGCTAATTTGCTTTTAGATGGTTCATTTACACCTAGAGATAAATGCAACAATTCATCCAAGCATTTGCAAACTAACAATAAGGGACAAGTGCAGGAAAGTGAATGATAAATAAGATACAAAAAAGTACTGTGTATGAAGACCCAAACTTCTGCAGAGGAAATGATGAACACACTTTGAAACACTTGAAGGACTGTAAACCTGCCCCCATGCTGTTATCTTTACAAAGGAAGATGCCATATCTGTCTCACTCAACACTCTGTTTCGATTCTATACATATTTAATTATTTAATGGCATATCAAATGATCAATATCTGAAAAAAGCAAACTTGGAATATTCAGTTTAATTTTTAATCAACTTGTTGTTTTGGCTAATTGTGTTCAACCCAAACATTTTGAACCAGTTTATTTTCTATTAGTTCACCTGGAGCTATGCTACGCAAAGCCCTATCATAAATAACAACTGTGAGATACAGTTCCTGGCTTGATTTTCCGTATAATTTATTTGAGGAGAATATGTGTTGAATAAATTTGTTTATGGTTTAAATTATAGGTCAGGACAACAATAGATCTGTCACAGGGTTTTTATGATTAATGTTGAATCAGTTGTAAATTTCCATTTCTTATAATGTGGTATATTAGGTATTTCTAACCATCCTCATATACAAAATAAGAACTAATGCATAAAATATAAAAATATATTTTTAAATATAAACTGATAGTAAAAAACTAAAGGAAATTCATCCCAGAACCAAAAAAAGAAAACAGAAAAGGCAGAAAAAGCAGAATTGTAAGGATAGAGTTGAAACTCTTGCTACTCAGAGTTGAGGGTGGTGAGTTTGGCTAGTCTCTGTAAACGCAAGGGACTTAGGTTTTAAGTGCCAAGTGAGGACATGCGCCTGCAGGTAGGGGACTTCAAAAAGTTTGTGGGAAAATCAAACTAAAAGACAAGTGTATTTTGGTTCTGTCATAATTGCATTTCCATGGACTTTTTGAAGACTTCTTATATATGTATTTAAAATATTTTGCACCAAAATAAACTTATCTGTTAATTTCATTCTCCATGAGCTTAATTAATTAATTTGAGAGGCAGGGACACCCACACACAAACACACAGATACACACTGCTCCCATCTATTGGTTCTCTCTCCAAATACCTGTAAAGGCCAGGACTGGGCCAGGCAGAAGCCAGAAGCCAGAGCTTGAAACTCAATCCAGGTCTTACACAGTGGGCAGGGACCCAACTACCTGAGCCATCACCTGTTGCCTCCCAGGGTATGCATTAGCAGGAAGCTGGAATGGAGAGTGGAGCTGGGACTCAAACCCAGGCACTCCAATATGGGATACAGGCATCCCAACCTGGGGACTTGACTGCCAGCCTAAATGCTTACCCTTCCATCAACTTTATGAAATACTCTCCTATACGTAGGTCACAACAAAGGAAGACAGGTATGATTGTATAAAGCTACCACCTTCCAAGGGCTATGGCACTTTGAAATGGTGGAACAGAAGCAAAATCTACCCACTACCAGGGAGGCAACCTTGGTGTTCTCCAATTCCTCTATCTGAAAAACTGAGATCCTAGATCTATTCTCAGTGGAATTGTGGTTCAAATAAATACTCCTTTTATAGTTCAATAAACCCCAGTGCATGAGAGGATCACAAAACTGGTCCCTATCCAGTGATTCATCTGGTAGAAACAGATGCCATTCTTGCACAGAAGGTCACATCTTCAACCCAACCCAAACAAAACCCTAGTCAACATGAGCTCACCAATAAAAAGAAAATGACATGTCATTTATGTCACCAGGAGTGGGGGCAGCCAACACAACAATCAGTTGGATGAGACCCTAACATGATGAGCTTATTAAATATGTATTATGAAATGTGATCAAACATAAAATATTAAGGTATAGACCAGGCAGGCTTGAAAAGGAACCAACTGATTTACCTTGATATAAAAATATGTTAATTAAAAACAAACTTGGCAGATATAAGCCACAGATTATACAGAACTGAAGAGTGAATTAGTGAAATGGAAGACAGAGCTGAAGAATTTACCCAGAATGCAATACATTTTGGATATGTGGGAGTCACAGGACCAATCAGAAGCAGCCTTGTGAAGGTGAAGGTTTAGCTGAATCTTAGCGCTCACGTAGAAATAGATAAAAGAAGGAGCAGCAGGACATAGGACAAATTTCAGAAGTGACATCCAGTGCTTATCAAAGTCACAGTGAGTTGACGACTTTGGCTGAAATCAAGAGTTTGTGTTGGGAAGTAGAGAGAGGTAAGACAGATTCTGAAGGTTAGGGCTAGGCCTAAAGCCACAGGAAATGTTGTAATGACTCTATACTACATTTTATTTAAAAATAAAGCAGACGTATGAGATGGTATATATTGTGAAAAATTATGCATGAATTAAAAATTTTGTACACAAAAAATAGTCTTCTCTTTTCATTCCACTTCCCATGACCTTTCTGAAGCGACCTTGTGTAACATCTGTTATGCTGACCTTGTGGTCCTTTTGGCCTGCACGCCTCCAGGTTGGCTGGACTTTTTTCATTGAGCAAGTGCCAGGCACAACCACTTACAGACAGACATTAGTCCCCTGTCACCTTCCCTATCTACGCAGAGGTCCGTTTCAAAAGCTGTCTCGTTGGACCCTGATTCAAAAGAGAAGCAAAGTGCAGGGAGCTTGCAGTTGCATCAGGCTGGGAACGACAGTCTGTGTGGGGAAAGCAGTGTGTAACAGTTTTCCTGTAGAAAAGGGGCTCTATGTTATCATCTCCTTAAACAAATTTCTAAAGATAGAGAAGTTTTGGTTATCTCCAATTCCTTTCAAGAGATGGTAAACTGAAACCTGGCACTGGAAATTTAATAAGGTCTTGGAGGAAAGAACAGGTTTCCAATTTCCCAACAAGGGATGAAGTCCCTTTTGTTGTGGCCTCTGCCTTATACAGAAGCACGCAACACCCAGCCCTCCAAGAGGGAGGACAGACTTGCTCACTCTGGATAAAGTAGCCAAGGCATCAGTGGAGATTTACCCACACAATTTTTGAGCCAGGAGATTTGTATAAAAGCTGCTCACGTTCAGCTTTAGCAAGACACGATAAAATGGTAAGGGAACCAGGCAACCATGTTAACAGCTGAATAAGTAGATCAATAACCCAATAACAAACAGAAGGAAAGTACGTAGAAACAAAGGAAAAAAATGGTGGACAATCCTTCAAATCTGGAAGAATTAGGATATTCCTTATGTGTACTAAAGTTATAAAAGGTTTTTCTAAGAATATAGATTCGTAGAAACAAGAAGTAGTACATGAGATGATAAACAACAGTAAGAGAAATGATGATTATAGAGGTAAAGAAATTTGCTTACCATTACACTAAAAAATTAGAGACAGCACAGAGAAAAAACTTCACATGGAAAATATTTGAGATATTCTCGGTATATGCAGAAGGGAAAAGATAAATAGGAGAAGATGAAGGAAATGGAACACAGAGAAGATAATCTAACAGACTGGACAATTGTGATCCTAAGTATGGAAAAACAGAGTTAGAATATAGGAAAATTTTCCTCAAATGAAGGCAAAAGGATATATTAGATCCCAAAGGGTATATTTTATACCAGTGAAAGAAAGACACAGAACAACTGATATCCAATATTGAAATTCAAGTTTAAACAAAAGTTTTTAGGTATCCAGGTAATTAAAATCAATCAGAACAAGTCTAAGAAGAATTCCTGGTTTGATACTCATTTGCTTTTAGTAGCCTGGTTATGCCATGAGCTCATCTCTGTATCAGCTCTTGCCACCATGAAAACAGGCCCTTACTTGTACTGGGTGGGCCATGTCACCTGGAGCATGGGGTGGGGGGTGGGGATCAATGTCACATAAATGACTGAGGGTAGAGCAGGGATGGTTGCCTCAAAGAAATTCTGGGTGCTATGACCACAAGAAGGAAAATGCATTCTGAGCAGACAGACAGAAGAACAATTATAGTGTATTGTTATCGCCCCAGCTAAAACGTAAACTTCTTGAGAACAAGAATTCTGTCTGGGCTTCTTTCCATCTGTTGCAATGGCTACCGCAGCTCCTTCTTAGAGTAGAGCTGTTCAAAATCTTTAGTATTTTCCTTGATAGAACTTCCTTCATCCGTGAAATGAGGAAGTTGAAATACCTTAACTCCAAGATCCCTGAAGCTTTGATACAGTTTTATGACAGATTCCCGGAGAACAGGTCTCGTGGGGGCCCATGTTACATACATCTGGCCCACTTGACAGAGAAGCATTTGAACAGTTACTTGTATGCAGAGCTCAGGACAGATGTTTTTAGCTCTGAAAACTTCACCAGTTTGACAAAGTCCTATCAGATGAGCGCATTCTCATGCCTTCTTCAAGTTGCTGCTCCACGATAGGAAGGGATGGTCGTTCTCACCGTGCATGGGCCTTTGCATAACATGTGCATTTTGATTGAAATATGTTTAATTTGCATCACCACTAAGCCTCAAAATAAGAAATGAAAGTTTTGGGGCTGGCGTTGTGGCATAGTGGGTTGGGCTGTTGCCTGAGATGCCAGCATCCAATTTGGGTGCTGGTTGGAGTTCTGGCTGCTCCACTTCTGATCCAGCTCCCTGCTGATGTGCCTGGGCAAAGCAGTGGAAGATGGCCCAAGTCCTTGGGCCCCTGCACCCCACGTGGGAGACCCAGATGAAGCTCTTGGATCCTGGCTTCAGCTTCACCCAGTCGCAACTGTTGCAGCCATTTAGGGAGTGAACCAGCGGATGGAAGATCGTTTTCTTTCTCTCTCTCTGTCTCGCTGTCTCTGTCTCTCTTTGTTTCTCCCTCTCTCCATACACATACACACACACACACACATACACACACACAGACTCTACCTTTCAAAGAAATAAAATCTTAAAAATGTAAGAAATGGAAGTTTTTATTTTCTTGCATTCCCCTCTCACTCATAGCTACTTCAAAATTTGTTGTCTTGAATAATTACCATCTCCCATTTTTTTAGCCAGAAAGATTACCATCTTGCTTCTCTCTTCCCCATCCAATTGCCCACCAAACCCTGTTAATTCTACCCCCAAATATATTTTTTATATTGTTTCCCAAATATATTTTAGATCTTTCTCCTACTCTAAATTCTTGCTCCCATCCTCATGGGCAAGGTCCAATTTTTATAGCTACTTCATCTTCCTTCTCTTGTGCTTGTCATATCAATATACAATGACAAGAGGACAGACTTGAGCCAATTTGCCTTATTCAAAGCATGGCTCCCACATTGACCCTGTGTGACTCTGGGGGAGTTACATAACCTCTCTGAGCCTCAGCTCCCTTTTCTGTAAAGTGATACTAAAAATAGTACCTCATAAGGCTACTGAAGATATCAAATCCATTAAAACTTGTAAAGTATTTAGATCAATGCCTGGTACATAGTAGGTATTACATATTGTCTATTATTATTGTTAACGGTTTTGTCTACAGTACACTATTTTTACTGTATATATTTAAGCAATTGATTTTTCAGGTAGACTAGGAACTTACCAAGGGCAGGGTTATGACACTATTAGTATTTTTTAAATAGTAGCATTATTATTTTAATCCCTAGCTTTCTATACAACGTAGGGGTATTTTAAAATTTAGTCCAGTGAATTTCATTGACGAAATAAGGCAGTTCTACCTAGCTACCACTAGATGACAGCAAAGACTTATAAAAACAATTTTTACTAACAATTGCTGCAGTGTTCAGCAGCATCTACCCCTTTTGTCTGCCTTATTCATACCCTCTCGATGTCGGCAATGACAAAATAACATCATCATCATCACCATGATCATGATCTCCTCCTCCTCATCGATAACGACAGCTACCGCAAAGGCAGCTCCTGAAGAGGTCCAGAACCTTGAATAATGAGCAGAACTTAAAATCAAGCTTTTGGAAAGTCTTTGCTACAGAATTGAGAAACTAGTAGTGAGAAAAATGCCGAGAACGTTTCATTGAATCAAAAATCCAGGTCCCGCCCTTGCCCCCCCTCCCCCCCCATTTATGTACCAGGACTGCAGAGGCTCAGCACCGAGAGGGGGAGAGGGGGAGAGGGGGAGAGGGGGAGAGGGGGAGAGGGGGAGAGGGGGAGAGGGGGAGAGGGGGAGGTCCTCTGCTCTGTACTGCCCAACTGCACGTAACGACCCGTTTTCAGTTTCTCCTGCCAGTGACACACCGCCCTTCGCTATAAACACAGCACTGTTTGGGATGAGGGCGAGTTACAGGTACTCGGTGCTTTCGTTCCTGAGTTTAAGTTCCCCAGGAGCTCCTATAGCCCATCCTCAGACGTGCACTTGGTGTCTTTCACTTGCTGTGAAGGAATTCCTTTCTTTCTCTATGGCTTATTGCCAGGGGTCCTGAGCCTTTTCTTTCCCCGCAGGGTTCTCACATTCTGCTCCCTCCCACCAGGGACGCCGCCATGACGTCATCGCTAGCCAAGGGTCCTGGTGGAGAAGGGGTTGTGCACAGCTGGAACACCCCCATCCCCAGATTCTCTCGGACGCCCCTCCCCCAGCCGCGGAGCTGTTGCAGCTTTTTTCTTGTTAGCCCCGTGCCCTATTACCAGCAATGAACTGACGCTGTTTCTGTGAGATTGGGATCTGCTCTAATATTCTCACTCTGCCTAGGCTTCTTCTCTTTTCTCTTCTTTCCTCTCTCCACCCTCTCTATTTCACCTCCGCTTTTCACTTCTCTCTTGAAATTCTCCTTATTTCCTTTGTCCAGTGCAAAGCTAGCCTAACCATATAACAAGCAGCCTGCATACAACAAAGATTTTATCTCAGAAAGCAGGAGACGTCTTCTTGCATATTAAACAGAAGCATGTGATGTCTGGGTAGGAAAAACAATTTGCACTTTAAAAGCATTGCTCAGCCATTGCTTCTAATCGCCCAAAGCCGAATGAGCAGCGGTTGAACGTGTAGCAGAACTGACAGTGCAACGACCTACTTAGCATCACCCCGAGTCACGAGGATGAACAATGATTGAGAGTCCAGTCTGGTTTTTTTTTTTTTTTTTCTTAAGACGATTTCTTTCCAGATGGAGAGAGGTCTTAGTTTCCCACTCATTGCTCCAACCAAAGCTCCATCTGAGATTTAGACCTCCCCATGCGAAGTCCGGAACCTGAGCAGCGAGCAGTTAGGTTAGCGCAGCTGAATCCAATTTCTCGCGTTGCCCTCTTTTCTTCCCCACGGTGCAGCCAAGTGAGAAAGCTATAATCCAAGAGGCCGGAAGGACGAATGTGGGTTACCGTCCTGTGGCCAAGGCTGCTGTGTAGTGCAAGGAGGCAGCTCAAGCCAGCCCCAGGACACCGCTAGCTTTAATAGTTGGAGGAATTTCAAAGACGCAAGGCGTGTTTCTGCTTTCCCGTGGGGCAACAAGAGTTCTACGAAGTATTTCGATTTCTTAATACACAAATGCAGCGAGCAGGACTCCCGCGCTATACCTGCGCACTCGCTGGCTGGCACTAAATGTATGCGTGCCTTACAGCTGGCCTCACGGCTGCCTTATATAATGTAGGCTCGGTTCCTGAGAGGGAACTGCAAACCCTGTGCACGGTCCCCGGGAGGGCGAGACTCGGCCAGCTGATGGGCTTCTGGGTTGCTCCTGCTCTAAGATGTCAACCCCAGCATTGCTAAGGAAATAGACATGGGTGCCTGTGCACAGCCAGCTCAGAAATGATCTGGGTGAATAATGGAGGCGCTTGAGGTGGTCTGAATTAGAGAGCTGTGTGTGTGTGTGTGTGTGTGTGTGTGTGCATAGGGGACTGTGAAATAGGAAAAGCAGGGAAAGGAATTATGAGAAAATGCTGTGGCCACCAGCAGCTGACCATAGATCATTGGAATGCATCCTTTATCTAATGTGAGCAGGAACCAGGGGATGGAATATTGCTGAGTGGAATGCTTAATAAAGGAGCTGCTTTTCTCTCTCTGCCCTTTCCATGGAAATGCTTAAGAAAAGACAGGCAGCAGATGGCAGGGCTTTCACTAAGGAGACAGAAAAGTAGAAAAAGACTTAACGATGGCGGATTTGTCACTGAAGGCATAGCTTGCAAAGATCTCAATTTGCTCTGGAATTCTCTTCGTCTCACTTGTGCTCACTACTTGTGAACATTTTGGCAAGAGCTTAATAAAAATAGCCACAATCTCTACCCCACCGCCCCTCCGCAGTGCCTATATTTTCACTGCTCTATAAATATGCCCAGCAACCAGGTATTGAGAGAGAATTTCCCTGGCGCGGTCTCCACAAGAGCTAACACAGCTGTCACTGGGTCTTCGACAACCGCCAACTTAAGACTATAAAGTTGAACATGAACGAGTTCTCCATAGATCTTCTCCCCAATAAAAAATTCTTTTTGGTATGGTAATTTTGTTTACTTCTCCCAAGAGCCAGCCGTTACCGGAACTGCCCACGAGAGGGCGCGCGTTCACAGAAAATGCCCCAGGTGCCTGCTCTGGCTGGTCCCTTCCCCTCCGAGACGCAGGATGCAAGACACAGGTTTTATACGGAGGTATTTTCAGTTCAAATTCAAGTTCTAGAACTTTGATTTATTATTAGCCTGTTCTCTTACTTGGGTAGAAGAGAGAAGAGAAAAACAGGGCTGTCTGCTACCATTGTGTTCTACCCTCATTCAAGGTCGGCCTCAAAACGGCAAGTTTTCAAGAGAATCAAAACAAGTGTGATGGCGCGAGGCGCCGAGAGCGAGGCTGCAACCTCTCTAAGATGACAAATCGCCTCACGTTCCTCCCGAAATCACAAAAGCTTCACACCCACCCCCTCCTCCCCCGGGCCATGTCCTTCTGCAAGTGATTTGCAATCGCAGACAAGTATTATATAACCATGGAGCAGAAGCTTGGCTCTTGGGCTTGTTCTGTCTTTCGGAGAAAAGACATTACAAAACTGTTATTATATCACCACCCTGAGTGCCTGTGAGAAAAACATCTCTGAGATAGGAACGTGGGGCAGTGGAACTGATGGAAACTGGCATTAGTGCTAAAGACGGGCCATCGGCACTTACCCGAGGGGCAGTTGGAATGAAAAGACCTGCCCCAGTGTGGGGAGAGCAGACAAAGCTGACATCTGCCCAGGGGGGACCCGAGGACGAATCCTGACTGACTGCTGAGTGTCCCTGGGTACCTTACTTAACTCCTCTGGGCTGCAAGCTGGGGATTAGCTGAAGTGGGAATTTCCTTCCTTTCTAACACGTTATCCTTCTCTCAAGAAAAAAATGTGGACGACATTATTCATTTGACTGATGGAAAATACAGCATCATGTAATAAATCCTCCCTTTTGCAGGATCCTATATATTTCAGACAGCTCGGAGGCACGTTATATTTCATATTTGTGCAAACAGCCCATTATTTAGCAATGATTTCTTTAATGTTTTTATGGCAATGCGCCCCAGAGAGATTCTCTCCATGGAATGTTAAACAGATACTGTGGCATGATCAAAAACAAAAGCAAAATGAACAAAAGCCAGGCTTAGGTTTGAACTTTTTTTTTTCCTGCGTGGCCTCAGACAAGTTACCTAACTATTTTGGCTTTTGATTCTTAAACTGCAAGAATCTTGTAGGGTCATAGTGAGAAAGAGTGTGCAAACTGGATGGCATAGAGCTGTCATTATGTAGGATCTCTTCAGTACTGTTTCAAATGTCCAACCACTATGATTGTCTAAAGAGTTCTTTAACCCCAAAAACTGCATGCTTTTTCTCTTCTCTGGTTATCTATTTACTAACTTAGGAACCACAGATTTGCAAAATTTTGAATGAGGAAATTTAAGGAGGGCTTTTCAGAGATACAATCCTGTCTTGGAAAGCGAGCTGCTCGTGGTCTTCAAGTGACAGCATGAGAACGCTCCTGTGGGAGTGGGGAGTGCTCGGGGCAGTGGCAGCAGAATGAGGCGGGTTTGCATCGTGTGTGATGGGAGCAGCCCCACTTGTGTCTCCTTCACAGTTTACAGTCCTCAGCTGGAGCCAGAAAGGAGAGAATTACTGAGAGAAAAGCAGATCATGAAAGCCAATCGCAATCGCAATCGCAAAGCTGGGCCCAGGGGATGGCGTATGATGCAGGTTACCTGGACATGTGTGCCCAGGCATCGGGAATTTCTCTCCTCCTTTTCCAGTTCTCAGCCATACGCTAAGATGTGCTCTGTGCCCTGTCTATCTACAGCTCCCCCCGCCCAACACGCTGCAGGCTGCTTTCTGTGAACATCTGTGACTCCCTGCCTGAGGTCTTTTTCTGCCGAGGGAGCGTGCTCTGTGCTCAGGGAAAGCTCTGAGGACCACACTTAATTCCCTACCCCCAACAAAGCAGCTCTCAATCAGTGACTGGCATGGGGGTAGGTGGAGGATGATGGCAGTTGCTTGCAAACAGGGTGGCTTAACTGTGAGGCACACTTTCCTCCTTTTCCAGAACCATTACTTGTACTGGTATACTCAGGGTGCTGACTACTCTAACTCAGTTTCATGGATTACTTCAGGGAGAACCCCACCTGGGATCCCAGGATGAGGCTTCTACTTCCAAACTGATATACAAGACACGAGTTACGGAGCCACACAGAGGTAGGCCTGAAACTGGGCACTGTCGTTTAGCAGCTTTATGACCATGCCGCAAGTTCTGTAACTCCTCCAGGTCTCTATGTACACATCTAAAAAAAGGAGGAGTGGAATGCTACCTGGACTTCAGGCTGCTGTAATAACTGGATGCACTTCTGCATGTCAAGTGCCTTGCACAGTGAGCCTTAGCTTTCCAGTCATTGTTCTTATGCACCCCCTAAAATGTACACAGCAGAGCTCTCACATTGCCACTAAAGCTGTCTTCTGGGGCTGCTATGGAAATCAGAAAAGAAAATGATGGTCTGTAGTATTTATTTCCATTTCTGTGGCAGAACAAGTTCTTCAGGAGCATTTAGCTTCATTTAAACACACACACACATACACACATACACACACACTCACACGCTATGTGAGCAAGGAGAAATGGAGACACAAAAAAAGAAATGCCAGTGAAAGCGCCCCAGTTGGGCTGTGAACATGATAGGTGTGCAAGTGGGAGCTAGCCCAGTGAACCACGCCAGCATCTGAGGCCTTATTTTTAGAAGCTGGAGAAATGCTGGGGAAGAAGTAAGAGGGGAAATATGCAGCATTTATGTAACACATTTCCATGGAGCTCTGAAAGGAAGTTTTCTATTTAATGGAGTTGTTAACAATTGGGATTGAAAGCCTAAAATAGAAGTGAGAACACTTAGCCAACTTGAGAGCATTTTGTTAGGTCTGCTGTAGAATATTAGGTTTGGAGAAGCTGTGTGCAGGCATAGGTAATATACATGGAAATGAACATAGCCTTGGGATTGAATTCATGTTTGATTTTGTCTGAAGACTCTTAAAATTTTACTTTATCCTACTGAGTGAGCCAAATCTCTCCCTACATGACAACACCAGCCTTCCTTGCCCATTAGCTTCTTTTCTTTGTCTTTTGTGTAATAAAATGGTCTTTTTGACTTTGGGACTTTTTGCCTGGATTGCTTCCCTACTCGGGAATGCCTTCCTGCTTATTCTCCTCCCACAAAGGTTCTCTTCTTCAAATTCCTTCTCTTACTGGGAGCCCTGGACAATCTTTACCTTGTTATGGGTCTAGGAAGCGAAATTACGTCCATGTCATGCAAGACTTTGGATGCTGTTGCCTTCAGCCTATAGAAATGGAAGCCATTGGGCATCTTTCACCAGGGTGGACATATGAGTCCTGGTGACTCTTAGGGAGATACGAGCAACTTCAGCAGTAGTAGGAAAGCAAGAGGCTGGCACCAGGTTAGGAGGCTGTTGTGATGGCTCAGGTACAAGAAGTCAGGATGCAAACTAGGCAGAGTAGAGCCAAAGGGGCTCAAGAAATGACTTTGAGAGACCCCTGGAGTACAAATCTGGAAGAACCCGATGCCCAGTTGGATGTAGGGAGTGGGAGGACGAGAGGATAAAGGCAACTGTGGGGTCCTTGAGGTTTGTACCGAATCGTGGGGGGCAGTGATAGAGGGCAGGACCTGGGTAGACTTGGACTTGGATGTGTGTTGCAGTCTTTTCTCCAAACTTGGTAGTGAAATTATTGGCAAGACATTAAGAAAAGAAAAGGCCTTTGGCAAAAGCTATAGGGGGATCCAGGAAGAAGGAAGAGAAGTCAGCAAGTGAGACTAAGACGTGGTCTGAGAGGTAGAAGGAGAGTCGGAATGTGCAGTCTCGGAAGTTGAGAGAGGGGCTGCTGTATGGCATGAAGGGTGCAAAACTGTCACTGGAGCTAGGAATCGGGGAAAGCCTATTTGATTTGACATATTGCTTGCTAGAGGTTGGTATAGAGATTGGGTTGCAGGAGACTGCACAGTGTAAGGGGGAGAGAAGGAGAGAAAGCGGAGCTAAAAACCTTTTCAGAGGACTTTGGACCAGAGCCAGCAAGGATGAAACAGGATCATTTCTCTTTGTCTAACCAGCTTCTTTGTTGACCATTGCTAAATGCTGAATTGAGCCAATGGTCTAAATCTGTCGAGATCAAGAGAGAGGCCAGTGTGGCAAAACAGGATCAAGAACTCTCAGGGTAATAGTCCTGACAGGGTCTGGTAATGAAGAATTGCCCGGAAAGTAGACCAAGAGTATCCAAAACTATCCCCAACACGTGTGAACCAGACTTCCTTTTGTTCCTCTTCACAGAGGGGAAGAAAATATAATCATGCTCTGAAAGCCAAATCATATACACAGGGACCGCCCAGGTAATGCTACTTGGAAGGTTGTACTTAAGGGCTTAATTGGAACATCCAAGCAGATGTGATTGAAGTATTGAAACTAACGTTAGCCTTTGCAGCAGTTCAACTTTAGGCATAGTGGTTTCATCTCTTAAAAATATGAGGAAAATTTGATGACTAAATTCAAAGGAACAGGCTGCCTATGTACTGAGATAGTGGAGAAGTCCTTGACATTATAAGAGGTAATGATGAGAGGAAAAAAGGGTACACTTCTTTGGATAAATTATACTTCAGAGAAAATACTGATTTTTCCAATTAAATTTGACCAACAGTCTTGGAATGCCTGTGATGTCTCATGCACCGTGCTGTTTCCTGAATTTACTAGATCTCTACCATAGATGTCTAGTTCCTGATCAAGTCTTTTCTAGTTTTTTTTTTTTAAATTGAGATTAAACCAAAATAAAATTTTTGTCCTACAAATGTTGAATCTAGACAATGATTATCACTGGCTTCTATCTCAGACAGAGAGGCAACCAGATATTATGCTATCCCTTCTTTCTGAAGTTGTCTTGTCAAAATAGCAAATGTGAATCGGACCTAGCCTCTAGATTAACTACCAATTTTTAGAGGACAGAGGATGTATTAAATGATACTATAAGGATGCATTTAGCAAGACCAAGTATCGCAACTCTAAGGACAAACAACATGCTTTCTTCAACAACAAAACTGCATTGAAAAATAAGAAAGAAAGGGAAGGAGGGAGAGGTGGAAGGAAGAGGGACGTGGAGAGGTGGGAGGAAGCCAGAGGGAGAAGAAGGGAGGGGAGAGAGAGAGAAAGAAAGGGGGAGTTGGCAAGGAAGAGGAAGAAGCAGAAACTAGAGATAGCAAGATATATCAAGTAGCTACAAAGTATGAACCTTATTCTAATTCCAAAACATAGGAAAAATATTAAATTGGGGGAATTTAAATACTACTGGATATTTAAAGAAATAGTTCATTTTGAGTAATGAAGTTTAATTTTGTAGAAAAAGAATTACTGTTTAGAGTAATATGCTTCAATACTGAAGATTAAAATGGTAAGATTGGGATTTGCTTCAGAAAAATCAAACATGAAAGAGGATGTGGGTAGTTATATAAGAAACACATTGGCCACGAGTTGATAACTTTTTTTTTTTAACTGAGTACATGGGAGTCCTTTTTGGTTTTGTTTGTTTAGAATTTCTGTAATAATTGTTTAAAGTTGGCAAAAAACAGCTCGATCTTTATTCAAGATGATTAAGTATTAAAATGAGATTCCCCTCCACGCCGTCCGTCTAGTAGCTGTAGAACCATTTCATGGCAGGTACAAGGCACTTTTGCTTGCATGGGGTGGGAAAGACAGAAAATTTCACTGCATTTCTCATGGCTTGAATTGAGACATCACTGGCATCCTTTAATCTGTTTTTCCTTTCATCTTGAAGATGTTATTTCAGATGCTGATGTGAATGTTGGCATTGAGTGGGCTGAGCACAGTGTTACTGTGTGGTGAAACAAACTCAGAAACAGAGAGTGTGGAGAGAAGAGGGAGGGGGGCTGCTTTGCTCTAACATTGCCCTAAGTTTCTTTCCCCCTCACTTCCTGGGAAATCACCAGGTCCTTCAACTATCAGGAGAAGGGGTTACTCCAGTCTCTTAATCTTGGGTTGAAGATGCTTATAAAACACAACGAAAGAATAATAACTACTAATAAAATAGTAATGATGATCATTTATTAAGTGATTCCCACATGGTAGCATGTGCTAAATATTTTACAGGCATAATCTAGTTTAGTCCTCAGAAATTATTATAGTTGTTATTATTATTAGCCCCATCTTGTAGTGTCCTGTTCAGGGCCATGCATCTGGCGGCAGGGCCAGGTTCCCACCTGTAGGTTTCTATCCTCAAAGCTGTGCTATTTACAAGAATCGAGGCCTCTTGGTGCTTCTTTTCTCTATGTTAGGAGTTCTGATGAGGACAACCTAGCGGCTGTAGAGGGTCCAGTGTTGCTCTCATTTTTCTCCTTCCCATCATACCCAAGTTCACTGAGGCCTATTTTGATTTTAAAGAGCATGGCCCTTTAGACAGAAGCCTCCAGAGCCTCCATGTGGTGCTCTGCCATTAGGCACATGTTGTACTTTTGATGTGAATGTTCCAAACCTACCTTATGCCCGGCATGGGGCCGGCGTGGGGCTTATTGTTCAGGAGAAAGCTGTTGGTTTGTGGTCAGCTCATGGCATCCAGGCCTTGGTAATCTTTCTAAGTAGGTACAGAATCACCAAGGCAATGAGGACATTACTTCTGGAAAAATGTCCCCAACTGTCTGCATTTAAATTTGTGATATGTTCTGCATATTCTATAATGAATCTAATATGTTATCATTAGAATGATCCAGTATAAAAACATGACGGTAGGAGATGATAGGCTTTAGAATGTAGGCTTTGCAATCAGACAGGTCTGGTTAATACATACAACTTAGTAGCTCACAGGGCCTTGGGTGAATTATTTAACTTCTATGAGCTTTAGTCTTTTTATCTGTAAAATGGATAGAATAACCCAGAGCACAACTGCTATGAAGATTAAAGTCACAGTCTGCTACCTAACACACAGTGTGCACCCAACCAATGGTTACCATTGTAGATTCTAGTATCACTCTATGTTTGCTATTTCTTTGGCATCTGGCCACTGATGTTATGACTGAGAATTCCCTCTGTGTAAAGAGCCAGAGACCCAGGTGTCAGGTCTGGGGATGGAGGATGGGGTTGAAAACAACGTAGAAGAAAGGATGAAGAAAAAATTAAGGGAAAGGTCAATTAAAAACCATATGGTGCAGTAACACTGGGGAGTCTGACTTAGCCTGGGAGAGCAAATCTGGGACAGAACAAGAGAAAATCACACACAAGCAGACAGCAGGCAGTTGCCTCCTCCTCTCCCTGGAGGGTTGTTCCTTAGGAAAGGAGGAATTTCTGCTCTCTGAATCTTTGTAAGGCCTGAAATACTTTAGTTTTCATAATGATAAAGTACTATTTGTGGAGGGACATTAAAACATCCTTAATCAATGCTAATTTGGTATGTTTATCAGATCTCTTGACAGATTCAAAAGAATGAAAGCAACGAACTATAACACAGATATAATAATTGTAACTAGGGCCATGATTCCACAGCAGTCCTTTGATATTGCAGCAAGCAAGTCTTTTAGCCACTGCTTTACAGAGCCATGTATTATGATGCTCCATTGAAGAGGTGATTATAATACCTATATGATAAATGCATTGAAAATAAGGTGTGCAAAGGGGAACTTTCAATTTGGGGTAAAATTCCCAGTGATGTCATCATACATTAAATCAAAAGATGCTGTCAATAGCTCAGAATGAATTGAAGAAATAAGCACAGTGACAACGCAGACACTGGTGCATAGCTATATAAACCTGAAAAGCTGAGTAAATTACTTCCTGACCTATGAGTTTGGAAAAAAGCGATGTTTCCTATTGCTTTATTTTGTTTAATTTGTGATACTATATATGTGTGTGAGAAATAAAAAGTAAGATGTTATAAGTTGATGTTTGACTAACGTATGGCTCTAACATTTTAAGTGTTCGAGTTCACTTCAGAGGTTGGTGTTGTAGCATAGTGGGTTAAGATGCTGCCTGAGACACCAGCATCCCATATGGACACTGGTTCGAGTCCCAGCTGCTCCACTTCTGATCCAGCTCTCTGCTAATCTGCTTGGGAAAGCAGTGGAAGATGCCCCAAGTGTTTGGGCCTCTGCCACCCATGTTGGAGACCTAGAAGAAGCTCCTGGCTCCTGGCTTCAGCCTGGCCCAGCACTGGCCTTTGCAGCCATCTGGGGAGTGAACCAGAGGATGGAAGATCTCTTTGTATCTGTTGTTCTCTGTCCCTGCCCCCTATAGCTCTGACCTTCAAAATAGATAAACAAATATTAACAAAATAAAAATAAGAAAAATTGGCTTCAATTTTGGGGGAGTGAGTTTCTCCTTGGAAAACTCATGGGTTGCTTTAGAATTGAGTATGTGAAGTGAACAGACTTGGTGTATCTGGGGAAAGCAAAAAGAAGCACATGAGACTGCTTAAGATGGCTAGTATTTCAGGGCCTGCATATTCCTGAAGAATAGACAGCACACAGTGAAGTCAAGGGCATGGATGGTAGAGCCAGCCAGCCTAGACTGGAACCCCTGCTTTGCCATGCACTGACTCTCTGACACTGGATAAGCTACTCAAGTTCTCTGAGAAATTAGAATAATAAAATTTCTTATTGGAATGATATTAATGCTTATCTCTTATGATGTTATAGTAATTCGATGAGTTAACATTGGTAAAGGGTTTAGAACAGGGCTGGCACACAGGAAGAGCCTATGTGCTTGTGAGCTGGATGGATGCATGCATAATACCTGGGTCTTTCCTTGAGACAGTTGGCTTTATTCAGGAAGACTGTGTTTCTGCTACTTGCTGTGTTTATATATTACAGGATAGACAAGTTTATTTATTGGTTTATTTATTTGTTTTAGGAGACTTATAGCAACTTCTTTTGCAATGGAGAAGATCTATATACACATATGGTTGGTAAGATGAGTTATTGCAAAATATGGGGACTTTGGGAGGCGAGCTTAAGCCTCTGTGTTGTAGGGTGCTTTTTGGGAGGGAATAGATCCTGCAGCCATGCAGAGCCTGTGGCCCAAATCCCATGTTCTCCCTGATCTGTGTGTCGTTAAAAGGTTTTCCTGTGGACAATACTGAATGCTGGCAAAGATGTGGGGCGGCATGAAAGCTCCCACAACGCTGGTGGCAGGGTCACATGGCACGACTGCTTTGGAAACCAGTTTGGCAGCATCTATGAAAGCTGATCAAGCGTACGCCTGCCCTGTGACCTGGCATTTGTGCCTGTGGGGTGTTCTGAAAAGCAATGTGTGCACACGTTCACCAAAAGTCATGAACTTGAATGTTCATGACAGTGCTACTCACACACAGATGCCCGTTAATCCTGAAGTGGACAAATGCATTTTCTAATATTTGCCCAACAGGGTATTACACAGCACAAGAGTGAACAACAACTCTGCAGGGCGATGTGGATAAATCTCTCAAACACAATGTGGAGCTAAAGAAGCCAGATGCAAAAAAGTCTCCACCTATTGCATGGTTCCACTTAGAGAAAGCATCAAAACAGGTGAAACAAATCCGTGGTGACGCAAGCCAGGATAAGGGTTACCCTCAAAGGAGAGTAGCGACTGGAAAGGGGAAAAAGGAGGGCTTCTGGGGTTTATGACGATCCATGGAGCTGCGTACTCATGCTATGAGGATCCTTCAAAAAGGTCACAGGCAAATGGAATTAAAAGAGAAGTTTCTTTTGGTGAAAAAAAAAAAAAACCCACTGAAATCCATGTGCAGGTTTTCCATAGTATGGACTCTCCATATTGAGGTCTTGAGGACCCCTCATGGGTGCACATTTCTGTGTGTCTGTCTGACTTCAAAAATGCTTTGCAAAGAAAATGCAAGTGACTTGACACTCTGGGCATTGAGCACATGGAGTTATTAACGCTGCTTCAATTTACATCTTGTATTTTCATGTTATAAATGATTTTGTTTTTGTGTGTTTATGTCTCATTTCTCTAATTAAATTTTAAGCTCTTTGATGGGAATGACTGTGTCTTGTTTTTCTTTGTATTCCCACAGTGGAGGAACAGTATGCAAGCTCATTAAGTATTTGTTCATTTACCAGGAGGAAAAGCAGTCTTGGTTAGCTACTTCATGGAAGGGTATGGTTTTCATGTCCAATTGTAGCAGAATCTTTTAATAATTATGTTCCTTAATCTAAGGCAGTCTTGGAATACGGTGGCTATTTTGAGCTCTTCACCTTGTGCTTTAGACAATCTGATGTGCCAAATGCTTTGACTAAATTCTCCAGAGGTAAAACGCCAACTTTGGAATAGATTTTCTGAGAAGCCAACTTTGAGTGCTGGCAGGATGGAGTGGCTGACTGCCAGCTGGGGGCGGGAAGCCTGCTTTGAACTTTGGGTGAGCATCTCCTTAAATTACTGTGCCATGCATGAATTCTCTCTGGATCTCCAGGGAGAGGGAGAGGGAGAGGGAGAGAGAGAGAGAGAGAGAGAGAGAGAGAGAGGAGAGAGAAAGAGAGAGGAGAGAAGGGAGATGGGAGAGAGGGGAGAGAGGGGGAGAGAAGGAGAGAGAGGTCTAGAGGGAAAGGGAAAGGAAGAGAGAGAGGAACTGGCAAATTATAAATTATTTTGGGAGCAGCTGCTGCTAGGCCTAAGCCAGAGAGAGCACTGGTGCTGCCTTGAGACACTGTTGGTGAAGTGAGTCAGTGTGTCAGCTCGGCCACAGGACAAAGTCTCCACTGCTTGGCTATAACTGGAAAGAAAATTTCCATTAAACTGAGATCTGGAACTCTTCTTCTAGCTTAAAATAAAAACAGGCCTTGGTGGAAAAATTTTATACCATAAATAATGCACATGAAGTTATATTCATAAAACTGTGGCACCTACAGGTATAATAAAAAATTCCCCTTTCCCATTTTTATTTTCTGTTTTTTTTTTTTTTTTTTGTTAATTTGCTCTGAAAATAAAATGGTTGATTTTTTTTAAAGTGCCATGGAAAAAGAACATTTCCAGACCCTAGGTTACTAAATATTTATGCTGAAGAAAAAAATATAAAAAAAGATTTTTTTCTAGAATCTATAATTCTTTTAACTGATTCCAATTTGAAATACTATTGTGAACCTCTTGTATGATATTTTTCCACTGGGAAACTCAGAGCTAACTCTGACTGTTTTTGTCATCAGCTTGCAGGAGCAGCTAGAGGAAGAATAGTGGCCTGGGTGCTGCTATAGAACGCTGGCTTGATTTCTTAGTTTCAGGGACACCACTTTTGGGGCATGAAGTTTCCTTTACAATTTACTAGTATTTTTCCTTTCTGGACCTTCCCCCTGCCCCCCACTTTTTTAAAAAAAGATTTGTTGGCCGGCACCGCTGCTCACTAGGCTAATCCTCCACCTGTAGTGCTGGCACCCCGGGTTCTAGTCCCAGTCGGGGCGCCGGATTCTGTCCCGGTTGCCCCTCTTCCAGGCCAGCTCTCTGCTGTGGCTCGGGAAGGCAGTGGAGGATGGCCCAAGTGCCTGGGCCCTGCACCTGCATGGGAGACCAGGAGAAGCACCTGGCTCCTGGCTTCGGATTGGCGCAGTGTGCTGGCCGTAGCGGCCATTTGGGGGGTGAACCAACGGAAGGAAGACCTTTCTCTCTGTCTCTCTCTCTCTCTCTCACTGCCTAACTCTGCCTGTCAAAAAAAAAAAAACTTGTTTATTTTATTTGAAAGTCAGAGTTGCACAGAGAGAGGAGAGGCAGAGAAAAAGAGAGAGAGAGAGAGAGAGAGAGAGAGAGAGGTCTTCCATCCACTGGTTCACTCCCCAATTGGCTGCAATGGCCAGAGCTGTGCCAATCCAAAGCCAGGAGCCAGGAGCTTCTTCTAGGTCTCCCACATGGGTGCAGGAGCCCACAGACTTGAGCCATCTTCTACTGCTTTCCCAGGCCATAGCAGAGAGCTGGATTGGAAGGGGAGAAGCTGGGTCTCAAACCGGCACCAATATGGGATGCTGGCACTGCAGGCAGTGGCTTTACTGGCTACACCATAGTGCCGGCCCCAACCCCCACTTTTTAAAAAACGTTTATTTAATGAATATAAATTTCCAAAGTACAGCTTATGGATTATAGTGGCTTCCCCCCCGCCATAACTTCCCTCCCACTCGCAACCCTCCCATCTCCCGCTCCCTCTCCCATTCCATTCACATCAAGATTCCTTTTCAATTGACTTTATATACAGAAGATCAATTTAGTATATATTAAGTGAAGATTTCAACAGTTTGCACCCACACAGAAACACAAAGTGTAAAGTACTGTTTGAGTACTAGTTATAGCATTAATTTACATCATACAACACATTAAGGATAGATATCCTACATGGGGAGTAAATGCACAGTGACTCCTGTTGTTGATTTAAAAATTGACACTCTTGTTTATGGCATCAGTAATCACCCTAGGCTCTTGTCATGGGTTGCCAAGGCTATGGAAGCCTTTTGAGTTTGCCAACTCCAATCTTATTTAGATAAGGTCATAGTCAAAGTGGAAGTTCTCTCCTCCCTTTAGAGAAAGGTACCTCCTTACCTCCTTCTTTGATGGCCCGTTCTTTCCACTGGGATCTCACTCGCAGAGATATTTCATTTAGTTTTTTTTTTTCCAGAGTGTCTTGGCTTTCCATGCCTAAAATACTCTCACGGGCTCATCACCCAGGTCTGAATGCCTTAAGGGCTGATTCTGAGGCCAGAGTGCTGTTTAGGGCATCTGCCATTCTATGAGTCTGCTGTGTATCCCGCTTCCCATGTTGGATCGTTCTCTCCTTTTTAATTCTTTCAGTTAGTATTAGCAGACATTAGTCTTGTTTATGTGATCCCTTTGACTCTTAATCCTTTCATTATCCAACCCTCACTTTTAAGTTAGGATCAGTATCAGCAAATATTTAGTTGAAGTTAGAGTTCTGTTACCTGGGATGTGGGTAAATTTCTAGAGTGACAAAATCATGAACAAATTCATAGGACTCTGGAAAATTCTGGAAGCGATTAGAGAGGGCAGAGGAGCCCTGCCAGTGTAGGGCAGCATTCATGGGCAAGAGTGTGCAGTTAGCTGACATTGCCATCATATTGCCTTCCCAATTGATCCATGCCCAGAAAGTGCTTGACAGTTGCTGGTCCAAGGACCTGGTGCTAACCCTGCATTCAGAGAAAGGGAAATTTTGGTGGATTTGGAAACCCTTTTGAACTCACCTGGATTTATTCTTTTTAGGTTAAGTACAAGAGACTTTAATTGATTCTCGAAAATCTCTTTTCTGAAATTTCCAAGCTTGCCAGACTTTCATCCAAATGAGTAGCTTTGAGTTCTGTTTGTTATTCAGAGCTATATGTTAAAAAAGCTACACATTTTAAAAGATTTATTTATTCATCCATTTGAAAGGCAGAGTGTTAGAGAGAAAGAGAAAGAGAAAGAGAGAGAGAGAGAGAGAGAGAGAAAGAAAGAGAGGAAAAATGCCTCAATCTTTTATCTACTAGTTCATTCCCCCAAAAGGTCACAACAGCCAAGGTTGGGCCAGGCTAAAGCCAGGAGCCAGGAACTACATCTGGGTGTCCCACATGGGTGGCAGGGGCCCAAATACTTGGGCCATCTCCTGCTGCTTTCCAGGTGTATTAGCAGGGAGCTGGATGGGAAGCAGAGTAGCTGGGACTTGCCCAGGTGCTCCAATATGACTTAACCTGCTACACGACAATGCCAGCCCCAAGGAGCTATCATTTTTTTTTTTTTTTTTTTTTTTTTTTTTTTTTTAATTTTTGACAGGCAGAGTGGACAGTGAGAGAGAGAGACAGAGAGAAAGGTCTTCCTTTGCCGTTGGTTCACCCTCCAATGGCCGCCGCGGCCGGCGCGCTGCGGCCGGCGCACCGCGCTGATCCGATGGCAGGAGCCAGGAGCCAGGTGCTTTTCCTGGTCTCCCATGGGGTGCAGGGCCCAAGCACTTGGGCCATCCTCCACTGCACTCCCTGGCCACAGCAGAGGGCTGGCCTGGAAGAAGGGCAACCGGGACAGAATCCGGCGCCCCGACCGGGACTAGAACCCGGTGTGCCGGCGCCGCAAGGCGGAGGATTAGCCTAGTGAGCCGCGGCGCCGGCCAGGAGCTATCATTTTGAAAATCATGTTTCAACATAGCCTATTGTCACCTCTCTGGTCACATGTGCTAATGAATGGAGGCAGTTATGTGTTCTGATGAATAGTTATTTATAAAGCATTAGAAAGATAAAGCAGAAATATGAAAAAATCACCAATTTAGGCAGCTTAGGACTCTGAATGTGCAGCCATTAGTAATCAACTTCTGGGTTTGTGGATTTCACAGTAGATTAAAACCTGAGGTGAAAGCCTAAATTTCAGGTAGGCATAGTGGCAGGTTTCCCTTTATGTTCAGGGCCTTTTGAGACAGGATATGAGGAGAGAGTATTCCTACACTCACCAGGGTAAGGAACTTGCAACAGCAGAGTGTCTGGTGCATCTTGTGCACCTTGCACAAAGTCCTGTATGGAACAGACCAGAGGTTTTATCTGTGCCATGTCTGTCTTCAGGTCCCAACCCTGTAACCACAAGAAGGAACCTGCCAACTGTCAGTTCCCTTGCACTCTCTATTTTGGTTTCCTACCTTTTCTCTCTTTGATAACCCCCCTCTCCTTTTTCCTTAGACCTCAAGCCTCATTAAGTTCACCTACCCTTCGTACATTATCTTAACAGAGTATTCAAGCACATAGCATTTAGATAGCTTGGAAATATAGTTTCCTTGATTTTGGATTTAGATGCCACAGAAATAACTTATCTACAAATTTGGTGGGTTTCCCACGCGACTTTATGATTTAGACAATAAGTACGAGCACTCCGTGACATGAAGATACACCTACAGTAGGTGACCTTCATGGTCCTAAGGGTCACAGAATTGCTGTGAGCTGGTGAACACTGCATTTGTCCTTTTTCCTCTTCCTGCATCAGACTGTTTATTATGGCCATCCTGTCTCATTCAACCCACATATGGTGTTAATTCCTGTACTTATTAAAGCAATGATTAGACAAACTTTTTCTATAGAGAGTCAGATAGTAAATATTCTAGGATTTGTGGGTCATACTGTCTGTCTCAGAACTTCTTAACATGCCACTGTAGGTTGAAAGCAGCCAGGACAATAAATAATGGATGTGGCAGTGTTCCAATAAAACTTTATTTATAAAACCAGATGGAAGGCTGCATTTGTCCTGCAGTTGTACTTCTCTGATTCCAAATGCCTTTTATCCTCAGTATTAAAATTGCCATTTAACATTTGTATTTTTATGGGGTACAGTATTATGATTTGACATATGTATGTAATATGTAATGCTCAAATGAGGATAAACATTTTTTCCTTCTGTGGTTCCTGTTTTCAGGATGTTGCTATTTTAATCATCCATATTAACTGGCTTTTTGCAGTTTATTTTTCTTATCCTTTTTTGTGGTCTTAGGTCAAACTACTGCAATCTGATTTCTAGCTTAGTAATTTGGTCTAGCTCAGTAATTTTGGCTGTTACTTATCCTAGCTATTAAAGATTTCATTGCTATGATTATATTTTTGATACTTAACATTTTCACTTGGACCATTTTAAAGTCTTCTTTTCACTGTGTTATAATTCAATAACTTCAAATGTCTTGGAGAGTACTTAACATACCACCTATTCCAGTAATTGCTGCATGTGGTATACATTGTTTAATTTGCTGTCTTTCTTTTGCAGATGTTGCATTTTTCAGGGATAAATGTGTTTTGGCCAGCATGGCCATATTCCTTGGGCATCAGCTATTCTCTTTAGTAATGCACATTAGAAATGGACAAAGCCCAGGCTCTAGTTGTTTATGACCCTCATGAGGGTTTTCTGGATAGAAGAGTGGATGAACCCAAGTGTGGGATGCCTCAGAAACCACAGAACCATTTGCTACTACTCCACAAAGCAATCTTTCTAATTCTTATAAATCCTTTCTTTAAATACTTAGAGAAGCCACATGGGTGTGGTGATCACCTTAAACTATAGTCTGCCATCTTCGAAGACTTAGAGAGGAAGAAGGGAGGAGTGACTGCTTGGGTTGCACTTGTCTACTCCAACCTACTTTTATGAACTCCTTACTGCAAGAATGTTTTTGTACTGCCTGTAAGAACCTGCCTGACATGGGTCCCCCAAGCTGCTGCCACCTTTTCTGTGTGGGGAACAGGAACATCTTGAGAGAATGTGGAAGAAAGGTTAAGAGGGCACTTTAATGGTCTTCCTCCATTTTATCAAACACCTGCTGTGATTGCCTATCGACTGGCCCAGGATGCCACTGTTCTCAGATGTATAAATTCACAGCTGCCTGACCCTATGGCTTCTCAAGGCATTCCACAGTGGTTTGCTTATTTGGCTAGTTCCTTAGTTCTATCTGTTCTTCTCAGTTGTGTGGTTCTTCCATGGTTTATTTGGAACCCTGTCAGTAGCTGGTGTTAGCTTTTTACCTTGTCAAAAATAAAAAATTCTCTGAAGCTATGTATAGTTTTATAGCTACTTCAAGACCTGTCTTTGCCAAGTCATTAATTATGGGAAGTATAACTACTACATTAGCCTCTCCTTCAATAGAAAACTTGATCTGTAATTATTAAGCAGAGAAGAAGATATGATATGAGCGAGAGATATGGGAGGAGAGGCAATAAATGCAAGTGTTTCAATATTACCATTAAAAAATGGAGAACACTGGATTAAAAATAAGATTAAATAAAAATTCAATTAAAACTGAATTAAAAGATTAAACAACTAACACAACTGAGCACCAAAAAGGAAACCTGTTAAAGTGAAATGAATACTAGGAGAAACGGTGACTTGATCAGCCCTCACCCTGACTGTTGATGAGCAACTTAATATGTTATCCCTCTTAGTATTTTTGTTTGTTTGTTCTACTTAATACTTTTGGTTGAATACTATAATCAATACACAATTCTTCTTAAGTGCTGAAACTTAACTGAAAAGTGATCACTGTTAAATATAAGAGTGAGAATAAGAGAGGGAAAAGATGTGCAATTCGGGACATGCTCAAGCTGACTTACCTCAAACGGTAGAGTTAGAAACATACCAGGGGATTCCAATTCAATCCCATCAAGGTGGCATGTACCAATGCCATCTCACTAGTCCCAGTGATCAATTTCTGTTCACAATTGATCATAATGATAGGACTAAGAACCAAAGGGATCACATAAACAAGCATAGTGTCTGCAAATACTAGCTGATAGAATAAAAAAGGGAGAGAATGATCCAACATGGGAAGTGAGATACACAGCAGACCCATAGAATGGCAGATGTCCTAAACAGCACTCTGGCCTCAGAATCAGCCCTTAAGGCATGCGGATCCAGCTGAAAAGCCCATGAGAGTATTTCAGGCATGGAAAGCCAAGACACTCTGGGTGGGGGGGGGGAACCTAAATGAAAGATCTCCGCGAGTGAGATCCCAGTGGAAAGAACGGGTCATCAAAGAAGGAGGTACCTTTCTCTGAAGGGAGGAGAGAACTTCCACTTTGACCATGGCCTTGTCTAAATATGATCAGAGTCGCTGAACTCAGAGGGCTTCCATAGCCTTGGCAGCTCATGACAAGAGCCTAGGGTGATTACTGATGCCATAAACAAGAGTGTCAATTTGTTAAGTCAACAACAGGAGTCACTGTGCACTGACCCTCATGTAGGATCTCTGTCCTTAGTGTGCTGTACATTGAGATTTAATGCTATAACTAGTACTCAAACAGTATTTTTCACTTTATGTTTCTGTGTGGGAGCAAACTGTTGAAATCTTTACTTAATGTATGCTAAACTGATCTTCTGTATATAAAGAGAATCGGAAATGAATCTTGATGTGAATGGAAGGGGAGAGGGAGTGGGAAAGGGGAGGGTTGCGGGTGGGAGGGACGTTATGGGGGGGGGGAAGCCATTGTAATCCATAAGCTGTACTTTGGAAATTTATATTCATTAAATAAAAGTTAAAAAAAAAGATTAAACAAACAAAACAGAAAAACCAATCAACCAAAGAATATTAAATAAATAAAAGGTAAGGAAATATAAAAATTAAAACAAAAAAGATGAAAATGTATACCAAGTATATATGAATCAACAGAATCTGGGACAGCATTTTTAATAGCTGATGAAATATAATTCAAGCAAAAATTCTTGTAATGGGTAAAGAGGTCTTTGTAAGCAAAACATTACAGTGGAATGAGAAGGACAAAACAATCATGACTATGTATCCAATAATACAGCCTCAAAATATATAAAGCAATTGGGTCCAGTGCTGTGGTGTAGTGGGTAAAGCCACTGCCTCCAGTACCGGCATCCCATATAGGCACCGGTTTGAGTCCTGACTGCTCCACTTCTGACCCAGCTCCCTGCTGCTGGCCTGGGAAAGCAGTGGAAGATGGCCCAAATCCTTGGGCCCTTCACCTGCATGGCAGACCCGGAAGAAGCTCTTGGCTCCTGGCTCCTGGCGTTGGCTCAGCGCAGCTCCATCCATTGTGGCCAATTGGGGAATGAACCAGTGGATGGAAGACCTCTCTCTCTCTGCCTCTCCTTCTCTCTCTGTGTAACTCTGATTTCAAATTAATAAATAAAACTTTAAAAAATATATAAAGCAACTACTCACAGTAGCATGGTAAGGGGATTTAGATGTTTAAACACAGTGCGTTATAGAATCCACAGAACAAACAATCAAACATAAGCTGAGACACAGGAGGTCTGAATACACAAGCAAGTGATCTTCAGCCATTAGGTATTAATTATATTAAACACATTCTTTTTAAGTACATTTTCAAAGAGTTCAGTATAAAATTCCACAAAGGAATTCAAAAGCATCAATATTAAACAATGGTGTTCTCGTAAGACAATGTAATGAAATTAGAATACAAACAGAAGCATTGCTAAAAATTCTTGTGAGATGGGAAACTGAATAGTATAATACTAAAAATCCCACTGGTAATAAGTAAAGAATTAAAATTAAATTCAAGCAAATAACAAAACCCTACTTTGTCAAATATTGTGGGAGACAGAACATTGTCCTCACTTAGAGGGAAATTTGTAGTTGTTGTTAATTCATTTATCAAGAAACAAGAAATGCTGAAATGAAATGAGCTATACTTTTGAGTCAAAAAGTTTTAAAACTACAGATAAAATAGAGACTAACAAGAATAAAAGAGCATAAAAGTAATTCTAAGTAATTAAATTTGAAAATGTACATTACTAGATTATTTTCAAGAAAAAGTTTTTTAAATGCTAAAATTCACTTAAGAATTTGGTAGAAAAGTTTATGCCCTCTAAATAACATCCTGTGATTTCCCCCATCCCCAACCTCTGGCAACCACTGTTCTACTCTCCGCTTCTATGAATTTGACTTTTCTAGATTCTGCATATGAATGAGATCATGCAGTGTGTGTCTTTCAGCTCCTGTCTTATTTCACTTAACATAGTGTTCCCTAGGTTCATCCATGTTGTTGCAAATGTTTCAGTTATGCAGGATGAATAATCTTCGGAGCTCGTATGTACATTTTGGTGTGTGTAGTTAATGCTATTGTGTTGTATACTTGAAATGTTCTAAGAGAATAAGATCTTGAGCATTCTCACCAAAAGAAAAAGATAAATATATGAGGTGATGGATAGGTTAATTAGCCTGATTCTGGGAATTGTTTCACAGGTATACCAAAACAGCATGTTGGACATATAAACATATATGTCATGTTAAACATGTACAATGTTTATTGTCAATCACATCTCAGTAAAAATGTTGGTGAAAAAGAACAGGAAGCATCAAAAAATGTATGGCCATTAAACTTCCAACTCCCTTTCTAGGACAATATAGTCTTATACATACTTCCTACCAAGCTTTAAAAGAATCATTTGCATATCAGATACGTTTTTCTGGAAGACACAAAATATATCCATTACATATTATGAGGCTAGTGAATTCTGGTTACAAAACTGGATATGAACAATGCAGTAAAAGAAAAATTACTCAGAGGCGCATCTCACTATGAATGTAGATGGCAAAAATCTCAGTGGAGAAAAGAGTACTATTCTCCCCATTGATGCAGTAGATGTCTTTGATAATTTAAAATCTTTTTATTATCCAAGCCTTTACAAAGTTTTTTTTTTTTTTGCATGAAAAAGAATTTTCCTCATTGTAGGAAAGGTCACATACCAAATCCCTACAGCAAACATTTTATTTAATTGAGAAACTTGGAAGATCGGGAATGAGGCAAAGATGCAAGTCACAAAGCTGTAACTACATCTAGATAGTGTAAATATCTACATAGAAAAAACAATAAAGAAACAAGTTTGTGAAATACAGGATCAACTTATGAAATCAATAGTATCATTTCTTCACACTAGAAACAACTGCTTAGAAATTTGTAAAAAATCTAGCGGTTATAATTGCAAAAAATACCCTAAATATAAAAAAGCACAACAAATCAAGAAACAAACCAAAAAACACTGTAAAGCTATATTTGATAGCACTGCTCACAATAGACAAGAAACTGAAGCAACCTAAGCATCTTTCCATTGATGAATGGATTAAAAAATGTGGTACATATACAATGGAATACTACTTAGCCTTAAAAAGATGGACTCTTGTCATTTGCAACAACATGGATGGGAGTGGAGGTCATTATGTTAAGTAAAATAAGCCAGGCATAAAAAGACAAGTACTACATGATCTCTTTCATATGTAGAATATAAAAATGTTGATCTTACAGGAGTTAAGAGTAGAGTGGTGGTTACCAGAGTCTGGGGATGGAAGTGCGAAGGAAGATATGGGGAAAAGTTGGTTAACAGGGTACTGAGTTATAACTAGGTAGGAGTAAGAATTTTTTGGTTCCTATTGCACAGTACGTATATATAATGACAATGTACTATATGTTTTTAAATAAATTATTTTATTATTAAAATTTTATTAACATGTAATATTTGCATTCTGGATTGTCTATGGCTCCTTTCATGCAACAAGGGAAAAACTGAGTAGTTTTAACTGAAACTGTAAGGCCTATAAACCTTAAAAAACTTGCTATCTGGCCCTTCACAAAGTTTGCTGATTCTTGCTTTAAAGTACCTAGGAATTAGCATAACCAAGGATGTACAATGCTTCTATGGAAAAAATTTAAAGCCCTATTAAAGGATAGAAAAGGAGATGTGAATAAATGGGGAGCCATTATTATCTCTTGGAAAATGTTTTCCATGCTGTCTACGGCTGATTTCATGCAACCATGGCAGAGTTGAGTAGTTTGAAGAGAAACTGCATGTATTTCACATCTGTTAAGATGTGAAATAATTATTTATATACATTAATTATAAAATGTAACCAAATGCCAGAATCAACTTAGATTTTTTTTTTTGACAACTCAGTAACTTTGCTCTAAAAGTAATCTGGAAGGATCAACTTCTGCAAATAGTAACTCAATTTTGTAAATGAAAAACAAAGTAAAGAGTTCTCTGTTCATATATAAAGGCTTATTTCAAAGCTATAGTGTATGTATGGTACTGGTGCAGGAAGAAATAGAGAACTCCGACAGATCTTGCATATGTAAGAATTTAATATGTAAAATGGCACCAGAAATCAATGGGGAAAGGATGGATTGCTTAGTAGATGGTTTAGGGAACACTAACTTACTATCTGAAGCAAAGAAGAAATCCATTGTGTATGGTATACTGGGATCCAACTGCTTATCATGTTCAAAGGTGGACTCCACATGCATGAAGGAAGTAAATGTGAAAGAGAAAGCTATAAAGTTAATAGAAGATGGTGCTGGAGATTTCTTTGTGATCAAAAAGGATATTAAATAAAACTTCAAAGGAAAAAGAAGAGAGATGAATTTGATTATATAAAGATTAAGGATTTTTGTTCAATGAAGAAAACTGGGTAAACAGTCAGATAATAGATAGAGAGAAAACAAAACTCTTGGAAATAAATAGAAGATATCCTAGTAGGAAAATAGGCAAAAGACAAAGAAGTAGCAATTCACAGAAGAGGAATACAAAAGACTATATGGAATGTGTGAAGATGTGTTCTAAATCATTAATTATTAGAGAAATGAAAACTAGGACAAGAGAAATAATCTTGCATTTACCATGTTGGCAAACATTAGAAAAGTGGGTTACAGCAAGTCTGTGGGGGAATAGGAATCATTGTACATTGCTGGAGTGTGTTGGGGGGTATGAGGGTGGGGGGTGTAGACTCTTGTGGCTATTTGAATGATTAATCTGGCAGCTTTTGACCAAATGAAAAATCTGTATACATTAGAACCCAGCAATTCCAGTTGTGGTCAGCTATATCTTGGAAATTCTCAGACAGGATTATACGGCGGCTACATTCAATGATACTCATCATAGGGCCGGTGTTGTGGCAGAGCAGGTTAAACTTTTGAGTCCTGGCTACTCGGCTTGCCATCCAGATTCCCACTAATATGTCTGAGAAGGCAGCAGAAGATGGCCTGAGTACTCGGGACTCTACTAACCATGTGGGAGACCCAGATGGAGTTTCTGACTCCTGGTTTTAGTCTGATCCAAACATGGCTGTTGTGGCCAATTTGGGGAGTGCAGCGGCAGATGGAAGAATGCTCTGTGTCTGCCCCTCTCTGTGTGGCTCTTTCAAACAAACAAGCAAATAAATACATAAATCTTTAAAAAATTCTCATCACATTAGTTTTAGTAGTGAGACTAGAGGGAATCCAACTCAGGGAATACTGCGCAATGATTATAAGTGTCTCATTAGTTGTACATAGTCACACAGATGTCTTGAAAACATAATGTTGAATGGGGGAATTAAGGAGGGGATATGAATGAGTGTAGGCAATGAGATTAAAGAAATAAATACAATATGACAATGAGGGCTGGGCCTTGCATGGACCAGCGAGGACAGTTTGTCATGAACACATGCACAGAGGAATATAAGTAGCTCCTCCCTCCCCCACTGGATGACAGTGGCTGAAGGTCTGTAGCCAACTTCTCTCAGCACCACTGCCTCTGACTTTGTGCTTATGCTGAGCTTCCACTGGGAAAAATCTCCTTGAAGGGTGTCTGCTTTTGCCAATACTGTAAAGGGTTAGGATTTCCTAGGCCGCTTCGTGCTGCTGGGTGTCGCTGCCAATGTGAGCCGACTGAATTTATACCTACCCGGCAGCTCTTTCTTTCCAAGTTTATTGCTGACACTCATCACAGGCTCCCAACAGACTGTGAAATGATGATTTTGATATTTCTTCTTCAATGGTGTTTGTAACAAGGAGCGGTGAATCTCTGTTCACTCAATTATCTTGAATCGAAAGAAAGAAAGATTTATTATTTACGTTTTAATTTTGTGCTCCAACACACCTAATCTAAATTTCAAACCCAGGGTTGTTGAAATAACTTTCTTAAATATTTTAAGTGTAGCTTCTGAGAGAATTGCTTTAAACTCAGAACTCCAACGAGTTTAGACAGATCCCCTATTTGTGGGTTTTTAATATACCCTCATGCTAAACATCCAGGGTACAAATTTGAGAACACTAAGCTATCTTTAAATTAAATTGCTTTAGTACCTGAAGTGAAATGAAATTCATAAATCAATAAAGAAGGCAGAAATGCATAAAATCAGTGATTTATTTATGCATTAAATGCTAATACTGACACATCATAGACTTTTTTAAGTTTGAAGACTTCGCTGAACTTGATTATTATACTGTTGTTGCTACGTGCTTGTAGTTTTTAAAAAAGTAACTTGTTAATTGAAACATAACATTTAAAAAGGTGCACAAATCCGAGGTATACAGCTCAATGGATTTTCAGAGTAAACAGACCCATGGGTAGTCACCAATCAGTTCAAGACTAGAACTTCACCAGCACCTCAGAAGGGACCCTCCTACCAACTCCCAGTCACTTCTCTTGCCAAGGTAGCCAATAGCCTAACTTTAAAAATAATGGATTCTTTTTTCCTGGTTTTGAACTTTAAATAGATGGACTCAAACAATATATTCTTTTGTAACTGGTTTCTTTCATTCAACAGTATGTTTGTGAGATTCATCCATGGCACTATGTATAGACATATTTCATTAATTTTTTTATTGCTGGATGGATTTCCACTTTAAAGAATGTGTGAGATTCATTTATTCTTATAACACTGATGGCTACCTGGGTTATTTTAAGTTTTTATATTGAAAAATTATATTGATATAAATATTTTTGAAAGTTTCATTAATATTTTCAATGGACAAATAATTGTATACATTTATTGAGTACACTGTGAAGTGATCAAAGTTAACATATCCATCACCTCACTTGTATTTTACAGTGAGATATTTGAAATTTACTTTTGTAAGCTATTTTGAAATATATAATAATACATTATTACAACTCTAGTCACTTTGCAGTGGAATAGATCTTAAAAATGTATTCCTCTTGTCGAACTGAAGCTTTGTACCATTTGACTAACAGTTTCCAGTTCTCTCCTTATCCCACTTGCTTCCCCTCTTCTGGTAACCACCATTCTACTCTACCTCTATGCACTCAACTTTTTAAATATTCTTGACATGCTCAATTCTGTTGGTATGTACTTAAAAGAGGGATTTCTGGGCAACAGAGAATGTGTAAGTTCAGCTTTAGTAGACTCCAAAGAGTTTCTTTCCCAAAGTTGTTATGCCCATTTCTATTGCTACCAGCAGTGTATAAGAGTTTCAGTTGGGCTACATTTTTGCCAAGTTCTCATAATGTTAGTCTTTCAAATGTTAGCCATTTTATTGGAATTGTAGTTGTACCACATTGTGGCTTTAATTTGCATTATTCTAGTCATCAATGCTATTGAGAATTTTTTTGTTCCTTAATTATTTGGATATCTATTTTTAAATTTTTTAATTTTCTTTTTAAAAATTTTTAAAAAAGATTTATTTATTTATTTATTTGAATGTCAGTTACCCAGAGAGAGAAGGAGAGGCAGAGAGAGAGTTTTCCATCCGCTAGTTCACTCCCCAATTGGTCACACCGGCCGGAGCTGTGTCAATCCGAATTCAGGAGCCAGGAACTTCCCCTGGGGCTGCCACGCGGGTGCAGGGTCCCAAGCACTTGGGCCATCCTCCACTGCTTTCCCAGGCCATAGCAGAGAGCTGAATTGAAGTGGAGCAGCCAGAAATCAAACTGGCGCACATATGGGATGCCGGCACTGCAGGCAGCGGCTTTACCTGCTGCACCACAGCACCAGCCCCCAATTTTTTAATTTTCAAAATGCATAATGTAGTGTTTTGGCCCATTCCCTCCCCTCACCCCAATTGTGGTTTTTCTTATGCATTTGTAGAAGTCTATTTCTTTTTTCCTCTATCGTTCCTTTTTTATTTCCTCTTCTTTTAAAATATATATTTTGAGTATAAATTCTTTACTATTTATGAAAGCTGAAAATACTCTCCTGATATGTGCATTCATTTTCACTTTTTTAGTGATGTAGAACTTCTAATTTTAGTGGAGTCCAATTTATAGAGTGGGTTTTGGTGCTGTTTAAGAAATCTTTATCATAGGTTCAAAGTGCTAAGGCCTTGAGGACAGAAAGCTTTCAAGGAGGGGTCCAGAGTTCCAAGGGACTTACAGTCTGTGAGACCTCAGGACTCATTGCCGGGAACTGTCTTAAGTTTCCACTGCACAGCTTCTGGAACACTGTTCCTCAGCCTCCCCCAGTGTGTTGCTAGTAGGCCTAGGTGCAGCTCAGGCCACCCTTCGAGGAGGCACAAGGGCGTAAACCTTGGTTGGCAGCATCCACACAGAGTGCAAGAGCTATGGGGTGTGGCTAGCTCTATCCAGATTTCTTTTTTAGTTTTTCAGAGGACATTTTAAATTACCATTACAGTCAAGGGTTTAATGTTCCACGAAATAAAGAGATCAACAAGTAAAAAGACCTGAGTTGAGCAGTAATAAAGGCAAGGGCTATAAACACTAATCAAATGGAAAGATGACCTTTTCACCCATATGTAGTAAATTTTAAAGTATGCACAGATTTATTACAACTACAGTAGGATAACATTCTTAACCACTGGGTTGACAAATGTATAAAACAAAGTTTGACAAAAACATATTTGAAGCAATACTGATACACACAGGAATTTCTTTTTGTTGTTGTTGTTTCTTGATTTTTTTTTTCTTTTTTAATTTCAGATTTAGCTCCTACATGGAAGAGAGAACATGTTGTATCCAAGCATGCCTCCCAGAGCGCCACCTCGCGGGCCCAGACAAAGAACTGCCTTGTCAGTATCAAGATTATGCTGGCCCCTTTACAGACAGATGGTGATAGCTGTTTATTTCCTTATTATTTCAAAGGCTGTGGGATCTGTAGCGATATTTCACTTTTAATTCATTATATTAGATATCTGTACTCTCTTTTTCTTGACTAGTCTTGAAAGGAATTTATACATCATTTTTAGAGTTTCAAAGAACCAACTTTTGGTTTGGGGGTCCTGGTTATTGAATAGGCCCTGTGGCCCCTGGTGGCCCTGTCATTCTGCTGCCTTGACTGCCACTACAGCATTGTCTGGGGGCTGAGGGTGTGACAACAACAAAAATGTGGGGGTCCCCCCATCCTTCTCCGAGTCAGGCCTCTTTTCCCTCTGCTTAGCAAGATGCAAAGGGCTGCTCCTAGGTCTCTATCTGAAGTAGGCAGGCATATAGGTTAAATTGATTAGGTTTGTGAGCTGGAAGACCACGCCTTCGCCACGCCCCTGTGTGACCTCACACCCTGCCTGATACTTTGCCACGCCCCTGTGTGACCACATGCCCCTACCTGGCCACATCTGGGTGCCCATAAGCCAATCAGGTTAATTAACCACTCCCCTTTGGAAGTGGATTAAAAGCCTAGGACTCAGTGTGTCCGGCCCTTCTCTTTTTCTCCGGCCTCTTGTCAGGAGGGGGCTGGCTGTAGCCCTGCTCCTCCAGGGCACGTGGCCTTTGGGCCACCCGCCCTAGGCTTCCTGGCCTAGATGTTCCTACATGTGGCTGGTTCTTGGTGCTCGGTATGAATCCAGATTTACCTCTCTGTCTTAAATAAAGCTCTCACTCTTCTATGCATATTTCTCACTAAATAAAAGCCTAAAATGTACCATGCTGCCTCGTTTATTGATGCCAGTACTTAGAATTCTTCTCTAAATATTAGGCAAGAACCCCCTCAGGCTTATTAATATTGAGAATTTATTAATAAGCATATGGTGATATTGTATGGTACCCCAAATTCTGATAACATATATGGCACCCCAGACGGGACTTCTGGGGAACTCTAAGGGGCCACATTTCGTATATATTTTAGGGGGTCATTTCCAATATCATATCTGTCTATGCCTGGGTGTCCACCTCCTGGATTCAGGTTGCCTTGAATTCACACCAGGGGCTGGCAGGGGATAGCAAGGAGAACTCACTGTTGCTTCACGGTACTTTGAATTCTGGATTTTTTCCCCTCATCCTTCTCCTAGAATCTAATTTTGAGAGTCCTTGGATAGCTGCTGCCTGCATTCTGTCCAGAGTTCATGGCTTCATTGAGTGGAAAGGACAGGGTGGAGTGTTGCTGACTTCATGTTCCTGAGAAGCAGAAGCACATTGGTTTCCTTTCTGTAGTTTTCTCTGCCAAAATTCGCCACTTGTGGTTTACGTTTTTGAACATGTCATTGTGGTCATTTTAAAGTCTGTGTCATTAACTCCATTCTTTAGCTTTCCTGTGGGTCTTTTTTTTCTGTCTTTAAAAAAAAAATTCCTGGGTTTCAGTTCCATCTTATCTCTGATGTCCTTGATTATTTTTGATTGGGTGCCAAATATTCACATTCAAATTTTATGGATGTTTTGATGCTCTACATAATGCAAACTTTCTTAGGAGAGGATTTATTGTTGCATTTGTTAGACCACTAGGCGTGGGGCTAATTGCCTTTATCCGGGCAGGAACTGAGATGACTTAAAGCTGGGCTTTAATCCTTTTTGAGAGCTGTTTCATTTCCAGCTCAGCCTTCCTTGTAGGGTGTAGCCCTTTGTGGACTGATTGTCAGCTGGGGACATTTACCAGGGCCCCTTTCCCTTGGCAGTCTGAACCAAGTCTTTTGGTCCCTTTATGCCTTCTTATGCTTAGCTCTCAACTGCTGCTTTCACTTTTGGAATTGGCAATCACCTTAATGGTAATAGTATTCCCAAATACTTGTCTCAAGCCTCTTGGCTTCCATCTTCTTGTTGATCTTGACTCTGAAAATTCTCACTGCCTTGGTAGTCCTGGGATTCATTTAAGTGAAAGTTCTTTTGTGTGTGGTCCTCTCCCCCCAGTTTTTCTAATTGTTCCCAGCAGCATTATTGGTGTGGAAGAGCCTAGTCAGCTATTGTCCCAAGAGGAAGCTTATTTTTTTTTTAAATTTTAAAGATTCATTTATTTGAAACTCAGAGTTACAGACAGAGAGGAAGAAACAGACAGACAGACAGACAGAGAGACTCTTCCATCTGCTGGCTTACAACACAAAAGGCTGCAATGGCCAGGGCGGGGGCAGGCTGAAGCCAGGTACCAGGAACTCCATCTGGGTCTCCCACGTGTGTGGCAACCTCTTGAGCTATCCTCTACTGCTTTCCCAGACATTAGCAGGGAGCTGGATCAGAAGTGGAGCATCTAGGACTCTATCCAGCACCCATATGGGATGCTGGCATTGCCTAACCCACTACACTAAAAGGCTGGCCCCTCCAAGAGGAAACTTCTGAAAGTGAAATCTGATCATGTCCCTTGTCTCCTGAGAAACCTTGTCCTTGTTTCCACCTAATCCCTATTCCTACCTTGATTTACGCATTCTTTTTTCTGAACTAGATATGTAATTTTATGCTTCCATGACTTCTCCTGTATTTTATCTTCTATTGGAATTTTCTGTCCTTTCTCTCCCTTGTACATTCTGCTGTAAGCAGGGAAGTAGTTTAATGGAGAGAAACAGAGAACTGCCAGCACCTGTGCCACAGCCCTTAGTGCACTGCTCAAACCCTGTGCCCTTCTAGTCAGATCCAGCCACTGGGGTTGTGCCAGCTAGAAATATCCAACATGGCTGCACAATGAGTTTCTGCATTGATGATAGCATTACCATGACCAGCACACCCACTATGATCACGCACCTGCTGCCGAACCCCACACTCACCGAGTACCTGATGCCATGAGACTAGAGATTTCCTAAAAAGGGGCACAGAAATGGGCATTACTCAAGTCCCACCCTAAACTCTGCCTCCATTTGCATATTCAATCAAACCCTGGCCCAGACACTACCCACTACGCCTCCGCCTCCAGAGCCTATAGAAGGATGGGCTGAACTTTGTTAATGGCAGTAGTGCTCTCCCATGAGGTCACCCACACTTCCTCCTGAGTGTGTACTTTCCATTTGCCTTGAAATAAATCTTGCTTCTCTGCTCACATTTATTTACATCTTCTCCTTGAATTCTTCCTCACATGGAGACAGGAACCTGGAACAAGCGTAGCTAAAGAGCCTCCCTCAGAACAATCCCATCTCTTTCTTCATAACCCATGTGCTACTTTATGTCCTCCCTTAGACCCTCTTTTGTGTCTGGCCTTTGTATTTCACACATACTATTCTAGTTGCAACTCCCACGCAGCCTGATAATTATTGGTCCAGATATTTGCCTTCCACATTAGGATCGGAGCTCTTGCATGGCACAGACCACGTATTACTCATCTTTTTATTAACAGGTGCCTACTACAGTATTGAGCACTGAAGAAGTATCAAACAAATGTTTCTTAGACTGAATTAAGTTATTAAAAATGCACAACTGTAAGCAGGATTTGCTTCTTAAGTCACTTCCCAGGCTGTCTTGTCTTAGGAGTTGGTGCAGGCTCTACCTAGGAAATGTGTCTGGTTGGCTGTCTTCTTCTGTAGTACTAGTTGATTACTATCCCTCACTGTCGATTGTGTCTAATGCTATGACAGCTTGGGCAACACCTAATACCAGGTCTGATATTAACTCTAGTCACATCTCAGCCTCTGTCTGAATTGTTCAAAGTTCAAACTTGTACAGAGCCCTTAATTTTGTTTCTCTGTTTCCAGTCATCTCTTATTAGATTGCCATGGTTCTTCACAAATATTTTTAGCCCATCCTGGTTTTCAGCAGAAAATGGACATCTTTTAGGTTGTGTATTACCTGAAAAAGTCTTTCCTACTGTGTAGATGTCATTTTCTCTGTGCGTATCCTCAAGATCTTGTTATTAAATGTGTGCCCTCTGAACCTCTCCAGTCTGTAATTGTCTGGAGCTTTCCTGTTTCATTGTTTTGTGGCATGGCATGAGCAGCATTGCTCTCAAAAAACTTGGATGTTCATCCAAACAGTTATAAATATTATATTTAGAATCTGGTTCAAAATATTATTTATTGATTCATTTATATTCTTCAAACCTTCTTCAAAAATGGTTTTAGGGCAGCCAGGTAATATAAGAGTGTGGCCACAAAATAAAAACTAAAAAAAAAAATCAAAATCAGAAAAGGAGAAAAATTCTAGCAAGAAATCCTTGTTATAAGAAGCTATGGATTTCACCTACCAAATTTAGCTCTGTGTCTTCTCATTGCTAGGGGAAAAAAAGAGAGAGTGAAACAGTAGGCTTTGTAACTTACATTTTCAGTAGTTAGAGTCATTTCAGTTTCTCTAGAGAACTGGCAATATCTTTATTGTTAGAAATTTATCACTGGATTCCTATGTCAAGGGGATATTTGGTAATGGTAGAAAACTTTGTTGAAATGTTTTAGTAAAAAATGCAAGAATGTCTTGATTTAGTCCTTCTTTGGCCCTCTGTGAAAAAAAAAACTAATGTTTAATGTTAAAATATTGTTCTGTAAAGACAGTTATAGAGTGAGGGGAAGGTAGGCCAGGTATATAAATTTCTGATGGTTTATCTTAACAAGGATGGGCTCTGAAGAATTTTGAGGAAGGCCTGCTAACATTTCTTGGTCTATCAGTTTTTAATTCAAGTTAAATCATCTGAATTTTAAAATTTTTTTGAGAGGGAGAAGGGGGAGAGAGGAGGGAAAAGTAGAAAGAGAATGAGAGAGAGGGTGAGAGGGCAAGAGGGTGGGGAGAGGGGGGAGAGAGCCAGAGCGAGAGTGAGAGCAAGAGTGAGAGAGAGATCTTCCATTCACTGGCTTACTCTCCAAATGCCCACAATAGCCAGGGGCTGGGCCAGGCTGAAACCAGGACCCAGAACTCAATCTAGGTCTCCCACATGGGTAGTAGGGACCCAAGTACTGAGTCAGACTTCACCTGATGACTCCCAGGGTGTGCATTAGCAGGAAGCTGGAATCAGGAGTGGAGCCAGGACTGGAACCCAGGCAGGCTCTGCAATCAGCAATGTGGGCATCCTGAGCTGCATCTTAACTACTGGGGCCAAACACCTACCCCTGATCTGATTTTTAAAAAGTTAAAGATGTTCCAAATCTCCTTATTGGAAAATGTGGCATTAACTATTTACATGGGTGATTTAAGAAAGTAACTAATTTTATTCAAATCATGGTAAACTAACTTCCTTCTCTTGCCATGAAAATGTGTGATGTCAGATATGATTTGGATTGCTTTCTGTAGGGTTTGCATTCACAATCACCGACACAAACCACCAGGCAGATGGCACTGTGACAGTTGCTGAAGATATGGTAGTGAACAGGATACTTGGAGCCTATAGTCCTGTGGTTGAATATAATACACATGGATGTTTAAAGTATGTACAGTATACTAGCTTTTTATTGACACTGCAACAAAGTATCACAAAGGTGGTGGCTTCAAATAACACTGATTTCTCATCTTTGAATTCTGGATGTCAGAAGTTCTAAGTGGGCTAAAATCACAGTATTGGCAGGGCCACATTCCTTCTGTAGGCTCTAGGGGAGAATATATCTCCTGGCACTTTCCACATTCTAGAAGCTTCCCACATTCCTTGGCTTGTTGGCTTTCCTTCCAGCATTGTATTTCTTAGACTTCTGCTTCTGTCACTGCACCCCCTTCTCTGACTCTTTTGCCTCCTGCTCATATAAAGAGCCTTAAGATTACATTGGGGTCACCTGAATAATCCTTAATGAGCCCCCATCTGCGAAGTCACTTTTGCCATTAAGGTAATACATGTACAGCTCCATGGATTAAAATGTGGACAATTGGGAGAGGGATTATTCTTATTACTATAAGTGCACAAAATGGCTGTGGCCTTTATAAATGTGGTCACATTACCTAAACTCTAATTCTCAAATTTTTCATCTCTGAAATGGTGCAATTATACCCACTCAGAGGACCGTAATAAGATTGAATAAAATAAGTGTGAAACCATTTGTAACTATACTTGGAACACAGTAGGTACTCCAGTAAATGTTGGCCAAATGGGAATTTAAATCTCATACCTAAAACCTGCATACTGCAGAAAGTTTTAATCCAACAGACTGTTTGGACAGAGAGAAAGTTCTTCTTCTTCTTTTAGGTTGGTGCATATTTTCACGAGAAAATAGAAAATGTGCTTTCAGATAATACTAGCTTTGTGTCCCTTATTTGAGAACTAATCATATGGTGAAATATCACATGCTTTGGCATTATCTTCTGCAAAACATAAGGGTGAAAACTTAAAAATAGAAAAATAGAAAATCTCAACAATAATTCTGGTAGAAACGACTTGTAACTACTTAGCACCTTATTTTTATTTCTGGAACATTTTCTGTTTGAAGAGCTCAAATAACTTGGGGCATGCTAGCTAATGCTTATGGTACCAGATGTAACTGGTGCAATGAGGGGGTAGGTAGTAACAAAGAAGGGAATAGGGGGAAATGGGGCAGGTGTGACAAGCTCGGGTTTGTGTTTGGAAGCAGTTCTTGGCAAAGGTGAAAATATTTTTAGGTAATCTTTTCTTTTTCCTGTGAAAGTCTGTAATACTCTAAAATTTGCTCCATTCTTACAGCCTAGAAATAGAACCCTGGAAATAGAATGACTCCAGTTTGGTGGTTATTGTGGGCTGGGAAGTGAAAGCCAAAAGTGGTGGTTCTGAAACTTTTACTTTGTGATTTCTATCTCTCACCTCCTCCGGGTCTTCTGAGTCTCAGTGGCACACACCAGCAATATTCTGGTTTTTCTACTTTTCCCTGATGCCCTTCACCCATACAAAATAGCTCTATTTAAATTTTTATTAGTACCACTATAGCCTGGCAACACTTTAGAGTTCTGTTATGCTGTTCTCTCTTGTCAGATCTTAGCAGATTTCAAACCTTGGCCCGAAGACAGCAGAGGTGGCAATGGAAATCCATTTCCTCACTTTTGTTGTGTACAAATGGCAACTTTAAATCTTTTGTCTAACAAATATGTATTGAGGACTGTTTTGATAAGCTGTTGGTACTGCATGCTAAAGATAAAGCAGTGGACAACCTAGATATAGCTTCTGCCCTCATGTACTTTATAGTCTAGTGAAAGAGAGAAGTAATAAGGAAATGAAGATGTACTGGGACAATTAAGGTTACTACAAGTACTAAGAGTGAAATAGAGTAATGAGATAGAATGCGATAGGAGTTAGTTTAGAAGAGATGGAAGCATGATCCGGTTGAGGAATAGAAAGAAGGTTAAGATGGCTGGAATGTGTTAAGGTGGTATTGACTTTTCTGAGATAAGTTTAGGGAGGTAGAACACTTTCCAGCGAAACTTAGGAGTTGAGTTTATTTTTCAGAAAAATGGGAAGTCATGAGAGGGTTCTAAATGGGATAATGACTTTGCTTGATGTATGGTCTAATGATCACTCTGACCTAAGTGTAAAATAGTTCAGAAAGGGGCAATAGTGGAAGCAGAGGCATTTGCCGAGAGATATTGACAGTTAGAGGTGATGATGTTGTGTGACAGGTGGAACCAGTGTGAATGGAGAGCAACAGACAAGTTTGGGGATGTTTTTGAGGGCTGGAAGGACTTGCTGTCTGATTGAGTGGGGGCCGATGGAGAGAAACGAAACTTGAGGGATCCTAGGCTTTGGCTTGGCCAATGGAAGGACAGATAGGTGCCATTCATGAAGGTGAGAAAGGTAGAGAAATGGTTTTTGTGGAGGGAGGGGATTATGAATTTCATTTCTATCTGCCAGTAATTTAGAGGACTTTTAAATGGCAGCCTACCAAAAGGAGATGCCATTTCAGCAGCAAGTATAGTTTGGAAGTCATTAGAATATCAATGGTATTTAAAACTATAGGACTTCACAGCTCTCTGCTGTGGCCCAGGAGTGCAGTGGAGGATGGCCCAAGTGCTTGGGCCCTGCACCCACCTGGGAGACCAGGAGGAAGCACCTGGCTCCTGGCTTCGGATCTGCGCAGCACGCCGGCCATAGCGACCATTTGGGGGGTGAACCAACGGAAAAAGAAGACCTTTCTCTCTGTCTCTCTCACTGTCTAACTCTGCCTGTCAAAACAAACAAACAAACAAAGAAACAAACATAAAACAAACTATAGGACTTCATGAGCCCATTAAAGCAAGACAGACAAAGGGACTCTGGAGCTTACAAACATTTGGAGATCAGTTGGAGAAGGAGGAAACAGCTAGGGCAAGTGTGATATTACTGAAACCATGAGAGAATATTATTTCAAAAGGAGAGAATGATCAACTGTGTTGAATGCAGTAGAGAAGACATTAAGTTTGAGGACAAAGAAGTGATCCCTGGATTAAGATAGAGATTTCTGGTAACTTGACCAGAGTGGTTTCAGTGTTGTTCTGGAGAAAGAAGCTACACTGTGTAAGAGTGAATGGGAGGGGAAGAAATGAGGTAAGCAAATATAGACACTGGTTTTAGCCTTCCCAGCCCTAAAGCTGTTATCTTTGTGAAGTTAACTGGAATGCCTTGGGGCAATTCTTGGGGACAGAAGATGGAATGGGGGATGAAGAGTATTTCCTATGTGAGAAATATTTGTCAGAAAACAATTCAAGTGTCCTTCCCAATTATACTTGTGTTGAGTGATTCTTTTCTCCTTAGGTTTTGTGCAGGGTTCCCTTGGCTAAATAATTTTGTATACCTTTTACATTGCTTAAAGAAGTCACACTTTCCCAAGTAAGAACAAAATGCTGGAGGAAGGCAGATATTCACAGCATGGGCTGTGGGTAGTTGCTAACACTAGGATGAATATTGTTGATTCCTACTTTTAGGTCAACTCTTAACCATCACAGTCAGTGATAAATGACACCTTATAACCTGATCAGAACTGCAAGCGGGAAGATATGAGGTCTCTATGGCCTATGAAAGCAGTTTCTGTTTGCATGCTATAGTTCAGACTTCCATAGTTCTCTTCTTCACAGGCATACTGTTGGATTTCATTTCCTGGCCTCCTTTGCTGTTAGATGTAGGCATGGTGTTGAGTTCAGGCCAGTGGATTAAGGACAGATGTGAAGTAAGCAACTTTTAGGCTTGATTGATTTATTTAAAAAAATCTTCTAAAATGCTTCTCCATGTTCTCCTTCCCTTCTCTCCCCACAAGCTGTACAACATCCAGTGGCAAAGCCACTAGATGGAAGGAGTCTGAGCATCTGAAGTCAGTCCTATAGGCAGGCAACCCTATACTCAGGGACATGAACAAGAAATCAACTTACTAAGCCATTGAGATATTGAGGTCTGTTATAGTTTCTGGTGTTACTGACCCTAACTAATACACATTACTTGTGTGATTTTACAGTCTGTGCTTCCTCACTGTCCTGGAGTACCCTTTCCTCACTTTATAAAATTTGACGGCTACTTTGCTGACCTGTTTTCTATTTTTTCTGGCATGAAATATTTTCTGACCATCTCAGCCTGAGGCAATCTCTCCCTCTAAACATCTAAAGTGACTATTAACTTTATGGTCTACTGGATAAATAATGAAAAGATCATAAGCTCTTAATGCGTAAGTTACTTTAGGTAAGTCACTTAACTTTCTTGAGGTTCAGTGTACTTTTTCTGAAAAACAGGTACAATAATAATCCATATCTCAGGAAGTTGTCATGAGGTATAGATGAGGATAATGTATGTAGATGGCTTAGAAAAGTATCAGGTATATAGTAAACATTGTATTATGAGGATCTATCTCCTACTACTTTAATTTTATATCAGGCACTTCAGAAAGTTTGTGGAAAATGGAATCAGGGGATAAGTTTATTTTAGTAGAAAGATTTTTGAAATCTATGTATAGTTTTTTCTTTTTTTATTTTTTTAAAATTTTTTTTGACAGGCAGAGTGTACAGTGAGAGAGAGAGAGAGACAGAGAGAAAGGTCTTCCTTTGCCGTTGGTTCACCCTCCAATGGCTGCTGCGGCCGGCGCACCGCGCTGATCTGATGGCAGGAGCCAGGAGCCAGGTGCTTTTCCTGGTCTCCCATGGGGTGCAGGGCCCAAGCACCTGGGCCATCCTCCACTGCACTCCCTGGCCACAGCAGAGAGTTGGCCTGGAAGAGGGGCAACCGGGACAGAATCCGGTGCCCCAACCGGGACTAGAACCCGGTGTGCCGGCGCCGCTAGGTGGAGGATTAGCCTAGTGAGCCACAGCGCCGGCCTATGTATAGTTTTTTCATAACATGAATTTCCATGAACTTTTAAAAGACATCCCTCATATACTGAGCAACTAATTATGTAAAGCACAGTGGATATCACACTGAGTGATAATGTTATGATAGTTCATCTGTAACGTTATTAATATATTAATATAGCTTGTCTTCCATGACATTTGTTGATAATCTACTGTGTACCAAAGATTGGGTAGTATAGTGTTGGGGATATGAATATGCCACCAAGGAGGTCAATTAATTTCCATATCCCCACAAGTCAGCACATGAAATCTATTAATACTATTTGAAGCAGAATTTATGAATATTTTTTCCAAAGCTGAATTACTAAAATAAAATCCCTTACCTCATAGGGATGCTGTTGTCCAGATCAAACAGTACAAAGTGTGGAGAAAATATTTATGAAGATGTCAATTTTTTTTTTTTGACAGGCAGAGTGGACAGTGAGAGAGAGAGACAGAGAGAAAGGTCTTCCTTTGCCGTTGGTTCACCCTCCAATGGCCGCCGCGGCCGGCGCGCTGCGGCCGGCGCACCGCGCTGATCCGATGGCAGGAGCCAGGAGCCAGGTGCTTTTCCTGGTCTCCCATGGGGTGCAGGGCCCAAGCACCTGGGACATCCTCCACTGCACTCCCGGGCCACAGCAGAGGGCTGGCCTGGAAGAGGGGCAACCGGGACAGAATCCGGTGCCCCAACCGGGACTAGAACCCGGTGTGCCGGCGCCGCTAGGCGGAGGATTAGCCTAGTGAGCCGCGGCGCCGGCCTGAAGATGTCAATTTTTAACTCTTTAAAGTTCTGAAATGAATCTTTCAATTTTACATAATTTTATCCTTTCTGAAACTTGCAGATAAGCTTGTTGAAGGTAAAGTATGTGTCATTTCATCTTTGTAAATCTCTAATACCTACCTCAGTGCTAAATAAAGAGCAGGCACTTAATAAATTTTATGATTTATGTTTCTGCACAATGTTTTACCATGAAATCCCTTGACTGCCTACCTTATTTGGGGCTTTCTGCAAACTAGTACCCATATGCTGGGTAGGGGATTTGGCTATGTTGGTTTCAAGAGGAGAAATCTGTTTTAGGCATGTTGCTAAGGGGAACATATCCTTTTAAAACATATACTTAGTTATCTAACCAAAACTATTATGAGTTTTAAAAGCCCCAGTTTTCAATGAGACTGATAGGCAAGCAATGATTATTGAGCTGTTGGTCTGCTCTGTGCATCTGTACATACACTGTGGAATGAGCTGTTAATCCTTCATCTTTACAGGATATTTTAGGGATGCTCATGGTGAGGTCATGCATATCCATTTTTGTAGTGTTCTCCCACTCTACCCACTCACCATGTGTTCTGCTGCTGTGATATTTTAGTCCACTCTCATAGTACTCTCTCTTTTTTATCTTTTTATTTCCCTCCCCCAAACCCAAGAAAAAGAAAATTGATTCTTCAATCTTTTTCCCCAAAATTGAAAATGTGACTGAGATTATAGGAAGGAGGGCACTGCTATTTTTTCTTCCCCATTTCAGGTTGGTGTTAAAATGACTCAGAGTAAACAGTTTGATATTCTGTAAAAACAATTCTTCAATTGAAGAAAAAATTCTATCAATGATAAGAAGCATCTTTGTTTTTCTGGAAGAGGTTTTCTTATATTCCCAACTTTTACTTCTAAATTCCGCTGTCACTGCCTTTCATACAATTTCAGGTCTGCAGAAGGACTTTCCACAGGAAAAAATATCAGGTTATGCTTTTTACAATGATCCAAGGTTTGATTTAAATGAAATCTCTGTTACCAGTCCAGCACCATGGACAGAGAAATGGCTTGTAGTCCATTTCTCTTCCTTTAGCTAGCAGTACCACAATTCACATATACAGAACAGTTTGTTAAGTATTCAATTCACTCTGCTCTTGTATTTAAAAAAATGTTATGTTGGGCCGGTGCTGTGGCTCACTAGGCTAATCCTCCGCCTGTGGCGCCGGCACCCTGGGTTCTAGTCCCGGTCGGGGCGCCGGATTCTGTCCCGGTTGCCCCTCTTCCAGGCCAGCTCTCTGCTGTGAACAGGGAGTGCAGTGGAGGATGGCCCAGGTGCTTGGGCCCTGCACCCACATGGGAGACCAGGAGGAAGCACCTGGCTCCTGGCTTCAGAACGGTGCAGCGCGCTGGCTGTAGCAGCCACTTGGGGGGTGAACCAACAGAAAGGAAGACCTTTCTCTCTGTCTCTCTCACTGTCTAACTCTGCCTGTCAAAAAAAAAAAAAAAAGCCACTAAAAAAATGTTATGTCATACCCCAGTACTATTGCATTTTGGCGTTTACTAATCTTTTAAAAATAATTCTAGGTACCATTTTTCTTCCTCAAGTATAGGTAGTTTGAGATAATCTAGTCTCCATTTTCATGAGCCAAACCATGCTTTCTCACTTAAAATAATTTAGAAATTATAGATTCACAGAAAGTTGCAAAAATTGTACAAAGAAGTCCCATGTATCCTTTACTCAGTTTTCTCAGTGTAGGATTGTCAGATAGAACACCTAGTTAAATTAGAAATTCAGAACAACAATAGGTATCTTTTTAGTGTTAAGTATATTTAGTATATGTCCAATCCAATGTTTGGGACACATTTATACTAAAAAGTGATTCACTGTTTATCTGAAATTCATATTTAACTGGCTTTTTGTCATTAGGATATATACAGTAGAGATATAGGGTCAAATGATTGTTTTAAAGTAATCTGGAATAGTTCCTCTGCATGATTATGACACCAACTGTATACATAGTTATGCTCTTTTGTGTCATTTTACTTTTGAACATTTTATGAATTGATTTTAAATTTAATCTTTATAGAATATTTACATGTCTCTAATACCAAAATCACATGAATATAATAATGCATTTGTGCTCCAAACTAAAATTAGTTTGCTATTTTAATTTTTAAAAACAGGTACAATATTGGGGCTGGTGCCGTGGCTCACTTGGTTAATCCTCCGCCTGCAGTGCTGGCATCCCATATGTGCACTGGTTCTAGTCCTGGCTGTTCCTCTTCCAGTCCAGCTCTCTGCTGTGGCCTGGGAAGGCAGTGGAGGATGGCCCAAGTATTTGGGCCCCTGCACTGCGTGGGAGACCAGGAAGAAGCACCTGGCTTCTGGCTTTGGATTGGCGCAGTTCCGCCCATGGTGGCCATTTTGGGTGTGAACCAACGGAAGGAAGACCTTTCTCTCTGTCTCTCTCTCTCTCTCTCACTGTCTGTAACTCTACCTGTAAAATAAATTAAAAAAAAAAGTGCACCATGGCTTTATAATGCCTTCATATCTGAAGGCATACCTCTCTTCTTAAAAAGAAAGAAAAAAAAAACAGGTACAGTATTGTTTCCCTAGGTATCATCATTTTATGATTTCTTTATAAAGCATCTCTCTGAAACAGAACAATCCCCAAAAAACAGCCTGTATAACACTAGGTGACCTTCTTTTTGGGTTGCTTTAAAACAAGTTCACCTCAAATTCAACCCAGAGAGAAACTAGAATTGCATGCTAATTAGCCTCCTAGTTCCTTTCATTTTGTACACGACTAAAAATATTTTCACAAAGTCTTTAAGTGGAAAATCAACAAGGGAGTTTTGCAAATGTAATCCTAATTAAGGTGCTTGGATTTTATTTTTAACAATTCTATATGTAGATTTTATATTTCAGAATTGTGAAAACAAGCCAGTAATTAATAACAATTTTTTAAAAAAGAAGCTGTTTCAGGGGTGAGAATGAACTGGTATTTTGTGTTAATTTTACTAAAGAAATTAAACATGACTTGTTAGTACAAGTTATTTTGATATTTATAAATATCTTAATTTTAAAGAGAAAGATGACAGTTTAGACCTAGCCAATTATTCTTATTTTCATTTTGCTGTCAGTTTTGTGTCTATCTTCTCAAATTTCACTTCTGCCTCTATCTTTTCTGTCTTCCTGAAAAGATAAATCTTAACTTGTGAAAATGAAAGTATATTTTTATCTTTCTGGTTATTAAAGTAATGCCATGTTTATTATAGAAAAATTTGAAAGTCATATAAAAGGGAAACAAACCTCTTAGAACAACTCATTTACCCAAAACAAATCACAGTTACTGGAGATATAAACCTTTCTAATATTTTTCTATGCTATAATTAAATATTACATATATTAACTTTTACCTTCTTCTTGTGTAACATTAAAATAAGCATTTTGCATATTACTAAGAACTTTGTAAATGAATTATTAGTTATTTAATATCCTATCATATAATTTTGAATGAAGATTTTAAATCATTCATATTTTTATACAATTACTATATAGTATATATAAAAAGTTTAAAAGTATTTTAAAATGTTATTATGATCTTCAAAGAGCAATTCTGGAAAATGTCTTTACTTATTACTCCACGTGGTATTTTTTATAAATTATGAGAAATGTGTAGTAATTCTTAGGACATTTTACAATTGTGTATTTTGCCCTTGTGTCTTTACATCATTGGTTCTCAGTCTTTGGACCAGAAGCATCAGCATCACCTTGGAGCATATTACAAATGCGAATTTGAGGGTGCTATCCCAGACTGACTGATTAGAAACTCTGAGGGAGAGACTTAATGACTTGTGATCTAGCAAGTCCTCTCTATGATTTTGATGCATATTCAAGTTTGAGAGCCACTGTTTGAAACTTTATAGTAATTTGTAAGAGGAGGTTTCTTTTTTCTTCTTCTTTTTTTTTTTTTTTTTTTTTTTTTTTTTTTTTTTTTTTTTGGCAGGCAGAGTGGACAGTGAGAGAGAGAGACAGAGAGAAAGGTCTTCCTTTGCCGTTGGTTCACCCTCCAGTGGTCGCCGCGGCCAGCGCGCTGCGTGTGGCGCACAGCGCTGATCCGATGGCAGGAGCCAGGTGCTTCCTCCTGGTCTCCCATGGGGTGCAGGGCCCAAGTACTTGGGCCATCCTCCACTGCACTCCTGGGCCACAGCAGAGAGCTGGCCTGGAAGAGGGGCAACCGGGACAGAATCCGGCGCCCCGACCGGGACTAGAACCTGGTGTGCCGGCGCCGCAAGGCGGAGGATTAGCCTAGTGAGCCGCGGCGCCAGCCAGGAGGTTTCTTTTTTTAATCACTTCTTCATGGATAAAGAAAATATGGTATACACACACACACACACACAATGGAATACTCTTAAGCCATAAAAAAGAACGAGATCCTGTCATTTGCAGCACAATGGATGGAACTAGAGGACATCATGTTGAGTGAAATAAGCCAGACACAGAAACACAAATACTGCATGTTCTCCCTCATATTTGGGAATGAAATGAAACCCTCAATCTGAATACAGAATGTTGATTACTAGAGGCTGGGAGGGGTGGGGGAAACAGAGGGAGTTTGGATTGAAAAACAGAAGAAGCTGTGTGTGGTCCATTTGTTGTGACAAACATATACTAATATAAAACAGCAAGAATGGGGAAGCTGGATGTGAAGGATATGGGAACTCTTTATACCACTTCACAACTTTTGTAAATCTAAAACTATTCTGAAATAAAATTTAAAAATTATATCACACAAATATATACAACTTTGATTTGTCTGGTGAAAATAAAATTCAGAAAAAGACAAAATGATATTAACTAGTTAATTAAGTCACTGAACAAACATTTACAGAGTGTCTATAACAACAAGCCTTGCTCTAAGATATATAGCAGCAAACAGAACAGAATATGTGTCATTGTTTATCTCACACTAATGCTCTAATGGGGGTGGTCAGATAGTACCTAGATAACAAATACATAGATTGTCATATAGCGGTAATGAGTACAAAAGAGAAAAGTAAATTGGGAAATGGGGATAGGATGCTGGGATTTAAATGAGATGGTCAGGGTAGGCTTTGCTGAGAAGGCAATGTGAGGGAACCAATAATGCAAAGATTTGGGAGAGAAGCAATGTAAGCAAAAGGGGCAGTATGTAGAGAGGCTCAGAGGTGCGATAACACGGACCTATGGAAGGAACAGCACAGATCACTGATCACTGTAGCAGAGGTGATGGTATAATTAGAGATGGGTTCACAGGTGAGGGAATGGTACGAGAAGATCATGTAGGTGGTCATTAGAGTAGGATGCTCTGTGATTATGGAGGGGCTATAGAGTGGATGATGTGGGTGGCCCACCCAGATGTCCTTTGTCGTATGATACACCTATTCCTTACTGTGGGGAGTGTTGCTTGATAACAGCTTATAGCTGCTACTTGCTGCAGCAAATTGATCTGGGCTTAGTAGAAACAACCTTCCTAGGGAAGTTATTGTACTCATCCCCTGCTAGGGGCAGTCCAAAGCCAATGGCTCACTGAAAGATGTACAAAAATCTGACTCCCTTGCATTGAGGTGGGACTAACTCTGTGGTGCTGCTCGACTCTGGAGTGCTTTGTGGAATCAGGCTGAAGCAAGTTTCTACTAAGTCTACATCCTCGTAGAGTTGTTTTTCCTCTATCCTAGCCTTTCTTTCTGCTAGGAAAACTTCTTCAATGAAGCCTGTGAAGAGCTTCTGATTCTAGGAATATCAACCAAAGATAGTTGCTCCCAGGAGTTATCTAGAAAGCAGACTTGAAGAATGAGATTCTGGTATTGGATCACTCACTGGCCCAATGGTAATGAGGTCCTTAGCACTGTAGAAAAGTGACATATTGAGAGCCTCTGGTACAATGTCTCTGGATCTTGAGAGGTAAAGGGAACTAGAAATGATAAGAACTGTGGAGCTGCTGAGCATCACCGATGCATGAAGGGAAAGCATGGCAAGCTTGTACCCATCAATCAGCCATTTAAAGTAAAATGTGAGAATCACAGTGCAGTACTTAAGAAAACCCTCATATCTTCAACTAGAGGGCAGGCAGATAGCTTTAAATATCAGGTGTAGAGCATAATTTGAGTATTATTTATAGTGGAGCCATTGGGCCCACAGATTCACCTAAGAGTATAATCAATATGGACATACCTAGAAATTGAAACATTCACCTTGGAGAGAGAAGACCTGAAGCCATTCTTGACTCCCACTCCCCAGTGAAGAGAGACAATCACAGGCAATATTTCATCTCGGATAGAGTGAATCAGATCATAAGTAAGAAACAAGTCTCTTTCAATCTTTCTGGCAGGTGAGACTGTTTTGTGAGGAAAGTGTGGATGGAGCACTAGTTTCTTCATTTGTACTTAGCTGAAACAGTAAGGGTTTTGCCAATCTGAGTTTTATATGGGAGTGTGTGTGTGTGTGTGTGTGTGTGTGTCTTCCTGAATATTTTCATGGGAACTCTGGAGCATTGATGGCCAGATTCCATTTAAACATATGTGACAAATAGCTTTCAAAATAATTTTAATTTACTATTAAATCACATAAAATAATGGATTCTGCAGGCAGGTATAAATGGCTGTAAATTTTCATATTTTGAGAAGCCTCAAACAAATATTCAGAGAGCTTAATTCACCATAGAATAGTTCCAGATGAATTCCTTAGGACTAGATTCACCTGAAGATTTTGGAGAAATGTAATAAACTGTCTTAGAAATTCTATTTTAACACCAAAAGGTGGGGGGAATGTACAGGAATTATTTTACTATGGCTTTATTTAGATTTCTACTTGACAACAGCTTGGCCTTGAGTCACTCTCATATGGGCTCCTGTCCTGGATTGAGAGTCTTCAGTCTTTCACAACTGTAGGCATGGCCATGGCAGATAGCCAGTAAGCATTTATTAAAAATTTATAGGGTAGGCAATACTGTGTGCAGATGGTGACCAAACCAGGAAGTGTAAGCTTTTTTTTGAAGGTGATTATTTGCCAGAAATAGAACCCTACAATTTCTACGTGGATGTGTGACAAAATGTTTCCAGGTTGGGTGCCTCCCATTTCTATTCTTGGCATTCACTTAGTCACACCACAAAGTTAATGTAATGTGGCTGTTAGTCGGGAAGCCACTGAAAATGATTATAAATCTGTACTAGTTTTCTAGGGCTTCCATAACAAAGTACCACAGGCTGGGTGGCTTAAATAACTGCAATTATCTCACACGTATGGAGGTTAGACGTCTGAGAGCACGGTGGTGGCAGGTCATTGCTCCCTCTGAAGGCACAGGGTAGGTTTTGTTTCTAGGCTTCTCTTCCAGCTTCTGAGAGTCCCTTGGCTTGAGGCAGCATACTGTAATTCTTTACATGGCATTCTCCAATGTGTGTGCTAATGTTCAAATTTTCTTTTTATGTAAGGATACTAGTCATACTGGATTAGGGGCCCTCCCTATTCCAGTATAATCTCATCCTAATTAAGTACATTTGCCACAATCCTGTTTCCAAATAAGGTCACATTCCATGGTTCTGGGAGGTAGGACTTCAACATATGGATTTTAATGAAATACAATTTAACCCCTAGTAGATTCCCTTCCTTTTCATTTGTATCATTGGTTCTTAATGTTGACTGTACATAAGTAATGATTTTGGAAATTTAAAAATCTCAATTTACAGATTGTATCCAGGCAAAATATATCAAAATACGTGTGGACAGCAAAAAGCATCCTCACATTTAAAGCATTGAAGGTTATTCCAATGTATAGACAGGGTGAAGAACCACTCTGGGCATCCATCTCTAAGAACCAAAGTTCACCCAATCCTACAGATAAAATGTTAGGAAAATGACATTCTAGTAACATACTAAAAAATTCATCCTTGTTGTTAGTAGTAGCATGATTAAGCTTAGAATGAGGGCAATTTTTTTGGAAAAGTGGGTTTATAAATGATTTTTTCCTTTTTAATATTTTTCTTGTGGCTATTTAGAACATTTTCCACAACTAACATAGAACATTTATGCAAAATCCCAACAATAAATTCTTTAGAAAATATAACTTTTTCTTATTGTTAACTATCACGGACTACTCTCTCTATGTTAAAACAGAAATCATTCCTTCTGGGTTTAGTGTTATTAAGGGCCTTGATAAATTCCTGGGCCTTTTATCAAATTACTAACAAGTCAAATAGCTATAGGTGACTCTTTGCAAAACAATATTACCAGGGAAGGTATAGGAGATTAGGTTATGGTGCCCAATTTGGGACTAAAGCAAATTAGTCCAACAAACTGACTTCTGAAGACAAATATTCACGAAAAAGTTATCATGAACACCACTCTTAAAAAGTTATAGAGATAGAGGATTAAGCAGATGCACAAATATCAACATATGGACACAAGAAATATGAAAAAGCAAGGCAATATAATGCCTCCTAAGGAACACAATAATGCAAAAGTAACAGACTACAATGAAAATGAGATTGAAGAAATGCCTGATAAAAAACTCAAAACAGGATGAGCTTTGTAGTGAAGATTTAAGTTGCCACTGGTTATCTCTGCATCCCATATTAGGGTGCCTACTTTGAGTCTCTGCTACTCTGTTTCTGATTCAGCTTTATGCTAAAGTGTCAGAGAGCCAGAAGATGATGGCTCAAGTACTGGGGTTCCTGCAAGTCATATGGGAAACTCAGAATTCCTAAGTCCAGATTCTGGCCTGGCCCAACTCAGGCTGTTGTGGGCATTTGGGGAGTGAACTAGCAGAAGGAAGAGCTCTCTCTTTCTCTCTCTGGCATGCTACCCTTTAAATAAATAAATAAATTTTTAAAGAATGACTATAAGGATACTAAAAGAGATAGAAGAGAATACAGATGTTGAATAAAATCATGAAAACAATGCATGATATAAATGAGAACCTAAACAAAGGGACAAGAATCTTGAAAAATAATAATCTTGGAAATGAAGAATTCAATAAGTTAAATAGAACACACAGTTGAAATCCTCAACAACAGACTAGATCAACCAGAAGAAAGAATATCTGAGTTTGAAAATCTTGTGAAATACTACAGTCAGGAAATTAAATAAAAAAGAATGCAGATAGCCTCCAAGATCCTTAGGATACCATTAAATGAACAAATATTCATAGTTTTGCAGTCCTTAGAAGAGAAAAATAAAGGTTTAGAAAATCTGTTCAATGGAATAACAGCTGAAAACTACTCTAATCTTGAAAAAGATAGGTATATCTATGTACAGGAAGCACATAGGACCCCAAATAGACCTGACCAGAAAACTTCCTCACCATGACACATTATAATCAAACTCTCAAAAGTGCAACACAAAGAGACCATTCTAAAGTCTGAAAGAAAAAAGCATCTAGTCACTTCTAGGGGGACCCTCATTAGAATAACAGCAGATTTTACAACAGAAACCATACAGGCCAGGAAGAAATAGAATGACTTATGGCAAGTTATGAAAGAGCAAAGTGCCAGTCAAAAACATATTAGTCAATGAAGCCATCTTTCATAAATGAAAGAGAAATAAAGACCTTCCAAGACAAGCAAAAACAGGTAATTTATCATCACCTCATTAGCCTTACAGAAGATGCTCAATGTAGTCCTACCTACAGAGACAAAAGTATGATAACAGCCATCATGAAACATGTTAATGTACAAATTCTACTAGAAAAATAATAGGGGAGAGGAGAGAACTTCCACTTTGCTTATGGCCCTGTCTAAATACTGATGGAGTCTGTGGATTCAGAAGGCTTCCATAGCCTTGGCAGCTCATGTCAAGCGACTCGGGTGATCACTGACATAATAAATAAGAGTGTCAATTGTTAAATCAACAACAGGAGTCACTGTACACTAACTCCCCACATAGGATCTCTGTCCTTAATGAGTTGTACTATGAGATTAACTGTAAAACTTGTTTTCAAACAGTACTTTATACTTTGTGTGTCTGTGTGGGTGCAAACTGTGGAAATCTTTACTTAGTATAGAGTTGTCTTCTGTTTATAAATTTAATTAAAAACAAATCTTAATGAAGAATGGGATGGGAGAGGGAGTAGGAGGTGGGATGGGAGTGGGGGTGAGGTGGGGCGGGTATGGGGAGAAGAACCACTATATTCATTCCTAAAGCTGTACCTTGAAATTCGTATTCATTAAATAAAAGCTTTCTTAAAAAAAGAATAAATGGGGGAATTTTTAAAATAATAGGACTAACTGGGGCTGGTGCTGTGGTACAGCGGGTTAAAGCCCTGGGTGAAACACCAGGATCTCATATGGGTGCCGGGTCTAGTTCCAGCTGCTCCTCTTCTGATCCAGCTCTCCATGGCCTGGGAAAGCAGTGGAGGATGGCCCAAGTCCTTGGGTCCCTGCACCTGTGTGGGAGACCCAGATGAAGCTCCTGGCTCCTGGCTTTGGATTGGCGCAGCTCTGGTCATTGTGGCCATCTGGGAAGTGAACCAGCGGATAGAAGAACTCTCTCTCTACCTCTCTAACACTTTCAAATAAATAAAATAAATATTTTTTAAAAATAGGACTAAGTAATTACTTATCAATAATTGCCTTGAATGTAAATGAACTAAATTCCCCAAAGAAAAGACAGACTGGCTGAATGGAGAGAACATACAAGAGCCAGTTGTATTATGCTTATAAGAAGCTCACTTTACCACTAAAGACATACATAGGTAAAAGTGAGAAATGTAAACCAAAACCAAACTGGAGTAGTTATACCAGGCAAAATAGACTTTAAGGAGAAAATACTTGCAATACTTGCAAACTATGTATCCAATAATGGATTACTGTCAAAAATACATAAGGAGCTCAAGTAACTCAACAACAAAACAACCCAGTTAAGAAATGGGCAAAGGATATGAACAAGTATTTTTCAAAGGACAAAAATACAAATGGCCAACAGACACATGGACAATGTTCAGTATCACTAGCCATCAGGGAAATACAAGTAAAAACCACAATGAGTTATCACCTTATCCCAGTTAGAATGGTTATTATCCAAAAATACAAAAATAAGAAATGTTGGTGAGGATATGGAGAAAAGGGTACCCTAATACATTGTTGGTGGGAATATCAACGGGTGAAACTATTATGGCAAACAGCATAGAGTTTCCTCAGAAAACTAAAAATAGATCTACCGTATGATGCAGCTATCCCACTACTAGGAATATATCCTAAGGAATTGAAATCAGCATATGAAGCAATAACCTGCACTCTTCCACACTTATGGCAGCTCAATTCACAATAGGTAAGATATGTAATCAGTCTAGATGTTGACCAACTGATGACTGGATAAAGAAAACGTGAGAATCATACATACATACATATATGTATATATATATGATGGCATATTACTCAGTCATAAAAAGAAAGAAATTCTGACATTTATAATCAAATAGCTGTAATTAGAGATCATTATGCTACATAAAGTAAGTCTGACACAAAAAGACAAATATTACATGTTTTCTGCTATTTCTGGTAGTTAATATATAGAGAGGATAAAAACTTGTGACTGTCAGATTATTTGGTAAATAGTTATAAATAGTTTCATTGAATCATATTATGTGCATGACAATCTACTCTTATTTCACATGTTAAACAAAAAATGGAAGAGAGAAATACTGAGGACTCTTGGGGTACTAGTAGTGCTTTTTTCTTAATTTGGGTGTTTGTTATGAGTATGATAAGATGACAAAGAAACACATTTATCTCTACATTTATGTGCTCTTCTTGGCATGTCTACTGTATTTTAATAAAATGTTAAAAAAAACACAAAGAAGGTCACTACATAATGGCCAATGAATCAATTCAACAAGAAGATACAATGATTGTAAGCTTACATGTAACTAATGTCAGAGAACCCAGTTTTGCAAAACAAAAATCATTAGATCTATATGGAGAGATGAGCTCCAATATCATAATAGTGGAGAACTTCAACACATTCATCAATGGATAGATCATTCAGACAAAAAGAAACCAATAAAGAAACATCAGAGTTCATCTGAAGTACAGCCTAAGTGAACCTAACAGACATTTACAGAACCTTTCATACAATAGCTATACAACACACATTTTTTATATTAGCACACGAAATGTTCTCTAGGGTAGACCATATGTTGGGCCATAAAACAAGTCCCAATAAATTCAAGAAAATTATAATAACACAATGCATTTTTTCTGACCACATGGAATAAAACCAGCAATCAACAACAAAAGAAACTTTAGGAATTATACAAATACATGGAGACTGAACAACATGCTTCTGACAAACAAAGGGTCATTGAAGAAATCAGAAGAGAAATTAGAAATTTCATCAAGACAACAAAAAATGTAAATACAATATACCAAAACTTACAGGATACAGCAAAATCTTACTAAGTAGGAAGTGGAAAGCAAAAGAGCCTACACCAACAGTATAGAAAGATATAAAATAAAGAACCTAATGATTCATCTGAAGAACCTAGAAAAACAAGAACAAAATAAACCCAAACTTAGAAGGATAGAAATAAAAATTAGGGCAGAAATAAATGAAATAGAGATGAAGAAAGCAATCCAAAAGATCAACAAAACTAAAAGCTGTTTTTTTAAAAAATAAAAAAATAAACAAACCTTTTGCTATATAAAACAAGAAAGAAAAAGACTCAAATAAATAAAATCAGATGTGAAAAAGGAGTAATTACAACATACCACAGAAAATGATAAATGATCAGTAGAGACTATTGTCAACAACTACATGCCAACAAATTGAAAATCCTATAAGAAATGGATACATTTCTAGACACATGAAACTTACCAACATTGAGCCATGAAGATATTGAAAACTTGAACAGACCAATAAGATTGAAGCAGTAAAAATACATCTTACAACAAAGAATAGTCCAGGACCAGATGGCTTCACTACGGAGTTCTACCAAACTTTAAAGGAATAACTAACATCAGTTCTTTTCAAGGGGGCTTTTATGCAGTTCTACTGGATTTTTAGGAATTCCGTACCCAGAAAGTCCTCCACCCAGCGAGACATCCCAGCCAAGGAGAAGGGAAAGGGCCCACACTGAAATTCATAAAAACTCCAGTCTGAATGCAGAGGGGGCTTTCAGTTCTTTACCAAGATGTCCACCTCGTTTATTAGGTATAATTTTTATTATTTCTTTTCATTAAACTTTGCTTCAATATTGGTTACATCCTTTAAGCTTTTTCAAGACCAAATTATTGCAGTCTAAAAATTGGGACTTTTTGGTCTATTCTGAGTCAGTGTAGACTCAATATTATTTTCCAAGAAAAATGTTGGCCCTACCCATGCATGGTTCCCTTTACCTTCTATTCGTAGTTTTTCATAAAAGATTATGAATCCCTACTATTGCCCTATACTCAACACAGGATATAGCAACACCAAGAGCTCATCTGGAAGAAGAATCTCAAGCCTGCTGTCATTCATCACTAATCAAAAGCTTGGTTGGAATTCTGGAAATTCATCCTTTAGCTATAATTTCATACAGGTGGGATGGCATATGTTAAATATTATGCCTTGTAGCAATTTGTTTAACATAACAGACTGGATGCCAATTTATCATTTTTAAAAATTTGTAGAGCACACTTTCAGTTTGTATCTAAGAAATCTACCTTACCCAAGGTCACAAGAATTTTGTTTTGGGGTTTCTTTTAGAAGTTTTAGAATTTTAGGTTGTACATTTATATTTATGATCTATCTTGAGGTAATTTCAGTATAGGGGGCATATTATAGATTGAAGCTCAATGATTTTGTATTTTGATATATAAGTATTACAGGAAAAGAGTAGTCTTTGAATTTTTGTGAAAATCAGTTGTCTATATAGGTCTATTTTTGGACCCTCTATTTTGTTATACTGATCTACATATTTGTGTGTCTTGAAACCAACACCGTACTGCCTTGATTGCCACAGTATTATAATAAATCTTATGCTTCATCAAAATCAAAATATTTTCTCTTTGAAGGATATTATGAGAAAATTAAAAGGCAAGCAACAGATGGGAAAAATTTGCTAATCATATATTTGATAAGAGACTTATATCCAGAATATATAAAGAATTCTAAAATAAGACCCATGACCCAATAATAATGGACCAAATATGTGAAAGGATACTTACTTCAGAAAGAAGATATATAGATGGCAAATGGGCATATAAAAATATGCTCAGCATGATTCATCTTTATGAAAATGCAAATTAAAAGCACACAACACTCATTCCCTCAGCAAAATGGCTCAAATTAAAATGAGCGACCATACCAAGTGTTGGCAAGGATACAGAAGAACAAGAACTTTCTTACATTGCTGGTAGGAATGTAAAATGGCAGAACTACTTAGGGAAAATAGTTAAACATGGGGGTGGCACTGTCGTGTAGCAGATAAAGCTGCTGCCTGTGACACCAGCATCCCATATGGACACCAGTTTGAGTCCTGGCTGCTCTACTTCGGATCCAGTTCCCTGCTAATGGCCTGAGAAAGGCAGCAGAGAATGGCCAGTTTGGGCTCCTGCATCCATATGGGAGACCCGGAAGAAGCTCCTGGTTCCTAGCTTTGGCCTGGCCCACCCCTGGCCATTGCTGCCTTCTGGAGAGTGAACCAGTGGATGTCTCTCCCTCTCTCTAAGTCAAATAAATAAGTAAATAAATCTAAAAATAGTTAAATATACACCTACTATATCATATAGCCATTCTACTCCTAGGTATTTGCTCAACAGATATAGCTTACCCATGGATAGAAAGACTTGTGTATAAATATTCATAGAAGCTTTATTTGTAAAAGCCAAAAACTGAGAACAACTGATATGTCCACCAACAGGTGAATGGATCAACAAATGTGGTGTACAATGGAGTGCTATTCAGTAATATAAAGGAATGAACCTTTAATATACATCACAGTATGAATAAATCTTAAAAATAACTGTTCTAAATGAAAGAATCCATATGACAAAGAGTTCTCAATGTATGATCACATTTATAAAAAATATCTGGAAACTATAAGGTAATGGATAGTGACAGAAAGTAAGTATGGGATTCCTGCCCCAGGAGAATGGCAGGGAAGAATGGGCAGGAGGGATAACAAAGGGGATAAGCATAGTTTTACATTTTTAAATGGTTGGAAATTATCAAAGAACATTTTTTGATGTGCAAAAATTATATGAAATTCAAATTTCAGTGTCCACAAATAAAGGTTTTGTTAGATCATATTTCATTCATTTATGTATTTATCCATGACTGCTTTTTCATCATAACCACAGAAGAGAATGCCACAGAGACCATGTGGCTTGAAAAGGTGAAAATATTTACTATTTTGGCACTTACAGAATAATTTTCTTGATCCCTGCTCTAGACAATGCATAGTTTTCCACTAAAGCACATTTTCCTCTATAAAGAGTAAAATATTAGAATCAGCCCTAAAGGCATTCGGAGCTGGCTGAAAAGCTCATGAGAGTATTTCAGGCATGGAAAGCCAAGACACTCTGGCAAAAGATCTCTGCGAGTGAGATCCCAGTGGAAAGAACAGGTCATCAAAGAAGGAGGTACCTTTCTCTGAAGGGAGGAGAGAACCTCCACTTTGACTATGACCTTGTCTAAACAAGATAAGAGTCGGAGAACTCAGAGGGCTTCCATAGCCTTGGAAACTCATGACTGGAGCATAGGGAGATTACTGATGCCATAGACAGGAGTGTCAATTTGTAAAGTCAACAACAGGAGTCACTGTGCACTTACTCCTCATGTAGGATCTCTGTCCTTAATGTGCTGTACATTGAGATTTAATGCTATAACGAGTACTCAAACAATATATTTCACTTTGTGTTTCTATGGGGGTGCAAACTGTTGAAATCCTTACTTAATGCATAGTAAACTGATCCTCTGTAAAAAAAAAAAAAAAAGAAAGAAATTATCAATTCCCAACTTGACTCTCACTGGGATCAAACATGACAATAGGTCTGCTCTGATTTCATCATCATTTAAAAAAAAAATCATCTATTATTTTTCACTTTATGTTTCTGTGTGGGAGCAAACTGTTGAAATCCATACTTGATGTATACTAAGCTGATCTTCTGTATATTAAGATAATCAAAAATGAATCTTGATGTGAATGGAAGGGGAGAGGGAGTGGGAAAGGGGAGGGTTGTGGGTGGGAGGGATGGTATGGGGGGGAAGCCATTGTAATCCATAAGTCGTACTTTGGAAATTTATATGCATTAAATAAAAGTTTAAAAAATAAAAAAAGAAAAAAAAGAAAAAAAAGAAAAAAAAAAGTATCTCCAACTTTCTCCTTCTCCTTCCTTCCCAAACATTTATGGGATGCTTACCATATGTCACTATGGTGAGCCCTGAAGATACAAAGGGGAGAGAAAACACCACTTCTATGTTAGTGGAGTTTTCAGTCTGTGGGAAGGAAAACATTTGTAAAATATTCTCATACAGATGTATAACTATGGACTGTGAATTTCCTGGAAGGGATGGACTGAGATGTTATATGAATGTGTATTAGAAGTCCAGTCTTGTGGGGTGGGAGGTATAGAAGGGAGAACTTTCCCCCAAAACAGTTGAAAGTGGCACTCACTTATTACTATATAAGGGTTAATTAAGTCAAGTGAGATCCATGCCCTATGGAGGGGTATATTTTTAGAACAGAGGAGATTTTCAGGCAAGGGGAATAGTGCATGCATGCCTCAAAGGCTTCACTACAGACCAGGAGCAAGAAACATGAAGGGAATGCAAAGAAAGTCATTGTGTTTGGCTGGGCATGGTGAGTGAGCTCACAGGGCCCTGCGAGCCTCCTAAAGGTCTTTGGTCTTCATCTTGAGGGTAGTGGATAGGCACAGAAGGGTTTTAGCAAGAGAGTGGATTTAGCTTGGATTTACACAAAAGACAATGGATGAAAGGGAGGTGGAACTGGGTGTGAGAGACCAGTTGAAAGGCTACTGGAGTGGCCCAAGCAAAGTGGAGGTACCTTTCTCTGAAGGGAGGAGAGAACTTCCACTTTGACTATGATCTTGTCTAAGTAAGATTGGGGTTGGCGAACTCAAAAGGCTTCCATATTCATGGAAACTCATGACAAGAGCCTAGGGAGATTACTGACACCATAAACAAGAGTGTCCAATTGTTAAGTCAACAACAGGAGTCACTGTGTACTTACTCCTAATGTAGGATCTCTGTCCTTAATGTGTTGTTCAATGTGAATTAATGCTATAACTAGTACTCAAACAGCACTTTTCATGTTGTGTTTCTGTGTGGGTGCAAACTGTTGAAATCTTTACTTAATATATACTAAATTGATCTTCTGTATATAAAGATAATTGAAAATGAATCTTGATAAAAAAAGAAAGAAGACATGACTGAAGAAGGGCGCTTAGAAAGAGAAAAAGATTCTAGGAGTCTTAATATTATCTTTCTCTGTTTCAAAACACTAAACTTTAAAAAAATAAATTAAGGCATGGTTTGGTTTGTGGGATGCAATGAAAAACTGCTCTCCTGGGAGGGCCATTGATCATGACAGTTCTCTGTTGAGGTCGCTTGGAGAGATTTCTCTCACAGCTCTTAGCGGACATCCATTAGGTGTTTCTTTGTAATAATGATTTATATATATATATATATAAAAATCTCTTTGGAGCTGCAAGATTCTACTGCCTTCTGTACACACACACACACACACACACACTCCCTTGAGAGCTCAGGAAACAAGCAGTGCCTTTTAGATCATGATCTTATTCCAGCTTGGAGGCATACTTGAAAAAAAAATGTGAAGCTTGTGACTTATTTTTTCTGCGAGATTGGAAAACTTCTATAGGTATTTTTTTTAGCACTCTACAATTTCCTAGTGATGGTGCTTCAGGCTACTGGGAATGCTTTATGTTGTTAACATTCCTACCTGCCAAGATCTTAAATCCTTTAAACCCAGTCTTTGCCTTCTAGGCTGGATCAGAGTCTATACAAACTAATATGGTTAATCAGACTTCTACAAGACTTCCTTACATAGTTTTCTCTTTCCAGGGGATCTCCTATTTCAGACAATGAAATATATAGATCTTCAATTTGCTGCTTTGGATCTCAGACTTTCCTGACCATTTGGGTCTTTCCTGAGCAAGGCCTGCCTTGGGAATTGGGATCAATCTTAAGATTGGTAAAGTCCTCTAGCTATGTCTTAGCAATTCACATTGGTTACTCCTGGGGTTACCAACTATACTATTTTGTTCATGACTGAGAGGTGTCCTGGAATGTGGAATTTGAGGGCTGAACCCGAGACAGCTCGCCACTTTATTTCCTTTGATAAATCATGTGAAAGACTAAAAGGGTGTATAAGAGTATGTTTATTTGAGAGAAGAGAAAATCAAGGGTGACTTACTCAACATCACACATAACATTCTGGCTAGAACCAGTGACACAATTTTTTTTTGATCCTTCAAAGAATCATGAAGAGAGGATATGCAGGGACACAGGTCCATGCACTCTCATGTGGTTTCACAAGGGAAGTCATCTTAATTTTTAACTTTGAATTTAATTAACACACTTGGGATGCCTACATTTGAATGATACCCTGAAAAACAGCCCTTCTCCTTATACTACATATTCTGAGTGGCTTTCAAAACTGGCCACCCATCAGAAACACGCAGATCTTTGAAAACATAGAAACGCTAAAGTTTCACTTCCAAGGTTGGTATAATGAGTTTGGGGTGGGGCCCAGATACCTGTAAAGTTAAAAACTTCCCCAGGAAATTCCAATATCAGCCAAGACTGATAATTACTATTCTAGATCAGGTGTTTCTAAAGCATCCATGAGCTTATGGATATGGATCACTTGAGAATTTTGCCAAAATGCAGATTCTCATTCAGCAGGTCTAGGATGGGACCCAGAGTCTGTGTTGCTAACAAGCTCCCCAGAGATGCTCAGGCTAAAAAAATGAAAGTGGTTGCATTATCGTGGTGGCTTAAATTTAGTCTGAATTCACAGTAGCTTCAGAATGCCTAGGTGATGGGTCTAGTCAGAGGTATGGTTTTCCCAAATATATTTAATTCAGTGGGCTTAAACTCCCTCCTCTGTGGCTCCCAAACTGGATTTTTAAAGCATTCTGCCTTTAAGTTAGCACTGGCAGTTTCAGTTCCTTGGGTTCTAATGTCTGTACAGTGCATTCTGCTTTTGCTATTTGTGAAATCCATGTGGAAATGCACAAGTTGCTGGGGTTCACGATGCTTGCCTCCCATATGACTGATTGTCTCAGGGTTAGCCTTTCCCCCTGGATACAAATGAGATGCTGAAAATCCTGGAATGAATTGTATTAACTATCCTCAGATTGCAATCGAGGGCACAAGGATTGGGGCACTTGCCTCAGAAGGCCTCTTCTGAAGACTTGGTTTTCATTTTCAGTTCTGTAGAAGTCTTTTGCTCTGTTCCTGATCCCATAGAGAACTTTGGGGGCTCTTCATGGGGTCTTTCAGAATAAAGCTACGGGGGGGGGTGTGTGTAATTGAGAGCAGTACTTTTCATTTCCACCCTTCTCCAGTGCATTTGGGTAATGGGGTGGAATTCCGCATAGGTCTAAATAGAGCAGGAAAGAGTGAATTGTACAGCACGATAATGGGGGTGCCGCTCAGGCATTCAGGATGCCTTCCACTCTGCTCAGAATAAAACAGGAACTAAACTAAATAATGTTTACTCCTTATTACACTAAGTAAAGTTCAGCACTAGTTTCTGCCTAAACTCTCATCTTAGTTTCTTTTGGGGTACCAATATGTTAAAAATGGGACTATTTGCTCACATGTCCACTGTTACACATGATTTCTAATCTAGGTTAATGTCAGTCTCCATAATGTGATTCCTTTGTGCTGGTCCCTCACTCCCCATATGCTTTGCTTTCTATATGAGGTAGGGCCCATTTTGCTGAAAGCTTCTTTTAAAAAGCAACACTGCTCGCAGATAACTCTGACAGTGGTTCCAGTTCCTGAACTCTGCCAGCCACTTCCAGGAAGCACAAACACCAGCAATAACCCTCCACAGTGTCTATTTTCCCCCCGGCTGATTCATAGCCAGATGTATGTCTGCAGCTGACATTTAATAACACCAGAATGTTCTTCTGAGTAGGAGGAGTAGGTGACTGCTTCTGGGGACATGACTCAGAGGACTGGGGAAACCCTCCTTTTACCAAAATACTTCCTACCTTCTGTCTGATGCCTAAAATTCTCCCAAGAGAACTCTCTTTTCTTCTGGTTAAGGATCTAGTTCTTGTTAAATGTTTTGGGAGAGGTTAACACTCTAAACCAGACCTTATCACACATCAACGTGCCTATGAATTACCTGGGAGATCTTGTAAAACTGTGAATTCTTGTCTCAGTAGGTCTAGAATAGGGCCCTTAAGTGTCTACTTCTAACAAGCTTGCCGGTGATGCTGCCATTGCTGGAGGGTAGGGCACACTGAATTGCAAGGTCAGACAAGTGGGTTTCAAACTTGGCTGTGCATTACAATCTCCCAGTGAGTTTTTACCAATCCAGACATCAGACTATGCCTCAGACCAAATAAATGCGATTCTCTAGGGGTGACCTAGACCCAAGTAGTTTTTGAAGCTTCCCAGGTGATTCCATTTCCTGAGCATTTGAGAACAAGTGCTCAAACCAGTGGCTCTTGACCCCGCCTACTGGTTACAGTCATCAAGGAAGCTTTTAGAAAATACCAGCACCCACGCTGGCTCTACTCAAGATCAATAAATCTGAGTCTCAGGCAGTGAGGTCCAGGCATTTGGCCTGTCTAAAACGCAGCCTGAATTTTTCTAATGTGCAGCTCTGTTTATCAGCCTTTCTAACTTCATGTGGATGAAGTCTCTGGGCAGGAAGGGTGGGAAAGGCAAGAAATGGAAATGCTCAGAGAACTGGGGGCCACAGGAAGGGCAGAAATGTGAAAAAGCTGTAAAATGGGGGAAGGTTGGGGAGCTGGCCATTTTGTACATTGTACAATTTTGCCCAGGGCTTCCCTGGCCTGGTGAGTATCAGAAAGAGAATTTCGGAAGATCTGATCCTGGTTCTGTCTCAGACTGGTTGGCTTGAGCAGTGGGCAGGGTACAATGTGAAAGCTAAGTCTGCTTTTTTTAAAGGCACAGTGATAGAGAGGGAGCAAGAGCTCTTTCATCAGCTAGGTCACTCCTCCAAATGGCCACAACAGAAGCCAGGAGTACAGAACGCCATCTGGATCTTCTACATGAGTGGCAGGGGTTCAAGTGCCTGGGCCATCTTTGGCTGCCTTTCCAGGTGCACTAGCAGGGAGCTGGCCTGGAAGCAGAGCAGCAGGGATTGAACCGGCAATGGCATGGGATACCTATGCCTCAAACAGCAGCTTAAGCCACTGTTCCAAAACTCCAACCCCTACTAACTCTTTTTCACTGTTCTCTAAATTAGAGGCCTCGGCTAAGGTGACAAACTGCTCTGATTTACCCAGGCCTGTTCTGGTTTCGGTCTGAAAGTTTGCCATCCTATGGTTGCTCGCTGCCCTCTCTATTCTGTGGCAGGAACCCAGAGCTCAGGATGTGGCCACAACAGAGCATCAGGCTTATGCTTTTGGCTGATCACTTAGAAGCAAAGAGTCCTCAATGAGTTCTTAAGCATACCTCATTCATTGTTGATGCTGAGGGCCAGGTCTAATTAAGATGGGGAATTTGAAGAAACCTGACCCCGGATGCCAAGCTAGAGGACAATTGAATAGTTTCTTTTCATTTTTTCCTGCTGTTTCTTAAGAGACCCTCCCCACCTTCACAAGCACTTAAGCACATGCACACATATATGTCGATCATTGGTTGGTTGGCACATCACTGACCTACATAGGCACAGAGGGCAAAGAGATTCTGAGGAGCTGAGGAAGAATTGTGGTCTGTGCAGAGCTCTGATCTGACAGATGGGTGGAACCTACTCAGAAAGTATTTTCGAAGCATGTGGCTTGAATGCAGATTAATGTCATGCAAAATGAATATGCAAATGTTAAGACACCAAGTCACAGAGTAAAATGCCACATAAGAGGAAGATAGGGTTAATCAGGAAAGACCTTTTGAAGATGTGAATGTCACCGTATGAAATGAAGATAATGTCACCTTTCTAAGAGACAAAACATGGCCAAAACATCACAACTGAAACCACTCAAAGTACTTAATAAAGGGAGGAGTAAAAACGAGATGATTCAATGATCCATGTTCTAGTTCATAGACGTAGGATATAATTTCTGCAGTGACCTACCATTAGCACAATCGAAACCTGTTTTTGAAACCATTTCAGTTTGTATTATCAGGCTGCTGGTAGCTGGTTTCCTTGATTTAGAAGCCATTAGGAGTTTCTTACTTAAATGGGGACTTTGGGTCAGACTCCCTATCAGTGGTTCTCACATTTGACAATCTGTCAAAGTCATCGGGAAGACCTGCTAAAGAGAGGCTAGGCCCCATTCTCAGGGTTTCTGATTGAATAGGCCTTAGGCAGAACCTGAGAATCTCCACTTTTAATAAGTTATAAGGTGCTGCTGCTGGTCCAGAGACCACACACTGAGAAAGAATGAACTAGAGCACCGTCCCTGAGAAATCTTATAGACCCTGTAATTCAGCTCCTCTTACAACAGACCTTGTCATTTAGAACATCATGACCAAAACTGCAGGATGTAAAAGGCATGGAAATTGGAAGCTGAGAAAGCTAGATGCCATCTGGAGAAACAAACTGAAAACATCTTTATTTTTGTTTGTGGCTAGAGCCATATCCACTGAAACATGGTATTTCTGGATTTTATGTATGTGTAATTAAAGTGAATCCTTACCATTGTGACTTAAAAATAAAGAACGTCAATCTCTTTGGGATGAGGAAATTTTGTTTTCTTATGAGTGATAACAGGGTCACTAAGTTTCATTCTAAACATGGAAAGCAGAATATGGCATAAAGTCCATCGTTTTCCATGAATCAGTCTTTTTACTGGGTAATCATTGGGACTGATGAGTTTCTTAGAAGTTTAGTTATGCCGATGAGGTAATTCAATCAGTTGCTCAGAAGACACTACAAAATACACTTGAATTAAAACTGTATTTTAAATTAATACAGGGGCCGCTACTGTGGCGCAGTGGGTTAACACCCTGGCCTGAAGCACTGACATCCCATATGGGCACCGGTTCTAGTCCCAGCAGCTCCTCTTCTGATCCAGCTCTCTGCCATGGCCTGGGAAAGCAGTAGAAGATGGCCCAAGTCCTTGGGCCCCTGCACCCACGTGAGAGACCTGGAATAGACTCCTGGCTCCTGGCTTCTGCTTGGAGCAGCTCCAGCCATTGCATCCATCTGGGGAGTGAACCAGCGGATGGAAGACCTTTCTCTCTGTCTCTACCTCTCTCTGTAACTCTTTCAAATAAATAAAATAAATCTTTAAAAAAATAAATTAATACAAGACAGAAAGCTCTACGTACTTCTGTAAGCTACCTGAACTACAATGCCTAAAGCAAATGCTGCTAACTCCAGGATCTTAGACAAAATCTGCTACAACTTCTATTTCTCCTAGAGGAGTTAGCAGCATTTGCTTTAGGCATTGTAGTACTTCTATAAGCTACCTGAACTACACATCCTGTGACAGTTGTTGCCTCTATTTATATTTTCGAGGATGTCTGCATAAAAAGCAGAATATTTTCTATTGGAATAGAAAGAAAATGTCCCTGTCCAGGGGGCAAAGGAAAGACTCATTTCCTGGCCAGGGCAAAAAGATAATGTCTTTTTCTGGGACTAGGCTTGGGTAGGTTTGCCAGTAGCACTTAGAAAACTGAGTGTTTCTCATCTTGGAGTTCCTCAACTATTACACAGATCCCTTATGGGCACAGCAGCCCCATAGTCTGCTGCACACCATACCTTTGGATTTTGGTGTCAAGAACCAATGGGAACAGGAAACTCAGGCTCTGTGCTGTGCCTTGAGTAATGAAGTCCTGTGTCTGGGACCTAGAGGTCTCATGTCTTCTGCTAGCACAGATGAGACTGTAGCAGGTTAACCTGCTGGCTTGCAGGCAGTATAAAATCTTGGACCCTTTGCAGTCCTTGATAAATGGCTCAGACTTATTCCTCTTGAGGTATTTAACAATCTTCACTTCTAGGAGATGTCCAGTCTCCAACATTTTCAGCCTTCTGCATGAACTGTCTGAGTGACTGAATTCAACTTTGTTGAAACTCCAGGACAAAAAGATGTAGATACCGCCAGTTGGAATTGGCTGGTGTGTACTGAAATGATAGGGCCTGGGGGCCGGCACTGTGGCGTAGTGGGTAAAGCCACCTCTTGCATTGCCGGCATCCCATATGGTCGCCAGTTCAACCTGGCTGCTCTCCACTTCTAATCCAGCTCTCTGCTATGGCCTGGGAAAGCAGCAGAAGATGGCCCAAGTCTGTGGGCTCCTGCACCCATGTGGGAGACCTGGAAGAAGCTCCTGGCTTGTAGCTTTGGATTGGCACAGCTCTGGCAGTTGCAGCCATCTGGGGAGTGAACCAGCAGATGGAAGACCTCTCTCTCTGCCTCTTTCTCTTTCTGTGTAACTCTGACTTTCAAATAAATATATAAATCTTTAAAAAAAATAATAAAGCCTGAATGATATAGGCAGGGCACCACAAAAGTTTGCTGTATCTCTCCTGCTGTCCACGTTTCTCACTATGCAGACCACTAGTGAAGAGCATGAGAGGGACATGTTACAAGACGAAGCCATCACCAGTATAGGACACTAAGTCATGAAAGATGGTTTTGGGGAGCCATTGGGTATTTTAATCAAAGCAGCTATTCTTTATTGAGCATCTACAATGTACTAGGCATGATACCAGGGACTTCCAGTATATTAACATAAATCTTAAGTTTCATAGCTTTATTTTCATATTATATGAGAAACCATTTTAAAAAGAATTTAAGAAACTAGTTGAAAATGAACCATTAATGCTGATTTCTTCCTTTGTTGAAAAAGCAAATGTGCCAGTGCTCAAGCTCAGCTGTGTTTGCTCTGAAGCCAGTGGTCTTTTTACTATGCCATTGTTATTGCGTTTCTTCAAACTTTCTGTACATATGAAGAAATAAAATGCAGTTCCCAGCATGCATGATTCATCTTAGGTGTTGAATTGGTTTTTGACTTTTTATTTTTTTGAAAGAGAAAGCTTATATCTTCATTAACCTAGTTTATATAATGTGTCTATGAAATAATTTATTCTTTACTTAATATAAACATTAAACTAAGGCCAAAACTATGTTGCCATTGATCAATAAATTCCCTTAATTCAAGTTAAAATATTCAACTGTTATATATTTTTGAGAATCATATCAATCTGTTATATTCCTATATTTTAAAAGGCTAGAAATTAGTATAATAGCTATTAAAATAGAAAACTCCAAATATATTGATGTTTTCTTGTTTAGCTAAGTGAATCCTGTTCTTTTATTGCCATGTAGACATATCCTGTTTATTTGAAGTGGATGATTATGTCCCAAGAGCAATCTCAATTTATGTTGCTAATAGTTCATAAATAAATCTCTTCTCCACTCCTAAACTCCAAAAGAACCCTCTGAGATTCAATCTTCCATGGTTTATCTTAGCTGCTGTGTGATAGTATTGAGAACTGTTGGTAAAAAAAGAACCCAGTTATTTCTGAACTAAGTGTAGAGATGAAACTAAAGAATATGTGTTGAAAGCTAGCGAGGTGGTGAATATTATTCCCTCTAAACATTTTCCCAAGATGTTTAAAAACAATGTGGAAATTCAAATGAAAAATCTCTACATAAATACGCTTAGTGCAGGGATTTTGGATTTTTTACATGAAAGCCTTTTTCTATTACAAAGCGATTCTTAGAGTGTTTTCCCCTATGCTTTTCTTAGGCCAACTAAATGTCAGTGCACATTGAAAAGGAGCATTCAGGATACAATTCAAGCGTTTCAATTAAGCTATTGCTAAAGTTATCTGTCTTATCACCTACAAACTTTTTCAAACTCACTTTTTTATGTCTAACAAATGATAATATACTCAGACTCTATTACTTTAAGAAAATTGATCTATTTTATTCTTAAATCTAGCAGCATCCATTTGTCACACACAGGTTCTAAGGTCCCTTTGAAGACCACATTTAAAGTAGATAGGTATTAAAGTTTGCTTTAAATTTCATTGTCAAAGTGTCTATGTTTTATCTCATTTAAAACTCATTGAGATAGGGGCTTGGAGGAATAGAGCTTCAGGAATTAAGAATGTCTATCATCTCTATTTAAAAATTACTTAGAAATGCATATGGAATATGGTTGAGGACTCCACCTTGCAAGCAAAGGTTATTAACACATGTTGGGAAATGAATGAACGCAGGGAGGGGGAGAACTTCTTTAGGGAATTGAAAGGTCATGGCTAGCTTCTAAGAATAAAAATCCTTTTGGTTCCTGGCTCCTGGCTTCAGCCTGATCCAGCCCCAGCTGTTGCTGCCATTTGAGGAGTGAACCAACTTATGGATCAACTGAGGGATCATCTCTGTCTCTCTGTCACTCTGCCTTTCAAATAAATAAATAAGTAATAGGAGTGTCAAAAAAAAAAAAGAATAAAAATCCTTAGATTCCATAGGTCCTAGAAAGGAAATAAGATGAGCACTGTGGAGTCTAGGGTCAATGCTACCTGTTAGGTCAGCTATTCTAAAAACCTGGGAAGTCATCTGAGGGAGGAAAAAAAATTAGAAGGATAAATACCTGACATTGTGGCCCAAGGTTATGTTTGGGGAAGGAGGACCATTGACTAATGATACAATGTACAGCCACATGAAGAGCACTCTGGGTGATAATCCTGACATCCTTGGCTTCAGTGCAAGACAGGGGGAAATCAGGAGTTGGGATGGAGAGAGAATGAATTGGAAATCCAGAACAGATGGACTCATCTAGGGCCTGGGTGTGTATCAAAGCTGGCCAGAGCAGCCCTTTCTTCGGAGGAAGTGTGCTTCTACTTTCAGCCTAAAGAGCAATGAGTGAAGGTGGGAGCTGACAGAATAGGCAATCAACAGCAGAGACTGCCACACCAAGAAGGAGATAATGAATTTGACTAACAGTGCTTGGCCAGGACTCACCCCGTTTCTCAAGTGACTGGAGCCATGAAGATTCCATCTTTATGTGCAACTGACCAGTCTCTGAGAATTCTGAAATTCAACATTTCCAGAAATAAACTTGTTACCCAAATTGATTTTTCTAGCTGTATTCTCCAGCCCTATTGGTGGCTGGCCCAGCCATTGACCCAGCAACCTTCCATTGATCCTCACATCCAATCAGACAAACTTGCCAATCTTTCCACTCCTCATAGCGCCTCTGTTACCACTGCCTTAGTTCAAGCCTTATCTTTCTTCACCCAGTTATCAAGTTGTTGGATATAAAATATAAATCTAGCTATATCACACCACTACTGAAAACAGTCACTGGCTTCCCCACTCTGCCCCTGTGGATAACAAGCAAGCTTCTTTGTATGATAAAGCAGTGTGCTGGTAAACAAGTGCTGTTTTTATAAAATGCCCTGATTTTTAGTGTTTGCAAATATCCATGGTGTAAATATTCCCACTATGGCCTATTGCAAGCTACCACTGTTTAAAAACCAGCTCACACAATTTCTAAATAATTAGCAATTGGTTGCTAGCTGGCTCCAGCAAAACAAATAACATCAAACTCCTGAGGCTGCAATGCCAGATAACGTCTATAACTAGCCAATCTTTTTCTCAAAATTTAAGCTTTGAGATGTGCTTGCAGTTCCCTGTGTTTTCCACGATATTTGTCACAAGTATGCTTTTGTTTTTGCTGCCTGAAATATCTGTCCATGACACTTCCTTTTCAACACCCCCTACCCCTCCCCTGCCACCCTGAGTGAAACTAATTCTTTCATCTTAAGGAATTCTTCTATACAGTCAGGACCTGGCTTAGAGGAACCCTCAAAGAAGCCTTCTCTCCTTCATCTAGAAGTTGACCCTGGGCTGAGGATTCATGTACATGTGATTTATTAGTAGGCATTCCCAGGAAAAACCAATAGAAATGTGCAGAAGCAAAAGCAGCTGGAAGCTGATGTGTGTGAAAATGCAAAGGGTTTCCAGCAGGTAAGGGTGGTGCACAGAGTGTGTCACATTACTGCCATATCTATCCCCTGCTCTCCAAAAGACATATGCATGCACATGGGCACACACATACCACTCAGGCTGACTTGGTTTCCCTCCTCAGTACCTCTATGATATACTGGGTGCATACCATCAGTGCAGTTACTCATTGTTCACAGTGACTTCTTCACACACCAGTGTCCCCCATTTTACTGCGACTGCCATGAGGATAGGAATCATTTCTCTCTGAAGTACAGTGTCAGGTGCAAAATAACTGCTCAATAAATGTGTATAAATTAAATGCATAAGGGAGAAAACCACGGTAGCAGTGCAAATAGAAGAAATTGGAGTTGAGAAAGGGGTATGAGTGGAGTAGAATCTTGGAAGGCTGGATGGAAAATTGAGGCCTGTGAATCTTTGAATAGGTCCTCAGCTTTCAGGTTTGGTGTGGTCTGCAAAGATAGCCTTAAGACAACATAAGCATGGGAATCTTGGAAAATGGTTCTTCAGGCCCTTAGGGATTAGCTTGCTGCTCTTTTTCCCTTTTAAAAAGCATTATAAATTGTCAGGGGCACTTAGAAATTATAAGTAAAGTGTTGGTATTATGAAAGAACCTCTGCTAGGCCTCCAAGCTAGAGCTTGAAGAGGTTTGAATGCATTGTTCATGGGGATTTCCTCGAAGTGTGATTAGCACCTAAGTACACTTCAAACTACAGCTCCACTGCTTGCAACATGTAATTATGAATATTATGAGCATGACTAATTTGACAAGTAATATAGAGGGTGGATATTAGATAGGAGTGATAGTATTTGCCAATATATGCTGCAGAGTTTAATTTTGCACTGCCACCAGGATTATCTGTGGGTGCCAAACAAACCTTACGTAGATAATGGATGTTAGGAAAGCAATGAAAGAGTAGTATTCCTTCCTCCTTCTCTCCTTTCCAAATTAATGGTTCAAGGCAATTGGTTAAACTATGCAAGCCACAAGGAAAGCTGAATTCTAATGATCATTGATTAAAAGTAAATCATTCTCCATTCTTGAATATTAGAATGTACTCTCCTTGCCAATTCTTTTTCTTGGAATTCAAGGCATTTGAGTCAGCTGGGGGTACTCGGTGAACATTTGAGTGACATCAAATCCAAGGGGAACAAAAGGAGGTTATGATAATTACCTGGGAAAAAATTCTGAATATTCTAATCAAGGAAAGACTAAAGAGAGGGAGAGGGAGGGAGGGAGGGAGGAAGGGAATATCATTATGTTCTTAGAATTGTATCTACAAAGCACATTGAATCTGTTAAAATCTAATTAAATTTTTTTTTAAAAAAAGCATGACAGAGAAATCTGAGACAAGGACTAGGATATAGTGTCACTAAAGCATTTTGGTAACAACTTGCATTAAAAAAATGCATTTCCCTTGCTCCTAATCTGCCTCAAGAACTCAAAGGAAAATTTGAGGTTTTCTATCTCTGTTAGCCTTTCTATCTAGTTACCCAGGTCCTCTTTCTTACAAGTTCAGAATGCCATGGACATGAAACCAGCCTTGGGATAGATAGAGCAGGGGTCTGTTGACAAGGATTTGAGGTGCTTCAGGAGGTACCATTGTTTTAGGTCAGGAGGTGGTTTGATCTTTAAAGAATGCACAAATTCAGCTCCTTAAAAGGTGACAAATCAACAGGCTTAAAGGAATAGGTTGACAGATGTTAAACCAGGGGTTTGAATGTGGGTTGGAGGAGGTGGAGGGAAGAAACAAAGAAAGGCAGGAAACAAAGATAGGATTCTGGCTGCAAAATATCTATTTTGGTGTTTTCATGAGGTTTGGTTCTATGCATAGCATCCCATCCTGGATTATTCTCTTTGAGACAGAATCATTCTTTAACCTTTGAGATGCATCAGCCTGTCCAGAGATGTTGGAGTAATTTATCTAATTTCTTTCAACCCCTTTCATCATTTCACTCCCATGTGAATCTATTTGATCTTCCCCTGGCTTTTTAGCTGGGCGTACCCATCAGGCACTGGCTACTGAAAATTAAATTAGTGATTTCAATGTAGAGTGGTCACCTACTCCCACCCACAAGATAATTCCCTAGTCTCACCTAAGTTCCTTATTAAAACCCCACCTATGGAAATGTCAATTAGTGCAGCCATTATGGAAAGCAGTGTGGAGATTCCTTAAAAAATTAAAAATAGATACACCATATGAAATAGTAATCCTATGTATGCAAGGGCAATGAAATCAGTTTGTGAAATACAAACAACCTGAGTTTCCATCCAGTGTTGAATGATTAAAGAAAAATGTGCTCTATGTACACCACAGAATCCTATTCAGCCTTAAAAAGGGCAGTGGAGGGAATCTTGTAATTTGTGACAACATGGATGAACCTGATGGACATTACGTTAAGTGAAATAAGACACAGAGAAACACCACGTTAGCTCATTTATATGTCGAATCTAACAAAGTCCAACTTGTAGAAGGCGAGGGTAGAATTGTGATTAACAGTGGCTGTGTAGGTAGGCTTGCAGAGATGTTGGTCAAAGGATGAATAAGCTCAAGAGATCTACTGTACAGCATGGTGACTACGTTTAATCACAACGTATTGGATACTTGAAAATCAGTACGAATTGGTTTTAAGTGTCCTCACCATAAAAAGTAGGAATGTGAGAGAATGCAGATGTTAATTAGCCCCATTTAACCACTTTACAATGTAGAACTATTTCAAAACATCTTGTACACCCCAAGTATATACAATTTTTATTTGCCAATTAAAAATAAAAGGCCTGACTGCTTCATTTCTCTCTGGTCTTGGGCACCTGGCCGTGTGTTCACCCGCCTTCCCTCTCTAGCAGTTTTGTGCCCTTATGTTCCCTCTGGCATTCATATCTTGGCACCCTTTTCTGGCTTCAGTTTTGCTTCCTCCTGGCCTCAGAAGTGCTCCCCGCTGCCTGCTCCAGCCCCCATGCTTGCATCTCGAAGGAAAAGAAGGAGAAGATGTTCTTGTCTCATTCCCACTGCAAATCTGGGAGCTAATTCTGCCAAAAGAACCATGTGGCATTTTAGGGAAAGGCTGAAAGCACGAAGGGGAGGGGCGTAGTGCTCCGTGGTTGGTTCTGTTGAGGTACACAACTTCATAATTAGAGCTGCTCTTGTTCTAGTACCTTGTGACCTCGGCAGAGGGTGTAATTAGCATTTAGAAAGTCATTTTGCTGGCTTGTTTTCAATATTCACTAAAATCCTCACATTTTCTGGGTTAGTATTTGTAACCCTGTTGAGATTTTTTATTTTTCAACCCATTTCCTACTAAGAATAGAACCTGACGTAAATGAACCCCTCAAGAGAGAAGATCTAGAGCAGCGTTTCTCAAATTGGAAGCGCAGTCCCATCACCTGTGGGGCCTGTTCAAATGAGGTTCTGGTTCAGGAGATCTGGGGCAGGGCCTGAGATTCTGTGTGTCCAACAAGCCCCCAGGTATTTCTGATGCTGCTGGGCCAGGGGCCACACTTTGAGTGGCTAGGATTTCAGTGAGTCTTGATGACAGACTTTTCAGCTATGATTAAAGCGCAATAATTGGGTGATGGTGGTTCTATTTAAGACCTAGCTTTTCCCACAAGCATGTATATGACTCCTACTTCACTTTGGAAAGAATCTGGGAAAACTTTGGACCCTAAGACAGATAATAGTCAACTGGCCAGTTTTCTTGTGCAACTTCTCAAAGATCTCTTCTGATGGTCTGAAAAGAGAAAGGAAGATGAGAGTCTTGATCCAGAATCAGTTCTGTGCCTAGGAGAGTTTTAGGTTGATGTTGCCTGCAGTTAATGTTGAACTAGGGACTCCCTGGGGAAGTATTCAGTGTTTCAGATCTGAGACCCTGAGACACACAGAAATAATCAGGACCAATCAAAGCTTCCTAAATTCAGCATTCTTTCAGACTGAAAAAGCATTCATGTGTAATTAACACTGGTGGCAAATAAGTCAGTGACTATTTCTCATCTCCTATTTTTGATCACTCTTTTTTTTCTCTTCCCTTGAGATGTTTCTTTTGATTTCAGTTATTGATGGGTTATCACAGATATTTTCAAAGTCACTGCAGAGAACTTAGTAAATCCTTTTTTTCCTACTTTGTTCTAGTAATAATATTAGCCTTAGGCATGGTAACCACCCTGGCAACCCTTGCTGAATATCCAAATCAAAGCTATGGAAATACTAGGAGGAAACAGGCTAGAACCCAGAGCTGGCCACAGGATCTACAGTGTACTGTAATTAGTTGTCTGCACTCCATCTCCAGTCTGCCCTCTCCCTCTCCTTACTCTCCTCTTTCCCCATTCCATTGCCCTCTCCCAGACACATTTCTCTATCTTCTTGATCCTCAGCAGATAGCACAGTGAGGGTCCGTCAGGGTTTTCCTCCCAAGTCCTTGTTGAAGCTGCCGGAGATTGCTTGAGTATATAGGGCAGGCCTGAAGCGGAAACGCCTCCCCTTTTCTGACTTGATCCATCATTGTTAAGAAGGGGCCTCAAAATGGCTTAAGTATCTGTGCTTTAGTATTTAGCATCACATTTGTTATTTTATGAACTAGTGTTCCCTGTTGAGTCTTGGGCTAATAGAAAGTGATAGATACAGTAATTTTAAAAAGAAATCTCTTTAGGTTGTGGGTAACAGAAGTGTAAGTTCATAAACTTGGAATTGAAGGAAATTTGGTTGATCCAGCTTTCAGAAACCTGGGAGTGATTTACATTTGTTGACATCCCTGCTCCCTCCAGGCTGCCTTATTTGCTTTCCTTTGTCCCTCCATTCTTTAAGCAGGAGACTCACAGGCATTTAGTTTGTTATTTTCCATGACCACAGCTAAGGCTAACGGAAGATACCCTGGGCCTGCAGAATTAAAGAAGTTCCTAAATAAACAGGCCTTGCTTAATGCTGATTTTTCCCATCTTGAGCTTAGCTTTCATCTGATATACAAAGCTCTTCAAAAATTTGCCAACATCATTTACTCACAGCAACTGTATTATCATCTCAGCACCACAAGGAGAATGTGCCAGGGCAACCCGGCGTGGTTCCATCTTTGATGAGGTCTTAGGTTTACTTGGTCAATCTCTAGCCAAGCTATGGGCTCAACTCATTGTTATAGCTGCAAGAATGCCATCTTTCTGTAGCGTAACAGCTGATTTTTCTAGATCCCTCTGACCCACACATTTCTCTTCAAACTGATTTTAGTCAAACTAATTAACCCTGATAAGTCTCCCTTCTTTAATATACTAAACCCCTCTGCAGGTCTGCGCTCAGTAGCATCCATTTGGAATCCACCTTGGACTTTCAGACCACATGCCACTCCCTGTAGGTAAGCCAGGCCTGGACATCTGCTGTGGAGCACATAGCTGCAAAGTCTGCAACTCAGAAAGCACCCATGGTTCTGACTGCTGAGTTTGTGAGTTTCATGAATGAAGGGCTCTATCCTTCCTAATCTGGCCATGAGACTATTTTACCACTGTGGATTCTTTTTTTTTTGTTTGTTTTTTTCCAAATGCACATGGCCGCCTTATTCATTTCTGACTATAAGAATAATCTGTGATTTGTGTAAAACTTTCAAACAATGTAGATTAGTACACTGAAGTAAGGAAAACATTACCCTAAATTCCACTATTTGGAGATTAGTAGGTTTCACAGGCCCTTTTTGCACATGGGTACAATTTTCTGCAGCTGAAATGTACTCTTTTGACTGAATATATTGTTATCACTTCAGCAAGTACAGATATTAAAATAGGTATTTATTTCCACTGGATTGAACTGCAATGTAAACAGAAGCCTATGGCTCTTTATAATTTCTATATCTTCACCTTATTTTCCCGCCTCTACCCCATTTCTTTCTTTTCACTCCTTTCCCTCTTACCAGGACCCTTGGCAGCCCCTGAGGGGCAGTTTTGGCTGCTGCAGTTGCCAGGGAGAGGAAGAGCAGGAAGGAGGTGCAGGTGGTTGGGCAGCAGGAGGCACATTCCATGCTGTCACTTCCAGGAGAATTGGCCCTCTCTACTCATGCCAGGTGGGAGGCGAAGTGATGTCAGTCTCCCATTTTATACCGTTTCCTCAGTTTTTCTACTCCCTCCACCCCTTTTCCTCTTTCGCAGGCAGCAGAAGGGAGGCATCTACATGGTTATCAAGCTCCTCTGGCAATTCTGAGTTGGGGGCACATGGCTACTCTCTGAGACATGCTGCTCCACTCATTGCAGACCAGGTGCAGCTCACGGCTGAATAGGAATCACCTGGGGAGATAGTTAATCATACAAACTCCTGCACCTCATTCCTGGAGGTTCTGATTCTGTAGAGCTGGGATGCGGCCCAAGACTTTTCTTTTTCTTTCTTTCTTTCTTTTCTTTTTTAAGGAAGATCCCTAAATACTCCCGATGAGCAGCCTGGTTGGCCAGGCTCTCCTCTCCAGCTACTCCAAGTGCGGTTCATAGATCAGCATCATCATCACCTGTGAGCTTATTAGAGCTGCAGGATTGCAGGTGTCGCCCCAGTCCTGCTAAATCAGGGTCCGTATTTTAAAGGAATGATCCCCTGGTGATTTGGATTGCACACTGAAGTTTGAGAAACTCTGCTTTCTTCCAGTACTATAGGATGGGGAATTTTTTTCCTTGTTGGATTTAAATAAAACATTGTGGCTTACCTGATTCCCACCTGTTGGTGAAATTTCACAAAATGTACCTATAACTTATGGCAACATTTTCCTAAGAGAAGGTGATAAATAGTATAAAGATAATAGGAAGTTAAAGGAAACTCTACATGATTTTGAACATTGGCCTACCTTTGATTTTATGCATGAAATCTTCATGAAAGAAACCAAGATTTACGTAAGTATTTTAAAGGTTAAAATTGGAGCATGTTTTTAGAGTGATCTGACATCTCAGCTCTTAAATAACAGCTCTTCGTGAAAAATTCAAGAGATTCTAGGTAATGTTTGTACTAACGTATGCACTGCTGATGTCCAGCCAATGACAAATGCATTTCAGAAGAAAAATGGAAAATGAATGTTCAATTTAATCAGTGCACTCTTACCCTCCCACTAGTTCTTGTGGGGCCATCATTCAGGGACAACTTTGGCCTTCTGCATTGTTTATGAGAGCTTAACTAGAATTGTGATTCACCTAGATTTGTCCCAGAAAAATCTAAGCCTCAACATGTTGAGTATTCCACTTATTATTTCATAAAGATACTGTAAAGAAATACTGCCTTTTCTCTCACTTAAAGGAGGTCATGGAATTATTTCTCCATTTATTTAGTTTCAATGCAGGATAAAACCAAAGGAAAGTTGTTCATGATAAACTGGTTTTTAGGGCCCTATAACTTCCACTCCCAGTGTTTTCTCTTTTGAATGTGTCTTGATTCCATGTCGTTCTTACCTTCTCTGTGTCTTCTCACTCATCACAAAACTCACTCCCTGATGATTTCCAAAACCTTGGTAATACTGCATGCATTAAAGATTGTTTCAGGCTCCCCATAACAGACACCTATCTCTAGAGAGTTTGGTTTAATCCAAAAATGATGCCCCTCCACTCAAATCTGGGAGGGTGTGGCCCAACAAAGCACCATAATAATGGCTCTGTGATGCAATCAACAAATTAAGCTCCTATCTTCCTGTTGTGCCAGGGATAGTGTGTAGTTCATGTCCTCGGGTTTACAAAATTGCTGTTGTGCTTCCACCAATTGTGTCTATCCTTCATGAAGGAAGGATAGAAAAGGGAAAGATGTACTATTTTTAGAAATCTGCCTCTTTTAACAAGCTTCCTGGGCAGCCCCCAACTGATTTCCATGTACAGATCCTAAGCCAGTGGTGGGTCACATGACACTCCTAGCTGAAATGGAATCTGGGCATGTTGTTCCTCTGCTTCCCACTCCCAGTTGAAGTTCTATAACTACAAAGAAGGGAACAATGGATATTAGGTAGTTATCAGGACCTGCCACTATCACTAAGGTGTTAGAAAATCACAAGATCTCTGCATAGTAATGTTAAAAAAATTATAATTCTTGAATAGTAGAATCTCAGGCCTTAGCTTCTGTGTAGTTAGTCTTTGTGCTTAATGATGAGAAATTCCTATTACCTCTTGGTTCTCAGTATGCAGAATACTTGCCTGCTCTGTCTGGGTGTAAATTGGACCCTGCTTAGATAAGAAAGCACAGCCTCGACAATGTGAGACTAGGTCCCCTTAGCTCAGCCCCAGCTGTGCTCTGCTCTGCTTTGGGTCATGATGTTCCTAAACAGTCTCTAAAACAGGAAAATCCTACCCAGGCCCTGCTTTTATTTTGAGAAAGTGTCAGAATAGTTATCCTGAGCTGTATTATTTGTATTAAGTTTTTATCTGGTTGAGATTATAATGCAATCAATAAATGCTTCATTTTTAAAATTACACCATGTATTTCAGGTAAGGACTTAGTAAAATCAAATTCTTAAACAACCTCCATTTTTAATGAGGGTGCTCTGGTTTTCCAGTCTGGATAGGCCCTTGATCTGGCACTTATACTCTCTGGGGGACAGGACACTACTGGATAGAAGGATAGTTGTCTTTCTGGCCTCAGGCTTACTGTTGGAAGAATGGGAGGCAGGTCTCTAGGGCAGTGAGCTTGGATACCTGTGGAAAACACTGACTTCAACAGAAAGAGGGTTAGTCATCAAGCCTAGAAACTGAGAGCAAGAGAAACTAGAGAATTGTTTTTTCTGCCTTTGGAGACTGGAGGGAGAAGTGTGAAGAAGGAGAGTGCTGAATCTTAACCACTAGGGCACCAGGGAACTTAGAACTGTGAAGAATGAACACAGATGTCTCCCTGGATCTAGGGCAGGTCAGAGGATGCCTTGTGCAACCAGGACTAGGTACTTGTGTTTTTATATGACCTCATCTCAGAAATTCTACAGCACTGCTTTCATCTTTCTTGTGTGGTCTAGGCAGCTAGAAGCCTGCCTAGATTCAAGGAAAGGAGTCATAGAATAGCCCAGTGTTGATGTGAGGAATGTAGATGAATTGGAGGCAAACAAATGTATGCCTACTCACTAAACTTGCAGTTGGAATCTTGGCTAATATTTTGTAGCTGTGTGACCTTGGAAAAAATTCAGCTTTTGTTATATCTACTTTTCTCATCTATTAAACAGTAGGTCCCAATCTCATGGGGTTTAGATGAGGAGTACATGAGATAAACTTACATTGACGCATCTAGCACGTTGCATGGAATATAATGAGTGTCTAATACTGCTTGAGCCTAAAATTTAAGAAGGTTAAGGAACATCCAGCCTCAAGTAGGGGTTGTTTTCTCAAATACATATACCTAAGACATACCCTGGCCAAGGATATTCCTAGTTCAAGAGTTAGACTTGTATCCAAGACTACCAGACACGATATTTGAGATATTCAATGTTTACGGACACAAATATTTTCTAAACATTTTATCCTCTCCCCCAAACATATATACAAGGTGTCTTCAAAAATTCATGGAGAATACATATTACGAAAATATGTATGGATTTAAGATTTTTGTGCCAAAATTCAGTTAATCTTTTAATTTCCTTTGCTGTGAACTTTTTAAAGTCCCCTCATGCTGTCCAGAATTGACCCTTTGAAAATCTCTTTGCTCTGGGTGGCCATGCACATGAAACCTCCGACGGAAGCAGTTTCTGCAAGCTGGCACTGCATCCCCCTGCAGTAGTCACCTCCTGCTGAGAAGCCACCTCCTGCTGCAACCCTGTCTTGACTCCTCTTCCCAAAGATGCCTGTGGGGAGCAACTCGGACTAGACTAAGTTACTGGAATTAAGACTTATTCTATGCATCTGCTCTCCCACAATATGGCGCTGAGAAGGGAGTAACAGCTTCTACACAGCTGCCTCCAGTTCAACCAGTAACCTGCAGGAGCTGATCCCGCTCCTGATTGGAGGAGAGCAGCGTACTCGGCATGTGGGTAGCAGAGTTGGGATTGGTGGAAGAGGACTATAAAGGAGGAGAGAGACAACATGCACCAGGAACATCTAGGGGGAACATCTATTTGAAGGAACACCTGTGCAGCCCCCGAGAGAGCCGGCCGGCGGTGTGCCGCTCCCCCGTGGAAGTGGGGAAAGTGGCAGGGGGAACCGCCCTTCCACGGAGGTGGAAGGATGGCAGCCAACCCGGGAAGAACCAGCAGCAAACCCGGGGAGGGCCGAGCAGACAAAAGAACAGCGCAGGGTCCTGTGTCCGCAAAGAGGGGGAGCGACAGATGCCCCTCTTCAGCATGAAGCAGCCAGAACGATCATCGCCCAGTTCCCCCTAACAGATGTTAGGGCTTCCATCTTCTGGAGGAGGAAATGTGAGTCAGATGGGTTAATAGATAGTCAGAGGATCCCAATGGAATTTGGGGTATAAAATATTTGCTTCCTTCCCCCAAACTTTATCTTTAGCAAGAACTAACAGGCTGCCCTCCTTCCTTCGGAATCTCCAAATTAACCATGAGAATAGCAAGGGAGCTCCTCCAGAGCCCACAGCTTATTGTGAAAACAAATTATCTATCCCACTCTTAGCAGGCCAGACAGGATGGAGAATTGTAAATGAGGTCTTTTGATTTTTTTTTTGTCCCCGCCTGGTAACTGAATGTCAATCTAATCGTCAAGGTTTTTTTTTCCTTGGAAATTGTACTTAAAGCTGACTGCCACCAGTCCCCTGTAGGTTTTTCCTCTTTTGGATGCCCTGCTCCATGCTGGAGGTCCTTGATTCTAATAAATACTTTCAAATCTCAAAGGAAAAAAAGAAAATCTCTTTGCACATGCTTGTGATCTTCACTCTGCTGGTCTGCAAGTTTTGCGGGCACTTATTTTTCTGTTCTTGCATCTATTAAGTTCCTCGCATCTTAAAATGTGTGAGGGTGATTAAGTTATGATTTCCTGGAAAAAGGATGAACATTCTGTCCTTAGATATGAAGTCCTCATTTGGAGATGTTTTTCTCTGAACAAATCATTGTGGTTCCTGGGTATTGTACCATTTAACTGGCTTGGTGTGACAGTTTTAATTAATCCATGAGAAGGATGAGCCTTCTGGGGAGGCTCTCAGGAGCGTCTGACATGACAGACAGCAGTTCCTGCTGAAATAGCACACACATCCTGCCCTGACAGGATCGGAATCACAGGTACCTAGGCATTGAAAATGACCGGGATGGAGAGCTACAATGGACAAAGGAGAATTCTCACAATCCAACAAGTGATCGCACTAGAGAAAATCAAAGTGGACTTAAGAACTGGAAAACAGTTTTCTGTCCATGCTGCATTTGGGTTCTTTTCAGTTTATAGACATCATATCTTTCTGGAAAATTCATTTAATTATGTGATAAATGAAAGCTTAGTAATAGAACATGGAAATATTTTTGATCATGAGATTGTAGAATGGTTCTTAAAATGTAGTTTACTGTAATCAAATGTAGCTGATGCCCTTTTTGTCCCCAAGCCTTTGTCCTCTGCCTTCCTGTGACTTCAGCCATAGCTATGGTAGCCATTTCCAGAACATGTTGAAAGGCCTTTCAAGTTCCTGCTGCAATCCTGCTCAACTGTCTGGGAGTACGTCAAGGTGTGAGAAGTAGGAATTAAGACCTTTGGATGCCACTTCTTGAACCAAGGGAGACAGGAATAGATCCATAAATACTCCACTCCTGATTCCAGCTTCCTGCTAAGGCAGAGCCTGGGAGGCAGTGGTGATGGCTCAAGTAGTTGGATTCCGTATCATCCATGTGGGAGAGCTGGATTGAGTTCTTGGCATCTGGTTCTGGACCCAGCCCAGAATGGCTACTGCAGGCAGTTGGGGGTGAACTAAAAGATGGGAGCTCTACCTATCTTTCTCTATGCCTCTCAGATAACTTCAAAAAAGTTGCAAAACTTTTGCAAAAGGTTTGTGAATTGGGTTTGGAAGGGCTTCCTAAGCATTATAGTAGTGGTAGAAATCAGCAGGAAAAAAATTAAAAATTTGCGCGGCTCAATAGGTTAATCTTCTGCCTTGCGGCACCGGCCCACTGGGTTCTAGTCCCGGTCGGGGCACCGGATTCTGTCCCGGTTGCCCCTCTTCCAGTCCAGCTCTCTGCTATGTCCCGGGAGTGCAGTGGAGGATGGCCCAGGTCCTTGGGCCGTGCACCCGCATGGGAGACCAGGAGAAGCACCTGGCTCCTGGCTTCGGATCAGCGTGATGCACCAGCCTCAGTGTGCTGGTGGTGGTGGCCATTGGAGGGTGAACCAACGGCCAAAAGGAAGACCTTTCTCTCTCTCTCTCTCACTGTCCACTCTGCCTGTCAAAAAACAAAACAAACAAACAAACAAAAAACTAAAAATATGACAACAAATGTAAGTAGAGATTCCAATCTGCAAAATCATTGTATCTGTGAAACAGGAAAATATATTTGTAACACTTATGACAGAGAAAAGATTAATATCCTTAGCATTCAAAAAGCTATTATAAATCAACAAGAAAGACTAATAAAAATTGATTAAGGCTGTGAATAGTAGTAAGCTTACTAATGAAGAGACCTATGAAATACTAAAAAATGAGAAACAAGTAAATGCACATTAAAATAATGAGATATCTTTTCTTAGACAAGCAAGGATTAAAATGATTGCAGACACATAGTCCTGGCTGACATATGGGAAAACAGACCATATACTGATGAATTATTCTGCTGAGAAACTTGGCAATATATATCATATTCATGTATATATTATTTAGTTAAAAAATTCCACATATAATTATTTACCTAAAGGCAGTGATTATATATATAATATATAGATATATAAAGATGGGCAAATAAAGTTTATTTTTATAGAATCTGTACAATTTGTACAAAATAAAGAGGGCATAATCTAAATGTGTCGCTCCCCCTCTTCGTGGAGGAGCAACACCAAACCCTGCCCAGGCTTCACATCCGAGTCACGGCACCATTATGTTGCTCCCCCTCTTCGTGGAGGAACGACACTAAACCCTGCGCTGTTCTTTCGTCTGCTCGGCCCTCCCCGGGTTTGCTGCTGGTTCTTCCCGGGTTGGCTACTATCCCTTCCACCTCCGTGGAAGGGCAGTTCCCCCTGGCCGCATTCCCCACTTCCGCAGGGGAGCGGCACACCGCCGGCCGGCTCTCTCGGGGGCTGCACGGGTTCCCTTAGATGTTCCCCATAGATGTTCCTGGTGCATGCCGTCTCTCTCCTCCTTTATAGTCCTCCTCCGCCAATCCCAACTCGGCTGCCCACACGCCGAGTACGCTGCTCTCCAATCAGGAGCAAGTCCTACAGTTTATTAGTTGAACTGGAGGCAGCTGTGCGGAAGCTGTTTACTTCTCTCCCAGCGCCATATTGTGGGAGAGCAGATGCATAGAATAAGTCTTAATTCCAGTAACAGTCTAGTCCGGTTTGCTCCCCACAGATCCCCCTTTCTTTTTATTTTTGGCGTTGATACGCGCCTGTCTTCGGTGTCCCGCGGCACACACTCTGCTCTACTTGCTAGAGTTGCCACAGGCTCTTACAAGTCCTATCAGGCAAACCGAATCCGGGTCCTCTCTTCGCCATGTTGTGAGGAGGTTTTTAGGCGCTGATGCGTGCCTGTGTTCGGTGCCCTGCAGCGCATGCTCTGCTCTGCTAGAACTGCCTGCAGGTGTTTACAAAACCTATCAGGCAAACCGAATCCAAGCCTTCTCATTGCCGTATTGTGGGGGAGACTTATTAGTGTTGGTTTGTGCCTATCTTCGGTGACCTGCAGCTCATACTCTGGTCGAGCTGCTTGCTGGCGCTTACCGCCTTAATCAGGCAGACGGAATCCAAGCCTTCTAATTGCGGTATTGTGGGGAAGCCTTACTGATGTTAATTCGTGCCTGTCTTCGGTGACCTGCGGCGCATAAGCTGCTAGCCGCCCAGGTGCTCATCGCCTCACTAATCGGGCAGACCGAATCCAAGCCTTCTAATTGCCATGTTGAGGGGAGGCCTTTCTATTTCTCTATTTCTCTATCTCCGGGCATTCCTATTTCTCCCATTTTACTTCTATCTTCCAGCATTCCTATTTTTCTCATCTTACTTCTAAACTTCTGTTTCTCTTATCCCCGCAGCTTTCCGGCACCTCGCCCCGCCGGCGGGTTCCCGGCTCTGCGCCGCTTCAGCCCGCGCGCCTCTCTCATCTGCGCAGCTTCCCGGCTTTGCGCGGCTCGGCTTCGCGCGCTCCGCGGTCTCGCACTTAACCCTTTCGCGTCTGAACCACGGCCTACGCCAGCCCCGTTCCCTATCTATTCACGCCCCGTGCTCTCTGCACGCGGCGGCTTCCGCGAGTAACACAGCGTAGCTTACGTGTCCGCCACTAGCATTCAATCTAAGTTCCCCGGGCTAGCCTGGCGAATTCAACCCAGCGTACGTCTCCGCCCCACGATTTGGTTTCCCGTCCTTTGCTCCCCGGGCTAATCAGACGGATCCCAACCAGGCTCACGTTTCAGCTTCTGGTTTCAACTTTTCGCCCCCTATTCCCGGGCTAACTTGAGAATCCCAAAGTGGCTTTCGTGTCCGCCTTGGCCTGCCCCCCACGGCTTCAATTTCCCTAACATTTTTCTCTACCCGGTATGTTTCCCCAAACTTTCCTCCAACGATATTCCTCCCTCATTTCTCCTGGCCTCTCCCCACAGTCCGCGTCCGAGTCTGTTTGTTCTAGCTTTCACTTTCACTTTCGACCTTAGAGATTTCTCCCAGCTTCCCCCCGTAGTCCGTATCCGAGTCTATGCCTAGGCTTTCAATAGCTTCTTCCGGCTCCTTTTTCGTCCGGCTTTTCCCTAGGCTGTTTGCTAGTCTCTCCCTCCGATATTTTCCCTAGGCTGTTTGCTAGTTTCTCTCTCCGATATTTTCCCTAGTTCTTCCCGTTTCTTCCCTCCTAAGTTTCATATCCGTCCTAAGTTTCCTATCCAAGTCACGGCACCATTATGTCGCTCCCCCTCTTCGTGGAGGAGCAACACCAAACCCTGCCCAGGCTTCACATCCGAGTCACGGCACCATTATGTTGCTCCCCCTCTTCGTGGAGGAACGACACTAAACCCTGCGCTGTTCTTTCGTCTGCTCGGCCCTCCCCGGGTTTGCTGCTGGTTCTTCCCGGGTTGGCTACTATCCCTTCCACCTCCGTGGAAGGGCAGTTCCCCCTGGCCGCATTCCCCACTTCCGCAGGGGAGCGGCACACCGCCGGCCGGCTCTCTCGGGGGCTGCACGGGTTCCCTTAGATGTTCCCCATAGATGTTCCTGGTGCATGCCGTCTCTCTCCTCCTTTATAGTCCTCCTCCGCCAATCCCAACTCGGCTGCCCACACGCCGAGTACGCTGCTCTCCAATCAGGAGCAAGTCCTACAGTTTATTAGTTGAACTGGAGGCAGCTGTGCGGAAGCTGTTTACTTCTCTCCCAGCGCCATATTGTGGGAGAGCAGATGCATAGAATAAGTCTTAATTCCAGTAACAGTCTAGTCCGGTTTGCTCCCCACATAAATGCATGAGGATAAGAGATGGGTTAAATAAATTAAGATTATATAAAATGAATACTAGACAGCAATTAAGATTAGTGATAAAGTTCCATATTTATTAATATGAAAGGTTTTCTTTATTTGTGACTAGAATATATAACTCACAAATCTCTTGATACTCTGTGATACCATTTGCTTGTATTTATATACCAGTATATAAAAAGTGGTAAAATAATAATGGTATTATCTCTGAGTGATATTATTATTTCTAGTTTTTAAAAGTATTTTCTTTTTAGGTATCTGTATTACCTACTTACAATAAATTGTGTAATTTGAATAAGAAATATATTTTAGAATTAAAATTTAGATTGTATGCTTAAATTGCTAAGTTCTCATATCTGATAATGAAATATTTCTAGTATTTCTCAAGGACTGGCGAATATAATTAATTAATTTTATTATCTGAGAGGCAGGCAGACACACATAAACACGCTAACACAGGATGTGGTGGCCGGGGTGGGGGAGAGCACTCCTATCTGCTGATTCACTCCAAAAATGCAGAAGCCAGGAGAAAGAAACTCAGTCCCGGTCTCCCATGTAGGTGTTGGGGACCTACGTACTTGAGCCATCACCTACTGCTTCCAAAGGTCTACATTAGAAGGAAGCTGGAATCAGGAGCAGAAGGCTGGACTTGAACTCACGCACCCCAGCATGCAATGTGGGCTAAGTAGTGTCTTAAGTCGCAGCCAAACTCCCACCCTGTATTTAACTTTTAAAGCAACTTATGTTAAGGAAATCTTGTATATAAATTAGCATTTCCTCAGGGTGTCAATTTCACCTCTGTTTCATGATTACTATCTATTTCTCTTTGATATTTGCATTTTAATAATACTGAGAGGACTAAGAAGAGCAACAGGAATACAGGCAGAGTTCTATTTCTCTAGAGTCTCAAGTAGAAATAGTCACCTGCCGGAACCCAGGCTTTTATTTATTCATTTATTTTTGGTTTGTTTTTGGTAGCATTTGTTGAGATACAGTGCACATGCTGTCCTCCAGTTTCAACCATCTTGATACAAATGCTATCATTTAATTCTTTCTATAGCTAAATAGTATAGCATGCAATTCACCCATGTAAAGTGTATAATTCCCTAGATTTAGTATACACACAGAGTTGTAAAGCCATTAACAAAATTAATTTTCATCTCTAAATAAAGTCCCTGTATCCTCTGCAGCCAACACTCCCATTATCCTCCAACTCTTCCAGCCCTAGGCAATCATTCTATAGACTCGACTCTTCTGGACATTTCACTAAAATTGAACCAAACAGTACGAAGTCTTTTGTGAATATCTTCTTTCATTTAGCACAGTGCTTTCAAGGTTCATGTATATTGTAGCATATATTAGTATTGCATTCTTTTTTAAATTTATTTGACAGGTAGAGTTACAGACAGTGAGAGAGAGAGATACATAGAGAGAAAAGTCTTTCTTCTGTTGGTTCACCCCCAAAATGGCCACCATGGGCGGAACTGTGCCGATCTGAAGCCAGGAGCCTCCTCCTGGTCTCCCATGCGGGTGCAGGGGCCCAAGCACTTGGGCCATCCTCCACTGCCTTCCTGGGCCATAGAAGAGAGCTGAACTGGAAGAGGAGCAGACAGGACTAGAACCTGGTGCCCATATGGGATGCCGGCACCGCAGGCAGAGGATTAACCAAGTGAGCTACAGCGCTGGCCCCAGTATTGCATTCTTTTAATTGCTAAATTATATTGCATTGTATGGGTATATATTCTATCAGTTCACAGACCTTGGGGTTATTTAGACTTGTTGGCTAGATTGAATAATGCTGCTATGAAAAGTACTATGCAAGTCTTTGTGTGGGATAATTACCATTTCCATCTTTTTACCTGTTATATAACTCTCCAGAGTTTCTATTTCTTTTGGAGTCATTTTTGTTAGTTTGTGCCTTTTAAATTTTTTTTCTATTTTACTCAAATTTATTGGAAACCATGGGATTTTGAAAAATATTTGGAGAGTAAAGGGAAGGACAGGAGGCTAGAGGAAAATTGTGTAGCAGCTTTGAGCTCTCTTGTATACCCCCTGAAAACTTTAATAATAAAGTGATTGAACTTACGCAATCTTTGGCATGCTTGATTTTTTTTTTTTGGTGAATAGCAATGACAACCAAATGAAGAAGAACAATAATAACAACCAAGAAAACCAGCGATCAAAGTAATTTTAGGGGCCAGCACTGTGGTGTAGCCAGTAAAGCTGTAGCCTGCAGTGCTGGCATCCCATATGGGCGCAGGTTCTAGTCCTGGCTGCTCCACTTCTGATCCAGCTCTCTGCTATGACCTGGGAAAGCAGTAGAACATGGTTCAAATCCTTGGGCCCCTGCACCTACGTGCGAGACCTGGAAGAAGCTCCCTGGATTCGGATCAGCCCAGCTCCGGCTGTTGTGGCCATTTGGGGAGTGAACCAGCCTATGGAACTATCTCTCTCTCTCTCTCTCTCTCTCTGCCTCTGTCTCTCTGTAATGCTGCCTTTCAAGTAAATAAATAAATAAATATTTTTTAAAAAAATAATTTTATATTAGGTTGAATTAATTGACAAGACTTCCCTTGCCATATTTGTAGATTCAAGTAGTTTGTTCTGTTTGTTCAGCATTTGTCTAAGAATTGCACTCAGCAGTGGCCTATGTGAATGAAGTTGGGATGTCAGAAATATGTTAGTAGCACGTGAAAAAGGAATCCAAAAGCTTAGAAGACAAGAATGTTGGAGTCTATTATCATGTGCAATTGCCTTACCCAAACCACAGTTGTGTTCCCTGGGAGAAGTAGAAGATTTCCTTTCACTGTGGCACTGAAGAATAAATTGGTGAAGGTCAAAGTAGCATGCTTGAAAAGCACAGTATTGATGGTTCTCTGCAGGCAGGAGACTAAGATGGGAATGAAACCATCGAAATTGGAGGGGCTGGAGCAGAGGCTGAGTAATAGCACTTAGCCACTCGAGGTTATTGGGTATGTTTACTATGACCAGCAACAAACTCAAATACTTGTTAGAATGTCTTGACCCACAGGGTTCTTTGGTGGTGGCTAACTGATTATGGTGTTTTTAGGGCTGAAATACATGACAGCTAGCTAAAGTAGTTGCTTATCTATGTAATCTAAATTCTTTGGTGAAGAGGGGTTGAATCATAATGTTAAAGTATGGGATTCTCTTCCAATTCCTTGCATTTAGCTCATCCATAGGTCTAGTCCCTTCAATAAAGCAGTATCTGTATACCATTGTCGGACTATAGATTTGACTTCTAGCCTTTTCCAAAGGGGTGAAGAGCTATTTAACCAAGTTATGTCACTAGGGAGAAGTGAAATGCACTGAGTTCACAATCACTGCCAATGTGGCGTGCCTGTCAGTGTGATGGCGCTAACAATCATTAGATGATAGAAATTTGGTTCAAGTTCATGTAACTGTGGGCCTGGGGGTTTGTAAGCCCTTCTGTCAGGCCTGCCATAACAAACTATCACAGATGGAGAGCTTAAGCAAGAGAAATTGATTTTCTCATAGTTCTGGGGTCTCTAAGTCCAAGATCAAGGAGCACGCAGGGTTGGTTTCTCCTTGGTTTGCAGATGACGATTTCCTGCATGTCTTTGTATGACTTTTTCTCTCTGTGTATGCACACTGCTGGTATCTCTTCTTATAAAAAATGAGTATTTTAGGATTAGGATCCCACTCATGACCTCATTTAACTTTAAGTACCTTCTCAAAGTCCCTAGCTCCAAATAAAGTCACATTGAGATTTAAGGATTCAACATATAAATTTTTGGGAGGGGCAATTTAGTCCATAACACTATCCTATTGTTATTTCCAGTTTGTGAGCATAGAGGTACCAGTGATACACTCAGCAATTTTCAGAATTCTTCCTGAAGAACAATACAGGATGAAGATACACCATATCTTTAACAAACTATTCAAATTAAAATCCCTGGTGTAACCTAGAGATGAGTGCTCTCAACAAAACTTGATAGATTCAGTGGTGGTGAATCTATTCCTCTATTCTCCCCTAGAACTTCAGCCTCAGAACTGAATTCTACACTACCAATTTGGGCATCAAAACTCAACATATCCCATGGGGCCGATGTTGTGGTGTAGTGGATAAAGCCACTGCCTGTGATGCTGGCATCCCTTATGGGCGTCAGTTCATGTCTTGGTTGCTCCACTTCAGATCCAGTGCCCCACTAGTGGCCTGGGAAAAGCATCAGAGTATGGCCAAGTGCTTGAACCCCTGTAACTCATATGGGAGATCTGGAAGAAGCTCTTGGCTTTGGTCTGGCCCAGTCTTGGCTATTGCAGCCATCTGGGGAGTGAACCTGTGGATGGAAGAGATGAGTCTCTCTCTCTCTCTCTTTCCCTCTCTCTCTCTCTCTCTGATTCACCCCTCTCTCTGTAACTCTCACTTTCAAATAAAGAAATCAATCTTAAAATAAAAGCCTCAATATTTCCCCAAAATAACTTTGGGATCTTCTTCCTTATCCCAAAGATTCTTCTTCTCTAGTACTTTATTATATTCCCTCAGTTGCTGAGGCCAAAATCTAACATGCCACCTTTTACTATCCTCTTCTCTCATGCTCCATTATATGTAATCTATGAACAACTTCCTTGGAATTTACTTTCCAAATATAATCTATTTTTTTTGACAGGCAGAGTGGACAGAGAGAGAGACAGACAGAGAGAAAGGTCTTTGCAGTTGGTTCACCTTCCAATGGCCGCCGTGGCCGGCACGCTGCAGCTGGCGCACCACGCTGATCCGAAGGTAGGAGCCAGGTGCTTTTCCTGGTCTCCCATGGGGTGCAGGGCCTAAGGACCTGGGCCATCCTCCACTGCACTCCTGGGCCACAGCAGAGAGCTGGCCCGGAAGAGGGGAAACCGGGACAGAATCCGGCACCCCAACTGGGACTAGAACCCGGTGTGCCGGAGCCACAAGGAGGAGGATTAGCCTATTGAGCCACGGCGCCAGCCCCAAATATAATCTAAATTAATCCCCTTCTTCTCTATGACTGCCTCCCTAGTTCAAGTTCCCATCTATTCCTGCCAGGATTTTGCATGACCCTCATAAACATCTTCCTGTATCTACTCTTACAATCCTATAGTTGACTGTCTACACATCTGCTCGAATAAATGTTTAAAACTGTACATGAAGATCACATTATTTTCTTGCTCAAAACTCTCCAATAACTTGCTATCACAGTCAGAACAGACAACAAATTTTTACTGTGGCTCGAGAGCCTTGGTTATCATCACTATTAATGTATAGTAAATCACTTTGAAATCTAGTGGCTTAAAAACAACCATTTTATAATACTGTATAATACTTTCTAGATTTCTTTCTATAATACTTTTATTATAACACTTTCTAGAAGGTCTTGCCTAGTTGGTTCTTCTGCTCAGCATGGAGTCAAGTGAGATCACTTGTGGGACTCAGCTGGTTGATCTGGAGGATCCAAGGCAATTTCATTTACATGTCTGGGCAGGGTGATTAGAAGACTGGGTTAAGCTTGGACTCTTGATAGGAGCACTTATCTGTGACCTTTCCAGCATGGCTGTCCCAGGATAGTTGGACTTCTTGTGGGGAGCAATCCGGACTGGACTGAGTTACTGGAATTAAGACTTATTCTATGCATCTGCTCTCCCACAATATGGCGCTGGGAGAGAAGTAAACAGCTTCCGCACAGCTGCCTCCAGTTCAACTAATAAACTGTAGGACTTGCTCCTGATTGGAGGAGAGCAGCGTACTCGGCGTGTGGGCAGCCGAGTTGGGATTGGCGGAGGAGGACTATAAAGGAGGAGAGAGACGGCATGCACCAGGAACATCTAAGGGGAACATCTAAGGGGAACATCTAAGGGGAACACCTGTGCAGCCCCCGAGAAGAGCCGGCCGGCGGTGTGCCGCTCCCCTGCGGAAGTGGGGAATGTGGCTAGGGGGAACTGCCCTTCCACGGAGGTGGAAGGGATAGTAGCCAACCCGGGAAGAACCAGCAGCAAACCCGGGGAGGGCCGAGCAGACGAAAGAACAGCGCAGGGTTTAGTGTCGTTCCTCCGCGAAGAGGGGGAGCGACATAATGGTGCCGTGACTCGGATATGAAGCCTAGGCAGGGTTTAGTGTTGCTCCTCCACGAAGAGGGGGAGCGACACTTCTAATATGGGAGCACCCAAGAAACCAGTGGGAAACTATCTGGGCTTTTAAAACACCTTTATTTATTTGTTTGATTTGATGGAGAGAGAGGGAGAGAGGTATCTCATCAACTGGTTAACTCTTAGAATTCCCAGGGGCCCAGAATTCAATCTAGGTCTTCCACATGGGTGGCAGGGATCCAACCATCACCCATTGCTTGTCAGGGTACATATTGGCAGGAAGCTGGAATTAGAGTAGAGCTGGACTCGAACCCAGGCACTCCAATATGGGATGTGGGCATACCAGTTAGGAGCCCAACCAGTGTGCCAATCACCCACCCCTCCATGGGCTTTTTATAATTTTGCCTCAGAAGGCATATAGTGTCACTTGTACAGTACTCTACTGATAGAAGTGGTATGAAGTCCACCAGATCCAAGGAATGTAGATTCCTCTTCCTGAAGGCGGGAGTATTAAACAATTTGTGACCTTTAAAAAGCAGAACAATTGCCACAACTCTATTATCTAGCTCATATGATGGCCCTGATCTCATCTTCAGCTTCTCTTTGCCTTGCTCACTGTGCTTGATCCCCACTGGAACATCTGAACTCTCTCATGCCTCAGAGCCTTTGCTCTTACTGTTCTATCTGCCTTGAATATTTTTCCTTCACAATCTTGCATAGCTTACTCTTACACTTCATCCAGGCCTATACTCAAATGTCCACTTATAGAGCCTTCCTTGACCTCCTGTCTGAAAGAGCATCCTTCTCTGAATGCCTCTATCTCCTTACCCTCCATTAATTTCTTTACAAACACACTCAAACCTGTATTATATTTATTTTTTAGTTGTCTGTTAATGCCTCATTCACCAGATTATGGGCTCTGTGAGGACCAGGACTTGAAGTGATATGCTCACTTTGGAACCTTCATGCTTTACACAGAGAGGGACATACAGAGTAGCTCCATTTTATCTGTTAAATGAATGATTGAATTCACTTGCATGTTTTCCAGTTTCTCTTGTAATCCTTCCTTTTCATTCCACTTTGAGGAGAAAATGGATTTTCCATCTCCTTTTCTTTGGAGGAAGTTTTCTACCATTGGTGGCTCTTTATCATCTGCCAGGAATTTGATTTTAAAAGATATTTGGTGCATCCATTTGACTTTTACACAAATACAAGACTTGAGCCACAGACTCTATTTCTCTGGTCTTTGATTTGTTTTTTAGTTTGTGGCTTTGTTTGTGCTTCTTGATTATGCCCAGACTAGATAATAGATTTATGTTTTCTATGTGCCAAAGTCAAAACCTGAAGGTGATTTAAAATTTTCCATTAAAATGTATTTACCAAAATAAAACTTTACAGAAACTTCTTATGTAAGACTTTGTTAGTCTGAAGTTGTTTAAGGCTCTGGTATTGCATGTGCCTTCCCTTACAGGAGAATCTTAGGAATGGATGTGTATTTTTTCATCCCACCTCATGTCAGAAACAGATTCAAGGCAGAGTGTACACAGAATAGGAGACAATTACTGAATTTGGGGCAAGGGAAAACTAAGGTTTCAAAGGTTAGTAAATAGTTTCACTTGTAGATACATGCTAGTTTTTACATTAAAATATAAAAAAAGAAAATTGTCATGGGTTTCATCTATTATCTTGGAATTGCAAAAGTTCCATTTGGGTGTTTGAGGTACAGGGGAAAGACAATAATGAAAAAGAATCGATTCATGCTCTTCTGGACTAGGCCATGATTGGAGCAGACTCATTTTTCAAGACATAACTGAGAAATCTGGGTCTTTTCAATGAATTTTTAGGTATTTTTAAAACTTATTTTGTGTGAATAAATTGATAACATTTTATTAGCCTTTTGAAAACTAGCATTCTGAATATTTTGAGTGCCACCTCTGGATCCACTATTATTTTAGTGTTCTATGCTAACATTTGCAATTCTGTGGTATGAGTCTTTATCAAGTGCTTTTTTTTTCGCCACTTCTCTATTTATGGATTGAGGTGTCATAGAATTTAAAAGAACATTCAATGAACAAATCATAGCATCAGAAGTGTTTGCAATGCATTCAGTTCAATCATATTCGTTGGATACTTACTAGATGAGTCATGAACTCAAGTGCATCTAGAGTCCAAGCAGACAAATTAGTGAAGCAGGGCAGGTGTACAGAAAATCAATTGCCAGAAAAGTAATCAAGCATTCTTTGTTTTTACTGAAATATGATTTAAACAGTAACATAATAAACACAATTATACTCCATACATGAGAAAATGAAAATTTGAAATAGACATAGTTATCTCTAAATTATTTTCTTTAATTTTTCTTTTGATTTGCAATTGGAAGACAAATGCCCTTAGTGTCTGCAAAAAGATGAAATGTCAGGTCTAATGTTTCACACTGAGAGGTACACGGTAAAATTGAACCCTGAATCATCTCACTGATTTTGATATTTAATTTAATTTCGCTTTCATAACAGAAAGAAGCTCTTCATAAATTGACAGCTTCTTTTGGACATGGATAGCTTTATTGCATAGTACTTTTATAAATATATGTTGTTATTTCCCTTTCAGCATTATATTGTACTGCAGTTCAGTAACTTCTATTTGGAGTTCCCAATTCACACTATTAATAGTAGTTGAGGAATATGAACTCCAAAATACTTGCTTATTATCATAAAGTGTCAGATCTAGGAAATGTATTTGGAATTTGGGATTAAGTTTCACACTTTTGGGAATGGAAATCCGGTTGTGGCTTTCACTTATTTTAATAAAGAAGGGCACATGAGATTATTTTCTGATAAATGAAAGTTCAAGAGACCTATTTTTTGGGGAGATGAGGTTAATGAACAAACTTGCTCTGTTTTCTAATGCCCTTCATGATAAATATTAAAAATATTTATGAGGGGAGCGAGCACTGTGGTGTAGCCAGTAAAGCCGCTGCCTGCAGTGCCAGCATCCCATATGGGCACTGGTTCGAGTCCTGGGCTGTTCTACTTTTGATCCAGCTCTCTGCTATGGCCTGGGAAAGCAGTAGAAGATGGCCCAAGTCCTTGGGCCCCTGCACCCGTGTGGGAGACCTGGAAGAGGCTCCTGGTTTCAGATCTGCACAGCTCCAGTCACTGCGGCCAACTGGAGAGTGAACCAGCAGAGGGAAGTCCTTTCTCTCTCTCTCTCTCTCTCTCTCTCTCTCTGCCTCTCCTTCTCTCTCTGTGCAACTCTGAATTTCAAATAAAATAAATAAATCTTCAAAAAATATTTAGGAGGTTCATAATGTCAAGTCTTTGATGCAAATTTTGCTGCTAAGTTGAGATGGAGATTTTTCTTTGGGTAACATGAACCAGTGGTGATGATTTTTAAGAAATCAAACTCTCAGCAAACTTGAGAATTGTACTGAAGCAATATAGATCTTCTTGTCCCTGCAATTCCCTAATATCATTTACGTAATAGTGATGACATAATTATATATTAACACTGCTTCAAGCATCCTGCCGCTGTGATTCTTTAGATGTTGAAACTGTGCTTTGTGGATGATGATCACAAAGGCAAATCTTATTCACAGTATGCAGACACATGTGAATAAACCATTTGCTGATTGTGTTAAATTTACCACCCAGAATTTTATAGTGCAAAGATAGAACAGCACATCAACTAATCATATCTTTTCTCGAATTCTTTAGGCGATCCTCACTGCATTTCTAGAATGCGATCTCTATCAGTGTTGACTAAGGCCCTTCTGTGCACATATTGCACCAGTAAGGAGGAGAGTGGAGGACCAATGAGGCCCCATGGGCTGGGCAAGAAGAGCTGTCTCAATTATACAAGGAATATCCATCCCTAGTCCCACATGGCTTGAGACTGACCTGGGAGAGCACAGTATCCCAGTATCAGAGCACAGTATCAGAAGCAAGAGAGGACACAGATGTAATGTTGGCTTTGTAGAACAATAGTTTCAGAAGAGCTCAAGATACAAGCAAGGCCTTCTTTTAAGTACCCCTGACAAGTGGGTCTTTGGAGGCTGAGATAAGAGGGTATTGGAAGATCACCTTGGATACTATCAGGGGGACATACAGAGTAACAAATGCATGCCCCCAACCCTGTTGTCCTGAAGTGCTATAGGTTGGCAGTGGCACTGCCAAAGTGTTGTTGGTGGACCATTGGTAGCTCAGAGCTACTTGTTCTGTGTCTGATATAAATGAGAGCTAGCTCAAATCAGTGATTCATCACCAACCTTAGCAATTTTATGAAAGAAATAGCACCTGGCTCTTGTGAGATACAGGTTTCACAGACTGCCTTTCTGAAACTGGGGCTTCAAGACCAGACCCGGATTCCCAGAGCATCTGGCTGACCTCATGGAAGAGGTGGGTAGTGGGTCAAAGAGGCCCTGGAAAGGGAATATGGCAACTGATTACTAGGTAACACAAAGGTTCCAGTCTGGGCAAAGTCAGTATGCATCACCTGATTAGCTGGTTGGGCCAGTACCAACACCTGCGGGGAAGTTAGGACATTTCCAGAAAGGCAGCTCTCTCAGGCTAGAACCCCTTATATTAAAAATATTTTGTTTTATTAAATCCCTAAATGTAAATGCTGTGGTACCAGGCAATTAAATTGATATGGAACTGTATTTCATAGCAGCATTGCTGATTTTATTCACATTCAAAATAAACACTATTGAAATTGCACTCTTTGTTTTCAGTTTACTAACTGTCTTCTCACACAGTCTGTTGGTTATGAGCACAGGTTCTGAGACTGTGAGGTTTGGATGAGAATCTCAGATCTTCCATTTACTGGTTCCATGACACTGGGCCAGTTACTTAACCTCTGTGTATGCCAGTTTCCTCATATATATGATAAGGAAAACAATAGTGCCAACCTCTCAGGGTTGTACTGAGGATTAAATGTGTGAAAACATGTTCATACCTAGAGCCTTGCCAGCTGCATGCTGAACAGTCTCTAAAAGTGTGTGCTGCTATTATTTTACGTAGGGGTTCTCAGCAGCGCTACGATTGTCCCTCTGCTGTATTTGGCAATGTGGAGAGATGGTGTCGATTGTTACCACTTGCAGTGGGGGGGAGTGTACAGAGTGCTTCTGGCATCTGGTGGGAAGAGGCAAGGATGCTGCTAAACATCCTACAGTGCACATTATGTGGCTGCAAATGTCAGTGGTGTCAAATTTGAGCAAACCTATTGTATACTCTTCATAGTTCTTATTATAATCTGTTTCATTATAGTGTCTTCACTGCATTCTTCAGACAAGAGTAACCTCTCTTTGCAAAAACTTGTTAAAGTTAGTAAGTTATAGTTTTCATTGGCACTGGGAAATATACTCTTTCCCATCTATCTTTTTTTTTTTTTTGGTAAGGGAAAGGGTTTATTGGGAGAAGTCCGACAGACTGGAGGGAAGGGTTGAAGAAGGAAAAGAGGGAGAAGGAGAGCACAGGAGAGAGATCAAGAGAGAGAGCGAGAGAGAAAGATCAAGAGACACAGAGAGGGAGAGAGATCAGGAGACAGAGAGAAAGAGAGCCAAGTGTTCAGGAACAGGTCTTCTTAAAACTTTGCTGGGGTGGGGGGAGGGAAGGAACAGCAAATCCCATTAGGATGGGGGTGGGGCTGACACCGGTGGTTGGTTCATATGGCCACCTGGCTTCCAGCAATGGCAGCAGGGGCTAGAGCCTAGGATGGTGTCTGGGGTGTAGATGGCACCATAGATAAGACTGTGCCATTTTACTACCATTCCCCCATTTTGTTTTTTATAAAGCAAGAGTAGTATGGGATTACATTAGCCCCAAAAGTCCTGGAGGGGTAGGAGGATGATGATCTGTCTTTAGAGCTACTTCCTGCTGACATGGGGTGACGAGATACTCTCTGCTGGCACGTTTCCCATCTATCTTGATGTAGGCTATCCTCTTAATCTGTTGTAGAGATAATGGGTACAAGAAATATTTTCTGGCTCTCCTTCTTCTATTATAAGCACAACAGTAACAATTGAGAGCCAACCACTGGCTTCAGTGACAGCAATAAAATAGAGAGTGATAGAGTGAAAGAGTGATAGGGTGGCAGAGAACTATCCTTAGGTCCTTGAAACCCTCAAATCTGAAAAGAAACCACTTTTTTTCCATCTCCTCCCTCTTATGTTCCAGAGGGAACCACATCAGTTATTGTTTGGGGGGGAAGGAAAGGGTGAACAAAGGACAAACGGACAAAGGCTGCATTAGTTGATATTTCAAATCTGTTAACTCATGCAATTGAAAAAATTCATGAGGGTGAACTGAAGCAATGACCTAAACATTGTTCGTGAGGCAAAGGTTGGACAGGTTTCCAGTAGGAAGCTTGATCCTGAGTGAAGAGACCATACAGGACTACAGACTCTCTATGTCCTCATTGCTCAAAGTGGGGTCCACAGACTAGCTGTATCATCCAGAGCTTGTCCACACCCCAGACCTGCTGGATTAGAATCTGCATTTTCACAAAATCTCTAGCTGCTTTACATGCACATTAACATTTGAGAAGCACTGGAGTGTTCTCTCTTTTTCTGGCACAGACTGTGTGCAGGTCAGCTTTTAATTCAAGAATAGGTCTATTAATAGGCTAAAGGTGACAGCGAAAGCATTTTTAATCAATGAGAAAGTGATTTCCCCCTTCTTTTAAGTAATTTGCATACTTTTGAGTTTATTTATAGATTTTCCAATGATCTGATTTTATAAGATATGATCTTTTCATTAAACTGATGTATGGATAATTATTTGTGTTATATTTATAATGTCAAAGGGAAGAGTGTCAATGCTTTGAAAAGGTAGTAAAGTGTGTTGTGCTATCTTTGTAATTTGCAAAGAGAGGAGAACCACACTTGCTATCCAGTGATGGCATTCTGTATTTCTGATCTCTATAGTGTATATTTATTTGCATAAATCTAAATATGGTAACTCTAATCTCCTACACACTTAGCTGACTGCCACAGTCTGAGACTGAAAAGGAAATTGCAGTAAATTGAACAGTGTTAGAAGAGAAGGACACATTACTCTAATTAAGTGCATTTCCTACTAAATAAATTGGACTGGTAGACCGGCAGACTGAAAAATGTATTTCTAGCAGGAATCCACATAGAAAAAGGTAATGTGGGGGCATTAGTTCTTCACTGTCTCAGTGACAGTGCCTGCCCCTGGCTTTACCCTCATTTTGTATTTGGTTCTCAGCCCAGGGAAAGAGGACAGGGCAAGCATGTCATTCTCTGGCAAGGGGGCCAAAGGGTGGAGTGTGCAAATGATGCAAAGCCCTATGAACTGCATGTGCACAATTCCTTGCCAAATATACCATCACTACTGCTTTCTTCCCTAAGGCTCCTGCTACCCCACCCTAGCTTTTCTAATTCTGCCTACTGAAATTCCAATCAATTCCAGAGAGCTTGATTCAATTGGAAAACTTGAGGCAGATATAGAACTCTGGCTTTCAAACCAGAAAACAAAAACATTCCTGTGCCTTTTCATATTGGGTGATTTCCAAAGTACTGTAAACTGTGTGCCTTGGAAATGGTCGGGTGTTTTGGGCTGCACGCCACCAGTAGGAATAAATTTCAACTTTATCGGCTGCTGGTGAAGGATAATGAGTGTTTTCTTATGAAATTTGGGGCCTTTCTCTCCCAAACAGCTTATGCACATCTATTGTGCCAGCTTTCATATACTGTCATTATCATTATTAGACACAACAACATCTAAAACACCATCAAAATAAATCTCATCTCAAATTGCCTTCCTGAAGTGAACTGAGGAGAGTCTGGCATCCATAAATGTGGAAATGTACACTGCAATGGGCTGTGTGTTCTATCAGACCAAAAAATGAAATGAGGAACATATCAAGCTTGAAGGTTCATCAGGAGCTTCTAGATAATTCTGTCACTATTTCAATTTAAGTAGTCTCTTATGAAACATTGAATCTCATTAGGTTTTCAGCTCTTAAGCCCCAGGATGCATTGTATTTAATTAACTCTTCTTGGCATAAAACTTCTCAGAAGCTCCAAGTCCTGGTAGCCAAATAAAATACTCTCAAAGATAATCTCAGAAATCCCTTTACATAAATGTATATGCAATATATATAAAGATTGTAAATATGTTTTATATATTTATTTCTAAAGAGATTATATATAAATTTTACATACATATATATAACATCTTTCAATAGGCACTCAGATCTTTGAGGGGGGTATAGGTACAGAGATAGAGATGTCAATAGATGTCTAAGAGGCAGTGTGAAATCTGGCTTAGAGAGAAATTAGCCTTATTACTGTTGAGTGGTTGTGAGCAGGATGCATGCTTACTTTTAGCTTGAATCAATGGCATCGGTAAAGCTTATCGAAACATTTCTGAGATAATAGAACCCTGGGCTGAATATATGCAAGTTGTGGTGTGTCAGCCTTTCATAGAATTTTAATCACCTCCTTGCCATGGATTTTTATCTGGTTTGCCCATTTGACATTGTTACAGACTGAAATATCATTTGAATGTGGAGTTCTTAATAAGAAATAATAGTAAATAATAATAAAAAACAATAATAACATGCAATAATGGTCACTTTTTTTGGTCACGTCTAAGTACTCTTAAAACTATTTCCTGGGATTCAAGAGATGACAGAATGCCCTTTTCAATCAGGATCTCAAAAGTAGAAATTCCAGAGAAGAATTCAAAATCCTCCCAAACAAATTCTCTTGTCTGAACATGTTACTCAACAGGAGAGTCACAGAGAGGGGGTGGAGGTTGGAGGGAAGGCAGTGAGAGTGATGGTGCCCCTTGGAGAAGGTAGTGACAGAAAAGACACACATGGAGGCCATTGAAATGTTGGTAATGTTCTATTTTTTCATCTGGGTGCTGGTAATGTGGGTGTATTCAATTTGTGAAAATCTATCATGCTATGTGCTCATCATCAATGTACATTTCTCTATGTTTTAATAAAAACAAACACCCAAGCATGTAGTTGGTGAAGTTACTCTAGGCAGAACCAGGTATCTGGAAGGCAATGACATGATGAGGGCTGGGATGGAATAATGTCATTTGAAGTGGAGAGAGGATATATCAAAAGTATCTGGCCAGACCAGTAGCCAGAGTATCTAGAGGAAAGTTTAAGAGAGATGGAGGGGAGATGGCTATGGTAGCTAATGGTGGGAAGAGGGATAGTGAATCAAGATGATAGAACTCAAAAGGAGTCAAAAGAGAAAGCTAATTCAGGATTCAGGTGTATATGCACTACAGAATATTGCTAAAATTATTGAGGACTTAGAATAGATCTGGGCAGCAGAGCAATCGGGTGTGGGGCCCTTCTCCCCAATTCATAAAGTGGCAGAGATCCTAGACAGGCTCTTGGGTGGGACCCAGTACTTATTTAGAAGGTATAATTATTGACTACATAGAAAACCTTGGCTTCCTAGATAGTATGTCCTCTGAGGTTTGGTCTTATGTTGGGGATCTCTTGAACAATTCTAAACGAGGAAGAGCCCCTTTTAAGTGCTATTTGATTTACCATCTCAGTCAAGGATTGGATTTTGTGGTCAAACCTAGCAAGGCAGTGACTGAATGCATCTATCAATTGATCATTCAACACTTGTTGAGAACCTACTATGTGCCAGGAGCTGTTCAAGGTATTGTGGAGGCAATGAGCACATAGAGAAAGTCCATGCCCTTGAAATTTATACCATACTTGTTTTTGTTTAATAGAGCAGATATATTAGTCAGCTTTGTGCTACTGCAATGAAATACCTGACATGCTACCTATGAAGTAAAGAGAGGTTTATTTGGAGCACAGTTTTGGAGATTCATGGTCAAAGACTGGGTGTTCCCTTTGTTTAAGCCTCTGGTGATAGTGTTCTTGCTGGTAGAGTCCCAAGGTGGTGCAGAGTACCACATACCAAGAAACAGGAAGTATACCTGTATGTCACCTCTCTTTCTCCTTATCAAACCATCATTAGGGCTCCACCCTAAAAATCTAATCCAATGGAATCACTTCCCAAAGGTCCCACCTCAAAACACTGTAATTAGATTAATATGCATAGTTTCAGTATTAGTAACAAAAGACATTGGAGACTAAATTGTGTGAGATGTTTTTCATTTTTTTTGGTAGGGGGGTGCAAATATTCCAACCATAACACTAAAACTGAAGGGCATATTTAATTTAGAGTTTTATAAGCAAATAAATAATCTGTTGAAAATCATAAAAAATTACAGCAGCTAAAACAAACAAAAATGTGTCCAGCAATTAGCTTAGGCACATAGACACATAAAAGGATATCATACACAGACATGCTCTATGTTAACTCTCAGTCCAGCTAGGAGATATTTCATAGGGTCAAAAAGACTGGTGTTTAAGGTTTAAGACTGCTCCCTCTTTCTTGCCCGGTGAATGTACAATGACTTACTCTCTTGGCTCCAATTTTCTCATTTATGAAGTGAGAATAATTTGAGTACCTATACTCCCAGGTTGTGAAGAGGGCTAATATATTTATCCTTGGTCCTAACTTATAACAAATCTATTTTAATTATTTAACAAAGAGCAATTCATGCCTGAATACTCCAACTCCTCTAGTCTATCGAGTCCTTCTTTTTCGTTAGCCATGTAAACTTTCTCAAGCTCTCATATTTATCTTGTGGGATACCCAGGATCTATCACAACCTTTATAAGGATTGGGGAGATAGGGAGACTTACAGCTTCCTGGGCATGTTAACTTCTGTGTTTTTATTGCATCCAAGTTCTTGATTCCATTCATAAAGCCATGATCAGGCCTCCTGCACCTCGGCCTGACAGTTAGCCAACAGCTACTTTCATTTGTCTTTCTTTCCCTCCATGTATCAGTTACATGAGGCTGTTGAATATGAAAGATTTTGAGAGTTTGGAGACAACCAAGATCAAGATCCCACAGAGCCCAGAATTAGAGCACCCTCTTAATGGAGGCTTGGCTTCCTCCCTAACTTCTCTTTATAGCACTCTTCATATCCAATCCATCAAGAACTTCTGTTGACTTTACCTTCAAAATACACAAAGCAGGAATATTTGTCTTTCAAGCTGATGTTTTCCAAGTGCCCAGGACAATGTATGGCCTAAAGTAAGTGCTAATAATTGTTGGGTAAAATATGCTTAGAACAACACCTGACACATAGACATATTGTAAACATTTAAGATTTTATTAATATTATTGTTTATTATGTATAATCTAGTCTTTGAAGTGGTTATTGCTGGGTAAGTTTTCTCTGGAGAAATCTGGCTGTCATCAACCTCACATTTCAAGTTAATTAGCACCTGAGTGTACCAGTCATATCCTGTTTCCCCCCAATTGATCTTCTTGAGTGCTTGGTAAAGTCAGTTTCCCAGGTTTGCAAAGCTGTGCAAGAGAGAGCAAGGCCTTAATGACCCCCTAAGGGGCAGGTACCCTGTGAGGATCAGCTTGAAACCAGATGAAAAGTCTCTTTCTTAACTGCAATCGTCATACTCCTATATTTAAATAGCATCAGGCTGATTGAGGAAAGGAAACCATCTGAACTGTCAGGTGTTTGTAATTAAAAATAAAACTGCAACAGCCAAAAAGCCATTATCACAAGTCCTGCACGTGTTAGACATTTCGGGTTCTACCAAGTACATCACAAGAGGTAATAAGAATATGAGGAAGGCACACATTGCACTTTTAGTTCAGTGAGACAGCTTTTCTTACTGCTGCCTCATTGAAAGGACAGGTTTTAGACACATATTAACATATCTGCCCTGCTCTAATCTTTTAAATGATTTTCCATGAAACATATCAAACACACTCCCTTAGTTTAACATTCCAGGAATCCCATATCCATTACACGGGTGATATTGAGCCCAAGAGACCCCAGCTGTGTTTTCATCCCTTCCACACCCACAGTGAGTAGGTGGTGGCTCTCTTTCCTGTTCAGTCTGAATTTTGTCTTGGCATTCTTTCCCACACAACATTCCCTGCAGTTGTTACTGATTAAGTCTTTGCCTTCCAACTGTCTACTCTGAATAGGGCAGGCAGAATGGACCTTTAGCGTGTAATGCAGAGTGCTATTCTGCTCTGTTCGATGTCCCAGCCCCAATCCTTTGCACACATGATTTGGCTATCCCACATTTTGATTTTATCTCTTGATAGACTCTCCCTGATTCACTGTGCCAATTGTGTTGGACTTCTTGATCTTTGAATACATTAGAAGCTGTCAGCCTTTGGACTGGCTATTATCTCTCTCCAGAACATGCTCAATAAATGTTATCTTCATAGGTAACTCGCTTATCTTTTCTTCAAAGTTTCTTTACTTTTATTTATTTGAAAGGAAGAGAAGAAAGGAGGGAAGGAAGAGAGGGGAGGGACCAGGCCAAAGCCAGGAGCCAGGAATTCCATCTAGATCTCCCACAAGGGTGACCGGAAGCCAAGGACTTGGACCATCATCTGCTGCCTCGCAGGTGTGTTAGCAGAAATGCTGAATTGGAAGTATTGAGTAGCCAGGACTCAAACCAGGCACTTGGATATGGGATGTGGGCATCCAAAGTAGAATCTTACTTGTTTCACAATGTCTGCCCCTTGACATCACTTTTATTTTAAATGTTTTTTATTTTAAATAAACTCTCCAGTCTTATATCTGGTGTTCATTCTCTCTCTCTCTCTTTCTCTCTCTCGCTCTCGCTCTCTCTCCATTTAGAGTTTTCTTCCCTTGTCAGAGTGGGCCCATTGTAGGTTAAAGCTCTTCCATGAAACTCTCCCTTGACTCAGCAGTACCTACGGAACTATACATTTTCTGAACTCCTAGAGCATCTCCTGTCATTATCCCACAGTCCTGCACTTATATTCTCTTGATTTTTGTATCACCCAGGCTTTATTTAGGAGGCAGAAATTACACAGCAAATAGGATGGGGAGAGTTCTATACAGGTTGAGTAACCCTTACCTGAAATGTTTGAGACCAGGAACATTTTGGATTTTGGAAATTTTAAAAATTTTGGAATATTTGCATATACTTAATGAGTTATTTTGGGACTGGGACCCAAGTCTAAACACAGAATTCATTTATGTTTCATATATACATTATACACATAACCTGAATATCGTTTTATGCAAGATTTTTAATGTGTCTGTGTTTTGACTGCAACCTGTCACATGAGGTCAGGTGTGGGATTTTCCTTTTGTAGCATCATGTCAGTAATCAAAGAGTTTTCAATTCAGGAGCACTTTGGATTTCAGATTTTTGGATTAGGTATGCTCAACCTGCATAAAGAATTATTAACAGGGGCTGATGCTGTGGCGTAGTGGGTTAAGCCACTGTCTGCAGCGCCAGCATCCCATAGGGGCACTGGTTTGAGTCTCAGCTGCTCCACATCCAATCTAGCTCCCTGCTAATGCTCCTGGGAAAGCATCAGAAGATGGCCCAAGTACTTGGGTCCCTGCACCCATGTGGGAGACAGGGAGGGAGCTTCTGGCTCCTGGCTTTGACCTGGCCCAGCCCTGGCCATTGCAGCCATTTGGGGAGTGAACCAGCAGATGGAAGATCTTTCTCTTTGTCCTCTCTCTGTAACTCTGACTTTCAAATAAAATAAATAAATCCTGGGGCTGGCGCTGTGGTGTAGTGGGTAAAGCCGCCACCACCTGCAATGCTGGCATCCCATGTGGGTGAAAGTTCAAGTCCTGGCTGTTCCATTTCCTATCCAGCTCTCTGCTATGGCCTGGGAAAGCAGTGGAAGATGGCCAAAACAAAAAGCTGCTTACTGGAGTGTCAATCGAATTCACCAGGAAGCTATCTGCTGGAGTGCTGATGAGACTCACCAGGAAGTTGCCCATGAGTGCCACTAAAATGCTCTGGGAAGTCACCCTCTGGATTACAAGTGGAACTTGCTAGGATACCACCTATGAGGGGTGTTACTGAAATTCTCAGAAGAGCAAGCACTTTTGAGTGATCTGCATGCCACTGGCACCACTGAAGCAAGGAGGAAAAAAGCACGTTAAGGAGAGGCACCCCTTTGCCCTGCCATATGCCTCCAATGCCTTCTACTGACAAATTCTAATACTGAACCAGCTGACTAGAGAAATGTTTATAGGGTCCAGCTCCAGTATCACAAAGCAAGGTGAAGGGTGAGTTTGGAGCTGAGAGGCAATGTATTAATAACTGGTGCATCATTGCACATATAATTTCTCTTGAAGGTTAGCTATATTGTAAGCCTCTTGTGGGCAAGGCCAATGTCACACTTTGCTGTCTCCTCACTCCCTTCACTCCTGCCATGGTTTCTATAGCATTCAGTGCAGTGCTGACCGCATGTAATAGGTACTTGGTCAACTGTGAATAAGATTTCCCTGAGCTCTTATTTGCTCAACAGCCTAGCAAGCCAATGGCATCATCCCCTTCCTTTGTGTTACTCTATTCTGCAATCTAATGACAGAGCCATTCAACCATGAGTGAACAACAGCTGCCACCAACCTAGCAATTTCCAACTGAAAACCAGGCTGTGATTTTCTCTCCTGCGATTATGCCATCTTGGATGTCATTCTCAAAAACGCTGGTGCCAAGCAGGGGCCAATTGTGATTTTGTTTATGAGACTCTTACTTGGTGGGAAACAGCCTTATCAGCTGCTGGTTCTCCCAAAGTCAAATCTCACCCAGGCTTCCAAGGCCAAGCCATCATGGAAGTGTGCTGCAATGTATTCCACCTTCTCCTTTTCTCACAAGGACTTAGATGCTTCATAGACTAGTCCTTTCAGAATCAGAATGACTCAAGCTGCACAAACCTGCTTTGTGGCCAAAAGGAAAAGAGTACAGTCTAAGAGTTATTTCATTTGCATGCATTTCTTGGCTTCCAAAGGCCTCCACAAATCTTATTTTGTGTGAATCCAAAAATCTCTCAGTCTGGGAGCACTCACATTCTAAAACCAAAGTTGCCTACCATTAAGTTCAACACTAACCCTATTCCTTTCTATTCCTCTCATGCCCATGATTGACATGTGATGGTGCTCTTTCTTTACCCTCTACACAATGAGTTTGCCTCAAATATTAGCCTGATATCAGTGATTATGGTTCATATAGTTTCCTAAGAGCAAGTTGGTTCTGAATTTTGAGTTAGATACATTTGTATGAGCTCAGAGTCTGTTACTTATTACTTAGAAGATTTTGAATATGTTATTTACTCTCCTTAAATTTCAGATTCCTCCTTGGTAAATCCAGGTTATTTGACGAAAAAGAGGCAAGTTATTCTCTTTAAATATCAGTCCCCCTCCTTAGTAAATAGGAGCTAATGATCACACTCCATAGGGTGGTTATGAGGATAATGTTTGTAAAGCCATTAGCCAGTGAGTGTTCAATAAACATCAACTGTGATTACATCACAAACCAGATGATGTTGAGCTTTCTAGTCCAAACACTACCATCTCTTCCCTGAACTGCTGCAGTTGCATTCTAACTGGTATTTTGCCTTGTACTCTTCTATAGGGTCTATTCACTACACAGCTGCCTAAAGAATCTTTTCTAAAATCAAGTTTCATCACCCTCTTACTCAAAGCCCTGTGTGGGATTCCTATCACACTTTGAATCAAATCCAAAGCCCTCATCATGCCCTACGAGGCCCTATGTAATTGTGCTGCAGCCTGTGTCTCAGCTCTCCTTCCTCACTGATTCTTTCCATTTTTTGCTTCTGTCTTGTCATGATTTTCTTCCTGTTCCTTGAACATATAAGCATGCTAATCTTAATCTCTCTTATCTGAATGCTCATTACTCCAGATAGATAGTCATAGTACACATGGCCTCTGTCTGCATTTTGTTCAGATCTCCCCTCAAATGTCTTCTCCTTAGAGAAGCCTTTCTTGGTCACTATGTATATAGTGGCTCCTGCCCCCTTTCCATTGGTCTCTAGTCCTGTAACTTAACTTATTTAATTCATGCTACTTATTGGTAGCTTACATTATCTTCTATGTTTACTTTTTTATGAGATATTTTCTCATCAAAATAGGAGCTTCATAAAAGCAAGGGCTTGGTTTCTCTCAACATGTCCCAGTGCTTTGCATATGGAAGGTGCATAATAAATGTTGAAAGAATTATTATATTTTATGTATGATTTGCGGTGGCCGGTTAGAGCGTGGTGCTAATATTTTATGTATGATTTTTATAATATTATATTTTATATACATTATAAGGGTGTTGTTATTGTTATTACTCATGAGTTTGAGTCTTCTGGGACTTTGAGTCATTTGTGAGGCTCTTACTGGAGTGCTAATACCTCTAACAATTGGCCAACTTGGCCCCTTCTTGCTTATTGGTGTACATGTTAGCTGAGATTCCCAGAAATGAGATTCATGGCTTGACTCCAAGTCTTTGGGGAAACATAAAATGTGAAAAGAGTAAGGAAGGGAAAGAGAAGCCAATAGGAGATATGGGAATATCTTAAAGAAAAATCTTCACCCAATTTATTATTTTGTCTAGAACCATCCCTGCATACTTATTCAAATCAGAATTTTATATGAGAGCAAAACTCTTTTTCTCTGCTTCCCTTTCCTGAATCTACTTATATTCTGCCTACACAACATAAATGTAATGTCAATTGCTGAAGACAAGCCAATTCTAACATTTTTCAAGCTGTCTGAAAACAAAATGGAAGGATTTCATTTTTGCTGTTGCTTTAGCACTGAAACCATGCTCTATTTTATCATCAAACAAAAGAAACTGAAATGCTAAGTCGTAGTGAAAGTGTATACCCGGGATTCTGCAAGTCCACCACTGGGAATACTATGGTTGTAGATCAAAAGCACTTTGGCTTTTAGCCATTTTCCCTGGTAAGGACTTTAGAACTTCTATTTTAAAGTTGGATAGTTACCGTTTGTTTTAAGTGGGCTCCACAATACTTTTGGGGGCATGATTGACAATGATTACATGGGTGAAGGACAAGCCATGGGGCCACTAAGAACTACTGAAAATTACTGGGAATGAAATACAGTAAACTTCATGATACCAAGACCTACAATTATTCAAATTTGGTTAATGGCTGGCATTTGTTCTCCCAACCTTGACAGTGGGAGAGGGTGCAAAGTATTATGAAGGGAAGGGTGAGGACTGGTAGAACAAATGTCCAACTACCCGGGGCCACTTGAAGGTAGAAGGTGGCTGCCTGAGTGTCTAGTATTCCCCTGACCCCATTTCTCCTTATCAAGCCAGCAGAACTTGTGCCAACTGACAGGGAAATGCTTGGAAATGCCACTCTCCTATGTACTCACGGGACCCAGAATCACTCCTACAAGCTATTAAATTGATAATGAAATTAGGAGATGCCAAAACATAGCTTGAATTGGGATGGGTTCAGATCACACACATTTTGAGGGAACACATATTTCTAACGCTTACTGAGTACACATATTTCTAACGCTTACTGAGCAGGTCATTAATGAAAGCCTTTATTAGATTAATCAGTGATGTCTGTCTGCATATGTAATGTATGTTTTGTATTCCATATATAAGATTTATGTCACCTTTGTGGTTCTCATACTGTATTTTCTTGGTTTCACCCAATACTACTCAGATCTATCCTAAAAGTTTCTAGGATTGTTCAGAGTGTCAGATTTATACTGAGAAGTAAACCTTTACAGATATCTTTTATTTCCTTTCTCTTACATTAAATCTCCCATTAAGCATATTTTAAACCCACTCTCTCTTTATATTGGTTTAAAAACTATGGGAGCACTTGAGTTTTTAAATGATTGATGGTAAGATTTTCCTGGACCTGTTTCTTCACCTTTAAATTAAGATCAGGATTAGATGATCTCTCAGATATTCTTCCTACCTCTGTATATATTTCACCTAAGCACTGATCAAAACTATTTAATATTTTTGTAAAGACACTTTCAGGTTCACAATGTTCAAAACTATAGAGTACATTCATTGTTTAATCAGAATGTGTGTCCATTGCTGGGAAATTCAAAGAATTCTGTCACCCTTGAAAAGTAAATCACAGTCATCAGAAGCTTCTGTAATTAAACTTATTACAGAGAGTACAATATAATTCACATCTGCAAACTCTGAACTAACTAAAGTAATGCAATGTCAGTGTTCAGAAGTACTCTGCAAAGGTACTTTGGTTGGAACAGCAATAATACAAATGAGGGCTTGTAAGGTCTGCATGTCAGACCAAAAGAGTTATAGAGCAGCTACTGATGGCAGAGAGCTAGACAACTGAGAATGGAAAGCTAGCCAACCTAGGAGTTCTTAATTCTAGGAAGAGTTCAAGAATATCCTTTTTGAAATGGGCCAACAAATTTTTGGGTAATAGACAATTTATTCACATTCTACCTATACGCACGCCAGCCCCTAGCCCACTGCCATTGCAAATTACACTTATATATGCCTCCAGATATTCTGATTGCACTCTAGAAGTAGTATAAAGTTAAAAACAAACATTTCTGGAAACTCTTCATTGTAGCAACTAAGAATTCAAATAACAAACTTTTGTATTTCATTTGTCCCTGTTAATTTTCTGTATTGGTTAGGAATGCTTTCAGCTGCAAGTAGCGGACCATTAATTTAATAACATGTAATATCACAAAGACTGAGGTTACTTACTCAACCTGAAGTCCAGAACCAGGTGGTTCAGTGTCAGTTATGAAGCTCTGTGATGTTGTCAGGGACTCAGGAATTCTCTGCCATCTTCAGGGAGTTCAGGGTTGCAGGACAGCTGGCTCATATTTGTATGACACCATGCTAAGCAGGAAACACAAAAGGTGGTAGGAAAAGAGGCTTTATCTTCATTATCTTTCTTTCAGAGAAAACAAAATTGTCCTAGAAGTCTGTAGCACACTTTTCTTTGTTTCATTCATTAGAACTAATCCATATACTCACCCCTAAAACAATTACTGACAAAAGGATACAAGAATATTTGAGATTAATCATAATTTACTCCCTGGGGGAGGATATGGTCAAACTAAATTTTAAATGGTTAAAAACAGGATTCTTATGCAAGCATAGAGTAAGCGCATGTCACAGGTGACTCCTTTATAATCAAAATACTAAAGCTGGGGACAGTGTTGTGGCATAGTGGGTAAAGCCATAGCCTGCAATGCTGACATCGCATATGTTCACTGGTTTGAGTTTCGGCTGCTCCACTTTTGATACAGCTCCCTGCTAACGGTGTGAGAAAACACAGTGAAAGATGGCCCAAGTGCTTGGGGCCCTGCTACCCACATGGGAGACCTGGAGGAGGCCCCTGGTTCCTGGTTTCAGCCTGGCCCAGCCTTGGCTGTTGTGGCCATCTGGGGAATGAATCCACGGATAGAGATTCTCTTTCTCTCTCTCTCGTCTGCTTGCTCACTCACTCACTTTCGCTCTCCCACTGTGTGTGTGTGTGCCCGCGTGTGTATTTCTCCCTTTCTTTCTGTAACTCTGACTTTCAAATAAATAAATAAACCTTTTTTTTAAAAAAAGGTTCAAACATGGTCAGGGGAGACTGACAGGCAGGGTCAAGGCATGATAGAATATTGATTGCTGCAATTCAAGGGACTTGAAAAACAAGAACAAATCAAATCTAAAATTGGTAGAAGGAAAGAAATAACAAAAATCAGAGCACAAATAAATGACATAGAGACTAAAAAAATACAAAGTATCAATGAAATGAAGAGCTGGCCTTTTTAAAAGATAAAATTGAAAAACTTTGCTATATTAACAAAAAGATCCATAGAACTGGGGGCCAGCACCGTGGCTCAATTGGTTAATCCTCCACCTGCGGCACCAACATCCCATGTGGGCGCCGGGTTCTAGTTCCAGTCCAGCTCTCTGCTGTGGCCCAGGAGGGCAGTGGAGGATGACCCAGGTGTTTGGGCCCCTGCACCCGCATGGGAGACCAGGAAGAAGCACCTGGCTCCTGGCTTCAGATCGGCGCAGCGCAGGCTGTGGCGGCCATTTGGGGAGTGAACCAACGGAAGGAAGACCTTTTTCTCTCTCTTTCTCTATCTCTTGCTGTCTAACTCTATCTGTCAAATAAAAAATAAGATCCATAGAATTAAAGCTAAAAATGAAGACGTTACCACTGATACCATAGAAATACAAAGATTATTAGAAGTTACTATGAACAAGTAACTATATAGCAACAAATTTTATAACCTAGAGGAAATGGACAAATACTTAGACATACACTTTACTCAGATTGAGTGCTGAGGAAATACAATACCTAAACAGACCAATAATGAGTAGTGAGATTGAATCAGTATTAAAAAATCTGCCACTGGGGCCCATGCTCTGGCACAGTAGGTTAATACCCTGGCCTGAAGCGCCAGCATCCCATATGGGCACTGGTTCTAGTCCCGGCTGCTCCTCTTCCGATCCAGGTCTCTGCTATGGCTTGGGAAAGCAGTAGAAGATGGCCCATGTGGGACCACGTGGGAGACCTGGAAGAAGCTCCTGGCTCCTGGCTTCGGATTGGCGCAGCTCCAGCCGTTGCAGCCAATTGGGGAGTGAACCATCGGATGGAAGACCTCTCTCTCTCTGCCTTTCCTCTCTCTGTATAACTCTGACTTTCAAATAAAAAATAAATAAATCTTTAAAAAAAGTCTGCCATCAAAGAAAAGCCCAGGAATAGATGGCTTCACTGCTGAATCCCACCAAACATTTAAAGAAGTAATACCAATACCTGTTAAATTTTTTTCAAAAAATAGAAGAGGAGAGAATTCTTCCAAATTCATTCTATTTGGTAAGAATTACATTGCTTCCAAAACCAAACAATGACACAATAAACAAAGAAAGCTACATGATAATATAAAAATTGATGCAAAAATTTTCAATAAAATACTAGTGCATGAAAAAGATCACTCACCATGGTCAAGTGGGATCCACCCCAGAGAGGCAAGAATGGTTCAATATACTCAGATCAATAAATGTGATACAACACATCAACAGAAAGAAGGACAAAAATTGTATGATTGGGGCTGGCATGGTGGCACAGCAGGTTAAGCCCCTGGCTGCTATGCTGGCATCCTATACCAGCACTGGTTTGAGTCCCAGCTGCTCCATGTCTAATCCAGCTCCCTGCTAATGTGCCTCAGAAAGCAGTGGAAGATGGCCCAAGTGCTTTGGCCCCTGCCACTCATGTAGGAGAACAGGGTGGAGTTCCAGGTTTCTGGCTTTGGCCTGGCCCAGCCCTGGCCATTGTGACCATTTGGGAAGTGAACCAGAGGATGAATGATCTCTTTGTCTCTCCCCCTATCTCCATAACTCTGCCTTTCAAATAACTAAATAAATCTTTTTAAAAATATCATGATTATCTCAATACATGCAGAAAAGGCATCTGATAACATTCAGCATCCCTTCATGATAAAAACTCTGATCAAATTAGGTACAGAAGGAACACATCTTAACATGAAAAATGCCATATATAACTAGCCAATAGTTTGCATCATAGTTAATGGAAAAAAGTTGAAGGCTTTCTAAGATCTGGAACAAGCCAAGGGTGCCCAATTTCACCACTTTTATTCAACACACTGTTGGAGGTCCTAGTTAGAGGAATTAGGCAAGGGAAAGAAATAAAAGGCATCCAAATTGGAAAGGAGGAAGTCAAACTCTTGCTGTTTGCAGATGGCATGATCTTATATATAGAAAGCCCCAAAGATTCAGCCAAAAAGCTGTTGGAACTAATAAAAGAGTTCAGCAAACTTGTAGGACACAAAGCTGATGTACTAAAAGCAGAAGCATTGTTACATAGCAATAGACAACAATCTGAAGATGAAGTCAAGAAAGCAATCACATTTCTAATAGCTGCAATAAAATAAAATACCTGGGAATAAATTTAACCAAAGAGTTGAAATATCTCTATAATAAAAACTGTAAATCACTGATGAAAAAATTGAAGAGGGCACAAAGAGATGGAAAGACATCTCATGCTCATGGATGAGAAGAATTAATATTGTTAAAATGTATAAACTACCCAAAGTAATTTACAGAATCAGTGTAATCCCTATCAAAATCTCAATGACATTTTTCACAGAATTAGAAAAAACATTACTAAAATTTTATGGAACCACAAAAAGCCCCAAATACTCAAAGCAATCTTGTGCAAAAAGAGCAAGGCAGAAGGTATTATACTACCTGGCTTTAAAATAGATTGCAAAGTTATAGTAATTAAAACAGCATGGTATTGGCAGAAAAACAGATCCACAGGCCAGTGGAATAGAAAAGAGATCCTTGGAGTAAACCTACACATCTACAGTCAACTGATATTTAACAAAGGTACTAAGAATATCCATTGAAAAAGGAGTCTTTTTATATGAATGGTGATGGAAAAACTGGATATACACATGCAGAAGAATAAAACTAGAACCCTGTCTCTCACCATTTATAAAAAATAAGTTCAAAATGGATTAAAGACCTAAATGCAAGACCTGAAACATTGAGAATGGCAGAAGAAAACATAGAGGGAACATTTCAGGACATTGTAATGGACAAGGGTTTTCTGGACAAGATCTCAAAAGCACAGGAAATGAAAGCAAAAATAGACAAATCAGATTTCATCAAACTAAAGAGCTTTTGCACAGCAAAGTAAAAAACAGAGTAAAGACACAACTGGCAGAATAGAAGAAAATATTTGTAAGCTATACACATGGGGTTAATAACCAGAATATACAAGAAACTCAACGGCAAGAAAACAAAACAAATAATACAATTAAAAACGGGGCAATAGATCTAAACAGACATTTTTCAAATGAAGACATTGAAATGACTGAAAGGCATAAGAAAAAATGCTCAATATCACTAATCATCAGGGAAATGCAAATCAAAACCACAAAAAGATAGTGCCTCACTCCAGTAAGATTAGTTATTATCAGAAAGATAAAATGTAACACGTGTTGGCAAGGATGTGGAGAAAAGGCAACTCTTGCACATTTTGTTGGTAGCAATGTAAATTAATACAGCCTCTGTGGAAAACAATGTGAAAGTTACAAAGAAAACTAAAAATAGAACTAGCAAATAATCCAGCAATCCTACTACTGAGTATATATCCAAGGGAAATGAAATCCTTCTGTCAAAGAGACATTTGTACTCCCATGTTTAATGCAGTACTATTCACACTAGCAAAGAAATGGAAGCAACCTCAGGTGTCCATCAACTGATGAATAGATAAAGAACATATGATACATAGCAACAATGGAATATTAGCCATAAAAAGGATGAAGTCTTGTCATTTGCAACAACATGGATGGAAATGGAGGTCATTGTGTTAAGTGGGATGAGCCAGGCATAGAAATACAAATATTACACAATCTAATTCATAAGTGGAGTCCAAAAACTATAGGTGATTTCATAGATGTTAAAAATATAATTGGGGCTGGCGCCGTGGCTCAATAGGTAATCCTCTGCCTGCGGCGCCGACACACCAGGTTCTAGTCCCGGTCGGGGCGCTGGATTCTGTTCCGGTTGCCCCTCTTCCAGGCCAGCTCTCTGCTGTGGCCAGGGAGTGCAGTGGAGGATGGCCCAAGTGCTTGAGCCCTGCACCCCATGGGAGACCAGGATAAGTACCTGGCTCCTGCCATCGGATCAGCGCGGTGCGCCAGTTGCAGCGCTCTGGCCACGGCAGTCATTGGAGGGTGAACCAATGGCAAAAGGAAGACCTTTCTGTCTCTCTCACTGTCCACTCTGCCTGTCAAACAAAAAAAAATAATTGTGGTTATCAGATGTTGGGGAGGGAATACAGGAGGGGGAATTGGGAAAGGTTGACTGATCTGCACTAGGTTATAACTTGGCAGGAGTAAGAAGTTCTAGGGTTCTATTGTATAGTAGGGTGAAGATAGATAGTGTTAATTTACTGTATATCTTGCAATAAAAAACTTAGGAAATAGGATTGTTGAATGTTTTGCTATAAAGAAATGTTAAATCCCTAAAATCGTAATTGTGTTTACCCTGATTGGACACTGCGCAATGTATACATGTAATTAAACATCACATGATACGCCATAAATATGTGCAATTTAAAAAATAAAAAAATGAAAATAAAATTGCCAAACTAGATATAAAACTGACTTATACTCTACAGGACTATAAACATATTACCTTAGGATCATCTTTTCTAGCAGACAGAAATTCACTGAAACATTAATTTCTACAAGATAACTTCTATCTTAACAGAGGCAAGAGTAAATTATAGGTCAAAGGTACATTTCCTAAATAATTAGATAGTCTTTGGTTGGGCCTGTTAGACATTGAAAAGCAGACAATTATTTTTGCTTATTTCCAAGTTTGGGATACTATTTTTAAATAGCATCCAGTCAAAGGAATTCAACTGAGGTTTTGTCAGCAAAGATGAAGGAGGATATATTTGTTGGGTAGGCAATCAATAGTGTCTGTCACACACCTCTTATTTCAAATGGCTAAAAGTCATCAAGTGCTTAAATATTTTTTCTAGAGCATCATCCTAAACATGGACAACAATATCAAGCATTTTAAAACTGTTAACATTATATCTTCTATTTTTAGCATTAGTAAGTAATATTTTGAGAAATACTTAGTGTCACAGGTGCAATTTTTATTGACATTTCAGTCTAGGTTCTAATTTTGGATGGACATGCTGATTTCTTCACTCAGCTTCCTTGAATGTAAAGTATTAGTGCTGATGAAATGATTATGTTAATCAGAGGAATTTCTTCAGAGTGTTTTCTGCTTATGAATTTATAAAGATTGGCCCTTGAAATTTATCTCCAAGGAGAGATTGTTTCTTTCTTTCCACAAGCTCATCTAAATTCCAGTGATATTCAAGTTTCCCAGTAGCCTGGTCTGTGTAGGCTTTGTTTTGTTTTTCTTTAGTTATTATTTTTCCTATTAACTCACTAAAGCCAAGTGCAGAGTTCTATGTCAAGACTACCCATGAAGTCCACAGTGTACATTTTGACCTTAGGGAAAAGCAAAGCTTGTCTTCAATTCCAAATGGACTGAAAAGAACTGCAATACTAGCTATAAGAAAGTAATAGTATGATATAAGTGCATTCTATTTGGGATAAGATCCACTGTTAAGGAATTTGTTTTATGGTAAAGCGTAGAAATAGCAGTTATAATTAAACAGGTGATTCTCTCTCTAGTAATTTCACTTGCAAGTGAGATCACTAGAGTTCTATGAAAGCACCTGAGACGCAAGTCTTGTGCTCATTGTTCCTTCTACGGCACCTCTTAGGTCTTCCATTTTTTCTTTGGCGGTTTACAGAGAAGATTCTAATGAGTGGGAATTTTAACACTGTTTCAAATGTTAAAAACCAGTTAGATAACACTTTTGGGAGGGGAATAGGGACAGTGACTCAATCCTAAAATCATATTTCTTTATATCTAGGTTAAGGTATTTTTGTTTCCAGTGATAAGAAAAGGCAGAAAAATTTCTGTATTTAATTACAATTTTCATAGGATGCTCATTTATGGTTGAGACTTCCCCACTACATCAGGGGACTATAGCCTTGAGGGGAAATGTAAAGAATAAAATAGCAAGGATATAGATTTTTCTGAGTAGGCCCATGACACTAAGGATGGAAAAATGTGATTCAACTGCCTAAATGAAGAGAAATGAATGTGTAATTTTCTAGGATCCCACCTCTTTTTATTAATTTTAACCATGTTAAAACAAATATTATGAACTTTAAAAGCTTTCCTTTACTTCAAATTTTGTATTTTGATCTTCTAATGTTTTAATTAAAAATGTATTATTTGAAGGAAAGCATTAATTTGCTATAAGTGTATGGAAAAATAATAAATTTGAATAATTTCTTTTAAAAATGTGTTTACTCATTTGAGAGGGAAAGAGAGAGCATGCTTGAGCTCCCATCTGCTGGTCTACTCCCCAGATGCCTGCAATGTCTGGGACTGGATGGCCTGAAAGCTAAGAGACAAGAACCCAGTTTAGATCCCCAGTGTGGGTGGTAGGAACCCAATCACTTGACCTATCACTGCTACCTCCCAGGATCTGCTTGAATACTTTTATTAACAGCATCATAAAACAACTATATATTTCCTGCCTTCATACTCTACCATTTATTAAACACTCATTTTATTTCTTTCCAGGCCTCTTTTTAATCCTGTATGTAGATACAGATGATTTGTTTTAAAATGAATGTCAAAGAAGATACAGTTTGTAATCTATGTTCTCCATGTAATACTACATCATAAGTGTCTCAATTGTTTTAATCTTCAGCTTCATTGTCTGTTAAGTTGTATAATACACATATTTGATTTGACTATTTGTGTTAGACATTTATGACCTTATCTCTTTATAATGCTGCAATAAAAACCCTGTACACAAGGTTTTTTCTATTTAAAATTATTTAACTGTCAAGTGCATTAGGATGGGCTAGCTTATGTTTCACTAAAAGATGGGCTCCCAAATGCCGGTTGCTTAACACACTAATAACTTGTTTCTCATTCATACTATATGTTCAATGTGAGTCAATGAGGGGAGGAGGCTTCATAATACTGTAACTGTCATCTGGAACATATGCCTAGGCCAATTTTTATGGCATAGAAGAGAGAGTAGAAAAATATGCTGAGGCCTTTCACTGCTTATATCTGGGAATAACATATGTCCCTCTGCTTATAACCCATTGACCAGAACTAGTCTGGAAGGGGGCTGGGAAACAGTGGAGCAAATGGAGTATCTAGAGAACATCACAAATTATTTAATTGCAGAGATACTGAAGACAGAGGAAAGATTATTTACTTAGAACAAATTTGTGACTGGTGGGATTTCTTGGTCAAAAAAGGAAATGTCTTATTTAGAGTGTGCTTAACAGAAGGATATACCTTCTTCATGGTGAGTGGAGGTATTGAGTAGTGACAAAGATCATGAGCATCAGTCAGAGGCATATTTGTGTTTGTATCCTGGCACTTAATTCTTGTGCAAATTAGTTTTCTAATTTGCTGTATGGGTATAATTGTATGTACTGCACTAGTAGGATTAGATGAAAGATTATGCATAAAATAGTGGCACAGTGTGTCTGGCCTGTGATTAATGCTCAATATATGATAAATATTGTTTACCACTTTTCATTATGGTTTTCATTGTGAACACATCCTTTCTAAATTTATATGCATTCAATGTTAACACTTTTAAATTTAAATTATTTGATAGGTTCAGCAATCAATTGGTTTAAGCAGTATGAATATTCATCGAAAAATTAAAAATAGGGGCCCGTGCTGTGGTGTAGCATGTAAAGCCATCATCTGCAGTGCCAGCATCCCCCATGGACACCAGTTCGAGTCCTAGCTGCCTCATTTCCCATCAAGCTCCTTGCTAATGCACTTGGGAAAGCAGCGGAAGATAGCCCGAGTGCTTGGGCACTTGCATGTGGGAGACCCAGATGAGGCTCCTGGCTTCAGCCTGGCCTGGTCCTGGCCATTGCAATCATTTGGGGAGTGAACCAGTAGATGGAAGAGTCTCTCTCTCTCTCTCTCTCTCTGTGTGTGTGTGTGTCTGCCTCTGCCTTGCCTTCTCTGTTACTCTGACTTTCAAATAAACAAATACTCTTTGAGAAAAAAAGAGAGGGATTTCTGTCTGTCTCTCTGTCACTCTCCTTTCAAATAAATAAGTAAATAAATCTCAAGAATTTTTAGAAAGTAGAACTATCATATAATCCAACAATCCCACTTCTGGGTATACATAGAAAGGAAATGAAATCAGGGGCCAGTGTTGTAGCGCAGCAGGTTGGGCTGCTGCATGTGGTGCCGGCATCCCCTATGAGTGCAGTTTTGTGTCCCAGCTGCTTCACTTCTGATTCAGGTCCCTGCTAATGGCGTGGCAGGCAGCAGAAGATCACCCAAGTTCTTGGGTCCCTGACACCCACATGGGAGATCCAGATGGAATTCCAGGCTCTTGGCTTCAGCTTTGCCCAGCCCTGGCCATTGCAGCCATTTGGGAATGGAAGATTCTGTCTCTATCTCTCCGTTTCAAATAAATAACAAATAAATCTTAAACAAAAAAAGATAAAGGAAATGAAATCAATATCTTGAGGAGATATCTGTACTATCATGTATGTTGAAGAATCATTCACAATAGCGAAGATATGGAAACAACCTAAATGTCCATTGGATAAAAATTGTGACAAATGTGTGTATGTATGTCTGTATATTAATGAATAATGAAATAGTATTCATCTTTCCATTTGCATCAACATGGATGAACCTGGAATGAAACAAGGCAGACACAGGAAGACAAATACTGTCTGATTTCACTTATATGTGGAATCAGAAAAAGTCGAACTCATAGAAGCAGAGAGTGGAATGGTGGATTCCAGTGTCAGCAGAGAGTGCATAATGGGGAAATGTAAGTCTAATGTCGCCGAGTTTCAGTTATAAGATAAATATGTTCTTGGGATCTAATGTACAACATGGTGATTATCATTATAACTCTGTGGTGTGTATTTGAAATTTACTTGGAGAGTAGCTCTTATTATCATCACACACACACACATACACACAAATAGTAATTATGTGAGGTGATGGATTTGTTAATCAACTTGATTGCAGTAATCATTTCACAATTACATGTATATCAAATCATCACATTGTATATCTTAAATATATACATACTATAGTCAATTATGCCTCAATAAAGCTGGAAAAAAACTAGTAGTGGTGGTAATTATATATACTTTCCTTTAAAATAAATGAGGTGAGGGATCATATATGTTCTCTAATCATAGTCATAGAGGATCTGACTAGGAGGCTCTCTGATTTACCACCAGGAGGCCAGGAGCCAGGGGCTTCTTCTGGGTCTCCCACATGGATGTAGTGGCCCAAGCACTTGGGCCATCCTCAGCTATTTTCCCAGGCCAGAGCAGAGAGCTGGATCCGAAGTGGAGCAGCTGGGACTTGAACTGGCACCTACATGGGATGCCGGTGCTGCAGACAGTGGCTTAACCTACTACAACACAGCACTGGCCCCAGGGAAATTGTTTACTATGGAAAGGAGGGTTCTAGAAGTCAGAGTGTGGAGATTTTGGGAGGGAAGGAAACATTGAATTGCTATATCAGGCAAAGGAACACCCAAAACACCAGGGGAAGAAAATGTTGAGTTAAGATGAACCAGAAGGGGCTTTGATTTTCCTTGAGCTCTTGGAAAGGCAGCAATGTGAGGCAGGCTCTGCGGTCCTCTGGGGACAGGTGTAGAGCAAGGACATTTTACTTGTCCGCAGGAGCCAGCAGGCCTGGATGGATTTTTTCTCTGGGGGAGGCCTACTCCAGGCAAGCAGCCTTCAACCTTGTGCACTATACATCGATCAATTCATTGATTCATTCAGTGCCATTCATCATTTAGAGAATTCCGGCTTTGTACAAAACTGGGCTAGTGACTACCATTTTGTCAACAATAAATGGGCAACTTGCCTTAAGGAAACAAGCGCTAACATGTGGAAAAGAAATTAAATTTCACATTACCACAGAGTTATTTATTTGGGGTAGTGGATGCAAAGCAGGGTCTTAACATTTCAAACCAAATTATGTGTTTAATATGATTTGATTGACAAAAAATGTTTTAGATGACTTTCTTGAACCTATCTACTGTGCAGTGATATAAACATGTAATAGCTCCCAACCTTGTCCCTCTTTCCCCAACAATCCTGTAATGGACATATATTCAACCAAACTTGGAGAAGGAGCATTGCACAGTGGTTGAAAGCACACAGTGGAGCCAGGGTGAGTCTGAACATGGCTTCACAATTTGCTCCCCTATTGGCCTTTGGCAGGTTACTTTGCCCCCGTAACTCCTGTTTTCCTTATCTATAGATAAGATGGCATTGCTTACTGTACAGAATTGTTTTGAGGATTAAATCAGTTAGTATTTGTAAAATGCTTAGAGCAGTATGTACTGAATAAATGTTAAACAAAATTAGAGCATATAGGAAATTTGCAAGCAAGGACAGAAATCATAGGCTTCCTGTCCCAATCCATTGTTACTTATGTTAAGAAAGGATGTTTTTACATTTATTTATGTGTCAACTATTTTGCAGACCCCAGTGGTAGATAGTAAATAGATGAAACTGTAATATGCACAGAATCTGATCATGCTGGGGGAGGGGAAAGGGATGGTGCTTTTCTTTTTATAATGGTGAGTCTCCCCTCACCCCATGCTCGCAGTGCTTTTGGAGAACAAGAGCAAACACTGTGCTCTGTGGAAGCTGAATAGCAACACTCTGCTTTTGGGAGGTGATGTGAGGATAGCAGACAGATCTGAGCGCATTCAGCAGGAGCATTCCCTGGGGCTTGCTGTGTCTCCATTCAGTGACACTGATGTACAGTGACTGCCCTCTCTTTTCCTTCCTAACCAGTGGTAACTGTCTTGGGCTGAGTGGTTTGGGCCCGTGAAGACCTCGATGTCAGCACATCTCCACAAATGCATCCAAGTATTACAAGAAAAAAAAGGTATAAAAAGCAACTCAACAACAAGAAGACAAATGACCCAATTAGAAATGGGTAAAGATTTTGAACAGACATTGCTCCAAAGGAGATACACAAATGACCAATAAGTATGCAACAAGATGCTCAACATCAATAGTCATCAGGGAAATGCAAATCAAAATCATGAGAAAAGCACTTCATACCCACTAGGATGGCTATAAGCAAACAGACAGACAGTGACAAACATTAGTGAGGATGTGGGGAACCTGGAATTCTCATACAGCTCCAGTGAGAATGTAAAATGGTTCAGCTGCTTTGGCAAACAGTTTGATATTTCCTCAAAGTATTAATCATAGAGTTACCAAATGACCCAGCAATTCCACTCCTAGATTTACTTTCAAGAGAAATGAAACATATCTATATAAAACTTGTAAACAAAAGTTCATAGCAGAATTATTAATAATAGCGAAAAAGTAGGAATAGTTCACATGTCCATCTGTGAATGACTGGATAAGCACATTATGGCATATACATATAATGGAATATTATTTGGTAATGAAAAGGAATGCAGTACCAATCCATGCTTCAACACAGATAACCACTGAACATACTATGCTAAGTGAAAGAAAGCAGTTACAGAAGACCACATATTGTAGGATTTAATTTATATTAAATGTCCAGAATAGGTGGTAGCCTGGCCAGGAGGAGGGCTGGAGAGAAATGGGGAATGATCACTAACAGGTATGGAGTTTATTTCTGAAGTGATGAAACTGCTGTAAAATTGTGTAATGGTTGCAGAACTCCATGAATATACTAAAACCAACGGCACTGTATACTTTAAAAGGTTGAATTTCATGGCATATAAATTATATCATTATATCTAAGAACAGAAAATTGGTAATAACAAAATGGAAACATAACATCTGATTGGAGCCATGTCAAGCTATCATTCACAAGTTTAGAGATCTAAGTTCTCAGCATTTTCCATCCTTGTTTTTATCTGGAGAATATTAGAGACTGGAAGAAATCTTGAAAATCCTTTGCTCCATTCAACTGCTTCCAGTTAGTGAGGCAAACATCCAGGGATATGAATTGTAAAATGCAGCCCTCCAAATTTTAATATCCCCACATGATTAGATTATGAAATTCCCCCAAAGCAATGGACTAAGGGAACAGGGTAACAGGGTGTGGGGTGCAGTTAAGGTAGGGATTTCCTCAGGAGATACTTCATAGGTTGCTGCTGCTGGGAAATTTCACTGCAGAAAAGTTACCGTGTTGCTAGGCAACACTGTAGCCTGAATTGAATTCAGGATGATCAGAATGCCTCACATAAACTCACGATTCATATTCTTATCCGCAGTAAGAACAGTGCAGATAAAAAACATTCTTTAAATTAAAAAGGATATAATTACAGCACTGAAGAAAATAAAAAACAGGGCTCACTCATAAAGCTCTAATTTAAACAGTTATTAAAATTTCTGTATATTTTAATAGATTCTAATTATTCACAAGCATACATTTTACAGGACCATAATTATAATGCATACGCTACCTAACATTTCCCTTTTTCTTTTAATGTATTATAAGATCTGTATATATTCCTAATGTCTTCCTAATGATTATTTTAAATGACTGTGTAACATTTCCTTTGGTTGATCTCTAACAGTTTGCTAAACCTTTGCTTTATCAATGGACATTTGTACTTTTTCATTCCCCCCTTTTTGTAGAAAATTTCAGAGCATGTGGCTCCTGTGAGAAGCATGCATAATACAAGAGCTTGACGAGTTAAGTACTGCTCTTCAATGACTATATTTAATTAGCCTCCGGTTTTTTTTTTTTTTATAGCTGTTTAGAAATCACTTTGGAAGCACATTTAATCCATCCAATCAGTCATTTCTCCAAAGTGGGAACGCTGTCTCAATGCCTGGTTGAGTCTTAAAGCTGCCTGTGTGCCTGGCAAAGGCCTCTGATGGAAGGTTTTGCATTTTTGAGATTGCCAATTGCATGGAATGTGGTTGGGGGAATTAGCAAAATTATGTGAAAAGCATTCCACGGGAAAGAAAGAGAATTCTCTCCATGGAAAGGAATGGGGCTCCCTTAACACATGAAATTAATGTGCAAAAATGTTGGTCAAATGTAGATCCTATGTATTTTTAAGAGATAAAAAGAGATTAAAAAATGAAAGGAATTTCATTGTTTTCAGTTTCAAGATTGTTAGAGTTGCTAATCAGAGGCCTCAAGGGTTTATTTAAGATTGGAGCTTTCCTTATAAATATTGTAAGATCTGCCTCATTTCCTTGCTGCTCTGAAAAGCAGTACAGATTAGGGACCTAGTAAAAACGCCAACTGTTTCATTTAAGAATGTCTGATGGTTGTGGATTTCATATCTACAGCTTCAATTATTGCCATTAGCAAGACTTTCAAAAATAAATATTTGAAAACCATGTAGGAAAAAATGAAATAGCTTTCCCAAGTTGAAACAAAAAAATGGAAATCTTCAATCAAAATGAGTGTTTTTTTTTAAATCTACCTTAAATCAGAAAGGTAATTTAGTTCTGTTTTTTAAAAAAACAAGCTTGTATCCCTTTGGCCCTTACCTTTCAAAACTGAAATGTTGCAAATGGATTTGGAGATGGGAAGCTCTGCTAATGTCAGTTGAATGCTTACCCTGGAAATTTTTTGCCATTTCAAATAGAAAAGCCTCTGTGGGCTTCCTTCTGATCCAGCAGCAGCCTGCTTAGCATTAAGAAAGGGCAAGGCAGACTCCAGAGTGGGGTAATTATGGTTGAGCTCTTGGATACTCTCTTTGGGAGATAACAAGGTCGGGTCTTCCCATATTACGAGACGCCAGGAGGTGCTTGCTGGCTGGCTGGCTGCATCCTACATTCTGCATTTGGAAAGTGGTTCAACTTGGAACACTGTTGAAGCATCAAGTAAAGGTACAACCCTTGCCAAATGGAGTTTGCTTTAAAAAGAAGCTGACTGGGTTCTCTGCAAAGGATCTGCAGGGATCTTTGAGCAGGAGGCCCTATTAATCATTCATGATCAGAATGATGCTGCCCAACTCAGTGCAAACATTTGTTCCTAAGGAGCTAAAGCATCTTGCATGTTGGGAGGCAGTGACCACTCAAAGGAATCAAAGCAGTATTTTATAATTAGTTAGAATCAAGCGTCTGTCATCCTCTTTTTCCTTTTGTAAAGAAATTCTAGTTTATCATGATAAAATATACTCTTTATATGTGGACAATTCTGTTTTGACATATAATCATGTAACTACCATCACTATCAAGATATAGAATATTTCCATCACCTCAAAAAGTTTGTACTCAACTCCTTCCCTTACCTCCTGCCCCTGGCGCAACCACGGGTCTGTTTTCTGTCTTGACAGTTTTGCTATTTCCGTAATGTCACATACATGGAATCATACTGGATGTAGCCTTTAGAGTCTGGCTTCTTTCACTTAGCATAATGCAGTTGAGATTCGTCCTTGTCATTGTACCTATCAGTAGACTGTTCCTTTTAACTGCTAAACAGTATCTCATTGTGTGCCTGTACCACAGTTTATTTTATCTGTGCACCAGCTGACGGACATATGGGTTTTCACCTTCATTTTACTTTCAGTATTATTTTCCTTTTGTGTGATGGTGTACATTTTACAAAGCTCTCACATTCACTGATGTCCTGTTATAGGAATATTGTTATTCTAATGCTTCTCATTATATTAATCAGAGCAACAGTGTGCTTATGTGGCTGTCCAGATTTAGCAGCTGGAATCACAGCTTCAAATGTGACTCCCAGACTAACCTTCTTTCCACTATGCAATGCCACTTCTCTGATATGAAATGAGGATCATTGATTGAGGATTTTTATACATTTGGACCTAATAATGTACTATATAACAGTCTTGGGAACACAGGCACTATAATTTTTCAAATAAATGAGGACCCTAATTATGTTAATGTAGTGTGGTGGGAAAAAAATCAATTTTGGACTCAGGCAATCTTGGTTACATATCCTCACCCTTCCAGTGATTAGCTCTGTGACCTGGGGAAAGTTCTCTGACCTCTCCACATTCCAGTTTTTTCATCTGAACAATGCTTTCTACCACAATGGGCCTTTTGGTGATGGAATGAAATGACGCATGTATGATTTACCTTACAGAGAGACTGGGGCAGAGGAGGCCCTTTGTATATGTTACTCTCCTCTCCTTGCCACACGTCCATTTGTGTGCACACTCATCCACTCACCCACTTGTGCACTACTATGAAAACAAAGTGCTGGCAGGCTGGTGCAATGAGGGGAAAAGATTGGAGAGGGACAGAGCCTGTGACTGGAGAGAGGAAGGAATGAGCTTGTCTCAGAGCTGCAGTATGGACTGATGTGACAGCCTTCTCCACCAGGAACACTCTAAGTCTTTTTAGGGACTGACCCCACCTGGGAGGAAGCCCTCATGGCTGCCATCTCTGGCTCCTTCCCATCTTCTCCTACCCACAGTCTTTGTTTCTTGCAGAATGATATTTGGAGCTGATCTTGGATGAAACTATGGGAAAGGCTCAGTTTATTGCAGCTCTGTTTCCATGCTAACCGTGACTTCCCCTCCCTGATCTAGGGAGGCACTGAGGATTTCTGACTCACTGGAGTACTTTTCTTCCCTGTTTTTTTTTTTTTTAAGATTTTATTTATTTATTTGAGAGGCAGAGTTACGGAAAGTAAGAGGGAGAGACAGAGAGAAAGGTCTTCCTTCCGTTGGTTCACTCCCCAAATGGCCTCAATGGCTGGAGCTGCGCCCATCCGAAGCCAGGAGCCAGGTGCTTCTTCTTGGTCTCCCACATGGGTACAGGGGCCCAAGCACTTGGGCCATCCTCTGCTGCTTTCTCAGGCCATAGCAGAGAGCTGGATTGGAAGAGGAGCAGCTGGGACTAGAACCGGCACCCATATAGGATGCTGGCACTGCAGGCAGGGGATTAACCTACTGTGCCACAGCACTGGTCCCTTCCCTGGGCTTTATCCCTGGTAGGTGCCTGGCTTCATTCTCAGATCTTCTTTCTTCAATATCAAAACTGCCTACTTCTATCATCAGAAAAACCTTGATAATATAATTTTCTGAGAGCTCTTGACTTCCTGTCTATAACTTCCTGTAATAAATAATACTTGATGAAGCTACATTCTTTTCAGAAATGCTAGCATTTTACTAGTAGCCACTTGGAAAGGAAAAGTAATTCTAATGTTAGATTTTCAGGTAGTGTGTCATAGTAGGAAAAGTGCTGGAATAGATACCAGGAGATCTGGGGTCTTGTTTTTGTGTTTCAACCAACTCATTCTAGGACCTGAGACATGTATTACTTCCCTTCTAACATGGTCATGTAGTATCTGTTCCACCTCTTTCCTGGTTCTTTCTGGAGCATTTCATGCCATCCTCTATGTCAGTCACTATTCAACCCATTCCCACGTCCAATTCTGTTTACTCAAGTATCCAAACAAATACTCTTGGGCTGTGCCGTTTTTATTTCTGATTACCTCTTTCTTGTCACTAATTTCTGCTTCTTTGTTGTATGTGGGCAGCTTGACCCTAAGGGCCATATTTATAGTTTTTTGCCTGTCTTCTGTGCAGCAGTCCTGGTGAGCACTCTACAATGTCACTGACCACTGAAAGGGACCACCAGCTTTTCTGCTGTTATCAGCAGCAGTGACTCAGTGTCCCAGGAATCATCTTGACAAGATCTGGGACATTTATACCCTCTGTCCTGTCAAAGGAACAAAAACATGCATTTTGTATCCTGAAGAAGAGTGACTCATAGAAAAAGGGAAATAAAAACTGAAAGTTGACAAAGCAGGGGAACTTTGATTTTTCTTTAAATGGAGAATTAGAGGAATACATTTTTCCATAAATCTCTCATAATAGTTTTTAAATTTATATTAGAAAAAAAGAGACTTTGGGAAGAAAGATCCGTGTATTCTTAGAACATTTTTTTGTATAATAAATCCTGTCTTTTTGAATAGAATGTAATCTAATACATTAAAAAAAGTCCTGAGGCTTTTATTTTAAAGGCAGTGATATTGCTACAGGCAAAGTAATTATAACCATTAACTTCTCAAAATGTCAGTGGAAGCTTTGGCATCAAAATCCCAGAGGAATCCCAAATTGCCTAACCATTTTTAAAATTTTAAGAATTGTATTCTTGGAGGAGAAAAAAGTAGTTAAGAGAGAAGGAACTCAGAAGGCTACATTATGCAAGAAAGTCACAATAATTCAAACTTCTTTTTCAAAATTCATTCATGTGTTACTTTGGGGCTTTGCCTCTACATCAAGTTTTGTATAGTTTGCAAACAATATAATCCCTGAATTTCAGGAAGAAAAATCATCATTGGGCTGTATAATTATGAACGCCTCTTTGATTGGCAATATTTCATTGCAAAGATCACTTTTAATAAAATAAAGCAAATATGTTATGAAAAATAGCAAATGTTTCCTTAATAGGAAAGAACTGTAACATAGATATTACTATTAATTATACTTCTCGGTGATTTGTTGTCCTATTTAAGTAATGATAAACTGAAATGAAATCAATAATTAAAATTGAGGTAAGGGAGAAAAATTCATTCATTCACTTTATATTTACCAGGCATTTAACTAAATATGAAGGAGAGTGTAAGGTACAGTGAAAAGCACCACTGGTTTACCTGTGACTTGCCTGGTCTTAGCTTTGGAAAGTCCCGTATCTAGGCCCTTCCTCTGTCTTGGGCAAACTGACATGATTTGTTTACTCTAAATAAACCTGCCTGATAAAATCCTATTCCCCAAGAAATCTAGTCTTTTAAGGGGGGATGAGATAGACACATGCAAAGAAAAGTTTAAATAAAACAGTAAAAAGAAATAATAGTATTAACAACATACTACCAAAACTAGTGCAAATTATTGCATACAAAGATTTTAAAAATATTCAATCTTGAGGAGGCAACTCCAGATTGGACACCTGTCATTATACTAAGGTAGCTATTTGCCAGGAAAATTACATCTTCCCCAGAAAGCTAGATGTTGAACTTTAGTAGCTAGAACAAGAGTACAGTATCAATAAAGAGCTGAGCTAGAATTTGAGCTTAGGTCTTTTGGAGTTTGAAATTCAGTCTTCTCCTTATCCCAGAATACTTTGAAGATCACAATCTTGGCTCCTCTTTTCATACACAAAGAGGCTGGATCCTGGACTAGTGGGCTGCACGGCATCCTACAGCTTTTGCAATGATAGAACTTAGTTGAAAATCCAGATTTCTTTGCTTACAGTCCATGGCTTGTGACACCCCAGTGTATTAGTCAGCTTTTTATTAACATTAACAAAATATTGGAGACAGCTGAATTCCATAAAGAAAGAAGGCTTCTTTCGACTCCCAGTTCTGGAGGTAAAAGTTCTAGGGCCTCATCTGGTGATGATGTTCTTACCGCCCGAGTTCTGAGGTGGCACAGTGCATCACAAGCAAGAGGGAATGTGTGTGTCTGTTATTTATCTGTTTCTATCTGTGTCTGTCCCTTCCAAAGCCACCAGGATTCAATCATGGAGGCTCTGCTCTAATGACCTAATCTAATCTGATCATTTCTCAAAGGCCCCACCAGCTTAACTACTGTAGTTGGATTGAGTTTCCACTCTCTTAGTGCCAATAACATGAGACTTTGGAGGCTGAACTCCTGAGTCTGGGGAGTGGGTGGGCAAATATTCAAACTATAGCATAAGGAGTGACAGATCACATGGTGTGGAACAGATAGTGAAGATTTGAGTAAAAGAATAAAATTTGGGCTATGACTCCTTGTTTTTTCTTCCCCTCCAAGCCAGTTAGTTGGCATTCTTATCTGTCCAGTATGCAATATCATTGGAAGGCTGCCTGTCAAACCTGCAGGATGGGTCTTAGGGTACACCAGTGACTTCTCTGTTTGTAACCAATTACCTTGTTTAGAGTTCTGTTCCTGCCTTTAGGCTAGTGTTTGCCAAATGTGAAATCTGTGACATCTGGAATCAACATCATCTGTGGTATATATTAAATACGCTAATTCTCAGACCCCTACTCCAGACTCTTTGAAACTAGTCCAGAAATCTGCATTCTGATGTATTTCTCACATGATGGAATCTAGGGCCAAGTACCCTTTATTGATCTATGTCTTAAACTTTTTTTTTCTTAAACTCTTAATGCATTCCAAGGAGTCAACATCTTACTGTTTGCTTTCTCTAATCATAAGAGAAGAAAATTAGTCATCAATAACAAAAGATAATTTAACACATTCCATATGTCTAGGGCTTAGAAAGAATGTTATTAAACAACATTTCAGGAAATCATGGGAAATCAGAAAATATTGAGATTTGACAACATGAAAATTATTATAGAACAAAATACAGATCGTATAACAAGTGAATTGTAGAAATAGTTTATAGTTATAGTAAATATATATACATACATATTTGCACATATACGAACAAGAAAAGTTAGAAACAAGTAATTCAATTAAATACTTTGAAAGTATATTACAGGGGCTGGCATTGTGGCATAGCGGGTAAAAGCACTGGCTGCAATGCCAGCATCTCAAATGGGTGCTGGTTCATGTCCTAGCTGCTCCACTTCTGATCCAGCTCCCTGCTAATGGCCTGGGAAAAGCAGCAGAAGATGTCCCAAGTGCTTGGGTCCTTTGTACCTATGTGGGAGACATGGAAGAAGCCCCTGGATCTTGACGTTGGCCTGGCCCAGTCCCAGCCATTGCAGCCCTCTGGTGAGTGAACCAACAGGTGGAAGATTTCTCTATCTGTCTCTCCCTCTCCCTGTAACTCTGACTTACAAATAAATAAATAAATCTTTTAAAAAATAAATAAAAGGAACTTATTGAAAAGAAATTATATTATAGGGGTTGGATCTGTGGCACAGTGGGTTAAAGCCCCAGCCTGCAGTGCCCGCATCCCATCTGGGCGCCGGTTAGTACTGGCTGCTCCACTTCCTATCCAGCTTTCTGGTATGGCCTGTGAAAGCAGTAGAAGATGGCCCAAGTCCTTAGGCCCCTGCTCCTGTGTGGGAGACCTGGAGGAAGCTCTTGGTTCCTGGCTCCTGGCTTTGGATCAGCTCAGCTCTGGCCATTGTGGTCATTTGGGGAGTGAACCAGCAGATGGAAGACCTCTCTCTCTCTGGCTGTACCTCTCTTTCAAATAATATTCTTTCAAATAAATGAAATAAATCTTTCAAAAAAAGTATATTATAAATATGAGCTCAAAATAAGTGAAAAAGAGAAGACATGGATAAACAAGTAAAAAATTATCCTTGATCCTCTGAAAATATTAGTAAGATAAACCTATGACAAGATTTTTGAAAAAAACAAAAACAAAAACAAAAACAAAAACGCAGAAGCTTATGATTAGAGAAAGCACCATCTAGTTTGCTGAGTCCTTGGAGTATATTAAGACTTCCTTTTGGCCTAGAACATGATCAACTTGTTTCCCATGTGTGATCAAAAAGAGCTGCATATTTTCTGCCTAGTTTGTGCAAAGTTAAATATGTGATGTACATGCACCGAAATTCACCTTCTGTTATAAACCTCCGTTCAATTTCAGCACTGGCCTTCGGACTTTAGGAAGCCCAAATAGCACAATGCCTGTTTAAACATAATTTCTATTAGCCCTGAATTCTGAGATAAATTATTTCTGATTACATGCTACCATCACACATAATCAGTAAAACAACATCTGTAATATAATGTTGGCACATCATTTGAATTTATTTTTGATTTAGTCCCTTTAAAATATAGGTCAGATGCTGGTGTGAATTTGGGGAGTGAACCAGTGGATGGAAGACCTCTCTCTCTGTCTCTCCCTCTCTCTGTCTATAACTCTGTCTCTCAAATAAATAAATACATCTTCAAAAAGAATTATATATATGAAAAACATGAAATCTGTTGTCTTTATATTAATAAAATTTTTAAAAATTGTATTTATTGAATAATTAATGATTAAAAATTTGCAAATAAAAATAAGGTCTTTGAGTCACTTTAGTTTTTTTTTCTTTTAAAGATTTATTTATTTGAAAGGGGGGGGGGGAGAGAGAGAAAGTCTTCCATCCACTGGTTCACTTCCCAAATGGCCGCAATGGCCGGAGCTGAGCTGATCTGAAGCCAGGAACCAGGTGCTTCTTCTGGGTCTCCCAAGCAGTGCAGGAGCTCAAGGACATGGGCCACCTTCCACTGCTTTCCCAGGCCATAGCAGAGAGCTGGATCAGAAGTGGAGCAGCCAGGACTTGAACCAGTGCCCATAAGGGATGCTGGCACTGCAGGTGGTGGCTTTACTCACTACTCCACGGCGCTGGCCCCTACTTTTTTAAAGAGGTAGTAAATGAATATAAGCATGAATTGATTGATACTTGTTGGATTCTTTATTTAGTGGAGCATTAAACCTTTGACTATAAATTATGTTAAAAATGTTATCTCAAAAATTAATAAAAAAGAGGGGCCCAACACTGTGGCTCAGTGGGTTAAAACCATGGCCTGCAGCACCATAATCCCATATGGGCACTGGTTCAAGTCCCTGCTGCTCACTTCTGATTCAGGTCCCTGCTAATGCACCTGAGAAAGCAGTGGAAGATGGCCCAAGTGTGGGCCCCTGCCCCCATGTGGGAGACCTAGAAGAAGCTCCTGGCTCCTGGCTTTGCCTTGGCCTCATCCTGGCTGTTGCAGCCATTTGGAGAATGAACCAGTGCTCTCTCTGTCTGTCCTCTCTCTCTCTAACTCTGCCTTTCAAATAAATAAATAAACTTTTATTTTTTTAAAAAAGTGAAACCTTAATTTGAAAAAAATTAACAAAAATAGACAAAAGAAAGAGCGGGGAGGGAGGAAGGAGAATATCATTGTATTCTTCGAATTGTATCTATGAACTACATTAAATCTGTTCTCTTTATAGTAACATCACAATAGAAATTTTCAAAAAGTTTGTGGAAAATAGAATTAAAAATACATTTATTTTGCTACACAAAGTTGAAATCCATGCATACAGAGGTAATTCAAAAAGTTCAAGGAAAATGCATATTATGAAAAAATTATGCATGGAGTTCAAAATTTTAATAAATTTATCTTTTAATTACATTTTCTCAAGAATGTTTTGAAGCCACCTTTTGTTTATGTATCAATTAATTCTGTGTTTAATTCAATTGCTATTAGAGAGAAAGGAACATGTACTTCGGGATAACTTTGATGCAAGCACATTACAAGATGAGCTAGCAAAAATCATCTTGCTTCCACAGAAAAATAGATTGTGACTAAGTGCACTGGGTCGAGTGGTGTTCCCTTAAAAGTTTGTGTCCACCCAGAACCTCTGAATCTGAGTTTATGTGAAAATAGGGTCTTTACGTTGTAATTAGTTAAAATGTGGTCACACTAGGTTCAGGTGGCCTGATGACTAGTATCTTTATGGAAAGGCTGTGTGAAGACATACAGACATCCACAGGGAGAAGAAGAGCATGTGAAAATGGTGGCAGATACTGGGGTGATGCCACTACAAGCCAAAAAATGCCATGGATCACTGGCAACTTCCAGAAGCTGGGAGGCAAAGTCGAGTTCTTTCCCAAAGGCTTCAGAAAGAGAATGATTCTGCTAACACCTTGATTTCAGACTTCTGGCTGCCAGAACTGTGACGGAACAAATTTCTCTTGCTTTCAGCTGCCTCGTCTGTGGTATTCTGCTCCAGCTGCCCTAGGAAACTAAGATGTTGAGTATTTATTTTGCCTCACACATGTACATAATAGTGACTGCAGGAGCAATTCAGTAACTGACAAGGTTAAGAAATTATTCCAGACATCTAAAATTAGACTATGCCTTTTTATCATGAAAGTGAAATATTAATTGCATTTAAAACTTTTCAGGTACGATGTTAACATTTCTGCCCCGAGTTGTGCTGCCACAGCCACCCTGGCCTTCTGAAGGTCCCTCATTAGGAGGCACATGTCACTGGGGAAAATTTTAAATGATCCTAGATATTCATCTGGAAGGGTATTGGAAACTGGGGAGATGGATGGAGACTAGAAGGAATGGAAGTGGTTAACAATGAAATGGCAACATGTTGGCATGTTTTGTTGTTTGCCTGCTGCTTTTATGAGATTCTTACAAATATTTTCTCTTCCTCTGTTTTATGGCTGGCTTTGCTCTTGACTATTTAGAATGATTGGCTGGGATAGAAAGAGTGAGTGACAGGAGGAAGTGCAGGGCTGAGGAGGAGTGATGTCTGCACGATGGCTATGGAGTGAGCGCTGACACAGATGTGTCTCGATGGTATTTGCCAACCGTGGCTGCAGTGGCGACTGCTGACAATGATGACACACGGTTATAGATTGTACTTATTTATGATTCAGAAGCACAGGAATGCAGATGGATTTTTTTTTGGGTGGCTGAAATTTATTGACTCTTTTTCTCCAGCTTTAGATGGAAACCAAACAGAAGAAGAGAGAAGGAAGGAAGGGAGGAGGAGGAGAAGGAAGGGAAAGAAAGAAAAGAAAAGAAAAGAAAAAGAAAAAAACCTGAAGCTTAATACTAGTGGTTGGCCAGATGTTAGAAAGATTTCAAGATTGATATTTCTTTTAATTCTTATTCTTGAGTGACTCCAACACAAGGTCCTATTCTTTAAAAATGTGTGCCATTCCCTTGGACTTAACCCTAAGGGTAAAGCTAAAAACGTGCCATTGAACTCCAAATCCCATTAAATTGGCAGGTACTAATGCCATCTTACTAGTTAAAGTGATCAGTTTAAGTGCATAACTGATCATAAAGATAGGAATAACTGTCAAAGGGACATAATAAGAGCACATAAATAAGACCAAGTGTCTGCTAATAATAATAGAATTAAAAAGGAGAGAACAATCCAACATCAGAAGCAGGACACACAGTAGACTCAAAGAATGACAAATGCCCTAAGCAGCACTCTGCCTCAGAATCAGCCCCTAAGGCATTTGGATCTGGCTAAAAATCCCATGAGAGTTTCTCAGGCATGGAAAGCCAAGACACTGTGGCAAAAAAATGACCTACATGAAAGATCTCTGTGAGATCCCGGTGGAAAAAAGGGGCCATCAAAGAAGGAGGTACCTTTCTCTGAAGGGAGGAGAGAACTTCCACTTTGATTATGGCCTTGTCTAAATGATGTTGGAGTTTGTGAACTCAAGAGGCTTCCATAGCCTTGGCAGCTCATGACAAGAGCCTCGGGTGATTACTGATGTCATAAATAAGAATGTCAACTGTTAAATCAACAACAGGAATCACTGTGCACTTGCTCCCCATGTAGGATCTCTGTCCTTAATGTGTTGTACTATGCGAATTAACGGTAAAACTAGTCTTCAAACAGTACTTTATACTTTGTGTTTCTGTGTGGGTGCACACTGTTTAAATCTTTACTTAGTATGAAGTTGATCTTCTGTATATAAATATAATTAAAAATGAATCTTAATGAATAATGGAATGGGAGAGGGAATAGGAGGTGGGACAGGAGTGGGGGTGGGAGGTCGGGTATGGGGGGAAGAACGGCTATAATCCAAAAGTTGTACTTATAAAATTTATATTTATTAAATAAAAGCTTTCTATAAAAAATAAAAAATGCAAATGTGCGCCAACAAGAATTCTATCATTGTCTGATAAGTGAATCAAGCTATGATTTTTCTATTGTTCTTATTGGGGTTTATTGATTCAACATACCTGCGGCTAAGTACTTAGTGCCAAACAGTTCATGTGCTCTCTTTATTTCCAGCCTCCCCTGAAGTTAAGCTGAGGTCATGAAATTGTTTCTGGGCAGGGGGATGTGAGTGACGTGATATCTGCAGTTTCCATTCTGAAGCATTTAAAAGTCAGTGTGTCATTGTCAGGCTCACTCTTCTCTCATTTTAGTGTCCACTGGGGTTATGTGTTGAAATGTCAGGGTCACAACATGGAATAAGTCTTGAGTTTTGAGTTACTGCATGGAGGAAATCTGGAAAGTCTTTTGACCTCCATCTGACTCTGTGGCAGTGAGAAATAAACCTGTGTTCTGTTGGTGACTGAACTTTGAGGAGTTATTTTACCCTGCAACACAGCTTAGCTGATACTGACTAAGCCAAGTACTTTGCTCCGTAGTGGCGACAGAGATGAATAATGCATAATTTGTGCTTGTGAACAATGCAGTCTGTTGTAGAAGATCAGGACACACATTTACAATATAGGACAGTGAAATAAGGGCTATGATAGAGATAGACATAGGGGGTGAGGTCAGTGGATTCCTTAAGGGGCAGTGCCTTGCCCTCCAAGTAGGGATCCAAAGAAGTGGGAATTTCAGGAGGGAAGGTGCTTGTAAAAGAATGAAATGCTTCTGTAATTTTAAATATGCCCAGGGTAGAAAAGAGTTCATCAGATTTGGAATTAAAGTGTTTTAATGGTGTAAGAGAAATTTCAGTGAAGTAGAGATGGGAGGTTGCCATTAAATTCAATATGTTGAGAAGTGAACAGGGGGAGACAAGGTGAAGTCAATAAGTAGAGGTTGTTCTACTAAAAGTTCTGGGTGAAGAGAATGAAAACCCCAAGGCCATCGGTTGAGACACAAAGTAGGATTTTATTTTTATGTTTTAATGCCCTCTGGTCAATCATCTACAAGATAATTAATTGTTCACTCTGTTATATACACACACACATACACACACACACACACTCATACCAGTAAAGAAAAGAAAGCTCTTGTCATAACATTGTGGTAGCACACACTCTTCAAAATGAATATTAGACTTCCTGTTCTTGAAAGCTCTTCTGCCAGCCATCACCAGGGACTTTGAACACAGGCAAAGAAGGATAGCAATGTTTGAACAGCTACTTTAGTACAGCTGAATTGGGGCCTATAAGTCTTTAATAATAGAAGCCCATGATTTCTGGATCTTCCTTTACCAGCTTTCAGGTCCCTAAATATCAGAATGTCCAGGAGAGGAACTGGAGTCCTCAGGGCTTGTGATTTTCTTTAGTAGCAAAGCTAAAGAATAAGTCTGTTGAGAGACTTGGGGTTATGGCAAGAGTTTTTCTTTTCTTTATCGGAGTGTGCGTGGGTATAGCTGAGCAAACAATTTCCTTGTGGGGGATTGGCTGAAAGACATTAAAACTTGCCATTTTTTTTTGACAGGCAGAGTTAGACAGTGAGAGAGAGAGAGAGAGAGAGAGAAAAGTCTTCCTTTTTCTGTTGGTTCACCCCCACAAGTGGCCGCTACGGCTGGTGCGCTGCAACTGGTGCGCTGCGCCGATCCGAAGCCAGGAGCCAGGTGCTTCCTCCTGGTCTCCCATGTGGGTGCAGGGCCCAAGCACTTGGGCCATCCTCCACTGCACTCCCGGGCCACAGCAGAGAGCTGGCCTGGAAGAGGGGCAACCTGGACAGAATCCGGCGCCCGACCGGGACTAGAACCCAGGGTGCCGGCGCCGCAGGCAGAGGGTTAGCCTAGTGAGCCACAGTGCTGGCCAGGACATTAAAACTTAAAACTAAAATAAACTTTTTCTACTCACACATGAGTACCCTTCTCTTAGTGTTTTCCTGATGCTAAAGCTTATGTGTTTCCATACTGCTCTGCTTCCTCACTTACCCTCCAGACTCCATTTCCTGATTTGAGCAAAAGCAGCACACTCAAAACTCTAAAAGACTCCTTCCATCTCTTACATTCATTGGCATAAGTTAGGAAATTCTCTGATTACCCTTTGTTGAAAGAGCTCATCACTTGATCTAGTGACTAGAAAGTTTGAACCTTTATATTAAGGTCTCATGTCATTAGTTGTTTTCTTCTATTTTTGTTTTCATCTTGAGACAGAATTAATGGTGTTTATCATCATCAGGGCTTTATCCCACCAAAAGTTGCCTGGATCTTTATTACATTAGACAATGAATTAACACAATAATTTTAAAATTTGGTTGTTTGAAATCCCAGGGAAGTGCCAGATACAGAATCTATTTCCATAATTCCTTGGAACAGGAACTGTTCCGTTCTTGTTTCCAAAACTCTGGCTCTCTAAAAGGAGGAGGGATGAAACTACGGAAGTTAAAAGACTGAAATGGTGAGCTCTGGCGCTCTTCTGTCCTGAGCACGGCTCTTGGGAGAAAAATACTCAGCAGAAACAGAACAGAAGGCCAAGGAACAAAGTTCCTGAGTGTATCATTGCCCAAATACGGTTGCAAAGGCGATAGGAAGTCACTGAGGTGGTTTTGATGAGTTGTGATCCTTGAGGCTTTCGGGAGGCTCGTTACTTTTATTATTTGAATTTATTTCTAGTGGGTAGGCATCAGCTCAGGTAGTCTTCCTAAATCTCTCTGACATAAGTGGATGTTAGGAAAGAAGCTGTGGGTATGAAACAGGCCATTGCTTTAGTTCCTGAGTGTGCCTTGGTTGAGTCAAAAGGCTGCTGCTTGTATTGTAAAGCAATTATCAGAGAGAGCATCGAGAGTGAGGTCACCCAGCAACACCCACACTTTATTGCCATGCCTCAGAAATAATGCTGTCCACAAAGGATTCCTAACTTTCTTACTTCGTGCTGCCTTTAGATTCTCAGTAATTTTTTTTCCCACAGAACAAATACTTAGCAGTTCCATTTATTAAGTAGTTTGGTTCAAATAATCATACAAGTCTTTGTGGCAATCTGGGAATTGTTGACCACTACACAGCTTCTCAACCTTAGGATCCAATTGGACACTGCTACTCTCTTATTTCACATTGACTTTCATGTGCAATTTGCTTTTCATCATAGCAACCACTGACGACCCAGCTGCTCAAAATATGCCAGGTCAAAAGGAATGTAGCAATCTAATGATGAAGGTAAACTCTCTCAAGCTAGTAGTTCACATGGTGTTTGACAGATGCTACCGTGTTCCCAAGAAAACTTAAAATGTCCCATAAAACCTCAATAAACTTTCTGTGGTGCCTTGGGATATCCACAAGGAAATATTTATGACTCTAATAGGGCCAAGGTCATGATCAGTCCTGATGAGGTCATGTGTCTTCTGCTTTAGATACTGTCCATTTATCTCCAATCAGCAAATACACAGTATTGGATGATCCCAAGAGTTTGTTATGGAACAACACAATTCCTCAGTGCCTGACTGATGGTCAGCTCTCAAAAAATGTGGGCTATCCAAAATTAACAATTAGGATTGCATCAAGTTGAGAAGTTTCTGTACAACAACAACAAAAAACCAGTCAGGAAAGTGAAGAGGCAACTGACAGGATGGGAAAAAATATTTGCAAACTATGCAACAGATAAAGGATTAATAACCAGAATCTACAAAGAGATCAAGAAACTCCACAACAACAAAACAAACAACCTACTTAAGAGATGGGCCAAGGACCTCAATATACATTTTTCAAAAGAGGAAATCCAAATGGCCAACAGGCACATGAAAAAATCTTCAGGATCACAAGCAATCAGGGAAATGCAAATCAAAATCACAATGAGGTTTCACCTCACCCCAGTTAGAATGGCTCACATTCAGAAATCTACTAAGAACAGATACTGGCGAGGATGTGGGGAAAGAGGGACACTAACCCACTGATGGTGGGAATGCTAACTGGTTAAGCCACTATGGAAGTCAGTCTGGAGATTCCTCAGAAACCTGAATATAACCCTACCACCACTCCTTGGAATTTACCCAAAGGAAATTAAATTGGCAAACAAAAAAAGCTGCCTGCACCTTAATGTTTATTGCAGTTCAATTCACAATAGCTAAGACCTGGAATCAACCTAAATGCCCATCAACAGTATACTGGATAAAGAAATTATGGGACATGTACTCTATAGAATACTATACAGCAGTCAAAAACAATGAAATCCAGTCATTTGCAACAAAATGGAGGAATCTGGAACACATCATGCTGAGTGAAATAAGCCAATCCCAAAGGGAGAAATATCATATGTTCTCCCTGATGGGTAACAACTAACCGAGCACCAAAAAGGAAACCTGTTGAAGTGAAACGGACACTATGAGAAACAATGACTTGATCAGCCCTTGTCCTGACTATTGATGAACAACTTAATTGTTGCTCCCCAATTCGTGGAGGAATGACACAGGACCCTGCGCTGTTCCTTTTGCCTAGCCCTTCCCGGGTTAGCTGCCATTCCCCCACTTGCGGAGGAACGACGCCATCCCGGGTTAGCTGCTGGCCCCCCTGCCTCCGCGGAGGGGCAGCACCCCCCGCCGCTTTCCCCGCTTCTGCGGAGGAGTGGCACACCGCCGGCCGGCTCTCTCAGGAGCTGCTCAGATGTTCCCCTCAGATGTTCCTGGTGCATGTTGTCTCTCTCCTCCTTTATAGTCCTCTTCCACCAATCCCAACTCTGCTACCCACACGCCGAGTACGCTGCTCTCCTCCAATCAGGAGCAGGATCAGCTCCTGCAGCTTGTCAAACTGACGAGGCAGCTGTGTAGAGGTTGTTTGCTCTCTCTCTCTCAGCACCATATTGTGGGAGAGCAGGTGCATAGAATAAGTCTTAATTCCAGTAACTTAGTCTAGTCTCAGTTGCTCCCCACACTTAATACTTTATCCCTTTTAGTATTTTTTTGTTCTACTTAATACTATTGGTTGAACTCTGTAATTAACACACAATAATTCTTAGGTGTTTAAATTTAACTGAAAAGTGATCCCTGTTAAATATAAGAGTGGGAATAAGAGAGGGAGGAGGAGATGTACAATTTGGGACATGCTCAATCGGACTTGCCCCAAATGGTAGAGCTAGAAACGTGCCTGGGGATTCCAATTCAATCCCATCAAGGCGGCATGTACCAATGCCATCTCAATAGTCCAAGTGATCAATTTCAGTTCACAACTGATCACACTGATATGTCTAAGAGTCAAAGGGATCACACAAACAAGACTAGTGTCTGCTAATACTAACTAATAGAATTAAAAAGGGAGAGAACGATCCAACATGGGAAGTGGGATACACAGCAGACTCATAGAAGGGCAGATGTCCTAAACAGCACTCTGGCCTCAGAATCAGCCCTTAAGGCATTGGGATCCGGCTGAAGAGCCCATGAGAGTATTTAGGCATGGATAGCCAAGGCACTCTGACAAAAAAAAAAAAAAGACCTAAATGAAAGATCTCTGAGAGTGAGATCCCAGTGGAAAGAATGGGCCATCAAAGAAGGAGGTACCTTTCTCTGAAGGGAGGAGAGAACTTCCACTTTGACTATGACCTTGTCTAAATAAGATTGTAGTCGGCGAACTCAAAAGGCTTCCATAGCCTTGGCAACTCGTGACTAGAGCCTAGGGAGATTATTGACGCCATAAACAACAGTGTCAATTTGTTAAGTCAACAACAGGAGTTTAAGATGTTCATGGAAAATGAAATTAGAAGATAAATTTAGGAGCAGGTGTTGTGGCACAGTGGGTTAAGCCACTGCCTGCGATGCTGGCAACCCATTTGAGCCTTAGTTTGAGTCCCTGTTTCTCTGCTTCCAATCCAGCTCCCTGTTAATGTGCCTGGGAAGGTGGCAGAAGATGACCAAGGTATTTGGGCCCCTGCTATCCATGTGGGAGTCTAGGATGTTCTCCAGGTTTCTTGCTTTGGCCTGGCACAGCCCTGGCTATTGTGACCATTTTGGGAGTGAACAAGCAGTTCAATGATCTCTCTCTCTCTGTCTCCCTCTCTCTGATACTCTGCTTTTCAAATAAATAAATCTTTTAGAAAACAATAAGTTTATTTTGATGCAAAATTTTTTGAATGAATGCAGGGTTTTTCATAATATGCATTTTCCATGAATTTTTGAAGTGCCCTCATATATATCAGGATACAATTACTATAACCGAATAATTGTGTGACTACATGACATACTTATGTAATAACTATTTATATGAAAACATATACTTATCTGTTTAATGATATATATATATATATTTTTTTTTTGCCTAGAACCACTATATTATACCCACTGAGAACTGGGAGAATTTAACTCTTTTATAAATTCTATTGATACCTATTTATGTGATCCTGAACAAAATACTTTGTAAGAAGACAGTTTTCTTTTCCATAAAGTGAAAAAAATTCAGAGAATCTCTAGAATTGTAATTGGATCCTATAGATAACATTATTTCAATTAAATAATCTTGTTATGCATTCATTTATTCATTTATTAAAATGTCGATGGAATTATTTCTACGTGCTCAGATTTGTAGCTGATCACAGGGATGAGATGGTGAAGAAGAGAAGGAAGAAGAGAAGTTTCACCTTGGAGAAGACTAGATGAAGGCATTCTTTCCTTCCAGGAAGCCTTCCTGGTGTTGGAACAAGAGATTGGCTGTGACAGGTAAGAACTATTAGCAACATCTGGCAAGGTGGTGACTGACTCTCAGCAAATGACAGCTGGCCTACTTTTCTGGGGATTGATTTACTTTTGAGGATGAAGTTTTAGTGCTCCACAGACTTGTAAGTCTTTAGATAATATGATTTGGTAATGGAATTCAGACTGTTGAGATGGCAAAATTCATTTGAAAGATGGCAGTAAGCAAGGCAGTTCTAGCTTCTCTCCAAAATTCATGTTTTCTCATCATCCCACCCTCGCCCCCAGGCACATGATTAGACTACATTTGCCAACTTCTTTGGCAGGTAGGAATAGTCACATGACTAACTTCTCATCAAAGAAATGTGGCAGAATAGCCTATGAAAGTGCTCCACACTTTCTCCTTCATGCATAGTGAAGACAACCATAGAGAACTTGAAAGCCACATACTGAAGATGACAGTCACAGGATCAGAGAGGTTTTGGTGTCTGAATCATGCCTTGTAGGATGTATTATATTAGTCAGTGTTCTCCAGAGATACAGAACCAATAGGGTGTGTTTGTGTATGAGAGAGAGAGAGAGAGAGAGAGAGAGAGAGAGAGAGAAAAGCAGATGTGTGGAGGCTGATAGGACCGAACTCTGTAGAATAGTAGACCAGCCGGGTGGAGACCCAAGGAAGAGCTGAGGTTGCGGCTGTAGTCTGAAGGCATGTCTAACAGAATTGCCTCTTCTATAGGGGACTTTACTCTTGTTCTGTTAAGGTTTCCAATTAACTTACTGAGGCCCACTTACATTTCAGAAAGTATCTGCTTTACTCAAAGTCTACTGATTTAAATGTTAATCTTATCTAAGAGATACCTTCACAGCAGCTTCCAGGTTAGTGTTTAATCAAACATTTGAGTACCATGACCTAGTCAAATTGACACTTAAAATTAACCATTACAGAGGCCAACTACCTGTTGATGAGGGAAAGTTCTTTCAAATCACAGACCGTTGATAAATGTCTTCCGTAGCATTTGAGCCATTATACTTCTTTTTGTTATCAGCAACTAGCATTACTTTAATAGACTAAAAAAATCCACCAATTACTTTTTATAATTCCAATGTATTTATTTGCAAACACTTTCAGTTTTGCACTGATTCCCTGATGTGGAGGACTAGGAAAGGGACAGTTGTATAAATATAATAAATAACAGTGATGATTATTTGTTGAAACTTACCCTGGGAATGTATTAAATACCTCAGGGGTGCCATTATCTTCAGTAGGTCACCAATAAGCACAAAGAAGCAATCCATTACTAATTGGTAGCCTAGTGATTCAAGGAAGTTAATGCACCTTCTAAAGTGATTTGCTCCTATAGAGTAATTGATTTATTGGCATTCCATGTCTGAACATTTGGGAAGCCCTCAGTGTTAATCAGAATAAATGTGCTGAACTAATCTTTACAAAACTGTCAACAACATTTCACATGTCCACCTTTTAGATGCAAGGCCTCTAAATTCAGTAATTTACAACATGTTTTACAGTAGATAAACACATTTACTTTTCTGATGTGAGTTGTGACGGATGATATTTTCCACAGAGGGGTGATGAGATACATAACAGCAACCATAAAAAACCATGACCAAATGGCTCATTATTGAAAGAGAAATGTGAGGACATAATAGAAGGATAAGGGCTACGATGGATATCATATCTCTAAGATCATGATGTGTTCTGCAGTCTGTTTTGTGCAGGGCAGAGATGATAACAATGAGGTTTTACATCATTTAAATTAAGCTGTCAACTCAGCTCCTTAGACGGAGGCTTCCTCAGAGCCATTCCCTGTGCTGTTAAGATAGCCCAGAGATTTCCATAGTGATGTGGTAACCACTACTTGCCAGCCACTGAATTTGTGTGAATCCATTAAGTCTGAGAGAATTTCTTGTCTTTTTCTTGATCTCACCCCGGGCCTGGGTATTTCATGGGCTTCAAAAGTGACAATGCAGAAATCAAAAGTGCTTGGAGATAGTGCCTTCTCAGTAGGAAAATCACTTAAATACATTGATTCAAAAGATCTTTTGTTCTCTATGAAGGCACAAATGGCAAAACCACACCCTCATTTTTCTGGTACTCAAAAAAGACAATAATTAAAGCATTGTAGTGAAAACTCACAGGCATTGAATATAATTATTTTTTCCAAATCACTGATCTCACACATAGGCAATTGTACAGCAGTATGTGGTTCTCAAAGCATAATTCCAGGGCCAGTGTCATGATGTAGTAGGTAAAGCCACCTGCAATGCCTGCAACCCATATAGTTGCTAGTTCAAGTCCTGGCTGCTCCCTGATCCAGCTCCATGCTAATGCATCCGGCAATGCAGCAGAGAATGGTCCAAGTGCTTGGGACTGTACCCATGTGGGGGACCTGGAAGAAGCTCCTGGTTCCTGGCTTTGACCTGGCCCAGCTCCTGCTGTGTGGCCATTTGGAGAGTGAACTAGTGGATGGTAGACCTCTCTCTGTCTCTCCCTCTTTCTAACTCTACCTTTCAAATAAATAAAGTACATCTTTAAAAATATTTAAAAAAAATAGCTCCTGGACTGGCAGCATTGCAGTCACTTGAAGACTTACTATAAATGCTCCATCTTGTATCTACTGAATCAGAAACTCTAGGAGTGAGGCTCAGAAATCCACATACACTCAAGTTTGAGAAGGAGATTTTGTACTTACATGAACCTGGGTTAGACTGCAGCTCCATCACTCCATACATGTATGATATTGAGCAAATTACTCCCTCTCCCCATCCTCTGCTCTTTTGCTTGCCATTTTAATAATTAACTACATGTGGAAAAAAGCCACATAAAAGATCTTAAAACAAAAAATGAAGTTTCTTTCCCCCTGCTCCAGTTGCTAGCTCCTCACCCCAGAAGTAAACACTTTGAACCAATTCCTTTCTAAACATGTTTTTCTGGTAGCCTTTTAGTGCCTTTGGACAATAAGTATATAATTATATTCCTTGATTTTATTAACCTTATACTAGATAACTTGTTCATGTCCCACTGTGAAAGACAAGGAATTTGGCTTATTTACACCATCTGATATAACTGATTTTGTTATATTATCATTTTCATATGATCTAGGCTCACATGTTTTTATTCTTTATAATTGTCTTTGTCTTTAGATGAATTCTGAAATATTAAAGCGAATAAAGTAGCACTTATGGTATTAGGTTTATTTAAATGTTCTTCACTACAGGAGGTTCTTCATATAGAAAAGTCTAGGCCAGAAAAGTTGAAAAAGGATTTTAGAAGCAACAAATTCCAGTGGTTCTTTCAGATCATATTCAACCACCATTGCTTCTTTTATCTAAAGTTTTCATGTGTAACATTCTTTTTTTGGCTACTCCAACTTTTTAAGGAACCTTTCCTATAAGATGCATGCAAATTACCTACACTTTTGCATGCCTGAAAACGTACTTTCTTCTTTATACTTGTGGTATGGCTAAGCATAAATTAGAGGTTACTACTAATCACTTTCCCTGAGAGCTTAAAAGCATCATTCCACTGTTTATTTCTCAGCAAAGTTGCTTTAATTTCTTTTTTTATCCTCGGAGTTCTTAAATTATGATAATTCACCTCTTTCAGTCCTCTTTCTGCCACTCATTTCCTCTCCCACAGGTAACTAGGTAACTGCAACCTCTCATGTGTATTCTTCCACAGTTATTTTATGAATATACTACTGAGTACATACACACTAGCAAACAGCATCTTCTAAAGGCTCCCCCCCCTTTTTTTTTTTTTACAAATAGCAGTATTTTACAAATACTTTTTTCTTATTTAACATCATGTCATGATGATATTTCCAGATAATTACCTGAAATACTGCCACTTTTTTGTTATTTTTGTACCTGTATAATATTACTTGGTATGAGTGCGCCTTAATTTATTTAACCCATGCCTCTTTGAATGCTTTAAGTGTTTCCAATCTTTTGTAATCATAAATAATGCTACAATGAATAAGCCTATACAAATTCTGTGGGATAAATTTCCTGAAGTCATACTGTTGATTTAGCAGCTGTGCCAATGTATAACTATGATAAATACTGGCAGGTTACTTCCATGAAGGTTTAGCAATTTGTACTCAATGGCAACATGTGAGAGAGCATCTTTCTTCTCATCAATTCAGCAGAGCATGTTATCAAACTTCCTGGGCTCACCAGTCTGGTAGGAAAACTTCTCCATCAGCATAGATTTGCTTCATTACATGAAGTAGAATCTTTTTAATATGTTTAAGAACCACTGATATTTCCTCTTCTGTACTAAGTGCATTTATATTCTTTCCTGTTTCCCTACTGACTTGTTGCTATTTTCCTTTTTGTTTTGTAGGAACTTTCTACATATCAGGAAAATAGGCATTTTATGGTATGCATTGCAGATAGTTTTGCAAATTAATGCTTGTCTTTTGCCTTTGCTTGTGGTGGTTTTTGCTAAACAGATTTTAAATAAAAATTTAGGTTATAGATCTTTCTGTTTCTTGTTTGGCTTCAGGGTTTTTTTTTTACACTTAGAAAGGTCATCCTCTCTAAGAGTATGAGTTTTCCATCTTTTCACTTTTATTTGATTTTAAAATGAAAATATCTTTGAAGTTGGAATTTTTCTTGATATATAACATGTAGATCAAATTTTATTTTATTGTTTGGATGGCTACCTAGTTGTCTAATTAAAATTCAGAACAGTAAATCTCTTCCCCATGGATATGAACTATTGCCTTTATCTAAAAGAAGCATCCACATGTAGTTGATCTATTTAAACTCCAGTGATGTTTAAAATAGTTTTATCTCTACTATGTTTTAAAGTCTGGTAGTGATAGCTCTTCTTTATTTGTGTCTACTTTGAGTTTTTATATATATGAATAATCTTTATTTTTTCCAAATTATCTTTGAAGTTTGTGAGCTGCAAACAAATTTTTTTTTTGACAGGCAGAGTGGACAGTGAGACAGACAGACAGAGAGGAAGGTCTTCCTTTTGTCGTTGGTTCACCCTCCAATGGCCGCCGCGGCCGCCGCGCTGTGGCCGGCGCACCGCACTGATCCGAAGCCAGGAGCCAGGTGCTTCTCCTGGTCTCCCATGGGGTGCAGGGCCCAAGCACTTGGGCCACCCTCCACTGCACTCCCGGGCCACAGCAGAGAGCTGGCCTGGAAGAGGGGCAACCGGGACAGAATCCGGTGTCCCCCCAGACCGGGACTAGAACCCGGTGTGCCGCAAGACGGAGGATTAGCCTATTGAGCCACGGCACCGGCTAAAATACTTGGTTTTTATTAAGATTTATTTATTCATTTGAAAGGCAAACATAGAGAGAAGGAAAGAGAGAGAGAGAGATCCTCCATCTGCTGGTTCACTCCTCAAATGGCCACAAAGGCCAGGGCTGGACCAGGCCAAAGACAGGAGCCTGAAGCTTCCTCCAGGTCTCCCATGTAAGTGCAGGGGCCCAAGCACCCAGGCACATTAGCAGGGAGTTGAATCAGAAGTGAAGCAGAAGGGATGTGAACCGATGCCCATATGGGGTACCAGCACTCTTGTTACTATTCTAAATCAGATACCTTTCTTAGGGAGACTTGACAATTTTATAACAGACCTACTAATCACAAAATATAATGTTTTTCCACTTTCACACTTTGTTATGCATTTGCAAGTTTTCTATTGTAGCTCTTGTTACGTTTATTCCTAGGTATTTTGTGTTTGTGTATGGTTATTATAAATTGAGGTGTTTCCTTCCATTTCTACTAATTGGTTACAGTTTGTAAATGTGATGATTATTTGTGTATGTTAATTTTATACCCCATCGCATTATTGCATTCTCTTATTATTTATGATTGATTTGTTTATACTTCACAAATACATCCTGAAACCAATAATGGGAGTATTCCTTTGCAAATTTTATACCTTTAAAAATTCTCTTATCTGTTTTTGTGTTGCCAGTGCTTCTAAAGTAAGAATAATTGTGTAAATAGTGGACACTCTTGCTTTTTTTCTGACTTCAAAGGCAATGTATCTAGTGTTCTCCATCATGGGTGGGACGCTTGTATTTAACTGCATGTTAAACATTCATGATGAGAGTTCTAGAGATGGATGATGGTGATGTCTGTGCAACACTATGAATGTACTGAATTGTACACTTAAAATGGTAAGGTTTATATCTATCTATCTGTCTATCTATTTATCTATCTATCTATATTTCACCACCACAGAAAAGGAGCTAAGAAAAAATAATTTTTGATGGAGACTGAACTTCACCAAATGTCTTTTCGGCATATATGTAAATAGTAATACTGCATTTTTCCTTATTCCTTTTAGCAAGAGGCAATAGAGCCTGTGGAAAAGTGCCCAGGCTCTGAGCACCTTGCCTATGTTCACATTCCAGTTCTGGGACTCTCTAGTTGTATCACCTTGGGGAAGTTATTTAAACTCCCTGAGCCTCTGTTTTCCTCTCTGTGTTATGATAATAATCGTGCTACCTCCTAGGGCTTTCTATGCTTTGAATGCAGTTTGTATCCTTCCAAAGACTCATGTGTTGGAAACTCGGTCTCTGGGGTAGTGGTATTAGGAGGTGCTGTGGACCTTTAAGAGATGAGGTCTAGTGGGGAGCCCTTGGGTCCCCTGTAAATGACCCGTAAATGGCTGTAGGACCACACCTACTTCTCTGCTTCCTGGTTCAAGATATAATCACTTGTTTGCTCCTACACACCCTCCACCATCCACCATTAGCCATGTGGTCCTCACTAGAACTGAGGTCATGCCAGTGTCATGTCCTTGAACTTCCAAAACTGTGTACCAAATAAACCTCTTCTTCATAAGTAGCCTATGTCAAATATTTTGTTATAGTGACACAAAGTGATTAACATAGGGATTCATTGAGGATTAAATTAATTGATATGCATAGATCACTGAGAATAATAACTAGCACATAAGAAGAATTACATGAGTTAGTATGGTGGATTACTAGATTTTTCTGTAACCTAAGAATAAAATCCCAGCTAGTGATGGAGAGCTGTCTCTCTCAATTCCATATACTAATGTTTCATTCAGAATTTTTCATTACTAAAAATATGTAACAATGGTCTCTAGTTTTTTTGTATAATCTTTATTAGGTTTTTAAATTTTTTGTATTTAATAAATGTAAATTTACAAAGTGCAACTTTTGCATTGTTGTGGCTTTTTCCCCCACAATCTCCCTCCCACCCACAGCCATCCCATCTCCCACTCCCTCTCCCATCCCACTCTTCATCAAGATTCATTTTCAATTATCTTTATATACAGAAGATCAACTTAGTATATACTAAGCAAAGATTTCAACAGACTGCATTTTAATATCAATGTTGGCTTAGTTTATAAAAGGGATAAGAAATTTCGTTATTTGGTTTGATATTTAAATGGCATTTGAACTGTCCTTTTCTTTCTTTTTTTTTTTTTAAAGATTTTTTATTTATTTATTTGAGAGGTAGAATTACAGACAGTGAGAGGGAGAGACAGAGCGAGAGGTCTTCCATCCGCTGGTTCACTCCCCAGATCACCGCAATGGCCAACATTGTGCTGATCCGAAGACAGGAGCCAGGCACTTCTTCCAAGCCTCACACATGGGTGCAGAAGCCCAAGCACTTGGGCCATCTTCCACTGCTTTCCCAGGCTATTAGCAGGGAGCTGGATTGGAAGAGGAGCATCCAGGACTAGAACTGGTGGCCATACAGGATGCCGGTGCCACAGGTGGAGGCTTAACCTACTACGCCACAGTACTGGCTCTGAACTGTCTGTTCTTTAGACCTGTTAATTATCTGAAAAATCAAATAAGCCTAGCGCTTAGTTGACAACTACCTAAGTTTCTTCCACTTAGATTTTCTATAACGTCTGGCATCAGTTTGGGGATAAATGATGTTTTCTTCACAAAGCATTCCTGACATCCAGATTTCAAATGTATTTGTTGGCTTGGGTCAGGTGGCCTGGTCTGTGGGGAAGCCTCCGACTTGGCAAGGAGGGAGGATTTACTGGGGCAGTGGAGGAATTTATACTTCCCCTCTAGGAGGCAATGCCCTGGTTGCCTTAACTGTCTTCAAGCTGGTTTTTGGAATGTGAATTTTCCCCATTCTCTATTTTGATTTTCTTTTAGGTCCTTTGTTGCTCATACTGCTGGTATTTAGGGCTCTATCTACCCCTGCTCAGTTTTCTCCATCATCCTAGCTCTAGTTCATTTCAATTTTTTACCATTTCCTTAAAGTTTCTGGATCACTTTTGGTTTCTTTCCTTGCTTATATTATAGCTGTACCTTTCCCCTTTAAAAACAATCATTTCTTATTTTCACAGGGATCAATTTTCAGTTAAATTTGAACACCTAAGAATAATTGTGTGTTAATTAAAGAGTATTAAGTAGAACAAGAAAATACTAAAAAGAATAAAATAGTAAGCTGTTCCTCAACAGTCAGGACAAGGGCTGATCAAGTCATTGTTTCTCATACTGTCAGTTTCACTTCTACAGGTTTCCTTTTAAGTGCCCAGCTGTCACAGATCAGGGAGAACATATGATATTTGTCCCTTTGGGACTGGCTTATTTCACTCAGTATGATGTTTTCTAGATTCCTCCATGTTGTTGCAAATGACTGGATTTCATTTTTTTTTTACCGCTGTGTAGTATTCTATAGAGTACATATCCCATAATTTCTTTATCCAGTCTCCTGTTGATGGGCATAAGAGAGGGAGGAGATGCACAGTTTAGCACACGCTCACTTGGACTTACCCCTAAAGGTAGAGCCAGAAACGTGCCATGGGATTCCAAATCCCATTAAGTTGGCAGGTACCAATGCCATCTTACTAGTTAAGGTGATCAGTTTAAGTTTATAACTGATCATAAAGATAGGATTAAGTGTCAAAGGGATCACATAAACAAGACTAGTGTTTGCTAATACTAACTCATAGAATTAAAAAGGTGAGAACAATTGAACATGGGAAGCAGGATACACAGCAGACTCGTAGAGTGGTAAATGCCGTAAACAGCACTCTGCCTCAGAATCAGCCCTTAAGGCATTTGGATATGGCTAAAAAGCCCATGAGAGCATTTCAGGCATGGAAAGCCAAGACACTCTGGCAAAAAAAAAAAAAATGACCTAAATGAAAGATCTCTGTGAGTGAGATCACAGTGGAAAAAAGGCACCATCAAAGGAGGTACCTTTCTCTGAAGGGAGGAGAGAACTTCCATTTTGATTATGGCCTTGTCTAAATAAGGTTGGAGTTTGTGAACTCAAGAGCTTCCATAGCCTTGGCATCTCATGACAAGAGCCTTGGGTGATTACTGACATCATAAATAAGAGTGTCAACTGTTAAATCAACAACAGGAATCACTGTGCACTTGCTCCCCATGTAGGATCTCTGTCCTTAATGTGTTTTACTATGTGAATTAATGGTAAAACTAGTCTTCAAACAGTACTTTATACTTTGTATTTCTGTGTGGGTGCACACTGTTGAAATCTTTACTTTGTATATACTAAATTGATCTTCTGTATATAAAGATAATTGAAAATGAATCTTGATGAAGAATGGGATGGGAGAGGGAGTGGGAGATGGGATGGTTTGTGAGTGGGAGGGTAGTTATGGGGGAAAACAGCTATAATCCAAAAGTTGTACTTTTGAAATTTATATCTATTAAATAAAAGTTAAAACAACAGCAACAAAAAATACTTTCTGCTATCTTCAGGATAACAGGCCATAACAATTATTGCTAATACTTAAAATATACTTATTCATATGCTTAATAGTCTTAGACTTCCATGTGCTTTGCACATATCAACTAATTTAATCCTTACAAAACTTATGAAAGAGAAACTATTATTAGCCCTATTTTACAGATGAGTAAATTGAGGAATGGAAAGATTAAATAAATAGTTCAGAACCTACATTGTGACCTGTGGCATTTGGGCTCCCAAGTTCCTGCTTTTAACCTCCATGCTGTATTATGTCTCACTATCAAAAAGCTACAAGTTTCAGTCTCTTAAACTTAGTTTATCTAACTGCAAAATCGGTTTAGTAATATCTACCTCTCAGCTCTGTTGTAGGAATAAAATGTTTTGCATAGTGCTTTGCATACATAGCACTCCATAAAATTTAGTCCTTCTATGTTGACTTGGCCTTGGCTTAGAGTCATGGTAGCCTTAGAATTCCTAGGTTCTTTATCCCTCATGGCAGACCCTCCTCATTGAAATGTGAAAATTCAATCATTTGAAGAGCATTTTCATTAACACTGTGTGATCACATGCATCATCACTCAATGTTGCCATCCTCGCTCTTGTCAAGACTATATTTAGCTCCAACTTTCTCACTCTGCCATAAGGTGTTTATGTATTTCCTTATTTAATTTTAGTACTTTACATTTCTGTGTTATCATTACATTTTATCTTCAATTTTTTTTCCTTCCAAAAATCAGTGAGGTAATTTCTTCAAGATAAAGCAGCTCACATGGGCATCAGTAGAATGAGAGATTTTGCAACAGTTTACATCTCTTCAGCTGGTAGTTGTAAAAACCCTACCTTCAATGTGCAGTGAGAAGCATACAGAGATCCCATCTGGTGTTTGGAAATGTGTCCATTTCACTGACAGATCGCTTCCTTGTTGGAGAAAATGGCACAGGCTGTATGTCTGTTTTTAAAAATGTATATCTAGAGCACCTAGGGAGCTGGAAAGAAGGTCATCTCTATAATTTGAAGTGATTCTTCTTTGCGGTTTACCTATGTAAGAAGATGTGTATTACTCTCCACTTAGGTTCTACAGGAATTTGTGGGGTTGGAAAAGAGCTCCTAATGCTTTCCTCCAGCCCAGGACCATTATGGAGCAGTGTCCCCACAAAGGGATTGTTATCACCAATTACACAACAAAATTACCCAGGAGTTTAAGAAAATCCTGATGCTCAGAGCTCCCAGTCAATTCAGTCTGAGTCTCTGGGATTTGGATACAGGCATCGAGTCTACTATTATTGTTGCTGTTGTTTGTTTCTTTCTTGTAGCTCTCAGCTGAGTTTACTTTGTTGTGAAGGTTGAGAATCACAGCTCTAAGTCCTTTGGTCCTGTCATATTTTAATGTGATGTTAGGATGCTATGGGAAATTATTAGCACTGATGACTAACAGGTGGGGGAAAATCAATTTGCAAATCTCCTGCAGAATATTGCTTGGTACCCACTGCTAAGGACAGAGGGATAGGAAATGATGTCTCTTCATGAAGCCTTCTAGTTACAGAGTAATCTGGCAGCTTAAAAAATCTTTATTTTAAATAAGGTCACCAAGAGTGCAAATGAATTAGCAGTAATTTTGGGAAAAACAATCTTTTATTTCAACATGTCATTTTCTGATCTTCTCGACACTTGTTCACTTCATATTAACTCAACTGCCTGACCTTGTTTCTTGTTTAGTTTGACTTACTCCAGGCCTCTTTTTTTTCTTCTTCAGAGAGTGGGAGCCTGCTCATGAAGCTGGTCCTGGATGTCTCTTATACTCTAAGAACTGCCTTGGGCTGTGCTGGTTTCATGTGCCAATCCAAGTACAGCAAAATGGAGAAAACTGGGTATTATTTGTGATGTGATTCAGGTGCACCCAGGGCCAATGTCTGTGGACCACTGGGAAAACTAACATTTTCTGTATATCACATATTTTGAGGTAAACCATATTGCTTTTCAGATGAAGTGGTTTTAAAGTATTTCTCAAATCCAAGCCTTCCTCCCATTTCTGAAATAGGCCTTTGTGTTCTCATATCTAGATTATTTTAAGTCTTCTGACTGATCTCCCTTTTTAAAAAATCATTTATTTATTTGAAAGGTAGAGTGACAGAGAGGAAGATAAAGATGGGGACAGATCTCCCCAAATGGCCAATGGCCGCCACGGCCCAGGCTGGGCCAGGCCAAAGTCAGGAGTCCAGAACTTGGTCTCAATCTCTCATGAGGGTGGCAGGGGCCCAAATACTTGTGCCATCTTCCTCTGCATTCTCAGGCACATTAGCAGGGAGCTGGATTGGAAGCAGAGCAACTAGGAGTCGAAACTGGTGCTCTGAAATGGGATGTTGGGGTCATGGGCTGTAGCTTCCCTGAGCGATCTCTCTTCATTTCAGTCATGCATATGCAAGATATTGAAAACGTTCATGGAAAATGCAGATTATAAGAAAATTATTCATGGATTATGGCAAATAAACTAATCTTTTAATTTCACTTTTCCATGAACTTTTTGAAGTCTTCTTGCACTGTTGCCAGAGTGGTTGCTCTCAGATTCCCTTGGTCTACATCTCTAATTTAATTTCTTCCCACTCCTTATCTTGTACTTCATGTTGGAATCTCAGGGCAATTTACCTTACTTGGCCTTTCCTTTGTATTTTCTGTCTGCAATGCCTTTGCCTGGCAAACTCTTATTTTTACAGATTCACCCAAGCATTACTACTTCTTTCTGCTATCCTCAGAGGAGTAACAACTTGTCTGCATTCTTGAAGCATAATGGACAGATTCTGACAATTATTTCTGACCACAGTGTTTTAAGCTGATTTTTTTATGGAGCTGACTTTTCTCTTTAGTGAGGTATTTCCTCAATGCAAGGGATTATGTATATTCATTTTACTTCCACAAGGTCTGAAGGTTGCTACTCAAGATTTTGTTGAGTTAATGGGTGTAAATATAAATTTAAGAAATTATACATATATACCTGTTTGAGATTCCTTGGAAGCCATTTTTCTTAGGGCTTAATAGGAAGGAAAGTTGAACTTCAGTGAAAAAGATTTGCCTTTATCTTATTAATAATAATATCATACAATTGATTGTAATTTTCATAAAACTTTAAAGTCTATTTCTGTTTGCAAGTGTATGCTCTATGAAGACAGGTACCATATTCTTCCTGATCACTACTATGTTCCCACCCCTAGCTCAGTGTCTGGTACAGAGAGGGTAGTCAATAAATATAGGGAAGTAATAAATTCCATCTCAAATTACAAGCATTGTATACAGTTGAGGAAGGCAAGAAAGTGACTCTGTTAGGTTTGGTTCCCCAGAAGCAGAGCCAGAGACAAGGATTCCCAAGAAAGCAACTTAGTAGGAACTGCTTCTAGGAAAAATCACCAAGAAAAAAAGACAAGGAAGGAAAGAGGTCAAGTAAGTGCATGTTCTCTAGTAATATATCACAGGGAACCTTCTGGAAACAATATAGGTACACTTTAGAGTTGTCCAATCAGTGGGCAAAAGATATGATGTATTTGTCCTGTCCATAGGCATATGTTAGGAACTGTGGATGGAAGATATAAATGTCAGGGACCTCTGGCTTTCCATGCATACAGGCAAAGCAGGTTCTGATAGCCAGAGGCCAGTCTGTAAACTAGGACACACAGATGTTGGTTGCTGAGAGGGAAGCAGGCTCTCCTGGAGCAGGATGCATGAAAATAGTATCAGCGCAGCACTGTTAACACACGATTTAATGATTATTGTCTAAATCTAGGCACAGAAATTTCCTTCAGGATTCTGAATCATTTGGGCGGTCTAGTGATCACTCATAGACCACTCCTACAAAACCAAATGGTCCTGATTTGACCCAGAGAAGGAAGAATAGAAGGGATGGGTTCAAAGTTCAGAGAAGGAATTTGCCATGTTTCTCTTAGTTATAAGACCACGCCCTTTCAGCGGGGCTCATGGGGTCACCAGAGGGCCCAAGATGATTAGCTTTTTTTTTTTGGAGAGGCAGAGTGGATAGTGAGAGAGAGAGAGAGACAGAGAGAAAGGTCTTCCTTTTACCGTTGGTTCACCCTCCAATGGGCGCTGCGGCCGGGCGCTGATCCGAAGCCAGGAGCCAGGTGCTTCTCCTGGTCTCCCATGCGGGTGCAGGGCCCAAGCACCTGGGCCATCCTCCACTGCACTCCCGGGCCACAGCAGAGAGCTGGCCTGGAAGAGGGGCAACCGGGACAGAATACGGCACCCCGACCGGGACTAGAACCCCGTGTGCCAGCGCCGCTAGGCGGAGGATTAGCCTATTGAGCCACAGTGCCGGCTGATTAGCTTGTTTTAAGGCAAACAATTTACCTGTTCTCCCACAGAGTAGAAACTATAAAGTAAACTGAAAGTATGTCATTGTAAAAATTAAAAGGAAAATAAGAAAGCAAGGAGAAGGGAGGGTGAAAATGAGGGAGGGAGGGAGGGAGGGAGGGAGGGTAGGTAGGGTGGGAAGCATCATTATGCTCTAACAACAGTATATATGAAATACATGAAATTAGTTCCCTTTATATAAATAAAAAGTAAAAAAAGAAAAAAGAAACCCTCCTGTTTTAGAGCAAGAAGACCACATGGCATAAATAATCTATGTTAAGAAATCCCTGGGCATATGAAAATCTAACACCTTCACTTGTTGCAATTTCACTTCCCAGGGCATATGACTCACTGGGCATCCATGTTAAGACACAGATTCTTATTTAGCAGGTTCTGGGGTGGGGCTCGAGATTGTGCACTTCCATATCTATTTTCAGGTGATAGTGATACTGCTGGTCAAGGACCACACTAGTAATAGTAAGGTCCTGGGGCACACTTGAAGAAGAAAATAGAACATGACAAAAACGAACACAAAAGAAACCTGAAAATGTGACTTGATGATTAGGAAGAAAAGAATCCAAAAAGGCTGCTGCCACTTTTCTTTTAGCTTTTTCCCATGCCCCAGGGTAACTTGATATTCTTGTTTCCCAGAATAGAGGCTTTGAGAGAAGATGTTCTCAGGGAACATCCTCATAATATATGAAGTTAAAAGCCACTTAGTGGACCATCTGCTAATCTGTCCCCAGCCAGAAAGGAAAAACTGAGTTATTAAGCTATAATTTAGCAAATTGTGTTTTGTAGTCTTCATGTTACCCAGGTCCAAGGCCTCAGAGATGGGAATGATGCAAAAGCAGCCTTGAGATTTGCCTTCTTCAGTGTGGATAAAGGATCATATAGGAGGAAGGCTCATGTAGATAGAACCACAGGTCATGTTCAAAGGACCTACTTTATTTTCTGACTCTGATACCTGAAAATGAATTTTACATCATGGCTTTGATCTTTGTAAGCTGTTTCTGGGTTAATAGGTGTTTATTATTCTGGGCAGTTAGGACTAAAGGGAGGAAAGCTGATTATGTGTCACATATTGTTCCTAGTACCTCTAAATTTTCCTACTCATAAGCCTGCTTAATGGTTTTTATCTATTTTCCATCAACATTGACTACAGTAGGTTGAGCCATATATGTTATTCATGGAGAGAAAGATATGACTGTTTTTAACTAGGGACTCTTCTCAGAAACTGACTTTCGAAGAAAACAGTAGGACATTGAAACCTCTTAAGGTGAAGGAAAGTTGAAATAAGATAGATTATGACTCGTGGATTTGGCAAATAAGCCCAATTATTTGTTGAGGGAGTTTTCTGGATTGTGTCAACTGGTTCCACCACTACTCCTGTAAGGCTAGGGACTATATTTCCTAGAATCCTCTTTCTTGTATGCTTCTGGGCTAGAGTTTGCCAATGAGAGGTATTCCTGTGAAATTTGGAAGGCAGAAATAAAATAGAAGCCATACTTCTTGGGATGTGCTGGAGTATGGATATAGCAGCTTAGTGAGATGCAGTGGGCTTCACTCATTTGGCAGCTTCACAGATTCTCCATGAGTTTTCAATTTTGTGGATAGAATGGTGGTTTCTTAGATTTACTCAGTTTTTTCTTCTCAGCCTACTTCAATGCTTCTGGTGAAGTTCATAAACTTTCTACCCTCTGGCTACAGCACTTTCTAGATCTTCACTTTACCAATTCCCCCCATTTTCTGTAAGTCTTGTTTTTTTTGTGTTAAATTCCTTAGTCTTATAATAAATGTGGTGCTTCTATTTTCCTGAGTAAACCTGGAGGGGAACAGACATTCCTGAACTTATTGAATTTCTAGTGGGTAAGAAAGCTATTTAATCATTTTGGTGGACCCAGGAGTGCTCGTCTCCCCCATTTTGTCACTTCTCTCTTCTGCTGGGCCAGAGGACTCACAGATTGATTTTCTAGAGATGCAGACCCTGGGATGAAATTTAGTCAGCAGAATGTTTATGAAGAAGTGCCTGTGGTACCAACACTTGTAAGAGAGAAATCAACTGCAGTATAGGCCCAAGGGGAGTTGTGGACAACTCCATGGAGATTTCTGGAGGATATAGTACCTTTCATAGTTGTCCCAATTTGGGTGATAATGGCCATGCCTTAGTATTCTGGTCATTGTCTACAAAAAAAGACACTACAGGAAGGAGCATGAACTTGGGCAGGAGGCTCTTTTAATGTGAAACAGGCCTTGAAGGTACTGCCAGTGAAAGCCTTTAGTGACAGTGCTCCCAGAGCAGGAACAATGAGTGCTTGATTCCCATGAAGGGGATCTAGATTACTTATTACAGGGCTCAACCCAAAAAGGAAGTTGAACTGTGTTCTGAATCAGTGTTGGAGCTGGAGTTGAGACTGAGGAAAGGAGAATGAGGTTTGGGGTACACAGACCAACATGTTTAAAGACATTTGAAAAACACATTGTCATTATGAGGTAAAAGAGATTCGGTCACATTCCAGAAAGAAAAGAGAAGATTCATGGCAATTCAGGGTCTGGACCTACATGGTGAGCATGTCTATGGCCAACTTGCTTCTAATGATAATGAAATAAAAGTTGACTCTTTTTGGAGGCCAACCCAGACCATCAGACCCATGTTTGTGAACCTCAAGTATGCCTTGTCGTTTCATTTTTCCCAGTTCTCTCCACCTGGAAGTGCGGTAGGCAGAGGACCACTGCCTTTGGTGAATTCCTCCAAATTCAATGTGTTTCTTCATCTGCTTGATCACCTGCCTATCTCTGACCCTGTACTTTCCAATGGAGATCCCCCCAAGATGTGGCTTTGATGCGGCATTTCTCTGTGCTTCTCTATTTGATTGTGAACAATCTCCTGTTCCATCCCAGATGCTTTCCTTCAGGTTTTGCTGACAAGTGCCCTTGCTTTTCATTAGGAATGATTTTCCTTTTTGCAATTCAATAGGCCTCACCCCCTTACTTGCTCTAAACTTCTTCTACTTTCTCTTTATCTCACTCATTTCCTTAGATGCATATATTATGTGATGTAGTGGAAAGAAGATGAGCTTTGGATTAATACTTACTTGGACCAGAATCTCAGGTATCTCATTTTCTACTAACATGATCCTTGGAACGTCCCTAAATTATTTGAGCCTCAGTTCACTTATTTGTAAAATGGGGAGGGATGTTACGAAGACAAAATAAAGCAGAATAGGTTAATGTTTCTTTCATTTACTAACATGGAGTTTTAGAAAATAATCTTGAATTTGGGCTAGGGGAAAAGGGGCTCCCCTTTTTTCGTGAATTATTGACACTACTGCTTTTGTCTTGTTTATTTTCCCTCTTCAAATGGCCACTGGCCGAGCTCAGCTCTTTTTCACTGTTGGAGCTCCTATTACCAGTTCTCTGACATTAATCCTAGCTGTATCAATGAGCTGGCTTTATTCTCTGGTCCAGCCCTGCTAACAGAATTACCTTAGTCCTTTCCTAATCTTGATGTGTGATCAGTACTTCTAGACACAGGGAGAGAGAACATGTTTGTAGTCCATGGCTAGGTAGGCCATGATGGTTCTAATTGGCCCTCCTGAGTGTTCTTGCAAGCTAATGTTCTTCAGTGTACTGCAGAATTACAGTCTAATTTAATTTCCCCTCTGATCAGTTTACAGATCTTTATAAATGCAGTCTGGACAGATCAATGCTAATAGCCACTGGTGTTTTGAAGCTAGACAAGTGGGAAAAACAAACTGGAGCATTACTTTTCATGGGTATGGCTTAGATTTCCCAAGTACCTTTCAGAGGCTGCTGGGGCTGCAATTGAACTTCACCTCTTGGTTCTTATATTATTCAGGGGCCTCAAGAAATACAGAACTAATAGGCGATTTACAGGCTGATTATATGAAATTGACTCATATAATAATGGAGCCTGAGAAGTCGCAAGATCTGTAGTCAGCAAGTTGGAAACCTAGAAGAGCCAATGGTATACGTTCTAGTGCAAAAGACTGACTCAAGACCCAGAAAGAACTGATATTTCAATTAGAGTACAAATGTGGGGAAAGACCAATACCCCAGCTCAAACAGGCAGGGGGAAGTTCCCTGTAACCACTTTTTTTTTTTTGGCTCTATTCGGGTCTTCCATTAATTGAATGAGGCCCACCCACATTAGGGAGAGCAACCTGCTTTACTCAGTCAACAGATTCATATGGTAATCTCACCCTGAAACACCTCACAGACTGACCCAGAACAACATTTGACCAAATTATCTGGGCACCCCACGACCCAGTTAAGTTGATACAAAATTAACCATCATACTGTTCCACCTCCACCCCAGTAGTGGCTATTGCTTATGGAAACTGATTCCATGACAGAAAGTCTTTTCCTAAAATTGTGGATAGGTTAAATGTAATGTGTCATTTAAAATTTTAAAAATTTATTTTTAAAAAGATTGCATTTCAAATGTTCTTTCATAATTATAATTGAGCCAGCAACATCATTTGCACAATAATTTTTGTAGCAGGGGTGATTAATGTTTGCCAATAGGCAGGGAGCTTTGATTCTCCGTTAGTCTATGTTATTTTTCTGTTTGCATGTCTACTATGGGGATGGCATATTGGGAGTGATTAGAAGTCAGTTAACACATTCTCATCAGAAATATTGCCATCAATGTTGACTTTGAGATAATTTCTGTTAAGGTAGCTTTGGATGGAATTGGGAGATGTGGTGAATTACATTAATGGCCCCATTCTTTACCTCTTTATGCCTCCATGTCCTTTGGCCTACAGCTTTACTGTTCCTCTCACTAAACAGGCAGTCTATTTCCTCACTTCTGGAATCTTGGCTCAATCATGTAACTTGCTATGGCCAATGGTATGAGGTGGGATTGAAGGTATGCTAGTTCTGAGCTTTGGCTTCTGGTGGCTTTGAGTGTTTCTGCTAGCCATCTTGCCCTTCTGCCATCACTGTGAGAAGGATGTACCCCATTTCATGATTTCCAGGAGGTAGATAAGAGGCATATCGAACATCTGCACCCTAAGGTGCTTAGCCTAGCACATGAACAAGTTCAGGTGAGTTCAGATGACCTTGACTTACTCATTATCATGTAAGCTATAAAAATGACTTAGTTTTGGGGTGGTTTGTAATACAGTGATTGCTGAGTGGTACTTTTTGTGCTTTGGGAGTCGGATTTTGAGTTAGTATGTGATAGTTCATTTTCCTCCCATATTACTTTCCAGGGATAGACACATATCTATCATACTGAAATTTCTGTTAATTGTCACAGACTACAGCTTCATCAATAGCTTTGTTCTCTCCTTCTTTAGTCCCTCCTTCACTGTCTCCCTCTCATCTCTTTATTTTTTAAATACAAACACTAATTTCCAAATCTCTCTGGCAGTTAAGTATTGTCATGTGATCATTTCAAGCCAATGCAGTATGTTTCTCTACCAGAACTGCTCATAAAAACCTCCCACACGTGACCCTCTTGTTTGTTGTTTTCTGACTGGTGCCATTCAAGAAAACCTTAAAAGTCCTTAGTCAAAGATGTCGGAGTTTATGTCAGTCTGACTCCTGAATGAATGCATGAAGTAGTGCCACTTGCTTTCTAGGCAGAACAACCATATTAGACTGCCAGTGTGTCAATGAGGACTAAATTTGAGAACATTAAGACACTGAAATGTTGAGATCGATTTGTTAGAGTGTTATTTTACTTATATGCCAGCAAAATAGGTGTATGTAGGAAATACTGCTCTTTTGCTTTTATCTCCATCCTCCTCAAGCCCCTGTTAGTATATTATGCATAGATTTTGAATATTATCCAATATATTTATGTTCAACATGCTGATGGAGAAGGATGGCATGGAATCTTTAATGTTAAAATCTTGAATTATACCCAAATCCTTCCTCACTTAAGTGTTGGGTATGTTTTAAGTTCTAAATGTTGTAGGATATAAAGACCTCATAATCAAAAAGAAGAGGCCTCAGAGAACAAGCAACCCTGAATTAGGGTGTGATCAGTAAACTGACTCTTTCTAATAATTTTGTTGTTCTGAGGTTGGAAAGAGGGTGTGATTAAGTTATTATGAAACACAGCAACATGAGAAAAGATTTTTAAATTTTATATACATTTTGTTCAAGATGTGCTCCTTTGAGTAAGGTGGCAAATACTAATGATTGTGATCCTATGATAGCTTCAATAGACCATATCAATGCACTTTCCTAAAGTATTACAAGCCAGCCTAGATTCTCTTTTCTCTCATCCCTGCAAGATCTCAAAGGGGATTCAGCTTCCAGTCAAATACCAGCAGCCTTGACTTTCACTGGATTGTCACAAACAGGTGCATTTGGAAGATAACACAGTAGTAGTTAATTTTTCTGTCTCCTGTTTGGATGCTGCCTTCAGTGAAAATGGAAAACTTCCTCTGTCTTTATTAACAAAAGACCTGTTTTCTTTGCCTTCCACTCTGTGTTGGAAAACACCAGATGTGTGTGAAGCAGTGGGAGGTCCAATTCAGGTCTAGGCTGGCTGGTCATTGGAACGCAGTGAAAAGGAATCTGAAAACCCAGCTTACTAAAGAATCCCAAAGTCTTTGTTTTCTTAACTATAAAGCTAAGTTAATTTCTTACCAAATACAGTAGCAGCAATTTCCAATTAGAACTACAAGCTAGGAGTCTCAAAGCCAAGTTTTGTTTGTGTATTATGTTGGAGATGGTAGTGGTGGGGCTACCAGGACTTTATTTTTAACCAGGACTTTATAATTATAGTAACTACACCCCACTGGAAATGAAAGGATCCATTATGTGATGTGAATTAGGAATACTATATGAAAGAATCTCATACCATTGAAAACATTCATACTCTTCCCTACCAGGGTAATTGATATTGCTTTCACCTTGTTACAATATCTATGGAGAAGATGCAGCTTCAAGACTGTATGGTTTTCAAACTGCTTTGTTACACATTTTTACATAATTATCACAATCCTAGAAGGATTTTGTCATCCTTTGCAATATGGAGGAAATAAAGCCGGGTTAGACAAAAAGCTCTTGTTTAATGTTGGTCCCGAGGCTTGAAATTTATAACTTCTCAATCTTCGCAGTGGGTCCATAACACCAGAGCTCTCATCAAGTGACCATGAATGCAGCAATTAAGGTCTAAATGTGTGTGTGTGTGTGTGTGTGTGTGTGTGTATTGAGTAAGGTGTCTACAAAATACTTTTTTTGGGTGGGTATTGTGGCATTGCAGGTTAAGCTGCTGTGTGGGACTCCCACATCATATATCCAGTCCCAGCTACTCTGCTTGGGACCCAGGTTCCTGCTAATGCACTTGAGAGGCAGCAATACTTTAGTTCCTACCGCCAGTGTGGGAGACCTGGATGGAGTTCTTGGCTTCTGGTCCAGCTCTGGCTGTTTCAGGCACTGTGGAGTGAACCAGCAGATTAAAGATCTATTTTTGTCTCTCCCTCTGTCTCTGTCACTCTTCCTTTTGAATAAATAGATAAATCTTTCAAAATACTTTCTGAACTTTGTTAATTCAAGATATGGTCAGGGAACTACTGATCTATTACTATCATCATTGTCTTTTTTTTTTTTTTGACAGGCAGAGTTAGACAGTGAGAGAGAGAGAGAGACAGAGGGAAAGGTCTTCCTTTTTCTGTTGGTTCACCCCCACCCCCAAATGGCTGCTACAGCCAGAGCTGCACCAATCGAAAGCCAGGAGCCAGGTGCTTCCTCCTGATCTCCCATGCGGGTGCAGGGCCCAAGCACTTGGGCCATCCTCCACTGCACTCCCGGGCCACAGCAGAGAGCTGGACTGGAAGAGGAGCAACCGGGACAGAATCCGGCGCCCCAACCAGGACTAGAACCCCGGGTGCCGGTGCTGCAGGTGGAGGATTAGCCAAGTGAGCCATGGCGCCGGCCACATCATTGTCTTTTCAATATAACCCTCACTTGTCACCACTGTCATATTGACTCATATAGGAAGGAGTGATCATAAGGCTCTTCAAGCCCAGGCTCTGAGGTCAGTTTACTTTCTACCACTTTCTTATTTTCCTCATCCATAAACTAGTGCTAATATGGGATATCAGTTTGCCAGGGCTGCGTAACAAAATGGCATGAACTGAGTGCCTTATACAGTAGAAATGCATTGTTTCAACAATTCTGGAGGCTAGAAGGTGCTAAAGAAAGGTTCTGTCCTGTTCTTGGCCTCTCTCCTAACTTTTGGTAGTTCTTTGACTTGTGGCAGCATAATTCCAACCTATGCGGTGTTTTGCCTGTGTCTATGTCTGTTTCTTCATATGATATTCTCTTTTTAAGGACACAAGTCATTTTGGATTACAGGTCCACTCTAGTTCAGTATGACTCATCCTAACTAATTGTACCTGTAATAACCCTATTTCCAAATAAGGCCACATATTGAGGTACTGGGGTTAAGACTTCAACATATGAAATTTGGTAGGGGGCACAGTTCAACTCAAAATAGATAGTATCTATCTTAACAAGCTACTATATAATTACATAAAATTATATCTGAAAAATCTTATCATAGATATACCATGGAGTGCACAGTTCAGAAATGTTTGTTCTTATCAATATTATTGTTGAGAGTTTGCATTTTGCTGAGTTTCGGAAATGGCAGAAAGTACCAAAGTGTTCATCATTTTGAAAAAAAGTAAGTTAATTGGCATCTTTCTGCTAAATCTTAACCGCCCACCCTTTCTGCTGCTCTGAATCAGAGAAAATAATCAGGGATGCCTGGGGACAGTTTTGTGTACAGCATCACAGTGGGAAGTGCCAGACATCTGAAAGGCTACAGTCCTTCGATTGATTATTTCTTTGAAGGAAACAGGCAAGATATGACCATTTGAAATGAAACCCACTTCAGACTTGGTGGATTGATTTCTGTTTGGCTCCCATTGTTCATGACCTTGAGTGAATTAACCAACCACTCAAAGCCCTTCTAGGAAATCATAAGGCTGGAAAAGAACTCAAACAATAAATTTTCTTCCAATAAGTTTGTGCAGGCTCACAGTCACACCACCCCAAACACAGTAGAATCAATTTCATTTCTAAGGAAGTCTAGGGAAGAAGTTTTTGCAACCTTTCTCATTGTCAGAAAATACTGAATTTAATATAAATCCTTTATGCCTTAGTTTAAATTCATGTTTTGTTGTTTGTTTCTAGCTTATAAACCAAATAACTGGTCATTGTAAATTGTCTAAGTCCTCCAGGAACATGAATTGTTTCTTCTGTTTTGGGGGTTCCCCTCACTAGTTGAAATTTGTATTTATATATGGGTTATACACCTTCACCCTAAGGTTAAAATTTTCTCCTTTCTTTTATTCTCCCCTCCTGCCCATAGGGAGTCTTCATTTGAACATTCTATCGAGGGGTTATTCAAAGACTAAGTTGGGACTACCTGTATTTGTTCCCCAATTTCTATGCAGTTTTTCTCTCTTCTCAGATTTATGACACTGAAATGTTGGCCTTTTGTCTTCTTTTTTGCACTTACATTGCTTTCCACCTATTGCGTATTCTTCCTTATATTTTCCCCTTCCATTTCTTTACCATTTCTGTATTCAGTGTTGTCATCCAGGGCTTGTTTCTGTACTCAGGTGATAACTCCTGGCTGTCTCCAAATTTCCCATCTTCCTACTATGTTTCCCATAGTAAGAATAAAAGTGTATCTTCTTCCAGAATATTGGCTCTTACTATGGTGAACCTGCTATGATTCTGAATTGCTATGTGCAAGTAAAACTTCCAAGGACACGATTACCCAACCTCTTCACACTAACAAACCAAATCAATCTTTGAGTTCAACAATTAAACTCATATTTATAAATCATCTCTGATGTTCCAGGCTCTGTGCTAAGTGCTGGAGAAGAGGTTGATCATGAAGAAGGCACTGTCCTACTTTCCTTGTACATGCGATTCATTTGTTCTCCCGTACAGGCCGATGGGAGTACCAAAACTCACATCAGAAATGACTTCTGTCCTCTCACCTTCCTTTGGAAGTTTTCTTGAACTAATTACGTGGTTTGGATTACTCCAGCCATAGCTGGTCCCTATTTGAAAGTGTCTGTACAACTGCCTTTCGTAATAAGCATGTGTTGTGAATACACAAAGTTCCAATTATTTATTTGGGCTCCTCAATTACAATCACAACTGTTAGGGTGGAAAACAGTTGCCTAATATGTTCTTTTTGTGATATGCCTTTCACCCTTTTGGGACTGAATTGTCTGAGTCTATCTGTCAGGTCTAGTCAGGAGACAGAAATCACATTAGCTGTTTCAACAGAGAGCTTAATATGATGAATTGTTGATTCAGAATGGGAGATCTTGAAAGGCAAAATGGGGACCTGAGATATTTCAGGGGATCTAATTGTTTGAGGCTGCTTCTACCCCTAGGACTGGGGGAGCATGGGGAAGAGGTTGGGATGCTTATAAGTTAGTAACTCGGAAGACAAGGTTATGATATCTCTGAGAGAGCAAATGTCTCTCCCGGGGAGCAGCAACCATGCTGAGGTGATGCTGACAGGACAGTGTGCAAATAGGGACAAACAAGTCTCTTCTCACTCCTCCATCCTCACAGCTTCCCTTGTGTGCCCCCTATTGGCAGAGTCAAACAGGGAGCAACCAGTCAAGCAGAAATCTAGTTGGCCAAGTCCCAGTCCTTGATGTCTCAGGGAGCAGAATGGAGCAAGGCAGCTTTGGAGCTGAGAGGGAACAACTTTATAACCAAGAGGGCCACTTGGGCAAAGTCTTCAGCATGCAGTTGGCCATGGAAATATAAAATTTCCAGACACTTAAATGGAATAACACCCCTCATGGCTGACCTTAAGGCATTTTCTGTGCCATTTTACTCCCCCAAAGGAAATCCTTATGTTTGCATTTTTAAATAGAAAAATAATGTACAAAATCAGGACCCACTAGGAAACTTTTGGGATTTGTTAATGGGATTTTCATAGGCTTTCCTAAGGAGTGGTAGTGAGATGTGTCTCACAAAGCTGAACCTGACCTGCTTCACTGGATGGCACTAATAACCATGTCCTGGGCAAGCCTGCGAGAGAGTCTAGTATCACCTCCCCTTCAGTGAGCCTGGGACCAGACATCTGAAGTCGAACAACAAGGAAGAAATGTGCACTTTTCTGCTGAGTCACAAGTGCCTGTAGGAGACTCTCACTGAGAATTTATTGGAATGCCTTTTCATTTTTATGCTGTGTGCTGGGGGGAGGTGATGATTATTCTTTATAATTTCTTCCATTTCTGGTTATGCTCTGCTCAGAAGATTGCAGCTCTCAGTTACATAGGTAGGAGGTCTTGAGATGACTTTTTAAAAAGACTTTCTTAGTACAAAATGGGTGCATGTTCATTGTAGATAATTTATAACACATAACCAAGGAAAAGAATAAAAATCACCTGTAATGCTGCTTTCTACAGATAAACACTATTAATATTGTTTACACTGTGTGACATGTCATTCTATGTATTTATGTGTGTGTGTGTTTATATATCCACCTATAATTTAAACTATATACTTAAAAGTAGTATATGTTTACTATGAAAACAGGATAATTCCTTGCTGCCTGTTTTGCATCTTCCATTTAATGGTCAGGTTGCTTCTATAGAAAAATTTCTAGATTGTTCTTTGTAGTAAATGTTATCCCCATTCAGTTCTCCTGGTTATATCCTGCTGGCTACAAAGTGGAAATTACACATATACCCGGTCATGTGTATGTGGGTACTTCAAAAAGTTGGTGGAAAATAGATTTAAAATGTTTATCACAGTGCAAAATAATTTTAAATCCATGCCTACTGTTTTCATAATCTGTATTTTCCATGAACTTTTTGGAGATTCCTCATATGCATAGATTTCAAAATCTTTTTCATCAAAATAAACTTAAATTTTAATTTTTCTATGACTTTTTTTAAGTATCCATGTAGTCCCTCATTCTTACAAAGATTTACTTCAATAATTTTTCATGAAGCTCAACTATGATCTGATGTGCTGGAGAATTAAGAAATACATAGGGGCTGGTGCTGTGGCGTAGCAGATAAAGCCACCGCCTGCAGTGCAGATGTCCCATATGGGCACCAGTTTGAGTCCTGTCTGCTCCAGTTCCAACCCAGCTCTCTGCTATGGCCTGGGAAAACAGTGGAAGATGGCCCAAGTCCTTGGGCCCCTGCACCCACGTGGGAGACCTAGAGGAAGCTCCTGACTCCTTGCTTCTGAATGGCACAACTCCAGGCATTGCAGCCAACTGGAGAGTGAACCAGTGGATAGAAGACTCTCTCCCTCCCTCCCTCTCTCTAACTCTGACTTTCAAGTAAATAAATAAATCTTTAAAAAATATGTAGAGGGTCAAGTATTTTCTTTTTTTAAATATTTATTTATTTATTTGAAAGTCAGAGTTACACAGAGAGAGGAGAGGCAGGGAGAGAGAAAGAGGTCTTCTATCTGATGGTTCACTCCCCAGTGGGCCGCAATGGCCAGATCTGTGCTGATCTAAAGCCAGGAACCAGGAGCCCCTTCCAGGTCTCCCACACGGGTGCAGGGGCACAAGGACTTGGGCCATCTTCTACTGCTTTCCCAGGCCACAGCAGACAGCTGGTCAGAAGAGGAGCAGCCAGGACTTGAACCAGAGCCCATATGGGATGCCGGCACCTCAGGCCAGGGTGTTAACCTGCTGCACCACAGTGCTGGCCCCAAGGGCCAAGTATTTTCAAAAGCACCAATGCATCACAACTTAAATTGGTCTTTTTTATTATTTTTTATTTATATTTTATTTTATTTAATGAACATAAATTTCCAAAGTACAGCTTATGGATTACAATAGCTCCCCCCCCATAACTTTCCTCCCACCCACAACACTCCCCTCTCACTCCCTCTCCCCTTCCATTCACATCAAGATTAATTTTCAATTATATTTATATACAGAAGATCAATTTAGCATATATTAAGTAAAGATTTCAACAGTTTGCACCCACACAGAAACACAAAGTGTTTCTATTTGAGTACTAGTTATAGCATTAATTAAACACCTAAGAGTAATTGTGTATTAATCACAGAGTTCAACCAATAGTTTTAAGTAGAACATAAAAAATACTAAAAGGGTAAAGTATTAAGTTCTTTCTTTTTTTTGTTATATAGTTATTTTTTTATTTAATAAATGTGAATTTACAAAGTGCAACTTTTGTATTGTTGTGGCTTCCCCCCCCCAACCTCCCTCCCTCCCGTGGCCCTCCCCTCTCCCACTCCCTCTCCCATCCCGCCCTTCATCGAGTTTCATTTTCAATTACCTTCATATACAGAAGATCAACTTAGTATATACTAAGCAAGGATTTCAACAGGCTGCACTCATACAACCACACAAGGTATAGGGTATTGTTCGACTAGTAGTGTTGTCTTTAAGTTTCATAGTAAAACACATTAAGGACAGAGATCCTACGTGGGGAGCATGTACCCAGTGACTCCCGTTGTTGATTTAACAATTGACACTCTTATTTATGACGTCAGCAATCACCCAAGGCTCTTGTTATGAGCTGTCTAGGCTATGGAAGCCCCCTGAGTTCACCGACTCTGAACTTGTTTAGTCAAGGCCGTATCACAGTGGAGGTTCCTTCCTCCCTTCAGAGAAAGGCGCCTCCCTCCTTGATGGCCTGTTCCTTCTGCTGGGGTCTTGTTCACCAGGATCTTTCATTTAGGTGGTGGTGGTGGTTGTTGTTGTTGTTGTTTTTTTTTTTTTTTTTTTTTTTTTTTTTTTTGCCACCGTGTCATGGCTTTCCATGCCTGTGAGACTCTCATGGACCTTTTAGCCAGATCCGAATGTCCCAAGGGTTGATTCTGAGGTAGGAGTGCTGCCATTCTATGAGTCTGCTGTGTGTACTGTTTCCCCCGCAGGATCATTCTCTCCCTTTTAATTCTATCCTTCATTATTTGTTTACACTGGTCTTATTAAATTGGTCTTAAATCCTCTTCTATTGGTCGAGATTCAATTCACTTCTAGTTGTTGTAAGAGTCTCTCTATCTAATGCTGCAGTGGGCCTAAGCAAACAGTGAATCAGCAGGTAAGTTCAAATTTGGGTAATTTTCTTCTGTCCCTTTCATTGCAGTAGCTCTTTACACACAGAATTTTTCTCCCAGTATCTCCCTTAGCTAAACAGATCAAACACCGGCATTTATCATTATAAATAAGAAAGGGAAACAGGTCAGATTCATTCAAGTAACTTCTTATTTAACCCATATATCCAAATGTTATCATTTCAACATATCAAAATGAAAAATATATATTGCTGAGATATTTTACATTCTTTTATCCATACTGAGTCTTTTAAAACTTTGAGCAATATGTCTCCATCTGTGTGTTAGGTTTTCATTGGGCATAGATTTTGAATAATTTTTGCTTGACAAAGTTTATTCACTAGTTGTCCCCAAAATACTTAAGGATGTTCCAATAACTGAGTCAGGTAGCAAAAAAATTATCCTCCTTTAATATTTTCATCCACGTTGACAAAATGGACTTATTGTTCTTGGAAGAGTTGATTTGACTCAATAAAAAGCCTCTCAGTTTCAAAACTACATCTGTTTAAGCTAAATAAATTCAGTAAATCTTGTGTCACCTCGGTATGATTAATAAGTTCAAAGGGGTATTACATAAATTGAAAAACAATTCTCATCAAAATAAAAATGTTTTTCAAAACTTTCCAGTGTTTTTTGTAACCAACTTATGTAATACTGTCATTTATAATTTAAATCATCAGCATATTATTTCATGTTAGAAAAATTATGAAAATTCAGTATTTCAATTATGAAATGTTTCAATTTTAAGAAAAAAATCTTATATCTGTCTACATTACAAATAATTTGTCTTTAGAGCTTCAATTTGAATTCTTTCCTCAACATGATTAGTTATTAGGGAAACACAAATCATAACCACAATGAGATACCACTGCATACCCAGCAAGATAACTATATTTCTAAAAAAATAATATAATAAAAGTGTTGGCAAGGCTATTGAGAAAGTTGAGCCCTCACACACTGATGGCAAGAATGTAAAATGGTACAGCCACTTTGGAAAAGTGTTTTGTAGTCCCTCACAAATTTAAACAGAGGTACCATATGACCCAGCAATGTCACTCAAAGAATACAAAGAGGAATGAAAACATGTATTTACACAAACACTTGTACATCAATTTCGCAGCAGCATTGTTTATGCTAAAACATGGAAACAATTCAAAGGTTGATGACACAAATGTCATCAGCTGGTGATTGGACAGATAAAATGTTTCCATATAATGAAATAATATTCAGTCATAAAGAGGGACAAAACATTGATATATGCTACAACGTGGATGAACCTTGAAAATATTAAGGTAACTGAAAGAAGCCTTTGACAAAGGACCACCTAATGTATGATTCCATTTATATGAAACATCCAGAAGAGGTAAATTCTTAGCGACACCAACTAACTTGGTGGCTTCCAAGGGCTGGGGGTGGGTGGAGAAGAAAGCTGGAGGGACATGGGGAATGACTGCAAATTGGAATGTTTTTTTTTTTTCTGTTGTGATAAAAATGTTCTAAAATTAGATTGTAGGGATGGCTACACAATTCTGCAAACATGATTAAAAAAACATTGATTTTTACCCTTTATGGCATGTGAATTATATATTAATAAAGCTGCTGTGAAAAGTTTAATTTATTCATATGCTGTGTGATATCAGTGAAAAAATGTAAATCTCACTAACATTTTTGTCTTTGATGATTGAATATTTGGCAAGTATTCCTTTTGCTTTAAGAATATCTTGAATTTGATTTAAAAGTACTGTACAATAAATCTTTGCAGAGCTTTTCCACAACTAAGCCAATAAGCATTGGCAAAGAACAGAAGATCATTGTCTTCTATTTCTGTCAACAGTTCCATAAACTGGCGATGATTCATAGCATTTGCATGTGTACAGAACAATTTTAATAACTGTATCCATGACACTTTCCCTAGGCTTGCCTCAGAAAACTGAGCACAAATATTTTCAATATGTATTATAAGGCGGAACAAAGCAATAAGGGAAACATCAGTCTTTTGTTTAAAAATCCAATAAATCCATATTTTTTAAACTAACATAGCTGGAGCATCATCTGTTATGATAAAAACTATTTTTTTCATATCTAGCTGAAATTCTTTGCCAGTTGTAAAATATTTTTAAAAATCTACACCATAAACTTGATTTTTGGGATACTATACCACTTCTTTGTACATTTGAACGTATTTTGAGACAAAATGTATCCAAAATATTAATTAGGCAGTATTATTTATATTTCATGACTCATCTAAAGCTACAGAAAAGGACATGCAGTTTTTCAACTTTTGAATCAGTTGATCTTTAAAACCATTGGAAAGGTTTTGGTATTTGTCTTAATCTGTTTTCCGTTGCTACAACAGAATATCTGAGCCTGTATTATTTCTAAAGAATGGAAGTTCATTTTTTTTCAAGGCTCTGGGAGCATGGCACTAGCATCTGCATGACTTCTGGTGAGGGTCTTCTGCTTCATCAGAATGAGCTAGAAAAGTGGAGGGGCAAGCAGGCATGTGTGGAAAAGATAAACCACAAGGGGCAGCCTTACTTTAAAGCAGCATGCTCTTGGAGTAACTCATTCAGTCTTGTGAGAGCAATAATGAACTCATTCTCATGGGCAACTGGTGGCATAAGCAACATATTGTCATTATTTCTAAGATATAACTTTGTATCTCATTCTAAATATACAGTATCTACAACATAAATAATAAGTATTTTAATATTTTTCCATCTAAAAGTGATGTTCTTTTTTGCATAAGAATCCAAGCCATTATATAACTAGCCAAAATTATAAATCAGCTAAAAAATTTTGCTGGACGTTTCTTTCTGATTATATGTGGCTAATACTATGCTTTCAAAAAAGATTTTATTTTTATTTATTTGAAAGGCAGAGTTACAGAGAGGGAGGGAGGAAGGGAGGGAGAAAGAGAATGAATCTTCAACCACTTGTTCACTCTTCAAGTGTCTGCAACTACCAGAGATGTGCCAGGCAGAAGCCAGGAGCCTGGAGCTTCTTCTAGGTGTCCCATATGGGTAGCAGGGGCCCAAGTACTTGGGCCATCTTATGCTGTGTTCCCAGGTGCATTAGCAGGGAGGTAGATGAGAAGTGGAGCAACTGGGTCTTCAACCGGTGCTCATATGGGATGTTGGCAGCTTACCCTACTACACCACAATGCCGACCCCAGTGTTATTTTTTGACTACTGATATAACATTTTCTCAAATTCATTATGTATCTGCTCAAAATGTTTCTTTTTTTTAAGATTTATTTATTTGAGCCGGTGCTGTGGCTCAATAGGCTAATCCTCCACCTGCAGCACCGGCACACTGGGTTCTAGTCCTGGTTGGGGCGCCAGATTCTGTCCCAGTTGCTCCACTTCCAGTCCAGCTCTCTGCTGTGGCCCGGGAGTGCAGTGGAGGATGGCCCAGGTCCTTGGGCCCTGCACCTGCGTGGGAGACCAGGAGGAAGCACCTGGCTCCTGGCTTCGGATCGATGCAGTAGAGGCCACTTGAGGGGTGAACCAATGGAAAAAGGAAGACCTTTCTCTCTGTCTCTCTCTCTCACTGTCCACTCTGCCTGTCAAAAAAAAAAAAAGGTTTATTTATTTGAAAGGCAGAGTTACAGAGAGCAGAGAGCTGGATCAGAAATGGAGCAGCCAGGACTCAAATCTGCACCCATATGGGATGCTGGCACTGCAGGTGGTGGCTTTACCACTACACCACAATTCTGTCCCCTCACCCCGAAAAATGTTTCTTAATATTTTCCATTTTATTGGCCGGTGCCGCGGCTCACTAGGCTAATCCTCTGCCTTGAGGCGCCGGCACACCGGGTTCTAATCCCGGTCGGGGCGCTGGATTCTGTCCCGGTTGCCCCTCTTCCAGGCCAGCTCTCTGCTGTGGCCCGGGAGGGCAGTGGAGGATGGCCCAAGTCCTTGGGCCCTGCACCCCATGGGAGACCAGGATAAGTACCTGGCTCCTGCCATCGGATCAGTGCAGTGCGCCGGCCGCAGTGCGCCAGTCGTGGCGGCCATTGGAGGGTGAACCAACGGCAAAGGAAGACCTTTCTCTCTCTCTCTCTCTCTCACTGTCCACTCTGCCTGTCAAAAAAAATTTCCATTTTATAACAATTTTTGTCATACACAAAGAGCTTCTTCATTTTGGTCTGCTACAGCATAATACAATTGCCATTCACTGTGAAATATGTGACACATCTTCTAATTTATTTTTCTGGTCATAGTATCAGTCTGAGTCTCCTCTGAATTTTATATGAGTTATATACCTTCATTTAATGCTTAATTTTTTTCTGTATTTTTTTTGAAACTAGAAAAATAATTTAATTATATTAAAATAAGTCTTATTTATCAATTATTATTTACATAGGTATCAATGTAACTTATCCTGTCTACATAAAATATTCAAATAATATTACAGGGCTGGCGCTGTGGCACAGCGGGTAAAGCTGCAACCTGGAGTGCCAGCATCCCATAAGAGTGCCAGTTCGAGTCCTGGCTGCTCCACTTCCAATCCAGCTCTCTGCTGTGGCCTGGGAAAACAGTAGAAGATGGCCCAAGTCCTTGGGTCCCTGCACCCACATGGGAAGACCTGGAGGAAGCTCCTGATTCATTCCATTGACATCAATTGGATCAGTGATGTGTTAATGTGTAATACTAGCTAGACGTGAGACACACAACAGAAAATTATCTAAAAGGAATATACTACTGAGCAGCTCCCACAAGAATTCGAGTTCACTGGTCTAGGACAAATGGTTCTTGGTGAGGGTACATATCTCATGATCACATGTAAGATAACCCATGGAGATGTCTAGAGACTTTCAAGGTATACTTTAAAGGAGTCTGAGGTTTTCAATTAGTATATGGATGTAAGATTGAGTCGAGTCAGTACTATTATTAATGTGGCAGCCTTTGATCCTTGTCTTCACTATTCAACAACAGATTTTCAATGTATGTATCTGACCTAAATTCTAACTATTTGTGTCTAAAGTACTTTCTTGACTCTTAGCTCCCTAGGAATAGTAATTTTGAAATCATTAATCTGGATATTCTTGGTACCAAATACTGTGTCAGAAACAGGCATTAATAAATGTTCATTGAATGAATAAATGAGTGTGTACATATTTTACTTGGAGCTATTTGGGACAATATAACCCTTATTATTTAACCCAGAGAAGCCACTGTAATCATGGAGATTTTATGATATGCAGGAAGGGGGATTATTGACATGGCAGACCAATGGAGGAATATATTTTTCCTCAGGATCGATTTGCCTCACTTCAGAAAGAATGCTGTCTAGATGTCTAAATTTTCTACCTACACATAGAAAGCTATCCCCGATTCCTAATAAAGGAAATATGAAACTCGTGTGTATTTTATGCAAGGACCAAGGCTTTGTTATTTATACCAGAAATACTTTGAGAGAAAAATGACTTTATCTGCATTTCAGTTTTTTTTCCAAAACTTCTTCCACTTAGTATACAAGAGCTTTCAAAAAAGACCAAAATCAATAGAAATAGAACTCTTATTTTTCTTTACATATACACAATAGCCACAATGTCTCTTCACTTTCTTGCTCTACCTGTGAATGTGTTTGAATCACAAATTCTAAAAATTGCCTCAGCAATGATCTCAACTCCAAACAGGGTCCATGTCTGTGCTTTGCGCTGAGGTTGGAAGACAGCCTCATTTACAGGGGTGAGTTTGATGATAGGATTGAAAGAGGTATTTTCCACAGAAAACTAGCCAGGTTCTACCAATTTGAATACCCAGGTCTCAACAGATGCCAGATGGTAACAGCTGTGGCTTCCTCCTGAAAATAAAAATGGAGGATTTCTGCAAAACTGCTATGGATTATGAAGCAGCCTCATTTTCCACTGCTTCAGTCATTGAGGGCTTCCAAATACTCTGTGGGCGTTAGAGCTTCTGTTTCTAATGATGGGGAAGAGAATGTTTTGTATTGTCAGAATTACCTTTTGTGGGGGCTTTCAAGTACTCAGCTCTAAATAGATTAGGAAGACAAAACTTCTCACCCAATGCAAATACTCAAGAACTCTTGTGTTTCTCTAGGATTAGGTCACTGGTTCTTCGGTAACTCCCAGTTTAACTATTTTTTAAAAAATCTATTTGTTTTAGATAACTTCATTCCACCAGGACAACACCTGTCCAATTAAGTTAAGATAACATTCTTTACCCTTTTATGTATCTCATTCGTTCATTCATTCATTGTTCATCCACAAGATAGTTATTAACACCTACTCTATGTAAAATGTTGCAGGATCTCATGATGCATTAGAAACAGTCCCTATCTTCTAGAATTTTGAAATCCAATGAGCAAAAAAGACATATGCACAATAAGCATTCCAGAAAAATGAATGAAACATTAACTGCAAGGGAGTGTTATGAAACATGCCAGGAGGGAGGGATTACTTACAGTTGGGAAACTAAGGACACTTCGTATAAAAGGGAACATTTGAAGGGTGGAAAACTTTCAGCTGAATAGAATGACATGAGAAGTGACAATGGTAGGGACTATTCAGGGAGTGATATGTGATGACTGGTTTGACTGAGGTATAGATCCAATTCTCTACTGGAGCTGGCTGGAACTGGCTACAAGAACCCTTTGTTGCATCTTTTCCCAATTTTGTTTTCAGTGATGTCATGTTGGCACCTTAATATCAACTATGGTGAGGAAATTTACACAATGGAAATCAGTAGATGCTACAAATCAGGGTTCCTTTTGTTGGCTTTGCTGGTGTTTTTTGTTTTGTTTTGAAAGCTGATTTAAGAGTACACTTGGCTTGTGGTATTATTATTCCTATTTCTTCAACTCTCCCTGCATCTACCCCCTTTTCCCTGAGACTCTGAAGTACTTCCTACTAGAAGCAGGAGATATTTCACTGTCCCAGTGATTCAGGGTTTGTCTAGTTGAATTGATTTGACCAAAGGGATGTCGGCAGATATGATGTGAGCAAATGTTTGAAATGTACTTGCCAAAGTAATCTTGTGCTTTGTAACTCCTTCCTTTCACCATGAGAGGGATATTTTCTGGGAAACTTGCTATTTACAGAAGAATAAGGGATAGATGGAGTAGAGGTGAACTGAACTGATAGCAGAGAGCCAAGCCCAGAAGAATCCACCCAAGATCTGAAGAACAGAGAGCACATGTAGACAGGAGAATCCGAGGTAAATGTGGGGGGGAATTCAAGATGGCAGAATAGAGAGAGAGCTTAGTGCTCTAGTCTATGGGAAGATAGTTTAAGTGGAAAATGCAATTTCAGTGAAGAGTTAGGGAGAAAACTACAGAGGAAGATCCTCACAAGTTACAAGTACACTGCTGATCTACATGGAGGCCGTGGATGCGCAGCACAAACAATGACATAACACAGGACCCCAGCAGCCAAGAGTCTCAGCACCAGCTTTGGAGAGTGAGGTGAGACCAGACTGCAGCAGCCCAAGTAACTGGTGATAAAGCTGCAGGAAGAGCCTGGCATGAGTCAGGCTTGCAGCCCTGTAGGGGACAGTGTACCTGCCAACCTACAAGGGAAAAAAAGTGGCATGTTGTTCTCTCCTTGACCACTCAGCACTGGTGTCCTGTAACTAGCTGAGAGAGGGTGGGCACCATTTTGGACATATGCAACAGCTGTGCCAGCTTGTGTCCATGCACACAGCAACCAGCCAAGAGGAGATGCCAGAGTCTGGTGGGGAGAACTGACAGGGGTCTGGGAGCTCACGACTGGGAGCCTTGTGTGCCAGGACTGTGAAAACACTGTGGCTGTGTGGGAGGGCACAGGGTGTGGCTGGGTCTCTGAGCAGGCACTGTGGGTGGCTCCACATGTTTGGGGCACTCTGATAGCCCGATGAGGGTCATTGCTGCGGGGCCCATGCTCACACTGAGGACTGCATGGATCATTCATGTGGTTCTTGTGGCAGCATGGATGAATATTAAATGCACTAGGGCTAGCGTCTAGGCATTGGTCTCCTTGGAGGAGAGGAGGTGAGTGTGAGACAACCCCAACAGAGCTGATTTAACCTTCTCTTCTGATAAAAACAGAGAGAGATTTACCATACCCAACTTGGGTGTCACCTTGGACACACCCCTCATCCTGGAGCACTGAACAAAGCTCCTTGACCATACCCAGCACATGCCTCTGGGTATTCACAGAAAAAGAAAACACTCAACTAAGCTACAGAAGCTTAGAAAACAAAACCATCAGAGGGAGAACAAACAAACAAACAAAAATACACAACAAGTATCTCTAGAAATACCTAAAAATAAATGCAGAAATTCAAGAAACAAGAATAAGTAAGACAATATGACATCCCCAAAGGAACACAACACTTCAGTACTAGAATGTGAAGATGAAGAGATTAAAAAATGCCAGAAATGGAATTCAAAAAATTGATCATAAGGTTACTTAGAAGTAATCAGAAGCAAATACATGAATTAAAGGAATCCATAAATGACAAGAATCAAACTTTTTCCCATGAAATTGAGATTTGAAAGAGATCAAAATGAAATATTAGAAATGAAGAATTCAACAGATCAAATAAAAAATGCAGTGGAAAACCTTAACAAAAGACTCGGCGAGGGAAAAGAAAGAATATCCAAGTTAGAAGCCCAATCTCTGGAAATTTTATAGTCAGATCAAAAACAAAGAAGAAATTAGAAAACTGAAAAAATAGTGTTGGAGATTTATGGGATACTAACAAATGATCCAACATACAGGTCTTAGGAGTTCCTGAAGGTGTGGAAAGAGAGAATGGATTAGAAGGCCTTTTTAGTGAAATAATTACAGAAAACTTCTCCAATTTGGAGAAACAAAGTGATGTCCAAGTACAGGAAGCACATAGAATTCCTAATAGACATGACCAGAAAAGATCTTCACCATGACACATTGTAGTCAAACTCTCCACAGTAAAACATAAAGAAAAGATTCTAAAATGTGCATGAGAGAAATGCCAGATTACTTTCAGAGGCTCTCACATACCTGAGTTCTCATCAGAAACCCTACAGGCTAGGAGAGAATGATGAGATGTATTCCAAATCTTAAGAAAAAAAACTCAGCCTAGAATACTTTACCCTGAAAAGCTCTCATTTATGAATGAAGGTGAAATAAAAACTTTCCATTATAAACAGAAATAGAATTTGTCTTCATTCGTCCAGGCCTGCAGAAGATGATTAGTGATGTGCTACATACAGAAACACAGAAACATGGTCATCAATATAAAAGAAGATCAAGGCAGAAAATCTTCCAGTAAAAGTACAAATGAAATCCAAAATAAACAATATGAGCATTTATGAAAAAGTGGTAGGGCCAAGTCATTATCTATAAATAGTCACTTTGAATGTAAATGGCCTCAACTCTCCAGTTAAAAGATAGATTGGTTGAATGGATTAAAAACCAAAATCCATCAATTTGATGCAATCCCAATTGTTAATTTTGGCTTTGACTGCCTGTGCCTCCAGGGCCTTTTCTAGGAAGTCTTTGCCGAAACCTATATCTTGCAGGGTTTCTCCAATGCTAATAATTTGATGGTGTCAGGTCATAGATTTAAGTCTTTAATCCATGTTGAGTGAATTTTTGTGTAAAGTGAAAGGTAGAGGTCTTGCTTCATGATTCTGCACGTGGAAATCCAATTTTCCCAGCACCATTTATTGAATAGACTGTCCTTACTCCAGGGATTGGTTTTAGATCCTTGATCAAATATAAGTTGGCTGTAGATTTTTGAATTGATTTCTGGTGTTTCTATTCGGTTCCATTGGTCTACCCTTCTGTTTCTGTACCAGTACCATGCTGTTTTCATAACAACTGCCCTGTAGTATGTCCTGAAATCTGGTATTGTGATGCCTCTGGCTCTGCTTTGGTTGTACAAGATTGCTTTTTTTTTTTTTTTGACAGGCAAAGTGGACGGTGAGAGAGAGAGACAGAGAGGAAGGTCTTCCTTTGCCGTTGGTTCACCCTCTAATGGCCGCCACGGCCGGCGTGCTGCAGCTGGCGTGCTGCACTGGCGCACCATGCTGATCCGATGGCAGGAGCCAGGTGCTTCTCCTGGTCTCCCATGGGGTGCAGGGCCCAAGCACTTGGGCCATCCTCCACTGCACTCCCGGGCCACAGCAGAGAGCTGGCCTGGAAGAGGAGCAACCGGGACAGAATCCGGCGCCCCGACCGGGACTAGAACCCGGTGTGCTGGCGCCGCAAGGCGGAGGATTAGCCTAGTGAGCCGCAGCGCAGGCCACAAGATTGCTTTAGCTATTCGAGGTCTCCTTTGCCACCATATGAATTTCAGCATCATTTTTTCCAGATCTGAGAAGAAGGTCTTTGGTATTTTGATTGGTATCTCATTGAATCTCTAAATTGCTTTTGGGAGAATGGACATTTTGATGATATTGATTCTTCAATCCATGAGCATGGAAGATTTTTCCATTTCTTGGTATCCTCTTCTACTTCTTTCTTTAAGGTTTTGTAATTTTCATCTAAGAGATCTTGAACGTCCTTGGTTAAGTTTATTCCAAGGTATTTGATTGTTTTGTAGCTATTGTGAATGGGATTGATCTTAGAAGTTCTTCCTCAGCTGTGGCATTGCCTGTGTATACAAAGGCTGTTGATTTTTGTCCATTGATTTTATACCCTGCTACTTTGCCAAACTCTTCTATGAGTTCCAATAGTCTCTTAGTAGAATTCTTTGGGTGCCCTAAATAATCATATCATCTTCAAAGAGGGATAGTTTGAGTTCTTCCTTCCCAATTTGTATCCCTTTAATTTCTTTTTCTTGCCTACTGGCTCTGGCTAAAATTTCGAGAACTATATTGAATAGCAGTGGTGAGAGTGGGCATCCCTGTCTGGTACCAGATCTCAGTGGGAATGCTTCCAACTTTTCCCCATTTAATAGGATGTTGGCCATGGGTTTTTCATAAATTGCTTTGATTATATTGAGGAATGTCATTCCATACCCAGTTTGCTTAGAGTTTTCATCATGAAAGGGTGTTGTATTTTATCAAATGCTTTCTCGGCATCAATTGAGATAATCATATGGTTTTTCTTCTGCAGTCTGTTAATGTGGTGTATCATGTTGGTTGTTTTGCAAAGATTGAACCATCCCTGAATACCAGGGATAAATCCCAGTTGGTCTGGGTGGATGATCTTTCTGATGTGTTGTTGCATTCTATTGGCCAGAATTTTATTGAGGATTTTTGCATCTATGTTCATCAGGGATATTGGTCTGTAATTCTCTTTCAATGCTGCATCTTTTTCTGGCTTAGGAATTAAGGTGATTCTGGCTTCATAGAAAGAATTTGGGAGGATTCCCTCTGTTTCAATTGTTCTGAATAGTTTGAGAAGAATTGGAGTTAGTTCTTCTTGAAATGTCTGGTAGAATTCAGCAGTGAATCCATCTGGTCCTGGGCTTTTCTTTGTTGGGAGGGCCTTTATTACTGTTTCAATTTCTGTCTCAGTTATGGGTCTGTTTAGGTTTTCGATGTCTTCCTGGTTCAATTTAGGTAGGTTGCATGTGTCCAGGAATCTATCCATTTCTGATAGATTTCCCTCTTTGCTGGCATACAAGTCCTTGTAATTTCTGATGATTCTTTTTATTTCTGTAGTGTCTGTTGTTATGTTTCCTTTTTCATCTCTGATTTTATTGATTTGGGTCTTTTCTCTTCTTTTTTTTGTTGGTTGGGCCAATGGTGTGTAAATTTTGTTTATTTTTTCAAAAAACCAACTCCTCCTTTGATGATTTTTTGTAATGCTTTTTTGGATTCAATCCTGTTGATTTCTTCTCTGATTTTAATTATTTCTCTTCTCCTACTAGATTTGGGTCTGGTTTGCTGTAGTTTTCTAGATCCTTGAGATATGTTGAAAGCTCATTTATTTGGTGCCTTTCCAATTTCTTGATATAGGCACCTATTGCTATAAACTTTCCTCTTAACACTGCTTTTGCTGTATCCCATAAGTTTTGGCATGTTGTGCTGTTATCCTCATTTACTTCCAGAAAGCTTTTGATTTCTCTTTTGATTTCTTCTATGACCCACTATTCATTCAGGAGCATGTTGTTCAATCTCCATGTGTTTGCGTATGCTCTAGGGATTCCTGAGTTGCTAATTTCCAACTTCATTCCTTTATGGTCTGAGAAGCTGCATGGTATGATTCTAATTCTTTTGAATTTGCTGAGACTTGCTTTATGGCCTAGTATGTGGTCAATCCTAGAGAAGGTTCCATGTACTGCTGAGAAGAATGTAAATGCTTTATGTGTAGGATGAAAAGTTCTGTAGATATCTGTTAGATCCATTTGGGCTATAGTGTCGTTTAAATCTACTGTCTCCTTGTTGATCTTCTGTCCTATTGATCTGTCTATTTCTGAGAGTGGAGTATTGAAGTCCCCCAGTACTATTGTATTGGAGTCTAAGTCTCCCTTTAAGTCCCTTAACAAATCTTTTCAATAAACCGGTGCCCTGTAATTAGGTGCATATACATTGATAATCGTTATATATTCCTGTTGAATTGATCCCTTAATCATTATATAGTGCCCCTCTTTGTCTCTCTTAACAGTTTTTGTGGTAAAGTTTATGTTTTCCGATATTAAGATGGCTACGCCTGCTCTTTTTTAATTTCTGTTGGCATGGTATATCTTTTTTCCAGCCTTTCACATTCAGTCTGTATGCATCTTTGTTGGAAAGATGTGTTTCTTGTAAGCAGCAAATAGATGGGTTTTGTTTCTTAACTGAATCAGGCAATCTGTGTCTTTTAACTGGACAGTTCAGGCCATTCACGTTCAATGTGACTATTGATAAGTAGTAACATTGCCCTGCCATTTGCCAATGATATTTTCTAATATATGCTTTGAATTCCCTGTGATCTTTTGCTGTGAGGTTTCCTTCCTTTACCTTCTTTCATATTGATGACCGTGTTTCTGTGTTTCGGTGTGTAACACATTTTTAAGCATGTTTTGCAGGGCTGGACGAGTGGCGACAAATTCTTTCAATTTCTGTTTGCTATGAAAGGTCTTTATTTCACCTTCAATCACGAATGAGAGCTTTGCAGGATATAATATTCTGGGCTGGCAGTTTTTCTCTCTTAGTACCTGGGCTATGTCTCGCCATTCCCTTCTAGCCTGTAGGGTTTCTGATGAGAAGTATGCTGTGAGTCTAATTGGAGATCCTCTGAGAATAATCTGACATTTCTCTCTTGCATATTTTAGAATCTTTTCTTTATGTTTCACTGTGGTGAGTTTGATTACAACGTGTCATGGTGAGGATCTCTTTTGGTCATGTTTACTAGGGGTTCTATGAGCTTCCTGTACTAGGATATCTCTGTCCTTCTCCGAACTCGGGAAGTTCTCTGCAAGTATCTCACTAAAAAGGCCTTCTAATCCTTTCTCTCTCTCCATGCCCTCAGGAACTCCTAGAACCCGAATGTTTTTTTTTTTTTTTTAATAGTATCCTGTAGATTCCCAACAATATTTTTTAGATTTGTAATTTCCTCTTCTTTTCTTTGGTTTGACTGTATCCTTTCCTGTGCTCTGTCTTCTAAGTCTGATATTCTCTCTTCTGTTTCACTGACTCTGTTTTTAAGGCTCTCTAATGTGTTTGTCATTTGATCTATTGAGTTCTTCATTTCATTTTGATTTCTCTTCACTATCACACTTTCCTGTTCTACTAGTTTCTGCGTTTCATTTCGATTCCTCCTTAAGATTTCATTTTCTTGAATGAGATTTTCTATCCTGTCCAGTAAGGAATTCCGCACCTCAAGCATTTGTTTTTGAAAACTTTTAATTGTTCTTATCATAAATTTTTTGAAATCTGTATCTTGCATTACTTACATCTCATCATTTTCATAATCTTGGCTTGGGGTGTCTTGTTCATTTGGGGGTGTCATAATGTCTTCCTTGTTCTTGTTTCCTTGGTTTTTGCATTTGTTGTTTGGCATTGTGGAGATATCTTTGATTCTTCTTCCCTCGCTGTGGTGTTTTTTCTTGTTATACTATGACTGTATTAAGTGGATTGTCTGCTTTTGGTGGAGCTCTAGAGGCTTGAGATGGGTGTGGCCTGAGAGCTCTGTTTGGTTCCTCAGGGTTAAGGGTATGCCAAAGGGGACGCTCCCAGGTTAGGCGTGGCAACTCTCTCTTTCTTTTTTTGATTCAAAAGGGAAGTAATTCCACACAGCTGAACGGAATTGGAGGTAGTTATCAGGCGAATGATATACCCACAGGAGCCAGAGATCGGAAGCTCTCTTTGTTTGTTTTGTTCTAGTACTGTTGGTTGAACTCTGTAATTAACACACAATTATTCTTAGGTGTTTAAATTTTATTTATTTATTTATTTATTTATTTTTTTAACTGAAAAGTGATCCCTGTTAAATATAAGAGTGGGAATAAGAGAGGGAGGAGGAGATGTACAATTTGGGACATGCTCAATCATTTGGGACATGCCCCAAATGGTGGAGGTTAGAAACATGCCAGGGGATTCCAATACAATCCCATCAAGGTGGCATGTACCAATGCCATCTCACTAGTCCGAGTGATCAATTTCAGTTCACAACTGATCACACTGATATGTCTAAGAGTCAAAGGGATCACACAAACAAGACTAGTGTCTGTGAATACCAACTGATAGAATAAAAAAGGGAGAGAATGATCCATCATGGGAAGCAGGATACACAGCAGACTCATAGAATGGCAGATGTCCTAAATAGCACTCTGGCCTCAGAATCAGCCCTTAAGGCATTCAGATATGGCTAAAGAGCCCATGAGATTATTTTAGGCATGGAAAGCCAAGACACTCTGGAAAAAAAAAAAGAAGACCTAAATGAAAGATCTCTGGGAGTGAGATCCCAGTGGAAAGAACAGGGCCATCAAAGAAGGAGGTACCTTTCTCTGAAGGGAGGAGAAAACTTCCACTTTGACTATGACCCTGTCAGAATAAGATCAAAGTCAGTGAACTCAAAAGGCTTCCATAGCCTTGGCAACTCATGACTAGAGCCTAGGGAGATTACTGACACCATAAACAAGAGTGTCAAATTGTTAAGTCAACAACAGGAGTCACTGTGTACTTACTTCTCATGTGGGATCTGTCCTTAATGTGTTGTCCAATGTGGAGTAATTCTATAACTAGTACTGAAACAGCATTTTACACTTTGTGTTTCTGTGTGGGTGCAAACTGTTGAAATCTTTACTTAATATATACTAAATCAATCTTCTGTATATAAAGATAATTGAAAATGAATCTTGATGTGAATGGAATGGGAGAGGGAGCGGGAGATGGGAGGGGTGTGAGTGGGAGGGAAATTATTGGGGGGGGGAGCCATTGTAATCCATAAGCTGTACTTTGGAAATTTATATTTACTAAATAAAAAAAAAAACAAAATCCATCTATTTGCTGCCTACAAGAAACACATCAACTAACAAAGATACCTGCAGACTGAAAGTGAAAGGATGGAAAAGATATTCCATGCCAACAGAAACCAAAAAGGAACTGGTATAGCCATTCTAATATCAGAAAAAATAGATTTTAATACAAAAACTGTTGAAAGAGACAAAGAAGAGCACTATGTAATGATTAAGGAATCAATTCAACAGGAAGATGTGACTATAATAAACGTAAATGCACCTAACTATAGAGCACCTGGCTATTTTAAAAGAAATGTTGATGAATCTAAAGGGCGACATAGACTCCTGTACAATAGCAATGAGTGACTTAAATATCCCACTTTCAGCAATGGACAGATCAACCAGATAGAATCAGCAGGAAAACAACAGTTAATCGATACTATAGACCAAATGGACCTAATGGATATCTACAGAACTTTTCATCTCACAGTTGCAGAATATACCTTCTTCTTACCAGTGCATGGAATTTTTTCTAGGATTGACCACAGGCCAGGCCATAAAACAAGTCTCAGAAAATTCAAAAAAAGTTAAAATTATACTATGCATCTTCTCTGACCACAGTGGAATGAAGCTGGGAATCAACAACTCAAGAATCTCCAGAGCATACGCAAACACATGGAGACTGAACAACATACTCCTGAATGAACAGTGGGTCACAGAAGAAACTGAAAGAGAAATCATAACAGTTTCTGGAATCAAAAGAAGAAGACAACACAACATATCAAAACTTATAGGATACAGCAAAAGCAGTATTAAGAGGAAAGTTTACAGCAATTGGTGCCTACATCAAGAAATTGGAAAGACACCAAATAAATGAGCTATCAATTCATCTCAAGGACCTAAAAAAACACCAGCAAGCCATACCTCAAAAGAGTAGGAGAAAATAAATAATTAGAATTAGATAAGAAACAAACAAAATTGAAACAAAAATATATACAAAAGATAAGAGAAATGAAGAGCTGTTTTTTGTAAAAATAAACAAAATTGACACACCATTTTGGCCCAACTAACCAAAAAAAGGGAGAGAAGACCTAAATCAATGACATTAGAGATGAAAAGGAACAACAAACATCATAGAAATAAAAAGAATCTTCAGGAACTACTACAAAGAGCTTAATGCCAACAAACTGGGAAACCTAAAAAAAATGGACACATAAACCTACTTAAATTGAGCCATGAAGACATAGAAAACCTAAACAGACCAATAACCAAGATGGAAATTGAATCAGTAATAAAGACCCTCTCAACAAAGAAGAGCACAGGACCAGATGGCTTCCCTGGAAAATTGTATCAACTGAAAACTGGATAAAGAAGTTATGGAGGGGCCGACGCTGAAGTGCCAGCATCCCATATGGGCAACGGTTCTAGTCCCATCTGCTGCTCTTCCGATCCAGCTCTCTACTATGGCCTGGGAAAGCAATAGAAGATGGCCCAAGTCCTTGGGCCTCTGCACCCATATGGGAGACCTGGAAGAAGCTCCTGGCTCCTGGCTTCAGATCGGTGCATCTCTGGTTGTGGTGGCCAACTGGGGAATAAACCAGCGGGTGAAAGACCTTTCTCTTTCTCTCTGCCTCTCCTCTCATTGTGTAACTCTGACTTTCAAATAAATAAATAAATAAATCTTTTTTTAAAAAAAGAAGTTACAGGATAAGTATATGATAGAATACTACACAGCAGGTAGGAGGGCAGGTTGGGTGGGAAGAACCACTGTTTCTAAATTTGTATTTATGAAATGCATGAAGTTTGTATACTTTAAATAAAAGGTTTCTGGATTAAAAAAAGAAAAAAAGAAGTAAATTTTTAGGTTTATACTGGAGATTTTATAGTTGTCATTTGTGTAGCAAATATTAATTAATTGCATAGGCCTCTGTTACTGCTGTAATGAATTACCACAAACTCAGTTGCTTAAAACAATATGAGTGTATTTTGAAAACTTTTTTTATTTTATTTGAGAAAAAGAAATATTGATTCTTCATCAGCTGCCCTTGAAAGAGAGGGTGAGAGAGAGAGAGAGAAAGAGAATGATTGATTTTCCATCAGCTGCCCACACAATAGCCATGGTTGGGGTTGGGCCTGGTAAAAGTCAGCATCTTGGAACTCAATCTGAATAGTGGGGACCCAAGTATTTGAAGTACTTGGACCAGCACCCACTGCCTCCCAGGATGTATATCAGCAGTGATATCGGCCAACCTTACTAATAAGTTTAATAATAATAATAATTCTGTGAATTCTTGCCATCTATTCAGATAAGAATTCTGAATATCAGTTCAAAATAAACCAGGCTACATGGTAAGTTTTTAACATTTTATTCAGTAAGAGAAATGCACAGGATGGTGAGGGCTTTATTTAGGGAAGAAAGAAGTCTGGAAGCATAAGCTGGGTCCATACTGGGCAGAGAGCAGGCCGGGAGCCATGTGGAGCAAGGTGTATGATTATGAGCAGCCACAGGTAACTTATCATGGGCAGGAAAGCAAAGGCAGACAGGCAGCCAAAAGGTCACGGCCGAAGGAGCAGGACAAGGGAGGGGCCCACCAGGCTCCAGACCTTTTATTCACTCCCAAACGGGAGTGGTTATGCAGTCTGATTGGCAGGTGGGCATACAGGTGGGATCAGGTAGGGGTGTGAGATCACACAGCGGGCGTGGTCTTCCAGCTCGTGAGTCTAATTGATTTAATCCTACCTGCCTGCCTATATCAGCAGGCAGCAAAAGTTGGAAGTGGAGCCAAGACTCAAACCCAGGCACTTTAATATGGGATGTAGGTCTCTCAAGGGGCATCTTAACTGCTGTGCCAAATGCTTGCACCAGATGTATTCTTCTATAGTTCTAGAGCTCAGAAGTCCTAGATGAGTCCTGTGAGGACTAAAATTAAGATGTTGGCAAGGGGGTAAACAGCAAAGGTCTAGTGTTTCCAGTAGATAGACTACAAGTTCAGGTCCTTTTGGAGGCTCCAGGGTAGAATCCCTCCCTAACCTTTTATGGTTTCTAAAGGCTGTTGGCATTCTTTGATTTGTGGCTTCCTCACTCTAGTCTCTGCTTCTGTTATCACATTTCCTTCACTTGTCTCTGATCTGTCTTCCTGTTATAATGACCCTTATGTTTATATTGGACTCATCCAGATAATCCATAATAATCGCTTTACCTCAAGATTCTTAATTACATCTGCAAAGTCTCTTTTAGTATGTAAGGTAACAGATTCACAGGTTCTGGGGATTAGGACATATTTTTCGGTGTCATTATTCAGATGATCACATCTGAATTGTTGAAGAACAACGATGCATTTGGAATGATGTAAATACTCTGGAAAGATAAGTTGGGGTCAGTTGGGAGGTACTTTGAGTATGCACTTTGTGGAGTCCATGACAGTTTTGACTAAGACATTTATATACTTGTTTTAGGAAACTGAATTTGGTGGCTTAACCAGGATGAATTGAATTGGTGAGAAACTAGAAATAAGGAATCTAACAAGAATATTAGTTCAGTATAAAATCAGGGGGAATTTGAAACAAAGGCATGACAGGGGCAAAGGAAGAAAGGGGGTAGTTGGTCGGCGCCGTGGCACACTTGGCTAATCCTCTGCCTGTGGTGCCGGCATCCGGGGGTTCTTGTCCTGGTTAGGGTGCCGGGTACTAGTCCCGGTTGCTCCTCTTCCAGTCCAGCTCTCTGCTGTGGCCCAGGAAGGCAGTGGAGGATGGCCCAAGTGCTTGGGTCCCTCCACCCGCATAGGAGACAGGGAAGAAGCACCCGGCTCCTGGCTTCGGATCAGCGCAGCGCCGGCCATAGCAGCCATTAGGGGAGTGAACCAACAGAATGAAGACCTTTCTCTCTTTCTCTCACTGTCTATAACTCTGTCAAATAAAAAAAAGAAAGGGGTAGTTACTTCAGAAACTGAGTAATAAATCTAGAATTTCAAGCTTTGGCGAATGTTGGCTGCCTGTAACAGAAATAAGGGAATCAGGCAGAGAACATAGGATGGGTAGATGCTGCAGATGACATGGGGTTTAGAGAGCATGAGTTTATTTTTTTTATATGTTGAGTCTAAGGTGCTTTTAGGATCTACATTTTTGCTTTAGACCAGAAGTTACTTGAATTTGCTTAGCAGTATGATTAATTTTACCCTCATTGTCTAGCAGAGTAATTGGCATTTATTAGGTTCTAAGTAAGTGTTTTTTGAAGGATGGAAGGAGGGAAGGAGGGCAGGAGGGCAGGAGAAAGTGCCAACTGCCTGTTTTTCTCTTATTCCCCACTAAGGCTGAATCAACCCAGGTGGGTGATTTACAGTGCAGAGAGTGGTCTGAGGACAGATCCTCCAGTGACTCTGATCCCAGTCTGAGAAAGTGTTATTCTTTTTTCCTTCTTGTTTTTCTAGACTGAGATTCCTTAGACTAAGCTAGGCCAACAAGCAGAGCAGATGAATATGCAAGCAGGCAATACTTTACCAGCACAGTGGGGGTAAACAGCAAAGATCTAGTGTTCCCAGAAGATAGTCCACAAGTTCAGGTCCTAGGCAATCCTTATGCACTTAAACTAGATTGTGTTTTCTCTTGTGATCTCATTCTTTGTCTGAGGCACAAAGCTACCCCAAATACCAACCAGACCACCAACATTTTATTTGCACTTTGAAAAATCAACATGATATTACTTAAAGGTGAGAGGCTACAGGGCATCAGAGTCTGGTGCATATACCATTTCAGTGCCCATTGGGAACTTGAGTGTTTTTCTTCCTTTGATTTGTCTGTCCTCAATAATTAACACTTCCTCCAAATGTATGTCTTATCTCTGTTTCTAACATTATTGTTTTTTTCCTTCTTTGATATGAAGTGCCCTTGTTACTCCTTACTCTGATTAGCAATGTTCTTGACACAGCAGAATGAAAGAAGTAGGATATTTTAGTATCCTTAACAACAAGGATATCATGTCAATGATATCAAATGTTTCAGATAAATGTCAGTAAGAATGATGATTGAAAAAAGACTAAAATGTCTGGTTAATGGCAGAGGAAGGCCAGCTATTCACTAGTGACCTTAAGAGCACAATTTCAGCGGAGCTAGGGGTTAAAAATTGACTCTAAAGTGGAAGCCAAGAGGGAAAGGATTCTCTTTTGAGATATTTGATGTTAAAAACTGAATGAAATCAGAAGGTAATTTAAGGTTGCAGTAAGATAGCTGAAACATATTTTACAGGACAATTGAGATCATGTTTCAATGACTATTAACCAATTAGGTAATGAGTAACTGAATCTTTAAATGTATTTTATAATTGATAAAGCAAACTGATAGTGACAGGCTTCAGGAGGAAATAGCTCATGTCACAAACAATTTCTGTGTTGTTCCTTCTAAAATACAAATATCAGAACAGTTTAAACCAAATGTGGTTATTCTTTATTTCCTATAGGAAAGAAATTTTTAATTAAAACATTTCTATCTATTAACCTTCAGAACTCCATGTCTGTTTTTCTGCAATGAACTATAGTGACACACAGATATTTATTTGAACACACATGATGGATGTAATCTGTCTTCAAAAGCTTTAAACAAAATCAAGTACAAATTAATCTTGCCACTTCTTTTGTTGGTTTTATACTTAAAATGGCAATAAACACCTTGCTTATTATTTTCTAGTGCTTCAGGGAAACTTGGTTCCTCTGATTTAAATCTGAGTGATGATTAAATGAGAGTGCACCCTAAGATTGAATTTGTGATGTTTTCATCAAATTAGCTCTATTCCACCACAGAAAAGTCTTTCTCAGTACCGTATAATTGCCAGAAGAAGTTATAGTTGGCTTTGCGTTAAAAGAAGTAAACATTGATTGAATTTTGATGTCAGAAGAAATTGAACACTGAAATTATAAAAGACGAACATTTCTCTTCTGGAAAATACTAATTAAATTAATTGTTATTTCTTATTCAACAAGGCTGGCTTGAAGTCCCACAAAGTTTTAAGATATGGAAGGTGTTGGAAAGAGAATGGCCTTAGAATCTAGAAGCTGAGTTCTTACTCTGACTCTGCCAAACAAATGTGGGCAACTGAGTTCTGGACTTCACTTTCTAGGTCTTCAAAATAAGAGGATAGGACTAGCTAATCTCGAGATTTCAGCCTAAGACTAAAAATCTTTAACTTTGAATTATTCATTTGTTACCTGGTAAAGACAAATTGTTATAAAACACAGAGTTCTGTGTAGAGTGAAATATTAGCCTGATGAATACAATTGCATATGAAAATAGAAACATTATAAAAGAGCAATATTAATTAGACTTTATACTTACATCTGCTTTCTTATGTACACATCAAATGATAATGAAGATTATAAGTTTGGAAAAGAGAGTAAAGTATACATTATCTCCATTTTGATTAAAATGATAAGAGGAACCTTATCAGGTTAAATCAGAGTTTGCTGGAGAGTTGTTTTAAATAAAATCTACTTGATCAGATTTAAGTAAAATGAACAACAACAATGGAGATATAAGAGAACATTATGCTTTGACTTAAGTTATCCACCAGTGCCCTTTGTCCAGATCCCTTGAAAGAATTTTTTTCCCTTCAATTTGGTTGTTTCAGTTGGGATAGCATCAGATGGTATCTGATAGTAGTTCAGAAAAGAGAATATGATTAATCTTTTTTTTTTTTTTAAATTTTTTTTGACAGGCAGAGTGGACAGTGAGAGAGAGAGAGACAGAGAGAAAGGTCTTCCTTTTGCCGTTGGTTTACCCTCCAATGGCCGCCATGGCCGGCGCACTGCGCTGATCAGAAGGCAGGAGCCAGGTGCTTATCCTGGTCTCCCATGGGGTGCAGGGCCCAAGGACATGGGCCATCCTCCACTGCACTCCCTGGCCACAGCAGAGAGCTGGCCTGGAAGAGGGGCAACTGGGACAGAATCCGGCGCCCCGACTGGGACTAGAACCCGGTGTGCCGGTGCCGCAAGGCGGAGGATTAGCCTATTGAGCCGTGGCGCCAGCCAGAATATGATTAATCGTGAAGGGGAACTACTTTGGTGTCATTCGTTTTTAAAGAGTTCCTCAAAATTAAATGGTAACCAGGCCGGTGCTGTGGTGCAGTGGGTAAAGTCACTGCCTGTGGTGCCAGCATCCCATGGGCACTGGTTTGAGTCTCGGCTGCTCTACTTCCAATCCAGCTCCCTGCTAATGCTTCTGTGAAAGCAGCAGATGATGGCCCATGTGCTTGAGACCCTGCATTCACGTGAGAGACCCAGAGGAAGTTCATGGCTCCCGGCTTCAGATTGTCTCAGCTCCTGCCATTGCAGTCATTTGGGGAGTGAACCAGTGGATAGAAGGTCTTAGTCACCCTCTCTCTATCTCTCTGTAACTCTGCCTTTCAAAAACAAATAAAACATTTTTAAAAATTAAATGGTAACAACTAAATTGATCTTCTGTATATAAAAATAATTGAAAATGAATCTTGATGTGAATGGAATGGGAGAGGGAGTGGGAGATGGGAGGGTTGTGGGTGCTTGGGAAGTTATGGGGGGAAAAGCCATTGTAATCCATAAACTGTACTTTGGAAATTTATATCTACTAAATAAAAGTTAAAAAAATTAAATGGTAACAACTTTGGAAGTCCACTAACATAATCTTAATACACAACCCAACTGGATATCTTTATTTATGTTATTTCTTATATATGTAATCCCTATTTCTTTTACAAGCTAGTTTCCTTCCTTCTCTTCTAAATATTTTTCAAGATATATTTCTTCTCTGATATCATGCTGCTATCTCTTAATGTCTGGATATTAGTTTGGGTGTCCCCAAAAAGTCCAATTAATAGGATGGCACTTTTGGGAGATGGTAGAACTTTTAGGAAGTGAGTCCTAATGGGAGATCTTTAGGTTATTGGGGGAGTACCCTCAGAAGAGATAGTGGGAGCTCAGTTTTTCACACTTCCTGTTTGGTGATATAAGCTTCTGGACACATAAATTCCTATACCATGAAGTGATTACTTGCTCCTTTGTGTGCTACTGCCATAATGTGTTGCCCTCCACCACACTTACCAGGAGCCAAACCAATGGGTCCACCCAGTCTTGAACTTTGAGCCTCTAATACAAGGAGCCAACCAAACTCTTTCTCTTTATAATTCCTGTGTCAGGTATTTTGTCATAGTGATAGTAAAAGGGCTGATGTACTATCCTTGCTCCTGCTCCTGACACTTCATTAGTTTGAGGCCTTTCAGATATTTTTGCATTCTTCGATATACTAAGATTTAAACAACAGGAATTGGTTTGTATTCATAAGCCACAGTTGGGAATACTGTGGCTATGAAAAGCAGCCTCTAGTGTTGGGATGGCAGGTTTCTTAGACTCTTCCAACTTCCTTCTGAGAAAACCAATGGCCATGACAGCCAATTTGCATTATCACTTCTTTCACTCTTTTGGCCATTTCTTTCTCACTTTTCCTGACCTCATTTGGCTATTTCCAGGTTCTTTCTGTTATGCATTGCCCTCCAAATCCTATCAATATTCAAGTAGCGTTGACTTTGCTATTCATCAACAGTAGGCTCTATCTACTTCTTTTCATCTATATTTCTTTTGCCCTGGTGCAAGAACTAATCCTTTCTGATCAGAATTATTGTCATGATATTCTTATTTGTATCCCTGAATTTATTATTACTGCCCCCTTATCTATTCCACACATTACAGCTGGAGCGTTATTGAAAATAATCATAAAGCAAAATACAATTATACATTCCACTACTCCTCATTTAAAATCATTCAGTGGTTTCTTGTTCTTAAGCTAAAGAATGAAACATTTATAAGGCCAAAATTAGGGTCACCATCTGTCCCAGTTTACCCAGTTCAATGCCCATTTATGCCTGTTGTCCAGGCTTAATCATTCATACTCCTCTCACTTTCAAAGGTGTCCTGGTTGGTTAAATCAGGTGACCCTTGCCATCCCCACCCCCACCTCCATGCTTGCCACTCTCCCTCACTTTCTGGGCTCCAGTCCCGCTTAGTCTTCTCTCAGTGTCTTAGATTTTCCATTTCTTACCTCAGAGCCTTGGCACATGCCTCTCTGAAATGTGTTTTCTTTTTCTCTTCACCAAGGTAACCGTTACTCATCCTTCACATATCATTTGCTTTCATTTTAAATGTCAAGTCCTCCTATTATATGCTGTTATAACTCTTAGCACTTTCCTTCAAAGCATTTATCACCTTTGTAATCATATGTAAATGTGTGTCATTATTCAAATAATTTGACAGCCCCCTCTCCCTGCAAGACAGTAGAGGAGTTATCTTTTTTGTTATCATTAAATCTCCAGTATCTCCCACAGAATCTGGCACAGAGAATGCAATTAAAATATATTTGTGGAGTGAATAAGCTGATGAACATGCTCAGGGCACCTTGTATATAGCACCTCCTACAAAGTTTAGATTAAGACTGAAATGAAATGGTTGTAAATATGATTAATGCCTTATGTAAGGCCTTTTTTATTCTCACCAGAGTGTAAACTCCAAAACAATATGACAATAGAGGCTATGACTGGGAGGAGACAGATGTACAGTTCAAATACCAGCTCTATCCCTAAACATAACCAATGTATGGCCTTAGGAAAGCCCCTTAACCTGTGAACTTCTGTCCAAAAGGAACATGGCATATCATCCCAATTGTGGATGTGTTGTTATATGTGTAGGTTCAATAAATAGTTATTGAATTATTTGAGGAACTAAATATTCTGGTATTTAATGTGGCTGTAGCCATTCTGCATTTTCCCAAACGAAGTGAGAGCAAGTGCTTTAAATATATCTATATCTATTTCTAGAAGGATAGATATAGATATATATCTAGATAGATAGATAGAGATATATTTAAAGATTTATTTTATAGATAGATATATTTAAAGATTTATTTTATTTATTTGAAAATTAGACTGATAAAGAGGGATGAAGAAGGGGAGGGGGAAAGGGAAGAGGGAGAGAGAGAGGGAGTGGGGAGAGATCTTCCATCTGCTGGCTCACTCCTCAAATGGCTGTAGCAGCCAAGACTGGGCTAGGCCAAAAGCCAGGGGGCTAGATCTGGATCTTCCACATGGGTGCAGGGGCCCAAGCACTTGAGCCATCTTCTGCTGCTTTCGCAGGCACATTAGCAGGGAGCTGGATAGGTAGTAGAGAAGCCAGGACTTGAACCAGTGCTCTGATATGGGATGCCAGTGTCACAAATGGTGGTTTAACCCACTGTACTACAATGGCCCCTAGGTTATATTTTTAATATGTCTGAAGATAAACTTTCATTGTTCTCTGAGGGTCTTAGAATTATATGACAATCAAGTCTCTTGTGTCACTCACTGTTGTCTGTGGTGTCTTTTACATGGGATCCTGGTCTGGTCTCCAATGGGTGACCCAATGTAGTAGTCATTCTGAGTGTTCATCTGCTATGAGATACCCGGTCTCTTCTTCCATCCAACTACACCCACTGTTCTTGGGCCAAGGATATATCTAAACTCTCTTTTAGAAGGATGAGACTGCTTTTCCGGAACACTCTCACTTTGGAGGCTTAAGGTATTTTTCTTGGCCTCTGGTACCTTTCTAGGAGAGGTGAGAACTCTTCACCAGGTTCAACTTGCTAAGTATTGTCCCACCACACTATGTTCAGTCCCTCAGACAAAAGTATGCAAGTGATTATCTCCACTATTTCTCCAGGCATCAACAAACTACCTACATAATAGTGGTTATATATCATCGACCAATGAAATTAACTATATATTTCAAATAAATATTATAGGTCTTGTACTTATAAATCAAAATATTAAGAATATTCAAAAAGTTCATGGAAAAATATATGAGAAACTATGCATAGATTTTATTTTTAATATATAATTTTTAAAATTTTATTTTTAATTAGTTTTAACAGATTCAGTGTGCTTTGTAGATCCAGTTCTTTTTTTTAAAGATTTATTTATTTATTTGAAAGTCAGAGTTACACAGAGAGGAGAGGCAGAGAGAGAGAGAGAGAGAGAGAGGTCTTCCATCCACTGGTTCCCACTCCCCAACTGGCTGCAATGGCTGGAGCTGGGCTGATCTGAAGCCAGGAGCCAGGATATTCTTCCAGGTCTCCCAAGCGGGTGCAGGGGCCCAAGGACATGGGCCATCTTCCGCTGCTTTCCCAGGCCATAGCAGAGAACTGGACTGGAAGTGGAGCAGCTGGGACTAGAACTGGTGGCCATATGGGATGCTGGCACTGCAGGCGGCAGCTTTACCAGCTACACCACAGTAACAGCCCCAGTAGATCCAGTTCTAAGAACATAATGATATTCCCTTCCTTTTTCCCTCCTCCTCTCTCCCTCCTACCATATTTCCTTGTCTTTTATTTTTTGTTAGTTTTTGAAATAACATTTTAAATTGTATTACAGTAAAAAGGCTTAATACTTCACCAAATAATAAGTTTAATCAGTAAAAAGCAAAAAAGACTTTTGTTTAGTAAGAATATAGAAGATGGCTATAAATAATTGAATGGAAAAATGACCATTTCACCCATATACAGTAAATTTTAAAGTAATTATAGATCATTAAGACTACAGTAGTGGGGCCAGTGCTGTGGCGTAGTGGGCTAAGCCTCTGCCTGCAGCACCAGCAACCCATGTGGGTGCTGGTTCATGCTTGGCTCCTCCTTTTCTGATCCAGCTTTGTGCTTATGGTCTGGGAAAGCAGTGGAAAATGACCCAAGTGCTTGGTCCCCTGCATCAAAGTGGGAGACCCAGAAGAAGCTCTTGGCTCCTGGCTTCAGAATGGCTCAGCTCCAGCCATTGTGGCCATGTGGGGAGTGAATCAATGGATGGAAGACCTTTCTTTCTTTCTCTCCTTCTCTGTCTGTAACTCTACTTCTCAAATAAATAAATGAAATCTTAAAAAAAACTATAGTAGTATAACATTCTTAGCCATCAGTTTCTCAAAGGTATAAAACAAAGTTCTACAAAACTATTTGCAGCAATACTAATACACACAGACATTTCTTTTTTCTTTTTTGTTTGTTTTTTTTGAATTTTAGCTCCCATATATAAGAGAGAACATATGATATTTGTCTTTCTGAGTCTGGCTTATTTCACTCAATCTGATGTCCTCCAATTGCATCCATTTTTCTACAAATGGTAGACTTTTATTTCTTTTTTAAGGCTGAATAATATTCCATTATGTATATATAATATATATCAGTTTCTTTATCCATTCATCTGATGATGGACACCTTGGTTGGTTCCAAATTTTAGCTATTGTGAACAGTGCTGCTATAAATATGGTGATCCAGGTATCTCTTTGATACATTGTGTTCAAGTCTTTTGGGTATATACCTAGTAGTGTGATTGTTGGATTATATGGTAAGTCTATCTCTTGTTTTTTAAAGAAATCTCCATACTGTTTTCCACAGTGGCTGCACTAATTTACATTCCTGTCAATGGTGTATAAGTGTATGCTTTGTCCATATTCTTGGCAGCATTTATTACTCTGTGTTTTGGATTTCATGCATGGATTTGAAAAATTCTGTCATTAGGGGTGCCCTTGGTCCTACTATAGTTAGCAGATATGACATGCCATAGCTCTACCTTTGATGATAGCCATTTGTGAAAGTGAGTAAAAGTTTCTTAGTTGAGTTCCGCAGAGGCAGACTGCCTAAGATAATACTGAATGCACACAGTCTATGAGGGAAGTTCATATGAGGCTGAGTGTGTGCAGTGATACAGGGGAAGAATGGCGGTTAAGAAAAAGTGCCTTTTCAAACCATTTACCACAGTGGGCAACTAAAAGTTATTCTCATTGGGAAGCTTTAGAAGTAGGTTAAAGCATACATCTTGGTGTAAACCCTGGGGGTATTTATACCTCCAAACCCACTGGCTGTGGATTCAAACCTGTGTTTGGAAGAATGTTGGTTCTCAGGTACTGCTGAGTATATGGCAGGGGGCAGAGTTGCTTCTGCAAGCCCCACATGAGCCCTCTAGCAAAGACATATGTACCAGCCCCTGGAGCTTAGGCTGGTATGTACCTACATGGCAAGCAGATTCGAGAGGATGTGGGAAGAATATTGACAGAATTTGTTATATAACTGACCATCTTCCCAGTGGGATATCCACCTAATGAACACATTGTGGGATGGCTCTAATGCGACTGTACCAGAAGGACTGATCTCCTATTCTCAGCATTACTGTGAACCAGTTTCTTTAATTCTAGCTCCTTTCATATAAAGTGTAACACTTCCCTCACTGCCACTTCTCTTTTATCTCTTCATCTCACTCTCAATTCCATGTGCTCTCTTCTTTTCCATGCCCTACTGGTATATCCAGCCTGCTTACATCTTTCTCCTCCTGGTTTTTCCCAAATGGAAATCCTAAGCCTGCTGAGTTTTCTCTCAGAACAAACACCATTACGATGGATGATAACATGATTATTATTGCAGTGATGATAACATTTGTTGACTGAATGCTCCGATGGTCACTGCTCCCAGCTGTCACAAAGATGGCTGAGGAGCAACTAAGTCAGGATAATGAGTAATCTAAACTGAAGGGCTCTTTTCAGCCTGGTTTCCCTTATGCCCAGGCGGCTGTTGGCCCTGAGTGGCTCTGCTCCGGATTCGTGCCATTCTGCTTCATCTATTTGGCACTGCCTGGAGGAAGACTGCCTCTCATGTCAGATGAAACTGATGATGCTTCTTGGTTAGGAAAGTAAGATTCCTTAATGATTACGACACTGCGGCCCAAGTTCATATCTGACGCTCCTTTATCCAGGCCTTCTGATCCTCATTCTACTTTCAGGATTGTGACTCCTGTTAAAATGCCCTTGGGTTTGATTTTCATCATTTAAGCATGCTGTCATATCTGCTTGCTTAAGAATGCTGACCCTGTTTAGAAATTACAGTTGTAATGTTACCAGATGCACATACAAATAGTCCACTAGGACCTGCATCATGAAAGTGGAATGCTGTGATGTGATTTCAGAAGTACTGGGCTCATCACAGATATACAGAGCTCACTTACTTCCCAATGCCTGAAATTTCTTAAGAAGTAATTTCTGGGGCTGGCGCTGTGGTGTAGTGGGTTATGGGCACTGGTTCAAGACCTGGCTGCTCCACTTGTGATCCAGCTCTCTGCAATGGCCTGGGAAAGCAGTAGAACATGGCCCAAGTCCTCGGATCCCTGCACCCACGTGGGAGACCAAGAAGAAGCTCCTGGTTCCTGGCTTCGGATTGATGCAGCTCCAGCCATTGCGGCCAATTGGAGAGTGAACCAGTGGATGGAAGACCTCTCTTTCTCTCTGCATCTCCTTCTCTCTCTGTGTAACTCTGACTTTCAAATAAATAAATAACTAAATCTTAAAAAAAGAAGAAATTCCTTTAATACTTCAGTAAGGGGGGCAGCATTGTTGCATAGTGGGTAAAGCCGCTGCCTGCAATGCTAGCATCCCATATGGGCACCAGTTTGTGTTCTGACAGCTCCACTTCTGATCCAGCTCTCTGCTAATGACTTGGGAAAAGCGGCAGAAGATGGTCCAACTGCTTGGGCCCCTGCCATCCATGTGAGAGACCCATTGAGCTCCTGGCTCCTGGCTTTGCCTTGCCCAGCTCCGGCCATTGTGGCCATCTGGAGAGTGAATCAGGGGATGAAAGATATCTCTCTCTCTCCCCCTACCCCTTAATCTGCAACATTGACTTTCAAAATAAATAAATAAATATTTTTTAAAAAATGAGGGAGGGATGGAGAGAGGGAGGGGGAGAGAGAGAGAGAGAAGGGAGAGGCAGACTGTAGAATACTTCTGAGGAAAGTAAGCTGTCTGCTTATATTTTTATTTGAGTTTTTAACAAATTAATATGAGCATAATTCTAGAAAGTAAAATTAGTATTACAAACCATAAGAAAAATTAGCTGCAAGGCAGGTGTTACGGCACAGTAGGTTGAGCCTCCACTTGCGTCACTCGTATATTACATCTGAGTGCCAGTTACAGTCCCAGCTGCTATGCTTCTGATCTAGCTCCCTGCTAATACTCCTGGGAAGCAGAGGATGATAGATCAAGTACTTGGGTCCCTAACACGCACGTGGGAGATCTGGATGGAATTCTGGGCTCCTGGATTCAACCTGGACCAGCCCTGGCTGATGTAGCCATTTGGGGAATAAATCAACAGATGGAAGATTTCTCTTTCTCTCTCTGTCACACTGCCTTTCAAACAAATAAAGTAAATCCAAAACAAATAGCTGCATTTCTACCCTCCCTACCACCAAGAAGGACTCTATAGAGAAAACTACTTTTAATTCTTTTATTTCCATCTTCTATTTACCTGTATTGCTATATAGAAAATATTTATAGTGTGATTTCTTTACTTCTTAATACATAATAGATGAACTTCCTACAATGGAAGATAGGAATTTAATAGTCTTACACACATCCATATTTTCCTTCTTTTCATCTTCCCAATAGAGTTATATCATAACTTTTGGTTATTTTGTGTTATGTTAAATATTATGGCTGTGTAAAACTGTTCACAGCTGAGACTTAAAGTATAAAATAATTCCATTTCCTTTACTGTAATTTTTTTTCATCTAGGTAATAATTACCTTATATTTCTATTTACTGTGAACTATTCACTGATTCTTGACAATCTCTCACAGAGTTATAGATGCTTCCCAAAACTGTCAAAAACATCAGTTCCCTCCCTGCTCCACTCCACCTGAGACATATGTCCTGGAGTCTTTTGTCATCCCGATTCAATCTGCACTGGCTGTTGTAGAGACCAGCCTCGTGGCTGTCCTGTCAGGATTTCCTCTCTGTTCCTAAAGGAAAATTCTTTATTTCCTCTGTGTTGAATCTCATTTCCGGAATCCCAAATCTTCTACTCTGCACATTTATTCTCTTATGTTAGTGAAGCATTCCCAGAAGTAGTTTCAAGAAAATGTATTTTGCAATTCTTTCATTCCTGAAATTGCTCTTCTATCACTCTTGAATGTTAGTTGAGCTGGGACTAAAACTCCAGAATGGAAATAATCTTTTATCAAAATATTGTGAGCACTGCCTCAACTTCCAGTGTTGTTGCTGAGGAGTCTGACTGTAGATTAAATTCTAACTCTTCTTGAGAAATATTATCTCCTCTAGGAATTTTTAGGATTACATTTACCTTGGTTATTGCAGCATTAAAAATGATATGTCTTATGGATGTTTAGCTGCTGTGTTACATATTGTACTTGGCCTTTAGGGAATTCTTGCACTCTGGAAATTGATTTCCTTAATTTGGGGGAAATGTTATGTTATTACCTCTTTTATAATTTCCCTTTCTCCCTTTCATGTATTTTGATTTTTAAATTCTTTAAATTTTGTTTATTTATTTGAAAGACAGAATGATAGAGAGGAAGGGAGGAGGAGGAGGAGGAGAAGGAGGAGAGGAGAGAGAGAGAGAGAGAGAGAGAGAGCGCTTTTAGTTTAACCACAAATGGACACCGAAGCCAGGATTGAGCCAGTCCAAAGCAGGAGCCAGGAACTCCATCTTGGTCTCCCACATAGGTGGTAGGGGCCCAAGCACTTGGGATACCTTTTACTGCTTTTTCAGGTACATTAGCAAGAATCTGATTCTGAAGTAGAGCAGCCAGGACTTGAATCAGTGCTCAAGTCATATCAAGCAGCAGTTTAATCCACTGTGCCACAATATCAGCCCCCATTTCTAAATTCTTTAGGCAGATTTGGATGGCTCATATAATTCTCTTCCTCCTTATACTTTATAGGTCTTTTTGTTTTCCTTTGTGAGATAGTTTCTGATGATGTTTATCTCTCAATCTATTGAATTTTTCTATTTTGACTATCATAATTTTAGCTTCTAAAAGCTCTGAAATGTTTGGTTCTTATTCCTTTGTTGTAACATTTATTATTGACCATGGACGTAAGGTTTTCTCTTACATTTCCTATTTGTTTTTAAAATTATTATTGCCTTTATGTTAAAATTTGTTTTGATCCATCCCTTTTTGGTGCATGTGTTTATTTTGGTCTCCCATCATCATTTTGGAAGTCATTCAGAATGTCAGTTATTGTAGGCTATTTATTCAGAATTAAGACTAAAACTGCAAAGATAATTAAAATTTCTAGATGCTTGGTTGGGACCAAGTCAATTGTTGGGGAATCTGCAAATGTGGGCATTTGAAGGTCTTTTCGCTTGGGATTCTTCAGAAAAGAATCTTCCAATTTTCTTTCTAGAGGAAGAATGCTAGGGCTCTAAAAGCCAAGAAAGGGAAGAGACTTTTTTAAAAAGTTATTTATTTATTTATTTGAGAGCCAGAGTTATAAACAGAGATAGGGAGAGACAGAGAGAAAGGTCTTCCATTTGCTGCTTCACTCATCAAATGGCTACAACAGCTGGAGCTGGGCCGATCTGCAGGTGGGAGCCAGGAGCTTCTGCCAGGTCTCCCATGTCAGTGCAGGGGCCTAAGTACTTGGGCCATCTTCCACTGCTTTCCCAGGTGCATTAGTAGGGAGCTGGATTGGAAGAGGAGCAGCTGGGCATGAACCAGTATCAATATGGGATGCCGGGGCCGCAGATGAAGGCTTAGCCTACCATGCCACAGCACTGGCTCCAGGAAGAGACCTAAAATGTTAGTCCTGCCTCTCTTCCATACCTTGTATTTGTGCCTGGTTCTGGAGCTTCTTGAGCTCAACTGTTCTTGGGGTAAACCTCTTGGCTTCTGCTGAGTTGTGGAGTAGTGATTGTTGGCTGTGCATAGTTACAGGGAGAACTGGCAGTGGGTGTCTAGGGTGAGGTTTACCTTTCCCACACATACACTCTCGATCAGTTATGCTTTTCACTGTACCCTCTGAGATATTTGTACTGCTGATTTCTCTGTTGTTAAAGGGTTCTACAAGGCAAATTAGCTTCTTTCTTGTTGACATTTCTTTTTGAAGAAATTTAGCTTCAGCTTTCTGTTCTAGATTTGGCTCTTATACATATGGTCAAAGCTGTTTTTTCAGCACAACATCTGTAATTTCTGCCCTTAGGGAATTTAAAAGATAAGCAGGTAGGGCAAATGATTTTTTAAAGGGAGGGAGATAAAGATATAGATATAGATAGATACATACACAGATCAGTACATCAATATAGATATAGATATAGATATAGATATCTTCTTGCTCACATTCTGTTGGGATAATTTAGCATCATGGCCACATCCGCCATCAAGGCATGATGGGAGATGCAGTCTCTACCTAGACAGCTACATGCCCTGATACAATCCCATGTGTGGTGGGAGGTTATTAAAAGGAAGATGTAGACAATGGATATTGGAAGATGATCAACAGTCTCAGTCACAGATATGAAGAGTATCATTCCCTTCCACATTATAGTGGTTTTCCTGCTCACAAAGCAGAGGTCTTCCAAAGACAGACATGTGATCAGCAGCAAATGTACATCTATCTTCTGCCTTGGACTTATAGGTAGGCTCTGATGACCATGATTCCCAGCACTCTTAGGTTCTCTTTAAGTAATTTATTTTGTCCTTATGGAAGAAACACTACTAAAGAGATAAGGCTTTAAATCATGCAGGGGATTTTAACATGGTGTCTGTATTCATAACCCAGTGAGGTGAACTGGCTTCTCTTAATTATGGTTGCAGAGGGTTAGAAGAGTCTTCAGACTGATACTTATTTTACATGCTATAAGAAAGAACATGCCATCATTAACACAAAAGGAAAAATTCTTTCACTACTGTTAAGAGTTTTCTGTGTACTGCACAGCAATGCTTCTCAAATATGAAACTATACAGGCATTATCTGGGGACCTAGTTAAGAAGCAGAGTATAGGGGCTAGCATTGTGGTGTAATGGGTAAAGCCACTGCCTGTGACACTGGAATCCCATATGGACACTGGTTCAAGCCCAGGCTGCTCCACTTCCAATCCAGCTCTCTGTTAATGCACCTGGGAAAGCAGCAGAAGACAGCCCAAATACTTGGGCACCTGAACCCATGTGGGAGACCTGGAAGAAGCTCCTGGCTGCTGGCTTCAGCCTGGCCTAGCCCTGGTCATTGAGGCCCTTTGAGGACTAAACCAGTGGGTGAAGACTCTCTCTCTTTCTCGCTTTCTTGTTCTAGCTCTCACTCTAACTCTACCTTTCAAATAAATAAATCTAAAAAAAGAAGCAGAGTATAATTCATAAGTATGGGCAATGCTTGAGAATATAAATTTATAATAATATCTCACGGCTGGCGCCATGGCTCAATAGGCTAATCCTCCACCTAGTGGCGCTGGCACACCGGGTTCTAGTCCCAGTCGAGGCGCTGGATTCTTTCCCAGTTGTCCCTCTTCCAGGCCAGCTCTCTGCTGTGGCCCGGGAAGGCAGTGGAGGATGGCCCAAGTGCTTGGGCCCTGCACCCCATGGGAGACCAGGAGAAGCACCTGGCTCCTGGCTTCGGATCAGCGCGGTGCGCCGGCCGCAGCGCGCCGGCCGTGGCGGCCATTGGAGGGTGAACCAATGGCAAAAAGGAAGACCTTTCTCTCTGTCTCTCTCTCTCACTATCCACTCTGCCTGTCAAAAAAAAAATATCTCAGGCACTGCCAGTTTTGTATCCAAGGAGTACATTTTAGTTAACCAGGTACTATTCCTTTCTCTGTTAATATCCAGTTACTCTCTGCTTTGTGACTATACAGCTCAAACTGGATACAGAATTCACAGATGTATAAAGGAAACAACAACAAATGCATCCCCTTCTGATAAGCACATGTTAAGCAATTCCACAGATTTTTATGGCTTTTCTGTACCCAAGACAATTCGGCAGATAGCAAAATTGAATGATAGATTGGTTACAATCCAACATGGGAATTCTCTGTCATATGAGTCAAAGAAATCAAAATTGTCTAAAACATCCAAGGAGAAAATCTTCAGCTGGCTACTCTCTTGTCTTATGATTGGAGTTGCCTAATTAATGAATATGAAGATGCATTCAACAACCAACACCAAAGCTGATACTGATGATTGGGAGGCTGCTGGTTTTTGGAGGCTGTAGTTCAGAGCATTACTACCAGTGGACGTAGGCCAAGATAAATTATTTGTTTCTTAGCAAAAAGAGTTATAAAACAAAATCAAGCTCTCTTAATACCTATGTTGTTTGCTGTTTTGCTTTATGCTGACTGCAGGAATCGCTGAGTGACTCATTCTCCCTCAGGATTCACTTGCTAGAGAGACTCATTTCTACCTAAAGACACTGTTGAGTGCAAGTCTCCTTATTTTCAGTTTTTTATTTCCTGCTCCGATATGGGGTGACAAGAAGGAAGGGACATACATATTTCGTTGTGGGAAATAGAATTTTGTTGAATTCTTATTGTGAGGAAAACTGGTTTTATCCCAGTTTCTCACAAAGTAATCTTCGAGAGGATGTTTGAGGAAAGATCAAGGAAAGAAAACAATACTACCAGCAGCTTTGAAAAGGGTTTTGGATTTTGGTGGGGAGATAAAGTGAGGGGTTCATTTCCTTTAAATTCTTTATTGAAGTATAATCTAGGAATGTACAAAAATCAGTGAACATGTAGTTGATGAATTTTCACAAGTTGAATCAAGGTAATCAAGATTGATATAAAACATTACCAGCACTCCCAGAAGCCTTGCTTATGTCCCCTTCCAGTCACTTAGACTCCTCCTCCCCACAAGAGTATCTTAGTCCATTTTCTGTTGCTATAACAAAATATCTGACACAGGGTAATTTATAAAGAAAGCAGCTTTTTTTTTGATCCATAGCTCTAGAGGATGGAAAGTCCCAAACTGGGCAGCTGAATCTGTTGAGGACAGTGTGCTGCTTCATTTCACAGTGGAAACAGGACGGGGAAGCAGGTGTGTGCAGAAGAGAGGAATAAAGGAGGCCGATGCAATTTACAACAAATCTCACTTGCAAGAACATAGTCCTTCTAGAATGAGAACTCACTCTCACTTCTAGCAGAAAAGCAATAAGCACTTTTAATTACTTAATCTGTTCTTAAAGGCCCTGCCTCCCAACACCACTACAATGATGATCAACTTTCAACATGAATTTTAGAGGGGACAAAGCACATCTAAACCACAACAAAGAATAACAATCTGACCATACATACCAAAGACTACTTTTGCCCATTTTTGAACTTTATATAAATGAAATTATGCTACATATATTCTTCTGGGTCTAACTTCTTTAGTTCAATACTATGTTTATATGATTTTTGTACAAGTGTTTTTGCACATAATTGCAATTCATTCATTTTCATTGCTATATATTTTTTGTTTGACTACAATACTATTTTTATGAGTGGTCTTCAAAAGTTCATGGAAATGTATATTATGAAAGTATGCATGGATTTCAATTTTTTTCACCAAATTAAAATTGTACTAACTTACAGAGATATAGCTAAACAGCATTTATTTTGGGGCACTAAGAAGCAAGACATCAGTTATGAAAAGATTTCCTGTCACAGCAACATGAATTCTAGGAAAATTAAAGAAGAAATACCAGGTTTTTAATGATGTTTGGGTGGAACAATAGTAAAATCATTGATGTTTTATAAAAAATGTATAGCGACAATGCCCCAAAGAAATCATCAGGTTACAAAATGATAAGCCCTTCTAAGACGGAACAGATAATGCTAAATATGATGCCCAGAGCTTTAGGCAGACCATCCATACCAATTTTCAAGGAAAAAAAACCATCATCTTGTTTATTGTCCAATTGAAGAAGACTGACAATTATCCACAGAAACAATAGTCAACACCATAGACATCTCAACTGTTAAATCATACACAATTCTGACTGAAAAATTTACATGGAGCAAACTTCCTGTTTAATACATGCCAATTCTGGTAAATGCAGGTCAGCTAAAGACAAGAGCAGAACTTTAAATGCAAATTTTAAACAAACAGAATTAAGATGTGGAAGCATGTTTTGGAAGAATTGTAACAAGAAATGAAATATGATTTTATTACTAAGGATCCTGAAGACAAAGTCCAAGCAAGGCAATGGGTACCAAGAGGTGGAATCAGTCCAAAGCAAAAGCAGACTAGTAAACAGCAAGGGTCATGAGAGCAGTTTTGGGGGATCCTCAGTATATTTTGCTTGCTGACTGTCTAAAGGGTTAAGAAGCAATAACATCACTTATTACAAGATGGTTTCGAGAAAGCCAAAACTTTAGCAGAAAATGCCTTGGAAAGCTTCATCAGAGAGCCCTTCTCCACCATGGCAATGCTCCTGCTCAGTCCTCTCATTAAACAAGGACAGTTTTGCAAGGCTTGCAGTGGGGAATCATTAGGCATGTACCTTTTAGTCACAAGTTGGCTCCTTCTGACTTAGTTTTGTTTACTAATCATAACCAAACTCTTACAGGGTATCTATTTTCTTCAGTTAAACTTGTATAAAAGACTGCACTGACATGGCTAAATTCCCAGGGCCCTCAGTTCTTTAGGGGTACACTAAATGGGTGGTATCATTGCTTAAAAATATCTTGAACTTGATAGACATTATGTTGAGAAATAAAACTCATATTTTATATTTGTATCTTATAATTCCATTTTCCATGAACCTTTTGAAGTTCCTTAATATACTGTTGATGGTTCATTTTTTTTACTCCATTTGGACTATTACAAGTTGCTGGAGACCAACTCCAGCCAGTCCAGGGGCCCCAAGATATGAGAAGTGTCAGTGCTAGAAGAAATGAGAGACACTCACAGCAAGGCTGATGGCATGGCTCTGCCTCTCGAGCACCAGACTTTATTTTTATATCATAAGTCAAATAATTTTTTTCTCACAATAACAAGTCTGTTGTCCATTTTTTTTCTAATTACAATTTCTTTTGATTTTCAAGGGCATATTCTGAGTATGGGTTACAATCACAGACACGTGTGAGATAACAGACTGCCCACAAAAGTCAAGGCCTGGAGTGCTGTCAAGCTATGCAGAAATTGGCTACACAAGCTAGAGTATTACCTTCATAATCTAATCTTTACTAGAAGCCCCAATGTTCAAAGCAGGCCCTTTTTTAAAATGTAACCCCTCTTTGCAATTCTTTCTATAATTCTAATGTCTTTATTGTACTTATTTAAAGGTTCACTGAGATCTATTCTACAGTTTTGATATCCTAACCATTGTTGTGTTTGTAGCATATATTGAATCAAAGCTTTAATAACATTTATCTTTATTCTAGTGGGAGGTATATCCCAGGGAGCCTGTTGCCTTTTAATTCTTTTCCACAAACAGTTCAACCTTGCATAAAGCATTAACCCCTTCTCCTACACTAACATTCTGCTTGATTAAAATTCTACGAAGCAATGGACATTTTGGGGATAATGAAACTAAGCGTTCTTCCCTAAAATTAGGAATACAGCAATCATTAGTGGGACCACCAGGAAGCTCCGGCTTTCTTATGCAGAGTGTAGTTCCCAAGGAACCTAAAATCACCAAGAGGACCTCAGCTGTCTTTCTCACACCTTGCTGAGACAGACCTTCTGCTGTGACCTTGTCAGCAAGCCGAAGTTGCCTTGGCCTCGTCAACAAGTAGTGCTGGTATGAATATTCTAATACATTAATTTTGGTGGATATATGTATTCATTGCTATTACGAATGTATGTAGAAGTGGAATTGTTGGGTTGCTTTAGTAGACAGTGTCAGAGTGTTTCCAGTTTGGTAGGCACCTACCTCTTTTGAGCAGTGTTTCAGGAAGAAGGCTGTTCTGGAGAAGGCACATGCACTACAGTGGGGACATCAGTTGGTGGGGTGATTCCTAAATAGAACAGAGGGCACAGGTTAGGTACTGGGCATATGGAGTTATTTTTCTCTATGGTTTTATTTAGATGCGAGTAGTTTACAGAAAAGAATAAGGCCCAACCAGTTAAAAGACAAGATAAAGGGAAAGTGTTCTATCTGTTGAGTGACCTGATAAAGAACAAAAATATAAAGCTTTGTTACAATATGGTTGATCAATGGTAATTTGCTTATATTCATACTTACATTTTTATATTTAAATTTGTTTTTAAAATTTTTTGGTTGATAAAAAGTAACTGTACATATTTATGGCATATAGTATGATAATTTAATTCACATATATAATAATGAAATAAGGGCAATTAGCATTTCTAACTCCTTAAACATTTATAATTTTTCTCTGTTAGAAACCTTCAAAATTCCCTTTTCTAGTCCTTTATAAAATATATAATGAGTTCCTGTAAACTATAGTGTGCAGTATTTGACTTTCTGTGTCTGGCTTATTTCACTTAACATAATGCCCTCCTTTAACTCATGTTACTGCAAACAACAGGACTTAATCATTCTTAATATTGTTCAAATATAAGACCAACCAACATGATGCTTAGAAGCTTAAACTTATAATTACCTCGCACGGGTTCGGATTCTAGAAAAATACTCACTTGCTGTGTGATTTTTTAGTAAGTCTGTTAACTTATCTAATTCATAGTTTCTTCATTCACAAAGTATATATAACGAGTACCTACATTTCAAAGAGTATTAAATCAGGTAACAGATGTAAAACTCTTAGCAAGTCCCTGGCATATAGCCATAGTAACATATAGACAACAATAATACTAGACATTTATTGATCACTTATCATATTCTAAGATCTCTATACCCATATCTTAGCTAAGAACTCAGTGATATAGGTTTCATTCTTATTCTTATTTTTCAGATACAGAAACATTCAGACAGAATAAATGAAAAACTCAATGTCAAACTTTACTACATATCTACTATGGACTAGTTTGCTCTGAGTTAATTTTTTTTTGCTTTCTTTTTTAAATTTTATTTAACAAATATAAATTTCCAAAGTACAACCTTTGGATTATAGCGGTTTTTCTCCCCATAACCACGCTCCACCCACAACCATACCATCTCCCACTCCCTCTTCCATCCCATTCACATCAGGATTCATTTTCAATCATCTTTATATACAGAAGATCAATTTAGTATATACTAAGTAAGGATTTCAATAGTTTGCACCCACACAGAAACACAAGTGTAAAGTACTGTTTGAGTACTAGTTATACCGTTAATTCACACAGTACGACACATTAAGGACAGAGATCCTACATGGGGAGTAGGTGCACAGTGACTTCTGTTGTTGATTTAACAATTGACACTCTTGTTTATGACGTCAGTAATCAACTGAGGCTCTTGTCATGAGCTTCCAAGGCTATGAAAGCCTCTTGAGTTCGCCACTGAGTTAATTTTTTAAATATTTATTTATTTGAAAGTTAGAGTTACAGAGAGAGAGGGAGAGAGGGACAAAGTGAGAGGGAAAGAGGAAAGGAGGAAGAGGGAGGGAGAAAGGGAGGGAGGGAGGAAGAAAGGGAGGGAGGGAAGGAGGGGGAGAGAGAGAGAGATTGAGAGCTTTCATCCACTGGTTTACTTCACAAATGGGCGCAACAACCAGGGCTGGGCAAGGCAGAAGCTCTGAGCCCTAAGCAGGAGTTTCTTCTGTGTTTCCCACATGGGTGGCAGCAGCCCAAGCACTTGGACCATCTTCCAATGCTTTTTTCCAGGCCATTATCAAGGAGCTGGATAGGAAGTGGGGCAGCTGGGACACAAACTGGCACATGTATGGGAGGGATGCTAGTGTTGCAGGCAGTGGCTTTACCCAATATGCTACAATGCCAGCCCTTGAGTTAATTTATTTAAATAAAATATATGTTAAGAAATGCTTCACAAGTGGGACTCTACTACATTATATTAATATAATACAACTCAGAAAGAAAAATAAATGAATTACTGCTACACACCACAATGTGATGATCCTCAAATACATTATGGTGACTGAAAAGAAGCTAGACAAAAATAGTTACATTACACAATTATATTTGTATAAGATTCTAGGGATAGACATATGAGCTAGTTGTTAAGATGCCCACATCCTATATTGAAATGCCTGCATTTAATTCCTGGGTCCAACTTCCTGCCACTTCAGACCTAGGGAGGCAGCAGGTGAGGACTCCAGTACTTGGGTCCCTGCCACCTCTATGGGAAACCTGGATTGAGTTTCCAGCTCCTGGCTGTGGCCCTGGCTCAGCTCCAGCCATTGCTGGAGTTCGGGAACTGAACCAGCAGATAAGAACTCCGTATTCCTGTCTGCCTGTCAAATAAACAAAACAAATTTAATTCTAGAAAATGCAGACTAATATAGAAATATAAATTGATCTATGGTAACAGAAAGTAGGTCAGCGAGGGCCTGGGACTTGAGGAAGATGCAGTGTGAAGGGGCACAACGTATCTCTGGGTGGGGAGGCGGAAATTCCTGTGTCTTCACTAGTCTACTTCCAAAAGTTCATGCAAGGTGGAATTAAAAGATTAATGTATTGTGGTATAAAAATGTTGAAATCTGTGCATTATATGGGTCTTTAACAAGTTCATGGAAAATGTATATTATGTGAAAACTATGTACAATTTTAAAAGTTTTTGCAACGCATTTCTAAAAATTCTGTGAACTCCCTTGTGTGTGTGTGTGTGTGTGTGTACAATCAAAATTCACTGAAATGTACACTTTAAGAGGGTGCAGCTTATTGTATGTAAATAATAACTCGATAAAGCTGTTTGAACAAAGGACTCTCCAGAAGCCTGGCACTGACTTTGTATCCCAATACATGATAAATGGTAAAATTGGGCCACTGCTACTCTCATGCAGGTTGAGACTGCAATTTTACTGACATTAAGGAGGAAAGAATTTTTGCATTATGGCATTTCTTCTCAGATACCTACTTCTGGCTTCTGATGGAGGAAAGAAGCTTATTTTTTTAAGTAATCAAAACCACAAGGGCCTGCGCCATGGCTCACTTGGCTAGTCCTCCACCTGCAGCGCCGGCATCCCATATGGGTGCCAGGTTCTAGTCCTGGTTGCTCCTCTTCCAGTCTAGCTCTCTGCTGTGGCCAGGGAGGACAGTGGAGGATGGCCTAAGAGCTTGGGCCCCTGCACCCGCATGGGAGACCAGGAGGAAGCACCGGCTCTTGGATTTGGATCGGCGTAGCTCCGACTGTGGCGGCCATTTGGGGAGTGAACCAACAGAAGGAAGACCTTTCTCTCTGTCTCTCTCTCTCTCACTGTCTATAACTCTACCTGTCAAAAAAAAAAAAAAAGCCACAAGAGGCGGGGCTGGCGTTGTGGCGCAGCAGGTTATCGCCCTGGCCTGAAGCGCTAGCATCCCATATGGCCGGTTCTAGTCCTGGTTGCTCCTCTTCTGATCCAGCTCTCTGCTATGGCCTGAGATAGCAGTGGAAGATGGCCCAGGTCCCCAGGTCCTTGGGCCCCTGCACCCATGTGGGAGACCTGGAAGAAGCTCCTGGCTTCGGACTGGCACATCTCCGGCCGTTGCAGCCATCTGGGGAGTGAACCAGCAGATGGAAGACCTCTCTCTCTCTCTCTCTCTCTCTCTCTCTCTCTCTCCCTCTCCCTCTCTCTGTAACTCTGTCTTTCAAATAAATAAAATAAATCTTTAAAAAAAAACACAAAAGGCATTCTCTGTTTTGTAACCCATGGTTCTGTCAAATAATACCCAATGTTTGCATGGTAATACCTTTTCCTGTGCATATAGAGGAATAAGAACTGATTACAAGTGTCCCCCAGCCCATGCGTGTCTGTTGCCTTCTAATAATACTTGTGTATATGCTACACATTTTTCCATTTTTCTTCTTCTTTTTTTAAAAAGATTTATTTATTTATTTGAAAGAGTTACACAGAGAGAAGGAGAGACAGAGAGAGAGAGAGGTCTTCCATCCACTGGTTCATTCCCCAATTGGATGCAATGGCCGATGGTGTGCTGATCCAAAGCCAGGAGCCAGGAGTTTCCTCCTGGTCTTCCCACGTGGGTGCAGGGGCCCAAGGACTTGGGCCATCTTCTGCTTTCCCAGGCCATAGCAAAGAGCTGGATTGGAAGTGGAGCAGCCAGGACTTGAACCGGCACCCATATGGGATGCCGGCACTGCAGGTGGTGGCTTTACCCGCTATGCCACAGCATCGGCCCCTACATTTTTATTTTTCAAAGGGTAAGCAAAATGCTAGAATTCTTCCTTATAGAAGTTCAAATTAGCTTATAAATACTGCATTCTGAATTGGGCATCTTACCTCTAAATAATTTGTGTTTTTTTATGGCTTATTTTGAAAAAAATGAGATGAGCTGTGATGCCTTATTCCACATATCAAAGGCATAAGGTAACTGTGCTTCATATTTTGTGAAAATGCAACTGAAACAATGCTTTCCTTCCTTTCAAATCCTGTCTAGAACTGCCATATGGCAATCATTGTAGGTTTTACTTTGAACATTTTGAGGGGAAGGTTTAGATCCACAAAAGATTAAAGAAAAGTGATATGTATGGAGGATTTATTAAGTTCCAAGCATTATATTATTTGCTTTACAAAGTTATGTCATTGAAGTGTTCCAATAACACAGTAAAGTCTACAATATCAGTCCCATTTTACAGGTAAGCAAATAGTAGTTTGGAAAGCTTAAGGAACTTAACAAGAGCCACTGAGGCATTTTACTGACTTGCAGTAAGCAGTTGAGAGCCTGAGAAAGTGAACAGAGAAACTAGGAATCTCATGTGTTGGGGGAACAAAAGCTGGAGTTTAGAGTCCTTCCAGAATAAGAGCCATTGTAAGTACTCATGAGTTTCCATCGGAACCCTTCAAGGACTATACCTTAGGCAAAAGAGTGAACTGGCAATAAACTAGCTCTCAAAAGAATAGAACTCATGCTTCAAATCAGGTTAATCTCAGATAAAATTAAGACAGTCTGTCCCTACCCTAATTTCCTGCCAGAAGCAAAAGTAGATCATCTCTGAAGGAAGATAACATCTGTTGAAGACTCAAATTATCTTCTACCACTTTTAAAATACAATGTACAGTGTCTGATTAGTAAAACTGCAACTAAACATGACAAAAGACAATTCATTTAAGACTAAAAAAAACAGGAAATAGAAACAGATCTATTGGAGATCCAGATATCATTACCCATATACATTAAAATAACTTTGATTAACATATTGAATAAATTACATGGCAAGATGAAGAATTTCAAGAGAGAACTAGAAGCAGTAAGAATCAATTGGAAATTATAAAATTGGAAAATATATGCACTGAAATTAATAACAGGATTTACATGACAGATGTAGAACTTGTCCAATTTTATATATTCCTTGTAGCTCAGAAATGCTAATGCACAAAGAGGTTGCAATTACTTTTACTGTTTTGGTTCAACAAGAGAATCCTATTTTATAGTGAAGCTTCTGTGTGTTAACTTTCCATCTTTTGAGAATTGGAGCTAATTGTGTTAATTCAGCCATACTTGAAAGGAAAATAAAATGTGTAGTCATAAACACATTTAAAAATGGCTATATTCTTTTTTAAGGCTTTAGATGTGTGTTTTCTCCGTCTGGTGTTTTGCACTTGGTTTCAGCCCAGAAATGTGAATTGTTTCACACAATTGACACCACAAAGATAACTGTTCACAGTTGCTGTATTCATTTCATTACCTTGCTAACACTAATTGATAAAGAAGGTAAGTGCAAGCTCCAAAACTTGAAATCACATTTAAAAAAAATAATAATTTAGCTTTACAAACCTTGCAGAAGTACAGCTTCCCATAATTACCTTTTAAATCCATTCAACTATTCTATTAATCTCCTTCCTAATTTAAAAACCAGAACCCATGAATGACTTTAAGATACAAGTTATGTCCAATACCTAGAATCTTCAGAATCAGAATTCCTTTAATCTATAAAACCAGTCTTGTAGACATAATCTCAAATCATGCCCTTCTGTTTACTTTCCCCAATGTAATAGTTTGAGTTCACAGTTCCTATTGGCAGCTAGCAGAAGCAGGTGATTCAGGTGATGCACTCTATCAAAGGCCCATATCTGATTGAGGATTATGTATATTTGAGATATGCCATGTTATTTGATCCTCAAAATAAACTTGAGAATTAAGTATTTTCATTCTCATTTTGTGGATGGAAAAACAGTGGAGTGTCAGGCATTCTTTTTGGGTCCACAGATACCAAGCTAATAAGACATGACCCTGGAATTCAAACCTGAGTGGGAATAATGAGATCCTATCCCTGAGCTTAAACATCTATTTCTATTCTACTGTCAGATAATCACTAGAAATACATTTTTGTAACTGGGGTCTACATTTCTGAAAGCACTTTAGATCCCTTTTTATAATGATGAATGATGGAATGTCAGTGAAGAAATGCCATCCTAAAGAATGTAGTTCTGCAGGCCATATTTTCATTTTGAAAGTCAATTTGGTCTAGTAATCCAATTTGAAAGATGTGTTGCTTTTCTAATGGTTTACAGTAATTGAAGGAAAATAATTTGGTTCAGAGCTGGGCAACTTACAATGCCTGAGATGTCTAACTTTACACCAGGGGCCTAGGAGACTGACAGCAAAGCCAGACACCTGTTAGTTAAAGAATAAATTCAGCGGCTGGCGCCTCAGCTCACTAGGCTAATCCTCCGCCTGTGGTGCCGGCACCCCGGGTTCTAGTCCCGGTTACGGCATCGGTTCTGTCTCAGTTGCTCCTCTTCCAGTCCAGCTCTCTGCTGTGGCCCAGGAAGGCAGTGGAGGATGGCCCAAGTGCTTGGGCCCTGCACCCCATGGGAGACCAGGAGGAAGCACCTGGCTCCTGGCTTCGGATTGGTGCAGCGCTCCGGCCATAGCGGCCATTCTGGGGGGTGAACCAATGGAAGGAAGACCTTTCTCTCTGTCTCTCTCTCTCACTGTCTAACTCAGCCTGTCAAAAAAAAAAAAAAAGAATAAATTCAGTCACTGCCCTCAAGTGCAATCTAGTAGATGGAATGTGCTATATATATATATATATATATATATATATATATATACACACACACATAGATATACACGCACATACACACATGCACACAAACCACAGAAACACAGATGCAAACATGTAACCTAGGATCACTTTTAAGCCCAGTCTATATTTTTGCTTTGGAGGAGGATCCAGGAGTTCTTGAAATATAACATATGGCTATGATTTTCATGAAGTTCTGTGAGCATTGAAGTCACAAGGGGGTTTTGTTAGCAACCTCCCTACCCACACCAGCATACTTAGACCAATAGATTCCCCAGGAGGAAATAATGACCATGTTGTTCTTCCTACAGAGAGATTCTTGGTGATGTCTCAGGCACTTGCTTACTCACAATGCAAAGGCATTTGCTGCTTAGGGGGCATCTCAACTTTCTTCCTGAGCAATGCCTTTGCAGAAAGATTATTCAACACTGAACTGAGCATGTTTGTCTCAAAATAAGAGGCTCTAAAAATGAAAGTGTGACTAAAACTTGGAATCTTTTTAAAAGATCATTAAAAGGGGGCCAGTGCTGTGGCACAGCAGGTAGAGTCTCCGCCTCCAGTACCAGCATCCCATATGGGTGCTGGTTCTAGTCCCACCTACTCTTCTTCCAATCCAGCTCTCTGCAATGGCCTGGGAAAGCAGTAGAAGATGGCCCAAGTCCTTGGGCCCCTGCACCCATGTGGGAGACCTGGAAGAAGCTCCTGGCTCTTGGCTCCTGGCTTCGGATCGGCACAGCTCTGGCTGTTGCGGCCATCTGGAGAGTGAACTAGTGGATGGAAGACTTTCTCTCTCTCTGCCTCTGCTTCTCTTTCTCTCTCTGTAACTGTGACTTTTTTTTTAACTTTTATTTAATGAATATAAATTTCCAAAGTACAGCTTATGGATTACAATGGCTTCCCCCCCATAACGTCCCTCCCACCCGCAACCCTCCCCTTTCCTACTCCCTCTCCCTATCCATTCACATCAAGATTCATTTTCGATTCTCTTTATATACAGAAGATCAGTTTAGCATACATTAAGTAAGGATTTCAACAGTTTGCTCCCACACAGAAACACAAAGTGAAAAATACTGTTTGAGTACTAGTTATAACATTAAATCTCAATGTACAGCACACTAAGGACAGAGATCCTACATGAGGAGTAAGTGCACAGTGACTCCTGTTGATGACTTAACAAATTGACACTCTTGTTTATGGCATCCTAGGCTCTTTTCATGAGCTGCCAAGGCTATGGAAGCCCCCTGAGTTCACTGACTCTGATCATATTTAGACAAGGCCATGGTCAAAGTGGAAGTTCTCTCCTCCCTTCAGAGAAAGGTACCTCCTTCTTTGATGACCCATTGTTTCCACTGGGATCTCACTCTCTCACTCGCGGAGATCTTTCATTTAGTTTTTTTTTTTTTTTTCCCCCAGAGTGTCTTGGCTTTCCATGCCTGAAATACTCTCATGGGCTTTTCAGCCGGATCCACGTGCCTTAAGGGCTGATTCTGAGGCCAGAGTGCTGTTTAGGACATCTGCCATTCTATGGGTCTGCTGTGTATCTCACTTCCCATGTTGGATCGTTCTCTCCCTTTTTTATTCTATCAGCTAGTATTTGCAGACACTATTCTTGTTTATGTGATCCCTTTGGTTCTTAATCCTATCATTATGATCAATTGTGAACAGAAATTGATCACTGGGACTAGTGAGATGGCATTGGTACATGCCACCTTGATGGGATTGAATTGGAATCCTCTGGTATGTTTCTAACTCTATCGTTTGAGGTAAGTCAGCTTGAGCATGTCCCAAATTGCACATCTCTTCCCTTTCTTATTCCCACTCTTATATTTAACAGCGATCACTTTTCAGTTAAGTTTCAGCACTTAAGAATAATTGTGTATTGATTACGGTATTCAACCAAAATGTAACTGTGACTTTCAAATAAATAAATAAATCTTTTAAAAAAAAGATCATTAAAAGACCTTGGCAACATCTAGAAGAGAGCTTGAATATAATAAAAACCTTTATTATTTAGGTCTCAGCTTCTTCAGCAGCTGAAGCTGATGGGAGATGACATAAACAGATTCCTTAAGAAATGGGTAAAAATGTTCAGGAAAAATACATTTTAGATAAGGTAGGACTTCAAATATAACATGGTAGATGCAAAAAAGACAGATACTTGTGTCATACAGTGCTATGCCATGCAAAGGATCAGGGAAAGCAGAGTTCAAGAGGCCCGGAGCAGGAAGAAAGTTTCAGTGCAGCAGACAGCAACCTTATGATGTGGCAATGCTATGAAGCAGGCTGATGCAGCGACTTGATGTTTGTATTCATTCAGAAAGCCTCCAGGAATCATTGGCAGCTTTAAGGCTAAATGAGGCTAGCTTAGAAGAGACTGGAGACATGAAATAGACAAGGATCTCTTTCTCTGATAATTCTGTATCATGGATGTTAAATTCCAAATAGCCATAAATTTAGAGCTAGAGTCTCCAGCTTTAGAATTTGTTTTATCTATTAAACCAGTATTTCCCATATAATCTCATGATCCTCTCTTCATCCCTCTCCCATTATAATTGTTCTGGTTCAGATTCTAATTTCAAGAGAGAAATGACGTGTTTTCAGTTTTAATTAAGCAACAAAAAATATAAAACTTCCATTTCAGGCCTTCAGAAAATAACTGACCTTTGACTTACTCTCCTGTCAAAAAAAGTAAACAATGGGCAAAAATACATGTGGAAACATTTTCCAGACAATTAATAACAGACCATGTAGTACTATGATGCTTGAGAAAAGGAAACGCACACAACAAAGCCCACAATCCCAGAAATTTTGCCTATACCTATTATCTTGCCTCACACTGGGAAGTCAAGTCCAACAGAGTCAGAAGTTGGAGTTCTGGGCTGTTGAAAAGCTTGGCATTTGTGGAACTGAGTACCAGAGAAAACAGAGCTCTGAAAGAACAGTGGTATCAAAAGTATTCATGGTCCTTGGCTAAGAGCTGGGCTACACAGAGGCAAGGCTTGAATTGCTAGGCTTATCAGAGAGGGCATGTTATGGAGTTTCTTGACAAATGGGAACACCAGAGGTTTAACACAGCTAGTGAATACTTGATCATCTCAGGTATTCAGTTCATACCCCATGAAGCCCACATTTCAAGAATAAGGACCATGTCTTAGAGTAACGGACAGCAAGGCAAAAAGAATCATCCAAACAGAATAAAACCAAGGCCAATAGATTCTAAGGTTCCTACCAGCAATTAAAGGGTTTTTCAGAATAAAACTCAATGAACTTTAAAGGAATATTAAGCAATTTAGACTCCATAAAATTCACGTTAGGGGCCGGCACTGTGGCATAGCAGGTAAAGCCACCTCCTGCAGCAGCGGCATCCCATATGGGCACCTGTTCAAATCCTGGATGCTCCACTTCTGATCCAGCTCTCTGCTATGGCCTAGGAAAGCAGTAGAAGATGGCCCAAGTCCTTGGGCCCCTGCACCCATGTGGGAGAGCAGGAAGAAGCTCCTGGCTCCTGGCTTCGGATCGGCACAGCTCTGGCCATTGCGGCCATTTGGGGAGTGATCTAGCAGATAGAAGACCTCTCTCTCTCTCGCTCTCACTCTTGCTCTCTCTCTGCTGCCTCTCTGTAGCTCTGCCTTTCAAATAAATAAATCTTTAAAAAATTTATGTTATAATCTAAAGTGTACAAAAAAGTAGAAAAAGACAGAAAAATGAGTTCTTTAATTAACGAAAAGTAGCAGTTGATAAAATCACATCATGAAATGATACAGATTTTGAAATCAGCAGATAAAGAATTCAAACCCGCTGTTATAAGCACCTTCAAACACTTAAAAAAAGATAGTCATAATAAGTGAATAGATGGGAAACTTCAGCAGAGGAGTGAAAATTATAATAATGAATCAGATATCTTATAACTGAGAAGTATAATATTTAACATGAAAAAAATCACTGAATGCTATTTACAGCAAAATGTAGACTACAGGTAATAGTTACTAGATTCAGATTAATAGAAATTCCCCATCTAAAAGAAAAGGATAAAGTATTGTAAATATCAACTGAGCCTCAGTCACATGTTTAACAATATCAAATGGGCCAACATTTTTGGAATAAGAGATATAGGAGAGAGAAAATGGAGCAGAAATACATTTGAAAATACAATGGCTGATATTTCCCCAAATTATTGAAAACAAAATCACTTCTCTGAACCAAGAATCTCAGTGAATTGCAAACCTATGCACATCATAGTGAGACTGATGGTTTCTTATCAGAAATGCCAGAGATTCCAAGTCAATGCATTGACATCTTTAAAGTGATGAAAGAAAATAAAAAAATATCCTGTATATCTAGGGAAACTATCCTAAAAAAGAGGAATAAATCCAGACATTTTCAGGTAAGAGAGAGTTGGGTAAATTTGTTGCCAGCAGCCCTGCACTAAAAGAAGTGCTAAAGGAAGTTCATTAAGTTGAAGTAAAATGACAGCAGATGGAAGCTCAAATTTAAAGAAAGACTTACCAAAAATGGTAAACAAGTGTTGGAAACTGTACCTTAGTAGAGCCGCAGAAAAAAGTACATTTTTTCTATTCAGAATTTCTTAAAAGGTAACTATTTAAATCAAAAATAGCAACATGTATTATGAGTTTTATTATATTTATAAAAATATAAAATATATGATATTAATATCACAAAGGATGAGGAAGATGGAATTTTTGATAAAATACAGTTATTACATTTACATTAAGAGCTACAATATTATTTTGAGCTTATTGTGATAAGTATTCATATTATATTCCTAAATTAAGAATGGTTTTGCTCCCAGAGATCACTCAACAATGTCTAAGGGTATGTTTGGTCATCAAAATTGGAGGACAGTACAGCTGGCATATAATAATTAGAAGCCAGGGATATTGACAAACTTCCTGAAACATACAAGACAATCCTCATAATAAATAGATATCCAGCCTGATGTCAAATAGTGCTGAGACTGAGAAACCCAGCTCTAAAACAAGGACAAAAAAACGCAAAGGGGTATATTGTAGGAATTAAAATGAATAAAAATATTTTATTAATCCAAAAGAAATTAGGAAAGGAGGAACAAAAATAAAATAGGACAATTAGGAAATAAAAAGCAAGATTGTAGGACTAAATGAAATCTCATCAATATTTATGCTCAATATAAATTAATAGAGCACTTGAAATAAAAGGCAGAAAATCACAGGCTATTTAAAAAAGCAAGACCAAGGGGGTGGGATATAGCATTTGAGACATTACTTGGGATGTCAGTATTCCACATTGAAGTGCCTGGGTTTGAATCCCAGCTCCATCCTGAAAATGCACACTCTAGGAGGCAGCACATAATGGCTCAAGTAGCTGGGTCATTGCCATACATATGGGAGACTTGGATGGAGGTCTTAGCTCCTGCCTCTAGCCTCACCTAGCCCCAGCCACTGCAAACATTTGAGGAATGAGCTAGTAGATGAGAGTTCTCTCTTCTTTGTCTGTCTCTTTTTGTTCCTCTGCTTCTCAAATAAATAAATAAATAAATGTTTAGAAAGTGTGTCAAAAAGAAACAAGACTCAACTATAAGCACTCTAAACAAACACATTTTATTTATGAGGGGGCTTTAAAAAGTCATGGAAAATGAAATGAATAAATAAGTTTATTTTGATGTATAAAATTTTGAAATCTATGCATACTTTTTTCATAATACATATTTTCCTTCAAGTTTATTTGTGTTAAAAGGAAGACCCAATGATATGCTGCCTACAAGAAACTCAACTCAACAGTGACACACAGACTTAAAGAAAAAGGATGGAAAAAGGCACTCCACACAAACAGAAACCAAATGCAAGCAAGAGCAGCTATATTTACATCAGACAAAATAGAACTTAAATCAAAAACTGTAAAAATAGACAAAGAAGGTCAGGTCACTATATAATGATCAAGGTACCAAATCAACAATGAAGATACAATGATTTGTAAACGTATATGCACCTAATATCATCAGAGCACCCAATTTTATAAAGCAAATATTGTTAGATCTAAAGAGAGATATAATCTTCAATATGGTAATAGCAGGAGACCTCAACACATTCATCAATGGATAGATAATACAGACAAAAAATAAATAAGGAAACATCAGAGTTAATTTGTACTACAGCCAAGGTGTACCTAACAGACATAGAACCTTTCATACAATAACTACACAACATACATTCTTTTAATCATTCTCTAGGATAGACTACATATTAGGCCACAGAAAAAGTTTCAACAAACTCAAAACAACTGAAATCATATCATGTATTTTTTTAACGACCACAGTTGAATAGATCTAGAAGTCAACAATAAAAGAAACTTTAGGAATTATGTAAATGCATGGATACTGAATAAAATCTTTCTGAATGAAAACAGGGTCACTGTAGAAATCAAGAGAAAATTTATGGAAACAAGTAAAAATGGAAACAGAGTATGCCAGAACTTAAGGGCTACAGTAGGAGTGGTACTAAGTGCAAACTTTGTAGCAATGTCTACATAAAAAAACAAATGTATTAAATAAACAGCCTAATGATGCATCTCAAGGACCTAGAAAAAAATAAGGACAAATCAAACACAAAGTTTGTTTAAGGAAAGAAATAACAAAGAGCAGAGCAGATATAAATAAATGGAGGCTAAAAAGCAACATGAAATATCAATAAAAAGAGAAAGATTTATTTATTTAAAGTCAGAGTTAAGGAGAGAGAAGCAAATACAAAGGCATACTCACACATACACACACACATACACACACACACACACAGAGAGAGAGTGAGCAAGAGAGAGAAAATCTTCCATCCTCGGTTCCCTCCCCAGATGACTGCAAGGAGCTTCACCCAGGTCTCCCATGTGGGTGGCAGTGGTCCAAACATTTGGGCCATCCTCCATTGCTTTTCTCAGGCCTTTAGCAGGGAGCTGGATGGGAAGTGGAGCAGCCAGGACATCAAGTAGTGCACATATGGGATGCTGGTATCGCAGGTGGAAGCTTTACACATTATGCCAAAATGCCAGTCCTCAAATTGATAAACATTTAGCTAAACTAACCCAAAAGAGAAAAGCTCAAATAAATAAAATCATCAACGAAAAAGGAGATATTACAAAACCAAAAGAAAAAGATCATAAGGGACTATTATGAAAAACTATACACCAACAAACTGGAAAACCTAGAATAAAGGGATAAATTCTTCGACATGTAGTTTACCAACACTGAACCATGAAGACATAGACAAGTATAACAGACCAATATTGAGTAATGAGATGAAATCTATAATAAAAAGTCTCCTGGCGGTGCCACAGCTCAATAGGCTAATCCTCCACCTGCAGCGCCTGCACACCGGGTTCTAGTCCCGGTCGGGGCGCCGGTTCTATCCTGGTTGCTCCTCTTCCAGTCCAGCTCTCTGCTGTGTCCTGGGAGTGCAGTGGAGGATGGCCCAAGTCCTTAGGCCCTGCACCCATGTGGGAGACCAGGAGAAGCACCTGGCTCCTGGCTTTGGGTCAGCGCGGTGCGCCGGCCGCAGCGCACTGGCTGCAGCGCACTGGCTGCAGCGGCCATTGTGGGGTGAACCAACGGAAAAAGGAAGACCTTTTCTCTGTCTCTCTCTCTCACTGTCCACTCTGCCTGTCAAAATAATTAAAGAAAAAATCTCCCAACAAGGAACAGCCCAGGCCAGGTAGTATCAATGCTGAATTCTGAACTTTTAATGAAGAACTAATACCAATTTTTCTCAAACTATTCCAAAAATTTTTAAGGGAAGGAACTATTCTAAACTCATTCTATGAAGCCAACATCACTTTGATTCCATAACCAAGCAAGGGCAGAACAACAAAAAATAAAACTACACACAAGTATCCTCAATGAACATAAATACAAAAATTCTCAACAAAATACTAGCAAGTTGAATACAATACCACATCAAAACGTTCATTTGTCATGATCAAATGGAATTTATCCCAAGGTTGCAGGGATGGTTTGACATATGATAAAACCTTGAAAAGATGCTGAAAGCATTTCCTCTAAGATCTGGAACTAGAAAAGGATGTCTACTCTCATAGTTATTATTCAATATAGTACTAGAGTTTTTAGTCAGAATTTTTGGTCTATTTTGCTGTTAATGCTGTCAATCATATTTTTTACTTCACTGATAAAGATTTGTTCACAATTTCTATTTGGTTCTTCTTAATGAGTTCTATCTCCTTAGTAATATTTTTCATTTATGTCACTCATGGATTTCCTCATTTCTTTAATCTGTATATCTGTATTCTCTTGCATCTCATTGAGTTTCCTTACAACCATTATTTTGAATTCTATGTCATTTCATACATTTCCTTCAGTTCAGGATCTAATTCTGGAGGATTATTGTGTTCTTTTGGTGGTGTCATGCTACCTTGCTTCTTCATGTCTCTGGTGTTCCTAGCTGACATTTGCCCATCTGATGTGCTTGTCCCTTCAAGTTTATTGAGTAGGTTTTATTGGAAAAGAGTTTATGGTTTAGCTGAGGTGCAGGTATCATTTGGCTTATTGCTTTGGCTTTGGTTCTACATGAGTCCAGGAATGCAGTCCCTGAGTGATTTCTTTTGTCTTAATCAATGTCATCTGCTTCTATAAGTGACACAGTGGACTAGTCTGCTGCAGTTCATTGGGACAGAAGTGTGGCTTTGAGATGAATAAGGGTTTCCTTGGCTGTGTATCTTTTGGACCACAGAGAGTTTGGTGTCAGTCTGCCTGGTGAATGTGATAGCCAGGGCCTTGTTCTTGGTGCTGAGGGAGAGAAGGGTGGCTGCCCCCTTGTCCTACTGGAAAGCCTGATTGATGCCGGGGCTTGTGGCACCAACTGCCGTGGCTCTAGGACTGTCTGATACAGATGGACCCTTCCTCAGGTCGTGCTAGTAGAGTCAAGTTGGTGCGGGGGCTTATAATACCTACAGCCCTAGTTCTAGGACTAGAGGATGTGAAGTGAACCCTGTTCCAGTCCTACAGGGTAACTACAAGTTGTACACATTTTCTCTGGAGGGTATGAGTGCAGAGAGGTGGAATGCAGGTAAGTTCTCCGCTATGTCCACCAGGTAGATTCCAGTAGCATCAAGAAATTTAGAACAAATTGTTTCAGTCCTGGTTTTACAGGCTATAGTGTGGTCATTACTCAGATATCCCAGGGTAAGAGTGGATTTTTTATGGTTTGCTTCTGATGTTAGCCCCCAGAAGCTTAGGCAAATCCCCCTGGCCCATGTATAGTGTGTTAGTGTAGCTCTGGAGTGAATGTGCAAAAACTCCCATAGTTGCAGGATGCAGAGGATCTGTCCTTTGCCCCACGTGGTGCCCTGACTCTATGATGCTGGTAGGAGCAGAATGGAGGTGCACTGTGCAGCTTTTTGCTGCCAAGTATGGCACTCTGTGCAGGTTGGGGAGGGGAAGAAAGGAAAGCAATGCAGTTTCCCTCCTCCAAGCAAGGCAGTTGCTCAGATCCCAGTCAGCTACCCAGGCTGAAGTAAAAGTCAGTGGGTGACTGTGAAATTCCCTCTCAGCTAAAACTTTGAGAAACAGGGCATGTGGCAATTTGTTCCTACCTTAAAGTGGTAAGATGGTAGCTCACAGCTGGCAGCCGGCTATGCCACGTGGCTGGCTGTAGCAGTGTCTCTGTCTTCTCACCTCTTGTCCCACAGAGTCTTCATTTTTGTTTTTTATTTGTTTGCTTGCTTCTTTGCTGAAAACTTCCACCAGTCAGACCCCTAGAAATGTAGTCTTTCCTTTGTTCTTTTCATAACCCAGAGCAGCTCAAGTTAGTGTGGCTATACCCTATTCAGCTATCTTATATTGGATCTATACATTTGTTATGTGACCTAACACACTCACTCCTATAAATTTGAGAGAAATGAGAGCACAGTTGCACAAAAAAATCCCATTTATCTAAAACTCATAGATCCAAACTAGAAAGAACCTAAACCATTAAATGGTAGAATACTCCTCAGCAATAAAAAGTAGTGAACTACAGTTACATGAAACAAAATGAATGATCTCAGAATTGTTACAGCTGAGTGGAAAAGGGAGCACACATTTTATGTTGAAAACAAATTTGATAATGATAAGAATTAGAATAACAGTTGTCTATTGGAATGAGAATTGATTGAAAGAGGACATTAAAGAATATTCTCATGTTTTGAAAATATTCTGTAGTTTTATTAAAGCATTTGTTACATGAGCATATACATTTGTCAAAACTAATCAAATTTATCATAAATACCTTTGCATTTCACTATATGCAAATTTTATCCCAATTTAAATAATCTCTATTGGAAAGTTATATTTGGGCCAGATAGTGATGAACCCTGCAAGCCAGATTGATAAGTTTGTCCTTTGTTCTATTTGCAACAGGCCTTCAATAGAGATTTTAAACCAGGGACTGAATATATTTATTTTTTTAAGGAACAAATTTTGGAGAAAAGTGTAAAAGATGGATGCAAAGGGGAATATCTGGAGGCTACTGCAAGTCAAGGCAAGAAGTTGTTAGGCATAAACCTAGAGAATAAAAAGTAGGTATGAGAGATTTGACAGGTGTGAGAAACATCAGAGTAAATATTAATGGAAATATATGATAGGATTGGGGAGAGAGAAGGAATTGAGGATGACTTGATATTCAGAAAAGTAAAGATCATAGGTGCATTTCATTGGGGAAAGGAGATATATGCTTGAGGGGGCAGAATACAGGTTGATATAGATGAGGTAAAACTGCCTGTAGGATATCCACGTAGAGTTTTTCAATCAGAACTTGGATGTATTGTTATAGACCACAGGATACTGACCTGGACTAGAATCAGGGGTAGAAACAAAGATTTGGAGGGCTGAGAAAATAAGCCAAATGGACGGGTGAGAAGAGGGCTAAAGGCAATACTCTATAAAGGATCTCAGACCTGATAACTTGCACCAAGCTCAAGAGTTCAGAGAAAATGTGTAAAGCTCTAAACACTAAAAATATGACCTTATCATATTCACAAAACTCTAGGTGTCCTTTAGTTTTAATCCTACAGACATCTAACATTTTATCTTCTCCCTACCACTGATAAAAGAAGAAGAAGGAAATAGGAGGGTAGGTTTGATAATAACTAATTAGTGCTAATTCTCAACAACTTGTCAGGAGCCACTTTTAGCTTGAAGGAAAGTAACTTAATACAGGATACCACAAGAGGCACATTCAACCAACTTTAAAAGCTTGGTTTCAGAAAGTGAAGTAGCAGGTATTATTCCTTGACTTTCTTGTTTCAGTGACATCTTGCTAGTCATTTGGAAATCAGATGAAATCTCACCTAAAATGTTCTTAGGGGGCCAGCATAGTGGCGTAGCAGGTAAAGCTGCCACATACAATGCCAGCATCCCATGTAGGCTCTGTTTCATGTCCCTGCTGCTCCATTTCCAATTCAGCTGCATGCTAATAGTCTGGAAAAAGCAACAGAAGATGGCCCAAGTGCTTGGGCCCCTGTCACCCATGTGGGAGACCTGGATGAAGCTCCTGGCTCCTAGCTTTGGCCTGGCCCAGTGCTGGCCATTGCAGCCACCTGGAGAGTGAATGAGCGGATGGAAGATCTCACTTATCTGTAACTCTGCATTTCAAATAAATAAATAAACAAAATCTAAAAAAACCTTCTTGTTTCTTTCTGGTGATGGTTGTGGCAGCAGGCATGGTGGTGGTAAGCAAGTCCTTAAAATGATATTCATGGTGGCAAGGGCTGAATGAGTCCCTGAGTTCGATGACTCCTTCAGGTAGCTGCACTCCCTACAGTTTTGGATTGAAGGAGCATCCAATACACAGAACCTACAGAACAGCTAACTTCAAGATAAAACCAGGGAAGAGGATTGCCTGAAGCTTAGAAGACGCAAAGAGAAATGAAGAAAGAAGAGCAGTCAAAGGCTAGGAAAAGGTATCAAAAGGAAAAGAAGTATGTTCAATAGTACTGAATGCTTCAAAGAGGTCAGTAGAATGAATAATCGGAATTTGCAATTAAATTTGTAAATTAGGATATTGTTAGAATTATGAATGATTTCCCACAGAATTGTGAAAGACAAATCGTAGGGAGTTGAAGAGTAGAGTAAGGGAAAGTGTAGATATCAAATGCATCTCTTATTTTGAAAAAGTCACATGAAAAGAATGTGTGTATGTGTATGTGTGTTAAGGAGAGGGTATAATAACTTGCAGAAGAACCAAAAATGGATAAGACTTACTTATGAAATGAAAATCTAAGCATGTTTAGTGGATCAGAGAAAGGATCAAATGGAAAAGATGGCAGAAACAGAAGAAAGGAGAAAGAAATGAGTGTGTTCCCTACCCTTTGTTTTACTCTAAGCTACATTTACAACTGCTTGCTGTTTAGTTACACCTAAGTGGTCCAATATACCCTGAACTCAACATACTTATACATCCACAATTCATTCTTTCCAAAACTCACTACTCTTCTGCTTTTTATATTACTACATTTGTATGTGATACACCAGGAGTAGTCAAAATTAATGAGAAGACAGAAGACTTGACTTCCATCGTAAGTATCCCATAGCTCCTAGAGACCTGACCCTCCAACCAGTTCCAGAGAGTCTGTTTCCAACAGTCTGGGGCCTAGAACCTCTCAATTCATGCAGATCTGTTTCCTCCTTCTCTAGAAGCTGCAGTCTTTCCTATTGACTTGTCATTAAAGTGCAGTCCATAAACGACTTGGCTGATGCCTGAGAGGCCTGAGTTCCAACCTTCTCCACCAATGGAATGATTAACTCAGAATTACGGACAGCTAACTCCATATGACTCTTGATTCTGTTACCCTTGGTCACCTCCCAATACATGAGGCCTCAAGTTTTTCTGATCATGCTCTGCTATGACTCCATTTTTAACATATCCTGTCCCTCTCACTTCCATTTCAAAGTCCCACTTATTCTCACCCTCAAAAACCTTCCCCTGAGCCCTCACAAACTCCTGTTAATGGTTGCATCTTTCCCATATTAGCATCCCTTTCACAGAGATTCCCTCTATCTCCTTGTTGAAACTGAAAGCGAGGGCTCTCCCAAGATTGAGCTTCACTTACATTCTCTTAAATAGAGAAAAAAAATTTATTACACCTCTTCAGTTCCCCTGCTACTTTCAGGGCATTATTTTTCCATCTTCTCTGAGAAAAACACGCCCACTGATGTTCGTGCCTTTGGCTTATTATAGAAGATTGAAATTTGGCCTTGTTTTCAATTATCCTGACAGCTCACTTATTTACTTTATATGGCAAATGACTTTTCCACAAGACCCTTTATATCTGTTTCTAGTTCTAAGAGAATCTGCATCATCTCTTATACTGGTTAAGTAATTAAAGGTAGATCAGTGAATCATAACAAGCAGGTTAATTATCCCTAAGATGATGAGTAAATTCAATCTCTAGTGGTTAGTCAATGTTACATACAGACTCTAGAGTTCACAGCATTTCAACTTCCATAATTAACAATTTTAAATGAAAAGATCCTGCATTCTACACAAATATTGTAACAAATTTAGTTCTTGAAAACAAGCAAGTAAACATTGATAATCTCAAGCTTACAAGTCAATAGTTCTTGAGTTATTTTTAAAAAACCTCTCAATATTATAGGGAACTTCTTTGACAGTGTTTGTAATTACAATTAGACAGAAACTTAACTTTATGATGAGAATACATTGCAAAAACATATATTTAACTTAAACTTTAGGTTACTTGCTATGCAGTTCTTTTCTAACCTATATTCCTTATCTAAATACAACATAATGACTAACCTAGTGGGCTGTCTGTACAAACTACCATGTCAATGGCTTCTTTACTTAGTTTTCCATTAAGAGCCTCTAGGGACTTAGAGTTCATGAATAATTTTTTTTAAAGATTTATTTATTTATTTGAAAGGCAGTTACAGAGAGGCAGGGACAGAGAGAGAGAGTCTCCATCTACTGATTCACTCTCCAAGTGACCACAATGGCTAGAGCTATGCCGATCTGAGCCAGGAGCCAGGAGCCAGGAGCCAGGAGCCAGGAGCCAGGAGCGTCCTCGGGGTCTCCCACATGGGTGCAGGGGCCCAAAGACCTGGGCCATATTCTACTGCTTTCCAAGGCCATAGCAAGGAGCTGGATCAGAAGTGGAGCAGCCAGCACTCAAACTGGTGCCGATATGGGATGCCTGCACTGCAGGTGGTGGCTTTACCTGCTATGCTGCAGCACTGGCCCTTCATGAATAATTTTAATACATGCTGATCAAATTAATGTGCATGTATTGTATAATATAAACTATTAGCATACTAAACATATGATGTAATATATATGTGTATATATATATATCTTTTAATTTCTACAGGATACATTACTCTTTCTCCCCTCATTGCTATTATTCCTGGCCTAATCCAAATCTGTTGAAGATATTGATATAAGGGTCACTGATTTTTTTCTTTACTCAAACACCTGTCATTATTCTGGATCACCAGCCACAAACATGTAGTGTTATATGCTGAATTGTGTCCACCCAAAATTCATGTTTGACGTCCTAACTCCCAGTAATTCAAAATGTGACTGTATTTGAAAATAGGGTCTTTGAAGAGTTAATTAAGGTTAAATGATTTCATTAGAGGGTGAGCATTAATCCAATAGGATTTAAGTCCTTATAAGAAAGGATTATGGCACAGACAGACATAGAGGGAAGACCAGGTGGCCAACACAAGGAGAAAGGGACCCCTACAAGCTAAGGAGAATTTCCTCTGAATAAATCAACCCTGCTGATATCTTGAATTCAGACTTCTAACTTCTAGAATTGTTAGAACATAAATCTCTGTTGTTTAATCTACCCATTCTGTGGTATTTTGTTATGGCAGCCTCAGCAAACTAATACATGAAATAGCTACTAATGTGCCAGCCAGCTTCTGAGTGATTTACACACTTACTCCTCCCAGCATCTGTAGGAAGTGGGCATATGAGAAAAATGAAATAATTTCCTATGCTTTCACAGTTACTAAAAGACAGTGTTAGAAGCCAGGCAGTCTGTTTCAAGAAGATACTGACAATGGTGTTTGGAACCTGTAAAGCTCTGGGCATGTCGTCAGTTGGAGGAGCATAAAGGTTAGAGATTGTTTAGTTAGCCACTGCACTCTTCTCTGTTGGATGACCTCAGTGCCCATTGGAGGTCTGGCCTCTCGGTTATGTCATCTCAAGCCCACTCTGGCTTCTGTCCTATTATTCTTCTCCAATTCATGGCCAACAAACTTTAAAAGTTATTTTCACTGTAACTTCTATTTATTTCAGTGCTGGTTGTTAGCCCACTGCACTACGGGTCTTATGCCTGTCATGTCCCTGATACAGCCATTACTAAGTTTATTTGCAGCTTCCTTTCTGTTGAATATGATGAAAAGATTTTATATTATTTTTACATTTGAATATGTAATTCACATATAAAACCAATATTTTAAAATTGCAAGAAGAATAAAAAGGAAATCTCTCTGTAATCCATGTTTTTTTTTAAACTCTTATTTAATAAATATCAATTTCCAAAGTACAACTTTTGGATTATAGCAGCTTTTTCCTCCATAACCACCCTCCCACCTGCAACCATCCCATCTCCCACTCCCTCTCTCATCCCATTCTTCATCAAGATTCATTTGCAATTAACTTTATATACAGAAGATCAATTTAGTATATACTAAGTAAAGATTTCAACAGAATACACCTACACAGACACACAAAGATAAAGTACAGTTTGAGTACTAGTTATATCGTTAATTCACATAGCACAACACATTAAGGACAGAGATCTTACATGGGAATTAAGCGCACAATGACTCCTGTTGTTGTCTAATCCATGTTTTCCAACATAGTTCCTTTCTCAAGAAGCAACAACTATCATTATTTTTATGTGTTTCCTTCTGGAGGTATTTTATGCAAAATTAAATATAAATGGTCTTTAATTTTTAAAAATTCATAATTTGAGGCTGGTGCCGCGGCTCAATAGGCTAATCCTCTACCTTCGGCGCCGGCACACTGGGTTCTAGTCCCAGTCGGGGCCCCGGATTCTGTCCCGGTCGCTCCTCTTCCTGTCCAGCTCTCTGCTGTGGCCTGGGAATGCAGTGGAGGATGGCCCAAATCCTTGGGCCCTGCACCCGCATGGGAGACCAGGAGAAGCACCTGGCTCCTGCTTTCGGATCAGCGTGGTGCGCCGGCTGCAGCGCACCTGTTGTGGTGGCCATTGCGGGGTGAAGCAATGGAAAAAGGAAGACCTTTCTCTCGTCTCTCTCTTTCACTGTCCACTCTGCCTGTAAAAAAAAATTCATAATTTGAAGCAAACTAAGATACTATTCTGCTCCTTGTTGCTTTCACAGAATGAAGAGATCTTTCCATATTACTATGTACAGAGTTCACTCATCCCTTTAAGCAACTGTATCATATTTTGTTACTTATATGATGTGGATATATCATGATGTAACTCATCCTCTGTAACACTTAGATTTTGCACTATTTACACTCAACGTTGCAATACATTTCTTCAAACACATGTGTCAAGAATATGTTGGAAGTCTTTACTTAGTATATGCTGAGTTGATCTTCTATATATGAAGATAATTGAAAATGAATCTTGATGTGAATGGAATGGGAGAGGGAGCTGGAGATGGGAGGGGTGTGAGTGGGAGGGAAATTATGGGGGGGGAGCCATTGTAATCCATTAACTGTACTTTGAAAATTTATATTTACTAAATTAAAAATTAAAAAAATGATACTTATCAAAAGGCTAAAAAAAAAGAATATGTTGGTTAATGTCTAGAAGTGGAATTGTAGGGTCAAAATAATTTCTGATATATGCTGCCTCACTGGACTCCTTAGCAGTTGTACCAATTTATACTTCCAACAGTAATATTTGAGACATTTCCCAATGCACAAGGCAGTGTGCCAATAGTGTCTCTTTGAAGTTTTAATTTGCATTTTTAAAATTGTATGTGTGGTCGAGTATTTTGTATATTTGAGTCATGCACATGTCCTTTGAACTGGAAGATCCTAGTAATAAACAGTTTTTGAACATTGTCAGAGATGGATGATGATGACCTCTGCTTTCTTCCAGATATATTCTCTTGACTTTTATAATAGCACTGGTTTATTTTCCTTCTCTGACTCTGCCATCTTGGTGTCTGCTGCAGGGCTGTCTCCCCTTGCTTCTCTCTTCTATTTTGCTTTTCTGGGCACTGTTCTATACAGCAGGGACCAAAGTGAGGCAAGCAAGACACCATGGGCATCTCAGAGGCACCCACTGTCATGGTCCTGCAAATGCAGGGTCAGCATTTGTATGATCCAGAGAAGGGAGAATATGAAGGGATAGATAATCCTAAGAATAAGCATTTCCTGGCAATTGCTTACATATTTCCCCTTTACTTGCTGTTTCTTAAATAATTCCTTAAAACTACTTTTTAACTTTAAGCAATAAGCACTGTTGAGATTAAGGAGAAAATGAGAAATTTTGATTCCTAGGAACTGAGTGTTATATAACTCTAGGTGAGTCATTGTTCTCTAGTAAAAGAGGATAGTCACAAAGCTTATTACAGGCTGTCAAGGGTGGCAGGAGATGAAGATGATAACACAATTCCTCTCCCCTTCCCATTTGTGAGAAAAGGAACATATTATGATGTGATGTGGCACATAAATTTGGAATAATTCAATTCTTGAGCATGGGTTTGGTAAAGACCTCAGAACATACATTTATTAACTATCACATTATGCCATGTGGTTTTATAATGTAATAGACTAAAGATATATTTCAAACAATAGTTTCCCAGCATTGTTTTTGAATAATACATGCTCTATGATTAATAATAGTAAAATATGAATGGAAAAAATATTGGTCTAAAAGTCCAATATTTTAAGAATAGATGCTTATATTTTGTTAGTGACCAAAACAATATTGGATTGAAAACCATTGGATTACATATAAATTACTGGAAAAGTTTTTGGAATGTGTCTTTAAGGTTCAGGCTCTAAAAGTTAATATCTATGCTATTGTTATATTTTCTTTGACATCAAAATTTGAAGAACATTCACAAGAAGTGATGTTTAGTGTGACAGCTAATTTTGCGCCAGTTTAACTGATCCATGGGTGCCCAGATAGTTGGTTAAAGACTATTTATAGGTATGTCTATGAGGGTGTTTCTAGAAGTTTTTAACATTTGAGTTGGTAGACTAAGTAAGGAGATGGGCCTCTCAGATATGGATGAGCACCATCTCATCTGTTGAGCTACTGAATAGAACAAAAAGACAGAATAGGTTGAATTAATTCTGCCTGATTGCTTGAGCCAACAGGTAACTCTTCTCCATCCCTCTGTACTCTATGTGTTCACACTGTCAGATCAGACTGGAATGTAGACCATTGGCTTTCCAGCTCTTAGGCCTGAAAACTATAACATTAACTTTCCTGGGTTTCCAGCTTGTAGATGGCAGATCATGGGACCTCTTAACCTCCATAATTTCAAGTGACTAAATAATTTATAATAAATTTTTTCTTAAATATATAGATTATCGATCTATCTATCTAGGTATCTATCTATATGGAGATTATGTAACCATCTGTAAATAAATATGTGTGTGTGTGTGTGTGTGTGTGTGTGTATCCCTGGAAAAATCTAATTACATCCAGCTGAGATAGCAAGATTCAAAGGGTCAGTTTTTCAATGACCTTGATGAATAGATTGTCAGATTAGAATATATTACATATATTTGTATTTTTTATAAAAATATAGTTTCTAAAATTCAAATAGCAAGGGGTTAATTTTAATAATTACTATAATAAAAGATTCACTTAGCATTCATTTATATCTAAAAACATTTTGATTTATCATTATTTTTAGCCACTAAAATCCACTGCTTAATTTTACCCTGCTTCTCACTCAAATTACCTTTAAAAATTTATGATATTGTCTGCTATTTAATGAAAAATAACCAATCATGCATACAACATGGACTGCCCAAAAACCAATAGAAAAATTAACTCACAGGAAAATTGGAAAATATAGTAACTAGGAATGGATTTTAAAATAGCTCTGATTAAATTTTTCAAGAATTTAAATGACAAAATGAATTTCAACAGGGAATCACAAAATATAATGTGCTATCAATGCAAATTCAAGAAGGAAATATGCAATATTTGAAATTAAGAACTCAATGAATGGTTTAATGACATATTAGGACAGCTTAAAAGAGAATAATAACTTAGAGGTAGATCAGAAGAAAATATCCATTCTGAATGTGGGGAACAAAAAGGACAGAAAATAGAGAGCACAAGAGATATATAGAACATAGTGAAAACATCTAACGTGTATGATTTAAATTACAGAAAGAGAGGAGACAGATAATATAGCAGAAGTAATGTTTGAAGAAATAATTTTTTAAAATTTATTTGACAGATAGAGTTAGACAGTGAGAGAGAGAGAGACAGAGAGAAAGGTCTTCCTTCCGTTGGTTCACTCCACAAATGGCTGCCACGGCCAGAGCTATGCTGATCCAAAGCCAGGAGCCAGGTACTTCTTCCTGGTCTCCGACGCGGGTGCATGTGCCCAAGCACTTGGGCCATCCTCCACTGCCCTCCCAGGCCACAGCAGAGAGCTGGACTAGAAGAGGAGCAACTGGGACTAGAACCTGGTGCCCGTATGGGACGCTGGCGCCACAGGCGGAGGATTAACCAAGTGAGCCATGGCGCCAGCCTGATAATTTTTGAAAATCGAGAAAAGACATCAGGCTGTAGATTCAAGAAACTATACAAGTTCAATGCAGGAAAAATACAAATGGAGGCATATAATGCTAAAAGTGCTGATACTCAAGTCTGTGAAGCATGATGTTTGATATAGCTTAAAATAATTAGAGTTGGGGCCAGTGCTGTGTTGTAGTGGGTTAAGCCTCTGCCTGCGGTGCCAGCATCCCATATGGGCACCAGTTCAAGTCCTGGCTGTTCCACTTGGATCCAGCTCCCTGCTGATGGCCTGGGAAATCAGTGGAAGACAGCCTAAGTGCTTGGGCCCACATACACGTGTGGAAGACCTGGAAAATACTCCTGACTACTGGCTTCAAACTGGCCTGATGCAGCTATCTGGTGAGGGAACCAGAGGATGGAAGACAGCACTCTCTGCCTCTGCCTCTCAAATAAATAAATAAATCATTAAATAATAATTCGTGTTAAAATATACAACAATAACACAAAAGGTGAGAAAGAAATAGAATAAAAGAGTTCTATGGTCATTTCATTTTCTGGGGAGAGGTACTTTATGAATTAGATTTTATGAAGTTGGAGATGTATGTTGAAATTTACAGGGTAAACACTAAAGGGTTGTAGAAAATACACTGATAAAAAGTAATAGAAGAGGGGTGGACATTGTGGCACAGTTGGTTAATTGGCGTGCTGGTTTGAATCCTGGCTACTCTGCTTTTTTAAATTTCATTTAAGGTATACATGTTTCATGTATTTCATATATACAGATTCAGAAACATAGTGAAACTTTCCATCCTACGATCCCTCTTGTCCACGCTCCCACCCTTCTTCCTCCTCCCTCTCCTTTTCCCAATCTTAATCTATTTTCAGCTTATCTTATACTCATAAGATTAACCCTACACTGAGTAAAGAGTTCAACAAATTATAAAAAGAAAAAAAAAAAAACACTGCTCCTTGTAGAGACAAGGGCTTTAAACAGTCTTTGAACTCTGCTTCTTCTTTTTTTTTTTTTTGACAGGCAGAGTGGACAGTGAGAGAGAGAGAGAGACAGAGAGAAAGGTCTTCCTTTGCCGTTGGTTCACCCTCCAATGTCCGCCGCGGCCGGCTCGCTGCGGCCGGCGCACCGCGCTGATCCGATGGCAGGAGCCAGGTACTTATCCTGGTCTCCCATGGGGTGCAGGGCCCAAGCACTTGGGCCATCCTCCACTGCCCTCCCGGGCCATAGCAGAGAGCTGGCCTGGAAGAGGGGCAACGGGGACAGAATCCGGGGCCCCGACCGGGACTAGAACCGCGTGTGCCAGCGCCGCAAGGCAAAGGATTAGCCTATTGAGCCACGGCACCGGCCCTGAACTCTGCTTCTTAAATAGCGCTCTGCTAAAGTGCCTAGGAAGCAGCAGATGATGACTCAAGTACTTGAGTTCTTGGCACCTATGTGCAGGACCCTGCAGGGGTTCCTAGCTCCTGGCTTCAGTCTGGTGCAGGCACAGCTGATGGAAGATGGCTCTCTCGCTCGCTCTCTCTCTCTCTTTCTTTTTCTCTGCCTTTAAATCTTTTTAAAAAAAATACAAGATATAAAATAATAGAAATAATTCACAATAAGGAGAGGGAAAACACAAAAGAGAACACATGGGAAAGAATGGACACTTAAGTTCATGTCACCATCTTTTCTGGAAGCAGAACATACTTTTGATGGAGATATCTGGTTCATTTTTTTCTTAAAATTCTTTTAAGTACAATGTCCCCAGAATATCTGTGTAGTTACAAATTATTGCATTATAATTTGTTTGATGTTTTTCATCACATTCAGTTTTAAAGGAAAGAATTAGAAAATGATTTTCACTTTGTAACTTTAGTTTTTTGAGAACTGATGTACTTTTAAAAAGATGATTTAGGACCCAACTATTAACCCAATCTGTAGGTATGCTTTCTGAGGCTTCTATGTACATCAGCATTCATAAAATGTTCTATCATCTTATCTGATTGGATGTTTCCTATATGCTGCATTCTTACATTTCTTTACCAGTATTTTGTAAGTGCTTATAGAAACATTCATTAATGGGCCGGCGCCGCGGCTCACTAGGCTAATCCTCCGCCTAGCGGCGCCGGCACACCGGGTTCTAGTCCCGGTCGGGGCGCCGGATTCTGTCCCGGTTGCCCCTCTTCCAGGCCAGCTCTCTGCTGTGGCCAGGGAGTGCAGTGGAGGATGGCCCAGGTGCTTGGGCCCTGCACCCCATGGGAGACCAGGAAAAGCACCTGGCTCCTGGCTCCTGCCATCGGATCGGCGCGGTGCGCCGGCCGCAGCGAGCCGGCCGCGGCGGCCATTGGAGGGTGAACCAACGGCAAAAGGAAGACCTTTCTCTCTGTCTGTCTCTCTCTCTCACTGTCCACTCTGCCTGTCAAAAAAAAATAAAAATAAAAATAAACATTCATTAATGAATTTATATATTTGCTAACAAGCCTGAAAGGGATGTTTTTTAACACAACTCATTTAGATTTGAAAAAAAAAATCCCTTGTGGTTTCAACTATTCTATGGAAAGTAAATGCACTCAAAAGTGCCTTTCAAAGTTATGCAGTTGTTTTTATTACATTATGGTTATTCTCTAAAACCTGGCTTATGCATTTTGGCATTTTCAGTTCTACAATTATTTTTCTAAAATATCTGCAGAACAATGAAAATTGATGTTTTCAATAATGACTCTGAGGTCATCTTGAAGAAAAAAATCAAAATGTGTTATTTTTGGTTTTAGTACTCAGTTTATTTTAAGATAATTCTTTTAAAATTGACAACCCAGGAATTGACTGTTATACCAAAGCACTTAATTCTCAGACTACATTCTGTACTAGGTATTATGCGGTGCTTTCATTTGTAGTTATTCTTGAGATGTTGGTAACAGGGATTTTTTTTTTTTAATCTTGGGAACCTTTGATTTATCCAAGCACCATGAAAAGCTATCTTAATGCTCAAAGATAGGGCTGATATTCAATTAGTATACATTGGTAGCATAGTATTGATTGTTCAAATAGTGAAATATTGGGGCTAGTGTTGTGGCATGACTGGGTAAGCCTCTGCCTACAATGCTGGCATCCCATATGGGTGTTGGTTCGAGTCCCAGCTGCTCCACTTCTGATCCAGCTCTCCTCCAATGTGCCTGGGAAAGCAGCAGAAGATGGTCCAAGTCCTTGGGCCCTTGTAGACACTTCGGAAACTTGGAAGAAGCTCCTGCCTCCTGGCTTTGGCCTGGCCCAGCACCAGCTGTTGTGGCCATTTGGGGAGTGAACCAGAAAATAGAAGATTTATCTCTCTCTCTCTCTCTGTGTGTGTGTGTGTGTGCATGGACATATCTCCCTCCCTCTCTCCCTGTAACTGTGCCTTTCAAATAATCATTTAAAAATAGTGAAATATCATCCAACTGGTTAGTAAATGACTTTAATCCAGAGACCAGCTATTGTTCCCTCCATAACTTCCCTGCTCCCATACTCTTGACATTATTAAGGACCCTACTCCAGAGTTTATGTTGTGGCAATTGACACATGTTGTGGGAAAGGTCCCACATAATCACACTAATGTTACTCAATATGGTTTATAAACCACCCTTAGCCACTCGGGTAAACAACATAGTATCAGGGGGCACACAGAGTCTTCTCCTAGGGTTCTATATCCTTTCTGAGATTATACATGAACATCTCAAATATAGCTGTTCATAGCAGCATTCATTATTAATTTAGGCATGCAGTTTATTTGTGACTCTAGAAGTGGTAATTTTGCTTTATTTAGGCATCTTAATTTGTGTTCCTCCAGACAAACAAGGGTTTTGTCGTTAGGGAGATGATCCCAAAAAATACCAATGGAGGAGTGGAGAGGTGAGAAAGGAAGCCAATGAAATGTGTTCTATCAAGAAGGATGCCACTGTGGGAAACTGATGCTTCATTTTATTAGAGAAGTCTGGAAGTCAGTCTAGAATGCACATTTTACAGTTATTCATCACAAAGAGTTAGAATTCTGCAGAATAAATACTCCTAGTCTTGCTTGTTAAGGACTGAGGTCTCCAGAGGAATTAATTTCCTGGCATCTTTGACTTGCTGTGCAGTAAGCAGAGCTGGCCCAAATTGCTAGAGAAAACTCTGTGGTAGAGATGCAGGCAATGATAATTCAAATTCATTTAGTCAAGAATCTACTATAAGAATAAGGTCCAGAAACACTTGCCAATCTAGGCTTTAGGCAAGAGATGTTGTCAGGCTGGCGCCGCGGCTCACTAGGCTAATCCTCTGCCTGCGGCACCGGCACACCAGGTTCTAGTCCCCGTCAGGGTGCCGGTTTTGTCCCGGTTGCTCCTCTTCCAGGCCAGCTCTCTGCTGTGGCCCAGGAGTGCAGTGGAGGATGGCCCAGGTCCTTGGGCCCTGCACCCACATAGGAGACCAGAAGAAGCACCTGGCTCCTGGCTTCCGATCAGCGTGGTACACCGGCCACAGCGGCCATTGGCGGGTGAACCAATGGAAAAAGGAAGACCTTTCTCTCTCTCTCTCTCTCTCACTGTCTCACTCTGCCTATCAAAAAAAAAAAAAAAGAGAGAGAGAGAGAGAGAGAGATGTTGTCAACAATCTCTTGCTGCCCCCATCACTCCCACCTCACTTTGCCCCCAAAGTGAAGAAGCGTGTTAAGGACTGATCAACTTTAAGGGGAGTATTTTCTCACCTGACATGTTTTCTGGGAGTGAAGACTTAGCAGGAGGTAAATAAAAGAACTTTCACTGGAGTTGTATGTCCTTAATATTTTTGAATAATCTTCCAGGTAACATAGCAAAAGTGGGTTGGGGATACATTTTCCTAAAGAGAAATCTCAATCATAATATTTTCTTTGGACTTGTACTTCAGATCTTCAAAAGGATTTTGTTAAAACAGCAGACCTGGGGAACTAAGGTGTTGTCACTTAAGGAAAGACTATCTGTTCTACTTAATATGACTGGTTTAATTCTGTAATTAATACACAGTTATTCTTAAGTGTTGAAATTTAACTGAAATGTGATCCCTGTTAAACATAAGAGTAGGAATAAGAGAGGGAAGAGATATATAATTTGGGACATGCTCAAGCTGACTTGCCCCAAATGGTAGAGTTAGAAACATACCAGGGGACTCCAATTTAATCCCATCAAGGTGGCATGTACCAATGCCATCTCACTATTCCAAGTGATCAATTTCAGTTCACAATTGATCATAATGAAAGGACTAAGAGTCAAAGGGAGCACATAAACAAGTCTAGTACCTGCTAACACTAACCGATAGAATAAATAAAGGGGAGAGTGATCCAACATGGGAAGTGAGATACTCAGCAGACTCATAGAATGGCAGATGTCCTAAATAGCACTCTGGCCTCAGAATCAGCCCTAAAGGCATGCGTTTCTGGCTGAAAAGCCCATGAGAGTATTTCAGGCATGGAAAGCCAAGACACTCTGGCAAAAGATCTCTGTGAGTGAGATCTCAGTGGAAAGAACAGGTCTTCAAAGAAGGAGGTACCTTTCTCTGAAGGGAGGAGAGAACCTCCACTTTGACTATGACCTTGTCTAAACAAGATAAGAATCGGAGAACTCAGAGGGCTTCCATAGCCTTGGAAACTCATGACTGGAGCATAGGGAGATTACTGATGCCATAGACAGGAGTGTCAATTGGTAAAGTCAACAACAGGAGTCACTGTGCACTTACTCCTCATGTAGGATCTCTGTCCTTAATGTGCTGTGCATTGAGATTTAATGCTATAACGAGTACTCAAATAATATATTTCACTTTGTGTTTCTATGGGGGTGCAAACTGTTGAAATCTTTACTTAATGCATACTAAACTGATCCTCTGTAAAAAAAAAAAAAAAAAAAAAAAGAAAAAAAAAGAAATTATCAACTCCCAACTTGACTCTCACTGGGATTAAACATGACAATAGGTCTGATCTGATTTCATCATCATTTAAAAAAAATCATCTATTATTTTTCACTTTATGTTTCTGTGTGGGAGCAAACTGTTGAAATCCCTACTTAATGTATACTAAGCTGATCTTCTGTATATTAAGATAATCGAAAATGAATCTTGATGTGAATGGAAGGGGAGAGGGAGTGGGAAAGGGGAGGGTTGTGGGTGGGAGGGATGTTATGGGGGGGAAGCCATTGTAATCCATAAATCGTACTTTGGAAATTTATATTCATTAAATAAAAGTTAAAAAAAAAAAACAGAAAGACTCAGTCATCTCTTTCTCTGTCTGAATGTCTTTACTGGAGAATATAGGAGCAGCTCCATCCTGGAAAGATCTATGGTAACTGTCTATACAAGCTCTCTCTTGATATTGGGGCGCTCTCTGCTTCTGGATTTCATGCTCTTGTGTTTGCTACTTCTTCATATTGGTCATCTGATTACTTAGGTCTATGGATTTGCTGTGACCTTTGTAGAAAATAAAAGAAAGTGAATCATTTGACCTGCTTTGACTCTAGGATATTAGCTGAGATGAAATAATAATTATTATTTTAATTATGTTAATTTATTGTTCCCTTACTCTGTAATCTAGTGATGTGTTTTGTATGTATTGACATTTTCAATTCTTAAAACTCTGAAGTTGGTTCTATTGTTAAAACCATTTTATAGCTGAGTGCTTCACTGAGTCTACCAGATATCTGCGGTGAAGAGGAAAACCTTTCCCTTGGCAATTACTAAACAATCCAGGAGTGATGTGTTGACACAATTAAGCATCCTGTTCCCATTAACCCTTTGATGTTTGTTACTATTCTTGTTCCAACCAATTATTGCATTATAGCTTCAAGGGTGTGGTTTTCTATTTAGGTAAGTCATTTTACATTTATTAACCCCCTTTCTCTCTTCCTGTAAAGAATTTTTCTATTTGTTCAGACTTCTAATAATTTACATCTATTTTTCTTTTTTATGTTCAAATTTGTCCAGTAGGAATTTTTTTTTTAAGTTGGCTCCTTTGTTCTTCTAATACTCTTTGAGTGCCTTCTTTCTGACTGGGTAAAACATGGAGGATCACTGTCCCACTCTCTCTGCCCCAGAGCTATAATCAGCCATTTCTCTGAGAACTGGGTTTCCTCTCAGTTGGAAATGGTGCTTAGACACCAAATCTAGGCGTTAGGTATATTCAGTGCCACTGTGTGTCACTGTCTCCAGACTCCTTCACTGGATAGAGTCAGAAAAGATCTGTCTTTTAAAAAATAATGAGTTCATTTTGACATTTCCATTTTCATTATTCTTATGAATAATCAAAAGAGAAGCTGACTTTGCAGCTTTCTGTGCCTTCTTTGTGAGCTCTCTTCTCTTTGTGTCTATAATGGTTATCAGAACACACTGCTACTGCAATTTTATCTGTTTATTCTAGACACCTGTCCCTACACTTTTGGTTCCAGAAAAGATTTCTGTGACTATTTTCCAGCCTGGCTTTTTCTGCTGCTCTTATTTGCTCCAATTTCACAGCCAAGCTAGGGCAGAATAAAAAAAATGCACGCAGTGCCATCTCAGAATTACCTTGCATCCTAGGTTACTAAAAGCACATCATATTTCAAGGAAATAGTTTGATCATTTGGATGGTGTGGCACCTTAAGTAGCTTCCAGCCAGAATTATTTTCTGTTCAGAGGCAAGATACCACACTTCTTTATTCTCAAGATTTCTCTTATAAAACGATATCTCTTCCTGAGTCATCTTGTCTTACTTTTGTTTTTTATGGATGTCTTGTTTGCATTTGCAAATTGATTTTAAAAAGAGGTGTTAAATTTTAAAAAATTATCTGTCCTTCATATTTATGATTCTGTGTTTATTTAAATATAGTATATAATTTTTGCAGTGGTGATAATGGCATTTGGATCTGTGTTAGTTCACTTAATTAGATCACATTAGTCCAAAGGCTTCTCTTCTTAATTTGGGCTTTCCTGTGATATCAGGAAAAGGGGTTAGATAATTATGAGCTCTCTTTACCTACCCTTGAGTTTTGCTGTTGTTTTTTCAGTTTAATCAAAGGATCTAAAAATCCTTGGGCCAACCCCTTCTTCAGAGACCACTTTCTATCTTCTTTACAACATTTCTCACACTTATTTCTTTGTGAAGCTATTATCCTGTTTCCCATAAACTATCCTCTCTTTTTATCTTTAATATAGTGGTTAAAAGCTTGTTTTCTGGAGATACTTCCTTGCTCTGTAGTCTTTGGTAGGCTATTTAATATTTCTGTGTCTTTGGTTATCTAAAAATAAAGGATAATAATAATAGAATGTACTTCATAACACTGCTTTCAGAATTAATAAAGTAATATATGTGAATATCATAGAATGGTGATTTGCATAAACAAAGCTTCAATAAAAGTGAACATCTATTATTATTTACTGGCACTTACAACTTATATATCACCATGAAGACTACTGAGCCATAAAAAAGAATGAAATCCCATGTTTTGCAACAAAATGTATGCAACTGGAGACCATTTTGCTTAGTGAAATAAACCAATCCCAAAAGACAAACATTTTCTATGATATGTGGTAGTTAATATCAAACACAAAAAAATGTATGGGGCCGGCGCTGTGGTGTAGCAGGTGAGGCCGCCGCCTGTAGTGCTGTCATCCCATATGGGCGCCGGTTCAAGACCCAGCTGCTCCACTTTTGATCCAGCTCTCTGCTATGTCCTGGGAAAGCAGTACAAGATGGCCCATGTGCTTGGGCCCCTGCACCAGCATGGGAAGACTGAAGGAAGCTCCTGGCTCCTGGCTTGGGATTGGCACAGCTCCGGCCGTTGCGGCCAATTGGGGAGTGACCCAGTGGATGGGAGATACCCCACCCCGCCTCTCCTTCTCTCTCTGTGTAACTCTGACTTTCAAATAAATAAATAAATCTTTAAAAACTGTAAAAGAATGAAATTGACATGGTTTGATTATTGTTTACAGGCCTTGTCTATATTCCTGTGGAACAGTGATCTTTCTACTTTTTACTGGCTGAACGTTATCGTTAGTGGGGCATTGAGCCTGTTATTATAAAGTAAATTATGTTATTATAAAAATTAAACAAAAAAAGGAAGTAAGGAGGGGAACTGAGGGAGGGAAGGAAGTGCAGCTATCCTCTTAGAATTGTATCTATGAAACACATGAAATCTGTTCTTTTTATATTAATAAACATTTTAAAAAGAAAACGTTACATCAGTCTCTTTGCTGATATCCCTCCACAAATAAATTCAACAGCATTCTGCCACCTCCACTCTTCTCATAGAAAGTACCTTTTGGGGGCTTGCACTATGGCATAGAGAGTAAAAGCCTCTGCCTGCAGTGCCGGCATACCATGTGAGTGCTGGTTTGAGTCCCGGCTGCTCCATTTCCAATCCAGCTCTCTGCTAATGCACCTGGGAAAGCAGTAGAAGATGGCCCAAGTCCTTGGGCTCCTGCACCCGAGTGGGAGACCTGGAAGAAGCTCCTGGATCCTGGCTTCGGATGAGCGCAGCTCTGGCTGTTGCGGCCAAATGGAGAGTGAACCAGAGGATGGAAGATCTCTGTGTCTATCTGTCTTTCTCTGTCCCTGCCCCACTATAACTCTGACATTCAAAATGGTAAATAAATCTTAACAAAATAAAAATAAGAAATTATTGGCTTCAATTTTGGGGGAGTGAGTTTCTCCTTGGAAAACTCATGGGTTGCTTTAGATTTGAGTATGTGAAGTGAACAGACTTGGTGTATCTAAGGAAAGCAAAAAGAAGCACATGAGACTGCTTAAGATGGCTAGTATTTCAGGGCCTGCATATTCCTGAAGAATAGAGACAGCACACAATGAAGTCAAGGGCATGGATGGTAGAGCCAGCCAGCCTAGACTGGAACCCCTGCTTTGCCATACACTGGCTCTCTGATGCTGGATAAGCTACTCAAGTTCTTGGGCCCCTGCACCCACGTGGGAGGCCCGGAAAAAGCTCCTGGCTTCAGATTGGCCCAGCTCTGGGCCATTGCGGCCATTTGGGGAGTGAACCAGTGGATGGAAGACCTTTCCCTCTCTCTGACCCTCTGCCTCTCTGTAACTCTGCCTTTCAAATAAATAAATAAACTTTTATTTTAAAAAGGCACCTTTTGGAGATACTGATAAGGAACAACAAGAGAAAGGGCAGTGAACCACTAGACCCACTTGTTGCCTCTCTCTGTCATGTCTTTCTGGAGACTTGGTTTGAACTTGCTTGGCATCTTGTATTCTTTTTTTTGCTTCAACTCTGTATTTTATTTTATCTGTATTTATTTACCATTCTATAATGACTATTTGTAATTACATCTCTTAAAATAATTATTTTCCTTAAGTTTTGATTAACATGCAATATTTGCATATCTTCATGGGGCACAGTGCAACATTTTAACATATATACACAGAATAAACTGTTCAAACCCAAGTAACTAGCATAATTAGCACTTCCATCTCCCCATCCCTTCTCCACACTTGGAGCCTACAAGCCCGTCCTCTCCATTCTCTCATACAGTACATGACACATTATCCTGAACTACAGTTGTCTCATACTGCTGTGGAACACTAGAACTTTTTACTTCTATATAACTATTTTGCTACCCATTATTCAACCTCTGTCCTCCTTCCCCCACTTTTTCTAGCTTATAATAATCACTATTCCAGGGAGAGTCTAACTTTTTAAAAATAATTCCAACATATGAGATAACATTCAGTTTTTGTTTTTCTGTCTCTGGCTTATTTCACTTAAGACACAATGACTTTCAGTTCTATCTATTTTGCTGCAAATGACAGGATATCAATCTTTTTCATGGGTGAATGATATTATATTGCATTTATCTATATTCTTTATGCATTTATCCATAAACTGACACCTAGGTTGATTCTATATATTGGTTACTGTGAATACTGCTGCACTGAACATAGAAGCTCAGGTATCTCTTGCATGTTGTTATTTACCGAGAAGGCAGATAGCTTAGTCAACTGGTAGATATGTTTCCAGTTTTTGAGGAATTTTCATGCTTTTCTCCACAATTACTGTACTAATTTGCATTCCTGCCAACAGTGTTTAAGGATTCCCTTTTTCCTACATCCTTCCCAGGATTTGTTATTTTTTGTCTTTTGGAAATAGTCATTCTAACTGGAGTGACATGATATTTCACTGTAGTTTTGATTTGCATTTTGTGATGGCTAACAATACTGAGATTTTTTTCATACAGTTTTATTTGCTCAGCCTTGTGACTCTATTCAGAGGCCCCACGATCATGGATCAGTACAACATTCTTTGTCTGAGGAAACCATGACTCAGTTAAAGAGTCACTGCTGCAGATGCCGTTAATGTGCCGCTCTCTCCTTGGCTCTGACTGGAGCCTACTCCCAGCTACCAATGTCTGCATGTCTGGGCCTGAAGATTTTCTTGTTAAACTGGAGTGGCAGGTAGGAAATATTGGTGAAATAATTCCCACTCCTCTGCTTCAGTAGCCCTTGACCAATGACTGCTAGAAGTTGGAATATGAATACCCCAGCCACGTTGACCCTTGGGTGAGATAATTCTAAGGCATTTATTTAATGTCATTTTCTAGAGTATTCTCTCAGAATGAAGCTGCAGTTACTGCTATCGTGGTTGTCTCTGTAACATATCTTTTTCTTGAACATGTTGCCTCCTTTCCCTGTATTCCTTCCTCATTACACTGTCAGTGGTCTCTATGCCTCACAAATGTACGACTGGCAACAGAATCCTCATGTCAGGGTCTGATTCTTAGAAACCCAAATAATATATGAGCTCTTGTTTCTCCTTTGTTTGCAGAATCTTCCTGATTATGTCTGTTTTGTGCTAACCCGCTTCTTGGGGTGTGTGTGTGTGTGTGTGTGTGTGTGTCTGTGTGTGTTCTTAAAAAGAAAGTAAAAAACTCTGTTCAATTACTATACCGTTTCAGAGAGGTGTTTCATTTTTGATACTTGGATCACATTTCAGTAATCATCTGATTTTTTTTTTGACAGTGAATAATATGCTGCTTTCTCTGGGATGCCAAGAGATTGGCTAGGAATTGGATATTAAGACCAGCTTTGGCACAACAAATGAAAGGCCTTCCACTGCCATTTTAGAGGAACTCTAACAAAGGTAGGATAATATGCAGCAAAATTACTTGCCTCTTTGAGCTGGCAAAGAATATAATTAAAATAAAGAACTGACATCTTATGTGACAGAGTCTGAGTAGGAAGCATAGCATTTATCACCTCCTGTTCGCGAGCTTTTCTTTGGGGGAAAAAAAGTCAGCAAGATTTTATCTTGGATGACGCCTACTCACCTGGCTTGGCTTAAGCTAAAAAAACATGAAAATAGTGGGGTGTGAAATAACATGCCAGATATGCAATTTGGCTGTGTTATGGCTTAAACACTAAAACCAAAATTTACTTTCCCAGAAAAGCCATGATCAGTAAATCTGCACTACATATTGAAAACTAACAGTGGTACAAACATTGTTAAAGAAAATGGGGCTTGGATTATTGTCAGTATCCAAGTGTGGGGGGAAACTAGTAACGTCTGTTCTTCAAGATTATGTCACAGGAGTCCTGAAGGCTAAAACTCAGTATAATCCAGATTCTTAGGGGCAAGACAAATGTATTGCATGAAGTAGGATATATGTGAATGAAGTAGATTATAAAGAGATTTTTACTGTGTCTATAATAAATATTTTTATCTTCTATAATTATCCCTAAAGGGAAGCCTCCTATAAACATTGACCTGACTCTCTGAAAAGGAGGATTAATTTTGCTGAACTTGGGAGTCCTGCTGAAGAACTCATCTAAGAACTTGAGATCTCTCAAATCTAGGCCTCATCTCAGACCACAGCATACTTTCTTTCCTAAATAGTCTCTGAGTGGGAGGATCTCAATGTAGTACTGACGTGGGTGTGAACATTCGGTGTTTAAAGTCATGAGAAGCAACTTAAATTAAATTGCCTTGAAGTTTTTTAAGCTTTGAAATTTCTATTTTGGAATTAAAAAAAAGGAATGGGAAAAGAAAAAGAGAAGCAGTTTGTTCACTGGGTAGGTTTTTGTCCACCTGCTTCCCATACTCCCTCCCCCCAACTCACTGGGAACCAACAATCATTTTATTGGCAGTAGCACAACAAGTCTATCAGTAGTGGAGAAAATGTACTTTATGGTGTGTGTTTTTTATATTGGTGACTATAGTGAGGAAACCCTTTTAAAAAGGTCTTCTCTTATACCAAGTAGAGTTACAGCCATCATCAAGAGAAGCTATATTTACAAGGCCATGTTCCCTTGCAAGCTTGCTTGTACAATCTGCTCCTGAAAATCCCATCTGGCATGTATTGAAGAGATTCAAGACATGGGCTTACTTAAAGCAGTGAATTCTTTTCTTCAATCAGAGACATTCACATCCTGAGGAATGAAAGAAGTGAAAGATTCTACTCCTATTGCTAATAGGCTTTAAGAATTCCTTGATTTATGTTTGATCTCAATTGATTTTAATGTCCAGAAAAGCAGCAACAAAGACATATAAACTAGAGGAGGATGGCTCTGAACTGAAATAGCTATCATTCCATCTACACATGGTGCTTTCCAAATACAGTGCCAAACCTGAAACTTACGTAGGTTTTCTTTATGTCTTGACTCTCCTTGTTTTTGTTCATGTTGATCAATGGATGCAGATTGGTTCTGCCTCCTTAAGTATATCTATTATGTTCATCTGGAAAATGAATAGCAGCAGTACTAATGCTTGGCAGGCAGTGGGTGCTAAATGAGTATTTGTTAAATGAAAGAACACTTCACATTTTAGTAGCATTATTCAGTTTTCCCAGGACTTCAACATTCATTTTGTTTGATTCCAAAAGATAGCTGAGGGAAAATTGAGGAGCATGAATTCTATATCCCTGACTAAAGTCATCCAACTGGCACATGGAAGAGTTTGAATTAAAACTCATACTTTATAAATGGAAGATTGTACATTGACCCTACCAGGCATGGAGGCATGGAATGCATGGCATCTTTGGGGAAGAATAGCTAGTTCAATTGGATCGCAATTTAGGGCATAAGATGTAAAGTGATAACAGGAGACTATTCTGGAATGGAAAATTTTGCCCACCTTGAAGAGGGCCTTAAATGGAAAGTTAATATGTTGGGACTCTACTCCAAAGTCATTGGGAAACCACTGAGGTTTTCTGGGTGAGAAGTTAGTATTATCCTTTAGATAGATTCTTTTTTTCCCCATGATTGATTGGAGGGGGGTGAGAATGGCAGGAAGCTGAGCTGTTTCTTACTCATAAAAAGGAAAAAAGAGAAGTTGAGATATGGAGAGTGTTTGAAGTAGAAAGAAAATAAGCTAGAATGCTGGACTCAAAGGAACTGACCTTTGTACTGTCAAAGCATGATTCCCAGGGGTAGGAATGGGGTGGAAATGGAATAAGATTGAAGCTTTATGAAGGCACTTTAGAACCTCTCATTTGAGTAGAAAATAAAAGGGTTCTCTACAACAGTTAAGCCTCACCTAAAAGTAGATAGCATGAACTGTGGTGGACACAAAGGACAGTGTTTTGTCTTTGGAGAAAACAGTTAGTAGAGAAAGAAGACCAGAAAACATAGTTTTGCACGTAGGACATGCTTAATAAAAACTATTAAGTAAAAGCAGGGTGATAAGGTAGAAGAATTAGAAAGAATGGAAGGTCTGGAAGTGGTCATAAAGAGAAGAAAGCTCAGGATTGTTCTGTGTGAAGATGCAGTAAAGCCAGAGGAAGGGGTTTAAGAGTTCAGGTTCTCAGAGACTTCAAGAAATAACAATCTCAGAAGTATTGTGAGTGACTAAAATGCACTGGAGATGGAACTAGTATAGCAGAGATCAGGGTAAAAGAAAATTCATCAATAAGGATTGTGACCTCATTGAAGAAAGTGTAAAATAAAGGGCCAGAGGAAAAAAAATACAGTGAAGTTTAATTTATATAGAAAACCTTTACTTAGACAAAGGCCAAAATAAAACCGAATTTCACATTTGGCTATTCATTAATCTCCCTGCTCTACCCCACTCCAGTCTCCCCTTTCATTGCCAAATTACAGACCCTCCATCAATAATAACTGGCTCTTTGACACAATCTTTAAAGTCACAGGAAATCCTGCTCGCTGTTTAGAGGAAAGAAAAGAAGAAAACATCCCTTTCCGTGAATGGTTGTTTGAATGAAGGGATAGAGAAAGCTTGAAACAGTACATCAAAATTCTTGGCAGGAAGGAAATTGTGAGGTATAGCCAAGCAACTGTGAAGTCAGAGTAAGCACAAGGATGGGGAAGGTTGTAAACTGGACTGGAAACGATTCAGTTAAACTTTGCTGACAAAATGCCAATGGTTACTTCTTAGAGTAAATGTAAATTTGGTAAAAATACATTAGAGGGGCTGGCACTGTGGCGTAGCAGGTAAAGCCACTGCTTGCAGTGCCGGCATCCCATATGGGGGCCAGTTTGAGTCCTGGCTTTTCTACTTCTGATCCAGCTCTCTGATACGGCCTGGGAAAGCAGTGGAAGATGGCACAAGTCCCTGGGCCACCCTTGTGGGAGACCCAGAAGAAGGTCCTGTCTCCTGGCTTCAGATTGGCGCAGCTCCGGCCTTTGCGACCCACTGGGGAATGAACCAGCGGATGGAAGACCTCTCTCTTTCTCTGACTCTGCCTCTCTTTCAAATAAATAAATAAATCTTAAAAAAATACAATAGAAAGGAAATAACAGAACTGTAGAAAATTTATAAATAATATTCTCAGGGTAGCTAGACAAAGTCTGAGCCTAGACAGGGATTCTGCTACTAATGAATCTAGGCTGTTGACCTCTGTTTTCCAGTAGGCCCTTTAGGAATATCAATGCCCATCTCCACAGTGCCAAGTTCATTCCCCTTGAGCCTTGTATTCCTCCTCCTCGACTTTCCCTATCTCACGAACATATTCATTTACATCTAGCTTTGTTGGAATAGGACAGAACTCCTATGGAATTAGTGTCTTCAGCTTTCCTCCACTGCACCTTACACTTTCTCTGCATCCTCACCCACCTTCAGCTTTTGTGCTATGTTCCCCCTCAGAGAAAGAAATCTTCTTTCTTGATAGTAGAGTAAAGGCTCACCTCTCCATATATGCACTCTTGTTACCTCCCTTATATTCCTTCAAATTCATTGGCAAATTCCCAATTACAAACCTATCAGTTTCTCTCTCCCCCCACCTCTTCCTCTCTCCCATATCATCCTATTGAACTACATCTCTTGAAAAGAATTCCATTTTTATTAACCTTATTTCTTCAACATCCATTTGGTTGGCAACTTGGTGTTACCTAAAACCCTGACCACATTTTTGTAACCACTTTCTTGGATATCCCTTCAACATCTCTAAATCAGAAAGCACATGTTTTCTGCATCATCATTCTTGGCTCATTCTCAAAACTTTCCTCCTCTGTCTTCCAGGGCTCTATCCCCACCTGATTTCTCTCCTAGATCATCCTTTTGCTGCCTAATTTTTCTACTTCTTCTTAAATATAGATATTCCCTAAGAATGTTATATTTTCCATCTTCTCTTTTCAGATCTTATGCAATACCTTATTTGTTCTCTTGCCTCAATGGGTATTCCAAAATGTGTAGCTTTAGCCCTGGCCTCTTTCATAAGTGCTACTTCTGTATTCCCAACTGTCTCCATCTGAATTCCTACTCAACAATCTTGTTGATCAGTCAGACCAGATGATCAGTCAGCCTGGAAACCCCCGAGTTTTCTCTGGAAGTTTTTACTCTCATACCCCAACACACTGGGTTCTGTTTTCTTAATTTTTATTGTACTTGTTTTCTTTTTATTCTCATCATAACTAATCAATTCCATATTCTACTTACTGCTAAGTCAGGCTAAGGAAAAGCCATATCAGTGATCTCACTGTCTCCAAAGTCTCTCTGCTCCCACAAATGAAGGCACTCCAGTCTGACCAAAATGTCAGAAATAAAACTTTTATAGTAATACTGGACTAATAAAAAAAAACTCCATATTTTTTATACAATAAAGTTCAGGCTCCATAGTGTAATATCTAAAATCTTTCTAAAATCTAGTTCTGCCTTACATTTAAAACTGAATGTCACTTCTTTAGATTTATCTCTTCTCCAGCCACACACAATCATTCACTAGACATTTTCTAGGCTTCCTGATTTCTGGCCTTTCCAGCCTTTGCCCGTATTTCTCTGTCTAAATTGTATCAGTACTTCAAAACTCATCTCACTTACTCCCTCAATGGGGGCTTCCTTATCACCTGTCTGTTCACAAGGCTTCCCTTCTCTGAACATTCATATAATTATAAATATAGCATATACTATCTTTTATATTATAGATTTGAGTGCACGTATTATCTTAATCATGTTTGAATTGCTCATGGTGTTACTCTACAGATTCTAGTTACATGATGAGTATGAAGGTAAAAATATACTAGTCCATGAGTAAATATATCAGCATCAAAAGCGGTTTGGTAATGAGAAGACAGTAGGTAGGATGGAGTAGACACAAGTATATCCTGAAAATTTGAGTTGGTATAGCTATGCCACTTTAAAAAATACTTTTATTGAGATACAAATAATATGACATATAATTCACTCACTTAAGGTAGACAATTCAGTGACTCTCAGTATATTCACTGGGCTGTGGAAGCATCACTATAATCCAATTCTATAACATTTTTATTCCCCTTAAAAGAAATTCTGTACCTATTAGATTCTACATTCCCTACTCTCTTTTGCTTAGCCCTAAGCAATCACCAATCTAATTTCTATCTCTACAAATTTACCTAGACATTTCATATAAATGAAAGCATACATTGGTCCTTTGTGACTGGCAAGTTTTTAGAGTTCATCTAAGTTCTAACATATTTCAATACTTCATTCCTTCTTATTGCTGAATAAAATCCCACTGTATGGATAGATTACATTTATTTATCACTTGATATATATCAGTTGTTTCTACATTGGGTTATTATGAATAATTATAGTACAAGTTTTGTGTCAATGTTATTTTCATTTCTCCTGAGTATATATGTAGAATTGGAATGGCCAGGTCATATAGCAACACTGTTTAACATGTTGAGAAACTGCAAGACCATTTTATAAAACAGCTATGTCATCTTACATGATACATAGTGGTTCCAACTTCACATTCTTTTTTTTTTTTTAACAGGCAGAGTTAGACAGAGTGAGATAGAGAGAAAGGTCTTCCTTCCGTTGGTTCACTCCCCAAATGGCAGCTATGGCCGGCGTGCTGTGCCAATCCGAAGCCAGGAGCCAGGTGCCTCCTCCTGGTCTCCCATGCAGGTGCAGGGCCCAAGCATTTGGGCCATCCTCCACTGCCCTTCTGGGCCACAGCAGAAAGCTGGACTGGATGAGGAGCAATCGGGACAGAACTGGCACCCCAACTGGGACTAGAACCTGGGGTGCCGGCGCCACAGGCGGAGGATTAGCCTAGTGAGCCGTGGCTCCTCCGGCCCCAACTTCACATTCTTACCAGCACTTATTTTACATCAGTTTTATTATAATCATTAGAAAGGATGTGATGTCACTGTGGTTTTGATTTGCATATCCCTAATGACTAATAAGATTGAGCATCTTTTCACTTGCTTATTGACTAGGAATAGGAGGAAGAAAAGGAGGAAGAGGTGAATGGGGAGAATTCTTCCAAATGACCACATACCATTTGTAATAATCTGAAACACTGATGTCAAAGTCTAATTTTTAGAGTGGTTGTGTTTATGAGAATAAAATCAAATAAAGTTGGTATAAACAGAGAGATTAAGTGAAACTGTAGAATTCTTAGATGGCAGTATAACTTCCTTTATTCATATATGTAAATCGGAGCGAAATTCTAGGTTACGTTATGGCTCAAGGAATTTCGACTTACAATAGAATCTATAATGAACAGATTTAAAATTTAGATTTGAAGGTTGTATGGTTTCCTACTAAAAAATAGACTAACTTTGCTATAAGTGGATGTTTGACTGCTTTCAAATATAAATAACATCTTAAAGTTTGAAAAGTTAAGAAATTTCCTATAAATTTCATAATTTCATTTAGTAGGAATCCAGATGAAAATAATTTCTTTCTTAGTGAATTTCTCTTTAACTGTGGCATTTGAGTCAATCTGAATAATGCTAGCCTCAGGCCAGGAAGGTCTTAATTGCTTTTGTAAAAACTGAGGCAGTTCTGAGAGAATCAATCCTCAACTTTTTGGCAACTGATCATTGGAAACCAGAAGTATTTTCCACATTGTGGTGAGGAATGTTTCCAAAATTCTATTCCCAGAGACTGGAGATAAGACAAAATGGGGGAGGGGTGGTTAGTGGTGTGTTTTGTTTTTATTTGTACCTGGAGTCAGACCAAATGATTTCTCACACTTTAATATCAAAAATATTGGAGCATTTAAAAAATTTATAAGTGGTAAGCTTTTTTTATTCTTGAAGTTAGAATGACATGATGATGGAAAACATATTTTTGGTTTGGTAGACAGTGAAAATCAAGGGAAAAGGGAAATATAGCACTTTTAGAAGCAGATGGCAGTGCTTTCAAAACTTTTTGAGCTTTCTCTTTGCTTTTTTCAAACTCATGTAACATAACCAATTAAAAATACCAAAATCAGATAGCGCAATGACAGCACTATAGCAACTAGCAGAATGATTGGTTATATATGTGAGGTGATACTACTAATGATGGATCTCATTAGTTAAGACTGATTAAAGGAGTATTACATATAATTACATTTAAATCACATCATCCTCACTAATCCTATTTTGGCTACTTCATAATATGTCCCTACTTGTTTATCTCTGAAAGGTATCTATTAACATTAATGCACCATCTGATTTTTAAAAACTTTTCATTTTGAACTAATTTTAGACTTAGAGAAAAGTTGCAGAAATAGTACAGAGTGTTCCCATATACACTTTACCCAATATCTTTGCCCATTTTTGCAATGCTGCAACAGAATCTCACAGACTGGGTAATTTATAAAGAAGAGGGATTTATTTCTTATCATTCAGAAGGCTGAGAGGCACAAAATAAAAGGGTCAACCTCTAGCAAAGATCTTCTTACAGTGTTATCCCATGCCAGAAGGCAGTCAGACAAGAGAATGTGAGAGAATGAGAGGAAGAAGTTGCTTTTATAACAAATCCTTTCTCTGGATAACAAAACCTCTCCAGTAATAATGGCATTAATGCATTCATGGGGACAGAGCCCTCGTGACCTAATCATCTCTTCAAGTTCCCACCTCTTAATAATGATGCATTTGGGATTAAGCTTTCCCTAATTAATATCTGACATAACCATGGCAAAATTATCAAAACTAGAAAATTAACTTTGTTACAATACTAGGTAACTCAACTTCAGGCCTCATTCAAATTTCACCAACTAAGGGGTAGCTGAAATGGCTCAGTTGGGAGAGCATTAGACTGAAGATCAAATTTCACCAACTGTTTTTTTCTTTAAAATTATTTTTCTGGTCTAAGATTCAAACCTATCATTAAATTGTTATTTCTTCTTAGCTCTTCCAACCTATGATCATTTCTCCATCACTTCATGTCTTTCATGACCTTTAATTTATGAAAGACCTTTAATTTGTGTTTGATGATTACTTGCAATTAGATTGAAGTCAGCTTTTCTTTGGCAAGAATACTACAAAAGATAATGTTTCATGTTAAGAGGCTCATGATGTCAATTTATCCCGTTACTGGTAATGCTAACTTTCATTATTTGGTTAAGGTGGTGCCCATTATGTTTCTCCACTATGTTGCCATCATTTCCTTTGCTCCTAATAAATATCTATAGGGGACCATAAATTTGAAAAGCAAAGATTGCTCACATGTTTTCAAATGACTGGACAACTGTGAGTGGTAGGAAGACTAATAATGTGATCTTGAGCACAGAAAAGGCCCCTACAGGAAAATTTTCTTTATGTCTCATTTCCCCGTTTCGCACTATGCTTCACTGCTACTTCATTTATTTGAGAAAAAAGGAAATATTAACATATTCAACACCTATCTGGAGAATGAAAACCTTCAGCTTTAATTTAGTTCTATTGCTATACATTTCAGGTATGGCAACAGTTATAAGCTCTTAGAAGTTTTTGAGGTTAGAGGTTTTTATTGTTTCTATTTCTTATTTATCATCTTTCCTGAGTATCATGATTTCTTTTCCTGTGTTCAGAGAAAGCCTTTACTGATTGTCATAAATTTTATTTTTAAATCATAAATGAACCTAGTCTTCATTAATCAAACACTATTGATCATATTGACCAAATATTAAAGTTCTCTGGCAATAAAAACAATGGAGTGGCATAATTTCTCCAAATTCCACTTATTAGATTGACCTTAAGTGCCATTGATGTCTGATTATTTAGCTGTCTAGTCAGTGTTTATTCCTTTGCTTGTTCATTCATCTATTCTTCATTACTCTTCTACTTTATTGATTAAATGCATACTAAATAAAAAGCTCTGCACTAAATGATTCAGAAGATAAAGACATGTACGAGGCTGTCTCTGATCCCAGGGAATTTATTCTTTACTATTCTAGTAGCATAAAGGGCTACGATATGCTATCATATTAGCTACTGGTGATTCTCTGTTCCCATGTAGATACAGAACCCTGAAGGGGAAAAAGCTATGCATTCTACACCACCTTCTACTCTTCAAATTCCTCCAAAAGTGGAGATGCTACTTTACAGAATGATTCTTTGAGACCAAAAATAGAGAAACTATAAGAAAAAAATGGATGCTTAGGAGATCCACTCCCTTGCCATTTTCCCAAAGTAGTTTGGGCCTCAGTAGACACAACTTGATATTGCATTAGCGCAATCAGAGAGACACTGTCTGGGAAAGTTCAGGATTTGGTCACAAAATCACCGTCACTTAAGAACCACTTTGGAAAAAAAACATTGGTTGGCTGCCTTGCTAGTGAAGTACCTAAAGAGGGTCTTGGATCGAATAGATCTGGTTTGAGAGCCCAAAGTCAGAGGCACTAAGCCAGATGGACATATACATGGATCAATAACCAATTATTTGTTCACAGGCAGGTCTTTCTTGCTAAAGTGTGAGCTCTTTGAAGGAGAGTGCGTATCAGCAGCATCACAGCCCTAGAACTTGGCACCAAGCCAGGTCTGTAGCGAGGGCTTAGGAAAAGTTTATCCTATGAAGGGAAGCTTCAAATCATTGTGAACCACTGCAGGATTCTTAGATATGTACAATATGGGCTCTACTTTTACCAATATTATTTGCAATTGAGTCAAATGGTTTCTGAAAGCTTACATGTGGATGAGAATGGACTGCTCTGGGATTTCCAGGACAATACATTTCAGCTCAAGGGACTCAAGCCAAATAAACTGTAACTCAACCCTCCTGTCACATAATATGATCTCTTTAAACCAAGGATAGATGCTTCTGATCCATTAGACTAGGTTAGAGATATAATCTGTTGGGTATATCCAGATCATTCTGGGATTTCTCTTTTATAGAATTAATCATTTTGCGATTCTTCCTTAATGTCCGCATTTCCTGAGAGAAGATTAGCATCCTGAGAATCCAGTCACATAGAGTGCCTTGTTTATGGCTATCTCTGGCACATGCCATCTAGCACAGAGGAGACATTTAAGAAATAACCATTACATAAATGAATGAACAAAAGGCACAAAACACAGAACAAGAGATATATAACCAGAAAGATGTAATTTAAAAGATTATGAGAAAATATAGGGTGGAGAGACTGTATTTAGCTAGGGATTTGCATCTAAACTGCTTCCAGAATGATAAGGAGGATTCAGTGCTCTGAAGATGAGTGTATGGAAAAGGAATGGTGGCAGGAGGACAAGGAAAGCCTTCCATATAGAAGGAGTAGTAGTGTCAAAGGCACATGACAAGAAAAGGAGGGATTTAGTTACTTGGGTAGGAAAGTAGGGGATTTTAAAGTGAGCAGGCAGATATAGGACCAGGAAGAAATAGAATCCACAGACACAAAGGTGAGGGATTGAGAATATAAACAATAAAAATATAATCATTACAATATGTGTGACTATTGTCACCAAATCTCAAGTATAGGATGATTCATTTTTATTATTTATTTTTGTATTTTGAAAGCTTTAGTGTATGTGGTTCTATTCAGAAATGAACAATGGTTTCTTTTAAAGAGGAATGAAAATTAGACATGGTACATTCATTGTAACATAAAACCAATTTCAATAATGATCAGAACTTAAGTATGATGGAGAACCTAGAGGAATATGGTTAATAGTGAAGACAAGTTCTTGGTGATACAACTTTTTCTGACTTGACCTCAATGTCTCAAGACTTAAAAAATATTGGGATTCTTTCTAGCCCACATTTGTGATTAGGAGCTCCAACATACATAAGAGGTATCTCCCCCTTCTTAGAATCTCCAGAGAAAAGATTCTGGTTGATGAATCTTAACAAGTTAGTATTTTTTAAAAGATTTATTTATGTATTTGAAATCAGAGTTACAGAGAGAAGTAGAGACACAGAGACATCTTCAGCACGGGTTCACTCCCTGAAATGACTGTGATGTCTTAAACTGGGCCAGGATGAAGTCAAGAGCCAAGAGCTTCATCCAGGTCTCACACATGGGAGTAGGGATCCAAGCACTTGGGCAGTCCTCCACTGCCTTCCCAGGCCATTAGCAAGGAGCTGGATAGGAAGCAGAGCAGCTGGGACATGAACTGGCACCCAAATGGGATGCCAGCCTTGCAGGTAGAAGATTTACCTGCTACTTCACAATGCAGCCCCCAATTTTTTAAATATATGAAACCCAAATACATCTTCCTATGCTGTAATTTTTTTTATTTTTATTTTTTGACAGGCAGAGTGGACAGTGAGACAGAGAGACAGAGAGAAAGGTCTTCCTTTGCCGTTGGTTCACCCTCCAATGGCCGCCGCAGCCGGCGCACTGTGGCCAGTGCACCGCGCTGATCCGAAGCCAGGAGCCAGGTGCTTTTCCTGGTCTCCCATGGGGTGCAGGGCCCAAGCACTTGGGCCATCCTCCACTGCACTCCCTGGCCATAGCAGAGAGCTGGCCTGGAAGAGGGGCAACCGGGACAGAATCCAGCGCCCCCACCGGGACTAGAACCCGATGTGCCGGCGCCGCAAGGCGGAGGATTAGCCTATTGAGCCACGGCGCCAGCCCCTTCCTACACTTTAAATGTCTTTCCTTCACTCCTTTGAGAAGATGGAAGACTGTAATTTCACAACTGTCAATAGTGTTATTTTCTACATGCACATTGCCCGTGTACCCATTACCCAATGTCATATCAAATAACTTTCTAATTTTAAATAGTCTATTAATCAAGACACTCTCAGAGAGAATTGATGTGAATTTCTGTTTTCATCTGTACTTGCTTCTCTTAAGAATGTGCACAGAAGTATAAACTTTGTATAATTCGCATCACAGCATGTAGAGCTTAATACCCACCCACCACCCCACCCAAAAAGGTGAACAGCCATACAAGGAAATGGAATGAGTCACTTAGTACCACTCTATGAACAGCTTAAAATGACAGCTTTGCAGAACATATGCGAGCTTAGAATAAAGACCCCTGGTAAATTCATGCAATATGCTTTGTACACTAATAAAATTCATCATGGTCTCTTGGAATGCAACAATTATTCATACTCTCCTCATGCTATTTTTTGGCAGGGGTGGGACAGCAAATGGAAATACTTCTACATAGCAGCATGTTGGGATGAAATCAAGTGGGATGTGATTTTTCTCAGGTGTGCAGTTTGGAGTGCGACAGCAGCTGAATAGGAAGGTCGGCAGCAGTATTGCTTTTTCCTGTCAAAGCACTGGAATTAAGTGAAATGGATTTGAAATAGAAGAACATATTGTACTGTACTTCTTATGGAAGAAAACATATCCCTATAACACTTTGTACAAGCTAACATTAGACATGGTAATTAAATTCAGTGGTTGTTCCAAGATTAATAGATGCTTTACTTCAAGTACTTTGCTAGCAGAACAAAATCAGATGGAAGCAAAATGAAAGAAAAATGAATCTCATCCTTTTCATTTCATTGAGCTATAGGAGAGCATTTTGCAGCTAACCCTTCACAAAGGCCCAATACACATTCCCATGAGGTGGTCCCCTTTCCTTCTCACGCATAAATTCCCAAACACACTGACTGTAAAGCATTATCCTTTGGCTGCCAGCTAAGTTCCACCTAGGTCTTTGATAGGATGTGTCACCTGGCACAATAATTTCCAACATAATTTTAATTTGAATTCAAAACTCTCATTTCTGTCAATCACAGTGATGTTCAATAGGTTATATTGATTAGACTTTCTTTTCAAATAAAATACCGTGTTTAGGTCAAATCAACTTATGCTTTTTGCTTGCCTATGAAAAACACCAAAATTGAACAGTGTGTTTTATTGGCTTCAGTGAACTTGCTTTCTCAGATCATGTCACTAATAATGACACAAAACAATATCATGGACCACATATGGGAAATACTGATGGAATGTACTGAAAAGGACACACCATTATTTTTGGCAATATTCCTGTTAAAAACAGATAACCTTTATGTAATCATTAGCAAATATCAGATAAACCCAAATAGAGGTTCATTTAATAATTCTTCAAAAATATTAGCGTTAGGCTGCAGGACTTTTTCAGATTAAAAGAGAAGAAAACAACATGACCACTAATGCAGTATGTGAACTTGCACTTTAAAAGAATTACTATAGGGGCCACTGTTTTTGGTGCAGTGGATTGAGCCACTGCTTGCAAAACTGGCATCCAATATCAGGGTATTAGTTCAAGTCCCGGCTATTCTATTTCTGATCCAACTCCCTGCTAATGCACCTGAGAAAGCAGCAGATGATGGTCCAAGTATGTGGGGGATCCCTATCATCCAGGTGGGTGACCTGGATGGAATTTGAGGCACTTGGCTCCAGCCTGGCTCAGCCCTGGCTGTAGAGGCCATCTGAGGAGTGATCCAGCAGATGGAAGATTTCTCTTAATAAATAATTTTTTATTATTTCTATTTATATAAAATACATAAAATTTATATATTTATGCATATTATATGTTATTTACATAAAATTTGATTTTATATAAATAAATATTAATCCTTTGAAATATTTAGTTATTTATTTGAAACGCAGAGATAGAGAGAGAGGCAGAGAGAGAGATCTTCCATCTGCTGGTTTATTCCCCAAATGGCCTCAATGGCTGGGGCTGGGCCAGGCAGATGCCAGGAGCCAGCAGTTTCTTCCAGGTCTCCCATGTGGGTGCAAGGGCCCAAGCACCTGGTCCATCTTCCATTGCTTTCCCAGGTGCATTTGCAGGGAGCTGGACCGGAAGTGTAGCAACTGGGACTTGAACCAGCATCCATAGAGGATGCTGGCACTGCAGGTAGAGGCTTAACCTTCTATGTCACAGTAAATAAATCTTAAAAGATAATTGAGGGGCTGGCGCTGTGGTGCAGTGGGTTAAAGCCCTGGCCTGAGGCACTGGCATCCCATATGGGCTGCCATAGTTCTAGTCTTGGCTGCTCGTCTTCTGATCCAGCTCTCTGCTGTGGCCTGGGATAGCAGTGGAAGATGGCCCAAGTTCTTGGGCCCCTGTACCCACATGGGAGATCCAGAAGAAGCTCCTGGCTCCTGGCTTCGAATCGGCGCAGCTCTGGCCGTTGTGGCCATCTGGGGAATGAACTAGCGAATGGAAGACCTCTCTCTCTGTCTCTACCTCTCTCTGTAACTCTGTCTTTCAAATAAATAAAATAAATCATTTAAAAAAAGATAATTGCTATGGGGCTGGCATTATGGTATAGCAGGTTATGCAGCCTTCTTCAATGACGGCATCCCATATGGGAGCTGGTTGGAGTGCTGGCTGCTTCACTTCTCATCCAACTCTCCACTAATATGCCTGGAAAAGCAGCACCAGATGAATCTCCTGGCTCTTGGCTTCGGTCTGGCCCAGCCCTGGCCATTGCAACCATTTGGAAAGTGAACCAGCAGATGGAAGATCTCTCCTTGTCTCCCCTTCTCTGTGTCTCTCTGCCTTTCAAATAAATATTTTTAAAAAGATAATTTCTACAAAAGCCATTATTCAATTGGCAAAACAAAATACAGATTATAGATTATATAATAAATGTCCTGACTTTGATACTGCAGTCATGCAAAATTATTTGTATTCTAAGAAAACACCCACTGAAGGGCCAACATTTGGAGCGGCAGTTTATGCCTCTTGGGATGACTGCATCTCATTTTGGAGTGCTTGGGTTTGAGTCCCCACTACACTTCCAAGCCAGTTTGCTGCCAATGTTCCCCCTGGGAGAAGTGGATGATGGCTGAAGTACTCGGGTCCCTGTCATCCATGTAGAATATTCAGACTGAGTTCCTGGCTCATGGATTAAGGCTGGCCCAGACTTGCCGATTGTAGCCATTTGGGGGAGTGAACCAGTTGATGGAAGATTTCTGTCTCTATTTGCTTTTTAAATAAAATAAAAAAATAAATGAATAATTTTTTAAAATCAACAAAAATTAGGAGCATTTTTTTCACCACTAATGAATCCTGGAGAAGGCAATTATAATGGACCCAAGATGGCTGAATATAGAGGGCTGGCACTCACTTCCACCAGAGAAGAACCAGAACAACAAAGGAAGGATCACACTTCCAGGAGATTTACTGAGGGAAAACTTCATAAAGAAGTGACAGCAACTCTAAACAGCACAGACTCTGAAAGCCAGGGAGGAGGTGGACAAGGCATGCAATGTCTCCTAACCTAGTTTCCACCTGGAAGGACGCTATCTGGCTAAGAAAAGGTAAGTGGAAAGCTCCACGACTCCTGCCATCACTGCACACTGACAGCCCAAACTACAGGAGAATTCCACAGTCCTTCTGGCTTTGAATATATTCTAGGATCCATAATAGGAATTCACATTGCTTCGTTTGCCCCCAAAGCCCCAGCCCAGAGTAGTAGCCCTGAAGTCACTGTCAATCTCCATTTGTCTTAGGGGACAGCAAATAGCTCTGTCACTACCAAAAATCCCCAGAGCAAGATCCAGGATGCTGGGGTACTTCACAGAGCAGAGAGCATGACCCTCTACATCCCATAGCTGCAGGAATACTGGGCACCAGTCCTGGAGCCACATTAACTCGCTCTGTGTGATCCAGGGAAGCTGCCTTCTGCTTCTTGGGGCTTAGCAACAGCAGCAACCAATACACAGGCTCAGAGGATCAGATCTGAGACAATGACCTTGTGCATCTCTTAGCACAGGGTACTGGGTGATCACAGCATAGGCTCCAGCATCACCCTTTCATGCCCAGTGAGAAATGTGGTTGTCCCTTCTGTGTCCTGCAGCTGTGAGACTGAGACTGTTGGTGCTTTAATGCCTGGAGTAACTCCCACTCACCAGTGAGACTTTGAAGGCCCTATCCTCTGCTTCAGGTTGGTGGCTATCAGTTCACAATCTCCAGCATTACTGGCATTCTACATGTAAGACCTGGGTCAGGACCCCACTGCATCATGCAGATCTGGGACTGTGACTGATGTTTCTCTAAGTCCAAGGGACACCTGCACTTTCCTGTGGGGCTTAGAAAAGGCCCTACCTACATTCCTCTACTCCAGAACTGCATCTTCTAGTGCACAATCCCAGTGTAACATGTGATCATCATGTGAGACCTGGGTAAAGTACTCTCTGAACCCTGTAACTCTGGGACTCTGTTACAGCTATGTCCCAGCGAGTCTCCCAGGTTTACCCCAAGGGACCTGGGTAAGGATCCTACTGAATACTGAAGTGTGGAGTCTGTGATTCATTGTGTAAGTCCCAGGGATACTTGTACTCATCCATGGGGACTGGGAAAGACCATAACTGAATCCCACTGATTTAGGCTTTCACTGACTAGTACATAATACATAGAATCACCTGTGATCAACCTATGGGATGTGGGTAAAGTATACTCTGGGTCCGGCAGCTCAGGGACAGAGATTGTTGGGTCTCTCTTCTAAAGAGTCAAATGAGTTCTCGCTGTAGCACCTGGGGAGGAATCTATCTGCATTCCATTGATCAAGATCCATGCCTGCCAGTACATAATCCCCAGCATAACCTGTGCATGAAACGTGAGACCTGGGTAAGGTCTCCACTTTATCTTGTAGATATGAAACCATGAATGTTGATTCTCTAAGTCTCAGGAACTCCTGTGCTTCCTCTGCAATCTACTGCTGCAGGCCTATTGCTGCCTGTGCAAAACCTGCAGCATAGTCTAGGTGCTCCCAGGGGACTAGGATAAGGCATCTTTCTGGCCCTATGGCTCTGAGGCTGTGTCTATTAGTACTATATTCCTCAGAGTCACTGGAACCCATCTGATGGGACCTAGGGTACACTCTACCTGTATTAAACTGCTCTAGGCCCACACCTGCAAGCATACAATGCAAAACATAACTTTTATTCACTTTGTGGTATCTAAGCAATGTCCCCCTCACATCCCCTAGTGCTGCAAGCAGAAATTTAGTACCATAGGACCTAGAATAACTAACATCCACAGAGCAGGAACTGGGGGAATTCCTATCCACATTACATAGTTCCAAGGCCACAGCTATTGATGCCACAAGCCTCAGCATCAACTAGGCTGGGTGTGGCAGGTCAAGGGGACAGCCCCACTTTGTCCCACAGCACCAGGAACATGGCTACTGCTATCAAAAACCCTAGTGTGATTGCCACCCAACTCACTCTGACCTGAAGACATACACCTTTGGAAGCCTATATCTGTTTCAAATTCATACTACCTCCACGAAGTTCTGCAGACTGGGCAACTGTAGCACTCATAGACACTGCTGGCTTTGATTACAGCTGAATAAATCACTAGGAGCTTACACTTTGGGGTTCACTGAGAACTAAAGCTAAAACAACTACCTGACACCTCACATTTTATCTGAACAAAATGTCTTTTCTAATGAAAAATACTTCATAAAGAAAAAAGAACTGTTACATCACATACACAGACATCAATGTAGGGATAAAGGAAACAAGAAGAACGTGGGAACTTGACATCTCCAAAAGAATACGACAGTTCTTAAGAATAATAGATGCCGTGGACAGTGTCGTGTAGTAGTGGGTAAAGCCACTGCCTAGCCGGCATCCAATATGGGTGTTGGTTTGTGTCCCAGCTGCTCCACTTTCAACACAGCTCCCTGACAATGGCCTGGGAAAAGCAATGGAAAATGGCCCAAGTGCTTAGACCACTTCTACCCATATGGGAGACCTGGCAGCAGCTCCTGGCTTTGTCCTGGTCCAGCTCTGGCTGTCGTGGCCATCTGGGGAGTGAACCAGAGATGGAAGACTGCGCTTGCCTCAAGCTTCTAATCATAAAGTAATATCGAAGAAGAGAAAATGTTGACTATCCTGTTTTGATCAGTACACATTGTATACATGTATTCAAATAGCACAGTGAAGCCCTTAAATATGTACAATTATTGCTAATAAAATTTTTAAAAGAAATTATAAAAGCAATCCCAGTCATAATATCTACATTAATAACTTCAGATAACTTTATTCAAAGATGTGAAATACTTCTACAGTGCAAAATGAACAACATTGATGAAAGAAATGAAAGAAGACACACAAAACCAGAAAGACCTCAAATGTTCTTGGATTGATATAATTAATATTGTTAAAATGTTTATATTACTCAAAGCAATTTATAGTTTCACTGAAATATCCATCAAACTCCAGTGACATTCTTCTCAGAACTAGACAAAACAATCCAAAAATTCACATGGAAATACAAAAGATCCTGCCTAGCCAAAGCAATCTTTTTTTTTATTTGACAGGTAGAGTTAGACAGAGAGAGAGAGAGAGAGAGAGAGAGAGAGAGAGGCAGACAGAAATGTCTTCCTTCCATTGGTTCACCCCACAAATGGCTGCTACAGCTGGAGCGCTGCACCGATCCAAAGCCAGGAGCCAGGTGCTTCCTCCTGGTCTACCATGTGGATGCAGGGGCCCAAGCACTTGGGCCATCCTCCACTGCACTCCCGGGCCACAGCAGAGAGCTGGACTGGAAGAGGAGCAACTGGGACTAGAACCCGGCACCCATATGGGATGCTAGCGGCACAGGCAGAGGATTAACCAAGTGAGCCACGGTGCCGGCCCCTAGCCAAAGCAATCTTAAACAAAAAGAACAAAGTTAGCTGCATAGAACATCAGATTTCTAGACACATTATATAATGGTTATAACCAAAACAGCATGGTGTTGGCATAAAGACATACACATAGGGGCCGGTGCTGTGGCCTAGTGGTTCACTGCCTGCAGTGTTGGCATCCCATATGGGTGCTGGTTAGAATTCCAGCTGCTCCACTTCTGATTCAGCTCTCTGCTATGGCCTGGGAAAGCAGTGGAAGATGGCCCAAGCTTGGGTTCCTGCACCTGCGTGGGAGACTTGGAAGAAGCTCCAGGCTCCTGGCTTCGGATAGGCACAGCTCTGGCTGTTGCAGCCATTTGGGGAGTGAACCCATGGATGGAAGACCTCTCTGTCTCTGCCTCTGCTTCTCTGTAACTCTGCCTTTCAACTAAATCAATACATCATTAAAAAAAAAAAAGACATATACATAGACCAAAGGAATCGAATGGAGATCCCAGTTACTAACCCAAGCATCTATAGCCAGCTCATCCTCAACAAAAGTGCCCAAAATGTACCCTAGAAAAAGGATAGTCTCCATAATAAAAGGCACTGGCAAAACTGAATATAACTATGTAGAAGATTTAAACTGACTTCTACCTCACACCTTATTTAAAAATCAACTCAGAATTGATCAAAGATTTAAATATTATACATGAAACTATGAAATTACTAGAAGAAAACAGGGGAGACACTTTGGCATAGGCAACGATTTCTTGAATAAGATCCCAGTAGCACATGCAACAAAAGCAAAAATAGACAAATGTGATTATATAAAGCTAAAAAGCTTATTCACAGCAAAGGAAACCATCAACAGGTTAGAGAGACAACCCAAAAACTGGGAGAAAATATCTGCAAACTATGCATCTCACAAAGACTATATAAGGAACTAAAAAAAAACTCAACAATGCAAAAACAATCTCATTAAAAATGGGCAAAAGATCTGAATAGACATTTTTCAGGGAAATGCAAATGAAAACCACAATGGGGTATCATTTCACTAAGTTAGAATGGCTATTATCAAAAAGAAAAAATAACAAATGCTGGGGAGGACATGGAGGAAAGGGAATTCTTAAACATTCTTTGTGGGAATGCCAATTAGTACAGTCATTGTGGAAAACAGTATGGAAGTTCCTCAAAAAGCAAAAAATAAATTTTCCTTACAACCCAGCTATCCCACTTCTGGATATATATCTGATGGAAATTAAATCTATGCATCAAAGAGATATCTGCACTACCATGTTCATGCATCCCTATTCACAACAGCCAAGATATGGAATCAAATCTAGGGATCCATCAATGGATGAATAGATACAGAAAATGGGATACACATATACAATGCAATTTTTTAGTTATAAAAATAATAAAATCTTGATACTTACAGCAAGTGGAACTGGGGATCATTAAGTGAAATATTCAGACACAGAAACACAAATAAAGTATGTTCCCTCTCACATATGGGATTTTTAAAATAGTCTATCTGAACTTAGAATAATGATTACTAGAGGTTAGTGGGGGGAGGTAGAGAGATGTTGGATGATGAATGGCAAAACATGGTCAGAACCAACAAGGTTCAGCATACCAAAGCACAGTGTAGCATGTAAAGTATATAATAATGTATTACATACAATATAAAGAACCTGAAGAGAAAAGCTGGTAGACTCCACACATAAAGAAAAGGTAAGGAAACACAATGGCTACTTGCCTGCTGGCTTTTTTTAAATGTATTTGCTGAAATATCATACTGTACTTCATAAAAATGTACAAGTATTGCATGTTCATTAAAAATGCTTTTTAAAATAATCCAAAAGGGATGTACTGGGTAAAACCACAGCCTGCAATATTGGCATCCCATATGGGTGCCAGTTTGAGTCCCAGCTACTCCAGTTCCATTCCAGCTCCCTGTTAATGTACCTGGGAAAGCACTGGAAGATGGCCCAAGTGCTTGGGCTCCTGTATCCATGTGGGAGACCCAGAAGAATCTCATGGATCCCAGCTTTGGTCTGGCCCAGCCCTGGCCTTTGCAGCCATTTGGGAAGTGAACCAGTGGATAGGAGATCAATCTCGTTCTCTCTCCCTCCCTCTCCGTAACTCTGCCTTTCAAATAAATACATAAATCTTAAAAAATTATTCAAAAATGTTTGTGGAAAATGCAACTTAAAGATGAATTTATTTTCATGCAATTTTTTTTTGAAATCCATGCAATTTTTCCATAATACACATTTTTTATGGACTTTTGAAAACTCCTCTTATATGCAATGGAATATTATTCAGCCTTAAAAGGAAGGAAATTCTGACACATATTAGGATATGAATGAACCTTGAGGAAACTATGCTAAGTGAAATAAGCTGATCACAATAGGACAAATACTCCATAATCACACTTGTATGAGTTATCTAAGGTAGTCATAATCACAGAGACAGAAAGCAGGTTAGTTCTCAGGGACTAGAAGGAGGGGGAAATGGGGAATCATTCAATGAGTATGAAGTTTCAGTTTTGCAAGATGAAAAGAGTTCTGGAGATTGGATACACAGCAATGTGTGTGCTTAACACTACTGACCTTTAAACTTTAAAATGGTTAAGATGATAAATTTTACATTATGTATACTTTATCAAAATATTAATAAAACAGGGCAGAGAGTGTATTAGTCAATTTCCATTACTATAATGAAATTCCTGGGACAGGCTAGCTTTATAAAGGTAACAGTTTTATTTACGTAGCATTCTTCCTTGACTCCTTCTCATAATGCAAAATCAATTCATTCCATCTGCACTAGTCCCAAAGTCTTAGGTATTCTTTTATCACTCAGAAGTCCAAGGCCTAAATTTCAAAGGGCACTCAAGGCAAACTCTTTTAGCAATGAGCCTCTGTAAAGCCAAAAATATATTACATACTTCAAAGATAACAATGTCAGGACAGAGATAGGATAAATATTCTTATTCTAAAGTGAGGAATAGGAAATATGAAGGGCTATACAGCCCAAGAAGAATAAATTATAGCAGGGCATACATTAAATTCTCAATCTTCAAGTATGGCATCTTGCACAAAATGTGAGAGGTGTACCCTCAAGGATCTGGGCAGCCCTGTCCTTACGGCTTTTCTGATCACTACTCACATGGTTGCTCTCTGGAGCTGTACATGGATGTGGGCAGCTTTCCTGTGTGTATGTGTTGCTTGTTCTACCACTTTACTAAGCATATACCTCCATGGCTCCACTAGGCATCATCCTATTAGGTGCTCTCTTCAGAGGCTCTGACCCCCTGGCAAATTTCTGCTTGATTTGCCAGGATTTCTTTTTGAAATCTCGATAGAAATCACCTTAACCCCATAACTTTTTCACACCTCCAGAACTAGCACCACAAGGTCCCTGAAATGTTCTACCCATGGCATGAGCAGCATCTAGGCTTCTTTAAACCATGGCTGCAGCAAAGGATGGAACTACCAAGGAGCACTTTGCTGACAAATGCAGGGAAATGTACCCCAAGGCAGTCCTGGGAAGTGAGCCTCTGGAAAGCATCCTAGGTTCCACAAAATACTTCTACCCTTTCAGACTGTTAGGCATATGATGGGAGGGGTAGCGCAGCTTTCTGAGATGCACTTGAGGTCTCGATTCTATTGTCATGCCAATTAGCACATGGGTCACTTTTATCCACACTAATCTCTTTTGCAAGCAGCTTTGGACGTCCCTTTCTGTTGCAGACATGCTTTTTTACCATGTGAATTTTCCAGATCTTTCCACTCTGCTTCCTTTTGCTCTAGGTCTCACTGTCAATTTGACTAAAAGTAGCCAGTAATTCACAGACAGAATACTTGGCTGTTTTGAAATTTCTTTGGTATAATAGATTGGTCCATTACTTAAGTTTGGCTTTTCACAATGTCTTAGGCCATGGACACAGTGAAGCCAGGTGTTTTACCATGGTGTGGCAAGGGTGACCTTTAGCCTGATTTCCAATAGAATTGCTATTTGCATCAGCATTCTGGTCATGATCACTTACACAATCTCTAAGACATTCTTTTTCTTCCCTACTCTTATTGTCTTCTACTGAAACTTCACCAGAATTGCCCATAATGCTACACTTATAGCACTCTGTGGTTTTTCTAGCCTTCTCCAAACTTCCAACCTCTTCCCATCGACCAGTCTCCCACATGGGTGCAGGGCCCCAAACACTCGGGCTGTCTTCCACTGCTTTCCTAGGCCATAAACAGAGAGCTGGATCAGAAGAGGAACAACTGGGACACGAACCAGCACTCATATGGGATGCCAGCACTGCAGGCAGAAGCTTAGCCTACTATGCCACAGTGCTGGCCCTGTCCTGCCCAAATATTGACTGGCTTCATCAATATTGGAGGAGTAACCAACACAACAACCCCTTCTCCTTCGTCTTCAGGTGGGTAAGTTAAAACGATAGTCTCTCTTCAGGAATAAAGAAAGAACACAGGAATATAAGAACACTGATACAGCAACAGTTTTCAAAGTTTGAGGTCATGCACACATGAAGATGGATTTTAGGTACACCCTTAAAAAACCAGGTCTCCTCCCTGCTACCAGTACTCCTAATTTTTCTCTTTATGGAAAATTTCAGAGGGCATGGAATCTATGAGCTAAGAATTAAGCCTTCTTTAAATTCAGCCTGGGAGGATGTATTTTTGTTCTAAAGAAGGTTTGATCTCAACTATAATCTCTACTACACTCTATGATCTCTATACAGGAAAAGTTCTCATGTCATGTTGTCACAAAAAGCTTTTAAATAGTGCTTTTCTTATAGGCAACTACCTTCACCCTTTTAGTTACACTCCTTAATTTTGCTTGTGCCTACTCTTGTTAGGAGCTTCCTGAATTTCCCTCTATACTACCCATTATCTTAGCTTTTGTACCTTCCTGTTAATTTTTCATTTGTCCAATCATTAATTTGACCTTGATTTTGACTTTGGATTTTGCATTCATTTATTCATACAAAAACATTGAACATATTCTGTGTGTCAAGCCTTCCCAACTCTGGTAACTCCACTGCCTATTTCAGTTTTTATGATCTCAGGAAAGAAATTCCTTCTTCTAATTTGGCACTAATAAATATCTTCAATCTAGTTAGTGCCACTCCTAAAGCACCATTCTCCTCTCCCTACCCTCGAATTCAGCTTCCTTGCTTAGGGCTTGTAAGTCTCCCCATCTGAAGGGTTACTCTTGTTCTCAAGATCCTCAGCCATTTCTTGACACCATTTTATCGATGGACAGATAACTCCAACTCAAAGTGAACCACTTTTTAGATATCAGGTAGCTAATGCTGCATAACAAACCACCCCAAAACTCAGTGACTTAAAACAGCAATCACTACTTATTATAACACATTATGCGTGTGTCAGCTAGGGTTCTGTTCTAGACTGTGAAGACTGAGGCACCCAAGGTGAGGCAGCTATGTTCCGTATGTCCCTCATTCTTTTGCTAGGTTTAGGCATATTCTTCTCAAGGGAAGCCATAAACACAAGAATGAGTGATTCCAATTCTGTGAGCACATTTCAAAGCATACTACAAACTAAAGTAATTAAAACAGCATGGTACTATCATTAAAAAACTGACACATAGATTAATGAAACAGAATAGAAATCCCAGAAATTAATCTACACACATACAGCCAACTGACTTCTGACAAAGTACCCAGACCATACATTGGAGAAGGGATAATCTCTTAAATAAATAGTTTTGGGAAAACTGGATGTATATATGTAGAGGAATGAAATTAGATCCATACTTCTCACCATATACAAATATCAACTCAAGATGAATAACAGACCTAGATTTAAGAAATGAGACTGTGAAGTTGTTGGAAGAAAATTATAGGAAACAGCAAAAGCTGTGTTAAGAGGGAAGTTTATAGCAATTGGTGCCTGTATCAAGAAATTAGAAAGGCATCAAATAAATGAGATATCAATATATCTCAAGGACCTAGAAAAATAACCATTAACCAAACCCCAAATTGGTAAGAGGAAAGAAATAATTAAAATTAGAGAATAAACAAAACTGAAACAAAAAATACAAATGATGAGTGAACTAAATAGATGGTTTTTTGAAAAAATAAACAAAATTGATGTACCATTGGCCCAACTAACCAAAAAAAAAAAAAAAAGAGGGAGAAGAAGACACAAATCAATGAAATTAGAGATGAAAAAGGAAATGTAACAACAGATACCAAAGAGATAAGAAGAAACATCAGGAATATACTACAAAGAGCCGTATGCCAACAAATTGAGAAACCTAGAAGAAATGGATGGATTCCTGGACAAATACCATCTATCAAAACTGAGTCATAAAGATATAGAAAACCTGAACAGATCAATAACCAAGACAGAGATTGAATCAATAGTATAGACCCTTCCAACAAAGAAAAGCCCAAGACTGGATGGCTTCACTGCTGAATTTTAGGGGACATTTAAAAAAGAACCAATTCCAATTCTTCTCAAGTTATTCAAAATAATTGAAAGGGAGGGAATCCTCCCAAACTGTTTCTATGAGGCCAGCATCACCTTCATTCCTAAACCAGAAAAAGATACAACAGAGAAAGAGAACTATATCCTTGATGAACATAGATGCAAAATCCCCAACAAAATACTGGATAATTGACTCCAACAAAACAAGAGAAAGATCATTCACCCAGATCAAATGGGATTTTTCTCTGATATGCAAAGATGCTTCAACATTCACAAATCACTCAATGTGATACTTCATATTAACAAACTGAAGAACAAAAGCTATATGATTATCTCAATAGATACAGAGGAAACATTTGATAAAATACAACAGTGTTTCATTCTGAAAACCTTAAGCAAATTGGGTATACAAGGAATATTCCCCAACACAATCAAGGAAATTTATGAGAAACTCAAATCCAGCATCTTACTTTTTTTTTTTACTGGTTTGTGGAAATTCATCCTTTTTTAATTTAATTTAATTTAATTTAATTTAATGAACATAAATTTCCCAAGTACAGCTTATGGATTACAATAGCTTCCCCCCCATAACTTCCCTCCCACCCACAACACTCCCCTCTCCCACTCCCTCTCCCATTCCATTCACATCAAGATTAACTTTCAATTATCTTTATATACAGAAGATCAATTTAGCATATATTAAGATTTCAACAGTTTGCACCCACACAGAAACACAAAGTGTAAAATACTATTTGAGTACTAGTTATAGCATTAATTAAACACCTAAGAGTAATTGTGTATTAATTACAGAGTTCAACCAATAGTTTTAAGTAGAACATAAAAAATACTAAAAGGGTAAAGTATTAAGTTCTTTTTGTTTGTTTGTTTGTTTTTTATATAGTTATTTTTTATTTAATAAATGTGAATTTACAAAGTGCAACTTTTGTATTGTTGTGGCTTTCCCCCCCACCTCCCTCCCTCCCGCGGCCCTCCCCTCTCCCACTCCCTCTCCCATCCCGCCCTTCATCGAGTTTCATTTTCAAGTACCTTCATATACTGAAGATCAACTTAGTATATACTAAGCAAGGATTTCAACAGGCTGCACTCACACAACCACACAAGGATAGGGTATTGTTCGACTAGTAGTGTTGTTTTTAAGTTTCATAGTCGAACACATTAAGGACAGAGATCCTACGTGGGGAGCATGTACCCAGTGACTCCCGTTGTTGATTTAACAATTGGCACTCTTATTTATGGCGTCAGCAATCACCCAAGGCTCTTGTTATGAGCTGTCTAGGCTATGGAAGCCCCTTGAGTTCACTGACTCTGAACTTGTTTAGTCAAGGCTGTATCACAGTGGAGGTTCCTTCCTCCCTTCAGAGAAAGGCGCCTCACTCCTTGATGGCCTGTTCCTTCTGCTGGGGTCTTGTTCACCAGGATCTTTCATTTAGATTGTTTTTTGCCACCGTGTCATGGCTTTCCATGCCTGTGAGACTCTCATGGCAGCATCTTACTTAAAGGGGAAAAGTTGGAAGTGTTCCCATTAAGATATGGAACCATACAAGGATGTGCACTCTCACCCCTGCTATTCAATATAGTCCTGGAAGGTTTAGCCAAAGCCATTAGGCAAGAAAAATAAATCAAAGGGATTCAAATTGGGAAGGAGGAAGTCAAGCTATCCCTATTTAGAGATGACATGATTCTATGAATAGGGAATCCACAAGACTCTACTAAAAGACTATTGGAATTCAGAAAAGAGTTTGGTAAAGTGGCAGGATATAAAATAAACACACAAAAATCAATAGTCTTTGTATACACAGACAATGCCATGGCAGAGAATGAACATTCTAAGATCAGTCCCATTTGCAATAGCTACAAAAAAACAACTAAATACCTTGGAATAAATATTGTAAAGCTTTATTTATTTATTTAAAAGGCAAAGTTATAGACAGAGAGAATGAGAGAGAGATCTTCCATCTGGTGATTCACTCCCCAAATGGCTATAATGGCCAGAGCTGGGTTGGTCTGAAGCCAGGAGCCAGGAGCTTTGTCTAGGTCGCCCATATAGGTGCAAGGACCTAAGCACTTGGGCCATTTTCTGCTTTCCCAGGCACATTATCAGGGAACTGGATCAGAAGTGGATCAGCTAGGATTCAAAATGACACCATATGGGATGCTGGCACTACAGGCAATGGCTTTACCCACGACACCACAATGCTGGTCCTCCTTGGAATAAATTTAACCAAGGATGTCAAAGATCACTATTATGAAAATTACAAAACATTCAAGGAATAAACAAAAGAAGACACCAAAAAAGGAAAAATGGTCCATGTTTGTAAACTGGAAGAATTCACATCATCAAAATGTCCATACTACCAAAGGCAATTTACAGATTCAATGTGATATTAATCAAAATACCAACAACATTCTTTTTGGATCTAGAAACAAAAATGCTAAAATTCATATGGAAATACAAGGGACCCTGAATAGCTAAATCAGTATTTTTTATTTTTATTTATTTATTTTTAAAATTTTTTTGACAGAGTGGACAGTGAGAGAGAGAGACAGAGAGAAATGTCTTCCTTTTCCGTTGGCTCACCCCCCCCAATGGCTGCCGCGGCCGGCGCACCGTGCTGATCTGAAGCCAGGAGCCAGGTTCTTCTCCTGGTCTCCCATGCGGGTGCAGGGCCCAAGGACTTGGGCCATCCTCCACTGCACTCCTGGGCCACAGCTAGAGCTGGCCTGGAGGAGGGACAACCGGGACAGAATCCGGTGCCCCGACTGGGACTAGAACCCGGTGTGCCGGCGCCACAGGCGGAGGATTAGCCTATTGAGCCACAGCGCCGGCCTGCTAAATCAGTCTTAACACAACAAAAAGAAAGCCAGAGACATCACAAAAACAAATTTAAGACATACCACAGGGCACTTATACTCAAAATAGCCTGGTTCTGGCAAAAAATTACACGTGTAGACTTTTGGAATAGAATAGAAGCTCCAGAAATCAATCCATACATCTACAACCAACTTATCTTTGACAAAGGAGCTAAAGTGAATCCTTGGAGCAAGAACAGTCTCTTCAACAAATGGTGCTGGGAAAACTGGATCTCCGCATGCACAAATATGAACAAGACCACTACCTTACACCTTACACAAAAATCCACTCAAAATGGATCAAGGACCTATATCTATTACCCAATACCATCAAATTACTAGTGATCATTGAGGTAACTCTCCAAGACACTGGAATAGGCATAGACTTCTTGGAAAAGATTCCAGATGTACAGGAAATGAAAGTCAACATTGATAAATGGGATTATATCAAGTTGAGAAGCTTCTCTATCACACACACACAAAAAAAACAAACATTCAGCAGAAAGACAACCAAAAGAATGGGATAATATATTTTGCAAACTATGCAGCTGATAAAGAATTAATATCAAGAATCTATAAAGAATTCACGAAACTCAAACAACAACAAAACAAACAATCCAGTTAAAATAGGGCCAAATACTTGAACAGTCATTTTTCAAAAGAGGAAATTCAAATAGCCAACAGACACATGAAAAATGCTCAGGATTACCAGCCACCAGGGAAATGCAAATCAAAACCACAATGAGGTTTCATCTCACCCCAGTTAGAATGGCTTCCATACAGAAATAAACAAATAACAAATGCTGGCAAGGATGGGTGGAAAAGGGTACCCTAATCCATAGTTGGTGGAAATGTAAATTGGTACAACTACTGTGGAAGACAGTATAGAGATACCACAGAAATCTGAATATAGACCTACCATATGACCCAGCCATCCCACTCCTGGGAATTTATCCAAAGGAAATGAAATCAGCATATGAAAGAGTGATATGTACCCTCATGTGTATTGCAGCTCAATTCATAATAGCTAAGATATGGAATCAACCCAGATGTCAGTCAAGTGGAGACTGGATAAAGAAATTATGGTATATATATATGCTATGGAATACTACACAGTGGTAAAAATAAATGAAATCCTGTCATTTGCAACAAAATGGGTGTAACTGGAAACCATTATACTTGGTAAAATAAGCCAATATCAAAAAGGCAAACGCCATATGTTCTCTCTAATCTGTGGTAACTAATAGAGTGCCTAAAAAGTAATCTATGGGAGTAAAATTGATACTTTGTGATGGGATGATTTTGAATATCCTTTATGTTAACACATAAGGAACAATGTTTTGTTTGTTTGTTTTTGTGTTTGTGTTTTTTCTTCATACTATTAGTTGAACTCTCTACTTCCTGTAGGGTTAATCTTTTAAGTATAAAATTATCTGAAAATATATCTTCAAAAAAAAAAAACAAGAATTGGAGCGGGAGGAAGAAGTGTGAGAGTATGGGTGAGAGGGAGGTAGGGTGGGAAGAATCACTATGTTCCTAAATTTGTATATATGAAATGCATGAATCTGTACTCCTTAAATAAAATTTAAAAATAAAATAATAATAATAATAATAAAAGGAAAAGGTAAAGGAACTACTTTAAGACATTAGTGTAGTAATGGATTCCTGCACAGGCAACAAAAGCAAATCTAGACAAATGGAATTATATCAAATTCAGAAGCTTCTGCACATAAAAGGAAATCATCAATAGACTGAAGAGACATCCAACAGAATTTGAAAAATATTTGCATTCTACCTATTCACAAAAGATTAATATCCAGAATATATTAGGAACTCAAAAAATTCAACAACAACAGTACATTAAGAAATGGGCTATGGACCTCAATAGACAGTTCTAAAAAGAAGAAATACAAATGGCTAACAAACAGATGATAATATGCTCGGCATCACTAGCCACAAGGGAAATGCAAATCAATAACACAATCAGATATCCCCTCATCCTGTCAGAATGGCTATCATGCAAAAGACAGAATAACAAATTCTTACAAGGATGTGGAGACAGGGGAACTCTTAGATACTGCTGGTGGGAATGTAAATCAGTGCAGCTACTGTGGAACACAGTATGAAGATTTCTTTAAAAACTGGAAATAGACTTGCCATATGATCTAGCAATCCTGCTACTGGATATATACCCAAAAGACATGAACACACTGTATCAAAGAGGTATCTACACCACCATGTTTATAGCACTGTTTATAGCAGCAGTGTTCACAATAGCCAAAATATGGAATCAATAAAGGTGTCCATAATTAGATGAATGTGTAATGAAAATGTGGGGTGTGTGTGTGTGTGTGTGTGTATATATACATATATATATATATATGGCTACAAAAATTAAAGTTCTAACATTTATATCAAAATGGTTGCAACTGGAGGACATTATGTTCAGTGAAATAAGTTGGACACAGAAAGGCAAATATCACATGTTCTCCCTTATACAAATAATACATGTTCTCCCTTATACAAAAAAGTTCAAAGGAAGAGAAATGCCTGTAGGTATCAGTTTTATTGAAAATATAGTGTTTTGTCAAGCTTTGTTTTAAATCTTTGTTAGTCAAATTGTTAAGAATAATACACTACTAGTTTTACTGATTTGTGACTATCAAAATTTACTGTGTATGAGTCAAATTTTCATTTGATTATAATTTATAACACTTACCTATATTACTATTGAACTATGGTCTTTTTACTTGTTTTTTGTTTAGCTGTTTGATTGGTGGAGGATTAATTCTTTTGAGTATAATGTAAATTAAAAATGTATTATCTCAAAATTAAAATTATTCTCCACAGGAGTTTTAAAAAATATTTGTTGATTTCAGGGCTGGCGCCGCGGCTCACTAGGCTAATCCTCCACCTAGCGGCGCCGGCACACCGGGTTCTAGTCCCGGTCGGGGCGCCGGATTCTGTCCCGGTTGCCCCTCTTCCAGGCCAGCCCTCTGCTGTGGCCAGGGAGTGCAGTGGAGGATGGCCCAGGTGCTTGGGCCCTGCACCCCATGGGAGACCAGGAAAAGCACCTGGCTCCTGGCTCCTGCCATCGGATCAGCGCGGTGCGCCGGCTGCAGCGAGCCGGCCGCGGCGGCCATTGGAGGGTGAACCAACGGCAAAGGAAGACCTTTCTCTCTGTCTCTCTCTCTCACTGTCCACTCTGCCTGTCAAAAAAAAAAAAAAATATTTGTTGATTTCAAAGACAGTGACAAGGTGTGCTGGGGGCGAGGTCTTCCAGAGCCCAGAATTGCATCTGGATCTCTCATGTGCATGGCAGGGACCCACATGCTTGGGCCATCATCTGCTACCTTCTCACGTACTTTAGTAGGAAGTTGGATCAAAAGTGGAGGAGCCAGGACTTCAACAGGCACTCTTAAATGGGATGCTGCTGTCCCAAGCAACAACTTAACATGCTGTGCCACAAGACAAGCACCATGTGAAAATTTTTCAAGATTCTATGTCACATTTGCTATATCCCATTGGGCAAACCATGTTACATGGCTAAGTTCAGGGATAAGGAATTACGCACCACCTATGTCAGAAAGGATTGCAAAGTTACATGGTAAACAGGATGGATGCAGGGAGAAGTAGAGAATATGAGCCATTGGTACAGTCTCTTTACATTTCTTATCCTACATGCTTTATTTCTGTTGTAATCTTAGGTTGCATCTATGTATCTACCCAAATCTGACCCCAGTTTTCTGTATCTTTCTGATGTTATAAAAGATGTCTTTGGGTGAATTTTCTCTTAATTTGCATTTAGGCTGCTCAAATTCAATTTGCCTACCTCACAGTCATATTCACATAACTGTCCTACATAGTGAAATGCTAAGATCTAGTACAACTATATTCTTGTTTTTTATTTTTATTTATTTTTTTAAAAGATTTATTTATTTGAAAGTCAGAGTTACGCAGAGAGAGGAGAGGCAGAGAGAGAGAGAGAGAGAGAGAGAGAGAAGGACTTGGGCCATTTTTTTACTGCTTTCCCAGGCCATAGCAGAGAGCTGGATCAGAAGTGGAGCAGCCGGGTCTCGAACTGGTGCCCATATGGGATGCTGGCGCTTTGGGCCAGGGTATTAATTCACAGTGCCACAGCACCAGCCCCTCTTGTTTTTTTTTTTTTATGACTTATTTATTTGAAAGTCAGAGTTACACACAAAGAGAAGGAGAGGCAAATACAGAGAGGTCTTCCATCCACTGGTTCATTCCCCAACTGTCTCTAATGGGCAGAGTTGCACTGATTCGAAGCCAGGAGCCAGAAGATTCTTCCGGATATCCCATATGGGTGTAGGGGCCCAAGCACGTGGACCTTCATCTACTGCTTTCCCAGGCCATAGCAGAGAGCTGGATTGGAAGAGGAGCAGCCAGGACTAGAACTGGGGCCCATGTGGGATGCTGGCGCCTCAAGCCAGGGCTTTAACCTGCTGTGGTCAGCCCCCACCCCGCAACTATATTCTTAAGACAAATGAAACTGAAGATTAATAAGAAGTTTGTGAAATATTATTAGAAGACAATGGATGAATAGTCTAGATATAAATTTTTAAAATCATTTCATATGCTATTTGACTAGTTAGATGGTCTTTGCCCATGTCTATGTCTTAATGATGTATGCCTAACTTATAATGGGTTAGTATTATCATGTTGTATGTAGAGAACCCTTTTTCACACTAAAAATACTTGCTGTCAATGATACAATGAATGCCTTGATAGTGCATGGTCAATTGGGTGTCCTTTACCACTTCAAGAACTGATTTTTAAGCAATCAATGGCAGCTCATTTTTCAAGTCCCAGGGTTATTATTTTAGCTAAAAACAGAAAGAAATTGCAAAGATATTGTAATTGATTTGCTGGTAAGTTTAGAGCTGCTCTAAGTGATGTGTCGGGTTTATATGGCTCCCTGTGCCTTCTACCAGCTAGAATTATCCACTTAGTTCCCAGTGCATTAGATTGGTAGCATGATTGAATGTCTTCAAATGTAGTTTGTCTTCCATCTACATCTCACTACCAGTAAAGGGTTAGATGTTTTTAGATGATAATTACTGCCACTTGAGATCTTGGAATCCACATATCTACTCACTGGTTCACTGGTATTCTACTACCAGAAGCCAAGTATTTTGGATACCTGGGAGGAAAGAGTCATTGTTAAGTTTTTCCCACATTATTCTGTAAACAAATGAAATAATTTCAGAGCACTTTATAATTTGCAAAATACTATCAAAACATGTTCCAATTCTCTTATTACTTTTTCATCTTTTTTGCTGTTTAGAATGGTAAAGATAACAAAATCCTTATTTGTCCACAAATGAGTGTCAACTACTCTTCACCACTGGTCTGTTGTTCCTAAATGCCATCTTTAATTAAAATGCTGAAGTTGCAATATTTACTGAGTAACAACACTCCTCTTATGTATTTACTCTCTTTGTATGTGTGCATTTCTATAAATAATAAAAGCTTCATAAGGCAAAACAACCACAATTCCCTGATTGAAACCCTTTTATTTTGCCCTTTAATTAAAATCTTACTCTATTCAAGTCCAGTGAATTTTGAGTCAATTTTTCTTCTCTCTTGAATTTTAAATGATAAAGAGACACATTCAGTGGGAATGTTCTTTGAATTTAGTCTTCATAAGTGTCCAGTGCTATTATGATCCATAGTCTTGCACAGATGCTTAGAAAAATTGTTAGTCATTAGAACAAATTCCTCCATTTGTTAAAATCACTTTTTATCCCTTTAAGATGTTGCTATAAAATCTCTTCTGAGTTTTTATGTTTCTGAAGTTCTTAAAGATCTATTTATGTATTTATAATGCAGAGGGAGGGAGGGAGGGGGACAGAGAAGGAGGGAGGGAGAGAGGGGGAGGGAGAGAGGGAGAGGGAGAGAGAGAGAAGGAGAAGGGGGAAGAGGGGGAGTGAGAAAGAAAGAGAGGGAGAGGAGAGGGAGGGGAGAAGGAGAAAGAGAGGGAGAGAGGGAGAGAGGGAGAGAGGGAGAGAGGGAGAAACACTAGCTTTAAAACCATTGGTTCATTCCCCAAATGGCTGCAACAGCCAAGTGTGGGCCAAGCTGAAGGCAGGAATGAGGAATCCATCCTGGTCTTCCACATGGGTGGCAAGGGGCCATCTTCTGTTGCCTTTCCAGGAACATTACCAGGAAGCTGGATTGGAAGCAGAGTAGCCAGTACGCTGTTATGGGATGTTGGCTTCACAAGCAGCCACTTAACCCACTGCGCCACAATGCCAGCCCCATTTCCTTGAATTTTTAAAGATATTTTGTAAGAAAGAGACAGACATGCTAGGGGTCCCCAGCCCTTTTTATTTTTACTTTCAAGCAGATCTGTGTTAAAGAAAACTCACTGCTCCATGTGACACACTCAATAGTTCCATAGAAACATAAGCAAACTTGGCAATCCAATTTATGCCCATTACATTAGACCAGAGTTTATATTTTAGCTAATACTTTGCTTTTAAGAGGCTGTATGATATGGTAGCCACATCCCTGACCTTGACTCAGTGGATGCCAGGATCATCTCTCCAAGGTTTGATAATCAAAAATGTCTCTAAATGTTATGGGAAAGCAGGGGGTAGGGTGAGGTGGCGGGGGCAATGTTTCTTCCAACTGCGAACCGCTGGCTTAAATATATTAAGCAGGTTCCTAATCTCAGGTTTTATATTTTTAAAGGGGGAAAGCTTTGGTTTGTTCATTTTTGTTCAAATCTTCAACGTGTGATCATTCTCTGTTACTAAGACTACAGGTTCTGTGCTACGCCTGGAGCGAATTGTTCATCTGAGAAGAGACCACCTACTTACCAGGCTTACTGTGTGCTATTTATGCTATTAAGTGCTACTTATGCTGCATATTATCCCATTTAGATCTTCTCTCTTTCCCATCTGAAGAAGCTGAACAATTTCCTGGGAACTTTTTATCCCAATAAAGCCAATGTTCTAGGCCTCTAAAATCTCTAAACTATTCTTACAATCTTTGCTATGCTCACTTTGTGATCTTGAGAAACTTATTCAATTTCAAAGTGCCTTAGTTTGGTCAATGGTGTTATTATTATTATTATTACTATCCATAGAAACTACAGCTTCATAAATTTAGTAAATAGAGAGGGATTCCAGATCGCTGAATATAGATGCCCTGTTCTCGCCTCTGTCAAAGAGAACCATAATAGCAAATTAAGAATCATGTTTCCAGGAAACTTACTAAGAGAAGACTTATGTAATAAAGACACAGGAATGCTAAACAGCACATAGACCCAGAAAGCCAACATAAAGAGAAACAAAGCACATTGCAACTCCTACCCAGGCTCCCAGAAAACTCTACAACTCCCATCATTGCTGGAGATGGGCAGCCATAATGATAGGAGAATTCCACAGTCCCCACATGCTTTACATCCAGTCTGGAAAGCTGTCTGGGATCTGAGCAACCATTTTGCTCCAGAAAAGTATCCCAAACTGCCTCACCCCTTAGCCCAAGCCCCAGACCCAAGCTGCTACAGCACAGCTACTACTGGACTCCATTGTCTTAGGGGCCAATAGGCAGCCCTGTTGCCTCCAGAAATCCCTGGAACCAGCACAGCTCACAGGGCAGAAGGCAGACTCCTCTGTATCTGACACTTTGAGATTGCTGTTGCTAAGCCCCAGATTCATGCTTGCTGTCTCTGTGATCTAGGGAAGTGCCCCCTCTGCTGCTTAGGGCTCAGTTCCAGCAGCAGCCTATAAAGAAGACCTAGCAGACCTGAGCAATCCTCTTCCACATCTGGCTCAGGGCTCTGGACGGCCAGGGCATAAGCGCCACTGTGACCCTTGAATAGCCAGCCCCTGTGAGACCTGGGGGATGGCCCCTTCTGTGTCCTGTAGCTCTGGCACTACAATCCCCAGAGTAATCTACACTCTCTGGTGGCACCTGGGAAACACCTATCTGCATTCCTCTGCCAAAGGCCTGTGTTTTCCTTTGTAAAATCCCCAGATAACCTGAACTCTCCCCATGGGACCTAGGTAAGGACCCTGCCATGTCTTGCAAGTCTGTGCTTCTGACTGTTCATTCCGTAAGTCTCAGGGACACCTGCATTTGCCCCATGGGATGTGGGGAAGGTCCTATCTGCATGTCATTGCTGCAAGCCTGCCCCTTCAGGTACACAATCTTCAATGTACCCTAGGCTCATCCTCTGACATGGATAAAGAGATCACCATGTCCTGCAGCTCTGAGGTTGTGACTGTTGACTGTTGGTTCTATAAACCCTGGGGACAACCTTCATAGCATAACCAGAACTAACCCAGTTGGACTAGGTAGTGCCCCACCATGTTCAGCAGCTCTGGTATTGTGACTATTGATACTTCATTGAGCAGTGCTACCTGCATTTGTGCCATGGGACCTACAAAAGGACCAATCTACATTCAGCTGCTCCAGGCCCATGCCTGTCAGTGCACATTCCACAGCATAACCTGTGGTTGATCCAGCAGACATGGATAAGGTCCCCTTCACATCTTCCAGTGCCAGGACTGTGGATGTTGGTGCTGTATATTTCTGCATTACTCGCACACATCCAGTAGGATCTGGGGAATGTCCCAGCCACATCCCACAGTTCCAGAACCACAGATAGCAGCACCACAAGCTCTGACATCATCATCATCCATGCTTGCTATCAAGATTCCAGTATTGTCCTCTTTGTATCCCACAGCACCAGGAATGTGGTTGCTGCAATCACAAATCCAGTGTAATTGACACTCAACTCTGTGGGGCCTGAAGAAACACACCTTTAGAAGCCAACATCCACTACAAAATCATATCACTCTCTTCAGATTAGATAATTGCAGCACTCACAGACACTGCTGATGTTGTTGACAGCTGAAGAAATCACAGAGTTTACACTTCTAGGCTGACCTAGAAGCAAAGTCAAAGCAATTTTCCAGCTTATATCCTATATCCTATAAAAATGCAAAAGTAGGACACAGTGGGTTAAAGCTCTGGCCTGAAGCGCAGGCATCCCCTATGGGCACCGGTTCTAGTCTTGGCTGCTCCTCTTCTGATCTGGTTCTCTGCTATGGCCTGGGATAGCAGTAGAAGATGGCCCAAGTCCTTGAGCCTCTGCACCCACATGGGAGACCTGCAAGAAGCTCCTGGCTCCTGGCTTCGGATCGACACAGCTCCAGCCATTGCAGCCATCTGGGCAGTGAACCAGCGGATGGAAGACCTCTCTCTCTGTCTCTACCTCTCTCTGTAACTCTGTCTTTCAAATAAGTAAAATAAATCTTTAAAAAAAGAAGAGATGATCATTATTTAAAAATAAATGCAAAAGTATTTTCCACTGAACCTACTCCATAAAGAAGCAACTATTACACCAGACATACGTATAGGCATCAATGCAGGGACACATGAGGTACGTAGAGACAAGGAAGCATGACACTTCTGAAGGAACACAATAGCTCTCCAGAAATAATGATTTGAAGGAAATCTATAAAATGCCTGAAAAAGACTTCAAGATAATGATCCTAAATAAACTCAGTGAGATGAAAGTGAATACATATAGACAATTCAAAGAAATAGGAAAGCAATACATTATATGAATGAGAAATTCAACAGAGATGGAAATCATTAGAAAGAGTCTGGGATACCATTAAGCAGTCAGTTATCTGCATTATGCTGTTTTCCCAGGTGCATCAGCAGGGAACTGGATCAGACGTGGAACAGCCGGGATTCAAACTGGTGCTCCAATATGGGATGCCAGCATTGCAGATGGCAGATTAATTTTCTGCACCACAATGGTATATGCAGTGTGATATGGACATGCAGATACAGGAAAATCAAGGGACCCTAACCAAAGTCAACCGTAAAGGATCTTATCCATGGTCTATTATAAAAGACAAAGTGACAATCTTCAAGAGTGAGAGAAGGGGGCAGTGCTGTGGTGCAGTAGGTTAGGCCTCTGCCTGCGGTGCTGGCATCCCATATGGGTTCCGGTTAATGTTCTGGCTGCTCCTCTTCTGGTCCAGCTTTCTGCTGATGGGCTGGGAAGGCAGTGGAGGACGGCCCGAGTGCTTGGGTCCCTGCACCCTCTTTGGGGATCTGGAGGAGACTCCTCTCCTGGCTTTGGATCAGTCCAGCTTGGAACGTTGCAGCCATTTGGGGAGTTAACCCATGGATGGAGGACCACTCTCTCTGTCTGTGACTCTGCCTCTTGAATAAATAAATAAGTTTTTAAAAGAGAGAGAGAGAGAAAAGCATCAAATCAAATACAAAGGAAAACATGTTAGACTAACAGGACTATTCTCAGCAGAAATCTCACAAGCCAGTAGAAAATGGGATGGTATATTTAAGGTCTTAAAAGGAAAAAATGGCCAACCAAGAATACTATATCCATCAAAGCTCTCATTTATAAATGAAAGATAAATAAGATATTGCCCAGGCAAGCAAAAACTGACGAAATTTATCACCACCAGAACAGTTCTATAAGAAATCCTTAAAGGAGTCCTACATTACAAGCAAGCAAGTCATAAAAAGCATCCTGAAAACATGAAAAAAAAAAAAACCCTCACTAACAGACCAGACATACAAAAATAAAAGAGTAGAGACTCACAACTTACCATGACTAAAAACTACCAAAACACAAATATAAATAATTAGTAAGCAGCCAGTAAAATGATAAAAGTTCTTATCCATCAATCGCAATCTTGGCTGTAAACATATTAAATGCCTCAGTAGAAATAATATAGGTTGGCAAAATGAATAAAAATTTCCAGACCTAAATATATGCTGTTTACAAGAAACTCTTTTCTTAAGTAAAACTATCCATAAGCTGAAGAAGAAGAGTTGAGAAAGGTCTTTCCAGGCAAAGGGAAGTCAAAAGTAAGCTAGAATAAAAAACTGTAAAAAGAGACAAAAACAGTCATTATTTATTGATGAAAGGATCAATTTGGGAATGGCATTGTGTTGCAGTGGATTAAGCTGCTGTCTGCAATGCTGCTATCCAATATTGGAGCAACAGTTTGAGTCTTGGTTGCTCTACTTCTGATCCAGCTCCCTGCTAATGTACCTGGGAAAACAGCAGATGATGGCACAAGTACTTGGGTCCCTGCCACCCACATGGGAGCTCTGGGTGGAGTCCCAGGCTCCTGGCTTCAGTCTGACCCTGCCTTGGTAGTATAGTCATTTGTGAAGTGATCCAGTGCATGGAAGATTTCTTGGTCTCTGTCTCTCCCTTTCAGACACTCTTACAAATAAATAAAATACATACGTAAAAAACAAAGGACCAATTCAGCAAAATGATATAATAATTATAAATATATATGCACCCAACACCATACCACCTAAATATATAAAGCAAATATTATTATATCGAAAGGGGGTATAGGCTACAATACAATAATAGTTGGTAACTTCAACACTCCACTATCACCAACAGACAAATCATCAAGACAGAAATCAAAAAGGATGTATCAGTTCAACCACACTACAGAGTAAATGGAACTGACATTTACAAAACATTTCATCATGCAGCTACAGAATATATGTTCTTCTCATCAAGACATGAAAAAATAATCCAGAACAAATAAAGGCTAAATATATTTTTAAAATATATGCATCTTCTCAAACTACAAAGGATTGAAACCAACAAGAACAACAACAGGAAATTTACAAGTACATGGAAATCGATCAAAATGCTCCTGAAAACCCAATAGATCATTGAAGAAATCAAAAAATTCTAAGAACAAATTAAAGTGAAAACTACACATCAAACTAAGGGATAAGAAAAGGCATTCATTAAGAGGAAATTTTATAGCAATAGGTGCATATATAAAAAAACAGAATGTCTTCAAATAAACTAATGTTGTAACTAAAAGATTTAGAGAACAAACCAAACCCCAAATTAGCAGAAGGAAAGAAATAATAAGGATCAAAAGGACATCAAAATGAAGAAATATTTTTTGAAAGGACAGCGAAATAGACAAAACTTTATACAGATTATGAAAAAGAAAAAAACATAAAATAGAGATGAAAATGAAACAAGAAAACTGACAATACAGAAGTGCAAAGGATAATAAAACTATTATGAATGAGTATATGTTAATAGGTGGGAAAACCTTCATAAATGGATAAATTCCTAGACATTCCAATTTACCAAAATTTTAAAAAGATGCGGAAATTTTTTTTTTTGACAGGCAGAGTGGACAGTGAGAGAGAGAGAGACAGAGAGAAAGGTCTTCCTTTTGCCATTGGTTCACCCTCCAATGGCCGCCGCGGCCGGCGCGCTGTGGCCAGCACACCGCGCTGATCCGATGGCAGGAGCCAGGAGCCAGATGCTTTTCCTGGTCTCCCATGGGGTGCAGGGCCCAAGCACCTGGGCCATCCTCCACTGCACTCCCTGGCCACAGCAGAGAGCTGGCCTGGAAGAGGGGCAACCAGGACAGAATCCGGCACCCCAACCAGGACTAGAACCCGGAGTGCCGGCGCCGCTAGGCGGAGGATTAGCCTAGTGAGCCACGGCGCCGGCAAGATGCAGAAAATTTAAACAGGCCAATAACAAATAGAGAGATTGAAGCAGTTATTAAATGTATGCCATCAAAGAAAAGTCCAGGACCCGAGGACTTTATAGTTGATTTTTACAAAAACACTTAAAGAAGTAACTCTAATACTTCTCAAACTATTCCAAACACTGAAAAGGATGGAACTTTTCCAAATACCTTTCATGAAGTCAGTATTAGTCTGACACCCAAATACACAATACAAAATGAAAACTATAGACCAATTTTCTTGATGAACACAGATGTTAACAATTTTCAACAAACTATTATCAAACCAAATGCAATAGTAAATAAAAAATTCACACATAAAATCAAGTTGGTTTTATCCCAACGATGCAAGGATGGTTCAACATCTGCAAACTAATAAAAGTCATATATCATATCAAAAGAACAAAAATCACACGATCATCTTATAGAGGCAGAAAATGCATTTGATAAAATTCAATAACCCTGCAAGAAAAAATGCTCAACAAAATAGGTGTAGAAGGAATGTACTTCAAAATAATCAAAGCAATATATGACAAGTCCCTAGTCACTATCATTCTGAATGTAGAAAAAAAAAATGAAAGCATTTCATCTCAGATCGGGAAGAAGACAAGGATTCCACTTTCAGTGCTTTCCAACAATATAGTTTTGGAAGTGTTAGTAAGAACAATTAGGAAAGAAAAGTAAATAAAGGATATCCAAATTCCAAAGAGGAATTCAAAATATCTACATTCACAGATGGAAAACCTATACACCCCAACAAAAAGCTGTTAGAACTGATAAACAATGGCCGGTGCCACAGCTCACTTGGCTAATCCTCCACCTGCGGCACTGGTACCCCAGGTTCTAGTCCCGGTTGGGGAGCCAGATTCTGTCCTGGTTGCTCCTCTTCCAGTCCAGCTCTCTGCTGTGGCCCAGGAGTGCAGTGGAGGATGGCCCTGGTCCTTGGGCCCTGCACCTGGCTTCGGATTGGCACAGCGTGCTGGCTGCAGTGCGCTGGCCGTAGCAGACATTTGGGGGATGAACCAACGGAAAAGGAAGACCTTTCTCTCTCTCTCACTCTCTCACTCACTAACTCTGCCTGTAAAAAAAAACCTGATAAACAAGTTTAGTATCGTTGAAGAATGCCAAATCAACCCACAATAAATAGCATTGTATTCTCCTTTAAAGATCTGGCTGAAAGGGAAATCAAGAAAAAAATTCCATTCTCAATACCTATACACATAAATAATTTAGGAACAATATTATCCAAAGAAGTGAAAGATCACAGAAATAAAAGTTGTAAAACACTGATAAATGAAATCATAGAGGGCATAAAAAATTGAAAGCTATTCCATGTTCATAGAGTAGAAAAATCAATATTGTTAAAATTTCCATAGCACCTAAAATAATCTGCAGATTCAATGTAATTCCAATCAAAATACCAATGATACATTTACCATTTACAGAACTAGAAAAAATTTAAAATTCATATGGAGCCACAAAAAAGTAGAATAGCCAAAGAAATACTACTACTACTAATAATAATAATATTGATGATGTTTAAGCTGATGATATCACAATACATAACTTCAAAACATACTACAGGGGTTGGTGCTGTGGTACAGTGGATTAAAGCCCTGGCCTGCAGCGCCAGTACCCTATTTGGGCACTAGTTCAAGTCCAGCTACTCTACTTCCGATCCAGCTCTGCACTATGGCCTGGGAAAGCAGTAGAAGATGGCCCAAGCCCTTGGGCCCTGTCTCCCACCTGGGAGACCCAGAAGAATCTCCTAGCTCCTGCCTTCAGATCAGCTCAGCTCTGGCTATTGCAGCCATTTGGAGAAATGAACCAACAGAAGGAAGACCTCTCCTTCTCTCTGACTCTACCTCTTTCTGTAACTCTTTCAAACAAATAAAATAAATATTCTTAAAAGCATATTACAAAACTAAAGTAGTTAAAACAAAATGGTACTGGCATAAAAATTTTATATATATATATATTAAACAGAATACAGAACACAGATATTAATCTAGTTACACATAGCCAACTGATATTTGACAGAGTTGTCAAGAACATACATTGGAGAAAGGGTTGTATCTTTAATAGATGGTATGGGCAACCTGGATATGCACATGTAGAAAAGTGAAATTATATTTCTGTCCTCCATATGTAAAAATCATCTCAAAATTGATCAAATGTCTAAATGTAAGATCCCAAAGCATACAATTGCTAGAATATAACATAGAAGACATTGCTGTAGGTAATGATTTTTGAGATAAGACCTTCACAGCAGAGATAACAAAGGAAAATTATATGAAAGCACAGATAACAAAGGAAAACTAGACAAATAAAACTCAGAAGCTTCCACACAGCAAAGGTAACAATCAACAGAGGGAAAAGACAGCACAGAGAATGGGAGACAATATTTGCAAGCTACTTATCTAACAAAGGACTAATAACCAGAATATTGCAGTCTAGAGCCAGAGCCAGGTATTTAACCCAGGTATTCTGATGTGGGATATGGGCATCTTAATCACTAGGCTACCACCTGCATCTTTATGAAGGTCCTTCAAATGCATGATCTTGAAATTTTTATAAAAATAAATTTATATCTTAAAATATATAAAATAACTCAACAACAAAAATCAACCAACTGTTAAGATATGGGCAAAGGAGCTGAATAGACAAGTTATCAAAAAAAGAATACAAATGACAAAGAGGGAGAAACGTTGATTAATCTAATTTGATTGGTACACAATGCATGCAGGTATCAAAATGTTCCATTGCTATCCATAACATGGGTAATTACTGTTAATAAAAAATAATGATTTTAAAATGTAAATTAAAAAATAAAATTAGTAAATAGATTTCTTACACAGAAATTATAACTTGCAAAAATTTGTAGCAGTTTTTGGATTGGAATTCCTCTTGAAACCTCCTTGAAATTAAATTCTGGCTTTCCATGTAGCTTGTTGACATGCTATCTTATAGTAGTAGAAATTTATCCTTGAAGTTTCAACTATATTGGACACATTGACACTCAATAAATCCTTGCCAGATGATTATATGAACAACCATGAATTGATTACCTACAGAAATTCAAGGTGTTTTTCCTTATTATAATAGCAGCTGATGATCCACTATGGATATTTGTGTGTTTTGACATATTCTAGTAGCTTATTTATCTAAATAGGAGGGTTCCTACCAGTACTTCTCTTCAAAGTTTCAGGCTATCAGTAGTAGTTATTCTTTAATTAGACCTAAGTAGATACTAATTTTAAAACATGAGCTAACTTGTAGACAAAGGGGAAGGAGGAAGGACTCTGTCATTATCTAGGCAGTGTGCAATTGGCTTTATGAAATTGTAATTCACCTTGAACCCTTCTGTCCTCACTTTCCCAGACTGTTTGTTGTATGTGATCTATTTTCTCAGAATAATGGCTAACCAACTTCTAAAGGCTCCTGATGCATGGTCCAAGGCAAATGAGGTATAGCCATCTCTTCGGAGCGGTGAATGGCTTCTCACAGGAAGGCAAACAATGGCTAGTGGTATTGTTTTCTACTTAATAATTGATAAACTAGGTTTTTTTCTCTGAAAGAAGAAAGGTGAAAGTCACTTCAAGACAATGGTAGAAAGGGTAAATATCAGAAGAAAGAGATGGGAACCCATGACTAACAGGCAGGAAATTTGTTTAGCTGCAGTGACATCCAGTTTTGACTGTACCTGCATAGCATGTGCCTGGCGCAGGCCCTAAAGAGGGAAACACTTTGATTATATTTCTTTGAATGAAAATAAGGAACATTACTTGGCATTAGTAAAGACAGATCTGCAATCCGTCTTATCAGAGAGGCTAATATGTGTATGCTTTTAGTTTAGAATGCATCTAGGTCTCTGTGGCCTGATTCCATATTGATTGGTATTTTCTGTCTAAATGAAGCTGTCTTTCAGAACTGCATTGTTAAATCTGCATTTACAGATTTGAGCACCATTTATCAGGAAGAGTGATGAGATTTTTGTCCTTGAATCATTAATTATTGTCCTTTAAGACTGCAAAGAATAAAACACGCAGAGATAATTGAGATAGTATTCACTCTTTTTGCATAGACAAAAAATCTTCAGGGTTAAGAAAATGAAAGTTATTTTATCGCTAAAGCTGACTATTATAGTAAAGAGACAGATCAAGTCTCATTTCCAGTAGCTCTTCCTTGAACAAATACATTTATAAGCAGGAAATATGAACCCAAGCACTCCAAGAATGGTGAAGCTTTCTGAACAGCAGATGATCACAGACATGTGTTCATGCTCAAAGCAGCTGGTCACCAAGACACCTTTTTCAATCACCCTGTAAATAATGTTTAAAATCCTTATGAAGTACCATAGGCTAGTCAAAGGATCTCCTCAAGTGGCTTAAAGAAGTCATCTCTGAAAGGAAAACCAGCATTGGTTAAACCAAGAAAGGTTACTGGTAAATAAAAATGCCGAAACTCACCTATAGGACAATTGGAAGCTGAAGATAATAGTCATGTGAAAGTTTCTTATCTGTAAAACAAGAGAATTTAATGAGCTAAAATATAGAATGCTAAGCACATGGAATAAGAATTATTCAATTCAATTCAATTACTTCAGAATTTTTTCTTTCTTTGAAATTGAGATGTATCTCACATATATTCAACTTTTGATGTTTCTGAGACAATGCTTATTCGCTATAGTATTTTATAATTAATTAGTATTGTCTTTCCTTGTTTGATCAAAGTTTTTAATTAAAAACCTTCAGCCATTTTCTAGTAACTAATAGATGTATAATGTCTATATTGATTTAGGTTTCAGTGGGGAATTTGAGAATTAGTTTATGTGACTGTAAAATAGAAATACTTCAAGGTAAATTTCCAAAGTCATGGTTTCCAATGTGCTAGGATTCTCAAATATAACCTAGCAATGGTCATGAGATATTGTTGGATTGAAAAATGTATTAATATAGATTAAAATAATGAAAAGAAACGTTGTTGTTGAAGTGAAATGGACACTATGGAAAACGGTGACTTGATCAGCATAGCCCTGACTGTTAATGAACAACTTAATACATTATCCCTCTTAGTAGCTTTTTTGTCTGTTTTACTTAATATGACTGGTTTAATTCTGTAATTAATACACAGTTATTCTTAAGTGTTGAAAATTAACTGAAATGTGATCCCTGTTAAACATAAGAGTGGGAATAAGAGAGGGAAGAGATGTATAATTTGGGACATGCTCAAGCTGACTTGCCCCAAATGGTAGAGTTAGAAACATACCAGGGGATTCCAATTCAATCCCATCAAGGTGGCATGTACAAATGCCATCTCACTAGTCCAAGTGATCAATTTCAGTTCACAACTGATCATAATGAAAGGACTAAGAGTCAAAGGGAGCACATAAACAAGTCTAGTACCTGCTAACACTAACCGATAGAATAAATAAAGGGGAGAGTGATCCAACATGGGAAGTGAGATACTCAGCAGACTCATAGAATGGCAGATGTCCTAAATAGCACTCTGGCCTCAGAATCAGCCCTAAAGGCATTCGGATCTGGCTGAAAAGCCCATGAGAGTATTTCAGGCATGGAAAGCCAAGACACTCTGGCAAAAGATCTCTGTGAGTGAGATCCCAGTGGAAAGAACAGGTCTTCAAAGAAGGAGGTACCTTTCTCTGAAGGGAGGAGAGAACCTCCACTTTGACTATGACCTTGTCTGAACAAGATAAGAGTCGGAGAACTCAAGGGGCTTCCATAGCCTTGGAAACTCATGACTGGTGCATAGGGAGATTACTGATGCCATAGACAGGAGTGTCAATTGGTAAAGTCAACAACAGGAGTCACTGTGCACTTACTCCTCATGTAGGATCTCTGTCCTTAATGTGCTGTGCATTGAGATTTAATGCTATAACGAGTACTCAAACAATATATTTCACTTTGTGTTTCTATGGGGGTGCAAACTGTTGAAATCTTTACTTAATGCATACTAAACTGATCCTCTGTAAAAAAAAAAAAAAAAAAAAAAAGAAATTATCAATTCCCAACTTGACTCTCACTGGGATTAAACATGACAATAGGTCTGATCTGATTTCATCATCATTTTTAAAAAATCATCTATTATTTTTCACTTTATGTTTCTGTGTGGGAGCAAACTGTTGAAATCCTTACTTAAGGTATACTAAGCTGATCTTCTGTATATTAAGATAATCGAAAATGAATCTTGATGTGAATGGAAGGGGAGAGGGAGTGGAAAAGGGGAGGGTTGTGGGTGGGAGGGACGGTATGGGGGGGAAGCCATTGTAATCCATAAGCTGTACTTTGGAAATTTATATTCATTAAATAAAAGTTAAAAAAAAATCTAATTCTAATTGCCCACTTTCACCTCAACCCTCTCTCTTCCCATCCCCTGCCAAGGAAAGGAGTAGGAGAGTGGGAGAGAGGGGGAAGAAAAGTAATCATAATGCAAGAAACAGGATCACTTGACCATGACACAGGTGACCACCACACCAGATTCCTTGGAAAATAAGCTAGCTGGAATCTGGGAGAAGCCATCATTTCCCAGCAGGACAGTGCCCAGCTAAGATTCCGATGGCATTGGTGGGATTTTTGTCTGACTTCTACCTCCACCTTAGTCACACATGGAGAACTCAACATCTCACATGCTCTGCAGTCCCAGTATTGGGGTGACTAGCATCCTAAATGCAGATTTCTGTCTCCAAACAGCCTCTTTACATCACTTAATTACATATCTCACAGTTGCTCCACAGCAAGAGCAACTCAAGAGTAAAACTTCATTCTCTTCATTGGAATCAAACTCAAACCAGGCCCAGAAAAATATGTTCCAATGGATACTGGAAAAAATTAGGGGATGATGATCACCTCTGAGAGCTGACCCCAGCCTGAGAATTTTCTTTTCCCACTGATGCTTTTTTTTTTTACAGTTGATCTCAGCCAAAAGGCCAAGAAGTGATGATGATGATTATTCTTCTACCTTCTGCTGTGTGCCTTGTGAAATTTATCTTAATTCATTGTTTGGCATGTGGGAACCTTGAAGTGAACCACCTGGTTCAACAGCCTTCCTAGTTCTTCTTCATTCACCCATAATTATGGCACCAAAATATTGTGTTTGAAGTCTCATTTCTAAGTGTGGAATGAAAGATATTTTTCACATTTGAAAGATATTTTAGTACCAAGTAACATATGGGAGAACAAGTATTTCAAAATATCATTAAGAAAAACTTTCTGGGGTATTTTAAAGTTGAACTACCTAAGTGGTCATTCACTATATGAGGCTGACCCTGGAAAAGCTTTATTTGGATATGGAGAAATGGAAGAATTGATATCAGATAGAATCGAATTCCTCACAGAAAAGGCATAGAGACCTTTAGCGAATGGAGTAAGAAGCAAATGGCTTCTATCCCCCTCCTTCTTATAAATTCCTTCTTTCCTCCCTTTATGAACTCATTGAATGTTTCTCTTCTTTGTAATATAAGCTTCCTGGGAGCAGTATCCTGTTACACTTGTTGATCAAAATATATTCATTGCCCAGAACAGAGCTTAGCACACAGTGGGTACTCAATGAAAATCTCCTGAATGAATGAATAAGCATGTGCCATGTGCCATTAGATTTTTGCCAAAGGAAAAGTTGATGATATCACATTTTTGTTGAGTATCTACTGTATGTGACACACTGTCCTATGTACTGAGTAGCATTTGATGAAACTGCACTGATCAAAGAAGTTCCAGAAGAAATGACATTTTGATGGAGACATGGATAAATAAGAATTGATCATTTTTTATAAATTTCAAACTATCCTGATATAAAATACAAAATAAAATAAGATAAAATAAATGGGAGGAGGGAGGGAGGGAGGAGAGAGAGAGAGAGAGAGAGGAAATATCTTCCATCTGCTGGTTTACGCCACAAAAATCCACAACAGCCAGTGCTGAGTGAGGCTGAAGCCAGAGCCTGGAACTCAGTACAGGTCTCTGACCTGGGTGTCAGGAACTCAGTACTGGAGCCATGATCTGAGGTTTCCTAGGAGGTATATTACCAGGAAACTTGAATCAGGACCAAGAGCCAGGAATTGAACTTAGACGCTCTGATATGGGATGTGGACATTTTAACTTCTAGGACAAATAACTACCCCCAAAAAGTTGTTTTTCAACTTTTGTCTCCAGCTAATTTGTAATTAATATAATTTTTCACATGCTAGGACACATCTACCATTTTTATTTATTTATTTATTTATTTTTTAAATTTTCTTCCTCTTTTCTTTTGCTGCCTTCCTCTGGATTACTTGAACATTCTTTAGAATTTCATTTCATTTATAGGGCTTTTGAGTATATCTCTTTTTGAAAGTTTTTAGTAACTTTTATTTTTTTGCATTTTGATTAAATTTAAAACAACAAAATACTTACAAAGACAATAAGAAAACAAAACATTTATACATTGAAGACTACAAAACATTGAAGAATGAAATTAAGACAAAATAATTAAAAAGATAACCTATGTTCTTGGGTTAGAAAATTTGGTATTGTTAAAATACAGATTCAATGGAATTCCTTCCAAATTCAAATATTTTTAACGAAACAGAAAATAACCCTAAAATTCATATAGAACCAAGAAACTTGAATAATCAAAGAACAAGACTGGAACAATCAAATGTTCTGATTACAAAATATATTATAAATTGATTGTAATCAATTTTTCATGATGCAACCTTGGTTTAGTTGAATTTAAACACCTAAGAATAATTGTGTGTTAATTACAGAGTTCAACCAATAGTATTAAGTAGAACAAAAAAATACTAAAAGGGATAAAGTATTAAGTTGTAGTATTAAGTAGTAGCTGTTTTAGATATCTTTTATTTCTTTGTCTCTGTCTATATGCACATAAATACACACACACACATATACCCATACACACACACACACTCACCATTAGCTTACCCCCAAAGAGTTCACGGAAAAAAGAATTAAAAGTTGATTCACATTTTCCATGAACTTTTTGAAGTACATATATATGTATGTGTGTATATATAATATATAGTAATGTACTAGTGTTATGAATTTAATGCTCATAAAATTCATATGCTGAAGCCCTAACATAACTTTACTAAGATATATGGCCTATAATGAAGTAATGAAGATTAACTGAGGTCATAAAAGTGAGACCCTGATCCAACAGAATTAGTGTCTTGTAAAGAAGAGGTACCAGAGTACTCTTTATTTCCTCCTTCTGCTCCCCCACCCCTTTCCCACACAAAGAAGAGGTCATGTGGTAACATGGAGAGAAGGCAGCCATCCTCAAGACAGGAAGAGGGGCTTCCCCGGAGACTGGCCATGGTGGCACAGACTTCTAGCACACAAAACAGAGAGGAAATGCTTCTGTTGTTTAAACCAGGTATTTGGTGGTGTTTTGTTATAGTAGCTTCAGCAGAATGTTATAGTAGCTTCAGCAGAAGTGGTGTCAACAGTTTATGAATTTGAGTGAAGTATAGAGACACTCCCCTACCATTAACATTCATTTACCTCTTCTATTTATATCATTGTCTTCCATGCTTTTTCCACTTACTTTAATACTCACACCAGACTGTATTACAATGTTTACTTCAATCATCAAACATAATCTAGAAAACCCAAAAGGAAAAGAAAACTATTATATTCACCTATATTTTTACATTTTTTTTTCACTTATGTTCAAGGTTCCCTCTTTTATCATTTTCTTTTAAACAAATTATTCTTTAGCCATTCTTTTAGGGTTATTCTACTGATGACAAATTCTCCTAGTTGTTTTTATCTTGGCCATCACTTTCACCTCTATTCCTGAAGATTGGTTTAATGAATGTTTGTTCAGTGAATTTGTTCAGAGATTTCAGGTTGACAATTCTTTTCTTTCAGCACATGGAATATGAAGTGCCACTTCTTTTTGTCCTCTATGGTTTCTGGTAAGAAATGTGCTGCCATTTAATTGTGTGACTCTATAGGTAATGTGTTCATCTAGTTGCCCTCAAGATTTTTCTTTGTCTTTACTTTTCAGGTGTTTGGTCATGGTGTGTCTTGGTGTGGATTTCCTTAACATTTTCCTATGTGAGAAAAATCTCTCAGTTTTTTGAATCTGTTTTCTTCTATCAAGCTTGTGAAAATTGTAGCCATTATGTCTTTGGATACTTTATTAGCCTTTGCCCTCTTTCTCCTCTGCTTCTGAGACTGTGACAACTTGAATGTTAGATCTTCTCTATGAGTCCCTGAGGATTTGTTCATTTCGTTCACTTTATCTCCTTGCCATTCTGATCAGGTAATTTCTATTGTTTAATTTTCAAGTTTGAGTCATTCATCCTTCCGCTCCACTCACCTGTTTTAAACTCCAAATGCATTGTTATAATTTTTGCTTTAAATCATTATTTATCTTTGAAATAGAGTAAAATAATGAAAAAAGCTGTATTTTCCCATACTGGTACTGTTTTCAGTGCTTTTTATCCCTTTATATAGATCCTGATTTTCATTTGATATTTTCCTTCTGCTTGAATTACTTCCTTTGACATCTCTCATCGTCCAATTCTATTTGATGAATGATTTCAGGTTTTGTATATCTGAAAAAATATTTATCTCACCTTCACTTTCAAGTGATATTTTCAATGGATATAAAATTCTAGGTTGACAGGATATTTTTTTCTTTCACCATTCAAGATAGATTGTTCCATTATTTTTTGGTTTGTATTATTTCTAATAAGTCTGCTACAATACTTATCTCTATTACTGTCTATGTATTGTATTTTCTTTCCTTCAGTGGCTTTTAAGATTTTTTAAAATATTTATTGATTTGGCCGGCACCGCGGCTCACTAGGCTAATCCTCTGCCTTGCGGCGCCGGCACACCGGGTTCTAGTTCCGGTCAGGGCGCCGGATTCTGTCCCAGTTGCCCCTCTTCCAGGCAAGCTCTCTGCTGTGGCCAGGGAGTACAGTGGAGGATGGCCCAAGTACTTGGGCCCTGCACCCCATGGGAGACCAGGGTAAGTACCTGGCTCCTGCCATTGGCGGATCAGCGCGGTGCGCTGGCCGCAGCGGCCATTGGAGGGTGAACCAACGGCAAAAGGAAGACCTTTCTCTCTGTCTCTCTCTCTCGCTGTCCACTCTGCCTGTCAAAAAAAATATTTATTGATTTATTTGAAAGGTAGAGTTACACAGAGAGAGAAGGAGAGAGAGAGAGAGAGAGAGAGAGAGAGAGAGAGAGAAGAATCTTCCATCCGCTGGTTCACTCCTCAAATGGCCACAATGGCCAGGGCTATGCCAGGCTGAAGCAAGGAGCCAGGAGCTTCTTCTGGGTTTCCCACATGGGTACAGGGACCCAGGGAGTTGGGCCATCTTCCACTGCTTTCTCAGGCTCAATAGCAAGGAGATGGATTGGAAGTGGAGCAGCCTAGACTCGAAATGGACCCACACTGGATGCCAGCATTGCAAGCTGTGGCTTTAAACCACTGCTCCACAGCGCTGGCCCCTTAAGATTTTTATCAATTATTTAAAATGATTTGTGCCTTGATGTTTTTTTAGTCTTCATGTTGATCATACACAGGTTCATTTAGTTAGTTGGATCTGTTGTTTATCTTTCAGGCAGGATAGTAAATTTAGTTCAAGTTATTCTATCTTGGTCAATAGCAAACATCCCACATTAGTAACTTTCAATGCTCTCTATTCAGGCCTACCTTGTGGCGTAGCTGGTTAAGTCACCATCTGTAACAGCAGCACCCCATATGGACACCAGTTTGAGTCCTTGCTGCTACATTTCCAACCCCACTCCCAGCTAATGCTCCTGGGAAAGCAGTGAAAGATTCTCCAAGTACCTGGACTCCTGACACCCATGTAGAACACCTGAATGGAGTTCCAGGCTCCTGGCTTTGGCCTACCTTGCATCAACACCAGCACCAGCACCAGCCCAACTGCTGCAACTATTTGGGGAGAAAACCAGTGGATGAAAGTCTCTCTCTCTCTCTCTCTCTCTCTCTCTCTGCCTTTCAAATAAGTAAGTGAATAGCTTTTAAAAAATGCTCTCCAGTCATTCCCCATGTGCAGTTAAAGTCGAGTACTGAGAACCATGTTGCAACAAAGAAAAATGCACAGATGTCAGAAACAATAATAAAACATGATGGCCAGGCCTTGATCATTGAGTGGTTATGTATCGAGGTGGGTAGGATAGGATGTGGTAAAAGATAGTGATGAAACCAATAGACTTCAGTAACTGAATTGAGAGGCATATTGAAATACAAAGATCTATGGTAAATATAGTTTTAAGGAATGAAAAACGCTTAATTTGAGATATCTGAAATATTTCCAAGAAGAGTAATTTTGTAAGCAATAAAAGAAATATGAAGTGGAAAAATATATATGAGTAGGATTCATAGGAATGTAGTTGTAGGAAAACACATGGAATAGACAGTACTGTATAAAAGAGTGTTCAGAGTAACACACTCCAATCTTTAAGCTGGCATTCTTCTTAAGGAACAAGGAATTTGATGACTCAATGCCCAAGTGGATATTTCAAAAGTGAAATTGAAAACGTATCATTTCTTTTGTCTCATATTCCCACCAGGAGGGAAGGGGAGGGGAGAAAGAGGAGAGGGGAGGGGAGGGGAGGGGAGAAAGAGGAGAGGGGAGGGGAGGGGAGGGGAGAAAGAGGAGAGGGGAGGGGAGGGGAGGGGAGAAAGAGGAGAGGGGAGGGGAGGGGAGGGGAGAAAGAGGAGAGGGGAGGGGAGGGGAGGAGAGGAGAGGAGGAGAAAAAGACTATAATGTGACAATGAATTACAAGACTACCAGTTATAAGTTTTTTCTTCCTGTATTCTAACTCCTTTAGGAAATACTGATGTCTTCAATAGAATTTGGAGTCAGCCTTGTGTTTGCATGTTTAAGGGTTTAGATAAAGAAACTGTGCCAGGTTTTAGCTGGGAAACTTGGCAAAAAGTTTGAGGAAATTTAATCAAAGTGTCTAGACATGATTGGCAATCAAGTTGTAGTTGTACACTCAAGAGACAGTTGACAAGTAACAACTAGTATTATTGATTCTGAAGGAGTTATCAGAAGGAGTTGGCAGAGAAAAGATTCCAGAAAGAGATCTATTTGGGTAATCAAAAAAAGGGATAATCCCAGATGCCAAAAATATTTAGAACAATAAGCTTACTTTTCAAAGTCCTCTCAAAATTAAAATTACTCTGCAGTTCATCTTCAATTACTTGGGCATATAGCTCAGCACATCTTTCTGTAAATCAGCCGAGGAAAAAGTAAGTTTCTATAGCTACTCATGATTCCCTAGCTTTTAGCTGCCCACTTTGTCCATGTTACAGGTTATATTACATACTCATATTTTACTCAGGAAGGATTATTTTTCTTTAGAGCAATCCATTCTTTGATTATTTAGATGCATACATTTTGGATTTTTTTGACCTCTTAATGGCCTCCATTGGCTCTTAAATACTAGTGATTTTTTTCTTGGATCATTGTAGAGGAAAATTTTTAATTCAAACCTGGCTGAATGTTCTTGGGAAAATCCATTTGATTTGATATTAACTTATTCTTCTGCCTTTTCTCACCTTAAGCATCGTTCTCAAATTACTCTCTAAAATATCAGTATCATGTTTAAAGGCAGGCAAATTAGATTGGCCTTTTTTTTTTTAAAGACTTATTTATTCTGGCCGGCGCTGCAGCTCACTAGGCTAATCTTCCGCCTTGCGGCACTGGCACACCGGGTTCTAGTCCCGGTCGGGGCTCCGGATTCTGTCCCGGTTGCCCCTCTTCCAGGCCAGCTCTCTGCTGTGGCCAGGGAGTGCAGTGGAGGATGGCCCAAGTGCTTGGGCCCTGCACCCCATGGGAGACCAGGATAAGTACCTGGCTCCTGCCATTGGATCAGTGCGGTGCGCTGGCCGCAGCGCGCCAGTCGCGGCGGCCATTGGAGGGTGAACCAACGGCAAAGGAAGACCTTTCTCTCTGTCTCTCTCTCTCACTGTCCACTCTGCCTGTCAAAAAAAAAATTAATTAATTAATTTTAAAAAAGACTTATTTATTCATTTGAAAGTCAGAGTTACAGACGGGGGGAGGGGAATGCAAAAAGAGACAGGTCTTATATTCATTAGCTCATCCTGCAAATGGCCACAATTGCCAGGACTGGGCCAGGCCAAAGCAAGGAGCCAGGAGCTTCAACAAGGCCTCCCACATGAGTGGAAGGTGCCCAAACACTAATATTAGCAGGAAGCTGGACCAGAAGTGGAGCAGTGGGGATACAAACTGGTGTCCATGAGGGATGCCAGTGTACCAGTGTGTATATGGGATGACAAGTGGCAGTTTTACACACTATGACAAATGGCCCCACAGTTGCCTTTTCAAAACACAGTTAAAATATCTATGGCAAAAGTAAGGTGCTGGATTGTGGTGATAGCGACATGAGTGTGTATGTGTGTCCAAAGACATAAAGTTGTCTACACTAGTAATATGCAGGTTTTGCATACAAATTATACGTCACTAAGGGTAAAAAGAAAGATGCTGGAGAATGTCATTAGAACAAGAGGAATGTCAGAAAAACCCATTTCATGGACCAAGAAATCACTCTTTTCGTGTTTTTCAGTAAAATAATAATCTGGTAGTAAAACACAAACAGTCTCTCTAAAGACAACCTTTAAAAGTCTTTTAGGAAGATTAAAAAAGAAAAATTCATGTGAGTTTGAAAAAATAAATATGAGCCTTAACTGAAACACTAACAACTCTCCATCCTTACTAAAATGTGACACTTTCTAAATGGCTGGCATATAAAAGTAAATGATTCTTTTATATTAATAGATGGCTTGGTTTGGCAGCAATGCAGTTAAATAATTTCTCTAAAGTCTGCAATGCCTACATGAAATTGTTGAAATATTATTTCAAGAGAAGGCTCACTGCACAGTAATCAGATCTAAGGATGACATGACATTGTTAATAATGAAGGTATTTAAAATAGGACTTGAGCAAGGCTATTTAGAGAGCTGCCTGACTGGTGTGAGTTTGCACAGGCCTATTTCTGGACTTTTGTTTGCAATTCATGGTAATTTACAGAGCAAATGGCTCAGGATTTTCTAAAGGGAACAATACACTAAATGGAAGTTTTCCTCTTTGACACAGGAAAATTGGCGTAAAATTCAATTTAATTTTTTTTAGATTTTAAATCAAATCATTGATAATGTAAAAAACTAAGGAAAGAAACTTATTGGGACTCTTGGTATGTATTTACAGTAGATGCTATTTAATAAATAAAACTTAATTTACTCAAAATATTGAATTATTTTCTATTACTATCAAATGCACCATTATTATTGTATGCTATAGTGGGAAGTAAATGTTTGAATATGCATGTAAAATATCATAAAAGTACATTTACTGAACACCTAAGTATGTCTTAGGCATTGTACTAAACAATTTATATACATTATTGCATCTTATCTGCATTCCAGTCCTACTTCCATTTGTCAGCCATTTTCCCTTAAGCAAAAACATTAAATATCTCAGAATTTCTATAGTAGAGACTTTCATAATTGTCTTATTTTCTCATTCACTCATTTACTCATTCAATAAATATTTATAATGTGCTGATTACATAAAAGTACTTGTACTGGGGACATAATAATGAATAAGGCATCGTTTCTGCCCAAACAGAGCTTCTTTAGCTTCCTAAATATGATGTATGTAGGAATGTAAGTGTGCATTTTTTACACCCTTGTTCAAAAAAATAAGAACCTTTTAAGGTGACATATTTAACAACATTAATAGAATCTATTGAGGTAATGTACAAGAAAAGAATTTGGTAAGTGATAAAAGCATATTTTGATGGATACTGGAAAATGGCCTTATGAGTAAGTCAACACATTTCTTATGGATAATAAATACTTTTAAGCTCTGAAAGAATTTATTTTTGATTTTATTAACTTGAACTGCAAATTGTTTCTGAGGTAACTGAAACATGTCTAATACTCATTGAAAAATGCTGCTCAATGAGATTATAATGTGGGACCATGATAACACAATGGTCCTCCTTTACAAAACAGATAGGATTTGCCTGTCGTGCTAATTAAAGATACTACTCAAGTGAAGAAGCTTATGGGTAATTTGGGTGAAAACATTTTTATCTAAGGAAAGCTAATAATGCTAAGTGCCAAACTCACACTTTGTGACGAAGAACTTTTGAATTTGAAGATGTACTACGAAAAATATAAATTCACTCATTGATTCCTGTATTCAGTAATAAACCTCTTCAATCGAAGTATGATTTGGAGACCAAAGAGTGACCTATTTAGACTCTCTCCACCAACTATGATAGGTGATTGAAGGGCATGGCAACTGGCAGTGTTTAGAAGATATAGCAAAATGAGATCATCATTTATTGCTTTTTAATAGAAACTAGATCTCTAATTTTTCTTTTTTTTGCATTTTATTTTGGTTCATTTTTCTCAGTTATCTCAGATAGTTTTATAATCTCATTGAGCGATTTTTCATTGTTTGCATTTCAACACTTGGCCCTTCCACATTTTTGTTCATTGAAACAAAACAGTAGTGGGACATAAATAACAAAGGTGATTTTTCCAAATTGTTTTGTTTTTTCAAAATTTTTCCTTTTCAGGTATGGAGTTCTCCTTAAAATAAGGCTGAATAATTCCAACATGAAATATATCTATATGTTAATTCAGGTAATGATAAAGTGCACCCAACGACCAGTTCTTGTGAACAAAGTTTATTGATACATGGTCATGCCTATTCATTTCAATATTATCTATGACAGGTTTCATGATGCAACAGAAGAGTTCATTGGTTGCAGTAAGACTTCATGGCCTGCAAAGCTGAAAAAATGTACTATGTGTTCCTTTACAAAAAGCTCAGCACTTTATACTTTGTGTGTCTGTGTGGATGCACACTGTTGAAATCTTTACTTAGTATAGAGTTGATATGCTGTATATAAAGATAATTAAAAATGAATCTTAATGAAGAATGGGATGGGAGAGGGAGTATGGTTTTGGGGTAGGAGGGTAGGTATGGGGGGAAGAACTGCTATAATCCAGAAGTTGTACTTACGAAATTTATATTTACTAAATAAAAGCTTTCTATAAAAAAAGGCTTGCCAACACCTGTGCTACAAGGTTAACTAACTTTAAATACAGCAAATCATTTTACAGATATGTAATTGATTTATGGCACTTATATGGCCTAATTAATTATATCTTTAAATTTTTAAATAAAGTTATTAATGAGGGTAGAAAATCTTAGTGGGCAGTTTGCCTTCTAAGGTAGAATTCTATCAGATTTCCCCCCATCCTCCACCCTCCAATTTCTCTCACCATTTCTAAAACAGCAGTGAGTGCTGGATTTTTAAACATCTTAACTACTAAAGAAAGAAGTATGATAATTTCTTCCCCAATTGTTCAGCAAAATCATTGCCTTATCAACAAGGATACTAAAGTAGTTGCTAAAGAGTAATATAAAACAGCTGGTACACAATATTATCAAATTACATTATGCATTTCATAATTTTAGCATAACAACCCAAAGTTTGATTTGGAGACAATGCCTAAAATTTGAAAACTTCAAACCCTATAAAGTAAAGGACCATTCTCATTAATATAAAGTAATTATAAAATCTCTAATTAGGTCTGATGCTGTGGAGTAGTAGGCTAAGCCACGACCTGCAGCGCCAGCATCCCATATGGGCGTCAGTTTGAGTACTGACTTTTCCCCTTTGGATCCAGCTCTCTGCTATGGCCTGGGGAAGCAGTGTGAGATGGCCTAAGTGCTTAGGCCCCTGCACCAACATGGGAGATCCGGAAGAAGCGCCTGGCTCCTGGCTTCAGATTAGCCCATTTCCAGCCATTGTGGCCATTTGGGGAGTGAACCAGAGAATGGAAGACTTTCTTTCTGTCTTTCCCTCTCTCTCGCTGTAATTCTGCTTCTCAAATAAATAAGTAAAATCTTTTTAAAAATCTCTAATTGTATATTATTCTGGGTTAAAGGCATAGTTCTATTCAGTACTTTTTGAAGGGATTACTGTCAGTTGCTGTCATACTACAGCTCCTCCACAGATACCAATTTAATATGGAAAAGCAGAGGTTTTTTTTTAAAAAAAAAACAGTATTATATTTATTAAGTAAATCATATGAAACATAACTCTACTTAGTTTAGGTAATTCACAAAGTGACTATATCATTTGTTTGCAGGGACATGAGACTCCCTTTGACCTGAAATATTTTCTGATGTATCTGTTTGGGTACACAGGTAGTGGACATTGTCCTGAATAAAGGAAGATGTCATGACTGGTCAACTATGCTCACTTAATTATGCTCCTACATCAATAACCAGTTCTTTCGTGCCTCCTTCACCTGTTCCTATTCCTTCTCTCTTTTGTAAAAGTAGACATCTTCCAAAGTGGTTCTTTAGCTTTTCCTCATTTTTTACTTATCTTGATACAATTTCGAGCTTACAAAAAAGTTGGAAAAATAGTACAAGGCATTTCATATGCCCTTTGTCTAGATTTACCAGTTGTTTATATTCTGCTTCATTTGCTTTATCATTCTCTTTGTATCAATCTCTGTCTATGTACATGTATGTATGTGCATATTATTATTTTTGATCCATTTAATGGTAATTTGGAGATATTGTATCCCTTTACCCCTAAATACTTCCATATGTATCTTATAAAAACAAGTATCTTTTCATAAGTAACTGTACTATAGTTATCAAAATCAGGACACTGAACATTAATATGGTAATATTATCTAATACACAGCTCATGTACAAATTTCATCATGATTGTTTCCATCATGTCCTTTATAACTATTTTTCCAGTTTAGGATCCCAATCTAGGACCACACCTTCCATTTAGCCATTAGATCTCTTAATTATTCCAATTTGATGGTTCTTCAACCTTACTTTGTGTCCTAAATGTTTTTTAAGAGCATAGGAAAAATATCTTGTACACTGTCTTTCAATGTGGATTTGTCTGATATTTTCTTAGTAGGTATCATTTTATTTCTTCTTAAGCCAGTTCACTAGCTTCAACATTTTTTCAGCTATGTTACTGGGTCTCTTGTCTTCCCCCGTTTTAAGCAAGCAATTCCATGGTTTCTATTTCTAGCAATGCAGCAGAGCAATAATCTTGAAAAAAAAAAAAACCCAACCAAACCCATCTCAAATACATTTTCATATGCTGCAAAAACATATCAAATGCATAGCTGAGCATACAAGAAAGTAAGGAATGTCTGAGAGGATAAAAATATTGTAACATCCAGAAACTAGTGTGGAAAAATGGATGGTGATGCTGAAGCTCTGGTGGCGTAAGCAGCCAGGTTTGTGGTCTGAACTGACCTTCCTTAATAATTCTTCGAAAAATACCAATTGACAAAAGAATCTACTAGCTAAAGAATATGACAAATGAACTTTTAGTGACAAATACCTGGGCTCTGGATACAAAAGCAAATTAACAACAACAAATCCCTCTTCCCTGAGAATCCGAGACCATAGACTTCTTTCCTGAAGATGTGGGCTTCAAATGGCCACAAGTTACATATTTGTATAAGCCCCAAGCCAATATAAGAAATTAAAGTGCTTCTGAGTTTGCCTGGCATAAGAAAATTCAACCCCTTTCAATAGGGTCATGCTCTAGTCCTCAAGGATTCCCTCAGGTAAAGGCCAATCAAATAAAAACTCTCAATTCAAGGTTAGAGAACACATAGAGAAAAAGTACTATGAGCAAAACTCAGTAGAATTAGAGTTTCTAAAAATTCAGGTGACAGAATTAATCGTTTTGGCTATATAACACAAAACAAATATGCTTAAAGTGAGAAGTCATAACATGGCTTAGTAACAAATATTCCCAGACAGATTAATATTACTTAAAGGAATGAAAAATGTAGTTACTGAAGCAAAGGAAACTCAATGGATACGTTAAACAGCAGCACAAATTCAACTGAAGACAGGCATATGGAAAGATTATCGAGATTTCTGCACAAAGATGCATATCTGGCAAATATAAAAGAGATTAAAGGTACATGGAGAATAGAGTAAGATGTAACATATATCTCAACAGTAATGATGGATTAATATTTTCTGTATGCTAGGGGAAATAACTGCCCATCTGGAATTGTAACATATAACACATTATTATTCAGGAAAAATGTAAAATAAATAAATTTCAGACTTAAAGAACTGAGGGTTTATCAACAAAAAGCTTTCACTAAAAGAATTTCTAAAGGGTATGTTTTATGAAGAGTAATCATCCCAAAGAAAGGACTCAACACAAAAGAGAATGGTAAGTAAAGGAATTGGAAGATATATTGAAAACATCTTATTTGCCAAAGCTGAATATACTCATTTGCTTCCATGGCCTTCTGAAACCATACTAAAACAAATATCAATGAGTTTTTTTAAAGGTGTTAATTCATAAGCACAACACACACACACACACACACACAGAGAGAGAGAAAGAGAGAGAGCGCACAATATGGAAAAAGGAAAGTAGGTGAAGTTTAAACCTAGAGTAATCTGATTTTTATTGCAGAATACAGAATTGGAGGTGTGAGTTAACTTCTGAAGTGTAGGGACATGTAGTTTTCAAAATAAAATTTGTTGAAAATCTTTTTAAGAAGCAATTAAATCTTCACATCTCTCCCACCTCTTATTACCCAGCCAGGCAACTGCCTTTTCAAATGTGGGCCAGACTTAGGTAGTCTTTATTGAGTGGGGCGGGGGGAGGTTCTAGACTGAAAACAACTTATGAAAAAGGAAGATTAAGTCCATGTTTACACATGAAATATTAAGACTTTCAATTTTCTTCTCTCACCCAGTACTCAGAATGGTGACAAGACTTATACTCTCCAGTGGAAGTTTCTACTTGGGGTAATCTGACCAGCCTGAGAGAAGACAATAAGAAAGTGACATGAGATTCCTCAAGTAAAAGGCTCAGCCAAACATTCTAGAATGAATTCAAGTTCATTGAGAAGAGATTTATATAACAAGGGAGAAGGTTGGGGTTGAATTTGTGTAAGTATATAGAAAACTAAGTAAAAAAGCAAAGTAAAAAAAAGCAACAGTTATTAAGGTCAGAGAAAGCAAAAATTTCCATAGGAAAGGAAACAAGTCCATGCCACACTATCTGGCTCAACTGGACTACAATTTATATAGCCATAGTGCCATAATGTAGATTGTTGATTTAACATTCTGTCTCCTATGCTAGAAAGACAATAAATAATTTCTAAAGCCAAAAACCCAAGAAGCAGAAATATAAGTATGTTATTTAGTAATATGGCAGTAAAACCTAAAGAACTAATAGCATTAGAAGTGGTTCTCTTTGGGGTTCAGATAATGGTAGAGAAGCTGAGGCAGAACACAGCCATTTTTCCCAAGAAGCCTTATAAATTTATTGAACCTTTAAGCCATCTACATGGATAATATTGATAATAAATAGGAGAAAATTAGTGATAAAAACTAATTAATGTCTACTTTGGGGAATAAAATTAGATAGAATCTGTAATAAATGAGAATCTATATGGAATTAAAACATTCATTATACACAAGGAAATATTACTCAGTTTTTGTTGATGATGTGTGTTAAAATGTTAAAAAATGGACATAAAAATGTGTTACTTCCAAGCTGGTAGAGGAGAAAAATTTATAAAGTTTATATATATATATGTATAAAATACATATTAAATATAGACAGATATAGCTATATCAATGCAGTACATATAGATAAAAGATATAGATAAGCATTGCTATTCCAAAGCCATGTATTCTATTATCAGATCCAATACTTGAATCATATTCAAGTTTCTTATTAACCATCCAATTGTAATTTTTTTTAACCTGGGACAAAGGTGGCCTCGATAGATCATCATCGTCATTTTTTACAAAAACAGCAAGTGCTTATAATACTTGTTTTCAATTTCTTCAAAAGATGAATAAGATTTCACAGCTAAGATTGTGTAATATTAATAGTAGTAAAAATATAACTGAATGTATAACTGAATTGAGCTAAAGGCTTGACTTAGTTTCTATGGAGACTAGATTGCATTTGGGCTAACGCTACATGGGGTCAGGTATCTGGCCTCCTGGTTGAGGTGCTGGTTCAGACTCCTGCATCCCATATTGGAATGCCTGGGTTCAAGTTTTGGCTCAGCTTCCTTGCTAATGTGCACCCTGGGAGGCAGCAGATGATGGCTCAAGTACTTGGGTTCCTGCCACACTCATGTTAGACTCAGATTGAATTCCCAGCTTCTGTAATTAGCCTGGCTCAGACCCAACTGTTGCAAGCATTTGAGGGAGTAAACCAGAGGAAGGGAAGTCTCTGTCTCTCTGCCTTTCAAATAAATAAGTAGAAGGCAAGATAATGAAGGGACATCATTGTGTGAAAAAGTTGCAATTATATGTACACATTGTGTTACACTGTGGCTCTAAGGCCTACCACCTTCAGAAGTTGACCTGTGGAAAAAACATTTTCCCCACTAAGTGAAAGAGAAAGTATAATTATGGTGCCTAGGCTAAAAGACAGAATACCACTTGGCCTGGTTGAATGAGGCATCTAAAAATCATATACTGCAGATTCAGACATGGATTCCGTGTAGGAGCAACACCTAATCCCAAGATGGAAGCTGTCACAGCATCCAGTTCATCTTGAGAACTTCAACAATTAGTCACAAATGTTCTAGTTTTAAAAAAGTTTTAAAAATAAATAAAATCAATGAGATATTAGATGAACCATACTTTCCATATGTAGCCTCCTTTTGAAAGCCATTAAAGATTTTGTTGCTTAGTCATTACACATTATCATCCAACAAAATCCTACTGAATGATGGTATTATTTGTTACAACTCATGAGATAATTTATTTTAGTTCTAATTTAAATTTCATAATCATGAAAGAAAGCATTGGGAGGGGATGTTGTATGTATTTTTAAAACAGAATCCATCAAAACTGGTATATTTTGTGATAAGACTTAATAGCAAAATAGGATGCTATCTGGGAACTTTGGTTTCCTTTACTTTCTTTTGCCTTGATAGATTAAATATTGAAAACAAGCTCAAACAATAGGTCTATAAAACCTAAGACATGTTTGCTTTTGTATTGTATGTGTACAGTATATTGAACATAAGCCATTTGAAAATGGTTTAAAATATTAAACCAAATTGAACAATTTTTCAGAAGGGCAACTCTTGTATTTTGTGGTATTCTTTTTCATGAAGATTCTGATACATGTCACTCTTCGTGGTTTTTATAGCTGGTATGGGTCTTCTTAGATAGCAACTATGTGTCCAGTTCTGCTTAGAGCAGTGGTTCTGTACGCTGGTTGTACACTGGAATCACTTGAGATGCTTTAGAAAACACAGATGCCTGGACTTCACTCCCTCAGATTCTGATGTAATTGGTCTGGAGAGCAACAAAGGGCTTTGGGATTTTTATTCAAGTGATTCTAAGATGTAGCTAAGTCTGAGAACCACTGACGTGGAGGGGCCAATCCAGGCTTCCTACTGCTTCCAAACCCCTGGGTTTCTAAGGGCTTTCTAAAATCTACCCAGTTGAAATTCATAATATTGAATGAGTGGTCTCCTTTTCTTCTTCCTTTAAAGTTGGTGAAGCTTATAACTCTTCTTTTTCTCAACCTCTTCTGATTTCCCACCCACTCTAATTTCCTGAGCATTTAAATATTTGCCATGATCCCAGGCATCACAAAGAGTGGACACCCAGCCCCACTTCCCTCACCATGACTCATCCTAAAAGCTGTTTGCCGAATGAGTCTCTAGTTTTTGTTTCAGACTTTGTGCAGGGGCATCCACAACCCTGCACAACAATGCTGTTCTTGCTCAACTCCCCCTCTGTCCCGCCCAACCTCCTACTCTCTATTCAAAACCAAGCCAGAAGAAAAACAAAGCATTTGTCCCCAACAGTTTGCAAATCAATCATGCTTTTCCAATATATGCAGAGCTAGCATTCAACAACCCAGGATTCATGAAACTGGTTCCCTAGGTATTCATCAAATATGCTTATAACTCCTAAGGACATTTGCAATTTTAAGCCTCTGTAATACATAGACTAAGGATGGGATAGGGCTTTCACAATGTTTATAAAGGAAGAATTACAGGATTCCTAAATCTCTAGGCACCATATAGAGGTTCCTTTCTGAAGTGCTTGTCGGTGATTTTCTCCAAATGCTTTGTGGGAGCTCTATTTGGCTGTGTTTGAACAAAATGTGTATTTACTAGTTAGCTACAGAGAAAAGGAGAATGGTGAGGGTTTGGGACAGGGGACTAGAGCTTAATCAGCCCAGTGAACTGTGTTGAGGGCTTTGGAAGTAAGTATGCTAATAGGTGAATTCCAGAACTAGAGAGTGTCCAAGAGACAGCAGGTGGAAGTTTTGCCTGACATGGGGACCATGGAGGAAGGAGAGGGACTGATAAATTTCTGAGGTACAGCAAAAAGGAATCCAGCACTAACACTCTTCTGAATCCAGGCAGGCTAGCATTTACTACTGTTTCAACCTCTAGGTGGACAGCAAGACCCACTGCTACCTACTCTGCTCCTTGAGAATGAGGTAGGGTATGAGATAGTGGCAAAAGAACAGAAAGTACAGTTGAGTTCTAAGCATCCACAGAATTGGATAAGGATTCCTCACAAATATTTGTTTTCATATATTTTCATCTCAGTTGAAGACTTAATTTGAGTACTTGAGAATCAACATTTTGAGTCTCAGCTTTCTTACCTTTAAAATGGGTGAAGTGTGCTATGGACTTAATGTTTTTGTCCAACCCAGATTTGTATGCTAAAATCTAATTTCCAATGGGGTGTGATTTGTAGGTGAGGCCTTTGAAAGGCAATTCATTTGTGAGGATGGAGCTTTCATGAATGGTATTAGAGACCTTATAAGAGATCAGGGAGCCTTCTCTCTCTTTTTCTACCATGTGCAGATACAAGAAGAAATCAGCAGTCTGCAACCCAGAAGAGGGCCCTCATCAAAACTGGACCATACATGCAAACCTGGTCATGAACTTCTAGCTTCCAGAATTGTAAGAAATAAAATTTATGTTATTCAAACTCCCAGTCTATAATATTCTATTCAAAGATATCTTGCCCATCTCAAGAGTGTGATGAAGATTAAATGACATTATCAATATAAAGCAACTAAATAGTGTCTGTTGTAGAATTTACATATAAATGACTTCAATTACTTTGTATCCACACTCCACTGCAAAGTAAATTTGTAGTTATATCAAGAGGCAAAGTCTCTCTCTTCACCCCTTAACGCTGGGCTGGTCTTCTTACTGGCTTTGAACACTGGAATGTGACAGATGTGTTCTATACCTAGGCCTCAAGTGGACTTGCACACCTCCCATTGCTCTTTTATAACTCTGTTGCTGCCATGTAGGCAAGTTCAGGCTATCCTGCTGGAAGTCAGAAAACATGCAGCTCAGTTGCCCCCAACCCACCAGAGTATAACCATTCAGCAGACTGAAGACTTACAAGACAGCCAGCCCAGTCCAGAACTGCCCAGCTGAGCCCAGCCTCTACCACCAGCCCAAATTTTGAGATAAATTTAAAATTGTTGTTTGATGCCACAAAAGCTAGTGGATACAGTGTCTTAAACAGGGTAAGAGCCCAATAATGGTAGTGTACACTACTACTACTAATATTAGCTGAATGCAAGTTTGGAGTCCTTGAGTCAACTAGAACTCAAAGATGTATACTGTCTGGTCTAAACAGTAGTACTATATGATATTTGTAAGTTTTAAAAATTGATAACAATATTTTAAAGGTGGGAAACTTTACATGAAATCAGCTAACCCAGGAGACCTTCCCTGAACAACAAAAGATCTGAGTAATTGTTGCCCCTTGAAATGCAGCAAGTGCTTCATGGATCCCAGTTTCTGCCACTCACTGTGCTTTTTACTAAGATTCATTTGTTTGAACGGCAGAATGAGAGAGAGAGAGAGAAAGAGAGCGAGCAAGAGCGAGACAGAGAGAGATAGAGACAGAGAGAGACAGCAAAAGAGGTAACTTCTGGAGCTGGTCCAGGCCAAAGCCAAGAGCCCCAAACTCCTCCAGCTCTTCCATGTGGGTGGCAAGGGCCCAAGATTTTGGGCCATCTTCTGTTGCCTTCCCTGGCACATTATTGGGGAGCTGGATCAGAAGCAGAGTGGCCAGGACTCAAATCAGTGCTCGATATGGCACAGTGGTACTGCAGGTGTCTTAGCCCTCTGTGCCATAGTTCCAGCCCATTACTCTCTGTATTTTTTTTTAATTTTAATTTTTTATTATTTTTGTATTTATTTGACAGGTAGAGTAGTAGACAGAGAGAGACAGAGAGAAAGGTCTTCCTTCTGTTGGTTCACTCCCCAAATGGCCGCTACGGCCAGCACTGCGCTGATCCGAAGCCAGGAGCCAGGTGCTTATTCCTGATCTCCCAAGCTGGTGCAGGAGCCCAAGTACTTGGGCCATCCTCCACTGCCCTTCTGGGCCACAGCAGAGAGCTGGACTGGAAGAGGGGCAGCTGGGACTAGAACTCAGCACCCATATGGGATGTCGGTGCCACAGGCTGAGGATTAACCAATTGAGCCACAGTGCCAGCTCCGTACTCTCTGTATTTTCTAGAACACAACCATTTATGCAGAAAGTATTCAGTTCCTTATATGTATGAGGCATTCTTCTATGTTCTGACAATATAGTGACAAACAAAACTAACCTACTATTTTCCCATGGAGCTTGCAAGTGTGTGACAGCTGTGGACTGAGGGGGTTTACACAGAGGTTGCAAAATGCACCATATCCCTATTCAAATTTTTAGATTTTGCCATAAGAAGTTAAACATTAAATGAACTATTATTTATAAAAGCTACTGAATTTCAGATTGGATAATTCATTATTTTGGGACTTGTCCTGTGTGCATTGTAGGATATTTAGCTGCATCCCAGGTCTCAACCCGATAAATGTCAGTAGCACCTTTCAGATGTGATAACCAAAAATATTTCTAGAGATTGCCAAATGTCCCCTAAAGAGTAAAATTAATTAGCACTTGTTGAGAACCAATGACATGCAGTGAAAGAGTAATACGATGGGAAAAGCTGCAGGAATAAAGGCTTGAGTTTCTTCCGCACCTTGGTTGAAAGAAAGGCTAGCTGCTACAACACACCTTAATATTGCGGAAATTATAACTTGTTCACAGAACACTCTAGTTTAGTGTTTCTGGCCAGTAGGCAGTCTACATGGCTTCCAATAGTCTCATGTTCATCCACATCAAGCTGGGAAATGAGGAAAAAATATAGAGGACAGCACTTTGAGGTTTTCTATGGGCAAGGCAGGAAATTGTGTGTTTTAGTTCTCATACTTTATTGGATAAAACTCAGTCAATCACATGGTCTCATGGGAGGCTGGGAAAAATTAGTTCCAGATATGCACTCAGTAAGAAAGGGAAAGAGGTTTCAATTCTCCACATCATTCTTAAACTAAACTGTATTGGCCACCATGGAGAACTTGGAAATAGAAATTATAAGTAGAAGAAAATAAATTGTGAGCCCTTCATTGTGTTCTTCACGGAACAGAGCTTCAAGTAGGCTGGCCTCTGCTCTGAAGGAGGAAGCAGCAGGGGCGGAGTCCAAAGGTGGTCTGGAGCTACTAGACACTCCTCATGCAGGAGGTGCAGTGAAAGAGAGTGGCTGACCAACGAACCCCAGGCACAGACACGTAAGGGCGAACATAGGAACAAGGAAACCGGCCCCCAAGGGGCGGAGATTGGCACCTCAAAGCCCTGACACCAGCCCACTCAAGTTACAATAAATAAATAAATAAATAAATAAATAATGAACAAACTCTAGAAGGCAGAGCAGCCTGCTTACACTGGATATTGGTACAGACTCCCAGCAGCCCATAGCAGAGGGAAATCAACCTGAAAAACCACCCAGACGGAATGCCAAAAAACAAAACAAAAACCCACAATAAGAATATAGAAGAACATATAAACTCGCCAATGGAGCAGGCTAAACCAACCATAACAGAGGCTGAAGAAGAAGAAGAATTTGAAACCATGCCAGAAAAAGAATTCTGGAAATTAATAATCAGATTACTTAGAAATAATGAGAAACAGTGTTGAGAGCTGAACGAAAAACAAGCCCAAGGATTAGAGATCCTAAAGAGAAGCCAGAATGAAATACTGGAAATGAAAAACTCAACTGACCATATAAAAAACACCGTGGAATCCTTCTGAAATCAAACAGATGAAATAAAAGACCGAATATCAGAATTCAAAGACAAACTTCCAGAAATAATACAGTCAGTTCAAACACAGGAAGAAGAAATTAAAAAATTAAAAAATATGGTCGGAGACCTACAAGATTCAATCAAACGGTGTAATGTTCGGATAATAGGAGTCCCTGAGGGGGTGGAAAGAGAGAATGGATTGGAAGGTGTTTTCAATGAAATAATATCAGAAAACTTCAAACAAAGGCAGCTGGATAACAACAGGCAAATTCAACAGATAGCCAGGAATCTGAACAGGGTAGACCAGAAGAGAAATTCACCGCGACACATTGTGGCAACACTCAGCTCAGTGACAAAGAACAAATCGTAAAATGTGCCAGAGAAAAACGACAAATCACATTCAGGGGTAAGTTAATCAGACTCACTCCAGACTTCTCATCGCAAACACTACAGGCAAGAAGACAATGGCATGATATATTTCAAGTTTTAAAAGACAAACAATGCCAACCTAGAATACTATACTCTGCAAAGCTATCATTTATGAATGAAGGGGAAATAAAGATCTTCCAAGACAAACAGAAACTGAAAGAATTGGTATCCACACATCCAACCCTACAACACTTGCTCAAAGACGTGCTGCACACAGAAATACAAAAACAAGAACTTCACTAAAAAAAAAAAAAGCGAATGTAGGGTAACCTACAAAAAAAATTCAAAATACATAAACAGCTCCTTTAAGAAACATGAATGGGAAAAGACAGTACTTAACAGTAATCACACTGAATGTGAATGGTCTTAATTCTGCTACCAAGAGACATAGACTAGCTGATTGGATCAAGAAAGAGAATCCATCTATATGTTGCCTTCAGGAGACACACCTTATCAACAAAGATGCACGCAGACTGAAAGTGAAAGGATGGAAAAAGATACTCCAAGCTAACAGAAATCACAAAAGAGCTGGTGTGGCCATCCTGATATCAGACAAAATAGACTTTAACATAAAAACTATCAAAAGAGACAGAGAAGGGCACGATATAATGATTAAAGGATCTATCCAACAGGAAGACATTACTATTATAAATGTATACACACCTAATTACAGGGTGCCTGGCTACCTGAAAGAATTACTAAAGGATTTAAAGGGAGATATAGATTCAAATACAATAGTAACAGGGGACTTCAACACCCCACTCTCACCAATGGACAGATCAACCAATTTGAAACTCAACAAGGAAACAACAGAGTTAATTGACGCTATAGACCAAGTAGACCTAATAGATATCTTCAGAACCTTCCACCCCACAGCCACAGAGTTCACGTATTTCTCCCCAGTACATGGAACATTCTCTAGGATTGACCATATGCTAGGCCATAAAGGGAGCCTCAACAAATTCAAAAAAGTTGAAACTATACCATGCAGCTTCTCAGACCATAGTGCAGTGAAACTCTAAATCAACAACTCAAGAATCTCTACACCATATGCAAATATATGGAGAATGGACAACATGATCCTAAACAAACAGTGGGTCATCGAAGAAATTAAAAGAGAAATAAAAAGATTTCTAGAAACAAATGAAAATGATAACACAACCTATCAAAACCTGTGGGACACAGCAAAAGCAGTGCTAAGAGGAAAGTTTATAGCAATTGGTGCCTACATCAAGAAGCTGGAAAGGAACCAAACAAATGAACTCTCCCTGCACCTCAAGGATTTAGAAAAACAGCAGCAAATCAAGTCCAAATCCAGAAGGAGGAAATACTAAAGATCAGAGAAGAAATAAACAGAATTGAAACCAAAAAAACAATACAAAAGATCAACAAAACCAGGAGCTGGTTCTTTGAAAAAATAAACAAAATCGACACACCATTGGCCCAACTAACCAAAAAAAGGAGAGAGAAGACCCAAATCTGTAAAATCAAAGATAGTAATGGAAATGTAACAACAGACACAACAGAAATAAAAAGAATCATCAGAAACCACTACAAAGAGATGTATGCTAACAAATTGGGGAACCTGGAAGAAATGGATAGATTCCTGGACACATACAACCTTCCTAAACTGAGCCGTGAAGATATAGAAAATCTAAACAGACCCATAACCATGGAAGAAATTGAATCAGTAATAAACGCACTACCAAAAAAGAAGAGCCCAGGACCGGATGGCTTCACCGCCGAATTTTACCAGACATTTAGAAAACAACTAACCCCAGTTCTTCTCAAGTTATTCAAAACAATTGGAAGGGAGGGAATCCTCCCAAATTCTTACTACGAAGCCAATATCACCTTAATTCCTGAGCCTGGAAAAGACACAACAGAGAAAGAAAACTACAGACCTATCTCCCTGATGAACATAGATGCAAAAATACTCAATAAAATTCTGGCAAACCGAATCCAATTGCACAACAGAAAGATCATTCACCCAGACCAAGTGGGATTTATCCCTGGTATGCAGGGATGGTTCAGTATTCGAAAGTCAATCAATGTAATACATCACATTAATAAATTGAGAAACAAAAACCATATGATTATCTCAATAGATGCAGAGAAAGCATTTGACAAAATACAACACCCTTTCATGATGAAAACCCTAAGCAAATTGGGGTTAGAAGGAACTTTCCTCAACACAATTAAGGCAGTCTATGATAAACCAAAGGCCAGCATCATATTGAATGGGGAAAAGTTGGAGGCATTTCCATTGAAAACTGGCACCAGACAGGGATGCCCACTCTCACCACTGCTATTCAATATAGTCCTAGAAGTGTTAGCCAGGGCCATCAGGCAAGAAAAAGAAATTAAAGGGATACAAATGGGAAAGGAGGAAGTTAAACTATCCCTATTTGCAGATGACATGATACTATATATAGGGGACCCGATAAACTTCTATAAGAGACTATGGGAACTCATAGAAGAGTTTGGTAAAGTAGCAGGATACAAAGTCAGCACTCAGAAATCAACAGCCTTTGTATACACAGATAATGCCAGGGCCGAGGAAGAACTTCTAAGATCAATTCCATTCATGATAGCCACAAAAACAATAAAGTACCTTGGAACAAATTTAACCAAGATGTCAAAGACCTCTATGATGAAAATTACAAAACATTAAAGAAAGAAATAGAAGACAACACAAAAAAATGGAAAAACCTGCCATGCTCATGGATTGGAAGAATCAATATCATCAAAATGTCCATTATCCCAAAAGCAATTTACATGTTCAATGCAATACCAATCAAAATACCAAAGTCATTCTTCAAAGACCTAGAAAAAACAATGCTGAAATTCATATGGATAAACAGGAGACCGAGAATAGCTAAAGCAATCCTTTACAATAAAAACAAGGCCGGAGGCATCACAATTCCAGACTTCAAGACATACTACAGGGCAGTTATAATCAAAACAGCCTGGGACTGGTACAAAAACAGGTGGATAGACCAATGGAACAGAATAGAAACACCGGAGATCAATCCAAACATCTATAACCAACTCATATTCGACAAAGGACTAAAACCAACCCCTGGAACAAGGACAGCCCCTTCAACAAATGGTGCTGGGAAAACTGGATGTCCACATGTCGAAGTATGAAGCAAGACCCCTACCTTACACCTTATACAAAAATCCACTCAACATGCATCTAAGAACTAGAAGATGCGCCACGACACCATGAAACTAATTGAGAGCATAGGGGAAACCCTTCAAGATATTGGAACAGGCAAAGAATTCCTGGAGAAGACCCCAGAGGCACAGGTAATAAAAGATAAAATAAACAAATGGGATTACCTCAAATTGAAGAGTTTCTTTACAGCAAAGGAAACAGTCAGGAAAGTGAAGAGGCAACCAACAGAATGGGAGACGTTATTCGCAAACTACACAACAGATAAAGGATTAACAACTAGAATCTACAAATTGATCAAAAAACACCACAAAATCAAAACAAACAACCCAATAAAAAAATGGGCCAAGGACCTTAACAGACATTTTTCACAAGAGGAAATCCAAATGGCCAACAGACACATGAAAAAATGCTCAGGATCCCTAGCCATCAGGGAAATGCAAATCAAAACCACAATGAGGTTTCACCTCACTCTGGTTAGATTGGCTTACATACAGATATCAACCAATAACAGATGCTGGCGAGGATGTGGGGAAAAAGGGACACTAATCCACTGCTGGTGGGAATGCAAACTGGTTAAGCCACTATGGAAGACAGTTTGAAGAGTCCTCAGAAACCTGAATATAGCACTACCACAGGACCCAGCCATCCCACTCCTTGGAATTTACCCAAAGGAAATTAAATTGGCAAACAAAAAAGCAGTCTGCACATTAATGTTTATTGCAGCTCAATTCACAATAGCTAAGACCTGGAACCAACCCAAATGCCCATCAACAGTAGACTGGATAAAGAAACTATGGGATATGTACTCTATGGAACACTATACAGCAGTAAAAAACAATGAAATCCGGGCATTTACAACAAAATGGAGGAATTTGGAAAACATCATGCTGAGTGAAATAAGCTAGTCCCAAAGGGACAAATATCATATGTTCTCCCTGATCGATGGCAACTAAACAAGCATCTAAAATGATACCCATTGAAGTGAAATGGACACTATGAGAGACAATGACATGATCAGCCCTTGTCTAGACTGTTGAGGAACAACTTGCTATTTTATTCCTTTTAGTATTTTTGTTGTTGTTGTTGTTGTTGCTCTGTTTGTTCTACATAAGACCACTGGTTGAATTCTGTAATGAATGCACAATCATTCTTAGGCATTTAAAATTAACAGAAAAATGATCTCTGTTAAACATAGGAGTGGGACTAAGAGAGGGAGGAGATATATAGGTTGGCACATGCTCACTCGGACTTACCTCCAATGGTGGAACTAGAAATGTGCCAGGGGATTTCAACTCAATCTTACCAAGGAGGCAGGTACCAATGCCAGCACACTTGGGAAAGTGAGAAGTATAAATACACAACCAATCAAAAAGATAGGGTATGTGTCGACGAGATTTCACAAATAAGACCAGTGTAATCAACTAATGAAGGATAGGATTAAAAGGGAGAGAATGATCCTGCGGGGGAAACAGGACACACAGCAGACTCATAGAATGGCAGCACTCCTGCCTCAGAATCAAACCTTGGGACATTCGGATCTGGCTAAAAGGTCCATGAGAGTCTCACAGGCATGGAAAGCCACAACACGGTGGCAAAAAACAATCTAAATGAAAGATCCTGGTGAACAAGACCCCAGCAGAAGGAACAGGCCATCAAGGAGGGAGGCGCCTTTCTCTGAAGGGAGGAAGGAACCTCCACTGTGATAAGGCCTTGACTAAACAAGTTCAGAGTCGTTGAACTCAAGGGGCTTCCATAGCCTAGACAGCTCATAGCAAGAGTCTCGGGTGATTGCTGACGTCATAAATAAGAGTGCCAATTGTTAAATCAACAACGGGAGTCACTGGGTACATGCTCCCCATGTAGGATCTCTGTCCTTAATGTGTTCTACTACGAAACTTAAAAACAACACTACTAGTTGAACAATACCCTATCCTTGTGCGGTTGTGTGAGTGCAGCTTGTTGAAATCCTTGCTCAGTGTATACTAAGTTGATCTTCAGTATATGAAGGTAATTGAAAATGAAACTCGATGAAGGGCGGGATGGGAGAGGGAGTGGGAGTGGGGAGGGCCGCGGGAGGGAGGGAGGTGGGGGGGGAAGCCACAACAATACAAAAGTTGCACTTTGTAAATTCTCATTTATTAAATAAAAAATAACTATATAACAAACAAATAAACAAAAAGAACTTAATACTTTACCCTTTTAGTATTTTTTATGTTCTACTTAAAACTATTGGTTGAACTCTGTAATTAATACACAATTACTCTTAGGTGTTTAATTAATGCTATAACTAGTACTCAAATAGTATTTTACACTTTGTGTTTCTGTGTGGGTGCAAACTGTTGAAATCTTAATATATGCTAAATTGATCTTCTGTATATAAAGATAATTGAAAATTAATCTTGATGTGAATGGAAGGGGAGAGGGAGTGGGAGAGGGGAGTGTTGTGGGTGGGAGGGAAGTTATGGGGGGGAAGCTATTGTAATCCATAAGCTGTACTTTGGAAATTTATGTTCATTAAATAAAATAAAATAAAAAATATAAAAAGAAAAAAAAGAAAATAAATTGTGAGCCCTTCATTGTGTTCTTCATTTTTTTTAGAAGCTCAGGGACACACACAATTTTAGAGAAAATTAATTTTATTGATTGGCAAAAGTGCATATAAAAGCCACCCTCTGAGGTCAAGTTCTAACATTATCTTCTCATTGAAACATTTCCTAAAATGGCTTCTTACTCTCTTCAACCCTGGGAAAAATTACTTACTATTGAACGTAATAAAACTCACTTTATTGAATGCCTATGGGGTGCTAGGTACTCTACTGTGGACTTCACAAATGTCATTTCTCAGGTAAATCTCTTCATTCCTATAGAAATGTATATATTCATTTGATAGATGAATAATCTTGTTTAAAGAAGTTAAGTGACAAGGCAAAAGTCATGGAGCTTATTGGTGATAGAACAGGGATTCATAATTATTTCATTTTCATTGTGAAGTCCAGGCTATTTTCTAAAATAGAATGCCTTCCACAGCCAAAATTGAAATAAAATAATTATATAAACAAATTTCAGAAGACTTTATTTCTGAAAGTGGAGAATTAGAGAAACCTTCATGAGCCATAGAAAAGCTATTACTGACTTATGGAGGGTGTTATGAAAGAATGTTATAGTTGGCCCAGAGAATAACTTCTATCCACTACCTTTGGATAAAATACCTATGCAACTGTTCCTTGCTTCTGTGTATTGGTGGTATGACATTTCCACTTACAAGAAAAATGGCTTCTCTTATCTAAGTTTTGCTGGGAAAACATGATTGTCATGTGTGTAAATTATAAGTTTTCTCATACACTTTTTACTCTATTCCCTTTGTCTCACAGGGGTGGGGCACACACAAAACCGAAGAGCAGGCTGTACCACTGATGATCTTTAAGTACTATGCCAAAAATAGTTATGTAACATGTGATATGTGAGCACCTGCCCTTTTGCTTTGCTTGATATGGAATATACATCATTTTACAGTATCTAATTCTCATTGTTATTATTTATATTATGTGCAGAAATGAATTTTCATATGGTATTTCCTGTCATCCTGCATAGTGGTGGGTGGGGGCAATAAGGAATATGTTTACTCATTTTAGAATCCATTCAATTTTGTAATTCACCACTCTAACCAAATTGGAACTGGATTTTTAACAGCTGCTGTGATATCATTTTAATATCCACAAACTGAGACTCAGTGCTTCAAAAAAATATCACCTTCTCAAAAATTTCCTTTTCCCGGTTGAGTTGAAGATCTACACTTCATGTTGTTTTAATGTCGATGTGCAATCATTCCCTCTAATTCTGTCACACGGTGTACTCTACAGGAAGCCCCCATTGCAAGAGATTTATAGGATTCCTGGCAGGGGATTCAATCAGAAACTAGAGAATGTAAATGAGTAGTGGATTGGAGTTCTCTACCTTTGCATGTTTATTAAAATTTTCCTGAAAAATCTCTTACTTAAAGCTTCCATATTAAACAACAAAAATCAGAATCTGAAGTTTCCTAGCTTTTATGATTTGAAAAATTTATAGTGTACTAAACTCTCTTCTTTAAAAGAATTCCTTCCACTCCTAAAGTGCTTTTATCAGTACATATGTCCAGGACAACAAATTAACAGAGGTTTTGTTTCTAGTTACATTGCAAGGGCTTCTCTCTACTTTAGTCACCTCTAAAGTAGGGCTCATGCAGAATCTAAAAGAACTAGGATGCAACATCTTAACAAGAAAAATGGACAAGATAATGTTATCTGCCTTTCACTGCATTGTTACTATAGTATAACTTTATTAGGAATATTACTTCTAATGTAACACAACAACCCTCTGAGAATGCTATTGTCTTCACAAATTATATCTTTTGTCAGTATTCCAATGGCATATGTCTAAGGCACACTTCAACATAAAGAAACAGACATATATGAGGCATTTTCAATATAAAATTAAAACTACTAATAAGAAACCAAACCTATATTTTTAGTGTATGTTAGCAAGTATTAATTTTCAGTCACAGGGTTAATAGTCAATAAATAAAATCAAGGTGCCAAACATCTAGCACATATTTAACTACTTAAATTGATTACTACTGGAGTCAGTCCACTGGAGAAGCTGGTTAAATCCCCAGCCTGTGGCACTGGCATCCCATATGGGTGCCAGTTCGAGTTCCAGCTGCTCCACTTCTGATCCAGCTCCTAGCTGATGTGCCTAGGAAAGTGGCAGAGGATGGTCTAAGTCCTTGGGCCGCTGCATCCAAGTGGAAGACCCAGAAGAAGCTCCTGGCTCTTGGCTTTGGATTGGCTTGGCTCCAGCCATTGCAGCCATTTAGGGAGTGAATCAGCAGGTGGAGGATCTCTCTCTCTGCCTCTGCTTCTCTCTCTGCAACTCTTTCAGATAAATAAATCTTTTTTTTTCATTTTTTTTAACTTTTATTTAATGAATAATAATTTCCAAAGTACAGAATATGGATTACAATGGCTTCCCCCCCATAACGTCCCTCCAACCCGCAACCCTCCCCTTATCCACTCCCTCTCCCCTTCCATTCACATCATGATTCATTTTCGATTCTATTTATATAAAGAAGATCAGTTTAGCATACATTAAATAAAGATTTCAACAGTTTGCTCCCACACAGAAACATAAAGTGAAAAATACTGTTTGAGTACTAGTTATAGCATTAAATCTCAATGTACAGCACACTGAGGACAAAGATCCTACATGACGAGTAAGTGCACAGTGACTCCTGTTGTTGACTTAACAAATTGACACTCTTGTTTATGGCATCAGTAATCACCCTAGGCTCTTGTCATGAGCTGCCAAGGCTATGGAAGCCCCCTGAGTTCACTGACTCTGATAATATTTAGACAAGGCCATGGTCAAAGTGGAAGTTCTCTCCTCCCTTCAGAGAAAGGTACCTCCTTCTTTGATGACCCATTCTTTCCACTGGGATCTCACTCGCGGAGATCTTTCATTTAGGTTTTTTTTTCCCCCAGAGTGTCTTGGCTTTCCATGCCTGAAATACTCTCATGGGCATTTCAGCTGGATCCACATGCCTTAAGGGCTGCTTATGAGGCCAGAGTGCTGTTAGGACATTTGCCATTCTGTGGGTCTGCTGTGTATCTCACTTCCCATGTTGGATCATTCTCTCCCTTTTTGATTCTATCAGCTAGTATTTGCAGACACTATTCTTGTTTATGTGATCCCTTTGGTTCTTAGTCCTATCATTACAATCAATTGTGAACAGAAATTGATCACTGGGACTAGTAAGATGGCATTGGTACATGCCACCTCGATGGGATTGAATTCGAATCCCCTGGTATGTTTCTAACTCTATCGTTTGAGGTAAGTCAGCTTGAGCATGTCCCGAATTGCACATCTCTTCCCTCTCTTATTCCCACTCTTATATTTAACAGCGATCACTTTTCAGTTAAGTTTCAGCACTTAAGAATAATTGTGTATTGATTATAGTATTCAACCAAAAGTATTAAGTAGAACAAACAAAAAAAAATACTAAGAGGGATAACATATTAAGCTGCTCATCAACAGTCAGGGTGAGGGCTGATCAAGTCACCGTTTCTCATAGTGTTCATTTCACTTTAACAGGTTTCCTTTTTGGTGCTCAGTTAGTTGTCACCTATCAAGGAGAACAAGTGGTATTTGTCCCTTTGGGATTGGTTTATTTCACTCAACATAATGTTTTCCAAATTCCTAACAGGGATCACTTTTCAGTTAAAATTTAAACACCTAAGAATAATTGTGTGTTAATTACAGAGTTCAACCAATGGTACTAGAACAAAAAAATACTAAAATGGATAAAGTATTACATTGTACATCAACCGTCAGGACAAGAGCTGATCAAGTCACTGTTTCTCATAGTGTCCATTTCACTTCAACAAGTTTCCCCTTTGGTGCTCAGTTAGTTGTCGCCAATCAGGGAGAACATATGATATTTGTCCCTTTGGGACTGGCTTAATTCACTCAGCTTGATGTTTTCCAAATTCCTCCATCTTGTTGCAAATGCCCGAGTTTCGTTGTTTTTGACTGCTGTATAGTATTCTATAGAGTACATGTCCCATAATTTCTTTATCCAGTCTACTGTTGATGAGCATTTGGGTTGGTTCCAGGTCTTAGCTATTGTGAATTGAGCTGCAATAAACATTAATGTGCAGACTGCTTTTTTGTTTGCCAATTTAATTTCCTTTGGGTAAATTCCAAGGAGTGGGATGGCTGGGTCAAACGGTAGGGTTATATTCAGGTTTCTGAGGAATCTCGACTGACTACCATAGTGGCTTAACCAGTTTGCATTCCCACCAACAGTGGATTAGTGTCCCTTTTCCCCCACATCCTCGCCAGCATCTATTGTTGGTAGATTTCTGAATGTGAGCCATTCTAACTGGGGTGAGGTGGAACCTCATTGTGGTTTTGATTTGCATTTCCCTGATTGCTAGTGATCTTGAACATTTTTTCATGTGTCTGTTGGCCATTTGGATTTCCTCTTTTGAAAAATGTCTATTGAAGTCCTTGGCCCATCTCTTAAGTGGGTTGTTTGTTTTGATCTTGTGGAGTTTCTTGATTTCTTTGTAGATTCTGGTTATCAACCCTTTATCAGTTGCATAGTTTGCAAATATATTTTCCCATTCTGGCGGTTGTCTCTTCACTTTCCTGACTGTTTCTTTTGCAGTACAGAAACTTCTCAATTTGATGCAATCCCAAATGTTAATTTTGGCTTTGACTGCCTGTGCTTCTGGGGTGTTTTCCAAGAAGTCATTGCCAGTACCTATATCTTGCAGGGTTTTTCCAATGCTCTCTAATAATTTGATGGTGTCAGGTCGTAGATTTAAGTCTTTAATCCATGTTGAGTGGATTTTTGTGTAAGGTGAAAGGTAGGGGTCTTGCTTCATGATTTTGCACGTGGAAATCCAATTTTCCCAGCACCATTTATTGAATAGACTGTCCTTACTCCAGGGATTGGTTTTGGACCCTTGATCAAATATGAGTTGGCTGTAGATGTTTGGATTGATTTCTGGTGTTTCAATTCTGTTCCATTGGTCTATCCATCTGTTTCTGTACCAGTACCATGCTGTTTTGATTACAACTGCCCTGTAGTATGTCCTGAAATCTGGTATTGTGATGCCTCCAGCTTTGTTTTTGTTGTACATACCACTGGGGAACAATTGGGGTAGTATTTAGATAATTTTTAAACAAAAGGAACATCAAGCTAAGGAAAAAGTATTCAGTAGAGGAACTCTTCATGGCATTCTCAGAAATGCCAACCTAGCATGAGAATTGGCCCTCACCTCTTCATAAAGAGAGAAACTTGAACACGAAGGTAGCCTTTTTGTATGACATGGTTGTGGAACTCCAAAAGAGCATCACTTGCCTCTAAAGATAACCCTAAAGGAAAAATCTACAGATGGAAGCACCATTGTTTTCAGTACTACCTATTGACATACATTTTCTCAATGGCCTACTTCCCAACATGCTCCGATGTAGAAGAAAAGGAGTTCTGGCATTGGTGAACAACTGAAAAATGCCTACAACTAAGTAGGGAACGTACCTAGATTACAATATTTATATCATCAAATAACAACTGTAACTCTGGCCAAGTTTCTTAATGTCCTTTAATTTTAGTTTTCACCTATATAGAATGATTCATAAGTGGTTTTTCCTCTCCCTGCACTTTGAAGGAGTTAGAGTTAATTAACTTTCCAACTTATTACTGTGCAGAAAAGAACCAAGATAGCAGACCTGTGAATGCTATACTTAAAATTGCCTTCTCACAAGGTGTGTTTTTGGTTGGAATCTGGCAACTTGGGTTTTAGGATTGTTTTGACCATCCTAAATGATAGGAGCAGCTTGCTGAGCCAAAACCATTTTTGCAAAAAATATGGTTTTTGTAGAACCCCTCCTTTCCTTCTGGGAATCTGGAATTTTTCTATAAATGAACCCAGGGTTGGGTATGGGTGCTTATGCCACGAGCCTGCATTGAAAATCCTAGGTTTAGGTTACTAACAAGCATTCAGGCAGACATTTCACAAGTGTTGTCACAGCTGCTTGCTGGGTGAGTGAAGGGCATCATGTGTGACACCACTGAAAAGAGGACGCCTGGTTTCGTCCCAACTTCACATCATGTAGCTTTGCTTTTGCTGATTTTATATTACGTGCATTTTCTGTAATAAATATTAGCCATAAGTATGAGTATATGCTGAGTCCTGTGAGTCCTCTGAGCATCTCAAGGGTAGTAAATGATCTATCATTTCCTCAGCTTTTCTTCCCAGTTCCTTTCTCCTCTAGTCTCTCATTACTGTTACTATAGACATCAATGTCCCCTCCAAATTTGTATGTTAAAATTCTAACCCACAGAGCAATTTCATTAGGGGGTTGGACCATTGGGAGGTTATGAGGTCATGAGGGTAGAGCCTTCATTAGTGAAATGAATGGCCTCATAATAGTGACTCAGGGGCCGGTGCCGTGGCTCACTAGGCTAATCCTCTGCCTTGCGGCACTGGCACACCGGGTTCTAGTCCCGGTCGGGGTGCCGGATTCTGTCCCGGTTGCCCCTCCTCCAGGCCAGCTCTCTGCTGTGGCCCGGGAGTGCAGTGGAGGATGGCCCAAGTGCTTGGGCCCTGCACCCCATGGGAGACCAGGATAAGTACCTGGCTCCTGCCATCGGATCAGTGCGGTGCGCCGGCCGCAGCGCGCTGGCCACGGTGGCCATTGGAGGGTGAACCAACGGCAAAGGAAGACCTTTCTCTCTCTCTCTCTCTCTCTCTCACTGTCCACTCTGCCTGTCAAAAAAAAAAAAACAAAACAAAACAAAAAAAAACAAAAAACAAAAAACAAAAACAAAAAAACAAAAACAAAAACAAAAAAAACCTAGGGACGAATTTAACCAAAGAGGTAAAAAAAATCTCTCTACAATGAAAACTGTAAATCATTCATAAAAGAAATTAAAGGAGATAGAAAGAAATGGAAAGGCACGTTGACAAAGTAAAAGAATTGATACTGTTAAAATGCCTATGCTAACCAAAATGATTAATACAGATTCAATGCAATACCTATCAAAATACATTTTTTTACAGAACTAGAAAAAACACTAATAAAATGTGTATGTAACCACAAATAACCCTGAATGGCCAAAGCAATCTTGAGCAAAAAGAACAAAGCAAGAGGTATTACACTACTTACTTTAAAATACAGCACAAAGCTATGGTAATTAAAGCAGCATGATACTGGCATAAAAAGAAATACACAGACCAATGGAATGGAACAGATATCCTAAAAGAAAATGCATGGACCTACAGATAACAAATCTTTGACAAAGGTGCCAAGAATATGCATTGGGAAAAGGATAGTCTTTTCAGTAAATGGTTCTTGGAAAAGTGGATATCCACATGCAGAAGAATGGAGCTAGGACATCCACTCCCATTTCTCACCATGTACAAAAATCAAGTCAAAACAGATTAAAGACTTAAATGTAACAGCTAAAATTTTGCAAGTTACTAGAAGAAAACATAGGGGAATTCCTTCAGGGTATTGGAATGACAAGGATTTATTGAAAAGCACAGTAAATAAAAGCAAAAATAGGGAATTTGAGACTGAAGAGCTTCTTCACAGCAAAGGAAACAATGAACAGAGTAAAGAGACAACCTACAGAATGGAAGAAAATATTTGCAAGCTGTGCATATGATAAGGTTTAACAACCAGTTTATGTAAGTAATTCAAGGGGCTGGTGCTGTGGTGCAGTGGGTTAAGCCATGGCTTGCATTGCTAGCATCCCATATGGGTGCCAGTTCAAGTCCCAGCTGCTCTACTTCCAATCCTGCTCTCTGCTAATGCACCTGGGAAAGCAGCAGCAGATGACCCAATTCCCTTGGCTCCTGTACTCACGTGGGAGAACAGGAAGAAGCTCCTAGTTCCTGGCTCATGGCTTTGGCCTGACAGAGCCCTGACCATTGTGGCCATTTGGGGAGTGAACCAGTGGATGAAAGATCTCTTGCTCTCGTTTCTCTCTCTCTCTCTCTCCCTCTCTCCCGCCCTCTCTCTCCCCCTTCTCTATCTGTAACTGTATCTGTCAAATAAATAAATCTTAAAAATAGTAATTCAAACATTCGAAGGCAAAAGATCCAAAATAAAGTTTTTAAATGAGCAGTAGATCTAAACACATATTTCTCAAAGGAAGATATACAAATAACCAACAAATACACTAAAAAATGTTCACCATCACTAATCATCAGGGAACTACAAATCAAAATCACAATAAAATATCAGGCACACCAGTTAGGTTGGCTATTATCAAAAAACAAAAGTTAGTAAGTGTTAGCAAGGATGTGAAAAAAAGGGAACACTTACACACTCTTGGTGAAAATGTAAATTAGTACAGCCACCATGGAAAATATTTAATGGGTTCCTTAAGAAACTAGAAATAGAACTATCACATGATCGATAGTTCCCACTACCAGATATATATCCTTGGGAACTTAAATACATTTGTTGAAAAGACATCTGTACTGCGATATTTATTTCAACACTACTCACAATAATCAAGAGATGGAAACAACCTAAGTATCCATTCACTAATAAATGGGTAATGAAAAATTGACACATATATACAATGGACTACTACTGAGCCATAAAAAGGATAAAATCATGTAATTCACCACAATGTTAAGTGAAATAAGCTAAGCACAGACAGATGAACATCACATGCTCTTACTCATATGCAAAGTCTGAAAAAGAGGAGATCTGGAAGGTAAAAGTGTAAAATTGGCTATCAGAGGCTGGAGATGAAAGGGGGATGAAAATGATGGGGAAAGGTTGATTAACAGGTACTAGGTTATAGTTAGATAGAAGTAAGAAATTCTGGGGTCTTGCACAGTAGGAGACCAATAGATAATGTCAATGTATTATATATTTATTTAAAAAAACTAGAAGATAGGATTTTGGATGCTTTCACCATAAAGAAATGTTAAATGTTTGATGAGATAAATTTACCCCAAATGGATGTTATACAATATATACACATATAGAAATATCATACTGTAAATAAATATGTACAATGTTATATATATGTTAATTTTTTTCAAATAAAAAGACAAAAACAGAGTTATCTGGACTCCAGAATACAGGGACAATCACAACAGAGACATCCATCCAAAGGAAGGGATGGGGAACATGTGGAAGTCACTGAAAATCCACCCAGCCTCATGTATGTTGTAAGGAACCCATACTCTGGAGAACCTTGCAGTTTTTCTACATATCGAATGATAATCTACTCCTGTAGACAAAAGCCTTTCCTAAAAATCTTTTTAAACAGGTTTACTTGGCATCAGACTGAATTAATGTGTTGTGATTTTTGAGGTCCCTTTGCCTAGCTGCAGAAAATTTTTGAAATAATTTAACCTCTCTTTTGATTTTTTTAAAAAAGATTTTATTTATCTGAAAGACAGAGTTACAGAGAGGGTATACAGACAGAGAGAGAGGTCTTCTATCCGCTGGTTCACTTCCCAAATGGCCTCAATGGCTGGAGCTGGGCCAATAAGAAGCTAGGATCCAGGAGCTTCTTCCAGGTCTCCCACATGGGTACAGGGGCCCAAGGACTTGGGCCATCCTCCACCACTCTCCCAGACACATCAGCAGGGAGCTGGATCAGAAATGCAGCAGCCAGGACTCAAACCAGCACCCATATGGGAGGCTGGCACCACAGCCCCCCGCTTTAACCCACCGCGCCACAATGCTGCCCCTCTTTAGACTTTATCTTCACCTCGATGCCATGGTTTACTGGTAGCATACTGATTTCAATGTTTTTCTTGAATTATTCCAAATCTGAAACTATATTGAACCCTCCACATTACTTCTAATTTATAAAACTTATCTATTTATTCTTTATTTTTCTGTTATTTAAACAAATAAAAATAAGTATTTTTCTCTATCCATTATATAGAGCTAAGAGAAGTCAATAGGCATTTCAACATTCTTTCTTGAAATTTATCATAATGCATAAATTTACTAGGTTCCTTTCTATCATCCAAGTTAATTCAGGCATTAATCTTGCCAAATATTTTGCCAATAGATAACCGATTCTACTTTTCCCAGTCTTCAATAACATTTTTTGTCATTGCTTTTACATCCTTTATCCTCTTCACAGTCTCAAATCCAACATCACACTGCCTGAATTTATTTAGTCCAGTCTAGGTATAAATATCTGTTTTTCTTATATATGGACACATAACAAACTGTCCCCAAACCTAATGAATTAAAACAAGTATTTACTCTTTCTTTTGATTTTTTTTTGTGTTCTGTGATTATTCTTATGTTTCACGTGTTATTTGGGATCACCTATGTAATTACACAGGATGGAAGATCTAGATAACTTTTCTTGCATTTTTGGAGTCTCAATATTGCTTGTCAATTGAAGACTCAGTTATATCCAATGTGTCTTCTTTCTATATGGCAGTTCATCTTCCTCATGTTCTAACATCTTTCCATACATCCTTTTCCTCCAGTAGGATAGCCTGGACTTACTTATACTACGGCAATCTGGGTTCCAAAACAGCAAAAGTAAAAGCTGCCTCTGAAAGGCTAGGCATGGGACTGGTAAAGTTACCAGCAAGCTTACATTCAAGGGAAAGGGAAGTAGATGCTACTTTCCAAAATAAAAATACATACTCTCTATATAAATATATTATATATATATATATATATATGAGTATTTAAAGATATACAGATATATTTGAAATGGAGAGTGAGGCGAGGCGAAGTGAGGTGAGGCCGATCTTCTATCTCCCTGTTTACTCACACAATGGCCAGGGCTGGGTTAGGCCAGTGCTAGATGTTTGGAATTCAATATGGATTTCCCACATGGGTGACAGAGACCCATATACCTGAGACATCACAGCTGCCTACCAGGGTGTGCATTATTCAGAAGCTACACTCAGAAGCAGAGCTTAGAACACAGGCACTCTGACATGGGATGCAATAGTCCCAAGAGCTGATATTACCGCTGCACCAAATACCCTTATCTAGACCCTATGACTTAATGAAAAGAGTGAGAAAAAAAGCTTGTGTGTTTAGATTGGGGAGGAATTATTGGCAACCATATTTGGTGACTACCTGTCACACATTCCTTAGCATGTGGCCAACAAAGAAAGATGTAGTATTTTCAGCTTTTAAATTTAACTTTCCAAACTCTATGAACATACAAACTAATTCACTGCTCCTGGGTAGAAAGGAATTGATTATGTGGACATAAATGCCTTTATGGAAATTCTATAATCTGTCTGAAATTATTGAGATGGAGGTGTTAAATATACAAAACAAGGAGACATGTAAGTATGATATTGACCTGGAAATTCAGCCAAAATCTAGTTTTCAGCTTGGGCTTTGGCTGTGGTCTTTGGAAAGTTAAATATCCTCATATCTAGTTTAACATTGATTGAAAGGTTGTGCAATTGTATAGCTTGCCACTCTATGTTCTCAGTGTAATAACAATAGTAATACAAAGAATAGCCCAATGATCGTAGAATAGATCAATGGGATTTACTGTTACTTAACTGATATTTACTTTCAAATATAGATAAGCATACCAGGTATAATATGGAGTTAGAATTTCAATAATTAAAGTACCCCAGAGATTTTAACAGTTGTGTATAAATATTTTTATTATTACAGAAATAAAATGCTATAATAATTAATGATGATTGTGAAATCCATAATTCTTATGTACAAAACAGTTAAGAATTTTCAGAGAGTAAAATGAATAAATGAAAAGATTGACAGTTATTATAAATATTATGAAGGTACACAAGGAAAATAACTTTAAAAAGAAATTTCTGTATGACTAAAATTATACAATTTGAATAATAATAAGTGCATTATAAAGATTAGATTACATGTAAATTCTAATTTTTCAAGAATTGTTTAATGTATGAATAATTATAACACCAAATAAATAACATCATAAAAACTTCATTTAAAATGTAGTTCTCTACTTCTATTTGGACAGAGTATTTCAAGAAAAACAAAAGTCTAATTGAAAATTCATGACATATTGGGAGGATGGTTTAAAAGAAGAATGTAAATTTTGCTACCTCAAAATATCATAAGCAGAAAAAATTAAAAATTAACTTAATAACTTTTTATCCAGATATGATCAAGAATATAAATGATAGAAATAAGAAAACATTAAACAAAAGTGAGGTACATAAACCCATGTTTTATTCACTGTCAAATTTCAAAGTAAGATACTTTAATATATTTGAAAAGATAATTCCCTAGAGTTTTAAGTCTTCAGAGTCTAAAGCCTTTCAATAAAAACGCTTATTTAAATTATATATATAGTATACCAATCATTTTTAGGATTTTTGTGTTCTAGAAATTTTGACAAAAAAATCCTAGGTACACAGTTTCATCTATAAAACATATTACTAAAAAAAAATCCTGAATTATATTCTGCTATCCACAAAGTTTCTAGTGCTATTGTTGAATATGTGACCTTTGTATTTTTTTTTACGATTTATTTTATTTATTTGAAAGAGTTACAGAGAGAGGCACAGAGAGAGAGAGAGAGAGAGAGAGAGAGGTCTTCCATTAGCTGGTTTACTCCCCAGATGGCCACAATGGCTGGAGCTGAGCTGATCCGAAGCCAGGAGCCAGGAGCTTCCTCTGGGACCCCCACGCGGGTGCAGGGGCCCAAGGACTTGGGCCATCCTCTACTGCTATCCCAGGCCATAGCAGAGAGCTGGATCAGAAGAGGAGCAGCTGGGACTAGAACTGGCAGCCAGAGGGGATGCTAGCGCATCAGGCCAGGGCTTTAACCTGCTGTGCCACAGCGCCAGCCCTGACCTTTGTATCTTGTGTCGCTCCCCCTCTTCGTGGAGGAACAACACTAGACCCTGCGTTGTTCTTTTGTCTGCTCGGCCCTTCCCGGGTTTGCTGCTGGTCCTTCCCGGGTTGGCTGCCGTCCCCTCCACCTCCGTGGAGGGGTGGCTCCCCCTGCCACTTTCCCCACTTCCACGGAGGAGTGGCACACCGCCGACTGGCTCTCTCAGGGGCTGCTCAGATGTTATCTGGATGTTCCTGGTGCATGTTGTCTCTCTCCTCCTTTATAGTCCTCTTCCACCAATCCCAACTCTGCTACCCACACACCGAGCACGCTGCTCTCCTCCAATCAGGAGCAAGATCAGCTCCTGCAGCTTGTCAAGTTGGTGAGAGGCAGCTGTGCAGAAGTTGTTTACTCCTCTCCCAGCGCCATATTGTGGGAGAGCAGATGCATAGAATAAGTCTTAATTCCAGTAACTTAGTCTAGTCCAAGTTGCTCCCCACATCTTGTATGTCAAAAACTGGTAATTTAGAAATCAGCAGAATTCTCTTTTAAGTTAATGATGAATTCAACTGTGCTTTTGCTTCACTTGTTTGTCAAGGGATTTGTAGGTTTTACACAATAGCTAACATCAAAATGGATTGTAAAGCTATTTACAGGGTGGTTCCAAGATGGTGAAGTAGGGAGGGAGCTTACTGCTCTAGCCCAGGAGAAAATAGTTTAAAAAAATATGGAAATAGTGTCATCTCAGGGAAGAGTTAGGGAAAAAAATGGCAGAGGAAACTACCGAAATTAGAGGGACATGGTGGACCTATGTGGAGGGCATGGGCGCCCAAGGCTCAGGACTCCAACAGCCGAGAGCCTACACACTAGTGCCAGAAAGTGAGGTAAGACCAGACTGCAGCAGCTGAAGTCACTGGCGAAAAAGTGGCAGGAAGAGCCTAGAGGGAATCAGGCTTGGAGCCCTGTGGGGGAAAGTGTACCAGCCAAACTAGAGGAGAGAAGAAAAAAAAAAAGAGGACAGTATGAACACGTTTCTCTCTCTCCAATCACCTTACAAAGGCATACAAGCTGTAGCGTGGGTGCCATTTTGGACATACTTAACAGCTGTGCCAGCTCATGTTGGCACCTGGCAACCAGCTGAGCAGAGACTCTTGACTCGGGTGGGGAGAACTAACAGGGGGCTAGGAGCCTGTGACTGTGTGAAGCTTCTGAACCAAGACTGTGAAAAAAAACTGGCCAGCGCCACGGCTCACTAGGCTAATCCTCCACCTGCGGTGCCGGCACCCTGGATTCTAGTCCCAGTTGGGGTGCTCGATTCTGTCCTGGTTGCTCCTCTTCCAGGCCAGCTCTCTGCTGTGGCCCGGGAGTGCAGTGGAGGATGGCCCAAGTACTTGGGTCCTGCACCCCATGGGAGACCAGGAGAAGAACCTGGCTCCTGGCTTTGGATCAGCGCAGCGTGCCGGCCACAGCGTGCTGCCCATAGTGGCCATTTGGGGGGTGAACCAACAGAAAAAAGAAGATCTGTCTCTCTCTCTCTCACTGTCTAACTCTGCCTGTCCAAAAAAAAAAAAAAAAAATCACAATTGAGAGTGTGGGGGAGGACTCACAGTGCAGCTGAGACTTTGAGCAGTATCAGTGGGAGACACCACAAGCTCAGGGGTTCCTGGTTGCCTGGTGTAAAATATTGCTGGGGAATCTGAACTTACACTGAGGACTGAACAGGTCATTTGTGTGGCCCTTGAGACAGAGCAGATGAATATTATACCCACAGCGCTCAGGCACTGGTCTCTATTGAGGAGAGCTCAATTGAGCAGAATACACCTCCCTTCTGATTTAAAAAAAGAGAGATAGAGACATATTTACCACAGCAAACCTGGGTGTCACGTTAGGCATGCCCATAACCCTGGAGAACTGAACAGAGCTCTCTGGCCACACCCACTACTCTAGAGTCACTGAAAGCAGACATTCCACTTATCTACTGAGTCAAAGTACAACAACAAAAGCTGCCACACACGAGAGAGAGAGAGAGAGAAACCAATGATTATCTCCATAAATGCCAAACCACAAATGCAACAATCCAAGAAACAAGTATAAGGAAGACAAAATGATGCCCCCAAAAGAACACAACACATCAATACTAGATTGTGAAGCTGAGGAGACAGAAGAAATGCAAGAAATGGAACTGAAAAAATTGATCATAAGATTACACAGAAGTAATCAAAAGCAAATGCATGAACTACTGAAATCCATGCAGGACATGAAAGAAAATTTCTCCCATTAAATTGAGAGCCTAAAGATGAATCAAAATGAAAAGAAGAATTCGATAGAACATGAAATTGAGACTATAAAGAGAAATCAAAATGAAATGAAGAATTCAACAGAACTTAAAAACAGAACTGGTGAGGCAGAAGAGAGAATATCGGACTTAGATGACAAAGCACAGGAAAGTATACAGTCAAACCAAAGACAAGAAGAGGAAATTAGAAAACTAAAAAAACAAACAAACAAACAAAAAAAACAAGATATGGGTTCTAGGAATTCCTGAAGGCATGGAGAGAGAGAAAGAAAGCCTTTTTAGCAAAATAAGAGCAGAAAAATTCCTGTTTTGAATAAATATAGGGACAGCCAAGTGCAGGAAGCACAAAGAACTCCCAATAGACATGACCAGAAAAGATCCTTGCCAGGACACATTGTATTCAAGCTCACCATAGTGAAACATAAAGAAAAGATTCTAAAATGTGCAAGAGAGAAATGCCAGATTACTTTCAGAGGATCTCCAATTAGACTCACAGCAGACTTTTCATCAGAAACCCTACAGGCTAGGAGAGAATGGTGGGATATAGCCCAAGTCCTAAGAAAAAAAACTGTCATCCCGAATATTTACTCTGTAAAGCTCTCATTTGTGAATGAAGGTGAAATAAAGACCTTCCATAACACAGAAATTGAAAGAATTTGTCACCACCCATACAGCCCTGCAAAATATGCTTAAGGATATGTTGTACACAGAAACACAGAAACATGGTCATCAATTCGAAAGAAGGTAAAGGAAGAAAATCTCTCAGTAAAAGATCAAAGGAAGTTCAAATAAATTAGGAATATTTTTAGAAAAATGGCAGGGCAAAGTCATTACTTATCAATAGTAACCTTGAATGTAAATAGCTTCAGCTCCCCAGTTAAAAGACACAGACTGGCTGAATGGATTAAAAAACAAAACCCATCTATTTGCTGACAAAAAGAGACACATCTCACCAACAAAGATGCATGCAGACTGATAAAGAAATGATAGAAAAAGATATTCCATGCCAACAGAAACCAAAGAAGAGCTGGTGTAGCCATCTTAATATCAGACAAAATAGACTTTAACACAAAAACTGTTAACAGAGACAAAGAAGGGCACTGTATAATGATAAAGGGATCAATTCAACAGGAAGCTGTAACTATTATAAAGGTATATACACCTAATTACAAGGCACCTGCTATTTAAGAGAAACATTAAAGGATTTAAAGGGAGACTTAGACTTCAATACAATAGTATTGGGGGACTTCAATACTCCACATTCAGCAATGGACAGATCAATCAGACAGAAAAATCAACAAGGGAATAGCAGATTTAATCAACACCACGGACTTACACCTAAGGGTAAATCTAAACATTTGCCATAGGATTCCAAATTCCATTAAGTTGGCAGGTACTAATGCCATCTCACATGTTAAAGTGATCTTATTAAGTGTGTAACTGATCATAGATAGGATTAAGTGTCAAAAGGATCACATAAATATGACCACATATCTGGTAATAACAATAGAATTAAAAAAGAGAGAATGATCCAACATGGGAAGCAGGCAACACAGCAGACTCATAGAATGACAAATACCCTAAATAGCACTCTGGCCTCAGAATCAGCCCCTAAGGAATTCAGATCTGGCCGAAAAGCCCAGGAGAGCATTTCAGACATGGAAAACCAAGACATTGTGGCAAAAAATAACTTATATGAAGGATCTCTGTGAGTGAGACACCAGTGGAAAGAAGGGGCTATCAAAGAAGATATACTTTTTTTCTGAAGGGAGGAGAGAACTTCCACTTTGCATATGGCCCTGTCTAAATACTGATGGAATTTATGGACTCAAAAGGCTTCCATAGCCTTGGCAGCTCATGTCAAGAGCCTCAGGTAGTCACTGGCATCAAAATTAAGAGTGTTAGTTGTTAAATCAACAACAAGAGTCACTGTGCACTTACTCCCCATGTTGAACCTCTGTCCTTAATGAGGTGTACTGTGAGAATGAACAGTAAAACCTGTCTTCAAGCAGTACTTTATAATTTTGTGTGTCTGTGTGGGTTCAAACAGTGGAAATCTCTACTTAGTATAGAGTAGGCCTTACATATATAAAGTGAATTAAAAACAAATCTTAATGAAAAATGGAATGGGAGAGGGAGTGAGAGGGCAGGAATGGGGGGGAAGCATATTCCTAAAAGCTGTACATATGAAATTTGTATTCATTAAATAAAAACCTTAAAAAAGAAAAGCTACTTACAGTATGGAAATCAGTGAATAAAAGTTTCATTAACTGTGTTTCAGAAAGCTACGCATAAGTTAGGACACACAATCACATGATGGGATGATTTTTCCACTAATTTTAGATGTGTATTCAAAAAGATATTTTATGACAGCAGAAAGCTACTGTGACACTTTGATCATTCTTCAACAACATATAGACTTCACGTCATAAGATTTTGGAATTCAGGCAAGGAGTATAAACAATAATCAATAAAAAGATGCTCAACTTCACTCATATGAAGTAAATTTTTAAAACAGTCTCAGGTCATTAAACTGTAGCAGAATATAATTCTTAACAATTTGTTTGATCTTGCCTGTATTTTTGCTGAACCATGGTCTTTTTTTTAATTTGTTGAACTCTATTTAGTGGAGCATTGAGCATTTGACTAATACAAATTAAAATATTTATTTCAAAAACTAAAAAAAGATAAAATATCCTAAAATATTTTGGAATTTTTCTATGAGATGCAAGCTGTTTTGGAATTGCCTTGCCACGTGCTTTACAAGATGTCCAAATTTTCTGGAAGAATCATGACTATACACTTTAAAAGGCAGTTTGAATATAAAAAAATCCTTGATATCATACTTTCTAAATAAGAACAATGATGTTACAGTGTTTGATAACAACTAATGCTTGCTTGTGGAGTAACTCAAAGTTGTTTGAACCTGTGGAAAAATAACATTGTGCCTTGAGAACAAAAGTATTTCTTATATGATAGCTAATGAAAAAATACTTCTATCATAAGATGGTACACAGGCAATGAAAGGTGAAGTGAAGATGTAAATTCATTTTATCTTGATAACCAATTATTAGCTCCAAAGACAATTATTTTGCTTCATTCCACACTCAAAGTTCATAGATATTTCTTACTCAAGTTGTTGCTTCAAGTAGCAAATGAGTAAAAATAAATAAATAATACAATGTTGACATCAATTGTATTTTTGCTTCTGAAAACATTCAGCCAGTTTTTCCCTCTAGTAGTATACAACATTTCCATTTATAGGATTGTTTTAGTGCATTTTCATTTTCACCATAGCCAATAATTATGACCAGGAGTTGAAAAGGAGCTACTCTTTACCTTAACTATTTACTATTTGTGAGGAAGAAAATCATAATAACTTGGTGGCCACATCACCAACAGTATCTTACATTGGCAAAGCTAGCCTAAGTGTTCTTATCCCTCTACCAACTTCAGTTGAGACTGAAAGTCTATTTAATATCATGTGAACAAACCAATCCTAAGAAAATAATCATTCCGGTTCTATATTAGCACTTAAACGTTGATGTTGTAATTGACTAATAATTACATAGGTGCTTCTTGACTTCTGGTTGAGTTATGTCCCAATAACTCCATCTTCATTAAAAATGCATTTAACATATTTAATCTACTAAAAATCACAGCTTAACAACATAATGCATGCAGAGTACTATTCTGCATATTACTACCCCAAGAAAAGATTAAAATTCAAAATATGTAGTTTCTACTGAATGTGTATAATTTTCATATTATCAGAAAACTGAAAAATTGTTAAATCAAAGCACCATAAGCCGAGGACTGTCTGAATTAGTTATTAATCATTGTGCTTTAATAAACACTTAAAATCTAGCTACTATATTTTAATGACGAAATTATAACTACAGTAATTAACGTATATCCCAAAATATAATACTATTATGGTGATATTCAGCTTTAGATTAATGTTGATTTTGAAAGTTGATCATTTGATGTTCTGCAAGATGTATATTTGGAGTATATCTAGTAAAAACCTAATCAAGAAGATATGATGAGATTTGGGTAGAGAACTTAGTTAACCAAGGCAGAAGGACCCAGTCACTGAAAGTGGCAGTGTACACCAGAGTTAAGATAGAAGCAAAGGGACTGGATACAGAGAAGGGTGACAAATTGTGGTCATTTTTTAAATCTAGTACAATTTCATTGGCTCCAAATATGAAAACTAGAGGGACATGGGGACAGGGACAGCCAGGTAATTCTCTATAATATAGCAGTATTCAAATAGATTCCTTCACAGTGCAGTTGGAATACTTCAATGAAATTCATTCATATCTAGTAGAAAATTACTTCAAAATCATAATTTAGTTGATGCTGTCAATTGTGAAATCATCTTATTCATGCTTTTGAAGCTCCTGTCACGAGGGCTCCACTGAGCTTATGTTGTTATACTTGTTTTTTCCTTTGTGGGGAATGAAACCAGAGCAGTTGTTTACAAAGTCTGCATTCATCAGAGATGCTGTTAAAAGCAGCAGCTCCTGGGCTACACCAAAGACCTGCTTAGTTAAGATTTTCAGTTGCAAGCAGTAGGGTTGATGATTTACCAAATGTATTATTAAGTCAAAAGTAGCTCACAGACTCACCAGGAAGACAAAAAAATAAAGCACAGAAAATGAACACTGCTAAGGAAAACTAAAGTAGTACTAAGTGTGAACAGTACTATGGCTACTGCCAAGCTCCCTCTCCCCCCATACCCAAACGCCTGTACTGCTAGTGCAGGAAACTCTGAATGCTGGGATACACCACTGACACCTCTTTCCACAGCTGTCCCGGAGACTAGCTGTTGCTTCCAGTGCCACCCAATGTCTTCAAGATGTGGTTTTCCATTACCCTACCTTCTTTGTGTCTCTTGCTCCAGATTCAACAGCCTAAGCAGGAGCTTGGTGGAGCACTAACTACAAGAGAGGCATGGAAAATTGAGTATTTTTCATTTTCAGCTTATATGCTAAAAGGTGGGATTTGCTCTTCACCAAAATTCGTGTGGTAGCAATCTCTCAAACATAGCAGGATAGCTCAGAATCTGAAGACTAAAACAAATGACTCATTTCCATTATATCCCCTCAATTAAAATCTTGTTGAAAGATAAAGCACATCTCATGGTGCTTTGCTTTTATCCCCTCAGAATTTACCTTCACACATCATCAAAGGCTGCTTTCCTCAAAAAAAAAAAAAAGTCTACTTTAGGACTGTTTGTCCTGTCAGGGAAGCACTTGGCCTGCTCAAGTGAGCCAGAAGTGCCACAGAGCTTATGGCTCCAGAAGCAGTCCTTCATCTGAGAATGGGAAGAGGTGGTAGATCGATATTGCAACTTTCTTTGACTTCAGGTGGGATGACTTTGAGGCATATTCTTATAATAGTTCACAGAATCCCCCAGGAGGGGTTGAATTCCAATTTCCTGTATGCTAACTGCTGTGATAGCAAGCCCTATATTAGCTTTCTTCCCTTCCTTGTCTCATTTGTCTACTTTTCCACCAGTATTTCCTGGCATTACAACTCAAATACACAACTGCCCTTGAAACTTTGTCTTATGAACAGTTTTGGGTTAATCCAACTTAAATGGGTAGATTCTTTTGTATTTAAAACCTTTAAAAAGTTATTCATGTGATCTAAAATGTGTTTCCATGTTAAAAATTGAGAACTGGTTGCATCTACAAGTGGAAAAATTGTCCAAGACCTCATTAATCATTACAGGTGTATGCCTAACCTTAAATCCAAGTTACTTTTGGTTCTTGGGTCAATTCTCTCCCCTACTAAATTACACACTCATGTTTACAAAAAAAGAGGAGGGTAGACATTTATTTCCAGTTTACTTTATATGATATTTATGAAACAAAAATGTAATCATGCTCAGGTTTCAGGCAACAGATAATCACTAATGATTCATTCTTTTAAAAAAATAAGAATAGTCTTTCCTCTTTGTCTCCTTCTCTGAATGTGTCTGCCTTTGAAAATTCATTGCCTAGAATTCACCTTCAATATTGTTTTGATTGAAAATTTTATTTTCATTGTAGCAAAGCTGAAAGAGACAGATGCAAAATGGAATACTCACCAAAGCAAGAACCTTTATTTTAAAAAATAGAACACTGGAATTATAATGTTCAGAAAGAGAAACACACTTGTTATTATTTAACTTGATGTTAACAGCTTGTCGTTATAAATGGTATTGTACAACAATATTTATGAGAGGGGAAACAAAGGCAGAATGAAAGACACAGTGGTGGCCCACAATGATTTACAGAATAATTGTAAGAGCAAACAGCTCCACACTATTAAATGAAATTGAAATGGAGCCATAGCTAAATAATTATAAATTAAATATAAAAAGAAATAGCTAATTTCAGATGTATCCTGGGAGTATCAACAGAATATGTTTCTGATTGTTCTTTTTGCACATCAGTTGAAAAGGGAAAGTGAATTAAAATCTTCAGTAGGAATGAATGCATCAGTTGTTTGGCTTAGTTGTTCTCTTAGATGATTTTTTCTTTAAATATTTTAACCAACTACCCAGAGAATTTCACTCATCTGAACCATGTACTCAATTGTTTGTACTAAGATTTTTCTCAAATGGTTCAATATGACACTAGGACTTACATCTCCCATATTTTGTGGGTTTGTAACTAGGGTCAGGATGTAATGGCAATTTAACCTTTTGATAGAATCATATAATCTTTCAGAAGTTTGGTATTTCCCTTTAAAATGATCACATACATAATATTTTCATTTCACAAAGACAGTGTGCAAACCTATAAGATACTATCTTTGAAAAGATTTTATAAACTACCATATACATATTGCATATGTTATTTGATTATGGATTAGCATTCTTTCTAGGTTGAGGAATAAAGTGCATAGTTATAGACTATGGGATCAGAAAGCCCAGGCAAAAAATTTTTTTTATTTTTCTAAGTACTAGCTGTATGTATTTAACACCACTTAGTCTCAGTTTCCTCATTTGGACAGTGGAGCTAATAATGCTACTATGAGAGCACAGTAAGTGCTCAAATAGCAGAGGATACCAATGATGCTAACAATAATAATCTTCCATAATTTTAGGTGCCTTGTCTTAATCTACTATGTTCTCACTATTGGTTGGCGCACTTTTCTTAAATAATCATAGTCAACGCTGCTTAACAACATCCAGCGCTAGTTCAAACTTAATGATCTTCTATAGGCCACTAGTTTACCACCAGTGGGCTTTGCTGTGCCTTTTACAAGGTTATAAAAATACTGATTTTCTGTTTTAAAGCTCCCTATCAGCTCCTCATTATCAAAAATATTAGCCACTGTCGCAGTAGTGCTATATAACAAACCACCCCCGAAACTCAAAGTTCCACATTCCAGGGAGGTGGCTCTACTCCAATTGTCTTTCATCTTCTCTGCATCAGCAGGATAGTTGGGGGGATGCACTTATTCAGTAATGGTAAACATATAGGAGCTCAAGTAGAAATATATATGAAATCTTATGGTGTAAGCTAAGAGCCATATCTGTCCCATTACCTTAACAAAATCAAGTCACATGGTTAGCTCCAAAGTTAAATGGGAAAGGAAGACATAATATGTTCAGTAAGTGGAGCTACAAGTAAATTACATAGCAAAGACATTGGATACAAGAAGAGTGAATAATAAGGGCCAATAATGGCAATGAACCATAGTAACCAAAGACTGAACTGAAATCACTGAGAAGAGTTCAAGCCTTGTTAAGCAAGAAATCAGTGTTCCTAAACCAAAATTCTGATGCTTTGATTTATTGGTTTATTCAGTTAGCAATATACTAGAACTGAGAATATGAAGCTTACAGGAAAAAAAAAAAAACTCAACTCCTAAGCAAAGCCAGTGAAGAGTTAAAGGAGATTGTAATCATAGCCTGTAAAAGTTTTGGTAGGGACACAAAAGAGAAAGTAGTAGACACTTGCAATAGTTACCAAATAAGTGTTGAATGAATGAAAGAAAGAGACAATATTGATTCATGCTGTTAGGTATGAAGAAAAGAGTTGCATAGCAATCAGGCAAGCAGCAATACACCTGCAATGGACAGAAGGATAGGAATAACTATTCATCATTTTATCTTTTCAAGAGACCTGAAATTTCTGTATATTGAAAATTGCGCCAGCGCCGCGGCTCAATAGGCTAATCCTCCGCCTAGCGGCGCCGGAACACCAGGTTCTAGTCCCGATTGGGGCACCAGATTCTGTCCCGGTTGCCCCTCTTCCAGGCAAGCTCTCTGCTGCGGCCTGGGAGTGCAGTGGAGGATGGCCCAAGTGCTTGGGCCCTGTACCCCATGGGAGACCAGGAGAAGCACCTGGCTCCTGCCTTCGGATAGGCATGGTGTGCCGGCCGCAGTGCGCTGGCTGTGGCGGCCATTGGAGGGTGAACCAACGGCAAAAGGAAGACCTTTCTCTCTCTCTCTCTCTCTCTCTCTCTCTCTCACTGTCCACTCTGCCTGTAAAAAAAAAAAAAGAAAAGAAAAGAAAATTGCTACACATGAGGTCTACCATTTAGTTTTTCTACTGTTATGAAAGCTAAAAATACCAGACATTAACTTTTTCAGCTTACCTTGCTGCTGAGATGTGGCCATATGCTTTCCAATCATTTATACCCTCTCCAGACTATGAAGCTAATGAATAAAGAAACAAGGCTTTGGCCAGCATTGTGACATAGGAGTTAAATTGCCACCTGAAATGCCGACATTCCATATGAGTGCAGGTTCAAGTCCCAGCTTCTCTACTTCCAATCCAGCTCCCTCCTAATGCACCTGGGAAAGCAGCAAAAGATAGTCCAAGTGTTTCGGCCTCTGCCACCCACATAGGAGGCCCAGGCTGCTGGCTTTGGCCTGACCTGTCCCAGCCCTAGCTGTTGGAGCCATCTGGAGAGTGGACCAGCATTCTCTGTTTCTCCCTCTCCATAACTCTGCCTTTCAAATAAATTACTACATCTTTAAAAAAAAATAAACAAGGCCTGCTAATCTTTTCCAGAAGTACCTTTGGCCATAACTCCAAGCAGTAATGTAATGTCCAGTATTCGCAATGTTGGTTATGCAATCCACTGGGTCTGAGTATAGTGACAGCATACCTTCAGTCAGTTCTGAAATGTCATTTTGGACATTTATCTTGACTCAAACTTGGTTATCTGGCTCTCCTAGAAAATTCAATATCCTTTAAAAATATCTTTTGTGTCAGAATTTGTTTTTATTTTTGTAATTAAGATTGACTTATCAGAGGGCTAGGCCAGAAACTGAGGGAGAAATCAAAGACAGTGATCAGACAGAGTGAGATCACAGTAAAGCAATGTAAGATGAGCTGTTAAAAACCTCTGACAAATGACGAATGAGCCAGAAGAATTTTAAAAATCAATGGCAGAAGTTCTCAAACAACTCTTCTCTCCAAATTCAACTCTTACCTTAGCTCTGGCCCTCATCAGCTCTCACATGGTCTATTGCTGCCACCCCTCATTGGATTTCATACTTCCATTCACTTTTACCTCTATCCCATCCAGCAGAAAGCTATAAAGCTGGGGTAATCTTTCTAAAAGGCAAATGTGATCGGGTTACTATCCAGCCTAAAATAATCCAATGGATCACCAAATATTACCAAATAAAATCTAAACTTTTTAGCATGGTCTAAGAATCTTTATGTTCTGTCCCTACTTAACTTCCCAAGCCTCATCTCCTGATCCATCCTGGGTCTTCAGTTTCTGAGCACTTACCTGTTCCTATAGATACTATCATTTACCCTATCTTCATGCCACTTTGGTGAGACATTTATTCTTTTTTTTTGAATCAGGTGTAAATGTTTTAAGGCTATCTTTTATGTGTTCATAATTTACTACTATGATATGCCTATTTGTATAAAAGTATATCTGAAAATATTGGCAATCTCTAGAATGCAAAGACCCTGTTTTCTGATCTACAAAATACTTTCTGATGATTCTGATGGTTCAATAATAAATTTGATGATGAATGAAAGGAGTAGCATCTGTATCAGATGCTTTCAAAAGGATAAGATAGTGGGAAATTGCCTAATTTTTCACAAACCAGTGAAAGCTTGAGTGAGCCTTTAAGCAACAGGAATAAAGAGTTAACTTGAAGTCGTGATGAGTACACTATTCAGTTATTCCTATTAAATGCCACAATGGATGACATTTTATGTCCACTGAGATACATTATTTCAGCAATGTAGTTATCGCACCATACTTTTTTAATACTAACTAATGCTCTAGCTCAAGTATATGTTAAATTTGAAAATAATTAATTTTATTTTCTTAAAGATTTATTTGTATTTATTTATTTGAAAGAGTTATGGAAAAAAGATGAAGGGTGGAAGGAAGAAAGGAAGAAAAGGAAGAAAGGAAGAAAGACAGAAAATCTTCCATCCTCTGTTTCACTTCCCAGATGGCCACAACACCAGGGTTGGGCAAGGTCAAAACCAAGGGCTTCATTCAAGTTTCCCACATTGGTGGCAGTGGCCCAAAAACGTAGGCCATCTTCTGCTGCTTTCCCCAGGCCATCAGCAGGGAGCTGGATGTGAAGTGGAGTAGCTGGGACACAAACTGGCATCTATACAGGATCTCAGCATTGCAGGTAGTGGCTTTACTCACTATGCCACAATGCCAGCCCAGACTATTCTAAATAACCTACTCAGCAAGCAAGAGGGTTCATATGCAGAGTGTGTCATAATTATTTTATTTGGAGTGATATTTTCCAATTTACAAGAAATCTAGAGAGTGGCCAGCACTGTGGCATAGCGGGTAAAGCCGCTGCCTACAGTGCCAGCATCCTATATGGGCGCAGGTTCAAGTCCTGGCTGTTCTACTTCCAATTCTACTGTCTGCTATGGCCTGGGAAAGCAGTAGGAAATGGCCCAAGTCCTTGGACCCCTGCACCTACATGGGAGACCCAGAAGAAGCTCCTGGCTCCTGGCTTTGCATGAGCCCAGCTCCGGCTGTTGTGGGCATTTGGAGAGTGAACCAGTGGATGGAAGATTTATCTCTCTCTGCCTCTGCCTTTCTGTAACTCTGCCTTTCAAATAAATAAATCTTAAAAAAAGGAATCTAGAGATTTTTGTTGTAAACCATGACTGATTCCTGGATACAGCAAGTTTTTATCATTTCAAAATATATGTAATGGCCGACACCGCAGCTCAATAGGCTAATCCTCCGCCTTGTGGCGCCGGCACCCCGGGTTCTAGTCCCGGTCGGGGCGCCGGATTCTGTCCTGGTTGCCCCTCTTCCAGGCCAGCTCTCTGCTGTGGCCAGGGAGGGCAGTGGGGGATGGCCCAAGTGCTTGGGCCCTGCACCCGCAGGGGAGACCAGGAGAAGCACCTGGCTCCTGCCTTCAGATCAGCATGGTGCGCTGGCCGCAGTGCGCTGGCCACGGCGGCCATTGGAGGATGAACCAACGGCAAAAGGAAGACCTTTCTCTCTGTCTCTCTCACTGTCCACTCTGCCTGTCAAAAAAAAAAAATATATATATATATATGTACTTACCTGTGCAAGCTTAATTGTCATTCCAATTTGGTTTCAAAGGAAATTGTTGAATAGTTACATAGGGTAATGCTGAATTATGTATAATAATTAAAAGATTATATATGTGAGAAAAAGGAAATTATCATTTTTCATTATTACATTATGAACTTCTTAATATTTGAATGCCAGACTTGTAAGCAATGTACTTGCCTAGCACTCTAAGTTCATTGCTGTGAATACCAGGCAGAGTAAGATGACATATGCTAACAAGAAGGCACAATGCCTCAACTGCCAGGTGGTCTGCCAGCTCTACTGTCCATGCTTTTAGTGTCCTATTATAATTCCAGACCTCAGAAATGTTTGTTGTAAGGGACGTTTTTCTCATTTTACAGTGTTGTTAAAAGACTAATCCACAGATTAAATTAAAACTGAGCAAGGTAAGCAATTCTAATGCCAAAAAAGAGGAGGAGAGTGGAGTTTGAATAAGAATGAGTTGTGAGTGAAAGAAAATGTATTCATTGTATTATCCTTGGTTCAGGTATAAATATCCTTTACAACAGCAAAATAATTTTAAAAATACACAATAAACTTTACTATAGTTGCGATATAACCAGTAGTTAAACACAGAAGGAAATAACACATCGTGTGGAAGCACTAAACTCTCCTCTATTTCAGAAGAAAGTCAAAGCCTGTATGGGTTTTCTCTTGCTGCCATAACAAATTTATCACAAACTCAGTAGCATAAAACAACACAAATTTATCTTACAGCTCTCACTGACCTAAAATCCAGGTATTGGCAGGCTGCTTTTCTTTCTAGAGGCTCTAAGGAAGAATCTATTTCCTGTTGATTTGAGGTGATGGCAGAGGACAGCTTCTTGTGCTTGTAGAGCTGAGGTCCCTGTTCTCTTGCTGAGTAATAGTTGAGGGCTGTTTTCATCTTCTCAAGGTCATCACATTCCTTGGTTCATGGCCACTTTCCTCTATCTTTAAAGATGTCGAAGGCCCGGGTGAGGGTGTGTATGTGTGTGTGTGTGTGTGTGTTGGGGGGGTAGAAAGAAGGGAGTCATCATCACATCTCATCTTTCTGATACCCTATTCTGCTTCCTTTCACAACTTTATGGAATCATGTAATTAGACTGAGCCCACTAAGATAATTAAAGATAAGCTTCTATCTCAAAGCCTTTAACATTAACCATCAATGAAATCCTTTTGCTAAGTAAGGTCCATATTCACACATTCTAGGGACTAGGGCATAGAAAGATTGTGAGTTCACTTTTTGCCTGTCACAATATATAATGCCAAACATAGATGAGTTTGTAAAAATTATATCTATATTATTTCTAAAGAAGATATTTTTAACAAGTAGAACACCAGGTTAAACTGCTGCTTGGAACACCCACATTCCATACTGGAGTTCCTGACTTGAGTTTTGGATGCTCTGCTCCCAATTAAGCTTCCTGTTAATGCACATGGGAGGAGGTAGCAGATGATGAATCAAGTACTGCAGTCCCTGCCACCCATATGAAAGAACTGGATGGAATTCCTGCCTCCTGACTGTGGCCTGGCCCAACTCCAGCTGTTGCAGGAATTTGAGGACCTGAACCAGCAAATGTCTCTGTCTTATCTTTTCTCTGTATCATTTTGCTTTCTGAATAAGTAAATAATCTTTAACAAAATAAAATAAAAAGTGTATAGAGTTTGCTTCTAGGGAATGTGAAGGTTTCTGTGTACTTGTGAATGGGGAGAAGACATATGAAATAAGATAATACACTTTTTTGTTAAGTCTCCAAATACTACTTGAATTTTTAAACCAAATGCAGGTATTCATTCAATAAGAATTAAATGTGGGGCCAATCAAAGAAGGAGGTACCTTTCTCTGAAGGGAGGAGAGAACTTCCGCTTTGAATATGTCCCTGTCTAAATAATGTTGGAGTTTATGGACTCAAGAGGCTTCCATAGCCTTGGCAGCTCATGACAAGGGCCTCGGGTGATGACTGACATCATAACTAAGAGTGTCAACTATTAAATCAACAACAGCAGTCACTGTGCACTTGTTCCCCATGTAGGACCTCTGTCCTTAATGAGTTGCACTATGAGAATTAATGGTAAAACTGGTCTTCAAACAGTACTTTATATGCTGTGTGTTTGTGTGGGTGCAAACTGTTGAAATCTTTACTTAGTATAGAGTTGATCTTCCGTATGTAAAGATAATTAAAAATGAACCTTAATGAAGAATAGGATGGGAGAGAGAGTAGGAGGTGGGATGGTTTGGGGTGGGAGGGCCGCTATGGGGTAAAGAACTGCTATAATCCAAAAGATGTACCTATGAAATTATTATTTATTAAATAAAAGCTTTCTATTAAAAATGTGGGACCAGCATTCTGGTGTAGTGCATAAAGCTTTCGTCTGTTATCCTGGCATCCCATATGGGCACGATTTTAGTCCCAGCTGCTGCACTTCTGATCCAGCTCCCTGCTAGTGCACCAGAGAAAGCAGCAGAAGATGGCCTAAGTCCTTGGGCATCTGCACCCACGTGGGAGACCCGTAAGAAGCTCCTGGCTCCTGGCTTTGGATCAGCTCAGTCTGGCCATTGAGCCATTTGGGGAGTGAACCAGTGGATGGAAGACCTCTCTCTCTCTCTCTCTCTCTAACTATGTATCTCAAGTAAATAAATAAACCTTTAAACATATATATATATATATATATATACATTCCATAAAATTTTAGAAAGCAATTTCATAGCTATATAATATTCTACTCCATTATTAATGACTTTAGATTATAATCCAATAAAATAACATGTTTTAGTTTCCCTCACATTTAAAATTGATATGAGTAATGCATAAATCTCTGTGCATATGTTCATGTTTCTAGATATTTTCCATGGATATATGCTCCAAACAGAATCCTCAGTTGGGAAGTTATTAATATTTTAGAGTTTTTGAAATGTGTCAAGTTGACTTCTCAAAATGATGGCATTAATTCTGATTCCTTGCTGCTATGAATGAGAGATATTCTTTAAATGAAACTTTACCAGCATTAAGTATATGCTTATTTTAAAATCTGGGCTATTTTGAAAGACATATAAGGAATATTACTGCTTTATTTTACATTTTTATTGTCAGTAAAGTTGAATAGTTTTCCAGATATGTATTACCAATTTTCATTTTCATACTGGAAAAATATTTTGATGTTATTTCCTCCATTTCTAAAACCATTTTAATTACTGAGAACTCTTTATTAAGGATTTTAATCTTTTCTCCCATATTTCTTACATATAATATTCCCAGATTGTTGTTTGACTTCCAACGTTATTTTATTTTTAAAGAATAGGGCTTTTTTTTTATTTGACAGGGAGTTATAGACAATGAGAGAGAGAGACAAGGAGAAAGGCCTTCCTTCCATTGGTTCACCCCCGAAATGGCCACTACCGCTGGCGCTACGCCAATCCAAAGCCATGAACCAAGTGCTTCCTCCTGGTCTCCCACGCAGGTGCAGGGGCCCAAGCACTTGGGCCATCCTCCAGTGACCTCCTGGGCCACAGCAGAGAGCTGGCCTGGAAGAGGAGCAACTGGGACTAGAACCCGGCACCCATATGGGATGTCAGATGCTGGCACCACAGGCGGAGGATTCGCCAAGTGAGCCACAGCGCCGGCCCCCTTCAAACGTTATTAAACAGATGTCTTACATTGTTATGTGGACATATCTGGTGAAATTTCTGCTTGTTTTGTTAGTTTCTTTATCCCTAGATAACTATTCAGCCATTTTCTTCTGTGTCTTTATATGTTTAATTTTTTTTCTTTTTTACTGCTTCTAGCTCCTAGTGATTATGTGTTTGGGAATAATGAATTATCCCTGATAAATTGTGGTGGGGACTCATCCTTTTTCTTCTCTTAGGCAATATAGACTTAGGAAATTGCAACGAAGTTAAAATATATTTAATTTTTACAGAATTTTTTCTGTCATACTGTTGAACTTTTCTCTCTAATCCACAGAGATACAGCACTATTTCCAAGAGAGATGACCTAGATTCATTCTCTCTGACAAAAGCCAGTTGAGAGGTGTGAGATCCCTTTCCACATCAGTGATCAGTCTGACCACTGTGATGAGAAATTCATAACACATGAACATTCAAGGGAATGGATAGACAGTATGGTACATTGGAAGCTGGCCTTTTTTAATGAAATCACCCTAGACTTTGCATATTTTCTGCTTTCTTAGTGCCTTGTGATGTAAAAAGAATTTTATTTTCTGAAAATATTAGCTAAATTCATTCTTTATCACAATATGCTTGATATCATCACACTAAAATTTGAGCAACAGTGACATAATTTATTAATAGCATTAGGAGATTTACAGAATTTATTTATCATGTATTCTCTTTTTTTTTTTTAAAGATTTGCTTTATTTATTTAAAAGGCAGAGTTACAGAGAGAGAGGGAGAGACAGAGAGAGAAGTCTTCTATCTGCTAGTTCACTCTCCAAATGGCCACAAAAGCAAGAGGTAGGCCAGACCAAAGCCAGAAGCAAGGAGATTCTTCCAGGTCTCTGATATGGCTGCATGGGTCCAAGTACTTGGGCCATTCTCTGCTGCATTAGCAGGTGCATTAGCAGGGAGCTGAATCAGAAGTGGAGCAGTAGGGACTCAAAGCAGCAGCCACATGGGATGTCAATGCTGCAGGCAGCAGCTTAATGTGTTCTCTACTTACTCTCAAACTGAGAGCAGTTTATGAAAACTATTAAGTCAACAAATCTATCAAAACGGAAGTACTAAGCTATGGGAACAAGTTGATATGGAGCTGGGAATAGTTAAAACATAAAACACAACTAAGGGATATAGTGTTTAATGAATCAAATATAACTCTAAGCTTCCTGGAAGCCAAGGTAAAAAGGGAAACCTAAGAATTGCAAAGCTATGTAACAATGGGAGACACCAAGTTATCAGGAGAGATCAATGATCTAGCACGTATCTCTGAGAGAAACTGAACACAAAGGTTGGGAATTTTGAACCATGTAATGTGTAATATCTTCAATAATAATTCTGCAACAACTGTGAATTTCTTCATATGTTCATTGTTAATACTGGTCCTATTTAAATGATAAGGATATAAGGTTAAAGGTAGTTTTGTAAATGCATTTCTTGAGATATCAATTCAGAAGACAATATTGATCAAAGGGAAAGCTTGAAATGAGAATCTGTAGCAGAGAAAGACCTGCAGGTATCAGGGCTAGTCAGTAAAATGAGGAGATAAAGGAAATAAATCAATTCAGTAACACATTTACATACTACTTGAGCATCGTGGAAAGAGAAACAAAAGTTGGGAGGTGGAGTAGTAGAAAAGCAGAAGGTTTACATTTTGGCATCAGTGTCCACCACGTTTTTTCATGTGGTTTAAGAGTCTGTTTTCTTTTTATTCTAAGTTTTTTAGCTTTAAATTTCAAGGTTTTTTTTTTAACATTTTGCAACATTCACATCATAATCAGACATTCTATGCATATACATATACACTACCTTTTCTTGAAAACAGAGGTTAATATGAAGTTCATGGCAATGATCATATATGGCAAAAAAGGGAATATTATTATACACATGATATGATTCAGTGAAGCAATATTTATAACTATATACCAAATAATATGATATCCACACAATTTTCATATTCTCCACATATTAACTTCTACAAATAAGATAAAACATGTGATATTTGTTTTTCTGGGTCTGAATTATTTCACTTAGCATAATGATATCTAATTCTATCAATAATGCTGCAAATCTCAGGATTTCATTCTTTTTAATGGCTGAGTATATACACATCACATTTTCTTTATTCATTTTGTTAGTTGATGGACTTTTAGGTTAATTCCATATCTTTGCAATTGTGAATTGAGCTACTGTAAACATGGGAATACAAATATTTCTTTCATATGCTGATTTCACTTCATTTAGTTATATTCCCAGGAGTGGGATAGCTGGGTTCTATTAGAGATCAATTTTTAGTTTTCTGAGGAATCTCCAAACTATTTTCCATAATGATTATACCAATTGGCATTACCACCAACAGTATATTAGGCTACTCTTTTCTCTACAGCATGGTCAGCATTTTATTTTTGGATAATAGTCATTGTAACTGGAGTGAAGTCATACCTTATTGTAGTTTTTATCTGCATTTTCCTGAAGGCTTGTGAGCCTTAGCATTTTTTCCTGTGTCTGTTTTCATCTTAAACTACTTTTTTTCTAGTCTTTACACTTTTCTAAGGAGGGATTAGGATACAGAGTTGAATTAAAGTAAAGAGAAGTGATTTGTGAAAAAAATAATCTTGGAGCCAGCATTGTGGCATAATGTCTTTAGCTGTCACCTACAATGACAGCATCCCATATGGGCAATGGTTCAAGACCAGTCTGTTCCACTTGTGATCCAGGTCCTGCTAGTGGCCTGAGACATCAGCAGAGGATGGCTCAAGTCTTTAGGACCCTGCACCCATGTGGGAGACCCAGATGAAGCTCCTGGCTTCAGCCTGGCCCAACCCTGGCTATTGTGGCCATTCGGGGAGTGAACCAGAGGATGGAAGCTCTCTCTCTAACTCTGCCTTCCAAATCAATAAAAAATAAATCTTTTAAACAGTAGTTTTTGACAGAGCTCTTTACAAAGATTTATTTATTTTATATTTTTTTGAAAGGCAAAGTGATCGAGAGAGAGAGAGAGACAGACTTCCATCTTCTGGCTTACTCCTAAAATGGCTGCAACAGACAGGGCAGGGCTGGGCCAGGCCAAAGTCAGGAGCTGGAATTCCATCTGAGTCTCCCACTTGAGTCATCTTCTACTGCCTTCACAGACATATTAGAAGGAAGCTGGCTTGGAAGTGCAGCAGCCAAGACTCCAACTGGCACTCTGATACAGGATGCCAGCCTTGAAAGAGATGGCATAAACTGCTGTACCACAATGCCATTGCCTCAGAGGTGACATTTTAGTTCTGGATCCTTTTTTTAAATTTTTAAATTTTTTTGACAGGCAGAGTTAGACAGTGAGAGAGAGAGAGAGAGAAAAAAGGTCTAGGTCTTCCTTTTTCCATTGGTTCACCCTCCACGTGGCTGCTATGGCCGGCGCGTTGCGGCTGGCACACTGCGCTGATCCGAAGCCAGGAGACAGGTGCTTCCTCCTGGTCTCCCATGTGGGTGCAGAGCCCAAGGACTTGGGCCATCCTCCACTGCACTCCCGGGCCACAGCAAAGAGCTGGACTGGAAGAGGAGCAACCAGGACAGAATCTGGTGCCCCAGCTGGGACTAGAACCCAGGGCGCCAGCGCCACAGGCGGAGGATTAGTCTAATGAGCCACGGGGCTGACGTTCTGGATCCTTTTATAACTTCCATGGATCCATACCTGAACTTACTTTTCTCTCTATTTTTCCCTTATTTTAAGGTAAAATTAGACAGTGTTAGAAAAAGTGGGAAAATATATACTTACATAACATAAATACTTCATAAAACTTAGACAAACCCTTGTCATCTTTGTGCGTGTGTGTGTGTGAGACAGAGAGAGAGAGAGAGAGAGAGAGAGGAATGAGAGATTTTATCAATTTTTTATTATGAAAAAATTACAATTATATGGAAAGTAAACCAAAGAACTTCACTAGTTCTTTGCAATTTTTACCAACCTTATTTCATGGCTTCCTTCTACTTTTCACCAAAATTTTATTATAAAAATGTCCAAATATATAGAAAAGTTAGAAAATTCTAAAGTGAACACTTATATATCCACCACATAGATTCAACAATTAACCTTTTTCTGTACTTATTTCATATCTATCTATCTATCTGTCACCCAACAATCTCTTTTATTTGACTTATTTCTAAAATGCAGACATCAATTTATTTCCCCCATGTATTTCAGGATAGAGAATTAGTGACTGCCTTTTTTTTTTTGACAGGCAGAGTGGACAGTGAGACAGAGAGACAGAGAGGAAGGTCTTCCTTTGCCGTTGGTTCACCCTCCAATGGCCGCCGCGGCCGGCGTGCTGTGGCCAGCGCACCGCACTGATCTGATGGCAGGAGCCAGGTACTTATCCTGGTCTCCCATGCGGGTGCAGGGCCCAAGGACTTGGGCCATCCTCCACTGCACTCCCTGGCCACAGCAGAGAGCTGGCCTGGAAGAAGGGCAACCGGGATAGAATCTGGCATCCTGATCAGGACTAGAACCCGGTGTGCCGGTGCTGCGAGGCAGAGGATTAGCCTATTGTGCTGCGGCGCTGGCCTTGCTTTTTTTTAATTAATTAATTTATTTTTTATTTTTGACAGGCAGAGTGGACAGTGAGAGAGAGAGACAGAGAGAAAGGTCTTCCTTTTTTGTTGGTTCACCCCCCAATGGCCACTGTGGCAAGTGCACTGTGCTGATCCGAAGCCAGGAGACAGGTGCCTCCTCCTGGTCTCTCATGCAGGTGTAGGGCCCAAGCACTTGGGCCATCCTCCACTGTACTCCCGGGCTACAACAGAAAGCTGGCCTGGAAGAGGAGCAACCGGAACAGAATCCGGCGCCCAGACCGGGACTAGAACCCGGGGTGCCGGCGCCACAGGCGGAGGATTAGCCTATTGTGCCATGGCACCGGCCTAGTGACTGCATTTAAAGTTCTTCATTTTGAGGTAAAAATTACTTACAGTGAAATTCACAAATCTTAAGTGCATCATTTGATTCGTTTTGACATCTCTCTACATGAGAGAAGGCGGCCGCCATTTTGAACATACATAACAGCTGTGCCAGCTTGTGTGGATCCACACAACTCAGGACCCCAGCAGCCGAGAGCCTCAGCACCAACTTTGGAGTGAGGTGAGACCAGACTGCAGCAGCCCAAGATCTGCACATTGTAGTCAAACTTCCAACAGTAAAACATAAGGAAAAGATTCTAAAATATGCACAAGATAAACACCAGATTACTTTCAGAGGTTCTCCAATTAGACTCACAGGAGACTTTTCATCAGAAACTCTATAGACTAGCAGAGAATGCAGAGACATAGTCCAATGTTAAGAGAAAAAAACTATAAACTATCAACCCAGAATACTCTACCCTGCAAAGATTTCATTTATGAATGAAGGTGAAATAAAGACCTTCCATAACAAACAGAAATTGAGAGAATTTGAAACTGCTCATCCAGCCTTACAAAATATGTTTAAGGATGTGCTACACACAGAAACACAGAAACATGGCCATCACTATGGAAGAAGGCAAAGACAAAAAAAATCCCAGTGAAAGTACAAAGGAAATCAAAAATAAGCAACATGAAAAATGGCAGGGCCAAGTCTTATCAATAGACACCTTGACTATAAATGGCCTCAAATCTCCAGCTAAAAGATACAGACACAAAACACAAAACACATCTTATCAACAAAGATAAATGCAGATGGAAAATGAAAGAATGGAAAAAGATATTCCATGCTAGCAGAATCCAAAAAAGAGCTGGTGTAGCCATCATAATATCAGACAAAAAAAGACATTAAAACAAAAAGAGAAAAAGAAGGGCCCTATGTAATGATTAAGGGATCAATTCATCAGGAAGATATGACTATTGTAAATTGTAAATGTTTATGCATGTAATTATAAGTCACCTGGCTATTTAAAAGAAATATTAATAAATTTAAAATGAGACAGACTCCAACACTATACAAATGGGGGATTTCAATATTCCACTTTCAGCAATGGACAGATCACCAAGCTGAAAATCAGGAAAAAAAAATAGCAGAGTTAATTGACACCATGACTAAATGTACCTGATGGATATATACAGAACTTTTCATCCTAGAGGTGCAGAGTACACATTATCACCAGTTCATGGAACTTTCTCTAGGATATACCACATACTAAGCCATAAAGCAAGTCTCAGCAAATTCAAAAAAAATCAAAATCATACCATGCATCTTATTGGACCACAATGGAATGAAGCTGGAAATCAGCAACTCAAGAATCTCTAGAACATAAGTGAACACAAGGAGACTGAACAACATGCTCCTAAATGAACAGTGAGTTGGTGAAGAAATCAAAAGAGAAATCAACAAATTTCTGGAAATGAATGAAGATCATAATACAACTTATCAAAACTTATGGGATACAGCAAAATCAGTGTTAAGAAAAAAAAGTTTATAGCAATTGGTACCTACATCAAGAAATGGAATGGTACCAAATAAATGTGCTATCAATGCATCACAAGGACCTAGAAAAACAAAAGCAAACCAAAGTCGAAACTAGTAGGAGAGAAGAAATAATTAAAATTAGTGAATAAAAAAAATTGAAACAAAAAATATAAAAGATCAGTGAAATGAAAAGCTGTTTTTTGGAAAAAAAAAATTTATACACCACTGGCCCAACTAACCAAAAAAGGAGAGAGAAGACCCAATTCAATAAAATTAGAGATGAGAAAGGAAATGCGACAACAGTCAACATAGAAATAAAAAGAAACATAAGAAATTAGTAGAAAGAGCTGTATGCCAACAAACTGGGAAACCTAGAAGAAATAGATTCCTGGACAAGTAAAATCTATCAAAACTGAGTTTTGAAGGCATAGAAAACCTAAACAGATGAATAACCAAAACATAAATTAAATCAGTAATAAAGACCCTCTCAACAAAGAAAAGCCCAGGACCAGATGGCCTCACTGCTGAATTCTACCAGACATGTAAAGAAGAACTAAATCTAATTATTCTCAAGCTATTAAAAACAATTGAGAGGGAGGGAATCCTCCCAAACTCGTTCTATGAAGCCAGAATCTCCTTAATTCCTAAACCTGAAAAATATACAACAGAGAAAGGGAACTACAAAACACTTTCCCTGATGAACTTAGACACAAAAATCATCAACAAAATACTAGCCAATCAAATCCAACAACACATTAGAAATATCATTCACCCAAATAAAGTGGGATTTATCTAGGAAATCAATCAATGTGACACATCACATACCAAATTAAAGAACAAAACCATATGATTACACAATAGGTGCAGAAATTGCATTTGATAAAAATACAACATCCTTTCATGATAAATACTCTATGCAAATTGGGTATAGAAGGAACATTTCTCAACACAATCAAGGCAATTTATGACAAACCCTCAGCCAGCATATAATTGAATGGGAAAAATCTGAAGCATATCCACTGAGATCCAGTACCAGACAAGGATGCCCACTCTCACCATCGATATTTAACACAGTCCTGGAATTTTTAGCTAGAGCCATTAGGCAAGAAAAAGAAATCAAAGGGATACAAATTGGCAAGGAGGAAGTCAAATTATCCCTATTTGCAGATGACATGATTATATATATATAGGGGATTCAATAGCTCCACTAAGAGACTATTGGATCACAGAAGGGTTTGGTAAAGTGGCAGGATATAAAAATCAATAAACAAAATCAATAGTTTTTTTTTTTTCTTCAGGATGTCTTTCTTTCTTTTTTTGACAGGCAGAGTGGACAGTGAGAGAGAGAGAGACAGAGAGAAAGGTCTTCCTTTTTGCCGTTGGTTCACCCTCCAATGGCCGCCGCAGCCGGTGCACTACGGCCAGTGCATCGCACTGATCCAAAGCCAGGAGCCAGGTGCTTCTCCTGGTCTCCCATGCGGGTGCAGGGCCCAAGGACTTGGGCCATCCTCCACTGCACTCTCGGGCCATAGCAGAGAGCTGGCCTGGAAGAGGGGCAACCGGGACAGAAAAGGCACCCCGACCAGGACTAGAACCCGGTGTGCCGGTGCCGCAAGGGGTAGGATTAGCCTAGTGAGCCGCGGCACCAGCCCAATCAATAGTTTTTGTACACACAGACAATGCAATGGCTGAGAAAGAACTTCTAAGTCAATTTCATTCACAATAGCTACAAAAAAGTCAAATATCTTGGAATAAATTTAACCAAGGATGACAAAGTTCTCCGCAAACCATGAAAGAATTACAAACCATTAAAGAAAAAAAATAGAAGAAAACACAAAAAATGGAAAAAATCTTCCATGATCATGGATTGGAATAATCAATATCATCAAAATGTCTATGCTACTGAAAGCAATTTATGGATTCAATGCAATACCAATCAAATTACCAAGGACATTCTTCTCAGATATAGAAAAAATGATGCTGAAAATCATATGGAAACACAGGAGACTCCAAATAGCTAAAGCAATCTTATGCAACATAAACAAGGCAAAAAGCATCACAATACCAGATTTCAAGACATATGACGGGGAAGTTACAATCAAAACAGCCTAGTTCTGGTACAAAAACTGATGGATAGACCACTGGAACAGAATAGAAATGCCAGAAATCAATCCAATCATCTAAAACCAACTTATCTTTGACAAATGAGCTAAAACAAATTCCCAGAGCAAGGACAGTCTCTTTAACAAATGATCCTGGGAAAATTGGATCGCCACTTTCAGAACTATGAAGCAAGACCCCTACCTTACACCTTACACAAAAATCCACTCAACATGGATTAAAGACCTAAATCTACAACCTGATATCATCAAATTATTAGAGAACATTGGGGAAACCCTGAAAGACATTGGCACAGTCAAAGAGTTCTTGGAAAAGACACCAGAGGCCCAAGCAATCAAAACCAAAATTGACAAATGGGATTACATCACATTGAAATGCTTCTGCACTGCAAAGGAAACACTCAGCAAAGTAAAGAAGCAACTGATAGAAAAGGAGAAATTATTTATAAACTATGAAACTGATAAAGGATTAATAACCAGAATATATAAAGAGCTCAAGAAACTCAACAACAACAAAACAAGCAACCAGTTAAGATGTGGGCAAAGGACTTAAGCAGGTATTTTTCAAAAGAGGAAATACAAATGGCCAACAGACATATGAAAAAATGTTCAGGATCACTAACCATTAGGGAAATGCAAATCAAAACCACAACAAGGTTTCACCTCACCCAAGTTAGAATGACTTTCTGTATACAGAAATCAACAAATAACAAATGCTGGCAAGGATGGGTGGAAAAGGGTACCCTAATCCATAGTTGGTGGAAATGTAAATTGGTACAACCACTGTGGAAGACAGTATAGAGATACCACAGAAATCTGAATATAGACATACAATATGACCCAGCCACCCCACTCTTGGGAATTTACCCAAGGGAAATTAGCATATGAGGGAGTGATCTGTACCCCCATATTTATTATAGCTTGATTTACAAGAGCTAAGACATGGAATCAACCCAACTTCAAGATGCAATGACTTTGCACAGCACTTGTTGAGGAACACTTTTTTCTCATACTATTTGTTGAAGTCTTTACTGAGTATAGAGTTAATTGTATGTGAATAAAGTTTATTGTAACTAGATCTCAGTAAAAAAATAACAAAGGGGATAGGACAGGGAGGAAAATTGGGGAGGGAGTTTCAGTGGGAGGGTGGGTATGCCTGGAAAAATCACTATATTCCTAAAGTTGTATTTATGAAATTCATGATGTTTGTATTCTTTAAGTTTTCTGGGGGGAAAAGATATAAAATATATAACATAACCATTATCCTAGAAAACCTTAACCATTTCCAGTCAATTCATGCCTGAGTCCCCACCCCAAGATCCAACCACTTTTGTGATTTTGTATGAGCTTAGCTTAGAACATCATATAAATGGGATCATAAATTACATGTTCTTTTGTGTAATATTCTTTTGCTCAACGCAATGTTTTATTTCTCCATACTGCATATATAATTTATTTCAATACATAACATTAAAAATTATGAAATATTTAAAAGAAACACCAGGCATGATGTTCTTGTGGCCAGTAACACTTTCCTTTCATATATATTCTCATCTGTACATAAAATGTAATACGCCTCCAGGTTTTACTTCCTCCTTCAGGTAAGAGATAGGTCACCAATGTTTTTTTCTGGCTAGGCTCCATTTTACTGACAAATGTCATCAAATGCTTTCTGATAGTACCATAAATGAGGGCAATCTAATACTTTCACCTTTTGGGTATATTAATCTTTCAATTTCTTTTCCTAGAGAATCATTTCCTATTCTTCCCTAGATTTTTCCAATCTGCCCGCTTGGTTTTTCCATTCCCCAACTCTAATGTATCACATCTCAATCATAGCATTACTGCATTTATCCATGTTATATAAAAGGTTTTTACATCAATGATTATATTTTCATGGATTTTTACATTCTGGCATCCACAGATGTAAAAATCACATTAAATACAGTAGAGAATTAAGATAGATTGAGTGTAATTTTTACTCTACCTTAAAGACTCTCCTTTTCCTGAAAACTTTAATAAATGTCAAAGAAGTTGCTTTATATTTTCTGTCCATTTGCAACTATTTTACTCTCAAATTTCTAGAGATAAACTTCCGACCTGAACTACCAGAAGTTTAATTGTGGGACTGGAAATGAACAAGGTTAGTCTGTGTTCTGCTTCACCACAGATGTCAGGTTAATTAGTAAAAATCCCAGAAAGAACTGTTTGGGGATTTAATTTTCAGCACCCACTGGAGTGAAAAACATCAGCTACCAAGAGTGTATTCTCAATATGTCTGCACCCTGTTATTCCTCCACTTAAAATTTGACATCCAGAATAAAATTCACCCTCCTGGGAGATCACATGTGGTGCCAAACACATTTACTTCCTCTCTTGTGAAAAGTAGAAAATGCAAGTGACGTACTTATTTCTAAAATATGTCGACACATAAAATTTTAAGCAAAATACAAAAATCAAGATTTTATTTTAAAATGTCTCTTGTGTAATTACATACTGAATTATTTTGTACAAGTAATAAATAATTTAAAGAAAATTAACTAGTATATTTTTTGAAAATCACAATAGTTTGAACTAACTTACCATAAAATATGTTAAAATGTATAATATGGAGACATTTATAAAAATTAGCTTCCCAGAACTTGCTAGGTTTTCCCTTTATCTGTTTAGAAATTGTCTTGACAGGGTATGCAATAGCACAAAATTATTATGATAATGGCATTCCACTTTGGCATAAAAAGAAATGGCTGTTGAAAATAAAACTTCTCCCCTCTTTTTCCATATTTCTCTCTCTTTCCCCATGATGTTTCTGTTCTGGATGTTAAAAAATACTTGTTGGATGTTAAAAAATACTTGTTGATACGATAAATATAAAATATTTATTAAAATGCTAAGTGTAAATAAGCAGAAATTACGTGGATTTAATGGAAAATGGCAATTACCTGGAACTATCATTTAGTTTATGGACTATGTTTAGATGAATTATCACTTTTGTTGTGTTCCATATTCACAAAATATGTAGAATAGATGAGATTCAGTGATGTTCTGTGCTTCTACCAAAGTCACACACCTTAGAAAATTAGGGGCTCAAATTGTGGTCATCTGAGCCCATATCTAATGTTCTTTCTTTTGTAACAGGTATCTCCCTAAAAACAGCACACTCACAAAACTATAACTCAACTCAGACCATAAAAATGAATGATGTATGTACAAGATTCCACATATGATGTTAACATGGATTATCTTAGGTGTTATTGCATTGGGCCTTTCTTCTTGGAAGAGAATAGGCAGGCTTTGTGTCCCATTCCAAAATACTTATGGTTTTTGTATTTATATTCAAATAAAATGTGCAAGCATTCCAGATTTGTTTGTCCTTTGTAAACACTACATCTTTTTGGATTTTAAGAAGATTCTATAATGACTTAAATGATTTCCTATTAAATAGCTCATGAAGGGTAATATATTAAATTCCCCTCAGATATATGTGGTTCAAGGCAACTGAGGTAACAGCAGCTTGCAGGGAAAAAAGTTTTAGGCTTTTCTTCTTTCATAAATGGTAACCAATTCTGAGAAACATCAAAAGCATCGCAAACAATAAATGCCTACTTGCATATTTTGGCAATTAAGTCCACTTTTAGACACATTCTAAGAATATTTTCAGAAAGTGAGGGAGAGAAAAAGGGAAATATCTTTATATTCTTAGAAATATATCTATGAACTACAAGGACTCTATTTTTTGTATTAATATATTAACATGAGAATTTGAGAAAAAAAAGTTTCAAGGTTTTCAGTTATCAAATAGCTAGATAAGTCCCTAGGAGTTATCCCTGAGGTAGGATCTGAGAGTCCCTGCATCAAATTTCCCTTCCAGGGTCCATGATGCGATGGTTATGGTGAGACATTGATCTTCAGGAAGTGAGATCATAGAGCTTCTTTAGCTGGTATCCTGATTTTGTAGGCTTATACATAGGAACCCAAGAAAAAAGAAAATAACACCACAAACAGAGAAGCAATGTGGTAAACCTCTAATTGTGGTCAGAGGAGTTGCTTTGACCACCTCTATCTTTCATTTTTATTTTCTAGATCTTCAGTAAAGGTACTCAGAACCATGGACAGTTCTTTTCTTGCTCCTAGTCTAGGCTCAAAGTCCCCTGAAAAAAAACTTTCCTTCCCTTGCCCTCCATTTTCTTCTTCTTATTTTTTCATTTTTTCATGCTTCATTTTAAAAAAATTTTATTTAAGGCATAGAAATTTCATGTATTTCCTATACACAGATTCAGGAACATAGTGATACTTTCTACCCTTCCCTGCTCCCACCCTTCTTTCTCCTCCCTCTCTTATTCCCATTCTTACTTTTTACAAAGATCTATTTTCAGTTTACTTTATATTCATAAGAATAACCCTACACTATGTAAAGAGTTCAAAAAATAGTATTTAGAAAAAAACACTGTTCCTCAGCAGTCAAGACAAGGGCTGTTAAAAATCAAGAGTCAATTCAGTCTTCCAAATTTCCCATATAAATTCTATCAGATGTGGATATGACTCTTTAGCTTCCTTTGTAGACCTCTGTGAAGCCTATGAGTTTTGGCAGGCATTGTCTGCCAGCCCAAAGCTAGTACACTAAATATGACAAAATAATCAGGTGAGAATGAAATCAGAACATCTATAATGATGTAGGAAAAGTGGTAAGCTGAGGGGAAAAATCAAAATCCAAGTGAGAAGAAAGAAGAGAAAGTAAAAAGGCTTATGTGGTAAGTAGGAGTATGATCTAGCTACCTCCAGGGAAAAATCTTCTCTCAGGATGAGTATTTCAGAGCCTTTGGGGGTGTCCATGAAACACTCACTAAAACACATAGTTCAGTGGGTGAATTTTAGAATACTTATTATACTAATATTGGTAAAAATATTGCCATATATCAAACTGATTGAGCTTCATAAGTCAACAGGCTAGCCTTTTGCAACAGACTAATAAAATAGAGTGATTTCTTACCCAAGAGTTAGAGTATAAAGAGCAAAGATCCTGTGGAAAAAGTCCTACAGAAGCACACCCTTATCAATCTCAACTTCTGGGCCTCTATGCTGACCATTCCATGTTCTGTTATAACTAACTCTTCTTTTTTAAAGACTTATTTATTTATTTGAATGTCAGAGTTACACAGAGAGAGGAGAGACAGAGGGGGGGAGGGGTCTTCTATCCGATGGTTCACTCCCCAATTGGCCTCAATGGCCGGAGCTGCGCCGATCCAAAGCCAGGAGCCAGGAGCTTCTTCTGGGTCTCCCATGTGGGTGCAGTGGCCCAAGGACTTGGGCCATCTTCTACTGCTTTCCCTGGCCATAGCAGAGAGATGGATAGGAAGTGGAGCAGCCAGGTCTCAAACCAGCACCCATATAGGATGCCGGCACTTCAGGCCAGGGCGTTAACCTGCTGCGCCACAGCACCGGCCCCTTAACTAACTCTTAAGCATGCTGGAATTCAAGCTCAATCAGACAGAAAGACTCTTCTTTCAGCTAACGAAAATTAATGAGTACATCTAGACAGAACTCTTGTATGAAAAAGATCAGATATATAGCCAAATGGGACAGTTCGTGATCAATAGAGTCTTGTCTAATGAATTTTGAACATTTATTTAACCTTGAGCTAGCCTGAATTCTAACCATGCTGTAGGCAAAATAAAGCCCCCAGATACAATGGTACCAAACAGTTTCTGATTCAAATGAGGGTAATCTGATTTTTGGCTTCTGAACAGAGTTTAGAATGATAGTGCTTACCATTAACTAGTGGGCTACTCTTAATAAAATATCACAGCCTAAGTAGTTAATAAACAACAGAATGCATTTTTCACAGTCCTGGAGGCTGGGAAATGAAAGATCAAGGTGCAATATTATTAGGTTTTCTTCCAGGTTGCATATTGCTAACTTCTTCTTGTGACCTCACATGCAGAGTTAGCTAGTTCTCTGGTTTCTTTTAAGAGCACTAATCCGATTCATGAGGACAGCACCCTCATACCTTCATTACCTTCCAAAAGACCCACTTTTAAACAGCATCACATTAAGATTAGGGTTTCAACATATGAATATAGGGAACACAAGTATTCAGTACATTGCAGGTAATAAGCTTACAATATATGGAAAAGGTGAACAGGAAGTAGTATGGGAATTCCCAATTCCATATAAGATGGTAAACTAGCATGGGATGTGGTAGTTTGCCCAACAAAACAAACCTAAAGATACCTGAGGAGAGTTAGAATGGTGCATGGATCTGAACAACTCACATAATAAATTCAGAATACTATATAATTTTGTATAGAAAAATATTGGAACAATAAACTACAAATTTCTGGCAATTGTTATCTCCAAGAGCATAGAACTATGCAGTGTGCATGTGTGCATGCATTGTTACTTTTCTGTCATAAGTAAATATATTATATTTAAGAATTCCAAAATATGATAACACTTCAAAAAGTTCATGGTATGAAACTTTTCAAATACATATAATTTTTTCACATTCATTTTCTATTAACTTTCTGAAAATCCTAGTATACACTTCTGTGATAACCAAACTCTAGTACTAACCACGTATCATTTCTTTTTATAGTGGAAAGAGTATAATGAGGTTGGTGTTTTTCAGACTCTGTTTTCCAAATTTTTAATATTTAGTAATTATTAGTTTATCTTGTTGTCAATATTATTCTGTGTTCATTCTAGAGCCAATAGAAACAGTACAGCTGATATAATACATTTGCTGATCTTTATAATTGATGGATTTGGTTAACGTGAGGATGTCGGTATTTATGAATTAATTAAAGAAGAAATGAATACATTCCTCTTTTCCTTGATATTTTCTATGAAATCAATACATTCCTGGGTAAAAAGGGAACAGGACTTCTTGTGAACTCCACTTAAATTCAGTAAAAATTTTATTTTTAAAGGTCAAAGTACCAAAATGGATTGAATACTTACCTTAAGCCATGTGCTTTCATGAACATATCTCTTAATTCTTACAGTAATCTTTTCTAGTTGGTTTTATCCTTTGCCTACACTTGAGAAAAAGGAGCCTTAAATTGCTATGAAGTCATAGAACTAGTGGCTGAATTCGTACGTTTCTAATTCCAAAACATTCATCCCTTTCCCATCATGAAGGAATGATGTAGTTGATGTGTTCTTAGGCCTTAAAAATCCACTCCTGTATGTGCTTCTACTCAAAGCTAAATGGCTTTCTAGAGCCCTCAAGCCTTAACTTTTCTTTCAAAAGGTTTTTTTTTATGATATTAAACTCCCATGAATAAAACTTCAATAATTATAACTGTATTCAGAATTTAAACAGGATATTTATACTCAATACATTCATACCCAATTAAGCATCATGACTCAAGATTTTTATCATTATTTTGAGTGTTGTTTGTGACTTATTTTGGTCCCATTGGTCTCTTTCAAGGAAAGCACATTAGTATTTTTACATTTATTTGACAGAAAATGGGATACTGTTTTTGAGGGGTTGCCCTGCAGTAAGATTCCCATGATTTTATGGAAGCTGCAAATAAACTGGAATACTTGCAAATCTGAATGTTACAACCAGATATAAATTACATTTCTACAAAAGATGACTATAACGGGCAATTTAACAATAATAGTGTTGTACTCAACTGAAAGTCCAAAATACAAAAATTAGAAACATTGGGCTCTAAGAAATAAATCTAGACTATTTACAGCAGCTGCCTACTCTATACCATTTTCTTCTTGAAATTACTTTTACATGCATAACAACTTGTAGATCTTTCTTCTTCTCCATGGAAACCCACTTTGCTCTAACAACAATTCTACAGAGCTAATTACTGCAAAAAAGATATATGATGCAGAGAAAATATTGATCTTGACAATTCTGAGAAAATTAAAAATACTTTGTAGAGGACTACTGGTTTGGGTCACTTTGTGAGATATGTTTAAAAATGATACCTCAACATGATACAAATACATTAAGCACCTCTGGACTGTGTGTGTCAAACACTTTGAAGCAGGCAGTTGTCCTCTCTTCTGATTTGGGAAACATGATATCCTTTGGGAGACAAAAGAGTTATTCTGCAAATACGGATTGATTTCATAAGTGTTATAGGTAAACGTATGGTTTCATTGATCTGAAAATGCTTAACTGACTCAGACATCCAGAGAGTGGAAAAATAAATATTCTGGTCAAATGCTAATTTGTAACATTGCAATATTTGGCACCAAGAGGTACGTTCTAATCATTTTTTGGTGCCACAATTGTATATCAAGTCCAGCAGTGGGTATGAAGTTGGTTATACGCCAGTGGCAGGCTGTTAAAATGCTATTTTAGGCAAGGCCAGCTTGTAGTCATTATAATGATTTGACACCTCTGCTCCAATTAGGTGTCAGGAAAGTTGAAATCTCATTTTTTTGGAAGAGTACCTGAGGAGTGGGGTTGTGCTTTTCTGAATAACCATTTGCTATATTTAATTTTAGAAAAAAAAATCCAGCTTTTCCAGCTGTATCAATTTGAACTAAATGCTTTTAAGATGGTTACAGTCACATACAGTTTCCAGAATTTTTCCTTTCCTTGGTGGGAGTCTGCCTTTGTTAAATGATGAGGAAAACATTTTATTAGATATATCACTGTTTCATGAATTGGGGGGAGAAAGGCGGGTGGCGACAGGGCCATTTCATTATATTTTCCTCTACCAAATAGTGGTAATCCCATTCATGAAATTCTACGAATTTTAAGATACCACATTCTCATTGTAATTTTCATCATGTAAAGCAGCACCTATGTTGCTTGACAACATTCCTTTTCTTGAACTCCCTTTTTTGTTTATTGTTTGACTGCAAAATGAATACCACAGTGTGCCTTGCCTCTTGTCTCCTCTTGGTTCCCCAGCATGCACTTGCATCCTCCTCCTCCATCTACTTTCCACTTAACCCTCAGGATATTCTGAAAAAGTGCAAATCTGATTATACTAACTTCCCAGACTTCTCAAGCACTGAAATCCTCCTCCCCAGACACTTTGGAGAAGGATGATCCTTTGTCTAATAGCTAATTGGAAAATTTCAAGAAGCAATTTCAAGCTTTGACCAGGTCTTTGTGTAGTTAACAGAGTGGTCATTAAGAGCTATATGCCTTAGTAATAGGCCATTTTTTATTCTTGGCAGGCTCAAGGCGGCTCAATTTCATAGAAGGGGATACAAGAAAGGAAGTAACACCTCTTTGTAAAATAATGTGCCATATCAACACCATTGTGGGAGAGGTGACCTTGCAAATTATGGAAGCTTAGAGAATTATAGTCTTTTCCTTCTTACTGGGTTTGTTTATACTGTCTCTGCCAAAGAGTGTTTGTTCTTCAAGGACTATGAGTGAGTATATATGTGAACATGTATGTACGTGTTCCAAGAGTTAAACATTGGGCAATCAGAAAACCAGATTACCTGCAGCTCACTCTGGTGGGAGAAGTTCATATTAGACATAAGAGTGGTGTCAATGCATAACTGGATGCTTCTAGGATATATGGAATATTTTGGATTTAGGGAAACTGCTAGAAGTACAGAGATATCCTGGGCTGTGAAAAAGACCTGTGCATATTGTGAAGATATCCTCAAAGGTAAGTGAAGATTTGAGAGGATATGGCTGTGGAATTTGGATACCCTTCCCTACCTTTTTACTGGCTCCTTTTCCTTTGGGGTATGGTGAGAAACACATTTGCTATGCTTTTTAAAATGTCCTTTTCTTCCCTTCTTACCTGTAAATGTCAACCACGCAGGGAATTCTAATATCCATTCAGCTGTAAAGGGTAGAACTGAGACATGGACTTGGAGGGAGCAGTTGAGCCACCTGAAGGTGTCTCAAGACCTACAGGATATGGTATACAAATAAACAGATTCTTGCCCAGACTAGGCTCATACTAATTTAGGGGGCAAAGGATAACCTAGACTGACCAAAGCTCCTAATATTCTCATTGCAATATACTAGCATGCTAAATGGCACACCTACCTACCAGCTCTATGACAGGAAACATCACAGCACACAAGAGGCAAAAAGGGGTAGCAACTAGATTCTGGAAAATTTCCACCTAATTCCCAAAAAGTCCATAAATATTCCTCCCCCTTTTTAGAATATACCTCCTTTTTCAATAAAAAAAAAAACTCATATAATGTTAAACACAGTTCAGAGACAGGACCACCCCTGTCTGTGTATGCTATCTCAATAAAATGCTTGCAGCTCAATATTTGATATTCTCTAGCTCATTCCCTAATTATTTGTTGAAGAAAAGTTTTCTTTTATTTATTTTACTTGAAAGGTAGAATTAGAGAGAGGGAAAAGTGGAGCCAGAGAGAGAGAGAATGATCTTCGATCTTCTGGTTCGCTCCCCAAATGGCCATGATGGCTGGAGTTGAGCTAGTCTGAATCTAGGAGCCTGGAGCCTCTTCTGGGTGCAAGGGCCCAATGACTTAGGCCATCTTCTACTGATTTCCCAGGCACATTAGCAGAGAGCTGGATTGGAAGTGGAGCAGCTGGGACTCAAACTGGAGCCCATATGGGATGCCAGTGCTGCAGGTGGCAGCTTAACCTGCTATACCACAGCACCAACCGCTATCTCCCATTCTTTTCAAAATCTATTGCAATTTGGAAACTGCCCTTATCACTTTTATCATTTGCAATGCCCTCTTAAATCCTTATTTGATCTTTGCCAAAGTTGACACTACTGAACAATTTCACTTTCAGAATTACTGTTATAAATACTGTTGGGATAATTCTGAGTAAAGAAGGAGGTTAACCGGAAAGGGCCAAGGGGAATATTTCTAGGATGACTGAATGGGTTTTTTTAATCCTGATTTGGATGATCAAGAAAAGATTGGTACATTTTATTCTATGTTATTTATACATCAGAAAAGTCCTGGTGCCACTACAAAGGTGTGCTAAGTCAAGTTTCCACCTAAACTTCATTGATTTAATTTCTTCATTTTTCTTTTTTTATGATTTATTTATTTATTTGAAAGGCAGCATGACAAGGAGAGAGGTATGAGACAGAGAGGAAGAAATCCTCCATTCACTGGGTCACTCCAGTGGCTGCAACAGCCATGGCTGGTCCAGGCTCAAACCAGATGCTAGAAACTCCATCTGGATCTCTCACAAGGGTGGGACTTGAGCCATCATCCACGGCTTCCCAGGCATATTAGCATGGGGCTGGATTAGAAGCAGAGTAGCCAGGACTCAAACTGGCACACCTACATAAGATGTGGGCATCGTAGGTGGTGGATTAACTCACTGTGCCACAACATTCACCTCAAGTATTCTTTGTATATTGTTATTAGACTCTCATCATACAGATATTGGTGAGTCTTTCTCCCATCCCATAGGCTGTCTTTTTACATTCTTCCTAGTGTCCTTTCAAGCATGAAAGTTTTTAATTTCATAACATCTACTTCATCTGTTTTTTTTTTCTTTTTTTGCTTGTGCTTTTGGTGTTCTATTTAAGGAGTCATTATCTTATCCAAGGCAATGAATATTTACCTCTGTTTTCTTCTAAGAGCTTCATAGTTTCGACTTTTATATTTATGCCTTTGATCCATTTTGAGTTCATTTTATGTATGGTGTGAGTTAAGAATCCAAGTCTATTCTTTTAAAAGTGGATATACAGTTGTCCCAGCACCACTTGTTGAAAACTGTTGCTTTTTCTCCATTGAACAACCTTGGCAACCTTGTTGAAAATCACATAAGTGTTAAGGTTTATTTCTGGACTTTCAATTCTGTTCTACTAATCTCTGTTAATCCTTTTTGGTACCACATTTTCTTGTTTACTGTTACTTTGTAGTAAGTTTTAAATCAGGAAGTATAAGTGACTCATCAAAACTTGTTCTTTTTCAAGATTATTTTGGTTATTTTGCTTCCCTTGAATTTTTGTGAGAATTCTTGGATAGTTTGTAAATTTCAACAAAAAGCAAGCTGGGATTCTGACAGGGATTCCATTAAATCTGTGTGTAAGTTAGGGGACATTACCATCTTAACTATATTAGGTTTTCTTTTCCTTGAATGTGGGATAGCTTACATTTGTTTACACGTTCTTTCAATAATGTTTTGTAGTTTTCAGAGTATTTGTTTCACATATTTTTGTTACATTTTTCCTAAGTTTTTAAATTCTTTTTGATGCTATGGTAAATGGAATTGCTTCCTTAATTTCATTTTTGAATTTCTCATTGCAATTGCATAGAAAATAAAACTGAGTCTTACATATTGATTTTTGTATCCTACAACCTTGATGAACAAATTGATTGGTTCTAGTAATACTTTTAGTGATTACTCAGCATTTTAAAAATTTTCAATTTACTTTATAACCATTGACTTAATGCACCACTAACCATAATGTTCAACTAGTCAAAAGCAGAAAGACCACTGTTACACAGGAGTATAGACAAAGACTAAAAATAATAATCAAATCATACAATGTTGGTTTCATTCTTATACATTTTGTTTGTATACAAGATCATATCATCTGTGAATAGAGATAAATATCCTTCTTCCTTTCCAACCTGATGTCTTTTATTGAATTTTCTTTCCTAAGTTTCCTACTTATAACTTCCAATACTATGTTGAATAGAAGTGGCAAAAACATGGGCTGGTGCTGTGGCATAGTGGGTTAAGCCTCCGCCTGCAGTGCTGTTTTGAGTCCTGACTGCTCCTCTTCCGATCCAGCTCCCTGCTATGGCCTGGGAAAGCAGTAGGAGACCCAGAAGAAGTTCTTGGCTCCAGAGTTCAGTTTGGCCCAGCTCCAGCCATTGTGGCCATTGGGGAGTGAACGAATGGATGGAAGGCTTTTCTCTATGTGTTTCTCTCTCTCTGTCCATAGCTCTGCTTCTTGAATAAATAAATAATTTTTTTAAAAAAGTGTCAAAAACAGATATCCTTGTCTTAATCCTGATATTAGGAGAAAATAATTCAGTCTTTTTTTAATTATATGTTATTACCTATGGGGTTTTGTAGATACCCTTCATCAGGCTGGAGAAGTTGTTGGATTTTTTTTTATCATGAAAAGGGTTTTAGATGTTATCAAGTACTTTTTCTATGTCTATGAGGTGATTTTTAAATTTGAATTCTAATGATATAGTGTGATACATTAACTTGTCTTCACTTGCTAAAACAAGCTTGCATTGCTGTAATAAATACCTATTGGACCAGTCTGCATAATTCTTTTCAGATGTTATTGGATTTGATTTTTTAATATATTGTTGAATATTTTGTGTCTTTATTCCTAACAGATATTTTCCTATAGTTTCCTTTCTAATAATATCTTTTTCTGGTTGTGTATTGAAGTAACACTGGCCTCAAAAAATGACTTGAGAAGTGTCCTATTCTTTGGAAGAGTGAAAAAGATTGCTATTCATTCGTCTTTGAATGTTTGGTAGAATTCACCTGGAAAGCATCTAGACATAGGCTTTTATTTGTAGATAATTTTTTCATCTCTAGTTCAATCTCTGTACTTGTTATAAATGTACACATTGCAAATATACAACTTGCTATTTTTAGGTATTTTATTCTGCACTATCAGTCAGATCAAGAGCTATTGTCCTTTGTGCCCCTCCTTTCAATTTATATTTGGGAATCTAGTGACTAGGTGATGATGGTATTCAAAGATGAAGTCTTTGGAATTATTAGTCATGAAGGCAGAGCCCTTATGAATAGGATTAATGCTGTTAGGCCTGAGGAACCTTATTAGCCCCTTTGCCCTTCCACATGTGAGAACACAGCAAGAAGTCTTCATCTATGAATCAGAGTACTCTCACCAGACATCACATCACTGGTGCCTTGACCTTGGAATTTCCAGCCTCCAGACTGATATTGTTTATAAATAACTCAGTCTAAGATATACTGTTACAATAGCCTGAGAGGACTAAGAAAACAAGTTAACTGATAGCACTGTCTGGACATTTTATACCCCTATTGTTTTGTCTAGTTTTGCTGTTAATTACTAAAAGTTAAAATTTCCAATTCTAGGGTCAGGCATTTTAGATGTTAAGATGCCTGCATAACACATCAGAGCAACTGGTTTCAATTCCCAGCCCCAGCTTCCAATTCCAGCTTCCTGTTACTGAAAATCCTGGGAAGAAGCAGGTGATGGCTCAAGTAACAGGGTTCCTACTGCCTACGTAGGAGATCTGGATTATGTTACTGACTGCCAACTTTGGCTGGGCCTAGGCCTGGTCATTGAAGACCTTTGGGGAGTGAACAAATTGGTGGGAGCTCTTTCTCACTCACTCTCTTGCTTTTGCTTTTTCTCGCAAAAAATAAATAAAAATAAAAATCTGGTTTTTTAAACTCTGATATGATTTTTTATGTTCTCCCCCTTAGTATTTTTCTTAAAGATTTACTTATTTTATTTTAAAGGCAGACTTACAGAGAGGCAGCGAGAGAGAGGGAGATAGAAATCTTCCATCTGCTGGTTCACTCCCCAAATGGCTACAATGGCTTGAACTGGGCCGATCTGAAGCCAGGAGCCTGGAGCCTCTTCTGGGTGCAAGGGCCCAATGACTTAGGCCATCTTCTACTGATTTCCCAGGCACATTAGCAGGGAGCTGGATTGGAAGTGGAGCAGCTGGGACTCAAACTGGCACCCACATGGGATGCCGGCACTGTAGGTGGCAGCTTTACCCACTATGCCACAGCACCACCCCTCTTCCCTTTAGTTTTCTAAGTTTCCATTTCACATATAGTGGGGCTCTGTTATTAGATGTATACACTGTAAGGATGTCTTCTTAATACAAAGAATTTTTTCTTCTCATAAAATGTCCCTCTTCTCCCTGGTAACAATGGCAGTAAACTTTTCTTTGAAGAAGTCTACTTTGTCTGATATCAGTATATCTACAGTAGTGTTTTTAAGCTTCTTGTAACTTTTTTTCTTTCTTTATTGGCCCAAATCCCAAGAACAGATGCTTAGCTTACTCTCTAAAATCAGATTAGTAGTAACCTCAAGGGGTCTTGTTTCTTTTTTCTTTTTTTTCTTCACTTGTAAGTCAGAGTTACACAGAGAGAGGAGGAGAGGCAGAGAGAGAGAGAGAGGTCTTCCATCCACTGGTTCAGTCCCCAATTGGCCAGAGCTGTGCTGATCCGAAGCCAGGAGCCAGGAGCCAGGAGCCTCCTCTGGGTCTTCCATGCTGGTGCAGGGGCCCAAGGACTTGGGCCACCTTCCACTGCTTTCCCAGGCCATAGCAGAGGGCTGGATTGGAAGTGGAGCAGCCAGGACTTGAACCAGCGCCCATATGGGATGCTGGCACTGCAGGTGGCAGCTTTACCTGTTATGCCACAGCACCCGCCCCAAGGGATCTTGTTTCTTATGGTACTATATAAGTCTTCATAAGAGTACATAATGAATCTCATTTTCCAAACCTGAGAATAAGCTTTCTAGTTAGTGCCTCTGTTTGGTTGTGCTGATCCTGAAGATGGTGACTAGAGTTATTTATCTGATGGTCCTGGAATGATATTTCTTGGATAAATAATGTAACTGTCTTAGCAGAATTTAAAGCAAATCTATGTGTATAACATGCAGATGATTTGTAGTGAGATTCAGCACCACAAAATGAGAAGCCCTAGTAGTGTCCTTGTTGCTACTTATTTTGATCAACTAGTTGGTGGTTTGAGAGCCCTAGAAAGTGATTCCAAAAGGTTCTAGAAAAACAAAGTTTCAATATATCTACATGCTTTGGATAATGAAGAACAATGTTTAGGACCAGAGGTCACAAAACTTCAGTGTGGCTTCATTCTACTTAGGCTAAGATAGCAGGAAGTCAGTTCTACTGCAACATGACTAATGATTTGGCATTGTTGTATACAATGTCTGCAATTTATGTATGTATTGATGTGTACAGCCACAAGTGAAGGACTGATTGTAATGTTAGCTTTATATATGAAAAACCTCTAAGGAAGTTAAATGAATAGAGAATGAATTGCCTATTCAAAGGCTCCAGTTGCTGCTAAACATCTTATTCACAACTGGAGCTGTGAGTCTTATGACAAGACAGTAATGTCTATTTAAGAAATTTTGAAATATGTCTACAGTTCTATGGATATAAAAAGAACAGTTTGAGAGCATAGGCACTGAAGTTAGACATGGAATGGTTCCCTGTATAGTTGTGTGTGCTTAAGCATGTTACTTAATATAGACTGAGTTTTCTTGGGTCAGCGCTTTGACACAGCGGGTTCACCCACCGCCTGCAGTGTCGGCATCCAGTATGGACGAGTCTTGGCTGCACCACTTCTGATAGAGCTCCCAGCTAATGTGCCTGGGAAAGCAGCAGAAGATGGCCCAAGTCCTGGGCTCCTGCAAGCATGTGGGAGACCCAGAAGAAACTCCTGGTTCCTGGCTTTGCCCTGACCCAGCCTGGCTGTTGCAGTCATCTGGGGAGAGAATCAGCAAATGGAAGTCTCTCTCTCTCTCTAACTCAACCTTTCAAATAAATAAAAAATTTTTTAAAAAAGACTCAGTTTTCCTATTTGTAAAATAGAGAAAATATTGGTTTCTGACAGGGTTTTTGAGAATTAAAAGAAATAATCAATTTACAGCAATTAGTTTCTAGCATAGTAAACATAATAATTTGTAATTTTTACTATTTGCTGCAAAGGTTTTTAAAATCCATCCACAGTGTTTCATAATATGCACTTGCCATTAACTTTTTGAAGAACCCTTGTACATCCAGCCTTTTCTAATGTTCAGTAAGTGTCTGTGCCACATTGTATCATAGTCATAGTTTTCCCTAATGCTAGAGCATTACCCAGCACATAGGAGATGATTAATGAATTACTAGTTTTACTGAAAAGGCACTATGCATCAAACACTGTTTTCTTTGTAACAACTCTAGGAGATATGTATTCTCATTAAACAGTTTGTAGATAAGAAAACAGAGGCAAAGATACCAAGGAGCTTACCCAAGGTTAGATGGTAAGTGCTGGATGGGGCTGGCATTGTGGTACAGTGGATAAAGCTGCCTCCTGCAGCGTTGGCATTCCATATGAGTGCTGGGTTAAGTCCCTAGAGTCCCTGCTGTTCCACTTGTGATCCATCTCCTTGCTGATGCACCTGGGAATGCAGTGGAGGATGGTCCAAGTGCTTGGGGTCCTGTGCCCACATGGGAGATCCAGATGGAGATACTGGATCCTGGTTTTGGCCTGGCCCAGCCCTAGCTATTGTAGCCATTTGGGGAGTGAATAAGTGGGTAGAAAGCTGACTCTCTCTCTCTCTTCTCTCACTCTCTCTCTCTTTCTCCCCCTCCCTCTGTAAATATGCCTTTCAAATCAATAAATCTGAGATAGAGAGTCCCTTACATTAATGATTCAAAATGAAGAAAACAATCCTTCAGAAATTAAAGTGCATGTCTAAGGCCAATGATGGATCAGAGTATATATTCTAAGATAGAGTCATTTTAAAAATCAGTAATATTGTTGGATGATGGTTATAATTGTAGCCTCAAAGTTCTGACTTTGTTAAGGTAGTTAGTCATTCTAAATATTGAGTTATTGGTAGACTGCTCTTGGAACTCCCATCAAAATGAAGTAAATCTTAGTAGAACCTGAGTTCAGGGGTTAATGGAAACCCTCAAAAACAGGTACAAGGGAAAATATTTACTTCTGGTTCCAGTTCTGCATCTGAATTGTGGCAAGTGTGGTTACGCACATAACTTTTAACCTCCTTTTTAAAAGATTTGTTTATTTTATTTGAAAGTCAGAGTTACACAGAGAGAGGAGAGGCAGAGAGAGAGAGAGAGGTCTTCCATTCACTGATTCACTCCCCAATTGGCTGCAATGGCTGGAGCTGCGTTGATCTTAACCCAGGAGCCAGGAGCTTCTTCTGGGTCTCCCATGTGGGTGCAGGGCCCCAAAGAGTTGGGCCATCTTCTACTGCTTCCCCAGGCTACAGCAGAGAGCTGGATCAGAAGTGGAGCAGCCAGGACTCAAATCAGTGTCCATATTGTAGCCTCCAAGCTCTGACTTTGTTAAGGTAGTTAGTCATTCTAAATATTGAGTTATTAGTAGACTGCTCTTAGAACTCCAATCAAAATGAAGTAAATCTTAATAGAACCTGAGTTCAGAGGTGCAGGCCCTGAACTTTTAACCTCTTAAGCACATTATGAATGATTTGCGATAGCCTAGGTCCTCGAAGAAGCATATACCAAAATGAGATTCAGAGTGTCAGAAATGTATTGGAAGATATGCCTTTAAAAGAAAACGGGGAGGCAAATAGGAGAGACTATAAGAACCATCAGACAGAAATGCAGGCCTGAACTCAACTGAAGGTCAGAGGGAAGGAAGGGAGGAATCTTGGGTGGCAATATTTTAGTAATACTATTCTAAGAGTTGGGAAATACTGTAAGGAGAGCCTTTCTGTTTGAATCACCCATCAGAGGAATCTAGCATCTCCCAGGAATATTCTTGCTGTGATCAGTTGTTAGCTGGGCAGAACTCTACCATACTGCCATTACCTGGGAAGTGTAGCCTGTGGGCAGAAGGCAGATGGATTTCATAAAATAGTTCCTAAGACTGCCACTCAATTGTGCTTCCAATACTAGAAGATGCATTTTGTGGCTACCACACTTTTTCATTAGCCTTCTGTCTTTTAAATCAGTCAATATTTTTATTGTTAAATTTTGCTCAAGTGAAAAGTGAATAATTGGCCCTGTTCTTCCAAACATGATGGTTTTTTTTTAATGTCTGACGAAAGTGAAAAACATTATAAGATTATTTTTATTCAGAATGTATTAAAATCAAAAGAAGTGACTTGACAAAGGATATAATCACCAAAAAATTTTTACTGTATGCCTTTGGCTAAATTAGCTTACATATGTTTATATTATGTTGTTAGATTTCAATTTTAGTGAAATTGTCAAATGGGAATTTGCCTTTAACAGTTCTTGAAGTGGAGGAGACTAGTGAGAGAATGAGTGGGAAATATTGGGACACAAGTTCTTTTATATATACCACAGAAAATGTCAGCACTATGCCTCCAAACTAGACCACCTTCTGACACTTTAACTCTGATTCCATAGTTTATTTCTCTATTCTTACTGTGTAAGTACTAAATTTGGACAACCTTTTAGAAGTACAGAGGAAAAAAAAAGAAGTACAAAGAAATAAATCAAGCAATATTGAAATAACATGGGGGCCGGCACTGTGGTGTAGTGGGTAAGGCTGACACCTGCAGTGCCAGCATCCCATATTGGTACTGGATTAAGTCCTGGCTGTACCACTTTCAATCCAGCTCTCTGCTGTGGCCTGGGAAAGCAGTAGAAGATGGCCCAAGTCTTTGGGCCCCTGTGCCAATGTGGGAGACCTGGAAGAAGCTCCTGGCTTTAGATTGGCACAGCTCCAGACACTGCAGCCATTTGGGGAGTGAACCAGCAGATGGAAGATCTCTCTCTCTCAGCCTCTTAATATATCACAGGCTCCAGGGCTCAAGCTGTCTAGGTAGAGCACCCACAGACAGCTGGCTCTGGGAATGTCTCTGCCTCTCTGAAGTCAGGACAGGCTAGTGGGATGGAGTGGATCCTCTGTACCCTGTGACTATGGAAGCCCTGTGTGCTGAGACTGTGGGAACTCTAGGGCCTCAGTAGAGGGTACAGGAAGCTGAGTCTCTGCGCAATTACTCTGAGCAGTTTCACACATTCAGATCTTCCTGATTGCCTGAAGTAGGTTATTGAGCAGGAACAATGCTCACACAAAAGAATTCAAAGATCCTTTAGCAAGATGGTGGAATAGTGAGGGCGCACACTGATAGTCCGGGAAAAGATAGTTTAATAAAAGTGGAGATACTGTAGTTTCAGGGAAAGGTTCATGGAAAAAACTGCAGAGGAAACTCTTCCAGAACTAGGGGGACATGGTGGACCTTGAGAGCCCAGCCACAGAGACTATGCACCAGCGCTGGAAAGGGAGTTGAGGCGAAACCTCAGTAGCCCGAGACACTGGCAGGGAAATGGCAGGAAGAGCCTAGAGGGAACAAGGCTTGAAGCCCCACTGGGGAAAGTTCAGCAACCTAACTAGAGGAGAGAAAAAATAAATAAATAAAAGGGACTGGCACGGACACGAGTCTCTCTCTACACTCATCTTACAAAGGCGAGTAAGACAAAGAGCAGGTGCCGTTTTGGACATACGTAAAGCGGCACCCAACATCACCCAAGCAGAAAAACCTAATTCTGGTGGGAAGAAATAATAGGAGGTTAGGACCTAGTAAATGTGTGGAGCTAATGAACTGAGACTGTGAAAAACTGAAGGTGCGGGAGAGAACTCACAGAGACGTGAGTACTCTCCAGAGAGTACACAAACTCAGTAACCTTGGCAACCCGGTGGGAGACTGCAGAGATACCCACAGGGGCCACATTTCAGACATTGACTACTTTCGATTCTGCTCAGCTATGTGGAATTACTTCCCTTATGAATGAAAAAAAAAAAAAAGAAAGCAAGAGAAAGAGAGAGAGAGACAGAGACAGAGCGAGGGAGAGAGAGAAGATTTACCACTCTTAAACTGGGTGTGTCACTTTTGGCACACCCTTAACCCTGAAGAACCAAACAGAGCTCTCTGGCCAGACCCATCACAAGCCTCTAAGGATCCATCAAAAGCAGGCCGGCGCCGCGGCTCACTAGGCTAATCCTCCGCCTAGCGGCGCTGGCACACCGGGTTCTAGTCCCGGTCGGGGCGCCGGATTCTGTCCCGGTTGCCCCTCTTCCAGGCCAGCCCTCTGCTGTGGCCAGGGAGTGCAGTGGAGGATGGCCCAGGTGCTTGGGCCCTGCACCCCATGGGAGACCAGGAAAAGCACCTGGATCCTGGCTCCTGCCATCGGACCAGCACGGTGCGCCGGCCGCAGCGCGCTGGCCGCGGCGGCCATTGGAGGGTGAACCAACGGCAAAGGAAGACCTTTCTCTCTGTCTCTCTCTCTCACTGTCCACTCTGCCTGTCAAAAAAAAAAAATCCATCAAAAGCAGACAGTCCATTTAATCTAGAGTGATAGTATAAATGAGAAAAACGACTACAGCGAAGAAACCAAAAGAATATCTCCACAATGCCAAGCAACAAACACAGAAACCGTGGAAACAAGAACAAGGAAGACATTATGACGCACCCAAATGAACAAGACACCCCAATTCAAGATTATGAAGATGACGAGATAGAAGAAATGCAAGAAAAAGGATCTCAAAAAATGTATAAGAATATTAAGAAGTTCTCAAAAACAAATTCTTGAACTACAGAAATCCTTACTGGACAGGATAGAAAATCTCTCTCGCGAAAATGAAATCATAAGGAGGAATCAAAATGAAATGAAGAAACTAGTAGAACATGAAATTGTGATAGTGAAGAGAAATCAAAATGAAATGAAGAATTCAACAGATCAAATGACAAACTCATTAGAGAGCCTTAAAAACAGAGTCAGTGAAACAGAAGAGAGAATATCAGACTTAGAAGACAGAGAACAGGAAAGTATACATTCAAACCAAAGAAAAGAAGAGGAAATTAGAAATCTAAAAAATATTGTTGGGAATCTACAGGATACTATTAAAAAACCCAACATTCGGGTTCTAGGAGTTCCTGAAGGCATGGAGAGGGAGAAAGGATTAGAAGGCCTTTTTAGTGAGATACTAGCAGAGAACTTCCCGGGATTGGAGAAGGACAGAGACATCCTAGTACAGGAAGCTCATAGAACCCCTAATAAACATGACCAAAAGATATAGTCACCACGACACGTTGTAATTAAACTCACCACAGTGAAACATAAAGAAAAGATTCTAAAATGTGCAAGAGAGAAATGTCAGATTACTCTCAGAGGATCTCCAATTAGACTCACAGCAGACTTCTCATCAGAAACCCTACAGGCTAGGAGGGAATGGCGAGATATAGCCCAGGTACTAAGAGAGAAAATTGCCAGCCCAGAATATTATATCCTGCAAAGCTCTCATTTGTGAATGAAGGTGAAGTAAAGACCTTTCATAGCAAAAAATTGAAAGAATTTGTCGCCACTCGTCCAGCCCTGCAAAAGATGCTTAAAAATGTGTTACACACAGAAACAGAGTAACACAGCCATCAATATGAAAGAAGGTAAAGGAAGAAAACCTCACAGTAAAAGATCACAGGAAGTTAAAAGCATATATTAGAAAATATCTTTGGCCCATCTCTTAAGTGGGTTGTTGGTTTTGTTTTTGTGGAGTTTCTTGATCTCTTTGTAGATTCTGGTTATTAACCCTTTATCTGTTGCATAGTTTGCAAATATTTTTTCCCATTCTGTCGGATGTCTCTTCACTCTCCTGACTGTTTCTTTTGCAGTACAGAAACTTCTCAATTTGATGCAATCCCAATAGTTGATTTTGGCTTTGACTGCCTGTGCCTCCCGGTTTTTTTCCAGAAACTCTTTGCCTGTGCCAATATCTTGAAGGGTTTCTCCAATGTTCTCTAATAACTTAATGGTGTCAGGACGTAGATTTAGGTCTTTAATCCACGTTGAGTGGATTTTTGTATAAGGTGTAAGGTAGGGGTCTTGCTTCATGTTTCTGCATGTGGAAATCCAGTTTTCCCAGCACCATTTATTGAATAGATTGTCCTTGCTCCAGGAATTAGTTTTAGATCCTTGATCAAAAATAAGTTGGCTGTAGATGTTTGGATTGATTTCTGGTGTTTCAATTCTGTTCCATTGGTCTATCCATCTGTTTCTGTACCAGTACCATGCTGTTTTGATTACAACTGCCCTGTAGTATGTCCTGAAATCTGGTATTGTGATGCCTCCAGCTTTGTTTTTGTTGTATAAGATTGCTTTAGCTATTCGAGGTCTCTTGTGCCTCCATATGAATTTCAGCATCATTTTTTCTAGATCTGCGAAGAATGTCTTTGGTATCTTGATTGGGATTGCATTGAATCTATAAATTGCTTTTGGGAGAATGGACATTTTGATGATGTTGATTCTTCCAATCCATGAGCATGGAAGATTTTTCCATTTTTTGGTATCCTCTTCTATTTCTTTCTTTAAGGTTTTGTAATTCTCATCGTAGAGATCTTTAACGTCCTTGGTTAAGTTTATTCCAAGGTATTTGATTGTTTTTGTAGCTATTGTGAATGGGATTGATCTTAGCAGTTCTTTCTCAGTCATGGCATTGCTTGTGTATACAAAGGCTGTTGATTTTTGTGCATTGATTTTATATCCTGCCACTTTGCCAAACTCCTCTATGAGTTCCAATAGTCTCTTAGTAGAGTTCTTTGGATCCTCTAAGTACAGAATCATATCGTCTGCAAAGAGGGATAGTTTGAGTTCTTCCTTCTTGATTTGTATTCCTTTGATTTCTTTTTCTTATCTGATGGCTCTGGCTAAAACTTCCAGAACTATGTTAAATAGCAGTGGTGAGAGTGGGCATCCCTGTCTGGTTCCAGATCTCAGTGGAAATGCTTCCAACTTTTCCCCATTCAATAGGATGCTGGCCGTGGGTTTTTTATAAATTGCTTTGATTATATTGAGGAATGTTCCTTCTATACCCAATTTGCTTAGAATTTTCATCATGAAAGGGTGTTGAATTTTATCAAATGCTTTCTCTGCATCAATTGAGATAATCATATGGTTTTTCTTTTGCAGTCTGTTAATGTGGTGAATCACATTGATTGATTTGCGAATGTTGAACCATCCCTGCATACCAGGGATGAATCCCACTTGGTCTAGGTGGATGATTTTCCTGATGTGTTGTTGTACTCTATTGGCCAGAATTTTATTGAGGATTTTTGCGTCTATGTTCATCAGGGATATTGGTCTGTAATTTTCTTTCAGTGCTGCATCTTTCTCTGGCTTAGGGATTAAGGTGATGCTGGCTTCATAGAAAGAATTTGGGAGGATTCCCTCTTTTTCGATTGTTCTGAATAGTTTAAGAAGAAATGGGATTAGTTCTTCTTGAAATGTCTGGTGGAATTCAGCAGTGAATCCATCTGGTCCTGGGCTTTTCTTTGTTGGGAGGGCCTTTATTATGGTTTCAATTTCTGTCTCAGTTATGGGTCTATTTAGGTTTTCGATGTCTTCATGGTTCAATTTTGGTAGATTGCATGTGTCCAGGAATCTATCCATTTCTGATAGGTTTTCCTGTTTGCTGGCATACAGGTCCTTGTAGTAATTTCTGATGATTCTTTTTATTTCTGTGGTGTCTGTTGTTACGTTTCCTTTTTCATCTCTGATTTTATTGATTTGGGTCTTTTCTCTTCTTTTTTTAGTTAGTTGGGCCAATGGGGTGTCAATTTTGTTTATTTTTTCAAAAAACCAGCTTCTCGCTTGGCTGATTTTTTGTAGTGTTTTTTTGGATTCAGTCCTGTTAATTTCTTCTCTGGTTTTAATTATTTCTCTTCTCCTACTAGATTTGGGTTTGGTTTGCTGCAGTTTTTCTAGGTCCTTGAGGTGCGCTGAAAGCTCATTTATTTGGTACCTTTCCAATTTCTTGATATAGGCACCTATTGCTATAAATTTGCCTCTCAATACTGCTTTTGCTGTATCCCATAAGTTTTGATATGTTGTGTTGTTGTCTTCATTTACTTCCAGAAAGTTTTTGATTTCTCTTTTGATTTCTTGAATGACCCAGTGTTCATTCAGGAGCATGTTGTTCAGTCTCCATGTGTTTGCATACTTTCTGGGGTTTCCTGAGTTGCTAATTTCCAGCTTCATTCCGCTGTGGTCTGAGAAGCTGCATGGTATGATTCTAATTCTTTTAAATTTGCTGAGACTTGCTTTATGGCCTAGTATGTGATCAATCCTAGAGAAGGTTCCATGCACTGCTGAGAAGAATGTGAAGTCTGTAGATGTAGGGTTGAAAGTTCTGTAGATATCTGTTAGATCCATTTGGGCAATAGTGTCAATTAAATCTGCTGTTTCCTTGTTGATCTTCTGTCCGGATGATCTGTCTATTTCTGAGAGTGGAGTATTGAAGTCCCCCAGTACTATTGTATTGGAATCTAAATCTCCCTTTAAGTCCCTTAACATATCTTTTAAATAGACCGGTGCCCTGTAATTAGGTGCATATACATTTATAATAGTTACATCTTCCTGTTGAATTGAACCCTTAATCATTATATAGTGTCCCTCTTTGTCTCTCTTAACAGTTTTTGTATTAAAGTTTATTTTGTCTGATACTAACATGGCTACACCTTCTTTTTTTTTTGGTTTCTGTTGGCATGGAATATCTTTTTCCAACCTTTCACTTTCAGTCTGCATGCCTCTTTGTTAGAGAGATGTGTTTCTTGTAGGCAACAAATAGTTGGGTTGTGTTCTGTGAACCAGTCAGCCAAACGGTGTCTTTTAACTGGAGAATTCAGACCATTAATGTTCAATGTGACTATTGATACGTAGTGACTTTGCCCTGCCATTTTCCCGGAGATATTTTCTAGTATATGATTTGAGCTTCCCATGCTCTTTTACTGGTAGGTGTTCTTCCTTTCCCTTCTTTCATATTGATGGCCGTGTTGCTGTGTTTCTGAGTGTAGCACATCTTTAAGTATCTTTTGCAGGGCCGGACGAGTGGCCACAAAATCTTTCAATTTCTGTTTGCTATGAAAGGTCTTTATTTCACCTTCATTCACAAATGAGAGCTTGGCAGGATATAATATTCTGGGCTGGCAATTTTTCTCTCTTAGCACCTGTGCTATGTCTCGCCATTCCCTCCTAGCCTGTAGTGTTTCTGATGAGAAGTCTGCTGTGAGTCTGATTGGAGATCCTCTGAGAGTAATCTGACGTTTCTCTCTTGCACATTTTAGGATCTTTTCTTTATGTTTCACTGTGGTAAGTTTAATTACCACGTGTCGTGGTGAGGATCTCTTTTGGTCAGGTTTATTGGGGGTTCTATGAGCTTCCTGTACTAGGATATCTCTGTCCTTCTCCAAACCTGGAAAGTTCTCTGCTAGTATCTCACTAAAAAGGCCTTCTAATCCTTTCTCTCTCTCCATGCCTTCAGGAACTCCTAGAACTCGAATGTTGGTTTTTTTAATAGTATCCTGTAGATTCCCAACAATATTTTTTAGATTTCTAATTTCTTCTTCTTTTCTTTGGTTTGACTGTATGTTTTCCTGTGCTCTATCTTCTAAGTCCGATATTCTCTCTTCTGCTTCACCCATTCTGTTTTTAAGGCTTTCTAATGTGTTTGTCATTTGATCTATTGAGCTCTTCATTTCATTTTGATTTCTCTTCACTATCACACTTTCCTGTTCTACTAGTTTCTGAGTTTCATTTTGACTCTTCCTTAAAATTTCATTTTCACGAGAGAGATTTTCAATCTTGTCCATTAAGGATTTCTGTAGTTCAAGGATTTGCTTTTGAAAACTTATAAATGTTCTTATCATAAATTTTTTGAAATCCATATCTTGCATTTCTTCTATCTCATCATCTTCATAATCTTGGCTTGGGGTGTTTTGCTTATCTGGAGACATCATAGTGTCATCGTTGATCTTGTTCCCTCGATTTCTGTGTTTGTTACTCGGCATAGTTAATTCTTCTTGTGTCACTGTGCGTTTTTTTTTTTTTTATACTGTGTCCGTGTTAAGTGGACTGCCTGCTGTTGGAGGAGCCTTGGAGGCTTGAGATGCGTGCGGCCTGAGAGCTCTGCCTGGTTCTTCCTGGTTAAGGGTGTGGAAAGGTGACACCCTCAGGTTATGCATGGTAAATCTCTCTCTTTTTATTTATTTATGTATTTTATTTATTCAGGGCGTAAGTAACACCGCACGGCACGGCTGTGCAGAATTAATGGTATTTCGCTTTCAGTCTTTGGCTTCTACCCGCAGAGTCCCAGAGTCCCTTTAGGCTCCTCTGGTCTCCCACTGGGTTGCCTAGGCTACTGAATTGTAGTGACTCAGTTCCTTAGCTCTCCCCCATTGATATGTAAATCCAGAGAGGGGGGCCTGCTCTTTGTCTCTTGGGAATTCTTCAAGCCTTGCAGCCTTGTAACCTTTGCAAGGTTAGGGGGAAGAGAAACCCCGAAGCTTTTTTTTCCTTCTTTCCGGTAATGAGTTTGCTGCACTTTCCGGCCCCCCTCTAGATTCTGACCCCCGTCTCCCCACCAATGTCTTGGGTCGTTGAGCTCACCTCTCCTTCCAGCGCCGATGTGTGGACTCGGAGCCCTGAGCGTCCCAAGTCTCCCCGCTGCTGTCTGTGTGGCATGCACTCCCCTTCGAGCACTGGCGTGCAGACCCTGGGGCCTCCGCGGCTCGGTCCCACGGCTTGGCCTCCGTGCGGTGGGCGACCCTGTTCTCCCAGTAGGTCCTCCGATTCACGGCCACTGGATCCAGAAGAGTTTCCCCTGCAGTACTTTCCTGGTTCCCTTTTCTGCGGCTACCGTAACTCCCCTTTTATTAAACTAAATTTTCCCGGACTATTGGTGCGCGCCCTCACTATTCCGCCATCTTGGCTCAAAGGGACAAATACCATATGTTCTCCCTGATCGGTGACAACTGACTGAACACCAAAAAGGAAACCTCCTGAAGTGAAATGGACACTATGAGAAACGATGACTTGATCAGCATAGCCCTGACTATTAATGGACAACTTAATACATTATCCCTCCTAGTATTTTTTTTATCTGTTCTACTTAATATGACTGGTTTAATTCTGCAATTATCACACAGTTATTCTTAAGTGTTGAAAATTAACTGAAATGTGATCCCTGTTAAACATAAGAGTGGGAATAAGAGAGGGAAGAGATGTATAACTTGGGGCATGCTCGGGCTGACTTGCCCCAATTGGTAGAGTTGGAAACATACCAGGGGGTTCCAGTTCAATCCCATCAAGGTGGCATGTGCCAATGCCATCTCACTATTCCAAGTGATCAATTTCAGTTCACAATTGATCATAATGAAAGGACTAAGAGTCAAAGGGAGCACATAAACAAGTCTAGTACCTGCCAACACTAACCGATAGAATAAATAAAGGGGAGAGTGATCCAACATGGGAAGTGAGATACTCAGCAGACTCATAGAATGGCGGATGTCCTAAATAGCACTCTGGCCTCAGAATCAGCCCTAAAGGCACTCGGATCTGGCTGAAAAGCCCATGAGAGTATTTCAGGCAAGGAAAGCCAAGACACTCTGGCAAAAAGATCTCTGTGAGTGAGATCCCAGTGGAAAGAACAGGTCTTCAAAGAGGGAGGTGCCTTTCTCTGAAGGGAGGAGAGAACCTCCACTTTGACTATGACCTTGTCTAAACAAGATAAGAGTCGGAGAACTCAAGGGGCTTCCATAGCCTTGGAAACTCATGACTGGTGCATAGGGAGATTACTGATGCCATAAACAGGAGTGTCAATTTGTAAAGTCAACAACAGGAGTCACTGTGCACTTACTCCTCATGTAGGATCCCTGTCCTTAATGTGCTGTACACTGAGGCTTAATGCTATAACGAGTACTCAAACAGTATATTTCACTTTGTGTTTCTATGGGGGTGCAAAAGGTTGAAATCTTTACTTAATGTACACTAAACTGATCTTCTGTAAAAAAAAAAAAAAAAGAAATTATCATTTCCCAACTTGACTCTCACTGGGATTAAACATGACAATAGGTCTGATCTGATTTCATCATCATTTAAAAAAAATCATCTATTATTTTTCACTTTATGTTTCTGTGTGGGAGCAAACTGTTGAAATCCTTACTTAAGGTATACTAAGCTGATCTTCTGTATATTAAGATAATCGAAAATGAATCTTGATGTGAATGGAAGGGGAGAGGGAGTGGGAAAGGGGAGGGTTGTGGGTGGGAGGGACGGTATGGGGGGGGGAGCCATTGTAATCCATGAGTCGTACTTTGGAAATTTATATTCATTAAATAAAAGATAAAAAAAAAAATCTTTGGGAAAATGGCAGGCAATGTTACTACTTATCAATAGTCACATCGAACGTTAATGGCCTCAACTCTCCTGTTAAAAGACACAGACTGGCTGAATGGATTAAGGAACAAAACCCATCTATTTGCTGCTTACAAGAAACACATCTTTCCAATAAAGATGCATGCAGACTGAAAGTGAAAGTTTGGAAAAAGATATTCCATGCCAACAGAAATGAAAAAAAAGTGGGTGTACAAAGGACATTAAATTGGCAAACAAAAAAGCTGTCTGCACCTTAATTTTTATTGCAGCTCAATTCACAATAGCTAAGACCTAGAATCAACCTAAATGCCCATCAACAGTATACTGGATAAAGAAATTATGGGACATGTACTCTATACTATACAGCAATAGAAAACAATGAAATCAGGTCATTTGCAACAAAATGGAGGAATCTGGAACACATCATGGTGAGTGAAATAAGCCAGTCCCAAAGGGAAAAATATCATATGTCCTCCCTGATCGGTGACAACTAACCAAGCACCAAAAAGGAAACCTGTTGAAGTGAAATGGACACTATGAGAAACAGTGACTTGATCAGCCCTTGCCCTGACTGTTGATGAACAACTTAATACTTTATCCCTTTTAGTATTTTTTTATTCTACTCAACACTATTGGTTGAACTCTGTAATTAATACACAATTATTCTTAAATGTTGAAACTTAACTGAAAAGTGATCTCTGTTAAATATAAGAGTGGGAATAAGAGAGGGAGGAGATGTACAATTTGGGACATGCTCAATCAGACTTGGCCCAAATGGTAGCGTTAGAAACGTGCCAGGGGATTCCAAGTCATTCCCATCAAGGTGGCATGTACCAATGCCATCTCACTAGTCAAAGTGATCAATTTCAGTTCACAATTTATCATAATGATAGGATTGAGAGTCAAAGGGATCACATAAACAAGACTAGTGTCTGCTAATACTAACTGATAGATTTAAAAATGGAGAGAACCATCCAACATGGGAAGCGAGATACACAGCAGATTCATAGAATGGCAGATGTCCTAAACAGTACTCTGGCCTCAGAATCAGCCCTTAAGGCATTCAGATCCAGCTGAAGAGCCCCTGAGAGTATTTTAGGCATTGAAAGTCAAGACACTCTGGCAAAAAAAAGAGACCTAAATGAAAGATCTCTGTGAGTGAGATCCCAGGAACAGGCCATCAAAGAAGGAGGTACCTTTCTCTGAAGGGAGGAGAGAACTTCCACTTTGACTATGACCTTGTCTAAATAAGATTGGAGTTGGCGAACTCAAGAGGCTTCCATTGCCTTAGCATCTCATAACAAGAGCCTAGGGTGATTACTGATGCCATGAACAAGAGTGTCAATTGTTAAGTCAACAACAGGAGTCACTGTGCACTTACTCCCCATGTTTTGTATATATGTACTAAACATATTAGAATACTTTCCTATTGCAAGTTATTCAGACATTTAGATTGTTTCTGGTTCTTCACTTTAAACAATTCAGTCAAACATCTTTATTTCTCTTTTCCAAAATTATGATCAATTTCTTTAGATCAATTTCTCAAAACAGAACTAATGGGCCAAGAATCATTTAAGTTAACTTGTTAGGATATAAAACACATGGAAGTTATGCCATGAGTGGTGGTCTATATTATCAAGAAAAAGTTAAGTTTGACCTATAGAGTTCCCATTTTGTTAAAGATTTATTAATTTGAAGGCAGAGTTATACAGAGAGAGTAAGAAACAGAGACAGAAAGAGATCTTCCAACTGCTGGTTTACACCTCAATGGTCTCAAAATTCAGGGTTGGGGCAGGATGAAGCCAGGAACCTGGAACTCTATCCATGTCTCTAATGTGGGTGGCAAGGGCCCAGGAACTTGAATTATCTTCTGCTGCTTTCCAAGGCACAATAGCAGGGAACGGGATTGGAGATGGAGCAGCTGGGATAGAAACCAGTGCCCATATGGGATGCTGGTGTCACAGGCAGTGGCTTATCATGCTACTCCACAACACAGACTCCCAGACTTCCATTTTTTAAGGAATCCAAAAGATTCAGGGCCACCTCATTTCATTCCAACTAACTCTCCCCCCTTTACTCTAAAGTGGCACCAGGGAAAGATTCTCAGAACTTTTAATACTGGATGTGCTTATTTTTCAGAGTAGAGCTAGATTGCTTAGGAAGAATAGAGGGATAGGAAATACCAAAGTGCCTGATAAAAACAGACAAAAGATTGATATCTCCAAGATGCCATCTCAGGTAGGTTCAGCATACACAAAATAATTGCAAACAAATGAACACTTTGTACTCTAGGCATGTAGCAGTTAGGTAGTTTTTCTTTCCATTGAAATTTTAAAATAAGATGCCAGATATATTAGGCACAATAAAAGTATTACATCCTATAGAAGCATTGGCTATTTGTTTACCAATATCCATGTTATCCTCTGCTTTGTAACAAGACCAGACATCCGCCAGCATCCCTTAATTGAATTATGGACAAGAGAATGTGAACAGAAGTGCGGACTCCACATCCATCCTGGTTCCCAAGTCTTCCCACACTTTTTTATGTTTTTTCCCTTCCTTTGTCTGATGATGGAGCCACATTATAGAAGCCTGAGTTTCTAGATGACTACATGAAATAGAACTGGATGACCTGCTCTGGACCATGATGTGAACAAGAAATCAACTTTTATTATGGCAAATAATTGATATTTTGTGGTTGTTAGAGCACCTACAAAACATTTATACTTCAAATAACTACCCCAAATGGTTGTTTCTTTCAAACCTATTAAATGTTTGGCTTCAGAGTGATTCCTTATAAAACATGAAGAGAAATAATTCCTGCTACAATAATCCCTTGTCCTATATTGGCAGTATATATAGAGAGGCACTGTACTGAAGCTAAAAGCAGCCTTAGGCAAAGTTCCATGAGGTATACTGTAACTCTAGGCTTTGGGTAGAATATAAATAATAGGCACTACCAGGTATTTCTTGTTCCTCAGACCACAGTTTGGCTCTGATTCCTTAGAAATATAATTTAGGGACTAATGCTCACATTTTCCCTCAATCCACTCTATTAGTCCCTCTAAGTGAGACTCAGTAACAAGATATGGCAGCCTAATGTAAAAGAAAGAATATGAGTATTTGGGTCCTCAACTGCTTTTGTTTCCTTGATTTTTATGGCTTTTTGCCTTGGGCCCTTGGGCAAGCCACTTAACATCTAAGACTCAATTTTTTTTAAGCCTATAAAATGGGGATATTAACTGTATCTGCAGTAGTTCTATAAGGTAGTTGTGAGAATGAAATAATGTAAGGTTTGTGGAGATCTTTAAAAGACTACACAAATTCAGGGTGTTATAGTAAAATGAATTGTTATGGATTTCCTCCTCGGTTTAACTGCTAGTGTTATGTGGATGTATGATGGGCTTGGGTGAATAATGAAAACTAATGGGAAAAAGAAATAAAACAAGAATGGTCACAACTCTTCTCATCCTTTGCTAGTCATTGGAATCATTTATGATACCTTATAAAAATTCAAACACTTAGGGCAATATGTTCACATCCCACATCAAGGTACAGGGGTTTGATACCCAGCACTGGCTCCTGACTCCAGCTTCCTGCTAATACAGATCCTGGGAAGAAGTGGTGACTGCTCAAGTAACTAGGTTCCTGCCTCCCACACGAAAGACCTGAACTGCAATCCCAGCTTCTGGCTTCAGCCTGGCCCAGCTCCAGCTGTTATAGGCATTTGAAGGGTGAACCCTTCAGTGGATGAGAACTCACTTTCTCTCCCCGCCCCCCAACACCATCCTTCTGCCTCTCACACAAATACATTTTTAAAAATTCATTCTGGAAATTTTAATTCAGGAAGCCTAGAATGGGTTCAGGTGATTATGCTTTGCAACCAGAGTGGATGGTCCCTCATACATAAGCATAGCACTGTGACTTTCCAACTTGAGTGTGTATCAGAGCTACCAAGGAAGTTTGAGGAAAACATTGGGCAATTTCCCTAGTGTTCCCACTCCAGAGACTTCCAATCAGGGGTTGAATACGGTCCAAGAATTTTCCTTATTGATGAGCTCCCCAGGTAGTTTTGATGCAAAGTGATACACTGTAAAGGGCAATCATTTATAGTTCATATTGGGGTGAGTTTTTTTAAGACATGTGTTAGTCTAAGCCTCTGAGAATCAATTATAAAATGGAATTAGATGTGAAAGAAACATATTAAGGGAAATGCTTATGAGAGAAAATGAGGAGGAAGCCCAAAGAGGCAGCATGTGCTATCAGATTTCAATAAAGGTCTGAACCAAGTGAAAGAAATAAGGCTGGGTAGAAGCATAATGTAGTTCTAAGGAAAGTTCAACAAGACCATGGGGGAATCCCCAAGTCAATGCCAGGCATTAGAGAATCCCTGCAACACCCAGAAGTGGCCATGTGTCCTGTCATAGCAGAAGTGGCCTCAATGCAAACATTGGATAGATTTCAGAGCCCAGTCCCCAGAGTCATCAGTAAATTGTACTTCCCAAAATTCAAGATCTGAGAGTATATTCTCCCCACCACCACAAGGGAGAATGGGGATGATCTTAGCAATTTCACCAGGTCACCAAGTATAAATAAGAACTGTTCTGGTCAAAGCAGGAAGTTTTTCCATGGCCCCCATTTGGGAAACACAATTAACAGTATGAGTTTTCTAATCAGGGATTATGATACGCAAGCAGTTTTAAAACTAGCCTAACTAATTTAACTATCACTGTTTTTTTGGAGAATCTAATTAACCTTACTAAACTTCAGTTTATTCATTACTAAAATGGGACTATAATTAATATTCTTTCATTACCAGCTTGCTGTATGGAGAAAAAAATTATATACATGAGGTAATTAAAATAAAAGTGACTCAATGAAACTATTAATATTTTTTCTAGTTTATCTGGAGAGACAGTGTACACCCAAAACATATTGTCCATGACAGCTCCAAATTCCACCATGGAACCATGAGATCTAGCATCACAGAATTGAAGACAGAACAGTGTCAGGCAAATCTCTTGGTCAGAAAAACACTTAGTGGAGGAATTGAAATTTGATCAAATATTATAGCAGTATTGCCTCCATGAGGATGGCATTGTTGCAAGGGTCACAATCAGTCTTTTAGCAGGCCTAGCATTGGTGGATTTTCCACATTACATCAGAATTATTTTCTACTCAGATACAAAATCCACTAATAGTTGTTTTAAACCCTCTTCTCGTGTTTGAATGAGACAGCATGTTTCAATTCTTTGCAGTCAGAGAATGGCTTCAGATAGTATTTTAATTTTAATAATCATACATAAGAAACAAAATTAATGGAATTAACTGTAAGTCTGCATGTGACAGATAAAGGACAAACTAATCATATATGTCTGGCAGGTTTTTTGTTATTACTCATCAATTAAGAGAAAACACCTAAAATATTATTGCTTGTAATTTGTAAAATTATTTTTGTAGTCATAATATAGTTACATTCACTTTGAAAACATATCCACCATGCTACTGAAAATGACAGATTTTCACAATCTCAATTAGCTAAGAATGCCCTTTTTGGACTTGGGTTAATTCTAGCTATTAATTTATCCCCTGGGGAGCAAACCTGACAAACATGCTTATTACCTGCACCTGTGAACAAGCAAGTCGCCCACTCTGCATCCTCAATACTCTATCTGCCAGCTTTTTTGGCCTCTTCATTCCCAGTGATCCAGATGGGTCTGATGGTGGAAGATTTTTTTTCTCTAAGCTTTTTTTTTTTTACTATTTTCTTTTAAAAACTGCTTTATTAAGAAACAGTTTACAAAAATCTCCCATTTAAAGTGTACAATAAATGGATGATAGTACATTCTGTGCTCTGCATATATCACCACAGCCAATTTTAGGCCATTTTTCTCATTCTATAAAGAAATCTTATACCCTTAACTATCCCCTTAATTATTTCATCCTACCTAGTGCTAAGCAAAAACTAACATCTTTTATGTCTTTATAGATTTGCCTATTCTGCACATTTTAGATATGTGAAATCATACAATCCTTTGTGACTGGCTTTCTTCATTTATAATATATTTTCAAAATTCATTCATGTTGCCACATGTAGCAGTACTTCATTGTTTTTTATTGGCAAATAATATTCCATTGTGTGGATATATCATTTATCTATTTGTCAGTTGATGGACATGTGAATCATTTCCACTTGTTGGCTTTCAGGAGTAATACTGCTATGAAGATCCATGTTCAAATTTTCATGTGAACATGCTTTCATTTCTCTTCTGTGTATTCCTAGGACAATTGCTGAATCATAATGGTACTATGTTTAACCATTTGAGGTACTATCAAGCTGTTTTTTTTTTATTTCACTTATTTGAGAGGCAGAGAGAGAAGAAACAAGATAGAGAAAGCTTCCATCTGCTGTTTCACTCCCAAAATGCCCATAACAGCCAGGAATAGGCCAGGCAAAAGCTGGGTGCCCGGAATCCAATTCAGGTCTCCTACATAGGTGCCAGGGATCCAACTAATTGAGCCATCACCTAATACCTCCCTGGATGCACATTATCAGGAAGCTGAAATTAGGAAAGGAGTCGGGACTTGAACTCAGGGACTCTGATATGAGATGGAGGAATTCTAAGTGGCATCTTAACTACTATGTCAAATGCCAACCTCTCAAACTGATTTTAAAAGTGGCTGCAGTAGTTTTATGTTCCAACCTGCAGTGTATGAGGGTTTCAATTCCTTATTAGTCTTTTATTATTGAGTTCTTTATATGTTGTAGGTACACGTTTCTCAGTTTCTCACCCAGATTTGTAAAACTCATGTCCCATCAGTGGATTGTCTAGTCACTTTCTTGATGGTGTCTTCTGAAGCACAAATGATTTGAATTTTGATGACATCCAGTTGATGTATTTTGTTGTTGTTGTTGCTTGTCCTCTTGATCTTGCCTAATCTAGGATAGTGAAGAACTACACCTACATGTTTTCTTTCAAGAATTATATATTTATAGATCTTATAGGTCTTTGATTTGCTTTGAATCAATTTCTGTATATGGTTTGAGTTAGAGATCCAAGTTAATTGTTTCACATGTGAATATCCACTTGTATCAGCACAATTTGTTGAAAAGACCATTATTTCTTCTTTTGAGTTGCTTTGCTAACCTTGTGGAAAATCAACTGACTATAAATGTGAGGGTTGATTTCTGGATCCTCAATTCTATTCCATTGATCTGAATGTTTATCTTTAGGCCAGTACCATACTTTACTCATTATTGTTCCTTTGTAGTAAATTTTGAAATTGGGAGTATGAGTCATGCAACTTTGTCCTTATTTTTCAATATTGTTTTGGGTATTCCAGTTCCCCTGCATTTCCATATAAATTTTAGGATAAGCTTATTTAATTCTGAAAAGAAGGAAAGTGGAATTTTTAAAAAAAAAATTTTTTTTTTATTTTATTTTTGACAGGCAGAGTGGACAGTGAGAGAGAGAGACAGAGAGAGAAAGGTCTTCCTTTGCCGTTGGTTCACCCTCCAATGGCCGCCGCTGCAGCCGGCGCACCGCGCTGATCCGATGGCAGGAGCCAGGATCCAGGTGCTTTTCCTGGTCTCCCATGGGGTGCAGGGCCCAAGCACCTGGGCCATCCTCCACTGCACTCCCTGGCCATAGCAGAGAGCTGGCCTGGAAGAGGGGCAACCAGGACAGAATCCGGAGCCCCGACCAGGACTAGAACCCGGTGTGCCGGCGCCGCAAGGTGGAGGATTAGCCTATTGAGCCACGGCGCCGGCTGAAAGTGGAATTTTTAATAAATTTCATTCAATCTATAGATAATTTAGGGGGTATTGCTATCTTAAGACTATTAAATCTTCCAATATATGATCATAAAGTATCTTTCTACTTTTAAGCCCTTCTTTAATTTTTTAAACAGTATTTTAGAGTTTTCAGGTTACTGATTTTATACATTTGTTAAATTTAATCTTATTTTATTCTTTTTGATGCTATTACAAATGCAATTGTTTTTCTTATATAGTCTTGATATTTACAGAAACTTTTTAAAAGGCCATTTTTTTGAATTTCAGATTGGAACTTTGGAAATCACAAATAATTACAAATACACACCAAAAATCCCAATTCTAGCTTACCCACTGCATAGAGTTGCTCAGCCAAAGAAATGTCTTGTCACATCTAAAGACTTGGTTCACTCCCTGTTGCTAAGAGTGCCACTACCAGTTTGTTTGTAAGGTGGCTTCTCTACAGATTCAGGAAGCAAATAAGGTCTGTGTTGGGCTCCTTGACTCCTCTTCCTTAGATCCTTTTCTAATGCCCTCCCACCCCAAAGATCTTTTAAGACATTCTAGCTTTCCTGACATTTCCTGGTTACCCAAAAACCATCAGTATAGTCTCCTACCTAGACTTGCCTTTGATGACCAGAACCCTGAATTCTTCAGTCTCAACTACCCACCCTCCCACTTCCCACCTTCAGCTTTCTGTGTGATGACAACTTGCTTTGTATAGCAGTCAGCATATTAGACAATTAAGGTACTGCCTTTCTAGAGGCAGTGACAAACTACAGTGAGCGAATGTTAGAGGCAGAAGATGGTGACTACAACTTCATTGCAATAGGCTCCAGAGGAGCAAGAGGATTTCAGTGAAAGTTACAACTACACAGACATAAAGAAGATCCAGAAATAAGGTCAATGAAAAATGGTCACAAACAAGGGTCAAGCCAATAGTGGTTGACAGAGCAGGCTTAAATATCATCATGGATGGGGATAGATGTCAGGATCAATAGACAAGATAGTCTGAGGCTTGAACAAAGGGAAGAAATCAACAGTAGAAACAGGCTTGAGACATTAGCAAGAGAACCAACATCTAATTCAGTTCCTAGATGCTTCCCTTAGTCACAACCAGCTCAGCATCTTACACTCAAGGAGGTCCTTTAAGCTCTAAAAGCATCAGGGCTTCTAGTATCAGTCAAATTTCAATCAGAATCATTAGGAAATATTTATCCCCATTTCTATCACTATCTCTTTCCCTTCTACCATCTGTATCTCTAGCTATATATATATATATATATATTTATGTATTTGTAACTATATATAGCTATATTAAGTGATTTATTATATGAATTCAACCTCCTGCAATTTGTCAAAGTGAATTTTAATGGCCCATGTTTGGCTGTTGCTTCAGAATCTGATGCTGGAGCCCAGACTTTCAGGACTGGCAATCAAGAAGAGAAGACAAACATGAAATAGGGAAAACAAAGAGGAGCTAGAACCTACAAGGCTGAGCTGAAAAACACAAAATGGACTGAAACCACGTTGGGATCTTACTACAAACTTTAAGCATCTGATATCGATGATGGGGGCTTCCTGCAGAATCTGGCACCCTTCATCTCAATTTCCCAATTGTCACTGGAGTTGGAGAAGATGAAGAGGAGGTATGAACCCAGCTGCTTCTCCACACCAAAAGCGTGAGGCAGCAGATGAGACAGAATGTGTATGAGCTGCAACAGCACCTCCTGCCATACACTGATATTTCAAGAGTAAGAAGATGGTTCTGCTTCATTTGTATTGTTCCCATCGGAGGCTATCTATCTCTTATAGCTGATAGTAACCCAAAACTATATAGGTAAGGAAATCCTGGAGCAATGTAGTTTCTTAGGTAAGTTGACACAGAAAAAAAATCTATAGAGATCATGTATCTTGGTGAAGAATTCCTTATTTTTCCAGGAGCAATTGATGTTACATCTTCTAACGAGAATCCCTGATCTCTATGGTTCATGTTCCCAGTAGATGGGTAAGTGTTACCTCAAGGCTTCTGGAGTAAGAATCTTGATATCTGGAATCTCAAATGGAGCCCTGAAAAGCATTTTTCACTTAATGATTTTTCTTTTAAAAGCTGAAAGAACAAAGCTAAAAGGATGGAATTTCTTGGTCCATCCATAGACATAAAATAGGTCTATACCTCATAAACCTATTTCTTTATGTTCTCAAAGAATAAGGTACAGATTCATGTACATTTTAACCACCAAGTTGTCCTACTGAGAAATCTGCTCATAAGTAATGGGAAATGGAGCGTGTGAAGCAGAGTGTTGCTTATGGGTGTGACCTCTCTCAACAAGGTTAACAGTATCTTGTTGAAAAGCAAAAAGACACAAATTGGGGACTACCTAGATTCTTCTTAAGGCAAATGAATTTCCTTCCTTCAGGTGTTGATTTAGGATATCTCCACACTGTTGAGATGAATGCATCCAGCATAATCCATTTAATTTTCTTGTTTGTTTGTGATCATTGTTAATGAATGGAAGTAGAAACACACAACAAAAAGAAAAAGAAAACAAAAATTACTGGCTTTGGATGGTTATATAAACCAGTTTAGAGTTTGAAGAGATTCCAAGAATGAAAAGAATTATAGGTTAGCCTTGCAAATTGTCAGCTGCCGTAGGCCAAGCATGATTTATGTGTGCAGTAAAGGATTCAGTTTGTTTCTTGTTCTGCTCTGGGATTCCATCTCTCTTCTAGTAACAGTGACATCCCTCTTCCATATACATAAACCCATTCCTGTCAGCACCGACTTTGAAAAATAAAGGCAGAGTTTTGCAAGGTTTGGAGCCAAGTACATTTTGTATGCTTATTTTCAACAAATAGTTGGAATGGATTTTCACAGTAAACTAAAAACAAAGCATCGTTTGGTTTTTCCAGGGGAAGAAATCTTTTCTTAAACCCAAGTGAACAAGATCATGATTTATTTATCAAGAATGGAAAATACATGCTTCATCAAAATCTATAACTTACATCTTTCTCTGGAATAAGTAGTTATGGTAACTGAATACCTGCATTTTTTCACTTCTTTGCTACATAATTCTGCTTGTTAGGAACCCCTTTGGAACTGGAATGCCCTATATTCTTAATGACTTGCAGAGACAGATTTATCCCTCTAGTTTCATCCCTGTTGAAATCCCATTAGAGAAGATGGCCTATTGTTACACTTCCACTGCAAATTGCACACCTGATATTTCAGGGCATTTAATAATTAAGTGAGCAGAATGACTCCTTAGTAATGGAAAAATGATTTGACGGCAATTGACAAAGTATATCATCCTATATTTCTATACTTTACACCCAAAACCTTCCAATCTAAGAAAAAAGGTGCCAGGACTCATTCAAATAACCAGATTGAGGAAGACATACTGAAATTACTCTGAATGGAGAAAATCAGGCAATAACAGCACAGATTACCTCTAAAGCTCTCTTGTAATTGCCAACTGAGAATACCCTATACAGTAACTGTGGATGCTTGTCTTGTCTTTGTTACATGCATCATGCAGTATTATCCTAACCCAAAGTATACATCCCTGTTTTGATTCAGCAATGGGGAGGTGGGTTGCTTGGTTTGTTTTAGTTTGCTTCATTTTGTTTTGCAAATAGAATGTACGATGAGAAATAGGTGGTTTTAAACTTTGGAAAACACACAGCCTAAATACTTAGCTAATAGAAAAGTCAAGGATGACAACCAAGCTAGTAGCATTTCCAAACCGATGTTAAATTCCTACCAACTGTCCACTAACAGTCCCTCCATGGCTGTTTATTTTCACTTTTCATTGGAAAACATACTTCTGATTGTATTTTCTTTAGGTCTCAACTAAGGGAGCTTTGGTTAGCATGTGGGATTTTTTCCTTGAAAAAGAAAAACTTAATCTTGTCTACATTTATTAATTAGAAGCAGCAGTGATCCTTTTCTTGGGGTTGCATTACTGTCCAATGAACGCATAGTGAGGGCAGTACTGCTAACACCTAAACAACATGTTTGCATCAGTTAAAGCTTCAGTTTTAGCTTGGTGCAATTTTTGAAAAAAGAAGCAGTAGCTATAAACATTGTAATCTTTCAACTAAAAAACATGAGGCCCTCATTCAGTTGAAATTCCAAACAATGAGTGGATCATCTAAACTGCCAACAAAGAAATGCTTAGTTTCACTATAGTTTACATACTTTTTTTGTGTAAGAGACAGATTTTAGCGAGGTAACAAAGAAGGCTGGATCAAATCCCCTCCCCAAAACCAATAGTCTCAATTTTGGAGAAATCAGAAATTTTGCTTTTCAATTTTGAGATTCTACTAGAATCAGGAATAAAATTAGTCTAATAATCACATTGTTCTTGAGAAACGTTTTTAATATCTGTCCATACAAATTGCACTTACCATTAAGATCAGCAAGTAATTTATTTTGAGTTTTCTTTTGCCAGCAATTCAGTTTATTAAACCTGCAGTTTAAAAAAACCTTTTCAGCCTATGGAATGGGGATTCTTTAAATAAATTCAAGGAATTAACACGTGGACCACATAACACCTCTCTCGTTCCCTCTTTGTATTTTGAAGGAGTAAAAGTACACTAAAAAGAGGTCTGGGCACAAAACTTAAGTACTAGGCTCAGAGATTTCTAGACTGAGTTGTGCCACTAACTAGTTACAGCCTTGGATAATCCAAACTGTGTTTGAGAATAAATGTTCTCATATGGCAAATGGTGGACAGTCTTTGGCCAACTTCTCTGTGTTTTGATGGCCTAAAGAACAATGAGAAAATCCTTTACCAGCTGTAGAGTATCACCTGAAGCTGGCTTTGTATAATGTGAAGCTGTCTCGGGTGACAAGGCCACTGGAAGTCAGGAATACTTCATGATAAACACGTTTCTGATCACGCTCTTTTCTAAATCAATGGTTCCGAATCCTGGAAACACAATGGGGAGCTCTAAAACTATAGACTGAGGTCATTGGCTGTGGCATGACCTGGGTATCAGGATTCTTATAAAGCTCCCCAATCAAGGTCAAGAAAAACTGCCAAGTACTGTGGAATAACAACTTTTAGATGCCTGGCTCCTGACTATATCTTATGTTGCTTGTCTGATTTCAATATTTGCCTGTGCAGACACCCTCCCAAGGTATCACCAGACTCAACAATAGAAGGTGAAGCACTGGGATATTATGTATTACAGGATATTGTTATAACCCATTTTGAAAATAAGAGAAACATATTTAAGCCTCACTTTCCTCTGCTGTAAAATGGAATAACAATGTCCACTTTGGGTTGTTATTGGAAACTAGACAAACCAGAAAACCTATATGTGTGTCCTGAATGTGTCACCTTTAAGCTTTGAACAATTCATTACTATGATAATGATAACAAAATTATAGCTATCTTATGCATTGACTATGGACTAATAATTAGAATAGGTAGAAATGTCTAGTTTCCGATAACAACCCAAAGTGGACATTGTTATTCCATTTTACAGCAGAGGAAAGTGAGGCTTTAATATGTTTCTCTTATTTTCAAAATGGGTTATAACAATATCCTGTAATACATAATGTCCAGATGAGACAACATACATGAAATTTGTTTGAAAGCTAAATGTGGGGAGCAACTGGGAGCAACTCGGACTAGACTAAGTTACTGGAATTAAGACTTATTCTATGCATCTGCTCTCCCACAATATGGCGCTGAGAAGGGAGGAAACAGCTTCTACACAGCTGCCTCCAGTTCAACCAATAAACTGTAGGACCTGCTCCTGATTGGAGGAGAGCAGTGTACTCAGCGTGTGGGTAGCAGAGTTGGGATTGGTGAAAGAGGACTATAAAGGAGGAGAGAGACAACATGCACCAGGAACATCTAAGGGGAACATCTGAAGGAACACCTGAGCAGCCCCCGAGAGAGCCGGCCGGCAGTGTGCCGCTCCCCCGTGGAAGTGGGGAAGGTGGCAGGGGGAACTGCCCTTCCACGGAGGTGGAAGGGATGGTAGCCAACCCGGGAAGAACCAGCAGCAAACCCGGGGTGGGCCGAGCAGACAAAAGAACAGCGCAGGGTCCTGTGTCGTTCCTCCATGAAGAGGGGGAGCGACAGCTAAATCATTGTACATAAGTTCAGCAAACAAATAATAGTGCAGTAAATGTGTGAAATTTAGTTTCAGAGAGTCTCTATCTCAGTTCTGCCTTTATAATAGTATGGCAACCTTAAGTAGTTTACTTAGCATCCTTTTGACTGTGTTTTTAAAACCATATAATAGATATTATCATCTCCTTTTGGAGGCTTGTTATAGATTTACTTAAAGAGCAAATGTATTTCAAGAGCAAAGCATCGTAGATGGCACTACAGTTCAATAAAAGCAGTCATTGTCACTTTTAACTGTTTGTATCTCTAGGATGAGGTAGTTCCTGACCTCTGATTTAAGACTAATAGCTACTGAATCTGGAATTTATTTTTTTCTTTGTTGTTAGTATTATTGGAGCTCTATTTTTCCTGTACTTTCATCTTGAATTTTAAATTATTGATGTTGGACTTTTGGCCCTTTCTAAAGACCTTTTTGGGCTACCTCTGTATGTATAAAGGTATTTCAAAAAGTTCATGGAAAATGGAAATCAAAGTATTAAGGGGGAAAAATTTGAATTCATGCATTCTATTTTTGTAATACCCATTTCCCCTGAACTTTTGGAAGACTGAGCTTACTATTTGGTTTATCCCTTACCAGTAAGAGCAGACCAACAGTGTAGCTTTATTTCTATTGTAACAGGACCTAGAAAATCAGTTCACTTTGTCTACCACAATCATTACTGTCCTCAAAGGAGTATCCAGTAGGAGTTTCAGGATTTGGGGGACTGGAAGGGATTTAAAGAGCCTTGTCTCAACTATATTCTGCATATGAAGATTCAACTATGTCTAATAGTCAATACAAGGACATTTGAGCCCTTTCTCATTTTTTTCTCACATTTTCTATATACTCAACCCACTTACCACAAGTCCATTAAAGTTTTATTTCAAACACGCAAATTTACTGACCACTTTTATTTGATTCTCCATTGTCTTCAGAACAAAATCTAAACTCTCATGTATAGCATAGTAAGCCTTGCCTGTTCTTCAGCCATAGAAAGCTTGTACCTCCTGGAAAATACCAGATTCTTCCATGTCTCTTTTCCATGTTGTTCCCTTTTCCTGAGATGTCCTTGTCTGGGTAAATGAAAACCTGATTCCCCTCCCAGTCCTGCTCTGTGAGGTCTCCTCAGATTCTCAGGGGTTGGATCACATGCCCCTATAGGACTTGCACCAACTTCCATACAAGCACACTGTCTTGCAAATGCAGGCTTACCATTCTAGGAGAGGAGCTCCAAATATTTGTCTTTAAACCATTCATCTCCAAGAATGGTGTCAGGTCCACATCAGGATTTAACAGACATTTATTGAACAAGTGAATGAAAAAAATCACTATCTGAGTTTTAAAATTCTATGCAAAGTTAGAATAAATACACTTTAAGTGAGGGCCCAAGGACCCCTCCTATATTTGAAGTGAATAAACTTGGTATATAAATATGAAGACATTTATTTAGAGTATTTGATCCTTTTCAATTACTTTGATTCTTAACTATGTAATGACTAGTTGATTTCATTAATATAAGCATAAGCCATGTGGTATAAAAAAAGAAAACTTGTAATTCTCACCTTGAAGTCTATTGATAAACATCCAATACAGGAATCAGGTAACCACTCTCCTAGTACCGGCTCAGCAACTAGCTCAGACAAGTCGATTCATTTTTTCTGAGATTCAGTTGCCTGCAAATCATAGATTTAAAAAAGGTGATGTTCTAAGTTCTCATTAGCTCAAACCTGCTACAGTTTTGTCTAAAGCCATGCTCTGAAAAGAAAGCAGGTGTGTTTTCCATTACAGAAGATTTTCCACCTTAGGTGTTTTATTATGATTCAGCAAAATCAACTTAGAGTCCCTTAAAAGAAAGCTCAGTGCAGGGGAGGAAAGTCTGGGTAAAGATGCTCTTGAAACAGGAGACAAACAGATTCACGGTAGAAAGGGAGGTTTGTGACCCAGCCTCTCTTTTTCTTCCTCTGTCTTCACACTGTCCTATTTATTTTTTAGGGCAAGATTTGAAAGTAGGTTGGACCAGGAGGGGGGATGGGCAAAGGGGCATTCTGCAGCTGCAGTTTCCTTTCAAGTCCCCCTTAAACCCAGTGACAGGGTAAGGAAAAGCTAACTGAGGTGGGATGACTTCCGATTAGCCTGAGGGTCCGAAATTCTTTCATCTCCCCTTTCCCTCTGAACATTTGAACTCTGCATAATGACAAACACCAAGACTACAATCCTGACAGGGCTGGGATGGGCATTTTTCATTGCTTAAAAAAAAGCCACATGCTTTCTAGACTTTAGGGCTTGGGGGATTTTGTGAGAGGAGATTAAGAACTTGGCTGCCTTTCTCTTGCAGATGAAAAAGTGGTTGCCTTTGGAATTTCTCTGTTGGTGCTTTGACAGGCATAAAGATGGAAATACCTGTGATTGAGAAAGCAAATTAGAGGCCTATTCCTGCTAAAAGAGATGGGTATGACACGTGGGAGTGTCTGAAGTAGGCCCTAGGAGGTTCTAACGCGATTCTCTCCTTCAACAACATTTTTTAAGCCCCGAGGCTCTGTCATACAAGGCTACATCCTGCTGAGTTGAGTGTGTGGCTGAGGTGGTTAACAAGTAACTCTGTTCTTAGCTCTTGGCAGGCAGGAGTTTCCAGTTGTTTCAGCACTTACTTGCCCCTTAGCTTCTCTGTTGCTGTCTGGATTTTTGGTTGCACTTTGTTTTGTTTCTGATCATTTATGTGCTGAGTGTGGTCCTCTTAGAACAAAGGCCTCCTGGGGGCTGGCACTGTGACATAGTAGATAAAGCCACCCCCTGCAAAGCCAGCTTCCCACGTGGGCATCATTCAAGCTGTGGCTACTCCACTTTTGATCTAGCTCCCTGCTGGAGGCTTGGGAAAGCAGTGGAAGATGGCCCAAATGCTTGGGTCCCTGCACCCATGTGGGTGATCAGGAAGAATCTCCTGGCTTCAATTGGTCTGGCTCCAGCTGCTGCAGCTATTTGGGGAGTGAACCAGCAGATGGAAAATCTATCTCTCATTTTATCTCTATGTAATTCTGACTTTCAAATTCATAAAGAAATCTTTTAAGAAAAAGACCTCGTGAGCTTCTAGCTTCCCCACTACATTGGGGAGCTTTCTCAAAGTGAGACATTACCTCTACCAGATAAGTGTCCTTTGAAACAGTCTTCAACAGCAAATAATTACCCTTGCTCTCTTCACCCCAGACTGGATCAGAATTTTATTGTTTGCAAGGTATTTCTTTTTCAAACGCCAATGTCCCTGTACTTGGAAACCTGGCATCAAAACAAATACTGTAGTAGGTAGCAAGTCCAGTGGTATCTCTCTGTGGGGCTTTGAGGGCTAGTGAGTTAACTTCTAAATGCCTCTTCCATTGTATTATCACTTTCCTCCTAACTGGTACATTTTGTTTTCCTTACTTCGGGAAGAGTACCAAATTCACACAGCACAAAGATGAAAAAGCTGCAAGAGTATTTGGTGAAAATTGTCCCTCTGATTCCTTTCCTTCAACCTGACCTCCCCTCAGAGGTAACCAATGACATTGCTTTCTTCTGAATCCTTTAAAGACATTCCCTGCTTACATAAGAAATTATGTACAGAGATTATTTTTACTCTTTCATAAACCCAAATGGTAGCACATTATACACACCTGGGCTGCTTGCTTGAATGATTTATGTGTCTCAGAGCTTTTTCCATCATCAGTCCATATGCACACACTTCACTTTTTTAATAGCTGCACAGAATTCTGTGGCATGGATGTGCCATAATGTATTTAACTATGAGGCCATCTGTAACTTCTAGAAATATGTGTACCTAACACATTGCTTAAGGAGCACAATCATCGCATTTTTTTTCTTCCCCTACACAAATTGTGTGTTATCTGTGCCTCCTCCCAGGGGCACTATGTTTGATGCTGAAACACCCCATATCCTGATGCACACCCCCCTGCCACCTTTGTCACCAGACATCTGATACCTGGGAACCATTTTCTTTTCTCCCAAGAAAGGGCTAGATTTCAAACCTCTTGACCTACATAATTTTATTAGCAATACTGCTTTTATATCACTTTGGTTTTATGCTCTAGGCATTGAAAAAAAATTGTTACACTATTTCCAGGCCACTTAAGACTGTGACATGTCACAACAAGTAATTGCCATGTTACCCTAGTATATCCTACATGTGTGTTGTCAGCGAGTGCCACAGTACCCAGACACACAGCACAGTTTACAGAAAAATCTCTAGAGAGCACTGTGGTTTGAGAACAACATCCTGTTCTAGAAATTGAATAATAACATTCTATGTATTTAACAGTGCGGATTGTTTGCTTTAAATAGCTCAATATGCAGAGCCCAGACTGAGTTTCCCAAAGCAGGACCTGTGTGTCTCATTCATCTTGTTTTGTTCAATGCCTGCCACAGTGATGTCTTCTAGTAAGCATTACTAGAGACTAAAGGATGTGATTATTTGGGAAAAAATAGAAAAATCATGTTGAGATTTACCTAAGGTCCTTTTATCTGTGGCACTTTGATTAGAGAAGCAAAACCATAAGCAATTAGGAAAATAAGTGACATACTATAGGACTTTGACCTTATACCATCCTGGAAGCTGATTAAATGGTTTTTGTATGGCTTTTACTTCTGCCAGATCTGAAGTCAGCAGGACAGGTGGTTGCGAAGGAAGAATGGACAAGAAGAAGGAAAGAGCAGGGCCAAACTGGAATCCATGAGGAGAAGCTAGAAAGTGTGTCAGTCCCTAACTGTTCCAAGCCTGTAAATTCAGTGATGTAACTACCTGAAGGAGAACCTGGCATCTTTCATCCAAAGCTAAATATGGATTTGATGCAGGTGTGAAAGAAGCTGGGTGGTGGTGGTGCGGGACAAGTAGTTGGGGGAACCGCAGACCTGAAATTTGCCCCAGAAGCTTTAGGAGTTGGAGAAGCTGCAGAGGATCAGGTGGGAGCTGGAAGCACTCTGGGCCCACCCCACTACTTCAACTCAACAGGACAGGCAGAAAATCAGCCACAAGATACAAGATCAGCAAATCACCTGTATTCAGTACTGCCTTTTCAAGTGTAAGGAAGAATGTGAATGCTGATTCGCTTCCACTATGGAAATCTTATCCAAAATGTCTCTTGTGATACAGCTTAACCAAAAACTATGCAGAGAAGGGAATTCTGTGAAACAGTTCCAGGTTAGCTAAGTTGACACAGAACAAATCTCTCATCCATAGTGTTAGCTCTCTTCCAGTATCACCCCAGATCAAGTTCTCTAAAAGGAAGCATTCACAGACTATAAATTAGCCTCCTGATTTAATCTTTAATATCTATAGAAAAGCAAAGGAGAATGCTATATCCTTCTACTTCTTGTAAAGATAGTATTCTGCCCTCATGAGAAACCTGAGACTTTACTAGCAAAATGAACAACACTTCCCCTGGAACAATCTACTTTATAAAAGCAAAAGTATTCACCTCCAGATTATATCATATAGTTCAGTTCAGGCAGGGAAAGAGAATCGTATTGTCTATTATCTTTTTTCTGGGTTCAATATTTTGCCAACCCACTCAAGGATGAAACATTTTGTGCATATAAGTTCTTGTTTCTTGAATTTACTTTCATTAAGTTTTCGAAAAGCAGTACAACATTCTGTTAGATTTCAAACACTGTATTAGCTGGGACTAGCTGGGACTAGAACTGGCACCCATATAATATGCAGGCACCTCAGGTGGAGATTTAACTTACTATGTCACAGTGCTGGCCCCCTAGATACATTTTTTATAAAAAAGAAAAAATAAAAACCAAGAGAGACAGGGGATGGCGCTATGGTGTGGTGGGCTGGGCTTCCTGCTGTGGTACTGGGATCCCATTTGGGCTCCAGTTTCTGTCCCAGCTATTCCTCTTCCACTCCGGATCTCTGCTATGGTCTAAGAAAGCAGTGGAAGATGGCCCATGTGCTTGGGTCCCTGCACCTGAGTGGGAGACCTGGAAGAAGCTCTTGGCTTCAGATGGCTCAGTTCCAGACACTGTGGCCATCTGGGGAATGAACCAGCAGACTGAAGACCTTAATCTGTCTCTCCCTCTCTGTCTGTAACTCCACCTCTCAAATAAATAAAATCTTTTTTTTAAAAAAAAGACAGAAATTGGAGATTGTTCATTTTTAACCCAGGCTCACTTCTGCCATGTGACATCACTAAAGCATTCTCAGAAACCATGTTCAAGAGCAGGGGATGGAAAACCTGCTTTCTAAATAAAGCCAAGTAATTGGGAACCATGTTCTAAAACTGCTATAATACATAACTGATATAGGCAACTTCAGGTCTCAATTCTTCTTCCATCAGTCTAAGTCACATCTCTAGGGTAAGAAATTCAAAGTAAGAAACACCTGAGAAATATCACCATCTCACACCCTTCTTCAAAGTCTCCCAGTTTCTACTCTACGAACAAAGTGAAAGAAGAGAGCAATATTTGTGTATCCCATTTGGCAATCTGAACTTTGGACTCAGGGATTTGGAGTAAGAATTTGACAAAATCAAATCTGGTCACTGATCTCATTGGTAGACAAATAACTTTAATCAGGGGATCTGAATCTACTACCCTGTACTCCCCTAGTGTGACTGCTGGCACTTTACTTAAGCCCTCTGGGTCTCGGGTTTTTCATCTACAAAATGAACTGAACAGGGTGGTGCTGGAGATTTATTCCTGTTCTGACACTCTATGAATCATTGTCATTTTCTTTATGATTCTGACATCTAGATGATGGCCTGGACTTTCTATATTTAACTTCCCAGAATCTATTTTTGCTATATGCTCTGGATAATGAATGGGATTCCTTAGTAAAACTAAATCTTGCAAGGTCTGAGCAATAATGAGCTTTAGAATAATCATGGCCAGGCTGAATGGGGCATCCAGCCACAATGTGGACAAGTAATCCCTTCTCCCTGTAACTGAAATCAAAACACCTTTTCTTCCTCCACTTCACCATCAATATTCTTAAAGGAAAGTTTACAGATAACTATGGAAACAAAGCAAATAACTACTACCCAAAATAAGTATTTTAAAAATATGAAGTTCCAAAATACAGAAAATTAAATGAAAGCCTTTCTCTATTCTGAAAGCTCTTAATGCTAAGTAGCTGTGTCCTGTTACTGTGGTGCTCTAAGTTAAACCTAATCAAACTTGGGTTCAAATCCAGCTGTCTATTTAAAACCTGGGTTGCCTTAGCATATTGAGCCTTAATTGCTTCATTTCTAAAATGAGAATAATCATACCTATTGCTCACAGGTGTTGTTACAACAAAATTAGATAATTTAGGCAAAATAACAGCCTCGTGAAAGGTTGATTTGGCTTCAGGTCCCTGAAAATCAGATCCAAATACAAGGATGTCAGTGCATATGATTTATTGAAGGGGTACAAGGAACACAGCCAGAGCAATGGGTAATGAGGAAGAAAGGCAGCCAAAAAAGGCATGATTAGTAAGACTGCTGCCAGAGTGATTGAAGCTTAATTCTCTGCGGAAAACACAGACTCAGATAACCCCACTAAGGAATAAAGGAAGCTGGGGCATTTATATACCCATGTCTGACAGATATTATCTGAGGGATATTTCGGAGGTTGAGAATTTTCCAGCGCTTATGGCTGGCTCTTATGGCTTATGGGAGCATAGAGTGGTGCTCTGGAAAAAAAGCTTTTAGGCAGAGGTAGAAATACTGGCTGGGGGAACTTGTTAGGAGCACACTAATAAGTAAAATCTGAGGCAGTGCATGGATAGCATCTACTGCAAAAATATTCACAAAATAATCATTCCTTTCTTTCCTCCTAGTTCCTAGTACAAATTGGGGAACCAAGCTTGATATGCTTTCTTGCAGATTCTTAATTTTGCTTTCTGATCAAAAAGACATTCTATTTCCCAACTTTAAATAGATTAGTGACTAACATCAATTCATTCAACTTGTACAGGGTGGCTGCCATCTTAGACCCCTTTTCTCTATGCCTAGCTACCCCAGTTTCAAGGCCATGAACCAGACACAGGTGAACTTTCATCTGAATTCTGACACTATAACTCTACACAGAACACTCCGAGAGAGAATCATATTAACCTGTCCCAAGACTTCCTTTTTCAATGCCAAGGAGTATGAAGTCAACCATGTACCTCATATTGACACCTTAGCACCCAAATAGAAAACTTTCTACCCCCAACCTCCAATTCTCCCCTGTCCTTGTCGCACTACAGGACCTTAGGTTCTAAGAGGGCTTGTATATAATGTTGGTTAATTCCAAAGAAGCAACAAGGAAGTCCCTTTGGGAGAGACATGGGTTTATTGTACTTACAAGAGTGACTAGTGGCAGCCAGTGGGTCAGGAACTTGCACTGCATTGTCAGAGTGCACAGCATTAAATAAGAAGTGATAAACAAGCACAGTTGATTCGTGTTCAAAGCAAAGCCACCGTCGTGTTCTCAAGGTTCCACAGTTATCAACTCAAGGATACAAGCCTGCTGTTGAAGTTGGCTTACCTTTACCCTGCCCACCAGATTCTATTTAAGGTATTTACCCTGTGGCAGGGGCTATGGAAGGCCACACCCAGACCAAAGAATGCTCTTTCTCATGGAGGAAGGGCAGTATTACTAGCTTTTCCCACAGCACTGTATTATGCATTCCTTCTAGTTCTTCCCTCCTGCTCTTATTACAGCCTTTCCCTCAGAACTGTTTGTGCCCTTTGGAGGTGCCCAGTAGCTTCTAACTTGTCACCGAATACTTTCTCCATCTCCTTAATTTACTAGAAACTTAATTCTCCTTGTCCTGTAATGAAGAACGTTGCAGAATGCCATTTCTGAGTCTCTTCATCAGAAGCCGCTAAGCCTGAACTTCATCAGCGAAATTAGCAGAAAATCATGCACATTGGTACCACTGTAAATCCCTGGTCATCAATGCTAAAATATCAAACAGGCCCTTAACCCAGCTTTCCTGGCTTGCTGGTTTTTCTTGTCTATAGCAACTATTTCCAATGCTTTCCATTTTCTTCATAATCCCAACTTTCTCCTGGGCCATTGTTCGTAGCAAATAATTTTATTTCTTACTTCACAAAGAAATTAGAGGCCATGGGCAAGACTTCTTTATATGTTCTATCACCAAATCAGTCTTCATTGTTTCCCTTTTCCCTGCTATTACATTACAGAAGATCAATTCCTTTTTCCTCATGTCTAAATCTCTCCCTTCCTACCTTCTCACTGTGGAGGCATGTATTGGGGTGCCCACATCCCATACAGGAGTGCCTGGGATCCAATTCTGCCTTCCCTTCTGATATAGCTTCCTGCTATTGCACACTGTGGGAGGCAGCAGAAGACAGCTCAAGTACTTGGGTCACTGCCACCCACCTGTGAGACTCAGATGAAGTTCAATGTCCCTGGCTTTGGCCTGGTCCAGCCCTAGTCATTGCAGGCATTTGGGGAATGAATCAGTGGATAGATTTCTCTCTTGATCTCTTGCTCCTTTTTCTATGGTACTGACTTTCAAATAAATAAACAAACCTTTAACATCATAAGAATAAAAAAATCTTGCTCTATTAACCCTGCCATCTCTCTCCAACTTTTTAAAAAATGTACTAAAATAATTGTATATGTTTGTGGATTGTATGCAATATTTGAATACATGTATAAAGTGTGTACTGATAAAATAGGGGTAACTAAAATTTCCCCTTATTTGACATTACTTAGTGACTGGAGACTTTTAGCTGCCTGCTTCTAATTCTTGATAAAATATATAACAGGTTATTAGGAACTATATCTCCAACCTTGCAGTTTTTATCAGCAATAAGCATTTAAGCATACCCAAGCCTAATTCATCCAAAGCAGAACAATAAACACAAAAGCAAAACTCTTCACTCAGTCTCAATGTCTGGTAAAGAATCTGGCTTTTGGGGCTGTTGTTGTGGCACATCAGGTTAAGCCACCAGTGATGATGCCAGCCTCTCTAACGAGAATGCCAGTTTGAGTACCAGCTGTTCTACATCTGATCCAATGTTAATGTGCCTGGGAAGGCACTGGAAGATGGCCCAAGCACTTGGACCCCTGCCACCCATGTAGGACACCAGAACAGAGCTCCTGGCTTCTGGCTTTACCCTGGCCCAGACCTGGGTGATGTGACAATTTGGGGAGTAAACCAGCAGATGGAATCTCTCTCTGTTACTCTCTCACTAAATAAATAAATAAGTCTTAAAAACAATTTGGTCTTCTCAAAGAGCAATCTATGCTTCATCCATAACTCCTGGGAGGTAACCTATAAACCTTTGAAATTTCTAGGGTGCTAAGAAGAGCTTTATTGCTGTCAAGAGCACTAGGAGCACATATTTGCCCAAACTTCAGGGAGGGAGAACAGGAAATTGAGTTTAATTATGTGGGTACTCAATTAATCATGTGTATATAATGAAGCCCCAATAAAAATTCTGAATACCACAGCTCAGGTAACCTTCCCAGGTTAGCGTATTTCATACATCAGCACTGGGGAATAATGCATCCTGAGGGTAATGAAAGCTTCACATTTTGAATCCTCTCTCCCTTTAGACTCTTTTCTGTAAGTCTCTTATTTTTGGCTGATTCTGATCTGTATCCTTTCCCTATTAAAAAAAAAAAACCTATGAGTACAACAGGTTTCAGGGAATTCTGTGAGTCCTTCTAGTGACCTATTGAATCATGGGAAAATTCCATACTTACAGATGGTGTCCTCACCTGTTAATGCTATTATATTTGTAATGTCTGAATTTTGGAGGGGACACATTCAAACCACAGAAGACCCTTACTCCTTGCAGTTAAGATCAGAAGTCTTGGACAGACTTGGCAGTCTGAAAGTCAATGTCACAGTCTGCCTAACTCAGGGTACTTACCTTTCTCTTCCATCTGCTACTGATGTTTCATTCCCTTATTACAGTGAAAATTTTTGAAAGACTTATCTATAAAACCCATCTTTATTTCTTTATTTCCTTTCCTGTTTATTTCTAAGCCCACTGCAAATGGGCTTCTGCCTACCCAACTCCAATGATACGCCCCCATAGCTCACCTATGCTCACCCTATCACTAAATCTTATGGATAGTGACATTCTCAACCAATCTGCCACAAAAACCACTCTATTCTTGAATCACTATCTCTTGGCTTCTGTGATACCACATATCCTGATTTCCTTTCTCCCTCTGGCCACTACTTCTCAGCTTTCTTCCTAAACCTGTCCCATACATGTTGATGTTTTCCAGAGGCTCCCTGGGTGATTTCATTCAGTGATGAATCCCAATCCTGTATCATTGTCTTAATCTTTTTCCTTAGCTTCACTTAAATATCAACATGACTTCTTAAATTTATGTTACAGGGTCCAGCGCTGTGGCATGGTGGGTAAAGCTGTTGCCTGCAGTGCCGGAATCCCACATGGGCGTCAGTTCATGACCCGGATGCTCCACTTCTGATCCAGCTCTCTGCTAAGGCCTGGTAAAGCAGTAGAAGAGGGCCCAAGTCCTTGGGCCCTTGCACCTTCGTGGGAGATCTGGCAGAAGCTCCTGGATCCTGGCTTTGGAAAAAGCAGTAGAAGATGACCCAAGTGCTTGGGTCCCTGCACCCACATGGGAGATCCAGAAGACAATTCTGGCTCCTGGCTTTGGATTGGCTCAGCTCCAGCCATTGTGGCTATTTGGGGAGTGGGCCAGTGGCTGGAAGACCTTTTGCCTTTTGCTCTCTTTCTCTCTCTCTCAGTCTGTGACTCTACTTCTCAAATAAATAAATAAAATCTTAAAAAAATTAAGTTACAATGTAAGTTCCATGAGTCTTGGAATTTATTCATTACTATATTCCTAGAACATAGCATAATGCCTGGCATATAGTAGGCATTCAATAAGTATTTGTTGGGTGAATGAATAAATAAGTGTTTTACGTCTCGTGGAACCTCAAATTCGATAGGTCCATAGTTCATACATAGATTCCTACATCTACTGCTACCCTGGAGCTCCCTATGTTGATAAATGGCACCACTATCCTCTCAGTTTTCCAACCTAGAAATCTTGAGAGTATCCTTGATTCCTCTCGCTCTCCTCTAATCTCATTATTATCCATCCCTAGGACTAGTCCAGTAGCTTCCACATCATTCTTCATGCCTTAGGTCTTGGCCTTTTACCCATTCTTCACATTGCAGCCAGAGTGATACTTCCAAATAGAATGCTGGTTATGTCACTCCCAAACTTTTTCCTCTTGCTGGCAATAAAGCCTAAACCTGTTAATATGGCTTATAAAATCCAACCTGATCTAGTCCCAGTTACCACTTTAACCTCATTTTAAACTTTTCTTCTGACCTTCCTCTCTCAATTTATGTCCCAATCCTACCGAATTCTCTTTTCAGTTACTGAAGCCCATCATCTCTTCCCACTTCTCATTCCAGGGTTTCGCATATTTTCTCTCTCTCTCTCTCCCTTTCTCTTCTTTAGGAATGAACAACTTTATCTTCCTGACCATACTGACATACTTACTTCTACATCCAAATTCTCCTCTTCCAATCCCATTTTATGTGATAACAGTCTCCCCTTTCCATTACAAATCAGTATCTATACATTTACTCTTGATATTATTGTTTTCTGTTTAATCCAATATCTTGTCCTATCAATCATCTCTTCTATCCTATATCTTCAATTTCTCTTTCTCTGATAGTCTTTTTTCTTTTATCTATAAAGAAGTTTGGGTTCTTCCAAATTTAAAAACATTCTGTTGACCTTACATTCTCTCTCTGACAAGTGCATTATTTCTCTCTGTCCTCATGATCCAAGTTTCTTGAAGGATTACTACAGTACATTACACATTCTGACTATATTTCTTCACCTTTAACTCACTCCTCAACCACTGCTTCCCTGAAATTTATTCAAAAGCCACCTGTGACACTCACACCAAAGCCATCAGACATTTCTCTATTTTGTTCTCAGGGACCTCTTTTATGCTGACAAACTGTTGAACACTGATTACTTGCAACTATTATTATCTTGCTTTTTATACAGTTGTTTTCACTCCATTAGTTACCACAATCAATTATCAACTAACTGACATCCAGCATAATTTTTGAGCCTTTCCTTTCACTCTATACCTCTATACTGCTCTAATTTAAGATTTTATCATTTCTTAGTTGGATAGTATACAAGTTTCCTAGCTGGTATTCTTACTTTAGTCTTGCTTCATTAAAACTGTATCAATTCTTTTACCACAGTCAGAAAAGTTATCTATCCTGACATTTGATTACATCACTCCATTTCTCATTATTTAACACCTCAAACAAATCTCCATTGCCTATAAAATAAAGTTCAGTCTTTTCTCTGTGACATATAAAGTCCTATATGTTGTATAAGATTGCTTTAGCTATTCAAGGTTACCTGTGTTTCCATATGAATTTCAGCATCATTTTTTTTCTAAATCTGAGAAGAATGTCTGGTATTTTGATTGATACAGCATTGAATCTATAGATTGCTTTCAGAAGAATGGACATTTGATGATATTGATTCTTCCAATCCATGAACATGAAGGATTTTTCCATTTTTTATAAAGATTTATTTATTTACTTGAAAGCCAGAGTCACACAGAGAGAAGGAAAGGCAGAGAGAGAGAGAGGTCTTCCATCTGCTGGTTCACTCCCTAAATGGCCACAACAGCCAGAGCTGTGCTGATCCAAAACCAGGAGCCAGGAGTTTCTTATGGATCTCCCATGTGGGTGCAGGAGCCCAAAGGTTTGGGCCAACTTCTACTGCTTTCCCAGGATGTAGCAGAGAGCTTGATTTTTCCATTTTTTATCTTCTATTTCTTTATTTACACTTTTGTAATTCTCATAGAGATCTTTGACATCCTTGGTTATATTTATTCCAAGGTTTTTGATTTTTTGTAGCAACAAATGCTATTGTGGATGTGGAGAGAAAGGCACTCTAATCCACTGTTGGTGGGAATGTTAACTGGTAAAGCCACTGTGGAAGACAGTATGGAGATACCTCAGAAATCTGAATATAGGCCTACCAAATGACTCAGCCATCCCAGTCCTGGGAATTTACCCAAGGGAAATGAAATCAGCATATGAAAGAGTTATCTGCACCCCAATGTTTATTGCAGCTCAATTCAGAATAGCAAAGACATGGAATCAACCCAAATGCCTGTCAACTGAAGACTGGGTAAAGAAATTATGGGATTTGTACACCATGGAATACTACACAGCAGTAAAAAATGAAATCTAGTCATTTGCAACAAAATGGCTCAATCTGGAAACCATCATGCTTAGTGAAGTAAGCGAGTCCCAAAGGGACAAATACCATATGTTCCCCCTGATCTGTGATAACTAATAGAGCACCTAAAAGGCAATCTGTAGAAGTGAAATTGACACTTTGAGAAGCAATGACATGAACAGCCCTTGTCTTGACTGTTGAGGAAGAATTTTTTTTTCTTAATGGAGAATGGGACTGGGAATGGGAGAGTAAGGAAGAGGTGGGGTGAGAGGGTGTGTATGATGGGAAAAATCACTATATTCACAAAGTTGTACTGATGAAAGCTTTACTCATTAAATAAACGGATTCTTTGGGAAAAAATAAAAATTTAAAATTTAAAAAATAATGTCCTATATGGCCTACCTTTTGCCTAACCAGTAAGCTTTCATCATTTCCTACTTCATATTTTTTTCCTTTAACAGAACTAAATATCTTGTAGATACACACAATTTATACTTTTTACTCCATACCCTTGATATTCCTGTCTCCTCTATCTATAATATTTTCTATCTTTGATTGAGTCTCTCTCCTTTGATATCCCATAATATTCTGGAAATGCCCCAGATACACATGAAAGTACTGAAGCCTCTATCAGAATGTCTAGTTATTGTACAAAATACTGAGAAGTGCAGGAACTCATACCTTGAGCATTGGTTTATTAGAAAATTTTACTCTGCCAGTATGTTTCCAGCACCTCAACTTTGAGGTGGTAGTGGGAAGAAAAGATTCATTCTGACTTTAACCTTTTTGCTTTCCTTAATAACCCTTTATATTTACCATTAGTCTGCCAGCCTCTGACCCCCGGATACTATGAATTATGCTGAGTCACCTCCTTTTGCTACTGTATTTCCAAACGTTCCTTCATAAGCACAGCCCAACAGACCCATCATAGTTCATCTCTTAAATCCATCTCTTAAATTCATCTCTTAAATCTCTTAAATGACATGAAGTCATGTGTGTATTCCACTCCTTACGCCTCTTTTGCTTATGCCTTTGTCTCTTGTCTCACAGCACCTCAAGTCTTCTTCCACAAACATACCTGTGGTTTTCAAGTATCTCCATCTCTTGAACAAAGATGAGTAAGTTACAGTTCATGCCTTGAAAGGTCACATAGCCCTAGTGAGAGAGCCACCCAACAGAGCAACAAGGGTGTGCCCAAATTGGGAGGAAAGGAGGAGATGGAAACTCCCTAGGGTGTCAGAAAGCCTTCTCTGGGATACCAGTTGCTTCTGGAATAAGTTTTCTGCCATAGAACCAGTTTTGCAGCTAATATAGAGTTAAGGACAATTTAACAGAACACTCTCCAGTCTCAAATTTTATTTTATAGCTTGGAATCCTGAGGTACTCTGAATTCAAGTGACTGCTCTAGGTTTCACAACACACCCAGAGCTAAAAATCAGGGCTTATGGTTCCCATGACCACACTTTCTAGTGTTTTTCAACTCAGTCTGCTAAAGGAAGGACAGCTGCTTTCTTAAGCTTTTCAGAACAAGAACCCTTAATCCAAAGCAAAAACAAACAAACAAAAAAGCCCAAAATAGTAGAATCTACAAGAGCTAATGAAAACAGAAGCAATATTTTCTGTTTTGGAGAAAAATGTAGGGACTCTGAGAACTACTTTGACCCTGAGGTTATTCTCAGAGGACACACAGGAAAAACAAACAAGAGTCAATCACTGTTTTGACTCCAATTACCTGGGAAAAAATGTTGAAACTATTGCCTCCTTTTATCTTTTGAATGCTGTTGACTAAAGGAGGAGCTGATTGGAGTTGTTAGTCTGGAATGCTGAGCAGCTCTGGGCAAGGACCCTGCATTCCAAACTGACCCTGCCCCACTGGGAACAATAGGGTGAAAATAGGCTTCATCACACATTTCCCCTTTTGCCCCCCCCCCAATCTTTACTAAGATTTAAATAAAAGGTATTTATCTAATTAGAAAGCATCTCCTCCTTTTATTAGTAAGCAATTAGACAACAGGTTAGTACATTAAGGAGGTTTTGTAAATCCAACTGCAAGCATATAAATTCTAAATTGTATAATTGTATATTGGGCACAGAACCATAGATTTTCTTCTATTTTGGCTTGGCCACTTAAAAAAGCAATTTAGGGTTTTCTAAGCTAATGCTTATGTGGTAGATGTTTTTTAAAGCCTAGAGTAATACATATAATTTAGTCATTCTTTGGTCTTAAACCCAAACTAGAAAATGACACAAATTCTGCACAAACATCTATCAGCTACTTACTCTGTCTTTCTTCATCTCAAAGCCTGGGGATAATTCTTGTTTTTTTTTTTTTTTTTTTGTTTTTTTGTTTTTTTGTTTTTTTTTTTTTCCACAGTGTTTTTAAGCACAATGGTAGCATGGTATAAAAACCATAAAATTCGTCTAGTCAAATGATTTCACAAACTCTTATTTAAACTTGTATAGCTCAATGGTAGCATGGCATAAAAACCAGAAAATTCATCTAGTCAAATGATTTCACAAACTCTTATTTAAACTTGTATAGCTCATATGTAAGTGACTGAATTTTTCTCTTAAAATTAAATGAAATTTTCAAGACAGAAGTGAGGAAAAAAACCAGAGTTTAAATAGCAGCTTTGTTAAGTTAAATATGGTATTAGGCCAAACTATATGACAATGCCAATATTTGACCATTTTTACTCTCAGATATAGAAATTCCCTGTGTTTCAACATATATATATATATATATATATATAGCCTCACATTTATATATAGTTTATATATATATAGCCTCACATTTTCACAAGGACAACATAAATACCCAAAATGAAAAACATCATTGATTCACATCCTTAATAAACAATCCATCTATTTATAAAACTTATCAAAAGACCTTATAAGTTACATAGACAACACATTTTAGATGCCTGTGGGACCTTACCCTAACCACTAGGCTTTTGGGACCTTCTGTTTCCTTGTCTGACAAATGATAGGGAGTCGAACTAGAATTCAAAAAGTTTAAATTCCCATAAAAATCTCACCACTAATAAAAATTAGCACAAATTGTATATAACTAGGGTATAATGTTAAACAAGTTGAGATTTATGTTGCTATGGAAACAAAGCATTACAATTTCTATGTTCTAAGAAACCTGTAAATGCACTGAATTAGGCAATAAAGAACTGATTCACTGATCAGATGATAATAATAATACTAATGAGAAATATAATTTATTGAGTACATGTTATGAAATATACACCTAAGCATCTTTTATGCCTTATCTCTTTTGATTCTCATGCCACACACATGAGCAGCAATGTGCAGGTAAATGCTTGACAACTATCTCAGTTAAGAAAAAGCCCTGATTTGTAGTATTTACTTATTTTATGGTGTAAATATTTTCACCTTGGCTGACTGTAGGCTTCTAACCTGACTTCATGGACATGGCAAGGACAGAAGAGATGTACAGTAGCACGTGTAATTATGTAGTATTTTTACCATATATATATATATATACAACAGACATAATTAACTTCAAGGGCATAGATTATAATAAAATTAACAAAATAATGAGGAAATAATGATATTGGAACATTAGTTATTTTTGTTGTAATGTAATTTAATCGTAATTTGTATAATTCAATTTATAATAATGGTTGTTTATAAAATGTAGCTCAAACTCCTGAACCTTTAACACCTTTTTATGAAATGAGGGCATCACTATATATGAGGTTGATTTTATTATTCAATTTCATTGAAAATAATGACTAGTAATATTCAAAAGTTTAAGTAACTTTCAAAGATTATCCATTAGTAAATTCAAATCCTGGTTTGCCAGACTATAAATCTTATTCCTTAATTCTAAGGGAAATTAGACAATGGATTTTAAGAACATAATTTTTATGTAATGCAAGAAATTAGCTTCTGATTGTAGTTGAAGTAACACTAAGCAAGGCCAAAAGTGAAAGGAGAAAGCAAGATGAGAATTTAATGTATTCCAGAGGGAAAACAGATGAGAGAAAATATGCAGGTGACAGATTTGTTTCATGACATTCAGTAAGGTTAGCCATAAGGAACTAGCAATTGAAAAAAGAGAAGTCAGAACAGTGAGCAAGTCAATCTATTTTTAGACATCACCAGGGAGTACTGAGGTGTGAAATCCCCATGGGAGAGGCTCACTAGTTGGTACATTTGAGAATGCTGCTTCTTTTATTTGCCTGCACTGGGGTCCCTGTAGATTATGACAGATATCACCACACTATCCTCTACTGTTTGATGCAACTTTTTTTTTCAAATCAAAAAAAGGAAATCTTCATATTAATGTTAACTTTTTGATTCCTGAGTAATTTCCAGCATAGTTTATAGAATGACTTAAATAAATTTTGTTGTCATAGCTTTCCACTTACTCATACATTTTAATTAGGCAGAGCTTCACTGGTACCATTGGCTAAGCACTGTGTGCTGAGAATAAATGAGTCAACCTTTCATGTCCTTCATGAAGACTCAGGCTTACTTTGACACTTATCAGACATAAGATCAATATCTAGCCAGAGTAAGTGCTATGAAGTCATCAACTGTTATATTACTAGTATTAAGATGTCTGCTGGTTGCCAGGTTCAGGTTATGAGCAAGGTTTTCTCAGAATTCTGTCATCCAGATTGTAGAACTCAGGCAACATTTCTAACAAATTACCAGAATTCGTTCTTTTCATATACTAGTATAGCCAATGTTTGTAGTCAGTCTTTGGTGTACTTGGTGCTAGACATGTTTTATTTGCTCACTTAAGGAGGTCCTTTGTAAAAATAGTATTTTCCTACCAAAAGAAGTTCAATTCTGGCTGTCTTAGGATATGGGCCCAGAGGTATATGGGTTGTAGTTGGGTAACGTTAACTCACACGAAGATTGTGCTTTAGAGAGTACAGCCTAGTGTACCTCTTCTCCAGGGTTGAGGTGAAAGTAATGTGTTCATGATAGCTGGGATATGATTTATTTGACTTTCACTTCTTATTTTACCATGGTTTTCTAAAGTTCTTAAAGTGAATGGAAAGAAATTCAAAGTAGTATATTTTTCAGTATTTACAGCAAACTGTAAAGCTTTTGTGCTTCATTAGGATTGATAAATGGAAACGGTCTTTTTGTGTAGTGGGCAGTGTAAACATGAGCAATCTAGGGGAATCGTCCTTCTCAGACTTTCTGCCTCAAAGTTCATGTCTTCAAATTGAGCTTATCTTTTACTATAATGTCTTACTTCCTGTAATTATATTAAATTTAAGTTTGTTATTACATTTGTGACAGCTGTATTAGAAATGTCAAATCCTCCATAATTTTATTTATTTGAACATATATAATCTTTTCACCATAATAGCAGCTATTTAAAATCACAGCATTTTAGAGCTGGCAAAGGCTTTCAGGTTCATTTGGTATAATCTCTTGATTTGGTAGTTGAGGAATCAAAAGTCCAGTGAGGTTCAGTTTTGTCCACAAAATGCAACACGTCAACATTAGCATTCATTAGTTTCGAACTTAGCATTTTTAAAATAAATTATAAGCAGCCGGCGCCGTGGCTCAATAGGCTAATCCTCCACCTTGCGGCGCCGGCACACCGGGTTCTAGTCCCGGTTGGGGCGCCGGATTCTGTCCCGGTTGCCCCTCTTCCAGGCCAGCTCTCTGCTATGGCCAGGGAGTGCAGTGGAGGATGGCCCAGGTGCTTGGGCCCTGCACCCCATGGGAGACCAGGAAAAGCACCTGGCTCCTGGCTCCTGCCATCGGATCAGCGCGGTGCGCCGGCTGCAGTGGCGGCCATTGGAGGGTGAACCAGCGGCAAAGGAAGACCTTTCTCTCTCTGTCTCTCTCTCTCACTGTCCACTCTGCCTGTCAAAAAAAAAAAAAAAAAAAAAAATTATAAGCAATGTGTGAAACATCATCTTTATTTTTACAGTTACAAACTTCATACACTTCATAATTACAACTTTAGGAATACAGTGATTCTTCTCATGATGCCCACACTCCCACCCCTCTTCTTATCCCTCTCTTATTTTATTTATTTATTTATTTATTTGAGAGAGAGAGTTAGACAGTGAGAGAGAGAGAGACAGAGACAGAGACAGAGAGAAAGGTGTTCCATCCATTGGTTCACTCCCTAAATGACTGCAATGGCTGGAGCTGTGCTGATCCAAAGCCAGGAGCCAGCAGCTTCTTCCTGGTCTCCCATGTGGGTGCAGGGGCCCAAGCACTTGGGCCATCTTCTACGGCTTTTCCAGGCCACAGCAGAGAGCTGGATAGGAAGAGGAGCAGCTGGGACAAGAACCGGTGCTCATATGGGATGCCGGTGCTACAGGTGGAGGATTAACTCTCTGTGCCACGGCGCCAGCCCCTCTCTCTCTTATTTTTTACTAAGATTTATTTTCAATTGACTTCATGTACATATGACTAACACTATGTTAAGTAACGAGTTCAAGCATTGTATGAAAAAAACTGATTCTCAACAGTCAAGACAAGGGCTGTTCATGTCATTGCTTCTCAAAGTGTCAATTTCACTTCTACAGATTGCCTTTTAGGTGCTCTATTAGTTATCACAGATCAGGGGGAACATATGGTATTTGTCCCTTTGGGACTCGCTTACTTCACTAAGCATGATGGTTTCCAGATTGAGCCATTTTGTTGCAAATGACTAGATTTCATTTTTTACTGCTGTGTAGTATTCCATGGTGTACAAATCCCATAATTTCTTTACCCAGTCTTCAGTTGACAGGCATTTGGGTTGATTCCATGTCTTTGCTATTCTGAATTGAGCTGCAATAAACATTGGGGTGCAGATAACTCTTTCATATGCTGATTTCATTTCCCTTGGGTAAATTCCCAGGACTGGGATGGCTGAGTCATTTGGTAGGCCTATATTCAGATTTCTGAGGTATCTCCATACTGTCTTCCACAGTGGCTTTACCAGTTAACATTCCCACCAACAGTGGATTAGAGTGCCTTTCTCTCCACATCCACAATAGCATTTGTTGTTTGTTGATTTCTATATGAAAGCCATTCTAACTGGGGTGAGGTAAAACCTCACTGTGTTTTTTTTTTTTTAATTTTTTTTGCCAGGCAGAGTTAGACAGTGAGAGTGAGAGACAGAGAGAGAGTTATAGACAGTGAGAGAGAGACAGACAGAAAGGTCTTCCTTCCGTTGGTTCACTCCCCTAATGGCTGCTACGGCCGGTGCTGTGCCGATCCAAAGCCAGGAGCTGGGTACTTCCTCCTGGTCTCCCATGCAGGTGCAGGGACCCGAGCTCTTGGGCCATCCTCCGCTGCCCTCCTGGGCCATAGAAGAGAGCTGGACTGGAAGAGGAGCAACCAGAACTAGTACCGGTGCCCCAACTGGGACTAGAACCCTGGGTGCCGGCACCACAGGTGGAGGATTAGTCAAGTGAGTCATGGCACCGGCCCCTTACTGGTTTTGATTTGCGTTTCCCTGATGTCTAGTGATCCTGAGCATTTTTTCATATCTGTTGGCCATTTGGATTGCCAACAATGTGATGTATCACGTTGATTGATTTATGAATGTTGAACCATCCCTGCATACCAGGGATAAATCCCCCTTTGTCTGGGCGAATGATCTTTCTGATATGTTGTTGGATTTGATTTGCTATAATTTTGTTGAGAATTTTTTGTGTCTATATTCATCAGGGAAGTAATATCATCTATTTGTAAGATGAGTAAACTTTAGCAACTTTTTAACTTCCTGGAAAGAGTTTTTCAGTAGGGCAATCAAATGATGTCAATGAAATCAATTATATTGTCTTGAGTGGAAACAAAACCTTGGATATTGGTGGGCATTTGGTCCAGTGGCTTAAGTTGCCCCTTGGGACTGCTGCATCCCATATTGAGTGCCTGGTTAGAGTACTAGCTCCTTCACTTCTGATCCAGCTTTATTCTAATGCACTCAAGTTCTTGGCCCCTACCACTCATGTAGGAGACCCAGATGATGTTCCAGGCTTCTGGCTTTAGCCTGCGCTGTTGTGGGCATGTGAGGAGTAAACCAATGGATGGAAGATCTATTTCTTTCTGTGTCTCTGTCTTTTAAATAAATAAACAAACAAAACTTGGATAGTGACAATGGAGGTCACATGGTTACAAAAAGAGGGGCTACTATCCAACACAGTAGCCACTACCCACATGTGCATATTTTAAATTAATTAAAATTAAAATTAAAATTAATTTCCTTAGTCCTACTAGTCACATTTCAAGTGTTCAATATCCACACGTGACTAGTAGCTAATTTGTTTACTTTTTCTTTTTAAATTTTAAATTATTTTAAAAATTATACATGTTTATGGGGCACAGTGTGGCATTTCAATACATGGATAAAACATGTAATGATCAGACGTACATCGCTTCCTTGTATTTGGAGTACTCAAAATGACCTTGTCTAGCTGTCCTGAAACATTGTTGTTAATGATTGTTGTTAACTGCAATTATCCTATAAGCACAGGATATTTAGATAGAATATTTCTAACATCTCAGAAAGTCCTCTTGAACAGCACTGGAAGGCTAGTTTGATCCTCCTCTGGCCTTCCAGTTTTGTTGTGGGCTTCCAAGTTTGGAAGGTCCTCCTTTCTTGAGGTAAGTGTGAATCCTGACACCAGGTGGATCTCTCAGAGAATGGGTAGAGATTTTCTGAAACAACAACCAATTCTTGCCAGTGCTGTGCCATAACAGGTAAAGCTGCCTGCTGCAGTGCCAGCATCCTATATATAAGCACAGTTTGAGTCCTGGCTGCTCCACTTCCAATCCAGCTTTTGCTAATGGCCTGGGAAAGAAGTGGAAGATGCCACAAGTGCCCCTGCACCCATGTGGGAGACCTGGAGGAAGACCTGACTCCTGAGTTCACATTGACCCAGCTCTGGCCACTGTGGCCATCTGAGGAGTGAACCAGTGGATGGAAGATTTCTGTCTCTCTCTCCCCCTCTCTCTCTGTAACTCTGCCTTTCAAATAAATGAATAAATAAATCTTTAATTAAAAAAATCTATTCAACTCCTAAATTGCACCACCACACTGTGACAAAAAAATGAGACTCAGTATTCCATGTTCATGGCCACCTAGCTTTTGACCTGTTTTAGGAGTCAAGGTGCAAGGCAAAGCATGAAGTGGGGAGTAGGATTTAGTATTTTTGAGACACGCCCAAAACTTTCCAAATATTGCTTAACTTTTGATTTGTTCACCCTTTTTTTCCCACCATCAACTCCCTAGTCCTTCTGTCCTCATGAAGTATCAGAGGGACTGTCTTGATTAGGTCCAGTTACTTTCTGCCCCTTCAGAGTTAGCGTGGGTGATTAGAGCAATTCAGGGTAATGGATGTGTGAAGGCATACATCCCTCAGTAAGTCCGCTGAAGCTCTTAGCATACTGAGTTCAGTCAGTTGCACTGAAGATACCCATATGGTTAAAGGCATTTTGTAGGGGCTCCTATTTCCAGGGACCTTTCTCATTTTCAGCTTCCCTAACCCAAAGGCCTAAAAGCTCTGGCATAGTTTGTTTAACACTCTTCCTACCCCATCTTGACTTAATAGTTCTCCTTCACCAGCATTATTTGCATTTCAAAAGACATCTGCTTGTTACCCTATTCTGCCTTGTACCCCTCCCCATCCCCTCTGTTGGATGCCTAGTAAAACGAGAAATTTGAACTAATTGATTTTTTAGCTCCTTCCAAGCCCTAAAGTTGTCTGACTGCTGATTTTGAATGATGCTAATGTTTAAGCTCAAAGGAAAGCCTGACGGTTGGGCCTGGGAGTTTCCTTAGGCAAAAAATATCTCCTGGCAGTTAAAATATCCTCTTAACTCCATCATGGTTTGGGTTGTAAAAATTGTGATTATGAAAGCACCTGACACAATTCATAAAAGATGGAGAGCTTTTATGGCTATTACCACACTCAAAATAAACCATGGTTTTCAACAATGTGATTCTTTAGAAACCTTCAACATAGAGGTCATTCAGCACTACATTGAAAACTTATATATTTGCTCTAGATAATAAGAGTAGCTGCCATTCATTAAATAACTATTATATGCCAGGCATACCTACTTGACTCATTATAGGAATTATCTCATCTACCGCAATTCCAGCACCATCTCTATTCCACAAATGTCAAAAGGGTAATTTGCACTGATTCATACAGCTAATATTTTTTAGCCAAGATTAGATAAGATTTCATCAACTGCTTCGGTCCATCTGTTTTACACTCTGCCATTAATTTTTAAATTATGTTGCAAGGAATCCTAAATGTCCTCTCAAGATATTCAGGACTGTTGGAGGGATTGAGGCAAACTGGAGAAAGAGAAGAGATAAAGTTCACAAGGTCACCTCTACCTCTGTCCGTATTTTGTCTTGCTCACCCACCAAATTTAAGCCTGGCAGATATTTCTCTAGCTATTGTATGTACTGAGATTTCACATACTAATATCTCAGCTTACAAAAATTCAAAAAGCACTTTACTAGCGTCTGCTTTCTCCAGTGTCATTCTGACACCATTCCAACAATAGCCTTTGTCCATTTATAACTAACTGACATTTACATGATAGTTGATCCTGCAATTGAAGGATGATTAATAAAAAAATCACTGTACATCTTTAATGTTGTCTTAGTTACAGATTCTGAAATGTTCTGGTAGAAATTGATTATTCAGAGGCATGTAAGGCTGATTCATTAGAAAGGGAAAAAAGGTGTCTGGGCCACTGCTGCTTGCTTTCTCTCAAAAACTAAATTAGGTTTAGACAAGATGATCATTTGATGTGTGATGGCCCTTGGCTGAAGAAAATAAATTCACTTTCACTTCCTTCCAAAAGGATCATTTTCTCAATCAGAGGAAATGGGATTGACTTTCAAAGTGGGACTTGTTCTCTCTATTTCTCATTTATTAACCACCTAGAAGATTTATACCCTCATATTTTTTTCTGTTAGGTATAACTGCTTAGAAACCTGGAAAAAGATAACTTTCCATTTGTTTTTTACTGCCTCTAGTGTCATTTAAAAAAACAAGTGAGAGTATTCTCTAAAAGATTTCTTCTTTTGCTCATGGTATTCTTTGAAATTCTCCTTTGTATGTGTGTATATGTCTGTGTGCATGCATGCATACATACACATAGACCAAAACTGCTTCTGTGTAATAACGCCTCTGAGTATTTTAGACTAATACCTTGGAACAACTGAACATTGTAATGGGGTTCAGGATATGCTAACCTAAAACGTGTCATCTTGCTAAATCTAGTATTTTAAGACAAAGGATTTTGAGAGAACTACAGATGCAGGAAAGTTTCTTTGAGTTTTCCCTGCTTGTCTCCCCTGCAGCAGGTCATGAGACCCTCACATGAAGGTATCTTCGTTTTCCCCAGAGGAATGATCCTTTTCTTTGAAGAGGAATGGTTACAGAGAAGAATATGAACAAACAGGTCTTGCTATATCTCTCCCAGTTAGTTACTAATAGATCATACCCTTTTTGCCCTGTTAGATTTCCCCACAAGTAGCCACACTTTCTCAAAACTACTATGAAAAACATTACGGTTTATCACTGTTTCTTTGGGTGTTCATTTCCTTGTGAAAGCTCCTATGTCATGTAAAACTTATATTAAATACATTTGTATACTTTTTCTTCTTGATCTCTCCTTTTGGTATTGGAGCTTCAGCTGTGAACCTGAGATGGGTGAAGAAAAGATATTTTTTCCTTTGCATAATTGCAAGTTGCTCAGTGCAAGAGGAACCTGTCCTGGGGCGATCTCCTTGTTCAGTTCACTCACCAAACAGCAATCAACAATATTAATCAAATGTCTTTTTATGGGTAACTAGAGAAGGGAATCAGAGATGTTCAGACAGGGAATGAATGATTACTTGGTAAAGAAATTATAAAACAGAAATATCATGGACTATAAAATCAGAGCTCTGAGTCTAGCATCCCTTTCATCTTAGAATTGTGTGCCAGTGAATATAAGATTTGAATCCTATCCTCTAGAACTGTGTGATCCAGAGGAAATATGAGGCATTTAGGTTATGGTGATGGTTGCATATCACTTCTGGGAATGACTCTGGTCCTTATATGGAGATCTTTATCTAGAGTATAAAGTTGTCAAGGTTATGGTGATGGTTGCATATCTCTTCTGGGAATGACTCTGGTCCTTATATGGAGATCTTTATCTAGAGTATAAAGTTGTCAAAGAGGAATGGAGGGCTCTGTGAGATGCTTGGTCACAAAATGAACAAAAATATAGAGTTTGGGATAGACAAGGATATACTTTTATGTCCCTGAGTGAAGTGGCATATTTGTTCATGGAGAAATGGGTATTTTTGTTGTTTTGGCCATTTAATATGTTTTATTTATTTGAGAGTTGGGAGGGGGATGGAGGGAGAGAAAGGAGGGAGGGAAGGGAGAGAGAGACAGATAGAGAGACAGAGAGAGATGGGAAGGTGGGAGAATGACCAACCACAGTTTCATTCCATAAATGCCTGCAGTAGTTCCCAAGCCAAGTATAGGGAGCTGGGAACTTAATACAGGAATCTCACATGGGTGGCAGGAACACAACTACTTGAGTCAACATTCCTGCCTCACAGAGTTTGTCAGTACAGGAAGCTGGAATCAGGAGCTGGAGCCAGGAATTGAACCTAGGCACTCTGATGTGAGAGGTGGGCATCCTAACCACCAGGTTTAACAATAGGTCAAATGCCTGCCCCTGCTTTTTTGCCATTTTAATAAATTTTCAGGGGAAGAGGAAAGGAACATGGAGAGGGAGGAGGAAGAAGTTGCACGGGAGAAGGGCATCAACCCTCCAATACCTGGGAGAATTACAATAGATATTCCTTTAAGACAGCCAGGGCAGGTCTAATGAATCTTCTAGCATAGCACCCAGAAGAGAACGGCACCAGAGACCTGATAGATCATGTGCATGGGAAAAGATATCTTCTTCTGTGAATTATACTTTTGAATATGATATGTTTTCAGATATGTCAAATCTGTGTGCGACTATCATGCCTTCTCATATACAGGTATAGGAAGCACTCGACAACAAGCGGAGAGGAATCTTACTCCCACCCAAATATCCAAAGAAAGGCTAGACACTTGTCTCTTCAATAGGAGGCTTACTAAGTAATTGATAAAATATTAGTTATCAATGTTAATGAATGAGTAAACTTTAGTGAGGGATCTAGTGAGGAAAGCACACAAACTCTCTCCTTTCAATGTGGACTGCTCTTGCCATCTCATTTGATCCTCAAAACAATCTCATATGGAAGGGGAAACTAAGGTTTCTGTGGATAGAGTAACTATCTCAAGGTCATGCAGCTAGGTGGTAGTGTTACAATTGAATACTTTTATGTCTGATAGAAACCCGATCCTCTATGGTTTTTTCTCACCACTCCCCCAAATAGGAAGGTGTAAAGATATAGGAAAGATTGTGGTGATGGCCAAATTCATGGTGGACAGTTATGTTATAGAGGTGGGCATTTGGTGCAGTGATTCTGTTGCTGCCTTGGACCCCAACATCCCATATCAGAGTGTGTAGGTTGAAGTCCCAGCTCTACTTCAGATCCACCTCTCTGTTAATGAGCATCCTGGAAGACATCAGGTGATGGCTCAAGCAGTTGGCTTCATGCCACTCATATGGAATAGCTGGATGGAGTTCCTGGCTCCTGGCAATCGGCTGGACCACCCTTGGCTATTGTGGGCATTTGAGGAGTGACCCAGTGGATGAAACATTTAGAGATTTCTCTCCCTCCCTCCCTCTTTTTCAAACAAATAAATAAATATTAAAAAATTTACATTACAGGATTTCTTTCATTTTGCTATTAGAAGAATTTTTTAAAAATGATCTAAAAAAGCATTCACTCATTTAGCCTGGGGAAGGGAATACAGGTTTGTTCTTTGGTCTATGAGAAATATTAATTTATTTCAAAAATAAGATCAATAAACACAACATATAATGAATACCTGGCTTTTAGATATCTTTGCTTAACTCTAGATAGATAATCAATTCCTGCCCCCCTTACCACCCAGGGGGAAAAAAGCAAAATTAATCAAGAACCAATAACAACTTAGTACAGTTTCCATTTTCAGTACAAAACACTCAAATTGCCCACTTTTTAATTTAAGTACAGAGAACAGAACATTTTATTCATATGAACAAATGATATTAAATACTTAGCTCCTTATGAGGAATGAACAAGTATAAGATGTAGTAGGAGAAATATTTGAAGAACAAAGTTATCTAATAAACCCTGATTCTAACAAACTTTCAGCACACTGTACTCTATTTCCAGCTCTGCATTATTTATCTGGAGAAGCCTGGGCAAACTAAAGAGTTAGAAACTATAGAAAATCTATTGATTTTCTACTCTGAGGGCTTGATGTTGTAGATGCAGAAATCAAGTCCCACTCATAAAAAGTGGTTTGTGATCATCAAATAACGGAGAACTAGGACTGTCCTGTGCTTGACTCACTTCACTTCTTGGTGCTTCAGTTTCTTTTTCTTTTTCTTTTTTTAAGATTTTATTTATTTATTTGAGAGGTAGAGTTACAGACAGTGAGAGAGAGAGAGAGACAGAGAGAAAGGTCTTCTTTCCATTGGTTCACTCCCCAAATGGCCGCAATGGCCAGAGCCGCACTGATCCAAAGCCAGGAGCCAGGTGCTTCCTCCTGGTCTCCCGTGGGGTGCAGGGCCCAAGTACTTGGGCCATCCTCCACTGCACTCCCAAGCCACAGCAGAGAGCTGGACTGGAGAGGAGTAACCGGGACTAGAACCCGGCGCCCATTTGGGATGCCGGCACTGTGGGTGGAGGATTAACCTAGTGTACCATGGCGCCAGCCCCAGTGCTTCAGTTTAATATTCTGTAAAATGAAGGAATGTGAACAGAAAGCTATGTGATATCATGAAAGGAACACTTAACTTGGAATTTGATATCCCGAGTTTGAGCATCCCTCTCCAAAATCTATCCTTTGAGCTTAGGCAATTTGATTAGTCTCAGATTTTACAAACTTTAAATTTAAATTAACATTTTTGTGCAAGGTATATCACAATAGTATTGAAAGAAACCGGGAAAGTACTTAAAAAATTGAAGTACTTTGGAGAAGCAAAGGAATTATGATAATGGCAATGATGATAATGATGATGAAGCTTTTCTTGCTCTCAAATTCTAGATGGAAAAGAGAACTTGCATTCAGAAGTGTGACAGGTTATATTGTTAGAATAAGGGACAAATCATATAGATCTTTAAATGATGATATGTAAGTTTAGATGGCTTTTTAAAGTTAAGGGAGTCAATAGCCAGAATTGTCAAATAAAATATAGGATGCTCAGTTAAATTTGCATTTCAGATACACAAAAGATCATTTGTGAGTATAAATGTGTCCCAAATATTGCATGGGACATGATTATACTAATTATCTGTTTTTTATCTGAAATTCAAATTTAACTGGGAGTCCTCTATTTTTATTTGCTAAATCTAGTAACCCTAACAATTAGAGTTGATCTTAGTTTAGTTCATGCTACTATAACAAAATACTTTTGATTAGGTAATTTATAAACAGTAAGAATCTATTGCTTGGCCGGCGCCGCGGCTCACTAAGCTAATCCTCCGCCTTGCGGCGCCGGCACCCCGGGTTCTAGTCCCAGTTGCCCCTCTTCCAGGCCAGCTCTCTGCTGTGGCCAGGGAGTGCAGTGGAGGATGGCCCAAGTCCTTGGGCCCTGCACCCCATGGGAGACCAGGAGAAGTACCTGGCTCCTGCCATCAGATCAGCGCGGTGCGCCGGCCGCAGCGCGCTGGCCGCGGCGGCCATTGGAGGGTGAACCAACGGCAAAGGAAGACCTTCCTCTCTGTCTCTCTGTCTCACTGTCCACTCTGCCTGTCCAAAAAAAAATTATGAAGTATCTGTCAATTAGTTGAGAAACTATGGGTGCTTAAAGTAAGTTGTGTGTGAGGGGCGGGTGCTGTGGTGAAGCGGGTTATTTCCCTGGCCTGAAGCGCTGGCATCGCATATGGGTGCCAGTTGCTCATAGTTACAGAGGCTGTAGAAGTATAAGATCAAGGCACTAGAAGTTTCAGTGTCTAGTAGGGGCCTGTTCTCTGATCCCAGGATGGCACCTCTCACTGTGTCCTCACATGGCAAGAGGGGAAAACAGCTCCCCTGAACTTCTTTTATAATGGTGCTAATTGCAATCATGACAGCTTCACCCTCATGACTTAATCACCCCCTAAACACTCAACCTCTTAATACTATCACATTGGAGATTAATTGTCAAAATATGAATTTTTGGAAAGACTATAGCAGAGAATCTCTGTGAAGAATAGCAAGTGATGTATGAAAGCAATGGTTCAGGACAATTTACCCGTCACTTTTTTAGTTTTATGGAGGTTTGGGAGAAGCAGAAACAAGATCATCATAAATTTGGGCTCCTCTAAAAGCAGAGCCTGAGAAAAGATTTAAATGCAGTAATTTATACAGGATGTGAGGCCAGAGAACTTGGTGAGGAAGAGAGGAAAGTGAAAGCTACTGTAAGGATGCATTATGTATGCCATTGCTGTAGGCAGTGGGGCTGGATTCGGCTGGTTTCACTGAAAACCCTTTAATACACTTCTGAGGAGGCAGGTTAGAGCATTTATTTGCCAGTTCCCAACCCCTACTGATTAAGGGTGAAATGGATCAGAATATGCCACTCTAAAAACTGCCACTTTGCCATAAGGATTTTTTTAAGCTAAGAGAATTAAAGAACAGCAGATATGGCAAGAAGTCTCTCTGGCCTTCCTCTTTTTGCATAAAGTCAGAGCATAAATTCCCCTTTCTTACAGTTTTTCCCTTCCCCTCTCTCATACCAGAAAGGTCAAAAAAGACTCTCAATCACAAGACTCTCAATCACCAAGACAACTCTAGACTCTTAGCCCCGAAACAACCAGGATATGAGAGGAATCTGCACAATAAACCTTACTAAAAACTCTTATTTTCCATAGTTTTCCTGAACATATTTACCTTCCCACAATTTACCAAGGCTAGTGACTCAAAAGTCCTTTCTCTCTATCTTGTCACTGCTCAGCAAAATTTTTTTTCAGCTTGCCACCCTTTATTTGTCAAAAATACTCCACACACTTGTTTTGTTGCTCAGTTCTTTGAAAGGATGTTTTCAGACTTAGCAGCCAGAGAACGGAATCATGACTCACCCATCCTGTGGATGGCGCCACAGATCGCGTTGGTCTTAAACTGTCCATCAAACCTGCCCATGACCTTATTGACCTCGGCCACGTCCATCTGGATGGACGCGTGGTCCTTGGCCACAATGATGTGGTTGCTGGTGGAGCATTTCAGAGTCACGAGCAGGACTACTAATTCACCAGCATTGTCTGCATGTCCAGGCCAAGCCTGCTACCTCCAGGAGCGCAAGGGAGAAAGCTGCTCAGCAAAATGTATTGTCCTTCGGTAAAATAGCCTACAAGCCTATAGGTCTGTCTTTTTTGTCTGTTTTTTTTTTTTTTTTTCTCTTGCTTTTCTAGGAGATCCCCGTGCCATATAAAAATATTAACATCAAATAAAATTTATGTATTTTTCTCCTATTAATCTGTCTTTTGTCATTTTAATTTGTAGTGTTGTGGGTGCAGAATATAAGAAGGTAAAGGGAAAAGTTTTGACCTCCCCTTCAGGCTAGTTAATATCTCCACATATCTGGGCTACATATTCCTCTGAGATGCGCGATTTCCAAATGCTTCAGAGAAAGCTCAGAGGCAGAAAACTTTGGAGCAGCTCAGAACTGACAGGGGATGCTGTTGGCATAGTCTAATCCTACAGTGTCCAGCATAGCCGTGGCTGAAATAAGACGAAGGTAGATGAGATAAGATAGGAGGCACCCAAAACATCTGCAGTGACTACAGTGAGGTCGCTGATGCACTGCAGAAATGACAGTCTTAGACTTTGTTATTCATTTGCCCGAAACACTTAATGAGTATCTACAATATGATAAGCACATTCTAAACACTGGAAATCCAAAAGAAGAATGATATAGTTCCTGCTTTGAAAGAACTTTCGGTCTAGTATAGAGGAAAAGTAATTAGAATGTGGTGCACTAAGTATTATTGCAGAGGTGCATTTAGAATATAACCAAAATAAAAGGAAGTACCCAGAAAAAGAGAGCAAAAAACAGGAGTAAACAGATTTTAATGAGTAATCAAATTAGGTAAATAAATAATTTCTCCTGTCTTTTACTTCTGGCACCCAAAAATGTGAATCCAAGAGTTTGAATGAAGGTGAATGAGGAGTGATAGAGTCAAGAGAACTGAGTTACTGGGAAACTGAGCTTGTTCTCTGGAGAAAGATAATGAATTCTTCTAGAGCATATTAAGATGGAAGTGGTTAGGACCTACACAGATGACTAGGAGGTCCTTGAAGATAAAGGGATGATGCCTAGTTTAAAGGTCAGGGCTAGAAACAACCTGAGAATTCAGTAGGATTGGAGGAGAACAGAAACCATGACAGGGCAAGTTCAATAAATAAAACTTTGCTGAGAGAACTAAGTGAGTGCTAAGGATTTCACCTCAGATCATACCTATGACTAAGGATCAAAAGGAAAAAAAGATGATGGAAGAACTAAGATAGAAGAGTAAGATGTATGTGAGATGCCAAGGAAGGAGTTTCAAGAAGACTGGTTGGTAAAGGATTCAAGGAAGGTTAGCTGGCTTTTAAGTAAACACGAAACCAATTTGATTACATTAAACCCATAGATCATAGCTTAGTGATAATGTATGGATATTTAGATAAAATTCAATTATTAGTCATTGGCAATCAAAATGAAGTTAAATGAAGACAAATATAGCAAAAATACATGACTGCTATTTTTAGCAAAAGCCACAGCTTAACAGAATTTAGGTAGGTCTTGCTAGCCTCAGTGACATTTTTTTTTCTGGACGTGGGATGGCATGTTCTTTGAGCCTCTCATGCATCACCCAGGTTCCTCTTCAATGAAGTACCTCTTGCCCCAGTTGTTGAGAGTGCTGTCAGCACAGATGGTTTTCAATTGCCCCCTCATTGACTGCCTTAGCTCCCTGAGGTCATGCTCTTGTTCCCAGTGACTAATAAAGATGGCAGTATAAAAGGCCTGGTTCTCTTAGTCTAGCTGGGACCTCCTCAGGAGGTAGGACATTACTGTCACTGCCTATCTCACAACCTCACTTCTAATGCCCAGTTCTGCCTCTCTCCTCTCTCTTTCACAATTCACTCCTTAAGAAATCTCCTGAAAATTAAACTCCATCTCATCATCAGCTTCCTAGAAAAGTACCCTCTGACATTATGCAATCTACCTTTATCATGGAATGTCTGTAAGTAACACAGTCCCATCTCAACTGGTTTAAACAATCATTGTAGTCTCATACTACCTGAAATCCTGAGCTGGGGTTGCTTTAAATTAGTTAATGTGGTGATTCACCCAAAGCATCAAATTCCCAAGGGTTTTCTCTTTCTGCTATGTTATCCTCAACGTGGTGGCTTTGTGACTCACCCTAGCATTCCTTGAGTCCCAAGATAGCATTGCATGCAAGCACAAGAATAGAATATTTTCATCTGAATCTTTTTCAAGAGCAAGACACCCTTTCTTAGAAACCATCTGGCTAACCTCTCCTTCGTCACTGACCAGAATTGGGGTTCACACCTCCCTCCATACCAATCACTGGTAAGGGAATGAGATTGTAGGTATTTGCAGAGACCAGTCAGAATTTACTCTTAGGTCTGTGGGGGATGTATATACCCCTGAAAATTATCAGAGTAATTATATTGCCACAACCCTAGAATGTGTCTGTTCAGCATTTTCCTTCTAAGTAACTCATTTCACATAATTTAAAATCTAGGTTAGGTAGCTGGAGGGAACTGTTATTTTTATATAAAGCACCTGGATGGGCCTTCTGTGAATCTTCTTGAAGGACAAAGAAATGACTTTTTTTTTTTGCCAGAATGTGAGTTATGTTTTATTTTCTGGCCATCAATGAGCTTACTATACATTGGGTATATGTGCATTTTCACCAGAGCTTGAGTTTAGTGGAAAGCAGCAGCACCTTGCATCCTGCACTGATTTCAATGAATTTGGAAGAAAGAGTTAAGAAGCACAATTTCAAGTAAGCCAGTCACAAAGGGACAGACACTGTATGATTCTACTAATATGAGGTACTGAAGAGTGTAATTCATAAGAGAAGAAAGTAAAGTGATGGTTGCCAGGCACTGGAGATTAAGAGAGAAAAAGCAAATTATTGCTTATTATGTACAGTTTCAGTTTTGTAAGATTTTTAAGAGCTCTGGATATGGATGGTGGTGATAATTTCACAATAATGTGATTGTATTTTATGCCATTGAACTGTATAAAATGGCTAAAATGGTACATTTTATGTCATGTATACTTTACCACAATTTTACAAAAGAAGAATATTTTCAGAGAGCATTTGTGGGAAGAAGATCCAACAGCTGGGGTCTCAATTTTTTTTTTTTTTTTTTTTTTTTGTGCCGGCCTGCAGCACAATGAACTGGGTTTCCTGAAACAGAGAGTGGGAATGCGGGGACAAGGACGCAAAGAATGGAGCCAAGACAAATCCTGATCAAGGCTCGTTTATTCAACAAGTCCAGTAGTATTTAAACATGACCAGTTGTACACAAGAAGGCACACAGAGGATTTACATATCTAAAAGACTTTTGGGGTTACAAAGAGTTCCCGATAAAGTGCTTCCACTTAACAGATCACAAAATGTTATCAATCATAGATTACAAGGGCATAATAAAACACCTAGGTAATAAATGCTGGTTTCAGGTGTGGCTGATTATCTACATCATCTTTTGTGAGAAGTCTAGCAGTGAGATACGGTTCTTCCTGCCTCTTCCTGGAATCTCCTTAGCCTAATTGTCTGTGCTGGGATGTCTCCATCCATATGTTTAAGTGTAAACAAAAGGGGCGACTGCCTGCGGCTGCCCACATTTTTTTTGCTAGAAAAGTTTTAATCATACACTGGAAATGTTTAGGCTTATAAACACCTACTTCAAGCATGTTTTATTATATTATATTCGTAAAATGGTTTTGATTACTTTACATGATTGTGCCTCTTAGCTTACTGCATAGCAAAATTAATTCTAAAGGCAAATTTTAAATAAAATGGTTAGTTACTCCTAAAGTTTTATTATTTGAATAACACAGACTCCACCATCCTATTCCAGAAGAAACATAGCTACCTTTCATATATATATATATATATAATTTGTGTCCACATATGTGTAATTTTTTAAATTAGGAGAATAAAAATATTGTTGGGTAAAAAATCCAAAATTGAATGAACATATTAGTACATTTTATTTTATGTTGAAGATTTATTTATTTTATGTTTTTTTTTCCATTATTTAATAAATGTGAATTTACAAAGTGCAACTTTTGTATTGTTGTGGCTTCCCCCCACCCAACCTCCCTCCCTACTGAGGCCCTCCCCTCTCCCACTCCCTCTCCCATCCGGCCCTTCATTGAGTTTCCTTTTCAATTACCTTCATATACTGAAGATCAACTTAGTATACACTAAGCAAGGATTTCAACAGGCTGCCGCACAAGGTATAGGGTATTGTTCGACTAGTAGTGTTGTCTTTAAGTTTCATAGTAGAACACATTAAGGACAGAGATTCTACATGGGGAGTAAGTGCACAGTGACTCCCATTGTTGATTTAACAATTGTCACTTTTATTTATGGCGTTAGCAATCACCGAGGCTCTTGCCATGAGCTGTCTAGGTTATGGAAGCCCCTTGAGTTCACCGACTCTGACCTTGTTTAGTCAAGGCCGTATCACAGTGGAGATTCCTTCCTCCCTTCGGAGGAAAGCGCCTCCCTCCTTGATGGCCTGTTGCTTCCGCTGGGGTCTTGTTCACCAGGATCTTTCATTTAGATTGTTTTTGCCACCGTGTCATGGCTTTCCATGCCTGTGAGATGCTCATGGGCCTTTTAGCCAGATCCGAATGCAATGCCCCAAAGGTTGACTCTGAGGCCGGAGTACTGTTTTGGGCGTTTGCCATTCTATGAGTCTGCTGTGTGTCCTGCTTCCCCCGCAGGATCATTCTCTCCCTTTTAATTCCATCCTTCATTATTTGCTTACACTGGTCTTGTTTGTAAAATCTCTTCGACACTTACCCTATCTTTTTTGATAGGTTGTGTACTTATACTTATCACTTTACCAAGTGCGCTGACATTGGTACATGTCTCCTTGATAAGATTGAGTTGAAAGAAGATTTATTTATTTTATTTGAAAAGCAGGGTTAGAGAGAGAGAGAGAAAGAGAGAGAGAGAATGAATATTTCATCTGCTGGTTCACTGGTTCACTCCCCAAATGGCCACAATGGCCACAATGGCCACAATGGCCAGAGCTAGGCCAGACTGAAGACAGGAGCCAGGAGCTTCTTCTGGGTCTCCCATGTGCGTGGCAGGTGCCCAAGCACTTTGGCCATCTTTCTCTGCTTTCCCAGGTGCATCAGCAGGGAGCTGGATTGGAAGTGGAGCATATGGGAATTGAATTGATGCCCACATGGGATGCCAGTGCAGTAGGCGGCAGCTTTACCTACTATGCCACAGCGCTGGCTCCATATCAATGTATTTTAATAGCTTGACTAAGAGTTTCATAAATCTAATCCCTAACCAAAACATGCCATTATAAATAAATTCCAATTTATCTCATGTTTGGAAAAGAATACTCCACTGAAATATTTTTATCTACTTGGTGCCCAAACTGTATGCCCATGTATTAATGTAGAACAAAATTTTGCACTAGGGAGAGGCTGTATTAGATAATTTCTAAGGGCTCTTTCAACTCCATGATTCTGTGATATGCTGAATCTTTGAAAATGATTCTCATTAACACTGAACAGAAAGAGAAATGCATCTTAAATAAATTTAAACATCACTGTGGTTCATACTAATAAATCAATATTTCCTATTAATTCAAGGTTACTATTGTGTGGCCAATTACCTCTACTAAAGTGATTTCTCTTATTTCCATTATTTCAATTAAAATTATAAAATTGAATAGTATGACAGGTGCTGCTAAGTGAGTATTTTGGGAATTCAAGAATTAAATAAATGGTTGGAGACTGTCTTGGGCAATTTCTATAGCAATAAAGAGAAGCACATTTAGATTACTTAAAATGTGATCAGTGTAGCAGTTTCTGCTTGTACTTATCTATGTCCTTTTGGTGTTCTTGCTAATAGTGTCTTACTTCAAACATATAGGATTCTCTGCTTGAGGGTTTTCTCTGGCCACAGGAGCACGTCTAGCCTGTGCAAGGGGCAGTCTGGAAGTGCCAATGAGTTAACATTCAAGGGAGCAGTCCTCCAATGATGATGATTGGAAATAGAGAATAAATATTTTAGCTCCTTTCTCCTTGAGTGTATACTCTGAGTTGTGCTTTACCCTGTTTCCCAGGGGTCTCCAGTATGATTAGGCTTAGTTGCCTACAGTAGAAATATGCTCATTAATACACTTGTGTTGGTTTCTCTCTCTTTGTCTCAATTCTCCACTCCCTTACCAGTGCTTCCTGAAATTGTCTCCCAAACTACTTGCACCCAAATCCTTTTCCTAAGGCATTTTTCTGAGGGAACTCAAATTAGGATATCTGTATAGCAGAAAGGTTCTTATAGGAATCCAAGAACTAGCTAGAATAAGATTCATGGCAAATGGGTTAGGCATTGGGATCTCATGAGTATTTACCATGAGGTTCCACCATTGTATAAAGCATTTTAGTTTTCTCTGTGAGTCCTTTTTCCCTCCAAAGTACAGTCATTCCTCACTCTATATTCTGTAATTCTTTTCTCAAGTTTGGAGCTCTTACTAATTCATAAATTTGAATTACTCATAATTTTGACTCACTCATGGCCTATCATGACCCTCCCACTTCTCTTCATGAATTTTCTGTTTCACTGCACTAAGCTTCACTGTTAATCATAGAAGCCTAATTTCATTTTTAAATTCAAATGGTGGAGAGTGAAAATTTAATATAATCAATCTTTGAGCAGAGTTAATTACAATAGATTAGTGATGCATAGTTAGCCATCATCTAATCCAGAACACAAATGAGATGAGAGATGCACCATTAATAATTAAACTAGGACAACAGGTATAAAACAGGATTGTTATGGGTGAGTGGGATGTATGGTCACCTGGGCATGTGGCACTAATCAATTTATACTGGCTTCCCTAAGACTGGTTGCTCATTGATTATGAGATTAGCCATGACCTTCATGTGTGTGCATGGCTTCAGGGGGAGGGGTTGGTGACTGGCATATGACTTTCGATTAAATTGACCAATGATTTTTCAAAGGACATGTAAACATGGTTGTTGTGAAGTTATTAGACATTTATATTATTGGACTGTGAGGGCCCTTAGGGATCACTAGTGATCCTTAGTCAAATTTTGGGAACTAGTAATATAGTTCACTTTCTGATGTATTGTTGGAATCCATTCTAAAGCTGAAGATAACTTGGTCATGAATTCAGCTATGGCTTATTTTGTAAAGATGCAAACCCTTTGGTAAAATGCTATTTTCCAACAGACTGTTTGAAATCAGCATTGATGAAGCTGGAGCATGAAAATCCTATTGTATCAGTATTGTGACTGTCTAAAACAAATAATCTGGAGAGCCATAAATGTCTGAGATTGACATTATTTGTTGAGGTGTAATTGAAATTAAAACATTCAAAAGTGTATTCATGTCTGTCTTATATACAGAGAATAAATGGAAAGTGAAGTCCTTGAAATAACTAAGGGAGCAAGTGGCTTGTTTTTGTGTTTCACATTTCTGAAAATTAAAAGGACATTTTTCAATCACTCTTCTTTATCAACGTATTATAAAAGATTTATCTTTACAGATCCATCTTACAAATATGATTTTAACAGTTATTTCAGTAATATTTCAGAGGAGGTCTATTTATTTCTATGAAGTTTCAGATATACAAGCTAACTAAATTTTTTTCTACTACAAGATAAGAAAAAATAAGCTTTTGGTAACTCATTGGGTATGTAGAGAAGTGACTGAATGAGGTAATAGGCAGGAGTCCTCGGCTCAAGTGTCACCTCAGCTATCACTATCTATCAATTTGTCCATCTAAGAAATGAGCACTTTTGGTCAGACTTTCCAACTGAGCTCTGCTGGACCAAGGAGTTCTGTGTATCCCTCAAGAGTCACTTGGGGCAAGGAAAAAAAGGAGGAAGGGGGAAAGGTTCCCCTTCACATCTCAAGTAGTCAAAAATCTCAGGTTTCCAACATGTTTCAATCAGATAATGGATCTGATGTTCTCCATGCCCATGGCTTCAGTAAACTATAAGCAGATAATTTATACATTTATATCTCCAGATCACATACCTCCTATGAGATCCTATGAGACCTCCAATCTTTTAGTGGGTCACCATTTTCTTTAGGACAAAGACCAAACTCCTTTAGAGGACCCATCATGCCCTTCATATCTAGCTCCATATCATTTCACATAGTCTCTTTTATACTTTGGTTACCTAGTTATTTCTTTCAGGTCCTCACATAAGCTGTGGTCTCTTCTGCTTTAGGACCTTTGGGTGTGTTGTTATCTTTATTTGAAATGATCTTTCTGCCACATCCCATTCTCCAAACACCTTACTTGGTTAATTCCTACTCATATTTTTATATGTTTGTCCACAAATTGGTACTTGAGGGAAACTGTGCAATTCTCATTTTGGGTTTAATTCCTTTGTTTTTGTGCTTTTATAACCACATTATTTTCCTTCACCATTCTCAATTCACTCATTTGTGTGACTATTTCAATTAAGATTTGAATTTTCCTGTAGTTCCAAGCTTTGTGAGAATGAGGCTATAACAGATTGTGTTTTCCAAAGATGGTTGAAATAATATACTATTTTCTGTCATGATTTTTTTCTTTTTCTTTATAAATATTTTTTCTTAATGTGATCCCAATTTTATTTTTTTAAAGATTAATTTATTTATTTGAATAGCAGAGTTACAGATAGGCAGAGGCAGAGGCAGAGAGAGGAAGAGAGAGAGGTCTTCCAACTGCTGGTTTACTCTCCAAATGGCCGCAATGGCAAGAGCTGGGCTGATCTGAAGCCAGGAGACAGGAGCCTCTTCTGGGTCTCCCATGCAGGTGCAGGGGCCCACGGACTTGGGCTATCTTCTACTGCCTTCCTTCTACTGCCTTCCTAGGCCATAGCAGAGAGCTGGGTCAGAAGTGGAGCAGCCAGGACTTGAACCAGCACCCATATGAGATGCCCGCACTGTAGGTGGTAGCTTTACATGCTATGCCACAGCGCCGGCCCCTCTCATGATTTTCTACAATGTGGCCTTGTGTCTCCCTCCACCAAGAGGTGCAGTTTGTTTCCTCTCCCTCTGAATTATGGCAGATTTATGACTGCTTTGCCTAATAAAGTATGTCAGAAGTGGTGCTATGTGATTTGGGAGGTTAAGTCTTAAGAATCAATTCAACTTCCTTCATTTTAACTAGAACACTTTGAACACTGAAGCACCATGTAAGCTCAACCACCCGAGGGCTCTTATTCTGTGAAGATGCCAAGCCACATGGAAGGGCCATAGATAGGCGCATTAGTTGAAAATTCTAGTCTTCGTATCATCCCCACTAAAATGCCAGCCATCTGAGTAAACTATTAGCCTTTGATCTCAAACCACTGATTTGCCTCCAGTCTGTGAATCTTCTTAGTCAACGTTCCAGAGATTATAAAACAAAGATAACCCATTCCTATTGTCCCCCATCAAAATTCCTGACCAAAAGAAGCAATAAGCACAATAAAATAGTGGCTATAAGCTGCCGAATGTTGAGAGATTTGTTACTTAGCAAGAGAAAATGGAATAGCAGTTCATATCTGCATTCCATAAATTTTACGTATTTATTTTCTTTTTTAAACTTTTATTTAATAAATATAAATTTTGAAAGTACAACATTTGGATTATAGCGGTTTTTACCCCATAAATACCCTCCCACCAGCAAACCATCCCATCTCCTACTCCTCTCCTATCCCATTCTTCATCAAGATTCATTTTTAATTATCTTTACATACAGAAGGTCAACTTGGTAAATACTAAGTAAAGATTTCAACAGATTGCATCCACACAGACACACGAAGTATAAAGTACTGTTTGAATACTAGTTTTACGGTTAATTCTCATAGTACAACACATTAAGGACAGAGATCCTACATGGGGAGTAAGTGCACAGTGACTCCCATTGTTGATTTTTTTTGACAGGCAGAGTTAGACAGGGAGAGAGAGAGAGACAGAGAGAAAGGTCTTCCTTTACCTTTGGTTCACCGCCCCCCCCCCAAGTGGCCGCTATGGCTGGTGCATTGCGACCTGTGCGCTGCGCTGATCTGAAGCCAGGAGCCAGGTGCTTCTACTGGTCTCCCATGTGGGTGCAGGGCCCAAGGACTTGGGCCATCCTCCACTGCCTTCCCGGGCCACAGCAGAGAGCTGGCCTGGAAGAGGAGCAACCGGGACAGAATCCGGTGCCCCGACCAGGACTAGAACCCCGGGTGCTGGCACAGCAGGCAGAGGATTAGCCTATTGAGCAGTGGCACCGGTCCCCATTGTTGATTTAACAATTGACACTCTTTTATTTATGACATCAGTAATTGCCCGAGGCTCTTGTCATGAGCTGCCAAGGCTATGGAAGCCTCTTGAGTTCACAATCTCTGATCTTATTTAGACAAGGCCATGATCAAAGTGGAATTTCTCTCCTCCCTTCAGAAAAAGGTACCTCCTTATTTACATGATAGACAGAGAGACAGAGCAGAGCTGGGACTTGAACCCAGATACTTTGATACAGGATGCGGATGTCCCAAGTGGCAGCTTAACTGCTAGGCCAAATGCCTGCTCCCAGATAATCCTTTAAGCTGTTAGAAGGTGACACAGTTATGGAATTATTGGTAACCTTCGTAGTATATTATTGTTTTCTTAAAAAGTAAAATCTTTCAGTTCTTTCTATTCTAATTAAATGATGAGTGATACCTTGTGGGAGGGACATGAAGCCAACGGAAGCTTGGAGCACATAAAAAGACAATTCAACAGTGGTTTATTTCCCAAAACGCCCAGTTGGTAGAAAAAAGGGAGAAACTTAAGATATAATAGCCCTCTGTGACGTTTAGAGACTAGCTTAACACTAAACAAAAATTCTGGTGAAAATCTTCAGCTAAGTAGGTAGCTCCTGTCTACCTGCAAGACAGTTTTGGTACTTCTAGGTGCCTTGTAATATATTTATGCAGCTACCATACATAGAGAAACTAAGAAAGACTAATCCATTACCCACAAAATTAAGGATTGTTCTAGAAACTGAACTTTAGTTTCTTCTTTTTTTACTCCAGGTCTTTTCTTTTTAGATTTTACCACCCTTTCTTAGGTGAGACATGAGAATAATACACTAGTCTTGTAATTTAGTGGCCCCAGTCAGCATTTATGACACACACATGCATGCATGCATGCACACACGTATACACACACACACATTTCCCTCTCTTCATTTGTGAAGATATTCTCAATACACCAATTCATAAATGCACAGATACCACTAAGGGAAATGACAGTAGAATTTGCGAAATATGTAAGGAAGATTAATATCGAGTTCATTTCCATAGTTTGTGTTCATATAGTTTATCATGACAGTTCTTTGCCTGTTTGCCTTGAAATCTATTTCCTTCCCTTTTCTTCGTTTCTCTGTAGAATAAGGAACTGCATATTCCAGACTCCTTGGACAACTGGCTTCCAAAATGCTGAGCTGATTGGATAAGCCAAGGGCAGCAGCTGAATGATAGAAGAAGGGGAGAAACAAAAGATGATCTCTCTCTCTCTCTCTTTCAGTGAGTGTCTGTGGCAATAAATGTTTTCTCCCCTACAGCTCTTGTTCCTTTTAGACAATCTCTACCTCTTTGATCTCAGTTTAACCTTGGTCAGACAGGCCCTGGTTAGTTTCCTCTGGGCTTCTCTGATTCCTGGTCTTTGGTTAAACCATCTCCTCTGTTCTTCGTCAAGTCCTAGGGTTGGTAGTGATATTTTACTGTTACTAATTTCTGGGTTATTTCACCATTTCCTGTTCCTGAGATCTTTGATCACTTCTGTGAAACAACTTCCTATAATAAAATCCTCCTATTGGAAATACAGAGCATAGTTTTCCTTTTCATACAGGACTATGATACAACTCATAATATAGGAGTAAGCCCAAGAAACAGATCCTGAAAATGACACTCTGAGGTTAAACACAATCAGATTCTCCCTGTGGGTAAAAAATGGGATATCAGTAAGCCATGATCCTAGTAATTCATGACATCATCCAACACTTGAGTGAAGGAAAATCTTTCATCAGTGGGAGTGATATAATTAAGTCATATATATGATGATATAAATTAATATAGACATAAGGAGATAGAGCATGTTAAATATTTTAAAGGAACCTTTAGCCTGGGCTGCGTTAAAGCTATTCATGACTTCTTGTTTTCTTCTCCTTAACATTTACAGCCAAATGATTGATATAATAGATAATGGCATTAGGAGGGAAAAATTATTGTTTTCTTAAGAACATCTAAGGGTTTATTTCTATTTCCAATCTAAGAAAAGGCCAGGCCACTATATCATAGGCATGTGCTGCAGAAGTACATAGTAGAAAAAAACATGTACTATAGAATCATGAAAGTCTTTGTTTCAAGTTTTGGATCATACAGTATTGAAAAAATCTCTTTTGTCAGGGACCACACAGCATGTAGCCTCTTAGTGGAAAACTACTGAGGCAGGGCTAGAGAGCCCAGGCCGGAGAGTACTGATAATGCAACCTTGTGTGACCTTGTGCCTTAAGACCTTGTAACCTTTCCCCTACTTGCACTAGCATTGCAGCTACAAGATAAGCTCCCCCTTCTTACCCCGCCTGACGTCCCGCCCTCCTAAACGCCCCTCCTTCCCCTGCCCGACACCCTGCCTTTATGATATATAAGTGTGTGGTTGAAAAATAAAATTTGCAGCTTGATCAGGACCCTTGTCATGCTGCCATCTTTGTGTCTCCTGTCCCTTCATTTCTCCTTCTAGGTGCTCGGCCCTAGTTGACGTCCCGCGGGACAGGACACTCTTTAACCAGCACATTTTTTAAGGATAGCAATTGTAGGTTGAAAGATTTTCAATTTTATCTCTGTGGAAACACCTACTTTAAAGAATTATATTCATGTGGTCCTAGAAGGTAAGATGGTAAAAAAATGGCCCAAATAACAAGAAAATTATTTCAGTGGATGTAATAGTTTGAAATGAAACAGTTAAATATTTAGACATCCCTAAAATAGGTTTTCTTAAGCATCTGGAAAAATGACATCCTTTCAACCAGGAATGGGGCATTTCTACTCATCATTGGGCCTTAGAAACCATCAATTCTGAGTCATGACAAATGACTTCACTTTTACTAAAAAATTACTCAAACAACTTGGAGCCCAGGAGATTATTTTTCAAGCTCTTAAATTTATTTGGTTATCTTCCTTATTTAAAAAATCAATATCCATATGGATCTTTAAATTTCCTTCTGTAACAGGTAATACCAGCAAGTATCCCATGAAATTGGAATGCTTGTAAGGCACTCTATTACAAAGTAGATTTTCTTACTACTGTTGTCACAATTTTTGTCAAACTGTGACTGCCTTCTTGTGATTGTAATTTTAATTTTTGTTTAGCTGTAACTGTCTCTAGTTTCCTTAATCTTCCTTTTGACAATCACATATTCACAGGTGTGCTGGGTTGGAGGAATCACAGAAAAAGCCATAGAGATAGTTTTTAGATTATTCTTTAATTTAATAGAGTTTGAGCATGCACTGTATAATTTTATTTTATTGTACTATTTATTTTATTGTACTATTAAATATTTATGTGTATGTAGGATTTTTTTCATGCCTGGAATAACAACAGTAGTAGGAACTCCCTATTAATCTACCATCTTCAAAGTTAATGAGAAGGGAAAAAGAAAGAGAAATGCCTCTAGGTTTTTTGAAAAGGTGAAGAAACATTTAAACTCAAAACTCTAATGATCAGATTTACAAACACAGGGAAGACTAATAAGATCCAGTGTTGCCTAGGGTGAGAAGAAATCGACAACTGTTCTTCTAGATGGAAGTTTGATATGGAAAACCAATTTTTTAGTATTTTATCTTAAGGAAATAAGCATATAGAGACAATAGACTCATCAACACATTAAATAATAGGAGGAGAATGGAAACAAAGTCAATATGCATCAGTAAGGCACCACTTTTGTAAAATATGGTAGCTTCTGTCTCAGTTTGTATTCTCCAGATTTATGGTGATCAAAATGGCATCCATTAGCCACATGAAACTATTGAACAGTTGAAATATGGCTATATAACCAATTTCATCCCTACATCACCTTACACATGCGTTTGTCACCCATGACATTTTTTTGATATCTGGAATGCACCTGGTGATAGGATCATAGTCAATATTCATCTGTATGCATTGGTATGGTCAAAAGGCCAGCATCTGTTCTGGTTAGCCAATGTTTGTGTCTGTCGTGCTAGTCAGTAACTTAATGAAGAGAACTATTAAGACATTAAAGTGCATGGCTAAATTGGTTCTGGGTTAACTGAAGGATGAAAGAGATGTCTGAATCAGAGGACCTAGGTCTAAATAATATAAGCAAACATCTTAATAGATCGCAGAACTAAATATAGACATTTTAAATAAAGGTAAAGTCAGTAACAGTGCCTGTCCCAACCATATTGGGACCTCAGGCAAAAGGAAAATTCAGTAAAGGTCATCCTTTTTTTTGTTAAAAATGTTTATATTTTATTGACAGATTTTTAAGTTATGCATTAGAATTTTATTTATATTGATTAATGCAATTTTGGTAGTACCCTAGGTATGTAACTCATCTCACTCACTCCCTTCTCCTTCATGAAGTGTCTCATGAAGCAATCTTAATCTAATAATTTGTTGTGCACATAAATGCATCGTTTGCATGTTCCTTTTGAGGTTTAGCTGCCAAAGTGGTATATACAAAAACCTTGTTGTAAGTCCTTCATTTCATTAACAGCAATCTAGTACTGTGTTTAACTGAATAATAGGAAGAAGAAAAGACAAATACTTTAAATCAGTGAGAAGTCTCCACAGGCATCTGACCAATGTCTTATACATTCTGTTGTGATGCTGAGACACAGGACTTCCAGATCTATTTGTGAACTGTTGACAGAGCAGTAAATAATTTAACTGTGTTGAATATGTGCTAACATTTATATACATGTTGATACAGAGAAAACAAAAGACACTAAGGAATATAATTTTTTGTATAGACACAAAAGTAATTATTATAAAGAAAACTCATAGGTTAGGAATTACAGGGAAATAACGTTCAGACAAAGTCTTTGGCAGAAATGCAACATTTATTCTTAGTTCCATAGGTTCTTGCATTAAGACTGATAGACATGTGCAGAATCAACTGCAATGCCATTTGATATTGTTACTGTTTTGTGTGCTCCTAGATATTTAGGTTCCCTGAATGTGAAGTAGGTTAAGAGGATGAGCAACCTCACTCTCATTCACTCCACAAATAACTTCTTTCATAAAACTGTGTCCTTAAATAGTTCACACAATGAGTAGTAAAAAGAGGTAGAGATGAAAAGTTGCCTCTTTGTATTGATTTTCTCCTGAAAGCTTTGTGCTAAATTTTGTATGTGGTCAAATATGTATTATTATCCTGATATATTTATGCCATTGCAGTTTTCATTCTTTCTCCTAACTTTACAGAAATAGAAATTTTCAAGTTACATTTCTGGTATAGATCCCAGACCTTATAAAGAATCCTTGGGCTAAAAACTAGTGATTTATAGTTTTGTTTACAAATAAAATTCAAATAGAGCCGATTAGTCATCAATGAAGGAGTTTAGAATTAAAGTTTCAATAATTTTCTTAAATGATACTATATAGTTTCTCCATGGGGGAGACATGATATATAAAACATTCAGTTATTTTTGGGATAATTCATTTTGTGTTGTGAAAATCAGATCTTGAAGGAAATCCTTTAGAATTAAGCAGCACTCAAAACAAAAAAAGTTACTACATGCCCATCTAGCAAAATAAATACAACATGATGGGTGATACTTGAGAATATGCATGACAAATGTATAGGGTGACTGATTCTTTTCCAATACTCATTTTGAAATGGGTTCAAATGAAAAAGAACTTATAGAGTAGAAAATGAACTCTCTGACAGATGCTGTTGGTGTTCAGACTGTATCTCCTTGGCAGACAATGTTCTAGAGAGTGTTAAGGTTGTTCAAGGCAGTATCAATAACAAAGAGAAATTGAAGAATTAACTCCCAAGCTTCATTACCCTTTGGTCATGAGATACGGAGTAGACAGTTCAGAATATTTTCTACATTGTCTCACAGTGAATTGAGACCCAGTTGCTCATACACCTTTTCAATAAAGTACTCTCCATTTGCTCCCTTTCTTTCCCTATTTTCCCCTCTCCTCCCAGGGCTTCCTGGGATCACCCCCGAAAATAAACGACTTTGACTTGAACTATTGATGCAAAACCTTCTTCTGGAAGGATCACAAACTGAGTAATCTCCCTGGAGTAAGCCAATGAGGAAATGAATCTAGCATTGAATTGAACTTGATTACTCCATTAATCCCCAAACCCTTGAATTTGGTGCACATTTAGTAGGATCTTTAAGGGCTTTAAATTTTGCAAAAAATAAATAAGCAAATGAAACATAAGAAATATTTTATAGATGGACCTCTTTCCTCCCTTTCCAAAGCACATAATGCTTGAATGGAAGCTCTCATGTCTGGGAGTGTACAATCTTGATGTAAAAAAATTAGGCACATAATAAAAGTATGAATAAGTTTGAACTAATGTTCTCAAAGCCTGTAAATAATGATAGCTTTTATGGCTCAGTGTTGACAAATGAAAAGGACACCCTGCAGGCCAACTGTGTACATTCACAAAAAATCTATTGAACAGCTCATAGGAGGGGAGGTATGATTTTATTTTTTATAAATGAAACAGACCCACTTGAACAGGTTTGTTCAAAAGGAATTAGCAATCTTTGGCATTTCATTTGGACTTACATGTAGGCTTGCCATTGGAGCTACATTAATGTTTGAACATCACCACTAAGAAAATGCAAATTATCCATCAAGGTAGTAGAAATACAAGGTATAAGAACTATCTACTGCTGCACTCAAATAAATCAGGATAATGCTGTGGTGCCTAGATATTTCTGTGTCCTTTTTTTTTTTTTTTTTTGAAAGGCAGAGTGGACAGTGAGAGAGAGAGACAGAGAGAAAGGTCTTCCTCCAATGGCCACCACGGCTGGCGCTCTGCGGCCGGCGCACCGCGCTGATCTGATGGCAGGAGCCAGGTGCTTGTCCTGGTCTCCCATGGGGTGCAGGGCCCAAGCACTTGGGCCATCCTCCACTGCACTCCCTGGCCACAGCAGAGGGCTGGCCTGGAAGAAGGGCAACCGGGACAGAATCCGGTGCCCCGACCGGGACTAGAACCCAGTGTGCCAGCGCCGCAAGGCGGAGGATTAGCCTAGTGAGCCACGGCGCCGGCCTCTGTGTCCTTTTAAAATATACAACAGAAGGGTTGGCATGGTGGTGCAGTGGATTAAGCCACCACCGCTTGTGAAACTGGCATCCCACACTAGAGTACCAGTTCAAGTCCAGAGTATTCTGCTTCCAAGCTCCCTGCCAAACTGTTTGGGATGTAGTGGATGAAGATCCAAGTACTTGGGCCCAGACACCCACATGGGAGACCTTGATGGAATTCCAAGCTCTTGGCTTTGGCCTGACCCAGACCTGGTGAGTGTGGTCATTTGGGGAGTAAAACCAGTGAGTGGAAGATCTCTCTTTGCCTCTTTCTCTCTCTTAAATAAACAAAGAAATTGTTAAAAAATAAAATATATAATAGAGTAAAACAAATGATATGTGTTCCCCAAAAGAGCAATGATCTTGTGATATTTGTATTTCCCAATTTCAACCTTTCAATTGTCATGTTTGAATCTAAATGTCTAGCCATATCATCATTGTTTTGTAGCATTTAGCACTGGAAAATATGCTGTACTATTCATATGCCAGTCCAATATTTTAAAATTTCATACAAGAGAATACCAGACATTCTAAACATTAATGCTCATAGCTGTACTCTGAACAAAAACTTTAAGCAACCCAAATGTCTATCAACAGGTAAATTCATAAACAAATCAAAGTTTATGCATGCAATGGACTAGTACACAACAGTAAAAAGAAACAACATGGATGAATCTCAAAAACACTGCATTAAATGAAAGAAGCCAGATACAAAAGGATGTATACTACATGTTCTATTCATCTGAAATTCTAGAAAAAGGTAATCTATTTACACCAGAAAGCAGGTCATTGATTGCCTAGATATAGGGGAAAATGGATGGCAAAGAGGCATCAGGGAATTTTTTGAAATTCTATTTCTTGATTACACTGATTGTTAACTGAGTTTAAAACATGCCAAAATGCATTGAAATGTCTAAATTGGCACACATTATGATATGCAAATTCATCCCCAGTAAAGTTAATTTGAAATAAAATTTATCTGTGTCTTACTAATTACTGTCATTTAATAAGCACAGTACTTTGTATTGAGGAATGTTGCTTCTATACCCAATTTGATTAGAGTTTCATTAGTGTTGTATTTTATTGAATGCTTTCTCTGCATCAATTGAGATAATCATATGGTTTTTCTTCTGCAGTATGTTAATGTGGTGTATCACATTCATTGATTTGTGAACATTGACTATCCCTGCATACCAGGGATAAACCCCACTTGGTCTGGGTGGATGATCTTACTGATGTGTTGTTGCATTCTATTGGCGAGAATTTAATAGAGGATTTTTGCATCTATGTTCATCAGGGATATTGGTCTGTAATTCTCTTTCAATGCTGCATCTTTTTCCGGCTTAGGAATTAAGGTGATGCTGGCTTCATAGAAAGAATTTGGGAGGATTCCCTCTTTTTTGATTGTTCCGAATAGTTGGAGAAGAATAGGAGTCAGTTCTTTAATTGTCTGGTAGAATTCAGCAGTGAATCCATCTGGTCCTGGGCCTTTCTTTGTTGGGAGGGCCTTTATTACTGTTTCAATTTCTGTTTCAGTTATGGGTCTATTTAGGTTTTCTATGTCTTCCTGGTTCAATTTAGGTAGGTTGCATGTGTCCAGGAATCTATCCATTTCTGATAGATTTCCCTGTTTGCTGGCATACAAGTCCTTGTAGTAATTTCTGATGATTCTTTTTATTTCTGTGGTGTCTGTTGTTACGTTTCCTTTTTCATCTCTGATTTTACTGATTTGGGTCTTTTCTCTTCTTTTTTAGTTAATTGGGCCAAAGCAATTTATGAAAAACACACGGATAATATACTACTGAATGTGGGAAAGCTAAAAGCATTTCTACTGAGATCTGGCACCAGACAGGGATGCCCACTCTCACCACTGCTATTCAATGAAGTTCTGAAGTTTTAGCCAGAGCCATTAGGCAAGAAAAAGAAATTAAATAAATACAAATTGAAAAGTAAGAACTCAAACTATCCCTCTTTGCAGACGATATGATTCTTTATTTAGGGGATCCAAAGAACTCTACTAAGAAACTATTGACTATTGGAACTCATAGAAGAGTTTGGCAAAGTAGCAGGATATAAAATCAATGCACAAAAATCAACAGCCTTTGTATACACAGGAAATGCCATGGCTGAGAAAGAACTGCTAAGATCAATCCCATTCACAAAAGCCACAAAAACAATCAAATACCTTGGAATAAACTTAACCAAGGACATTAAAATCTCTATGATGAGAAATACAAAATATTAAAGAAAGAAATAGCAGAGGATACTAAAAAGTGGAAAAATCTTCCATGCTCATGGATTGGAAGAATCCATATCATCAAAATGTCCATTCTCCCAAAAGAAATTTATAGATTCAATGTGGTACCAATCAAAATACCAGAAACATTCTTCTCAGATCTGGAAAAAATGATGCTGAAATTCAAATGGAGGCACAGGAGACCTCGAATAGCTAAAGCAATCTTGTACAAAAAAAACAAAGCCGGAGGCATCACAATACCAGATTTCAGGACATACTACAGGGCAGTTGTTATGAAAACAGACTTTTACTGTTACAGAAACAGAAGGGTAGACCAATGGAACTGAATAGAAACACCAGAAATCAATTCAAACATCTACAGCCAACTTATATTTGATCAAGGATCCAAAACCAATCCCTGCAGTAAGGACAGTCTATTCAATAAATGGTGCTGGGAAAACTGGATTTCCATGTGCAGAAACACGAAGCAAGACTCCTACCTTTCACCTTACACAAAAATCCACTCAACTTGGATTAAAGACCTAAATGTATGACCTGACACCATCAAATTATTATAGAGAAGATTGGAGAAACTCAGCAAGATCTAGGCACAGGCAAAGACTTCTTAGAAAAGACCACAGAAACACAGGCAGTCAAAGCCAAAATAACATTTGGGATCGCATCAAATTGAGAAGTTTCTGTACAACAACAACAACAACAACAACAAGTCAGGAAAGCAAAGAGGCAACTGAGAGAATGGGAAAAATATTTGCAAACTATGCAACAGATAAACAATTAATAACCAGAATCTACAAAGAGATCAAGAAACTCCACAAAAACAAAACAAGCAACCCACTTAACAGATGGGCCAAGGACCTCAGTAGACATTTTTCAAAAGAAGAAATCCAAATGGCCAATAGACACATGAAAAAATGTTCAGGATCACTAGCCATCAGGGAAATGCAAATCAAAACCACAATGAGGTTTCACCTCACCCCGGTTATAATGGCTCACATACAGAAATCTACCAACAACAGATGCTGGCGAGGATGTGGGGAAAAAGGGACACTAATCCACTGTTGGTGGGAATGCAAACTGGTCAAGCCACTATGGAAGTCAGTCTGGAGATTCCTCAGAAACCTGAATATAACCCTACCATACAACCCAGCCATCCCACTCCTTGGGATTTACCCAAAGGAATTTAAATTGGCAAACAAAAAAAGCTGTCTGCACCTTAATGTTTATTGCAGCTCAATTCACAATAGCCAAGACCTGGAATCAACCTAAATGCCCATCAACGGTAGACTGGATAAAGAAATTATGGGACACGTACTCTATAGAATACTATACAGCAGTATAAAACAATGAAATCAGGTCATTTACAACAAAATGGAGGAATCTGGAACACATCATGCTGAGTGAAATAAGCCAGTCCCAAAGGGACAAATATCATATGTTCTCACTGATCAGTGACAACTAACCAAGCACCAAAAGGAAACCTGTTGAAGTGAAATGGACACTATGAGAAACAGTGACTTGATCAACCCTTGCCCTGACTATTGATGAACAACTTAATAATTTATCCCTTTTAGTATTTTTTATTCTACTTAATACTATTGGTTGAACACTGTAATTAACACACAATAATTCTTAGGCGTTTAAATTTAACTGAAAAGTGATCTCTGTTAAATATAAGAGTGTGAATAAGAGAGGGAAGAGATGTACAATTTGGGACATGCTCAAGCTGACTTGCCCTAAACATAGAGTTAGAAACGTGCCTGGGCATTCCAATTCAATCCCTTGAAGGTGGCATGTACAAATGCCATCTCACTAGTCAAAGTGATCAATTTCAGTTCACAATTGATCATAATGAAAGGACTAAGAGTCAAAGGGATCACATAAACAAGACTAGTGTCTACTAATACTAACTGATATAATAAAAAGGAGAGAATGATCCAACATGGGAAGCGGGATACACAGCAGACTCATAGAAGGGCAGATGTCCTAAACAGCACTCTGGCCTCAGAATCAGCCCTCAAGGTATTGGGATCCGGCTGAAGAGACTATGAGAGTATTGTAGGCATGGAAAGCCAAGACACTCTGACAAAAAAAAAAAAAAAGACCTAAATGAAAGATCTCTGTGAGTGAGATTCCAGTGGAAAGAATGGGCCGTCAAAGAAGGAGGTACCTTTCTCTGAAGGGAGGAGAGAACTTCCACTTTGACTATGACCTTGTCTAAGATCATAGCCGGTGAACTCAAAAGGCTTCCATAGCCTTGGCAACTCATGACAAGAGCCTAGGGTGGTTACTGACGCCATAAACAAGAGTGTCAATTTGTTAAGTCAACAACAGGAGTCACTGTGCCCTTACTCCTCATGTAGGATCTCTGTCGTTTATGTGTTGTCCAATGTGAATAAATGCTATAACTAGTACTCAAACAGTATTTTACACTTTGTGTTTCGGTGTGGGTGCAAATTGTTGAATCTTTACTTAATATATACTAAATTGATCTTCTGTATATAAAAAGAATTGAAAATGAATCTTGATGCGAATGGAATGGGAGAGACAGCAGGAGATGGGAGGGTTACAGGTGGGAGGGAATTTGGGGGGGAGCCATTGTAATCCATATGCTGTACTTTGGAAAATTTTTTTAACTTTTATTTAATGAATATAAATTTCCAAAGTACAGCTTATGGATTACAATGGCTTCCCCCCCATAACGTCCCTCCCACCCGCAACCCTCCTCTTTCCCACTCCCTCTCCCCTTCCATTCACATCAAGATTCATTTTCGTTTCTCTTTATATACAGAAGATCAGTTTAGCATACATTAAGTAAAGATTTCAACAGTTTGCTCCCACACAGAAATATAAAGTGAAAAATAATAGATGATTTTTAAATGATGAAGAAATCAGATCAGACCTATTGTCATGTTTAATCCCAGTGAGAGTCATGAGAGTCAAGTTGGGAATTGATAATTTCTTTTTTTTTAACAGAAGATCAGTTTAGTATACATTAAGTAAAGATTTCAACAGTTTGCACCCCCATAGAAACACAAAGTGAAATATACTGTTTGAGTACTCGTTATAGCATTAAATCTCAATGTACAGCACATTATGGACAGAGATCCTACATGAGGAGTAAGTGCACAGTGACTCCTGTTGTTGACTTTACAAATTGACACTCCTGTTTATGGCATCAGTAATCACCCTAGGCTCTTGTCATGAGCTGCCAAGGCTATGGAAGCCTTTTGAGTTCACCGACTCTTATCTTGTTTAGACAAGGTCATAGTCAAAGTGGAGGTTCTCTCCTCCCTTCAGGAAAGGTACCTCGTTCTTTGAAGACCTGTTCTTTCCACTGGGATCTCACTCACAGTGATCTTTCATTTAGGTTGTGTTTTGTTTGTTTGTTTTCCTTTTTTTTTTTTTTTTTTTTGCCAGAGTGTCTTGGCTTTCCATGCCTACAATACTCTCACGGTCTCTTCAGCCGGATCCCAATGCCTTAAGGTCTGATTCTGAGGCCAGAGTGCTGTTTAGGACATCTGCCATTCTATGAGTCTGCTGTGTATCTCACTTCCCATGTTGGTTCACTCTCCCCTTTATTTATTCTATCGGTTATTATTAGCAGGTACTAGACTTGTTTATGTGATCCCTTTAACTCTTAGTCCTTTCATTATGATCAATTGTGAACTGAAATTGATCACTTGGACTAGTGAGATGGCATTGGTACATGCCACCTTCAAGGGATTGAATTGGAGTCCCCTGGTATATTTCTAACTCTACCATTTGGGGCAAGTCAGCTTGAGCATGTCCCAAATTGTACATCTCTTCCCTCACTTATTCCTACTCTTATGTTTACCAGGGATCACATTTCAGTTAAATTTCAACACTTAAGAATAACTGTGTATTAATTACAGAATTAAACCAGTCATATTAAGTAGAACAGACAAAAAAATTACTAAGAGGGATAATGTATTAAGTTGTTCATTAACAGTCAGTGCTATGCTGATCAAGTCGCCGTTTCTCATAATGTCCTTTTCACTTCAACAGGTTTCCTTTAAGTGTTCAGTCAGTTGTCACCGATCAGGGAGAACATATGATATTTGTCCCTTTGGGACTGGCTTATTTCACTCAGCATGATGTGTTCCAGATTCCTCCATTTTGTTGCAAATGACTGGATTTCATTGTTTCTTACTGCGGTATAGGATTCTAAAGAGTACGTGTCCCATAATTTCTTTATCCAGTCTGCCGTTGATGGGCATTTAGGTTGGTTCCAGGTCTTGGCTATTGTGAATTGTGCTGCAATAAACATTAGGGTGCAGACCACTTTTTTGTTTGCCAATTTAAATTCCTTTGGGTAAATTCCAAGGAGTGGGATGGCTGGGTTGTATGGTAGGGTTATATTCAGGTTTCTGAGGAATCTCCAGACTGACTTCCATAGTGGCTTGACCAGTTTGCATTCCCACCAACAGTGGATTAGTGTCCCTTTTTCCCCACATCCTCGCCAGCATCTGTTGCTAGATTTCTGTATGTGAGCCATTATAACCAGGGTGAGGTGAAACCTCATTGTGGTTTTGATTTGCATTTCCCTGATGGCTAGTGATTTTGAACATTTTTTCATGTGCCTGTTGGCCATTTGTGTTTCTTCTTTTGGAAAATGTCTACTGAGGTCCTTGGACCATCTCTTAAGTGGGTTGTTTGTTTTGTTGTTGTGGAGTTTCTTGATCTCTTTTTAGATTCTGGTTATTAACCCTTTATCAGTTGCATAGTTTGCAAATATTTTTTCCCATTCTGTTGGTTGCCTCTTCACTCTCCTGACTGTTTCTTTTGCAGTACAGAAACTTCTCAATTTGATGCAATCCCAATAGTTGATTTTGGCTTTGACTGCCTGTGCCTCCCGGTTTTTTTCCAGAAACTCTTTGCTTGTGACAATATTGTGAAGGGTTTCTCCAATGTTCTCTAATAACTTGATGGTGTCAGGTCGTAGATTTAGGTCTTTAATCCATGTTGAGTGCATTTTTGTATAAAGTGAAAGGTAGGGGTCTTGCTTCATGCTTCTGCACGTGGAAATCCAGTTTTCCCAGCACCATTTATTGAATAGACTGTCCTTGCTCCAGGAATTGGTTTTAGATCCTTGATCAACTATAAGTTTGGCTGTAGATGTTTGGGTTGATTTCTGGTGTTTCAATTCTGTTCCATTGGTCTATCCATCTGTTTCTGTACCAGTACCATGCTGTTTTGATTACAACTGCCCTGTAGTATGTCCTGAAATCTGGTATTGTGATGCCTCCAGCTTTGTTTTTGTTGTACAAGATTGCTTTAGCTATTTGAGGTCTCCTGTGCCTCCATATGAATTTCAGCATCATTTTTTCTAGATCTGAGAAGAATGTCTTTGGTATCTTGATTGGGATTGCATTGAATCTATAAATTGCTTTTGACAGAATGGACATTTTGATGATATGGATACTTCCAATCCATGAGCATGGAAGATTTTTCCATTTTTTGGTATCCTCTTCTATTTCGTTCTTTAAGATTTTGTAATTCTCATAGTAGAGATCTTTAACATCCTTGGTTAAGTTTATTCCAAGGTATTTGATTGCTTTTGTAGCTATTGTGAATGGGATTGATCTTAGCAGTTCTTTCTCAGCCGTGGCATTGCTTGTGTATACAAAGGCTGTTGATTTTTGTGCATTGATTTTATATCCTGCCACTTTGCCAAACTCCTCTATGAGTTCTAATAGTCTCTTAGTAGAGTTCTTTGGATCCTCTAAGTACAGAATCATATCGTCTGCAAAGAGGGATAGTTTGACTCCTTCCTTTTCAATTTGTATTCCTTTAATTTCTTTTTCTTGTCTGATGGCTCTGGCTAAAACTTCCAGAACTATGTTAAATAGAAGTGATGAGAGTGGGCATCACTGTCTGGTGCCAGATCTCAGTGGAAATGCTTCCAACTTTTCCCCATTTAATAGGATGCTGGCTGTGGGTTTTTTATAAATTGCTTTGATTATATTGAGGAATGTTCCTTCTATACCCAATTTGCTTAGAGTTTTCATCATGAAAGGGTGTTGAATTTTATCAAATGCTTTCTCTGCATCTATTGAGATAATCATATGATTTTTCTTCTGCAGTCTGTTAATGTGCTGAATCACATTGATTGATTCACGAAGGTTGAACCATTGTTGCATACCAGGGATAAATCCCACTTGGTCTGCGTGGATGATTTTTCTGATGTGTTGTTGTATTCTATTGGCGAGAATTTTATTGAGGATTTTTGCATCTATGTTCATCAGGGATATTGGTCTATAATTTTCTTTCAGTGCTGCATCTTTCTCTGGCTTAGGGATTAAGGTGATGCTGGTTTCATAGAAAGAATTTGGGAGGATTCCCTCTTTTTTGATTGTTCTGAATAGTTTGAGAAGAATAGGAGTCAGTTCTTCTTTAAATGTCTGGTAGAATTCAGCAGTGAATCCATCTGGTCCTGGGCTTTTCTTTGTTGGGAGGGCCTTTATTACTGTTTCAATTTCTGTTTCAGTTATGGGTCTATTTAGGTTTTCTATGTCTTCCTGGTTCAATTTTGGTAGATTCCATGTGTCCAGGAATCTATCCATTTCTGATAGATTTCCCTGTTTGCTGGCATACAAGTCCTTGTAGTAATTTCTGATGATTCTTTTTATTTCTGTGGTGTCTGTTGTTACATTTCCTTTTTCATCTCTGATTTTATTGATTTGGGTCTTTTCTCTGCTGTTTTTAGTTAGTTGGGCCAATGGGGTGTCAATTTTGGTTATTTTTTCAAAAAAGCAGTTCCTCGCTTGGCTGATTTTTTGTAATTTTTTTTGATTCAGTCCTGTTGATTTCTTCTCTGATTTTAATTATTTCTCTTCTCCTGCTAGATTTGGGTCTGGTTTGCTGCAGTTTTTCTAGGTCCTTGAGGTGCGCTGAAAGCTCATTTATTTGGTACCTTTCCAATTTCTTGATGTAGGCACCTATTGCTATAAACTTGCCTCTCAATACTGCTTTTGCTGGATCCCATAAGTGTTGATATGTTGTGTTGTTATCCTCATTTACTTCCAGAAAGTTTTTGATTTCTCTTTTGATTTCTTGAATGACCCAATGTTCATTCAGGAGCATGTTGTTCAGTCTCCATGTGTTTGCATACTTTCTGGGGTTTCCTGAGTTGCTAATTTCCAGCTTCATTCCGCTGTGGTCTGAGAAGCTGCATGGTATGATTCTAATTCTTTTAAATTTGCTGAGACTTGCTTTATGGCCTAGTATGTGATCAATCCTAGAGAAGGTTCCATGCACTGCTGAGAAGAATGTGAAGTCTTTAGATGTAGGATTGAAAGTTCTGTAGATATCTGTTAGATCCATTTGGGCAATAGTGTCAATTAAATCTGCTGTTTCCTTGTTGATCTTCTGTCCTGTTGATCTGTCTATTTCTGAGAGTGGAGTATTGAAGTCCCCCAGTACTATTGTATTGGAATCTAAATCTCCCTTTAAGTCCTTTAACATATCTTTTAAATAGACCGGTGCCCTGTAATTAGGTACATGTACATTTATAATAGTTACATCTTCCTGTTGAATTGAACCCTTAATCATTATATAGTGTCCCTCTTTGTCTCTCTTAACAGTTTTTGTATTAAAGTTTATTTTGTCTGATACTAACATGGCTACACCTTCTTTTTTTTGGTTTCTGTTGGCATGGAATATCTTTTTCCAACCTTTCACTTTCAGTCTGCATGCATCTTTGTTAGAGAGATGTGTTTCTTGTAGGCAACAAATAGTTGGGTTGTGTTCCTTGAGCCAATCAGGCAATTGGTGTCTTTTAACTGAAGAGTTAAGACCATTAATGTTTAATGTGACTATTGATACGTAGTGACTTTGCCCTGCCATTTTCCCGGAGATATTTTCTAGTATATGCTTTGAGCTTCCCATGCTCTTTTACTGGTAGGTTTTCTTCCTTTACCTTCTTTCATATTGATGACCGTGTTTCTGTGTTTCTGTGTGTAACACATCTTTAAGTATCTTTTGCAGGGCTGGACGAGTGGCCGCAAAGTCTTTCAATTTCTGTTTGCTATGAAAGGTCTTTATTTCCCCTTCACTCACAAATGAGAGCTTAGCAGGATATAATATTCTGGGCTGGCAATTTTTCTCTCTTAGCACCTGTGCTATGTCTCAACATTCCCTCCTAGCCTGTAGTGTTTCTGATGAGAAGTCTGCTGTAAGTCTAATTGGAGATCCTCTGAGAGTAATCTGACATTTCTCTCTTGCACATTTTAGGATCTTTTCTTTATGTTTCACTGTGGTAAGTTTAATTACCACGTGTCGAGGTGAGGATCTCTTTTGGTCATGTTTATTGGGGGTTCTATGAGCTTCCTGTACTAGGATGTCTCTGTCCTTCTCCAAACCTGGAAAGTTCTCTGCTAGTATCTCACTAAAAAGGCCTTCTAATCCTTTCTCTCTCTCCATGCCTTCAGGAACTCCTAGAACTCGAATGTTGTTTTTTTTAATAGTATCCTGTAGATTCCCAACAATGTTTTTTAGATTTCTAATTTCCTCTTCTTTTCTTTGGTTTGACTGTATCCTTTCCTGTTCTCTGTCTTCTAAGTCCGATATTCTCTCTTCTGTTTCACTGACTCTGTTTTTAAGGCTCTCTAATGAGTTTGTCATTTGATCTATTGAGCTCTTCATTTCATTTTGATTTCTCTTCACTATCACACTTTCCTGTTCTACTAGTTTCTGAGTTTCATTTTGATTCTTCCTTAAAATTTCATTTTCACGAGAGAGATTTTCAATCCTGTCCAATAAGGATTTCTGTAGTTCAAGGATTTGCTTTTGAAAAATTCTAAATGTTCTTATCATAAATTTTTTGAAATCTGTATCTTGCATTTCTTCTATCTCATCATCTTCATAATCTTGGCTTGGGGTGTTTTGTTTATTTGGAGGCATTATAGTGTCATCGATGATCTTGTTCCCTGGAATTTTGTGTTTGTTACTTGGCATATTAATTCTTCTTTCCTCACTGTGCGCTTTTTTTTATACTATGTCTGTGTTAAGTGGACTGCCTGCTGTTGGAGGAGCCTTGGAGGCTTGAGATGGGTGTGGCCTGAGAGCTCTGCTTGGTTCTTCTGTGTTAGGGGTGTGCAAAGGTGACACCCTCAGGTTATGCGTGGTAAATCTCTCTTTTTATTTATTTATTTATTTATTTATTTAATTTATTCAGGAGTTAAGTAATACCACACTGCACGGCTGTGCAGAATTGATGGTATTCAGCTTCCGATCTCTGGCTTCTACCCACAGAGTCTGTGCAAGCTCTGTTTCTCCTCTGGACTCCCACTGGGTTGCCTAGGCTACTGAATTGTAGCGACTCAGTTCCTTAGCTCTCCCCTGTTGTTATGTAAATCCAGAGTGGGGCCTGCTGTTTGTCTCTTGCTCGCCTTTGCAAGGTTGGCAGAGAGAGAAACTAAAGAGAAACTCTAGTACCAGTACCCCCCACACCTTTTTTCCTTCTCTCCTGTAGTCAGTCTGGTGAACTTTCCCGCTCCCCTCTAGATTCTGACCGCCATTTCCCCGCCAATGTCTCAGGTTACTGAGCTCACCTCCCCTTCCAGCGCCAATGTATGAACTCGGAGCCCTGGGCGTCCCTGCTCTCCCCGTTGGTGTCTGTGTGACATCCACTCCACTTCCTGAACTGGCGCGCAGACCCTGCGGCTCCCATGGCTCGGCTTCCGTGCGGTGGGCGACCTTGTTCTCCCAGTAGGTCCTCCGAGTCACAGCCACTAGATCCGGAAGAGTTTCCTCTGCAATTTTTTTCCTGATCCTTTTTCTGAGGCTATCGTAACTCCACTTTTATTAAACTAAATTTTCCCGGACTATCGGTGCGCGCCCTCACTCTTCTGCCATCTTGGCTCCGCCCCCGTACTTTGGAAATTTATATTTATTAAATAAAAGTTAAAAAAATAAGCATAGTACTGAGGAAAAGAGATTTAGAACAACTATATTTTTTCAAGGGTTCAGACTGGATTGTATATCATCTTGTGTTGCAGAAGCCTATGGATGCCTGGGACTCAAAAAGAAACTGATACTTAAAGGGAAATATCTAGAAGAAGAGTTGGAAGGGGGATGAATAGAGGGAGATGAGAAGAAAGAAGTAGAGAGAAACAAAAGCATATTTGACACTTCATAATTTTACAGGCTGACAAACAATGCTATTTCTGTAGCATCACCCTGTTTAGCCATGCCCAGGGATACCACTTTAGTGTGTGTGGGCAGGTAAGCAAGGGCAAAGGTGTCAAAGCATGAGCATGCATCTCTTGGTGGTGTCTTAAAGTCCGACATTTATAGTTATTTTTTGGTTTGAAGGTAACTTAGATTAGTGTTTCTAAAACTTTAGTGAACATTTAGAGTCAGGTGTACTGCTAGTGAACCTGCTGCTTCCTGGACCCCTCCAGAGCTCCTGGAGGGTGAGTATGGAGCAGAGCTGAGAAATTGCTCTTCTAACAAGCTCTGGATGATACTGATGCTGCTGGTCCTGGGACTACATTTTGAGTAGATACGATCTAAAGCAGGGGTCAATTTTCATTCTTAATTATTGTTGAAATTTGTTTTGTTTCCATGGTAATGACATGTAAATTCAGATGATTTGTAGTACAGGGGTCTTATTCAAGAGAGCTTTGAATTTGTTCCTTGCTCCAAATTTGGTCAGTCTTCAATCAGCACTTCTTTGGATTTGTTGATGAGAGGAGGTGAATGAGCTTATGAAAGTAAATTCTGATTATTTGCCATTTCTTAGATAATTCTGAATGTGATCTATAGATGCGAGCAGAACCCTCTTGTCCTACAGTCAGAATGCAAGAGCTATTTGAACTCTTTGAAATAGAAGTTAATGGTTTTTTTGGTCCCCAGAATATGCAATTAATGAGTTTCTCTGTACTGACATTTTTAATGTCAACATTACTAACAGCAGATGGGAGATGTCTGCATTGGGTGTCTGTTTCCAATTAAGATCTTTAATTTATGATAAATGAATACATTTCAATCATGTGTGCTTTAAATTCAGTGTATGCTTGGTTGATCAACAATAAAAGCTGCCAAGAATGTTGTAGCACACAATGAGAGACTAAGTCAGTCTGTCAGACTGTTTTAATGCTTCCTTATATACTTATATTAAACCAGAAATACTCAGAAAAGGCAACAAATAAACTCAGCAGTTCTGTTTTCCATACATGTATGGGAAAATCTGGAGACTTCGGGATGGTGAAAAAGTGTGTATAATAACATAACCACAACACAAACTCTGTTAGCATTTAGGTATTTTCTTCTGGCCTTTGGACCATGCATAGACTCATTTAGATAGGTATAATTACATATTGATTTCTGAAGTTACCACCTGATATATCCTAAGGTTTATTTCCCCTGTTTATACATAGTCTATTCCAGTTATTTATTGCTTCACAACAAGTAACAACAAAATGTACTGGCTTAAAACAAGAAAAATAATTTGGGTTAAGAATCTGGAATTTTGGCAGGGCTTGCCAGGGACAGCTGGACTATACCCATCTCAGTACTAACAGGAGCATTTCAAAGGCTAGGGCTGGAATCATTTGATGGCTTGTTCACTTACAAGTGTCTCTTTTGATGGTGGCTGTTGGCTGGGACCTGAGTTTAGGCTGTCAGGTGAAATATTACATGTGATATTTAAATGTTGCTTGGACTTCCTCAAAATGTGGTAGCTAGATTCCAAGGGTGGGCTTCCTGTAAGAGTAAGCCAGGTGGAATCTGTACTCTCTTCTATGATCTAGCTTCAGAAGTCACACAGCATGTCTTCCACCACTGTTTATTCATTGGAAATAAGTCTTTAATGCAGGCCCATATTCAAGGGGAAAGGAATGACACTCCATCTTTTTATGGCAGGAACATCAAAGAATTTGTTGATCCATTTTATAAAATGGTGGTATAATATTGTATCAAGTGTATACAGCCAGCTTTACCATTTCACCTACAGTTACATTTAGGTTGTTTCCATTGCTAGACTTTGATTAACATTCCTATTTAGCAGGTTTTCTAGAATTATATTTTGCATTCCATTCCACTAACTAGTTTCCAAAAGAGGATTCGTGGATACACATATAGGCATTTAGTAAATGTACTTCGATTTTGAAAGGTCTAACATAATCAGATATTAGTTGAGATAAGATCCTTTTAAGAGCTAGGACTGCTTTAATAGATGATCGTCTCAGAAAGACATGAGGAAGCAAGGTATATATTTCTACCTTACAATCCTCAAGAAAACTGAATACATCTTAAACTTTAAAATTTATATTGTGGATCACGACATTTTCCAATTTGAGATGGACTATCAAAAACAATGTTCTAAACTTACTCAGCATTGGCAGGTTTAGGTGCTGGAAAGACAATATACACAATGTTACGGGCTGAGGGAGGACACGTGTTGGTAGCAAACAAAGGGTCTCTCCTCTAATGTGTGGGGCTCCAAGCAAATATTTTTTATAGAGTTTCTAACTATACAAAGAATTTGGTTAAAATTCATGAAAAAATAATGGTTATATTTGACTTTATGATGAATATTTAGAATTTTTGGTAGAGATTAGACACTTGAATATTTGTTTATTTTCCAAGCAGAGCACATAAAGATTTTTTGTGGTATCTAGGCATCATCTCTTCCTGCTCAGGCCAAAAAATCATCTATGTTCTTTAATGTCAAATGTGCCATGCTTGGAAAATTTCATATCTATAACCAGGAGATAGAGTTGTTTCTCACAACACTATGATTTCATCTCTTCTCTATTTACACTCATCTTCTTGATATTATCATAAAGCTTCATGGCTTTAAATAACATAAATATACGCTTGGCTCATGTATTAATAGTTACATCCCAAATATCTTTCTTGAACTTCAGAATCATGTATTATGCTACAAACTTGACATCTCCGTGTGGATGTCTAAGAAATATCTTAAAATTACTATGTTCAAAGCTGATCTAATAGTCAATCCCCCCAACCAGCTTGATCCAATCATACTATTCCTCATCTTATTTTATGACCACACCTATCCCTCCAATTCCTGAGGACAAAAATCATGGAGTCATCCTGTACTCTTTTTCTCTTATAGTTAGGAGTGTCCTGAAGCCAGTTAAAACTAGCATATCATATAAGATTCAATGGTGTACACCTCTTCCCCAACTCTGTTCAGTGATGTTATGTTGGTAACTTGAAATCAGCCATGGTAGGAATAGATACATCATGGAAATCAACAAATACTATAAAGCAGGCCTCCTCACCTTCCCACCTCCAGCATGGTTGCTAAAGTCTCTCCACCTCCCCACCTTCAACATGGTTGATAAACTATTACCAGCACACTGCCACATATACATATCCATGAAATCCATCAGAAAATCCATTTGTTGTGCCTCAAAACACACATAGATACAACAACTTCCTACCATTTCCATAGATACCACTCTGGTCTGAGTCATATAAGCTCCCAAGTGGATTTAATATATAACATACTGGTCTCTCTCATTCTGTTCTTGCCTCCTAATAGAGTATCTTTCACATGGCAGTCAGAGTGATTTTGGTGAAATGAAAGTCAGATCATATCATTGATCTATTCAAACCACCCAATTGCTTCCCATCTATTTTAGAGTAAAAGTCAAAGTCCTTATGATACCTCCAACACCCTCCATGTTCTGGTCCCATATCACCTCTATGACTTCATCCCTTTTTACTCTCCCTCTTACCTACTCAATTTAGTCCTACTAGCTTTCTAGCTGTTTCTCAACACTAGTGCATGCCCATGCCCCAGAGTCCTTGCACTTGCCCTCCACCATGCCCCCAACACTCTATACATTCTCCAGATATCCTTCAGCTCCTTCTGCCTTTATTAAAATGTCATTTCCCTATTGCAGCCTTTCCTGACACCACATCTAAGGTTGCAACCCATTCTTCCTACACACACACACACACACACACACAAATTATATCCTTTTTCCCTCCCTTACATTATCCTTATAGTCATTTAACATCTAACACGTTAATTTTTTAATTCTTCTTGTTTATATTCTATTTTTCCTAGTAGAATGGAAGCTAGATTAGAGCAGAGATCTATACCTGTTTTGTTCCCTAATGTATTTCCAGTATGTAGTAGAGTTTCTAAGACATAGTATGTGCTCTATAAAAATTGTAAAAATTAATGTATAAATAGCACAGAGTAGTAAAGGAGACAGTCAAGTGGTCAGTGTTCTGTGATTTCTAGCTCCGATTGAACATTTAGCTCCATTTTCAACATTATGTTGTGCAGTATATCTTACATATAGCATTGTACACTTGTACAAAGTTTGTTGCACAAACAACAATAACAGCAGTAAGAATAAAGTTTGAAATACAATGTTCTCCTTAACCTAAGGTAGTAACTGAGAATAATAGAGGTGAAGTAGCTTCCCTGAGGTTTCACAATCATGCCTTTACCTTCCAAGTCTAATCTTCTAAGAAGTCTAGGTGGGGTAGAGGGAGAAGATAGCATAAGAGTTTGAAGAGCTATAGAAAGTCTGCCATCACTATCAAAGTGAACTGAAGAAGCAGGTATGAAGTGCACTTCTTTAAGAGGAATGTCTTACAATTTACAAATTATAGTAATAATAATTATGTGATTAGAAACCTGAATGTACACCTATTGTTCACTGTTAATTAGATGAAGAAATCTGACTCTTTAAATTAAGAAAGCAGAATGGCAATAGGATATGTGAGGAAAATGGAAAACTTTACAAAGAAAGACAAGGTTTAAATATGAAGTATGTAAGATGTAGTATGATTTAGGGATAACGACATACTGATCAGATAAATCAGGAAGGAGGAGAAGGCCAATGATTCTTTGAATTCTTGTTTAATTTTTTTGAGGTTATAGTAAATTACAGCTCTAGTCATTTATGCATGGTGTGTTTAATTATCTCTGAAAGTTATTTGCATTTTATGGTACATTTTGCCTATTAATCAGTTCTTCCCCAAAATTATCTCTGAAAAATATCATTTCAAAAGTTGGTATAAGTGAAACAATACTTAAAAAATTACTTACTGATTGGTTTGGTTTGGTATCATCCTGATGCTTTTTGTTAGTAGTGTATTTTTATGTTTATAGCATAGTCAGTTTTTTACTTCCTGTAAACTTTAACTTATGCCTATGAATGTACCTGAAAGATTTTTCAAAGTTTAATCCAATATCTTCCCATTATTCTCAATTTTTATTATTACTTTAAAATATTACCTAAGATATTACTTGTTTAGTTCCTTCACTTTCACTTCAGTTTATTTTCTTCTGATTATATTCAGTTAAAATTAATTTCTATGTAATACATTAGCAGTGGTTGTCTGTGGATGATAAAATTGGGAGTGTTTTTCACTTCCCCAAATTTCCTTCTAACCAACACTATCAGAATGGATGCATATTATTTTTATTATTTTAAATAATATTACTTTAAATAACAAAAAGCCAATTTAATCAAAATAAAAACTATCAATGTTTTATACATAACAATTACAAATGAGTTTTAATTTTGTTATTTTTTTCAGGTTTTATCTAACAAAAAGGCTCTGCCTTCACTAATGTTAAGTATAAACAGTAACAGAAAGAGAGGGCTCTTGGTCAAAGAAGCTGTACTAGAACTTTCCTTTCTTACCATGGAACCTAATAAGAGCCATAAACTCTCATGCTTGCTCTAATAAACTCATTTACCTTAAGAGTAACCAGATGGGAGGAAGAGGGGCCATGAACAGCAGCAGCAGCAGCTGTTGATCTAATACTAGAAAGAATTAGATCTTAGCTCTTCCTATCTCCTCTTTCAGTTTCTTTAAGACCCAAACTCAGTCCTATTTGAGAGAAAATTCTCAGGTTCTTGAACTCAGCCAATCAAGGCTAAAGGCCTAAGATATTATGATCATCAGAAGTATTCACCTCTTATAATTTCATCTCTTCTTAATTTAAATTTATAGCCTGCTGACTTCATAAAGAGCATGTAAGATAGTATTTTAATAAGGAATTGTTGAATACCAAAAACAAAAGAGGCTCAATGGAATGCTTTTCCAATAAGGAAATCCCTACTATAATGGGCCACGCATGAGGGAAGTATTTTTGGCTAGTCAGGCCACATAAGTTTTTGGACTTCCAAATCAGTAAAATAGACTCTAGAGACATTTTACAAAAATTATGTCACTTGGAAAGTTAATGCAGGAAAATATCAAAATCCACAAAACAATCACACCCAATGCTTGCTATCCCACGTGTCTATGCATAGTCCTACTTTGTTCATGGTTCTCCACTCTTTTGCTTCATGTTTATTTGAGACATAAAATACTCCAGAAGTCAATATTCTCCCTTATTTCTCTGCTTTTAAGCCAGGCACTTGGGGCTGGTGTTGTGGCAATGCAGACATCCCAAACTGGAGCACTAGTTTGAATCCCTGCTATTCTGCTTCTGATCCAGCTTCCTGCTAATGTGCCCGAGAAAGTAGCAGATGATGGCTCAAGTGCTTGAGTCCCTGCTACCCACATGGGAGACTAGAATGGAATTTCTGCTTCCTGGCTTTGAACTGGCCCATTCCTGGCTGCTTGCAGCCATTTGGGTAGTGAACCAGTGGATGGAAGATCCCTCTCTCTGTCTCTGTCTCTATATCTCTCTCTGTCACCCTGCCTTTTGAATAAATAAATAAATCTTAACAAAATCTGGACCCATGGTCCTTATCTTCAAGATTCATGAAAACCCATGTCAGAACCTTATAGCTGTTAACAAAAATATACACGAAGGTGAGGTGTTGGATACTGACGGGCAGAAGTAACACTTTATATGAAAAAGCATAATACATAAAAAGAAAATTTAATAAACCAAACCTCATCTTCATAAAAAATTTTCTTCTGTTTAACATTCTTTTTGAGCCTATGTATACCCAATTGTGCCAGCACCATTTGCTGGAAAGACTATTCCTTTCTCTACTAAATTGCTTTTGTCCCTTTGACCTTTATAAAAAATCAGTAGGATATATTTATGTTTATTTATTTATTCTCTATTGTGTTTTGCAAATTTATGTGTCTATTGTTCTGTTAACAACACACTATTTTGATTAGCGTAGCTATTGGAGTATAATAAGCTTTAACATTAGGTAGAGTAAATCCTCACCCTTTTTTTTCAAAATTACATTAGTAATTCTAGATCTAATACCTATTGCCTTCTTATGTAAATTTATAATAAACTTGTCTATGTCTACAAATATCCTTGCTTGGACTTCAACAGGAATTAGTTGTATATCAATTTAAGAATTGACATCTTACTATATTGAGTCTTTTAATCCATCAGCACAGTATTTCCACTTATTTAGGCTCTCTTTGATTAATTTCATCAGCATTTTTATGGTTTTCAAGAAATGGAATCTAAATTGGTTTTGTTAGATTTATACCTAAGTATTTTTATTTTTTGAGCAATTGTGAATGATATTGTGGTTTTTAAAATAATGTTTCTTTATTTTATTTCAAAGTCAGAGAGGTAGAGAAATGGACAGATAGGGATCTACCATCCACTGGTTCACTCCCCAAATTGTCACAACAGCTGGGGCTTGGTCAGGCTGTAGCCAGGAGCCTGGAAATCAGTTCAGGTCTCCAACTTGAGTGGCAGGGGCCTAACTACTTGAGCCTTCCCAGGGTGTTCATTAACAGGAAATGAGTCAGGAGCAGAGGCAGGAACCAAACACAGGCACTTCAATATTGGATACAGGTATCCAAAGCAATGCCTTAACAACTATGCCAAATGTCTGCCTCTAATATTATGTTTTTGATTTCAATTTCTTCAGTTGTTAATGGATAAAAGGTGATTGAATTTTGCATGTTAGTCTTTTATCCTGCCAACTTGGTGAAATCACTGATTAGTTCTAGGAAGATTTTTTTATATATATATTCTTTACATGTTGTATGTGAATAGGGACAGTTGTATTTCTTGCTGTGCATTTTTTAGAAGTTTACTTGAGAGAGAGAGAGAGAGAGAGAGAGAGAGAGAGAGAGAAACTTTCATCTACTGGTTTCTGGTTTATTACACAAATGCCTTGGAATGGACATGCAGGGCCAGGCTGAAGCCAGGAGCCAGGAACTCTATCCATGTCTCTCAGTGGGTGACAGAAATCTAATTACTTGAGGCATCACTACTGATTCTGAGGGTATCAATTAGCAGGAAGCTGGAGTAAGGAGCTCGAGCCTGGAATCAAGCTGCAGGTACTTCAGCATGGAATGTGTGCTATCTTAACCAGAGTCTTAACTGCTAGGCTAAATGGCAGTCCCTCTGACCATTTTATATGCCTTTTATTTCTTTTTCTTGCCCAATTCCAGTGTCTAGAACTGCTTTAAAAATGTAGATTTTAGAGGGCCTGGCACTGTGGTACCAGCATCCCTTACAGGCACTGGTCCAAATCCTGGCTGCCCACTTCTGATCTATCTCCCTGCTAATGTGCCAGGGAAGGCATCAGAAAGTGGCCCAAGTCCTTGGACCCCTGTACCCATGTGGGAAACCTGGATGAAGTTCTTGGCTGCTAGCTTTGGCCTCGTCCATCCCTGCCCATTTCAGCCATTTGGGGTGTTAACCAGCTGATGGAAGATTCTCTCTCTGTCTCCCTCTCTCTCTGTAATTCTGACTTTCAAATAAATATATAAATCTTTTAAAAAATATAGATTTCATTATTATTCAGGTATGGTTAGGCCAAGAAATCCATAGACAATTTCTATTGAAAAGATAGCCTTTTGGGGGTAGGCATTTAGCCCGGCAGTTAAGATGATTGTGTACCACATCACCTGTGAGGCAGCAGTGATGGCTCAAGTAGATGGGTTCCTGACACTCACAGGGGGACCTGGATTGAGTTCCCAGCTCCTTGTTTTGGCCTCTGCCCAGCCTCAGCCACTGTGAGCATCCAGAGAGTTAACCAGTAGATGGGTGCACTCTCTATCACTCCCTCACTCATTCTTGCTCTCTTCTCCATCTCTAAAATAAATAAATAAAAATCATGATAGACTTTTATATTCATATATCCAATAGGAGGGGGCACACAATAGTGGAGGGTGCACATGGGAAAGCATCAAGCTCAGTCAGAAGGCACAGTAAGAGAAGGGAAAATGTGAGCAAGAGCCTTTATTGTGGTTTCTATAGGAAAGAACAATCAAGGAAATATAAGAAAGTTTAGGATTAACTAATTTGAATAATTTTGGTGGACTCTGTGGCACAGGGACTGTTCTAGTTGTCTGATACTTATTCCTGAGATAATTAAGACAGGGGAATATTGACCCTGAGTGTGATAAATGATGTGGTTGGGAGTGTGGGCTCTGGATTGGTTGATTTGCATATGAAAGCTATACTTTTATATGAGAGTACCTTGTTATCTCTAGGAATTAGCTCACCCTAGAAAGAGCAGCCCCTCCAATGTATTAATTAGCTTTTTTGGTATTATAATATCTGAGAGGAACTACATAGGAAGGAAGAAGGCTTACTTTGGCTCATCGTTTTGAAGGTTCACCATTCAAGATGGGCTCACATGGCAAGCCAGGAAGCAGAGACCAGAAACATGCTCACCCTATGTGTGTGTTCACTCCTTATAATGCCACTGTGATTCAATCAGAAGAGCTCTATCCTAATAACCAAATCCAATCTAATCACTTTCCAAGGTTATACCCTCAGATATGATAATTGGATTAAATTCCATCTTTAATCCATTAGCTAAGATTCCAGGGATCAAGCCTCCATGATGAAAGTCTCCTTGGGGCTTCAGGAGACACACAAAGGATTATCCAAACCATAAAAGTCAGCAAGTCCTCAAGATATCAAAGCATTAAATACAAAAGCTATAAAACGTGGTTATTACAAGAACGTCCAATATTATATTGAATGAGAGATTTTAGGTTATTTTAATTAATTTATTTAATTTATTTAAATGGCAGAGAGACAGATCTTTTATCTACTGGCTCATCTCCCCACCACCAACTGCCTATAATAGTTGTGGCTGGCCAGGCTAAAGTCAGAAGATGGGAAATAAATTGAGTTCTCCACACCTGTGGTAGGGACCCACATTTGCTTCCTCCTAGGATGCATAATAGGAGGAAGCTAGAATTGAAAGTGGAGCCTGTATTTAAAAAAAAAAGTTAAGCAATCTAAAGGGAGACATAGACTCCAAAACAATAGTAAGAGGGGACTTCAATACCCCACTTTGAGCAATGGACAGATCAACCAGACAGAAAATTAGCAAGGAAATAGCAGAGTTAATCAACACTATAGACCAAATGGACCTAACAGATATGTACAGAACTTTTCATCCTACAGTTGCAGAATACACATTGTACTCACCAGTGCATGGAACTTTCTGTAGGACTGATCACATACTAGGCCATAAAGCAAGTCTCAGCAAATTCAAAAAATTGAAATCATACCATGCATCTTCTCAGGCCACAATGGAATGAAGCTGGAAATCAGCAACTCCGGAATCTTTAAAACATATGCAAATACATGGAGACTGAACAACATGCTCCTGAATGAACAGTGGGTCACAGAAGAAATCAAAAGAGAAATCAAAAAATTTCCAGAAACAAATGAAGACAACAATGCAACATGTCAAAATTTATGGGATACAGCAAAAGCAGTGTTAAGAGGAAAGTTTATAGCAATTGGTGCCACATCAAGAAATTGGAAAGGCACCAAATAAAAGAGCTATTAATGCTTCTCAAGGATCTAGAAAAACAACAGCAAACCAAACTCAAAAATAGTAGGAGAAAAGAAATAATTAAAATTAGAGGGAAATCAACAAAATTGAATCCAAGAAAAAAAATCAAAAGATCAGAAAAATTAAGAGCTGATTTTTAAAAAAAAAATAAACAAAATTGAAACACCATTGGCCCAACTAACCAAAAAAAAAAAAAGGAGAGAGAAGACCCAAATTAATAAATTTAGAGATGAAAAAGTAAATGTAACAGCAGACACCACAGAAATAAAAAGAATCATCAGAAATTACTACAAAGAGCTCTATGCCATCAAGCTAGGAAACCTAGGAGAAATGGATAGATGCCTGGACACATACAACCTAAGAAAATTGAGCCATGAAGATATAGAAAACCTAAACCGGCCCATAAGCAAGACAGAAATTGAATCAGTAATAAAGGCCCTCTCAACAAAGAAAAGCCCAGAATCAGTTAGTTTCACTGCTGAATTCTACCAGACATTTAAAAAGACCTAATTCCGATTGTTCTCAAGTTATTCAAAGCAATAGAAAGGGAGGGAACCCTCCCAATTCTTTCTATGAAGCTAGCATCACCTTAACTCCTAAACTATAGAAAGATGTAGCAGAAAAAGAGAATTAAAGACCAATTTCCCTGATGAACACAGACACAAAAATCCTCCATTAAATTCTAGCCAATTGGGGCCGGCGCCGCGGCTCACTAGGCTAATCCTCCGCCTAGCGGCGCCAGCACACCGGGTTCTAGTCCCGGTCGGGGCACCAGATTCTGTCCCGGTTGCCCCTCTTCCAGGCCAGCTCTCTGCTGTGGCCAGGGAGTGCAGTGGAGGATGGCCCAAGTGCTTGGGCCCTGCACCCCATGGGAGACCAAGAAAAGCACCTGGCTCCTGGCTCCTGCCATCGGATCAGCGCGGTGCGCCGGCCACAGCGCGCCGGCCGTGGCGGCCATTGGAAGGTGAACCAACGGCAAAAGGAAGACCTTTCTCTCTGTCTTTCTCTCTCACTGTCCACTATGCCTGTCAAAAAAAAATTCTAGCCAATTGAATCCAACAATCCTTCAGAAAAATCATCTACCCAGACCAAGTGGGACTTATCCCTGGTATGCAGGGATGGTTCAATATTTGTAATTCAGTCAATGTGAAGCATCACATTAACAAACTACAGAACAAAAACCATATGATTATCTCAACAGAAAGCATTTGATAAAATACAGCATCCTTTTATGATGAAAATTCTAAGCAAATTGGGTATAGAAGGAACATTACTCAACACAATCAAGGCAATTTATGACAAACCCATGGCCAGTGTCCTTTTGAATGGGGAAAACTTGGAAGCATTCCAACTGAGATCTGGTACCAGACCAGGCTGCCCACTCTCACCATTTCTATGCAATATAGTCCCAGAAATTTTAGCCAGAGCCATTAGGCAAGGAAAAGAAAGCAAAGGGATACGAATTGGGAAGGAAGAAGTCAACTAACCCTATTTGCTGATGGCATGGTTCTGTATATAGGGAATCCAACAGACTCCACCAAGAGACTATTGGAATTCATAGAAGAGTTTGGTATGTAGCAGGATATAAAATCAGTACACAAAAATCAAGAGCCTTTGTATACACTGACAATGCCAAGGCTTAGATTGAGCTTCTGATATCAATCTCATTTACAATAGCTACAAAAAAGTCAAATACCTTGGAATAAATTTAACTAAGTTTCTCAAAGATCTCTACAATGAGAACTACAAAACATTAAAGAAAGAAATAGAAGAAGATACAAAAATAAGGAAAAATATTCCATGTTCATGGATCGGAAGGATCAATATCAACAAAATGTCCATTCTTCTGAAAGCAATCTAGAGAATCAATGCAATACCAATCAAAATACCAAAGACATTCTTCTCAGATATAGAAAAAAGGATGCTGCAATTCATATGGAAACACAGGAGACCCCCGAATAGCTGAAACAATCTTATATAATAAAAACAAAGCTGGAGGCACCACAATACTAGATTTCAAGACATACTACAATGCAGTTATAATCAAAACAGCCTGGTACTGGTAGAAAAAAAAACAGATGGATATACCAATGGAACAGAATAGAAACACTAGAAATCAATACAAACACCTACAACCAACTTATATTTGACCAAGGAGCTATAAACAATCCCTGGAGCAAGGACATTTCTTCAACAAACTTTGCTGGGAAAACTGGATTTCCACATGCAGAAGTACGAAGCAAGACCCCTACCTTACACCTTACACAAAAATCCACTCAACATGCATTAAAGATCTAAATCTACGACCTGAAATCATCAAATTATTAGAGAACATTGGGGGAATCCTGCAAGACATGGGCACAGGCAAAGAGTTCTTGGAAACGACCCCAGAGGCACAAGTAGTCAAAGCCAAAATTAACAAATGGGATGCCATCAAATTGAGAAGTTTTTGTACAGCAAAAGAAACACTCAGGAAAGTGAAGAAGCGACTGACAGAATGGGAGAAATTATTTGCAAACTATGCAACTGGTGAAGGATTAATAACCAGAATATACAAAGCGATCACGTAACTCCACAACAACAAAACAAACAACCCACTTAAGAGATGGGCAAAGTACTTAAACAGATACTTTTCAAAAGAGGAAATCCAAATGGCCAACAGAAACATGAAAAAATGTTCAGCATCACTAGCCATCAGGGAAATGTAACTCAAAATCACAATGAGTTTCCACTCACTCCAGTTAGAATGGCTTTCATACAGAAATCTATAAACAACAAATGCCTGCAAGGATGTGGGGAAAAAGCTACCCTAATCCCACTTTTGGTGAGAATGTAAACTAGTAAAGCCACTATAGAAGACAGTATTGCATTATCTCCAAAATCTGACTATAGACCTGCCATATCATCCATCCATTCCACTCCTGGGAATTTACCCAAGGGAAATGAAATCAGTAAATAAAAGAGTTATCTTGCACCCCCATGTTTATTGCAGCTCAGTTCACAATAGCTAAGATATGGAGTCAACCTAAATGTCCATGAACCAAAGACTGGATAAAGAAATTAGGGGATATGTACACTATGGAATATTACACAGTGGGAAAAACATGAAATCCGGTCATTTGCAACCAAATGGAGGAATCTGGAAAATATCATAGTTAGTGAAATAAGCCACTCCCAAAGGGACAAATACCATATGTTTTTCCTGATCTGTGAGAACTAACAGAGCACCTAAAACCAAATCTGGGTCGGCGCTGCAGCTCACTAGGCTAATCCTCCGCCTTGTGGCGCCGGCACACCAGGTTCTAGTCCCAGTTGGGGCGCCGGATTCTGTCCCGGTTGCCTCTCTTCCAGGCCAGCTCTCTGCTGTGGCCCGGGAGTGCAGTGGAGGATGGTCCAAGTGCTTGGGCCCTGCACCCCATGGGAGACCAGGAGAAGCACCTGGCTCCTGGCTTCGGATCAGTGCGGTGCGCCAGCCGCAGCATGCCGGCCGCAGCATGCTGGCCACAGCACGCCGGCCGCAGCGGCCATTGGAGGGTGAACCAACGGCAAAGGAAGACCTTTCTCTCTGTCTGTCTCTCTCACTGTCCACTCTGGCTGTCAAAAAAAAAATAAATAAATCTGTAGAGTAGAAGTGAAATGGACACTTCGAGAAGGGATGACTTGAGCTGCCCTTTTCTTGTCTATCGAGGAATGGTTTTTTTTTTTAATTTTTTTGATTTTTTTCTTCATACTATTTGTTTAACACTTTTTTTATTTTTATTTTTTTTGACAGGCAGAGTGGGCAATGAGAGAGAGAGACAGAGAGAAAGGTCTTCCTTTTACCATTGGTTCACCCTCCAATGGCTCCTGCGGCCGGCGCACCGCGCTGATCCGAAGCCAGGAGCCAGGTGCTTCTCCTGGTCTCCCATGGGGTGCAGGGCCCAAGCACTTGGGCCATCCTCCACTGCACTCCCGGGCCATAGCAGAGGGCCAGCCTGGAAGAGTGGCAACCAGGACAGAATCTGGCGCCCCAACTGAGACTAGAACCCGGTGTGCCGGCACCGCAAGGTGGAGGATTCGCCTATTGAGACGCGGCGCCGGGCTATTTGTTTAACTCTTAACATAGAGTTAATCATACGTGTTTAAAGTTAATTGAGGATGGATCTCAGTAAAAAATTAGAGTGGGACTAAGAGAGGGAGGAGGAAGTTTCTAACTGTAGAGCTGGATAGGTCTACATACATTCCTACAGACTTACTTCTAAGGGTACAGTTTAAAATCTTGTCATGGGACTCCAAATTCCATTTAGCTCTGTGGTAAAAATGCTATCTTAAGTGTTAAAGTGACCATACTAAGTGGTCAAGTGAACACATAGGTAGGATTAAGTGTTAAAGAGTTAATATAAACAGGGTCAAGTATCAGCTTATAATAATAGATAGAATTAAAAAGGAGAGCATGTTCCAACATGGGAAACAGTCCACACAGCAGACTCATAAGAAGGGCAATCGCTTTAAGTAACACTCTGACCTCAGCATCCGTCCTTAAGGCTTCCTGTTCTGGCTGAAAATCCCATGAGAGCATTTCAGGCATGGAAAACCAAGACACTGTGGCAAAAAATGTTCTACATGAAGGATTTCTGTGAGTGAGACACCAGAGGAAAGAAATGACCATCAAAGAAGGATGTACTTTTCTTTAAAGGGAGGAGAGAACTTCCACTTTGCTTATGGCCTTGTCTAAATACTGGTGGAGTTTGTGATTCAAAAGGCTTCCATAGCCTAGGCAGCTCTTGTCAAGAGCCTCGGGTGATCACTGACGTCATACATAAGAGTGTCAATTGTTAAATTAACAACAGGAGTCACTGTGCACTAACTCCCCATGCAGGACCTCTGTCCTCAATGAGTTGTAATATATCAGTTACCAGTAAAACTAGTTCTCAAACAGTTTTTTTTTTTTTACTTTTTTGGTGTTTGTGTGTGTTTGTGTCTGTGTGCAAACTGTTGAAATCTTTACTTAGTATACAGTTGGTCTTCTGTGTACAAAGTTAATTGAAATTATTCTTAATGGCGAATGGGACTGGCAAGGGGAGAGGGAGGAGGAGGAGGGGTGGGAGTGTGGGTGGGAGGGTGGGTATGGAGGGAAGAATAACTATACTCCTACAGTTGTACTGATGTAATTCATATTCCTTGCAAAATAAATTATAAAAAAGTGGATGATTTACACTCTTTTTTTTAACTTAGACTTTTAATGAGCATGGCTAGTCAGGAAATATATATTTTAGTGTCTCAAATATAGAATCACAGCTCAGCTTCTTATTAGTACCATTTAGTTCCCCCTAGGTGGGATTTTAAATCAATAATACTTATATAAGTGAAAGAATCTTTCCTTTGGTAATTAGTAATTACATTAATTAATTATAATTAATTATAATTGGTATCAAGAAAGAACTATAATAGTCAAATTGCTGGATTATGTAATTCTGTTTTAGGATGGTCAATATCTTTGTCTTTTGTATTCCTCAAGACAGAATTCAAAATAAGTCTGATGGAAAAATATTTTCATTGTTAAAGAACAGGAGAAAATATGGTGTCAGTAAATTTTAGTTTATTTCTCTGTGAGGGGAGTTTGTCAATCTGGTTCAGATGGTGAAGCATCTGGGAATAAAAGCCTTTTGAGAAACACCATGAAATTCTGACATATTTAACACTGTCTTGTGAACTAGAAGCAGTTTGACTCAAAGTAAATATGGCACATGTATGCAATATACAACCACAACCACAGATATTCATTAAAAGAGTTTCTAAAGTACTCCACTGGTCCTCATTTGCTACCACTTCAATAATTCTTGTCATGTGCTGGCACTGTTAGCAGCCAGTGTGACAAAAATTCATAGGTGGAATTAAAACATTGGCAAAGTCCCATGTATTAGCCTAGCTTTCTTCTCCTGTGAATTGAAGAAAGAGCATCAGTACTGGAGCTTAGTTGAAAAATCTTCAATTGGTCTTGTGGAGAAACAATTCCTGGCATGCAAGCAACCAGGTTATGGAAGAAGAAGACCTGGTAGCTCTGATCAGAAGAAGAAAAATATCTGTAAACACTCCCTTTAGTACAATCAACATGGCAAATCTTTCTTTAAAAAGTTTTAACATTTTTGTAAGATTTCTTTATTATCGGGTATTAGATCAATCATTCCAGGGTTAGTGTTGTAGCAGAGCAGCTTAAGCTGTTGCCTAAGATGCCAGCATCCCATATGGGCACCTGTTCATGTCCCGGCTGCTCGACTTCTAATCCAGGTCCCTGCTAATGTTCTGGGAAAGCAGTGAGGATAACCCAAGTTCTTGGGCCCCTGCCACCCATGTGGGAAACCTGGAAGAAGCTCCTGGCTTCCGCCTGCTCCAGTCCTTGCCACTGAGGCCATTTAGGGAGTCCACCAACAGATGGAAGATCTCTCTCTCTCCCTCTCTGTCCCTTTCTCTCTACCTCTCTCCCTCTCTGTAATTCTGCCTTTCAAATAAATAAATATTTAAATATAGATCAATCATTCCTTCATTTAAAGACAAAACTACTATTTTAAAAGTATATTTATTGACTATTTTCATCTATTTGGAAGGCAGAGCAAGAGAGAAAGAATGAGAGAGGATCTCCTACATGCTAAGAACTACTGTTTTAAAATCTGAATCAGTAATTGTTTGTAATACTTGTGTTTTCTTAGCCATGTTTAAAATGGTAAATCCACAGAGCTCATTCAGGTTATGAGTTGCATCAAGTGAGAATCCTTAATGTGAGGATGTCCAATGATTATAGATTTTATTATTTATAAACTTAAATTAATTTACACTTTAATTAATTAATTTAAAATTCTTGTAAATGAAGACCCACTGGTGCCCACATATCCCCATTATGACTTAGAGAGATAAACCTAGTACTCAAAGAAAACAGATGATCCTCTGTACCTTTTCTCCATAGGTTGTTCATGTTCTATTACAATAAGAACAGTCCTCTTATCCAAGGTAATTCAGAAAGTTATTGATTAATCAATTCAACAACATTTATTGAGAACATAATAGGTTACATTGCTGTTCTAGGTACTAGAAATACAGCAGTGTACAAAATAAGTAATGTTGATGAATGTGTAGTATAATGTTAATTAGTGGTGTCATAAAAGGAAAGTTAACCAATGAATAAGAAGAGTTATGGTTGATACCATATAAGGTAGGGTTGTCAGTGAAGTCCTCAATGAGGAAGTGATGTTTGAGTGAAGACCTGAACAAAGTGAGGCCTTTTAAGATGTTGTGGAAGACAGTCTCTGACAGAGAACAGAATACCTTGAGCAGAGGCCTTGAGGTAGGAACATCTTTGATGTGTTAGAATAAGAGACAGAGGCCAGCATGTGATTTGATCTCAGTTAATATGAGAGCCAGTGTTGGGAAATGAGGTCCGAGACATGTCAAGAGACAGTAAAATCAAGGGCTTTGTAGTCCACAGTAAAGACTGGAGATTATTATTAAGTACAATGGGAAATCACTGGAAGAGAATGATATATACTGACTTATTTTTTTACGGATCATATTGGAAACTGTAGAAGAAGGAACTGTTGAAGGGTAAGAGTGAAAGGTGGAAGACAGAGTAGGAGGCTATTTCAGTAATCTAGGTGAGACATTATGGTGGCTGAGACTTTAACTGTGCTGTAAGTGTTGAAATGAGTACGAGTAGAATCTACAGGATTTGCTAATGAATTAGATGTGGCATGTGAGAGAGAAAGTATGAGATGACTCTAACTTTTGTGACTTTATGAAATGTGTGAACAGCGGCTTCTTTTACTGAGATAAAAAAACACCGGAGAAAGCAGTCTTGGGGATTAGGGGAAATTTAGGGTTCATCTTTTGACATTTCAATATTGTCCAATTTAATATTTTGAACATTAATAATTTAACATAGATATGAGACTGGAATTCAGGGGAAGTTTGGGATTGGTGACATTTGGGGGGTGTCAGCCTATTTATTGTATTTAAAGCATGAAATCACCTAGGAAGATAGTGCAGATAGACAGGAGTAGGCATCTAAAGATCGATGCTGGAACATTACAACATATAGAAATGTGAAATGAGAAAACAATAGAGTCCAAAGAAGCATCAAAAAAGGGATTGAAAGCCAGTCTCAGAAGCCATGTGATGATAGTATTTCATGAAGTAGAGAATGATCACCTTTCATAAATGATGCTGACAGCTCCAGAAATATGAAAATTGAGGACTGACATTGGATTTGGCAATGTGGAGGCAGCATAACGAGCCACATTTAAGTGAAATACTAATGAAAAAAATCATATTGCAGTGGATTCAAATAATAGTTGGAAGAAAAGAAGCAAAGATTGTATAGGGAACACTTTCAAAGACTGGATCTAAAATAAAGCAATAAAATGTTCAGAAAATGGTGAAACAAGTGGAATTTTTATTATTGAAGCTATTACAGCATGTTTGCATGCCAATGATAATGATAGCAGAACAGGCACTGCAAGGGAAAAGGAAGAAAGTTACCAAAGCATTTTTCTTGAGTGGTAAGAAGAATATGGGTGACAATACACAATTATCAGCCAGTTTGTAACTGGAGAGAAGGCAGTCAAATATATGGGTACAGATGTAATGAAATCAGAAACTGTCATAGTAAAGGATGTGGAAGTTAGAACTCTTTCTGATTGATCTTTCAGTGAAATTAGAAGTCAAACTATCAGCTAGGTGAGGAGTAGACACAAGATATTGGGGGTTTGAGGCAGGAGGTAATGGGATAATATATCATCTTAGAAACTTAAAGAATGATTTGACCTTAGGGAAGTACAGTCAGACTGCCAGTTAGTACTGAAGGTCTGCATGTGATTCAGGGTTGTAAATATAAAATAAGCCCATCTACATACCTTATTGACAATCACATTCAGAAACAGAGGTGCACACATGCAATAGATGGCAAGGACACTTAAACTAAGATTGAGGTTGTGCCTATGACCACAAGCTATCTTGGCATAATTCATGACATTTCTGTTGAGATCACATAGGAAACAATGAAGTTTAATGCAGTAGGTGGACAAAAAACCTAACCTTTACCAGGGATTTGGGAAATGTGGAGTGGCTAGAGATAAAGCTAAGGAAATAAGCAAAGATACCTCCAGGGAAAATAAAATACTTTCTTCATTCCTCAGATTTTTTCATAGAAATCAGTCTTTTTTACCCCTCTAATGCTCTCCCCATTTTTGTAATAGATCTTGATTACTGAGAATGAAGATGCAGGCAAATTTGAGAAAATTCACTATGCTATTATTTCCAAATCAATATTCAATAAATTATCCCTTCATTCAATAAATTATCCTTACCAACATTCAATAAATTAGCCCTACCAATAGCCACAAGATCAAGAAGTGGCATAAAGCAATCATAAATCTGCATATGAACTTAATTTTGTGAGGAGAGAAACAAATGATGGAAGGCAGTATCAACCAACAACTCATGAGGTCTTTGGCTGTTCTCCAAGGCATCTCTTCTTGGGACATACTTTGATATCATTTGAAACGGAAAGCCCAGCAAGGAAACATAGTTGTGCAAAGGAATGCTAAGAAAGTTTTGTTTCCCCTACTTTACACCATATTCAAAAATCACCTCACAATGGATCAGGGAGCTAAACCTAGGACTTGAAACCACCAAATTACTACAGGAAAATGTAGGCGAAATACTGAAAGACACTGGCATAGGCAAACACTTTTTGGATAAGATCCCAGAAGCACAGGCAATAAAGAGAAAAATACACAAATGAGATTACATCAAGCTAAGAAGCTTCTACACAGCAGAGGAAACACTAAACAAATTAAAGAGGCAATTGAAGAATGAGAGAAAATATTTGCACACTGCACATCTGATAAAGGATTAATATCCAGAATCTATAAAGCGCTCAAGAAACTCAACAACAACAAAACAAACAGTCCAATTTAGAAATGGGCTAAGGATATGAACAAGCATTTTTCAAAGAATGAATTACAAATAGCCATTGTAAAGTGATCGAGGAGAGAGAAACATGTCTCTCCTTTTTGTTTTTTCTCCTCTGGTCTGGCAGGTAAGCTATCCCCCATGGGGCTCCAAGCTGAGTTCCCTCTAGGCTCTTCCTGCAGCTTTATCGCCAGTGGCTTGGGCTGCTGCGGTCTGGTCTCACCTCACTTTCCAATGCTGTTGCATAGGCTCTCAGCTGCTGGAGTCTTGTTGAGGGTGTCCACACCCTCCATGTAGGTCCACCTTGTGCCTCTAATTTGCATAGAGTTTCCTATGTTGTTTTCTCCCCAACTCTTCACTGAGACTTCACTCTCTCAACTTTTTAAAAACTATTTTCTCTTAGACTAGAGCAGTAAGCTCCCTCCCTACTCCGCCATCTTGGTGCTCCCCTGTTTTTTTTTTTTTTTTTTTTTTTTTTTTTTTTTTTAAGAGCAAGATCTTTTATTTAGGTAGTGTCATTTCTTAGCTTTTCCCAAAGATGTCTTTTTCACAAACTTGTTCAGTTTTTTCTCAGATGATTTTGGATTTAAGAATTTATTCACCATCAGACTGGCATTTGTCCACATTTATCGTTTCTAGTCTTGTCTTTCTGTGAAGAGTCACTTTTCCTGTTCATCATTTACCTTCATTGAGTTTCCTGTTGCTGTCTCCTTTTCAGGAGGTTCCATCTTCTGTGCAGTGTTTTTGACTTTTGAGGCTCTCTTTTTATAGGAAACGGCTTCTTTCACATTCTGTTCTGAATTCACATTCATCAGTTTTGGGAATTCCGAATTTATTATGAAACAACTACTGTCAACCAATTTGATATCACATTCCTCCTGTTCAGGGTGTGCTGCTTCCTCATCCTCCGCTACTGATTCTTCAATAGGAGATATAGATCCATCATCATCCAAATACTTGTATCTTCGACTGTCAAGATCTTCCTTTTCTAAATCATCACCAACATCCATTTGTTTCAGAGATTCTTTCAGGTGATATTCATACTTCAGTTTTTCAATGTAATTAAAAAATCCTCTTGCAACTGCTTGCTCAAAGGTTAAAATTTTCCTCCAAGGTGATGGTTGAGTTCCATTCTCTGATTCTAAAAATGAGAACCTAGGTCCTTTGTCTTTAAATTGGTTTTTATCTACATGTGATATTTTAGTGTTTTTCCGTCCTTTAGGCCTGCCTACTGGCCTTCCTGTTGCCTTGTATTTCTGTTTTCTCCTTTTACGTTTCTTTTTCTTAAATTTTGCAATAAGTGCTTTTAGTGTCAATGGTCTTGGTTCTACAGATGAATCACTTGAAGAATCTGTTGTTTCGACAATTTTAGATGAATGAATAGGTTTTCTAATGGTGTTTTTTGGCCTCCAATTAGGTGAGGAAGGAACACATTGAATTTTAAACACACTGCTACCAGATGAACTGTCATCACTTTCATTATCAATTTCCATAGTTGCATCAGATGTCATGTGGTCAAGAGGGTCCATTTCTGACTTGTCCATCACTTACTGTGTTACAAGCTTCCTCTTCCAACCGCGCGGAAGGAAAGGTCCCCTGTTTTGTTTTTAACAGTAAGGTAAGTCTGGAGGATATGATGCTAAAGCTTATTTTTTGTAGGTGTTGCCATTTTCATTTCATAATTTAAAGCATTTCACATAATATTTACTTTTTAGAGATCTAGTGACTGCAAAAGATATAAAGGTACTTTTCACGGATTGGAGATTTTTAAAGGTTCATTTATTTATATACTTGAAAGGGGCACACACTCACACACACACACACACACACACAGAGAGAGAGAGAGAGAGAGAGAGAGAGAGAGAGAGAGAAATCTTTTACTTATTGGTTCACTCTCCATATGACTGCAACATCCAGGTCTGGGTCAGGCTGAAGCCAGGAGCCAGGAACTCCATCCTGGCCTCCACATGGGTGGCAGGGGCCCAAGAACTTGGGCCATCTTTCATTGCCTTCCCAGGTCCAATTACAGGAAGATGGATCAGAAGCAGAGCAGCCAGGACGTGATCCAGCACTCCAATATATGATGCCAGCATCACAAGCAGCACCTTAATCCTCTGTGCCACAATGCTGGCTCCCACACTGGAGATTTTTTGAAGATATTGTGTCTATATCAAGACAAATACCCTCAAGTGTGTGAGTTAAGCCTGCTCTGCTGGACGTCCACATTACTTCTATCTGAATGATAAAGAGATCATTCCTCTCAATGATATTGAGCACCGCAACTATTTTTCCAAACATGATATTTTAGAAATATAAAGAATAAAACAACATAATGAATGGTTGTATACCAGCTACCTATATTAAGAAAGAAAGTACTGCAAAATAATGGAAATACTTACATGTCCTTTCTCATATTTCCTCTACTACAGAATTCAGATTTATTATTCTCATGAATGTCTTTTGATTGTAATTATATTGAACTCTTAGATTCATTTTGGGGCAACTTAAATATTTATGATCACTGAATCTTTCTCTCTATAAACATAGCATATATTTATAGTACATTTTGAGAGTTTTTCATAAAACCTTATAATAGTTTTATAATTTCCTTCATAAAGGTCACATACATCTTTTGTTAATGCTATTACAGAGTATCTTTTAAAATTACTGTTGAGGGGCTGGCACTGTGGTGTAGTAGGTTAAGCCTCTGCCTGTGGTGCTAGTATCCCATATGGGTGCTGATTCATGTCTGAGCAGGTCCTCTTCTGATCCAGCTCTCTGATATGGCCTGGGAAGGCAGTGGAAGATGGCCCAAGTGCTTGGGCCCCTGCACCCAAGTGGGAGACTCAGAGGAAGCTCCTGGCTCATGGCTTCAGATCGGCTCGGCTCTGGCAGTTGTGGCCATTTGGGGAGTATACCAGTGGATGCATGACTTCTCTCTCTCTCTCTCTCTCTCTCTCTCTCTCTAACTGTGCCATTCAAATAAATAAATCTTTTAAAAATTACTATTAAAAATGGCCTCTTTAAAAATTACATTTCTAACTTTGTCACTGATATATAGTAATATAATAGATTTTCTTTTCCTTTTTAAAATAATATTTGTGGTTCACTTAGTGAATTTGCTGAAACATCTTATAAATTCTAATAATTTTCCTGTGGATTGTCTTGGTTTTTCTGTATAGATATTTGCATATTCTCCAAAAGGCGGTAGTTTTACTCTTTACTTTCCAAATCTAATGCATTCTACTTTTTTTTTTCAAATTCGTATCTTACCATACTGATTATTATCACTAGTAAATTGTTGAAATGAAATAAAGATGAAGTTATCTTTTTCTTGATCCTTATTTAAAAGATAAGGCTGCTAGACAACATGATCTTACATAGAATCCTAAAGAGTTCACCAAAGACTATTAGAATTAGTAAAAGAATTTAGTAGAAGTACAGCATAGAAAATTAACAAAGAAAAATCAGTAATATTTCTATACATTAACAAAGAAATCAAGAAAATATTTCAATTACAAAAGCTACAGAAATACCCAAGAATAAATTTAACTAAGGAGATAAAAGATCTGTATTGGAAAACAATAAAACACTAGTGAAAAAAACATAAAGAAGACACAAATAAGTGGGAAGAGATCTCATATTCATAGATTGGAAGAATTAATATTGTTGAAATGCCCATACCGTCCAAAGTGACCTATAGATTCAATGCCATACCATACCGTCCAAAGTGACCTATAGATTCAATGTCACCTCATCAAAATTCCAATTACATTTTTTTCCTAGAAATACTAAAAAAGGAAAAAAAATCCTAAAGTTCTTATGGAGCTAAAGCATGAGGCATCAGATTACTTGTTTTCAAAATCATCTACAAAGCTACAGTAATCAAAACATTATGACATTGGCATAAAAATGGACACATAGTCCAATGGAATAGAATAGAGAAATCATAAATAAGTCCATGTATTTATGGTCAACTTATTTGTGATGAAGCTGACAAGAATACATAATAGGGATGCATTTATGGTCAATTTATTTTTGATAAAGCTACCAAGAATATATAATGGGAACAGGACAATGTCTTCAATAAGTGGTGTTGAGTAAACTAAGTAGGTATCTACATGGAGAAGAATGAATTTAGATCATTGTCTCACACCACACACAAAAATCAACTCAAAATGGATTAAGACTTAAACATAAGACCCAAAAGTGTAAAAACACTAGAAGAAAATGTATGGGAAATGTTCCAGGACATTGGTTCAGGGACTGAATTTTTGGATATGTCCCCAAAAGTACAGGCAACAAAAGCAAAAGCAGAGAAAAGTGATTACATGAAACTTAAAAGCTTTTATTATTATTTTTATTTATTTATTTTTGACAGGTAGAGTGGACAGTGAGAGAGAGACAGAGTGAAAGGTCTTCCTTTTCCGTTGGTTCACCCCACAATGGCTGCTGCGGCCGGCGCACCGCACTGATCCGAAGCCAGGAGCCAGGTGCTTCCTCCAGGTCTCCCATTCAGGTGCAGGGCCCAAGAACTTGGGCTATCCTCCACTGCACTCCTGGGCCACAGCAGAGAGCTGGACTGGAAGAGGAGCAACCAGGACAGACTCCGGCGCCCCGACCGGGACTAGAACCTGGTGTGCCAGTGCTGCAGGCGGAGGATTAGCCTATTGAGCCCCGGCGCTGGCTGAAACTTAAAAGCTTTTAAACAGGAAAGGAAAAAAGCAAGAATGAAGAGACAACCTAAAGAGAGAATGTTCACAAACACTACATCTGATAATGTGTTACTGTCCAAAATATATAGGAAACTCAACCTACTCAATAGTAAGAGAACAAATAACCCAACTAAAAAATCAGCAAAGGACCTAACAATGCATGTCTCTAAAGAAGACATACAAATGGCTGACAGTTACATGAAAAAATGCTCAATATCCCTAATCATCAAGGAAATAAACTTAAAAGCATCATGAATTGACACTTCACATTTGTAAGAATAGGAAGAAATAGATCAGAAATATGAAAGATATCAAGTGTTGGCAAGGACATGGAGAAAAGAGAACCATTACATATTATTAGTAGGAACATAAATTAGTACTGTCATCAGGAAAGCAGTATGAAAGTTTCTCAAAAGTTAAAAATATAACTGTCCTATGATACAATAATCCCATTGTTTGGCATATATCCAAGGGAAATACAAGCATTCTGTTAAAGAGCTATCTTCCACCACTATGTTCATCCCAGCATTACTCACAATAGTGAAGACATGGAATCAACGTAAGTGCTCATCAACAAATAAAATGGGTAAAGAAAATGTAAATATAAACAGTAGAATTATACAGGCTTTAAAAGGAAAGAAATTCTGTTGTTTGTGATATCATGAATAAAACAGGAGGATATTATGTTAAATGAAATAATCAGAGGCCTGACCATTGTAGTATAGTGGATTAAGCTGCCGCCTGCAACACAGCATCCCATATGAGCACCAGTTTCAGTCCTGACTGATCCACTTCCAATCCACCTCCTGCTACTGCGCCTGGAAAAGTAGCAGGACATGGCCCAAGTGCCTGGACCCCTGCCATCCACGTCAGAGATCTGAATAGAGTTGCAGTCTCTTGGTTTCAGCTTGGCCCAGCCCTGACTATTCCAGACAATTGAGGAGTGACCCAGAGGATGGAGATCTCAATCTCTCTTTCCCTCTCTGCCTTTCAAAGAAATAAATATTTAAAAAATACATGAAATAATCCAGAAAACAAATACCACATAACACCCCCCTCCCTTGGACAGTGGGGTGTGGATTCTAAAATTGCTGCACTCACAGAATAAAAGAACAGAATGGTGGTTTCCAGCACCTGAGATGAGGGGACAATTGGGAATATCTTGGTGAAAGGATCCAAAATTTCAGTTAGAATGACTAAGTTTGAGCAATCTATTATACAGCATGGTGACTAGAGTTAACAACAATTTATTGTATACTTGAAAATTGCTAAGAGTATATTTTAAGTATTCTCACCAAAATAAATGAGAAGAATCTGAGACAATAAAAAAACAGCAGTTGGTTGTTTAGTAAGAAAAAATCCATAAATATGAGACACTTTTTCAACATTTAAATTGAAATTGAAATATCTAAGCACACATTCCTTGACTATATGATTTTCCAGCTTGTTGTACTGCCCTACAAATTTTGGACTAGCTGATACCCACTACTACATGATATAATTTCTACAAATAAATCTGGAATGAGCCCTGACTCACTGATTCCTCATTTACAATTAATGCTATCTTCGCCTTCTCACAAGACCACCTCTTCATCATCATCACTGTTAACAACTAATTCTTTAGGCATAACTTCCCATATATCTGATGCAGTCTTTCTTTTCCAAATCATGTTATTTCTTAGGTGGCCCCCAAATCCTTTTGTATGGCCCACAAAACAATCTATCTGATGGGAGATTCACTCCTCAGTTCTAGTCTTTTACTGAAGGTATCCATACCCAAAGACCTAATATTTACTATTAGAATTCTGACTTCAAGGAACCAAGGTCACTAAGTTAGCTAACTCCATTACCATTTCAATGACTAGGGTGGAGATACCTGGTAAGATGCCAGAGACAGTACAGGAGGGAATAGTGGTCCTTTTATGCATTTTGGTGTTCCTCAACTAGTATCATAAAGCAAATAACTGTTCACACTTAAGGAGGATCCTTCATACCATGTAACCTGGAGACATAACCCTTTGACAGCATAAAAAGTTATTTTGTTTTTTCTTTCCTTTCCCCACTAAAAAAGTTACTTTCTCTCTCCCCTGACTTCTGACACTAGTCCTTTTCATGTAGACATTTTTCTTACTCTATTCCTCTAGAGGCTTTCTTGTTCATCTAATTATAAATTCCTAAGTGAGGTATTGTTTCTTCCTTTCTTCAAGATTTGCAGATTACATGACATTGTATCTAATTCAACATCATAAATTTACAAGTGTCACAAAAATTACATCGAAAGTGGGGGAAAGTGCCTTTGTAAAAATAAGAAAATGGAAGGATAGCAACAATTCAGGGAGATTATGTTAAAATTAATTCTCTATTCTATTATACTTAACAACTAAGAAAAGGAGAAAATAATTCATTTCTTAGAAGGACAGGAAGAAATATAGGAGCTTAAGCCTTGTGATAAATTCTAAAGGAAAAGGACAATGCATCACTTTTTTACAAAGGATTTAGAACAGTTGACAAAAGTCAAATACATATAGGCAAACTCAAATGCATTTAGTTTTAACCAGAGACAAATAAAAGTAACTGTTCTCTCATGTCCCCAGAGAATTAGAAAACTGGCAAAAGTAACATATTTTTCACTTTGTAAAAACTATGAGTAAATAGGTGTTTCTAGAAATCTCATAATCTGTATTCTTTTCATCACCACTTTTAGAAAATGCAGCCAAATGGATTATGATTTGTACACCAAGGAGCTTGGCTCCTGAGATGGTTCTATCATTCTCTGAATGTTCTAACGATTTAAAGCATTTTGGAAGAATGCCCTGAATAGAAGCACAATGTATGTCTCTCGTGGCTACAAAACAGACATTGCACATGCCTCCAATGCTTGTTTACTTTAACGTTAGAATTCAGAAGAATCAGGGTTGCTTATCAATTTCCCTACTCCTTAGGAGACATAAAGATGCTAAAATATCTATTAACTTGTTACTCCCTACAGTTAGGGTAGGAAATGGGAAGACAATTTCCCAGGTTCTAAATTTCAGTCACCTTTAAAAAAAGATTTATTTATTTATTTGAAAGGTCAAGTTACAGAGAGGGAGAGGCAGAGGCAGAGGCAGAGAGAGAAGTCTTCCATCTGCCGATTAACTCCCCAAATGGCCACAAAGGCCGGGGGAGGGGGTCAGGCCGAAGCCAGAAGCTAGGAGCTTCTTCTGGGTCTCCCACATGGGTGCTGGGGTCCAAGCACTTGGGCCTCTTCCACTGATTTCCCAGGCCATCAGCAGGGAGCTGGATCAAAAGTGAAACAGCCAAGACTCGAACCAGTGCCCATATGGGATGCCGGCACTTCAGGTGGCAGCTTTACCTACTACACCACAGCATCGGCAGCCAAAGTCATCTTTTGTAGTTTTCTCTCACCAGGATTTATCCAAACATGTCCTTTTATATTAGCTATTCCTTCACATTATGTTTTATATCTTGCCCTTTTTTCCCATGTTCACTGCTAGCAGCCTGGCTTTATAATACAGTCTCTCAAGCTGGGAACAATGTAATATCTGACCAGTAATATTCCTACAATTATTCCCTAGTATCCCTTCCAATTTATTATTCACATAGGACAGAGATTCATATTTCTAGGACATGTGAAGTCAGTCCCATATTCATAAAACTTTGATAATTGCCCTTTGGCTACAAAATAAAGTTCAAAATATTACAAAATAGCCTCTTGGCTAACTTCAGAAATTTATAGGTAGTATAACAGTTCAATTCTCCTTAGCCTTGCAAGCACTTAAAAAGGGGAGAGAGACTAATGATATCTTGAATGTGTAGACAAGACACATCCAAGAGAAAAGAGAAGTGAAAAGAGAAGTGGCATCAACTCAGAACCCTGGTTCCAAGGCTCAAGATTCATGTAGGTTCTCACATTCTCCCTCTTGGGGGATGGAAATGACTTAGAAATATCAGGATGATATTGATTAATAACTCTCATCAAAGCATGAGCCTAACTGAAAGTCTACAAAACTCACTATGGCACCTCAGATCTCATATAATGTACAGAACTGCCACGATCATACTCATTAGAGAATAGCTAGCTTTTCCTTGGTCCCTTTCTCATAAGGCTTTTAAGAATTACAACTCAAATTTCCTTGGCTTAGTCTATTCTAAGATCCGGTTATCAAAAAATGGGAGGTGAGGTGACCCAACTGCCTACTCCCTTATGTATTGGGGGCACATTTGAGAATTTCAATGGTATGGCCTTTGCTATAAACATTAGTATTGCTCTTTGGTTATAAAATAAAGTTAACACATATTGTACAATGGCTTCCCAGCTAACTTCAATAATTTACAGGCAACCTAATATTTCAATTATTCCTAGCCATGACAAAGGAAAATGACTCTCACAGTGTTCTGCCAATAAAAATACTAATTCCCACACAGATAATGACATTATCTGATTTTTTCCAATTGGAGGAAACTTAGAGAACTTAAAAAAAAAATCTGTTCAAATCTTCCTTTGTCAATCAGTGCATAACACACTTTGATTTTTTTTAATATGACATCCCTTCAGGGTAGTTTAAATGAGCTGATACAGAAGTCTCATCTTATCTGCAGGGGATATGTTCTAGAAACCCTAGTGTGTGCCTAAAAGTGTATCCATTTAGAACTGAAGCATATATATTGTGTATATTGAATAGTCAAGATTCAACTCTAAATTTTCTGGACATCAAAACCTTTTATAAAATAATATTATTGATATGTAATTCACAAGCCACATACTTTACCCATTTAAAGTGTGGAATTCAGTGCATTTTAATACATTCCCAGAGTTGTGCAACCATCACCAAAATCTTTAGAATGTTTTCATTATCCCCCAAAGAAATCCCATTCCTTTAGGTATCACTCCCAAATTCCCCCATCCCTTCTGGTCTAGGCAAAGGAAACTACTATATACTTTCTATCTGTACAGATCTGACTTTTCCAGACTTTTCATACAAATATGTGATCACCCACGTACAATACATGACTTTTGTGACTGACTTCTTTCATTTGGTATTATGTTTTCAAGGCTCATCCATATTGTAGCATGTGTCAAGACTTCATGTGTCTCATTGCTGAATGATATGGCATTGTATGAATACAATGTCAAAGTCTTTTAAATTATTTTAAATTGTTTTACCATTCTTAGAAGGTAGAACCAAAAGTTTCTGTGGTTTCAATCCAGGCATGTAATAAAGTCTGTGAATGCTGTATGGGGTAACAAGAGAGTAGTAGGGGCTGTGGAAAAATGTGAATGTCAAGTACATGCCACACATGTGAATGCATTCAAATACTGCCACCAAAAGAATACATTTTCAGGTCATGAGAGGTTTCACATGGCTCTGAGAGACACTCTCTCATGACTCCTAAATCTGCTGGTTGCAATGTATGAGTTTGCACAATGACACAAACTCCGGGGGGCTTCTCCTGCTTCCAACACCTAATGCAAACTCCTTAACACTCATGCCTTTTTTTCAGGCTTATCTTTTGCTGCCTCCTAAGCATGCTGGGCGTGAGATGAGGGGGGACACTGCTGATAGCTGATACACGGGACCATTCTCAGCATTTCGAATGTAGTAACTGTAAAAACCTTCAAAGATTAGCCCTCCCTCCTCCTCCTGCATTTCCTCACACACTTCTCAAGCAGAATTAGCCTCTCCCATTCTTTGAAAGGATCTTTATAATAGCATTTAGCTCATTGTGTTGAAATTAATTTTGTACCTTCCTTGTAGCAGCTAGGCTGTGAAAATTCCAATCCATATTTTGGCAAAGAAGGCCTTCTGTAGTATTCTCGTTCCTCCTTATCTCTGCCCATCACCATTTTTAAAAGATTCATTCATTTATTTGAAAGGAATAACTATGGAGAGAGATCCTCTATCTGCTGGTTGTCTCCCCCAAATGTCCATCACAATAGCCAGGGCTGGGCTAGACTGAAGCCAGGAGCCAGGAACTCCATTTGGGTCTCCCACATGGGTGGCAGGGGCTCAAATACTTGAACCACCATCTATTGCCTCCTATGTGCATTAGCAGGAGGAAATAGAGGAATAGGGAATCGAACCAGGCACTCTGACATGGAATGTGGGTGTCCTAAGTGGCAACTTAACCTGCTCTGCCATAATGGCCACTCTGATTATATTTTCTGTCACAAGCCTTCTAGTTGGCTAGTCTTTGTGCTTCACTGTACTCTTCACTTCTAGCCACCCCAAATGTTCATGAATGCCTCATGCTGTAGTCCTTAAGTGAAAATTATTCATACTTTGTCCCTCTGAATTTTGAACCAATTGGTAAAAGGAATCAAAAACACCAGCATTATTTCCAAGCTACTTTGGAGACTGGCTAATATCTAAAGTCAGTATGAGATTTGGCTTCTTTACTTCAAGTCTAGACCTTGGGACCACTATAAGGGGAACTAGATCTGTAGAGGAGACTCTTGCTCAGATCCTTAGGGGAATCTGCCTTTCCTCATACCTTGTCAAGCACAGACAGACCAAAGGAAAAAAGCAGGCCCGCAGAACAAGTTATCTCCAAACTATGCAGAAGAATGATCATTTGAAGTTCATGCAACCTACTTTTTTATATATAAATTCACTTTTTAGTCTTCAAATTTAAAAATATTTAACATTTTTCCACATTCATTTCATATATAGACATTATCTACATACACATATACACAATTTTTTCTTGAAATCAGAGGTATTACTATCACAAAGTAAAGAATTCATGATAGTGATCATACTGTGGGGAAAGAATGGCAATGTTGTCATGTACATGAAATGATTCAGTGACTATTCATAACTATAAACCTAATTTTATGAATCTACACAATTTTTATACTCTGAATATTAACATCCACAAATAAGAGAAAACCTGTGATATTGGACTTCTGGGACTGGCTTATTTCACTTAGCAGGATAATCTCCAGTTCCATCCATTTTATTGCAAATGTCAGTATTTCATTCTTTTTCATGTCTATTACTCCATTGCATACGCACGTATGTGTGTCTTATTTTTAAATATACATACACAATACTGCTATTGTGAATTGATCTGACTGGGCCTACTTTGAATTTGGGGAAGGCTACACCCTATCCTCCCAGGACAGGAAACTCTCCATCCTAATGTCAAAGTTGTACAAGTACTGAGAATATCCCTCCTTCCCTAATGTGATTTCTCTCCGGAGAATTCAAGCTATCTCACAAAAAATGTCTTATTCTCTAAAGGACAAATTGAGAGGTAAGTTTTCTTTCTTTTTATTTTATTTATTTGAAAGGCAGAACTAGAGAGAGAGAGAGAGGAGAGAGAGGAAAAGGGGGAGACAGAGAGAGAGAGAGAGAAAGAGACAGAGAGACAGAAAAATTCTTTTTCTTTAAAGATTTATTTATTTTATTTGAAAGTCAGAGTTACACAGAGAGAGAAGGAGAGGCAGAGAGAGAGAGAGAGGTCTTCCAACTGCTGATTCACTCCCCAGTTGGCTGCCATGGCCAGAGTTGCACCGATCAAAACCCAGGGGCCAGAAGCTTCTTCCGAGTCTCCCGTGTGGGTGCAGCAGCCCAAGGACTTGGGCCATCCTCTACTGCTTTCCCAGGCCACAGAAGAGAGCTGGATTGGAGTGGAGTAGCCGGGACTGGAACTGGTGCCCATATGGGATGCTGGCATTGCAGGTGGTGGATTTACCCACTACGCCATAGAGCCGGCCCTGAGAGAGAGAATATTTCAACCTCTGGTTCACTCCCAAATGTCTTCAAGGGCCAGGGCTGGGGCAGGCTGAGGCCAGGAGCCTGGAACTCCATCTGGGTCTTCCAAGTAGGTGACAGAGGTCCAAGTACTTGGGCCATCTTCTGCTGCTTTCTGAGGTGCATTAGCAGGGAGCTGAACCAGAAATGGAGCATCCAGGCCTCAAACTGGGATGCCAGCGTTGTGGGCAGCAGCTTAATCCACTGTGCCACAACACCAGCCCCAAGGCAAGTTTTCATGTCCACCCTTTCCAATCCTGAAACCAACTCCAGTAAAAATTTAGAAATTTCTGAAGTTTATTTTTGGGGTATCTTCATGCCTTAAAAAAGGATTTCATCTCCACTTCTAGCACCCAGTTGATGAGATATTTCAGGAGGAGGGGTTTTTCTTGGCATATCTCATATCACGCCATGAAGGCCTGAGTAAGATCTTACTGGAAAATACAGATAAGTCACAAGAACTGCAGAGATGGGGCCAGCACTGTGACATAGTGGGTAAAGCCACTGCCTGCAGTGCCGGCATCACATATGGGTGCTGGTTCCAGATCTGGCTGTCCCACTTCTTATCCAGCTCTCTGCTGTGGCCTGGGGAAGCAGTGGAAGATGGCCCAAGTGCTTGGGCCCCTGCACCCACATAGGAAACTCGGAGGAAGCTTCTGGCTCCTGGCTTCAGATCAGCATAGCTCCGGCAGTTGTGGTCATCTGGGGAGTGATTTAGTGGATGGAAGACCTCGCTCTCTCTTTATCTCTCTCTCTCTCTCTCTGCAACTCTGACTTTCAGATAAGTAAATAAATCATAAAAAAATGAACTGCAGAGGCAGCCTAGAACAGGATCATCAGCTTCAACCTGACAAAACACATGCCTCTGCACTAAATTGTTATATCCACACAGTTCTTATTTTTAAAACTATATTTTGTGTTCAGGTCAATGACTATTTTGCAGTTTCCTTCTGCTTTTATAAGTAAAAGTGCAGTGCAATTCCAAAAAGCAAGTGTGTAGCCCCAGATTAAAAATGAAATTCAGATGCTATATTGACTATATGGAAGTAACAGCGAATGCTAGAATGAGGTATAAAATTACAGTAATAGGAGACTTCCTAGGCAGAGAGAAGCAGAAAACTGCATTTATGATCCAGACAAACTCTCTCAGACTTTTATATAACAGACATTGATTCTTGGGCATAGCATATACATACAACCAGTGCTGTATACCTTTCCCAATTAAAAAGTCAATGTTCAGATTCTTTTCAATTTACAAATAAATAAAATACAGGCATCCCTCAGTGCCTATTAGGGATTGGTTAAGGAGCCACAGATACCAAAATCTGAGGATACACATGGCTTATATAATGTGGTGTACAATATGCATTGAACCTACACATATCTTATGTACTTTAAATCACCTGTAGATTACTTATAAATCAATGCAATATAAATGTGATATAAATAGCTGTTATACTACATTGTTTGAAAATAATGCAAAAAAATCTGTACATGTTCAATACAAATTTTTTTCTGAATATCTTTCATATGCACTTGGCTGAAACCATGGATGCAGAACCCATAGATACAGAGGGCCAACTGCAATATGTATATCCTAAAACATAACAATGTAAGTTAGATTTTTAAGTAAAGAAACAACTTAGTGTTGCAACAATCACTTGCATTCCTATACATAATATTTTAGTAAGAGGAAGTACCAAAGGCAGATTACAATCCATATTTTGTTCTACACAATACAATATTGGTCTATGACATGCAAATACTATGGATTAATGATCTATGTTCTACAGGTTGTTTCTCCATCAATTGTAGTATATAGAGAGCTGTTTCATCTCCTAATATGGTCATCTGGATACACTGGCTACTCAGCATTGCCAGCTGTTTTCTGGTTCTGTTAATCTGATGCAGCTTATTCAATGTTTCTGCTTCACTTCTCATAGTCTTTACCTGCTCATTCAACAGCATCTGCCAAAGTGAAGAAACAAATGACAGGGGCTGTATGTACCAGCACATGCTTGGTCTGCTTTAGGATGCTCTTTTTCATCATGCTTTCCAGGAGCTCACTGCCCAATGAGAGCTAGCAGTGTCAATGTAGATCAAAGAACATTAGATGTATAAATAATTCTACGAGTGGAAAAAGAAAGCTAGGAAGGGCTTAGGAACTAAATGTAGTAAGAGAGAGAGAGAGAGAGAGAGAGAGAGAGAGAGAGAAGAGAGAGAGAGATCATGATTTGCTATTAGAACTGCAGAACTTTTATGAAGTTTTTACCAGTCTTACCCTCATTATCCTTGTGAACAGTACCTCTGCTCATATGCAGCAGTTGTTTATGTCAGTGGGTTACAGAAATACTTACAATATCCTGTCCGTGTATATACAACCTTCCCCAAAAAAGAAGTGGTCTTCTGCTCACTCAGCAGCATACATCTAGTCAAGGTCCAAAATAGGGACATATGGCCAGATGGGGATGTAGTCCATAAACACGCCCCTTCCTTTGCTATGCCTTCTGTGAAAATTTATCTTTTCTCTTTCTTATCTTTTACTCTTGACCAAAAATCAGCAAACCTTTTATTTAAAAGACCCTACAGTAAGTATTTTAGGCTTTACAAACACTATAAGTTCTCTGTTGCAAATTCTTCCTTTTTAAAAAACGACCCTTAAAAAAGTAAAGAATGTTTCTTAGCTCTAGAAAAGTAGGCCTTGAAACAGAATTGTCCCAAAGGCCATAGTTTGCTAACCTTTGCTCTAAACTGATATCTACCCTGTATATTAGTCAGATACTGATTAATAATTTAACAAATCACCCCTGAATTCAGTGGTATACAACAATAAGCATTTCTTCTCCTATTCACAGGTCTATGCCATTTAAATATACAATCTATTCTGCCACTAGGTAAGCTAAGGATCTTTGCTTACTTCTCAGTTGGAGAAAATATACATGTGTGTCCTAAGATTATTATACCCATAAAATCTCTGCTTTAAAGGAATTTAGACATGAGAGAATATTGCTGTTTTGGGAAAATGCCTTCCTATTACAAAGGTAAGACACAAACATTAGATTTTTTATTTTTTTGGAAAGGTGACATCATGATAGTTGAATTTCTTTTATAGTTGCCATCTAATTATTTTTAAATGGTGAAGTTATGTATCGACCATTTTTAAGCACATATCATGTGACAGGAACTATTTTAAGCCCTGAAAAATATATTAACCTATTTAATTCCCAGAACTTGGGCCATTACACAAGGTCATACTTATAAGAAATAAGAGAGTCAGCTAATTACCTGGATATATTGCTTCTCAAGATTTCTTTAAGACCTATGATAATCCAATAACACTTATGGTGTGCAGAATAACAGGATAAACAAAAACAAGAGTCTGCATTCAGATATGCAGTCTTAAATTTTTTTTTTTTAAATAAACACTTGGCATGCAAGATAAGTGCTCTTATAAATTAGACTTACCTTGTTTATAATGCTCATATCATGAGATGAATTAATAAAGACTCTGAGCTACTTGGAGAAAAGAATGACTATATAACAATCAACCAATTTTGTTACACCAACCAATCAGGTATGTTGAAAGCAGATCATTTTAGGCATGCACACATGTTGAAAATTGAAACACATCTGGCTTTAGCCATTTGAATGTAAATGGCTTAAGGAGAAATGCTTCTATGTTTTTATGACAGTCTAGTCAGAATTAGTAAACAATGTGAAGTGTGCTAATCTTAAGTGTACAGCTTGGTGATTTTTCTTATGTAAGTCCACATTTCTCTTAATTTTCCTTCTTCCCTCCCTATAACCATTAGCCAGATCAAGGTATAGATTTTTTCCAGTACTCTCAAATTGTCAGCTGCCCTGTGCATCGATAGCTTCAGAGAAAAAGCATTCAGGTGCCATTTAATAGATATTGGTAGCTGACAAAAGGCCAGAACACAAGAAAGAAATAGTTATATCAATACTCCACTAGGTTAATAGCTAACTAAAATCTTACAAATTCTCTGCTTAGCAGAACATCTTTCTTTAGTGTGTTCTCTTTCTTTATGGGTTCACTGGGTAATGGGAGTAAGAGTTTACCACTTCTTTTTAAACCCTCACTTTTGGAACTTTAATGAAAATTCATGCAACAGGAATATTTTCAACATCGTTTTAGAGACTTTGACATATAGAAGTAATAGGAGGATAAACTTGACAGTATTTCAAACAAGAAAGAGAGACAAAAATATGAGGGTACTTCAAAGGAGGCAGGCAATAAAAGATTTTTGGATAAAAATTGGGGAAGCTGGATGTAGTTCATGAATTGTGACAAAGATAATAAAATGAGACATTAATGGGAGAAATGGGGTGTAGGATATATGGGTACTCTTTGTATTATTGCCTCACAATTTTTGTTTTGTAAATTTAAAACTACCCTGAAATAAAATGTTAAAAAATGCATACTCTGAAATGACCTATGCATATGTTTCAATATTTTTGCACCAAAATAAACTTCTTTTAATTCTACTTTCCATGAACTATTTGAAGTTCTGTTATCTATGCACAATGAAGTAGTACTGTTTATAATTGTGAAGAAAAGTGAAAATAAGTTAAATGTCCACCAGTGAAGAAAAGCTTAAATTATTATGGTGCCTGTAACACTCTCAGAAAATAAGGTGGATGTATCAGTACCAACTTGGAAGGGCTGACATGCAAAATATCGAGCAGCAAGGTACAGACTATAGAATAAAAGTTGTAACATACACAGTAATTTCTATGCCATATATATATATATATATGCACATGGCTATATACATGTGCATATATAATATTTTAGTAAATGTCAAAATTTAAATATACAATCCGTTCTTCCACTCCTATAAAGATTTCTTCACCCTTCTTTTTTTAACTTTTACTTAATAAATATAAATTTCCAAAGTACAGCTGATGGATTACAGTGGCTTTTCAACCCATAACTTCCCTCCCACCCCTAACCCTCCCATCTCCTGCTGTCTCTCCCATTCCATTCACATCAAGATTCATTTTCAATTCTCTTTATATACAGAAGATCAATTTAGTATATATTAAGTAAAGATTTCAACAATTTGCACTACACCAAAACACAAAGTGTAAAGTACTGTTTGAGTACTAGTTATAGCATTTATTCACATTGGACAACACATTAACGACAGAGATCCTACATGAGGAATAAGTGCACAGTGACTCCTGTTGTTGACTTAACAAATTGACACTCTTGTTTATGGCGTCAGTAATCACCCTAGGCTCTTGTCATGAGTTGCCAAGGCTATGGAAGCCTTTTGAGTTCGTTGACTCTGATCTTATTCAGACAAGGTCATAGTCAAAGTGGAAGTTCTCTCCTCCCTTCAGAGAAAGGTACCTCCTTCTTTGATGGCCTGTTCTTTCCACTGGGATCTCACTCACAGAGATCTTTCATTTAGGTCTTTTCTTGCCAGAGTGTCTTGGATTTCCATGCCTATAATACTCTCATGGGCTCTTCAGCAAGATCTGAATGCCATGAGGGCTGATTCTGAGGCCAGAGTGCTGTTTAGCACATCTGCCATTCTATGAGTCGGCTGTGTATCCCGTTTCCCATGTTGGATTGTTTTCTCCCCTTTTTATTCTATCAGTTAGTATTAGCAGACCCTAATCTTGTTTATGTGATCCCTTTGACTCTTAGACCTATCAATATGATCAATTGTGAACTGAAATTGATCACTTTGATTAGTGAGATGGCATCGGTACATGCCACCTTGATGGGAATGATTTGGAATACCCTGGCACGTTTCTAACTCCACCATTTGGTGCAAGTCCGATTGAGCATGTCCCAAATTGTACATCTCCTCCCTCTCTTATTCCCACTCTTATATTTAACAGAGATTGCTTTTCAGTTAAATTTAAACACCTAAGAATTATTTTGTGTTAAGTAAAGAGTTCAACCAATAGTATTAAGTAGAATAAAAAAATACTAATAGGAATAAAGTATTAAGTTGTTCATCAACATTCAGGACAAGGGCTGATCAAGTCACTGTTTCTCATAGTGTTCATTTCACTTCAACAGGTTTCCTTTTGAGTGCTCGGTTAGTTGTCACCGATCAGGAAGAACATATGATATTTGTCCCTTTGGGACTGGCTTATTTCACTCAGCATGATGTGTTCCAGATTCCTCCATTTTGTTGTAAATGACCTGATTTCATTGTTTTTTACTGCTGTATAGTATTCTATAGAGTACATGTCCCATAATTTCTTTTTTTTTTTTTTTTTGACAGGCAGAGTGGACAGTGAGAGAGAGAGACGGAGAGAAAGGTCTTCCTTTGCCGTTGGTTCACCCTCCAATGGCCGCCGCAGCCGTTGCGCTGTGGCCGGCGCACCGCGCTGATCCGATGGCAGGAGCCAGGTACTTCTCCTGGTCTCCCATGGGGTGCAGGGCCCAAGCACTTGGGCCATACTCCACTGCACTCCCTGGCCACAGCAGAGAGCTGGCCTGGAAGAGGGGCAACCGGGACAGAATCCGGCGCCCCGACCGGGACTAGAACCTGGTGTGCCGGTGCCGCAAGGCGGAGGATTAGCCTAGTGAGCCACGGCGCCGGCCCATAATTTCTTTATCCAGTCTACTGTTGATGGGCATTTAGGTTGATTCCAGGTCTTAGCTATTGTGAATTGAGCTGCAATAAACATTAAGGTGCAGACAGGGTTTTTGTTCGCTAATTTAATTTCCTTTGGGTAAATTCCAAGGAGAGGGATGGCTGGGTTGTATAGTAGGGAGGGAACCAACAGAATGGGAAAAATATTTGCAAATTATGCAACCTATAAAGGATTAATAACCAGAATCTACAAAGAGATCAAGAAACTCCAAAACAACAAAACAAACAACCCACTTAACAGATGGGCCAAGGACCTCAATAGATATTTTTCAAAAGAGGAAATCCAAATGGCCAACAGACACATGAAAAAAATGTTCAGGATCACTAGCCATCAGGAAAATGCAAATCAAAACCACAATGAGGTTTTACTCACCCTGGTTAGAATGGCTCACATACAGAAATCTACCAACAACAGATGCTAGCGAGGATGTGGGGAAAAGGGACACTAACCCACTCTTGGTGGGAATGCAACCTGGTAAAACCACTATGGATACAGCAAAAGCAACGTTAAGAGGAAAGTTTATAGCAATAGGTGCCTACATCAAGAAATTGGAAAGGCACCAAATAAAGAGCTTTCAATGCATCTAGAAAAACTGCAGCCAACCAGACTCAAAACTAGTAGGAGAAGAGAAATAATTAAAATAAGAGAAGAAATCAACAGGATTGAATCCCAAAAAAACATTACAAAAGATCAGCCAAATGAAGAGCTGGTTTTTTGAAAAAATAAACAAAATTGACACCCCATTGGCCCAACTAAATTAAAAAAGAAAAGACCCAAATCAACAAAATTAGAGATGAAAAAGAAAATGTAACAAGAGACACCACAGAAATAAAAAGAATCTTCAGAAATTACTACAAGGAATTGTATGCCAGCAAACAGAGAAATCTATCAGAAATGGATAGATTCCTGGACACATGCAACCTACCTAAATTTAACCAGGAAGACATAGAAAACCTAAACAGACCCATAACTGAGACAGAAATTGAATCAGTAATAAAGGCCCTCCCAACAAAGAAAAGCCCAGGATCAGTGAGGTTCACTGCTGAATTCTACCAGACATTTAAAGAACTCCAATTCTTCTCAAACTATTCAGAACAATCAAAAAAGAGGGAGTCCTCCCAAATTCTTTCTATGAAGCCAGCATCACCTTAATTCCTAAGCCTGAAAAAGATGCAGCATTGAAAGAGAATTACAGACCAATATCCCTGATGAACATAGACGCAAAAATCCTCAATAAAATTCTGGCCAATAGAATGTAACACATCAGAAAGCTGTCTTCCCCCTTCTAAAGAGAATATTTGTTTGTGTCTGTCAGATTCCGTGTCTTTGTCATGTTGTTTAGAGGTAATAGGTGGGAATGGTAAGAGATAGTCAATGTCATTAATTTGATTCCATTAGGTGGAATATGAGTCTATCTGGGGAAAAAAGAAATAGATGAACTTTTTGAAAAGAGGCAGATGAAGACAGAGAAAGAGAGATCATGATAAATATTGACTTTGAGAGAGAGAATTATCAAGAGGAATTTTTGAAAATTTTGCTGTGTACAGAATAATGGGATGTTATTCCCCTCTCCTCATTCTCTGCTCAAAATGTTTTTGTAAAAGAAAATTTTAGAGTTCAAAGCTTTAGGAAGTTAAATTTGGAGATAGCTTTAAAGTTGTAAAAAAGGCCTTGTTTATGTGTAGGCCATATATATATATGTATATATATATTACATTTGTATTATTTTTTATTATGTATAATACAGGGTTAGGGTTACTATATTATTTATTACATAAATATTTTTAAAGATTTATTTATTATTTTGAACATCAGAGTTACCAAGAGAGTGAGTGAGAAAGACAGAGACATTTTCCACCCACTAGTTCACTCCCCAGATGTCTGCCAATGGCCAGCACTGGGCCAGGCTGAAAGCAGAGCTAGGGGCTTCATCTGGGTCTGCCATATGGGTTCAGGGGCCCAAGGACTTGGGCCATCCTCTACTGCTTTCCCAGTTGCATTAGCAGGGAGCTGGATTGAAAGTAGAGCAGTCAGGACATGAACCAGAGCCCATATAGGATGCCAGTATCACAGGAGGTGGCTTTACCTGCTGTGCCAACCCTCACATATAACTTATATGCATACAAAATGCCTTGGAAAATATTCAGCAAACTTTTCATACCAGAAATGATTATTCTTAGAAAATTAAGTTAGGTGGGAATATTGGGGAGAGATGGACACTTATACTTTCAGATAATGTATTTCTCCTACACTGTGTTAATTTTTCACAACAAGACTACAGTATTTTATGACAAAAACAGCCAAAAAGAAAAAAGAAAAAGCATAACATGTTGTGGGATCTATTGGTAGAGCCGTTGTGTGACTGGTTATTAAGACCTTGAGATGGGAGGAATGTTGAGAGATCCGACTAAAATAGTAAGCTGAAAATAGATTGTATACCTTTGTTTCCCTTCCCAAGGACTTTCAGCTTGACCCTACTGTCAATAGAGGGCTTTCAGAGGATTTGTTTTCCCTGAAATAACTTGATCAGAGCTGTGACTTAGATAGAAAACCCATTTGCTCTTTATAATGATGTTCTAATGTCATTGAACTTACTAGCTTTTTAAACTCTTGTTTCACCTCTGGTTTATTCTGTTATATTAAGTATCTCATGGACACATGAACTTGTTGGGCCCTTGAATACATCCTTTGGAAACTGTAAATATCTATGTGCATTTTATTATAATATCATCCCATGATAACTCATGGTTTACATATTTGAATAATTATTTTTTTCAGATTTATTTTTGGGTTGCCAATTATGATCTCATTATATAATCGCCCCATTAGGCTTTATGTATTCTTTTTTTGGCATTTTTCCATTCCAGTCAAAGTTGTATAGAGTTTTAAATAACATTCCCACCACTGTTTACTTATTCTTTCAGAGTTTCTGTGTGTCCCTTCCCTTTCTGTTGTATGTATTAAACTTCAAAAAACGAGCATTTTCAGTTATCACTGTCTATGATTGAAAAAGTGCTTATTTTGTCAGGAGGGGGGTGCTGCACACATATTATCAGTGTCCTTTGATATGCGCTACCCAAGATCTGTACCATGAAAAAGAAAGAATTCATCGTAAGAGCAGATTTGTGACTACAGGTAATGTAGTTGACAGATCTGTAAAATATAAAAACCCTCTAAGACCTTCTGAAACTCAGAAAAAGAGAAAATACTTAGCATTAATCAAGCAAATTCCTAGCAGAGAGCAAGCAGTAGCCATGTACCTGAAGCAAAAAAAAAAAAAAATAGTTCAATTGTTTTGGAACATGCAGAGACATTCAGATTCTTTTTCTTACAGGAATGGGAGATCATTTTGATCAAGATATTAATCAAATTATTGCTGCCTCTTTTAAGAAAAGCAAGATCTACAGAAGACAGGAACTTGAGCTACTTAGGAAGAAGCTGTTTCCCTCTTGAAAGGCTTAATGAGAATTCACTTTGCCTTCAATTAAATCCAGCCTCAGTGCACCCTGCAGGCCAGGCCAGGGAGAGGTTTATCCTAGATAATTTAGGGAAGCAAACAAATTTGCTGGATTATTCTGTTGAGAAATCTCATTCTTTTTTTTTTTTTTTTTGACAGGCAGAGTGGACAGTGAGAGAGAGAGACAGAGAGAAAGGTCTTCCTTTGCCGTTGGTTCACCCTCCAATGGCCGCCACAGCTGGCGCGCTGCGGCCGGCGCACCGCGCTGATCCGATGGCAGGAGCCAGGTACTTTTCCTGGTCTCCCATGGGGTGCAGGGCCCAAGTACTTAATAGTCTCCTGGAGAAATCACAGGTCGAATTTTCCCAAAGATCTCTAAATGATGGCATGTTGGTTCTCATTTACCTTCCCTGCCATAGTGAAGCTAGAGATTTCTGGTTGCTTCATTCTGTTGGCTGTGCCTTTACTATTTGAAAACTATCAAAAATTTTTCTTATTCAGATTTTTTCCTGACATCAAGTGCCTGCATATTCTCATAGCAACATCTTAAAAATCTTTTTAGATTCTAAAATATGAAATATCACTGTGATATTTCATATGTTGCTCATTGGTACCCATTTCATCTTCAAATGCAATCATCTAATTTAAGTTTCTAGGAGCATACAATTTGAAAAAAAGTAGATAATATTCAAAACAAAACTTATTAGAACAAAAGCAGTGCTTTGTGACTCATGGGGTTGTGTGTGGAGGGGTTTATGGGTGCAGTGTTTTCTGGAAGACTAGAGATTACAAAACAGGGAGTTTAAAAACATATACAAGAAAATAAATTTGGCAGAATTCCATTTCTGGGTATATGTCAGATTATGTAGCATGAATTATTCTCTCTACTGAAACACTAAAATGCTAGATAAAATAGAAAATGCATTATCATTATTGAGCTCAAATAAAAGCAGAGAATCAATGTAACCAAAATTTTAAAATGTTAAGCCAAGAACCCCAGGGAGAGGGGGAGTAGAGTGAGTACTAAAGGTTTTCAACCTTGGGGTTTTGCCAGACTATGGAAATTTTGAGGGTCTTCCTTTCCCAACTGAACAAGATGTGGAGGATAGGACCAGGGTCAGTCCAAGTGGAGTATGTTGTATGTTATCTCCCACACAGACATAGGGATTCAAAGGACCACACCCATGGAATAAGGGTGAGTGGAAAAATCATTCTCAGCACAAAGGAAACAGAAAGAAAACATGGCTATTTTGAACTGTCACTAGATGAAAGAATATGAAATATTCTCTAAGAATTCATATTAATATGGTCCAAAAACCTCAAGTAGAAGATTAAATTTAATGTTGTTCAGGTTTGGTATACTCGGAAGACTGCAGAAGCAAAAAAGAAATTTGTTCTAGAAAAACTCGGCTTCAAAACAGACTTTGAACAATTAGTAAAAATAAAGTTCTAAGAAACTAGCCCAGAGTTAAAAATCAAAAAGTATATGAGAAACAAAGAACTAAGAATGAGAATAGGCACATAAAATTTGTGATATTAGAATTATCAAATATAGAATAGAAAATACTTATAATTGTAGGAATAGAAAGGATGAAGGCAGATATGAAAATTGTCAACTAGAACTTCTAAAGTGGAAAATATAATGTGGATATTTTTAGTTTTTTTTAATACTTACAGATTCACAGGAAGTACAAAAGCAGTACAGAGAGGTCCCAAGTATCCTATACCCAATTTCATCTAATGGCTACAGCTAAATAACTATAATACAATGTCAAAATTGGGAAACTGAAATTGGTACAATGTGTGTAACAGCTCTATGTCATCTTATCAAATATAGGTTCTATTATCATGGCAATCAAGACATAGAACTACTTTATCACTACAAAGATCTGCCATTATAATTACATCCATCCCTTTACCTTCCACCATTCCTAACCCCTAGAAACCACTGATCTGTTGTCCTTCTCTATAATATTACCATTTCAAAAATGTAATAAAAATTCAATAATACAATATGTGAACTTTTGAGTTTGGCTTTTTTTTTTTCCACTCAGCATAATACCCTTGAGAACCATCCAAGTTTCTGTGTGCATCAGTAGTTCGTCCCTTTTTTATTGCTGAGTAGGATTCAACAGTATAGATGTATCATAGTTTAACCATTTAATTATTGCAGGACAATTCGGTAGCTTTTAGTTTTTGGTTATTGCAAATAAGTGGCTATGAACAATCAAGAACAGATTTTAGCCGGCGCCGTGGCTCAATAGGCTAATCCTCCACCTTGCGGCGCCGGCACACCGGGTTCTAGTCCCGGTTGGGGCGCCGGATTCTGTCCCGGTTGCCCCTCTTCCAGGCCAGCTCTCTGCTATGGCCAGGGAGTGCAGTGGAGGATGGCCCAGGTGCTTGGGCCCTGCACCCCATGGGAGACCAGGAAAAGCACCTGGCTCCTGGCTCCTGCCAGGATCAGCGCGGTGCGCCGGCTGCAGCGGCGGCCATTGGAGGGTGAACCAGCGGCAAAGGAAGACCTTTCTCTCTGTCTCTCTCTCTCACTGTCCACTCTGCCTGTCAAAAATAAAAAAAAAAATAAAAAAAAAAAATAAAAAAAAAAAAAAAAAAAAAGAACAGATTTTTCCAAAGGTTTTTATTTCTCTAGGAATAATGCTGAGGAGTGTGACTGCTGGGTCATACAGTACTGTATGTCTAGTTTTGTTTTGTATTTAAAGAAACTTCCAAATTGGTTCCTAGAGTGGATGGACTGTTTTACATACTTGCATTTTCTCCTCATCTTCTCTAGCATTGGGTGTTGTCTTCATTTTACTTTATTTTTTTTAAATAGCTGTTCTATGCTGGCACTGTGGTGCAGCAGGTTAAGCTGCCACCTGCAGCATCGGCATCCCATATGGGCTCTGATTTGAGTCCTGTCTGGCTGCTCCACTTCCTCTCCAGCTTCCTACTAATATGCCTGGGAAAGCAGTGAAGGATGCACAAGTGCTTGGGTTCCCACATGGGAGACCCCGAACAAGTTCCTGGCTTCTGGCGTTGGATCGACTCAGCTCTGGCCTTTGCAGCCATTTGGAGAATGAACCAGCAGATGGAAGATTCTCTCTCTCTCTCTCTCTCTCTCTGTGTGTGTGTGTGTGTGTGTGTGTGTCCCTCTTGCTCTGTAACACTTTCAAATAAAAAATTAATTTTTTTTTAAAAATCAGCTGTTCATTGTGATATTAATTTGCATTTCCCTAATGGCTAGTGATATTGAACATCGTTTCATGTGCTGTTTTTCCATCTGCATATCCTTTTCCTTAAAATATCTTTTGATGTCTTTGCCTCTTTTCTAACCAGATCATTTTTTACTGTTGACTTTTCAGAGTTCTTTATGTATTTTAGATATGAGACTTTTGTTGGATACATGACTTGAAAACATTTTCTCCTAGTCTGTAGCTTATCTTTTCGTTATCTTAACAGGTTTTTACAGAGCAAAAGTTTTTAATTTTGAGGAAGTTAAAAATGTCAAGTTAGGATTGTCTATACTTCAAAAGTATTTTGAGAAAAAATGGAAAATAAAGATTTCTAGGTACTCAAAAACCAGGAGCTTCCTTATCCCTCTAGGGGCAATTTGTGTTAGGGTATTTCTATTTGTTTCAATGCCCAGAAATTTTGCTTCTAGCATTTAGTTGGCTACATTAAGGGATGTTAAACATCTTGCAATAGGAAGATACTCTTGAATGACAAAGGCTTGTTTCACTCAAAATGCCAGTAGTTCTCCTTTGAAAAACACACAGAAACAAAAAACCTAAAGAATCTACCAAGTCAGACCTACACTAAATGCACTTTAAGTGATATGCTTCAGAGAGAAGAAACATAATCTCTAGAAGGAAAGTTTGAAATGCAGAGTAATTATAAAGGGCAGGGAATGAATACATAAGTAAATGTAAACAAATATTATTTTATAAAATAGCTATAACCATGAATAATTTGATGGGCTAAAAAAAGCATAGAAGCAAATTACTAGACAGAAACAGCAATTAAACCAGGAATGAGCATGATTGAAATTAAATTTTAAAAGTTCCATTTACTATTCAAAGGGAGGAATATTGGTGTTTAAATGTAGGTTTAAGGTAAATATGCATAGTAAGATTTCAAGAGTAACCTCTAGAGGGATAACAGATAATGCATGATAATTACATAAAGAATTCTCTCAATAATATTTTATTCCAAAACAGACCAGATTAAAGAAACCCCACTTTTCTAAGAGGTAGTGTAAGAGACCAAAATACGTCACACTAATTATAAGCCTCCTTGGCCGAAGGATTAGTGTGAGTTGAAGGCAAGTGAGAAAAAGCATAGATTAGAAAAACTCTCTGTTCTTTTCCTATTTTCCTAAAAGGAAGACATAAATTTACAAAGGCAAAGGTGACCCTCTACCCCTTCCTACCATGAAGGACAAAAACTGATCACTCAAAACAACTTTAGACTCTTATGGGCTTAGAAAGGGTACAAAGGGTACCTCTATGGCAAACTTTATAAACTATCATTTATTTACTATATGTTACATTTGACTTTCCATGATTTGTCACTTCTAGAGGCTCAAAGTCCTTTTCCTTTATCTAGTAACATCTCTAAAATGTTACTATTCTTTGTTAAAGATGGTATAGAAGTCAGAGATCTAAGCCACCTCTTTGAGAATTACTTATTCCCTGGGTTATCTCCCATATATTTTTAAAATATACATGTTAATAATTTTCCATTTAGTTTTCTCTTGTTAATCTGTTCTCTGTTGTAGGGATACCTCCAATGAACCTAAAATAGGTAGACTGAAAAAAAAAGAAATCAAAAATAAAGATTGAATTAGCAAGTATTAATAAGTGATCTACTTAACACAAATGTATTAATTAGCTAGCAAAAAGGAAAAGACTCTCAAAATAGATGAGAAAAAAAATGATGCTACATTCTTGTTACCAGGGCCTGAAACAGAAGATTATGGAGAGGTTGTACATGAAAAGACAGCAAAAGAAAAAAAATAATCAAAGTAGACTTAGACTTGTCCTATTAATATTAGTCAGTTTGTAACGGTCATCAAACTGTAACTTAATCTAACCATTGTCTTTTTTTTGCAAATTATATTTTATTGGAACTCAACCATGTCTGTTAGTTTGCATCTTGTCTATGACTGATTTCATGCTACAAAGGCAGAGTTGATTAGTTCTGATGATATTGTAGGGCCTGCAGAGTCTAAAACATTTACAATCTGGCCCTTTCCAAATGGTTTGCTGATATCTGGTCTATAAATTAAAAATGGAATTTATTATAATTGCTACATAACTGCATAAGGATAAAAATCTTAATCCATCAAGAATTACATAGCAATTTAAAATTTTTACATGTCTAATAAATTTCCCTCAAAATGTAGTAGTGGGATGCCTATAAGCAGTTGAAATACTCCAAAGTTAAAGTGTCATACACCCCTAAAGCTTTCTGTTTCCCTTGAACTGGCACATCTGCCTGTGATCTTGGGGTACCTAGGATCTAAATGCAGAGATAACCACAGACATGAACCATTTCTTTTTAAAGGACAATTTTTATGGATAAGCAATCTGATAGGATTGTGTTTTGAAGTAAAGGAGAGCAGAAGAGAGAGAGGAACTTGCCTATCAAAGCCATTATCAGGGTTGACCAGGGCCAACAATCAAGTGTCAGTTTTGCGAATGGTACTGCAGTGAGTGTGGCACTAAATGACACTTAGCCCCAATCTTTTTTTTTAAGATTTTATTTATTTATTTGAGAGGTAGAGTTACAGACAGTGAGAGGAGAGAGACAGAGAGAAAGGTCTTGTTTCCGTAGGTTCACTCCCCAGATGGCCGCAATGGCCAGAGCTGTGCCAATCCGAAGCCAGGAGCCAGGAGCTTCTTCCCGGTCTCCCATGAGGGTGCAGGGGCCCAAGGACCTGGGCCATCCTCTACTGCTTTCCCAGGCCATAGCAGAGAGCTGGATTGGAAAAGGGGCAGCCGGGACTAGAACTGGCGCCCATATGGGATTCTGGCGCTGCAGGCAGAGAACTAACCTACTGCGCTAAGACGCCGGACCCAAGCCCCAATCTTTTAACAGCATATAATTGAAGTAAGAAAACAAGAACTAATAAATATTTGGGGATAAAAATAAATAACCCACTACGGCATATATGAAATTCTAAACCAAAAAATGCAAGAAAATTCCCCAGGTAGTATATGATTATTAGTCAGTTGACTACCATTCAGTAATGTCAAAGGAGCCCCAAGGAGTGATTCGTGTGTGCTCTTCTTCAGAAATTTTAGGCTGAGGGACTCCTTTATGTACACAAAATTAACTAAAGAGAGTTTGAGCATGGATAGCTGTAAAATAAATTTCCAGATGCCTTACTCCTATCTATTCTTTCCTAATATTGATCCGAGGGAGAATGTGCTTGCCATCATTCTGCTTTTCCTATCCCACTTTTGCTTTCAGAATCATATTTTTCCCACTTTACAAAAAGAAAAGGCTGTTTCTCAACCATCTTGAGTCTGATTATTGGACACTCACTTACACTGCTTGGGGAAAATTTCCTAGGGCCAAACAAGGTAGCAATTCAAAATACTGGTTTCATCAATATAAAAGTGAATGCTTCTAGTAAGAGAGTAACAAATCCTATCTTAAAATCATGGTGTCCAATTTTGTGCTTTCCACAACATTTATGAAATGTTGATAGGTCATTGAAGGTAGTTTTTGATGATAAAGCACATGGGGTTTTGGCACAGAACTTAGAGAGACATTGTTATAAGTGACTTCCTTTCCTTCCAAGTCAATAAGCTTGTTTGGTATTAACACGCACAACATGAAAATCAAGATGAGAATGATGCTGACTCCTGTGTCACTCTACTAATAAGTGCCACATATAATTAGATTAAAAAGTTTCATTCTCATCATTAAGAAATGCATTTGAGTTGGAATTCTACATTTTTATGTTTAACAATTATCAAAAACTTTTAATATATTTATATTATCTTGGTTATAAACTAGTATTTGCAAGTCAGAAGGTTTAGAATTTTCAAACTCCCTAAGAAAATAAAGAACCCTTCCACCCCTACCACAAACATACTTTAAAGTCTCCCACAACGACTGCATATTTATTTGTTCTTTTATTTTTTTCATGACCAAGAGTGCAGATTATTGTTAAAATTCGTCAACATGTCACCATTAAAACAGTCACCAAAGCAATGGCTAAAAGTGCTCATTTTGCTCAGTGAGGGGCAAGTAGCACATAGCATTGAAAAGTTAAAAATTCAGAGCTGTGAACAGCCAAGCTTTGCAAACATCTGAAATATTTTCTTTTGTTTATAATTTGGTTTTCGTTAGCCAGTGTGTCATCTCCAGTTCATTTGAGATGTTTGTCCTATAAATCTTATAAATGTTTGTCTTATCTTCAAGTTTAAGTAAATAAAAGACCTCATTATATCACATTTTGACTCAAACTTAGCTAATATGGCCCCTGCGAAGTGCATAGAAGATGGATGAAATGGCAGAGGTGGCAGCAATGTGCAGACAGGCAGATTTGTTACACACGATACACAGGCATCATGGTTGTGGCAGTGGTTTGGTTAAAGAAGCCAAGCGAGGAGACTGACATAAGCATCCTGTGCTTGCACAAGTAAGAGATACTCAGGAGCTGTCATAAATGAGCAAGTTATTACATGACCAAAAAGTAGGAGAGTCTTTTCTCATAAGTAAATCAGTATGTACATACTGTAGGTAACAAGATAGGCTCTAAGAAGTAAATAAATAGGCAGCTATCACAAGGCAAAATATGTTAACTGGCTTAAGAAAAGTTCATGTAAGTTTCCACAAAGATTTTATATTTATTTGTTGAAGTCAGAAAAGGCTTCCTTTGAAATTTGATCATGAGGAAGACAGTATGGTAAAATCTTGACACTTAACTTTTAGTAAAAAAAAAAAAGTTCTGCAACACATTCCCATATGGGCACCAGTTTGAGACCCGGCTGCTCCACTTCCAATCCAGCTCTCTGCTATGGCCTGGGAAAGTAGTAGAAGATGTCCCAAGTCCTTGGGTCTCTGCACCCACGTGGGAGACCTGAAAGAAGCTCCTGGCTCCTGGCTTCGGATTGGCACAGCTCCGGACATTGCAGTCATCTGGAGAGTGAACCAGCAAATGGAAGACTTCTCTGTCTCTGTCTCTGTCTCTGTCTCTCTCTCTCTCTCTCTCCCCCCTCTCTGTGTAACTATGACTTTCAAGTAAAATAAATAAATCCTTTAAAAAAATCTTAGTGGTTGGTTGGGCAGGGTGTATAATAAGGTAACCATCTTCCATTCTCCTCAAGCCTTAAATTAAAGTGTAGTGCCTTAAAAACCATAGTTCACAGCTGCTTTGGGAAACCAGGGAAAGGTCCAGTGTTCCATGTTAGGGTTGGCAGAGAGGAAAGAGACCTATCATTGGAAATGAGACTTATAATACAGATCTGTGCTGTCCAACATGGTAGACAGTAGCACATTTGGCTATTGAGCACTTCAATTGTGGCTGGTGTCACATGTTGACATAACATTTTGTACATACTGTGTTTTAAAAGATGCAATATTAATATTCAGTTAACTTTTTAAATTTTATTTTTCTTAATGTGGCTACTAGAATATTTCAAATTATATATGTAGCTTTTAATGTATTTCTATTGGACAGTGTTGAACAGAGAATCAAGAGGATGGAGATACTAGAGTACAAGATGACTAGGAGAAATGTACACTTTGTTAAGAGTTTTTAGAAATTTGGGGAAATGCTAAGGCTCTTACAATATGGGATGTGAACTCAAGGTTGAAGAATTTGGGGTATATAGCTGCAGGGATTACATGAATAGTTTTGTTACTCCAATGTTTCTCTGTATTTTATCAAATGATGTCATTTAAAATTGACCAATAAAGGTTAGAAATATAAAAATCAATTCATTATTTTTAAAATACCTATTGATTCTCATAAAACAAAATAGTATCTTGTGATTGACAAGAAACTCTGGACTATATTTTAAGTGCAAAGATGTTCCTCTTAGCTGTTTTCTCTTAGCAGTCATATAAATAGTAAAATTATCACCTAACAGTATCTACAACATAACAGGAGAAAAAATGACAAAAGATAATCAATAAAGTAGTTCTGCAGATATAATTGTTCCTGCTCTTTCCCCTCTTTGCCTGAAGCAGGAGGTATTGGAAGAAACTGTTGTACAGTTAGCCCTTAGCTCTATAGAAACTAATAAAAATTATGAGTACTTCTTGCTTCTCTTTTTCCTCTCCCTTGGATATAGTGGTAAGTAATGTCTGTTAAAAAACAATATCATCCCATCTGAGAAAATTTTGAGGAAAATGTTCCAACAAATCTTTCCTTCAAAATAGCACTCTCTCTGTATATAGAGATAAGGAAAAGGGATGTGGGGTGAACACAGGAAGCCATTTACATGTCACCTCAGGAAAGTTAAAAGAAATGAGCATAAAATAGTAGGATTTTAAGTACGGTGTAAAAGGATAGACTTAATTGCAATCAGTCTATGTGGAAATCTGTGCCTGGATAGTATGTTCAAATTCAGTTGGCACATAGAACACTCTACATATAGATCCCTATCTAGGCTGAACAACAAGTTTTGTTGCTTTGAAAACTGTGCAGTGGAGATTCTAAGATAACCAAAATTTTCTATTTGGAAACTCTTTTTTCTACCTATCCACATAGAGAGGTATCATGAGAAGTGGAATATTTCATTTTTTTGAACTGTTAGAATGAAAAATGTGTTTTTAATTAAACATTTACCAGGTTAGCAGTGGAAATTGTCCTTAACACTTCAAATTAGAGGTTTTTTTTTTTATTTGACAGATAGAGTTAGTGAGAGAGAGAGAGACAGAGAGGAAGGTCTTCCTTCCGTTGATTCACCCCCCAAATGGCCGCTACAGCCAGAGCTACGCCGATCTGAAGCCAGGAGCCAGGAGCTTCTTCCTGGTCCCACATGGGTTCAGGGCCCAAGCACCTGGGCCATCCTCTACTGCCTTCCTGGGCCACAGCAGAGAGCAGGACTGGAAGAGGAGCAACCGAGACTAGAACCGGTGCCCATATGGGATGCTGGCACCACAGGTGGAAGATTAACCAAGTGAGCGACGGTGCTGGCCCCTCAATTAGAATTTAAGAACAAGCCCCTGTCCCACTATATACGAATATAATGAAGATCCTTCTTACATCATGAATTGATCCATGCCTGCTTCTTATTGTATTTTTTTGATACTTTTAAATTTCTTCACCAATTCCTCTCTCCCACCCTTCCCAGGACCAATTACTCTCTCATACTGTTTCTCTTCCTTACTTCCAGTCTTGCCTGAACATTCTCCCCTTCTATGGAAATAAGCAACCATGGAATTCATATTCAGAACTGCACTAAACAGCAGTTAATGATATGTGAGCTCTTCAAATGCCACTGGTGTTTTTCTTGACACAAGAAAGTGATTGTAGTATCCAGCTTGGTTTACCTTGCCAAAAGACTTCCCCCTTTTCTTTTCAAAACATTACATGGCTCTATGGCTTGTTCATGTGGCACTTCAGTGCCTCATGGAGGGCTGGCTCCATCTCTGTCCTCAGTGGGTGACTCTTGAGTTGATGAAGCCCAACATAGTTATTTTATCACCAACCCATCCTGGCCAGTGAGATATGAAAGGAGATCTGTGACTAGATTCAGGGGCTATTTCTGGGAAATGTTTCATAACTCTTAAGGGAAACAAGAAATATGAACAATTTTCTACCTCTGAACTTCAGTGTACCAAAAGGTAATGGTGGAGCTATTGCAACCATTTTATAACCTCAAGGAGAGCTACCAGACAGAATATTAAGAAATTGGGGGCCAGCGCCAAGACGTAGTGGCTTAAAGTCATGACTTGCAGTGCTGGCATCCAACATGAGAGCAGTTCTAGCCCTGGTTGTTCCACATATGATCTAGCTTCCTGCTAATGTGCCTGGGAAGCAGCAGAGGATGGTCCAAGTCCTTGGGCCCCTGAACCCACATGGGAGACTCCTGGCTTCTGTCTGGCCCAGCCTGGTTGGTTGTGGCCATTTGGGGAGGGAATCAGAAGATGGAAGATATTCTCTCTCTCTCTCTCTCTCTTTGGGGAGGGAATCAGAAGATGGAAGATATTCTCTCTCTCTCTCTCTCTCTCTCTCTCTCTCTCTCTCTCTCTCTCTCCTTCTCTCTCTGTCTCTCTGTAACTCTGCTTTTCAAATAAATAAGAACCTGGGACCATAATGAAAGTATTGAACACCTGAAATAAACGATGCAGCCACCTTATCTCCAGAGAGTTTGTCATGTGAAGTCCTAAATTCCCTGTGCTGAAATGATTTTGAGTTGGTTTTTCTGTTATTTGCAGTGAAAATCATTCTAATTGATGTGACAATATAGCACATAACTGAAAACTGGTGATGGCTGAGTCATTCTACATGTGCCTATATGCTGCAATAATATTACTAATTCTAGTCTTCTTCCATTTTACAAAATGGCCTTAGAAAAACGTCTTATTCTGGGTCTGAAGTGGATAGGCAAATGAATAAATAAAATGTGCAGTCTTTAAGGTGAGGAGAACAAATTTTGTGTTCTCTCTCTCTTTCAATCTCCTTTTTAACATTTATTTTCTCTGCCTAAAATTCTCTTTTCCCATTTCCTACACACTACAGAATTTTAGGCCCACTCTTTGGATGCTGCTTCCCAAGGGCTCTCTCTTCAGTTAGAGGCCTATTGCTTAGACCTCCCAGATAGTTAGGACAAACAGATCCTGGCCAACATTTTAAGTAGTGGGGTGGCAGCAGTAGCTGCTTGAGATGCTTTCCAAGAAATCCAACAGTGAATCAAGGTTGACTATTTACAAAGTTAAAAGAATATTAAAGCATGACTCAGGCAAAATTACACATAATATCTGAACTTTCTCTCCAAAGAAGTAATTTTTCTTAACAAAGAGTGCAATTCAGAGGCTAAAATTTCAATAAAAAATTTCAAATACAAACAGGGCTCAAAGGAGACTATTTGAGACATCCTGATTCTTTAAAACTTATCCTTAGAGGAACAAGTCATTTGGGTAAGAAAGATGTTTACAAGTGAGTCATTCTTTTACCTCAACAGATTTGTTTCATTTCCCTTCACTGAAAGCCTAGTGTAAGCTCAGCCCTCTACTATGTGGTTAGCACAATCTTGGGAGATAAAGAATTTTTCTTCGTTCTTAAGAAGCTCAAATTTGGTCCAGAGCCTAACTAAAGGGTGCTAAATTTAGATATAAACTGGGTTCTTTGTAAGTAAAGAGGGTAGGTTATCAGTACTGAGAGACTAGGGAATGTTTCACCAAAGAGGTAGCATTCGAACTACATCACAAGGGATGTGTAAGATCAATAGGCAAGAATGGAACTCAGGGAGGGTAGATTTGAGTGATGCGAAAAGACATTCCTGCATTGACACTAGAGCTGCAATTAGGTTGCATGGTTTTTAAGAGATCACCTTTGAAAGTTAAACAATGAGAATCATTTTCCCATCTTTTCTTGACTTGCCAGATGTTAGACTTTCTCCCATCTTTGGCCACTGTTCAACTCTTCAATTTGAGCACTGCAATTGCAGTCTTAATGTCTGCTCTTTGTGTGACAGTTCTTGCATAAAATGCATTCTCAATCCTCAATCATTTCCTTGGTACTTATTCTTGATGCAGGGAACAGATGGCAGAAGCCAGAGTCATTTCTCTTTATGGACCATTCAAGATGTAAGTGAGGGAAGGGGATGCTGTGACATTTTACTGTTACTGACCTTTTACATTGTTTCCATCTCAATCATTTATGGTTTTTAAGAATTAATAGCCATTTTCCCTCATTTATATTTGAGCAGGGAAGAAGAAAAATTACCACCTATTCTCAGCCTTTTCCTAATCAGTTTCCCAGATTTTAAATATTATTATATGGTCTAACTTTTTAATATGAATATAATGCCTATATCATGTTGTTCTTTGGCATTTGCTTAGTCCACCTTACAGATAATGATTTCTTCAACATGTGGAAGGGATGTCTACTATGTGTTTGTTCTAGGCAATACAAAAATGACTATAGGGAGACAGGTCATTAAACATATAAACCTTAGAAATGGAATATTTATGTGATATAACTTTGTGTTAAAATTCAAGATCTATTAATTGGTAGCAATATGATCTTGGGTAACTCACTGTAACTCTCTTTGCCTTCATATCCTCTCAGGGGTGGAGAACCTTTATACTGCCAAGGGCCATTTGGGCATTTATAGTGTCATTCACAGGCCATACAAAATCATTAACTTAACTTATAGGCTTGCTATAGACATTTTAAATTTCGAGTCCCACCTGCAGTTACCTTGGCAGGACTAGACCAAATGGTTTCACAGGACTTATACAGAATGCAGGCCAGATATTCCCAATCACTGCATAGTTTAAAAAAAGGATCTCAATTTTCAGCTCCCAAACATCATACAGATTACCTACAACACAGGTGTCAGTCCCAGAATAAATAGCTGGTTACTATACTCATTATATTCAGGATGCTATGTTTGCAACATGGCCTGGGAGAGTTAAGAAAAGCCTCACAGGAGAGACATTATTTGCATCAGGAGAAAAGGAATAAATAGGGTTGTCTGGAGGATAGGGACATATGGGGTCCTCAGGGCAAAAGCAGCAGCATATGAAAAGGCAAAGGGACAAAAATTGACTTCAGGTCACTTGAGGAGTTGAACATATTGTTATAGTTTACACTCAGGGTAAATTTGGAACAATGAAAGTCAGTATAAGGAGTAGGTAGACCAGAGCAATAAAGTAGTCTGAGACACAAGCAAAAAAGCTTTCATAAGCCATTCAAGGACATATACTCTAATGTATGCCTAGTCAAGAATAACAGGAATTTTAGATAGGAGAGTAACATGATCATATTTTCATCAGCAGTGAAGATGGTAAATGTAGTAGGCAGGGGTTCTTGAAAATCATGGAGGGTGCTATTAGAAGCACAGCAGCCATTAGAATCTGGATATATTACAATAGTCCTGTTAAGAAACTATAAGGGACTGAATTAGCTGGTATTAAGTAGTAAAATGGGAATCTAGAAGAGGAGGAGAGTATGGATCAGAAAAGTCATCAAAAGTAGAATTAGTAAGAAATCAGCAGGACCTTAAGACTAATAGAAAAGTGTAGAGAGGTGGCAAGAAGTGAGAGAGGGCCAGTGCTGTGGCCTAGGGCTAACCCTCCACCTGCAGCATCAGAATCTCATATGGGCACCAGTTCAAGTCCTGGTTGTTCCTCCTCTGATTCAGCTCTCTGCTATGGCCTGGAAAAGCATTGGAAGATGACCCAAGTGCTTGGGCCCCTGCACCCACATGAGAGACCCAAAGGAGGCTCCTGGCTCCTGGCTTTGGATTGGCTCAGCTCCAGCAGTTGTGGTACCAGCCAGCTGGAAGACCTTTCCCTCTGTCTCTCCCTTTCTCCATCTGTAACTCTACCTCTCAAATAATTAAATAAAATATAAAAAAAGAAGAGAGAGACACCTAGGACACCTCCCATGTTCCTAATTTGGAAAACTGGGTAAATTGAGAGATTATTATCTTCAGTTGGAATAAGAACTCAGTTTTCAACATGTTGAACTTGAAGGCTCTGTCAGACCTCCAAGTAGAAGAAAGGTAAGCCTGCTAATTCTATATTTCAGAAAAAACAATTAGATTAAAAACATGGATTTGAGAATACATGTAGAAGTAGTGGTCAAATCTAAATTAACTGTGACTTAGTTTTGATGGGGGTCTATAATAAAAAATCTGACTCCATTTTTGATACCTGACTGATTACAGCTTTTAAACCCCCATGATTTCCTCTTCTTATACATCTAGATGAGTTGATAAGGTAGCCTGGATGCTCCTTTCTTTGGTGCCAGGGGTAAGTTCAAATCTTTCAAGCTTCAGTCCAAGCAAAGGAATTTTCAACTCAGTCTCACTACCTAACTGTTAGGTAGGAAGTCAGTTATGAGCTTATGTGTGTGTGACATAAAGGCCTAAAGAGAAGACGTCTATGTCCAGCATATGCATCTGCATCTCAAAGTCATCCTGACAATGTTTCAGGGGCAGCCTGGTCTTCGAATCCTGTCCTGCCCCCTTCTACCTGATAACCTGCCAGGTGGAAGTCCCCGCCCCTTCTGCCTGACAAATCTTCCACAATCTCCCAGATGCAGCCTAGTATCTGCATTCAAACACCCTGCTCCGGATCCCCATACTCTAGGGGGTCCTGCTCACCCTTCCTCTGAACCCAGGATGGCGCCAGCTAGGCTTCCTCCTGTCTGATACCTTCAAGGGAAAACAGATAGGAGCTTCTTTATATTTACAGCCATAAAATCCTTTGTTTCAGGAGGAGATGTGTGAAGACAAAGATCCATCTCCTTAAACGCCCCCCCTCCCCCGGCCTCAACCGGACTGCGTGCTCACCCCTCTGCCTCTCTGCTGAGCCGCCCGCCTGGTCTGACCAGGTATAATCTCTCCACTCAACCATGTGACCTCTACCTCCCCCGCCAGTCTCTCAAGCTCTGTCTGGAGAGGTGCCCATCCACACTTACGGATGTCCCTTCCCTAATAAACCTTGCTATTTTACCTCCCACTACTCTCTGTCTCACGCCTGAATTCTTTCTTGCACGAAGACAAGAACCCTGCAATTTCTCTGGTAACATAACCACAATAAAATCCAAAGCAGTCACCCCTCTCTATTCTCTCGAACCACTTTTGGACCTTTGGGGGAGCCTACACTGCTCTCTCCAGAAAGCCTCATTATATGACAAATAATCTTTTCATACCCTCTTGGTACATGTGTATTATCATTCTCAATATCTAAACCAATTTTAGGTTTGTGTGTGGGTCCATTCTGCCTATCTCGTATAACAACAGGGTCAAATTCTGTTCATTATGTAAGGCTTAGTGTTGTGTATCTCATGATGTGTAGTCTATGAGTCCTAAGTGATTAAGATCAAGACAATGAAATTACCCAGATTTGGTATGCATAATGTGTAAAAGGTATGTATAAAGTCAACAGTACCCAGGGCACTGAGAACCCTGGAAGGAAAACTAACATTAAATATTGGGCAGAAGAAGAGCTCATGAAGGAATTTGAAAAAAAAAAAAGATATAAAAAACTTAGCAGAAAACTAGGAGTGAAGTAATTCAAGCAATAAAACCTTTTAAGAAGGCAAAAGAATTCATCAGGGTTAAACATTTAACAAGATTCAAATTAGATTTGAAATTGGTTGTTCGTTAGATAATTAAGAGATGATCGCTATAAAAAAAAAGTGCTATTTGATTTACAGAACATCTCCATATGTGAATGAACAACTGTTTTTCAATGTTTTGACCACTATTATCCTTGGTCCCAGATAAAAAAATCACAGAATAATTGAACAAATTCTTTAAACCAGATTTTACCTGAAGTGCAAGGATAACAAAGAACAAGTAAATATAAAGTAACATGAAACTAGAACATTTGACTCAAAAAGTATGGCTTGTTGTCCAGAAATCACAGGTTCTTAATGTGACTCCCAGCATTTGACACTAGCTTATGACCCATCTAGACATCATCACTTCTAAAATTCTAGAACTGATAGAACCATACCAGAGATAGCTTCATACCAGAGTAAAGATTTGGTATATTAGGGAAGTTTCACAGCATATGTAGATTCATTAACTCCTGTCTCATATTATTTGCCCATCTCAATCAGTGTCATTGGTTGCCTAGAGTTTTGGGTTGATGAAGATTCTGTCACAATGGAGTTCAGTGCAATTTTTTGAATGATCTTTCCACTGTGAGGGGAGATTTGTTCTGTTATCTTCTGAGTGACTGTGGTCACATCTTACAATACTTACTGGCTCATTGCTCTGCCTTTATGCTTTATAAGTTGCTCATTCTGCCTACAGTTTCACAACTACAAGGTCTATTTATTTCAGTTATATCCCAAAGACAGAATTCTGAGGTTTAAGATTTTTACACATAGTTTTCCCTTTATACATTGCTGAACCATCTAAGAAATAAACAAAATTAGTAAATGTTCCCCATACTATGGAGTAATTGTGATTTGGGTAAAATTGCAGGTCCCAATTTGTTTTTAATTATTATAGTCCATAGCGGTTAGTTTTGTGGGTTACAATCATTGTTTCTGGATTCAGATGGACTTTTGCTCAAATTTCAGTTTCATCACATCCAAGCCATGTGATCATAAGATACTTAATTTTTATTTATCTGAGCCTCAGTTTCCACATCTATAAAATAAGGATTAAAATATCTGCCTCATAGAGTTTAAGAATGTATGTGTGTTTTTGTGGTTGGTGTAACAAATGGCATAGAGAAAAACTTTACAAATGAAAAATACCTTTATAATAAAAAAAGTAAGGAGTAGTAACTAGCATTTATTAATTTCATTTTATTGATCAGGAACTTAAAATTTGAAGAAGTTTAGGTAACCTGTCCAAGGCCATTTACTTATGGAGTACAGGAGCTAAGATTTCCAATTAGATCTTTTGATTCTTTAACTTGCTGGCTCATAGCAACTGTTGTCTCCACTGTATTCACAGATCTAAACTGAGTCAACAGACAGGTATATAATATACATTCACATCTTGTGGACATAGCTGATCCTTTATGAGGAGAGTGTTTTGGTTTACTCAACAGATTCACTCATTCTCTCATCATCTTTGAAATACTGCTCAAAAATGGGAGGGGGAAAAAACTCCCTCCTTGTCGCTCCCCCTCTTCGTGGAGTAATGACACAGGACCCTGCGCTGTTCTTTTGTCTGCTCGGCCCTCCCCGGGTTTGCTGCTGGTTCTTCCCGGGTTGGCTACCGACCCTTCCACCTCTGTGGAAGGGCGGTTCCCCCTGCCACTTTCCCCACTTCCGCGGGGGAGTGGCACACCACCGGCCGGCTCTCTCGGGGGCTGCACAGGTGTTCCTTCAGATAAATGTTCCCCTTAGATGTTCCTGGTGCATGTTGTCTCTCTCCTCCTTTATAGTCCTCTTCCACCAATCCCAACTCTGCTACCCACACGCCGAGTACACTGCTCTCCTCCAATCAGGAGCAGGTCCTGCTGTTTATTGGTTGAACTGGAGGCAGCTGTGTAGAAGCTGTTTCCTCCTCTCCCAGCGCCATATTGTGGGAGAGCAGATGCATAGAATAAGTCTTAATTCCAGTAACAGTCTAGTCCGAGTTGCTCCCCACAATTCCCCCTTTCTTTTTATTTTTTGGCGTTGATACGTGCCTGTCTTTGGTGCCCCACGGCACACACTCTGCTCTGCTTGCTAGAGTTGCCCACAGCTGCTTACAAGCCCTACCAATCAGGCAAACTGAATCCGGGTCCTCTCTTCGCCATGTTGTGAGGAGGTTTTTAGGCGCTGATGCGTGCCTGTGTTCGGTGCCCTGCAGCGCATGCTCTGCTCTGCTAGAACTGCCTGCAGGTGCTTACAAGCCCTACCAATCAGGCAAATCAAATCCAAGCCTTCTCATTGCCGTCTTGTGGGGAGACTTATTGGTGTTGATAATGTGCCTGTCTTCGGTGACCTGTAGCCGCCCACAGGTGCTTATCGTCTTACTAATCAGGCAGACCGAATCCAAGCCCTCATTGCCATGTTGTGGGGAGGCCTTATTTTTCTCTATTTCTCTATCTCCGGGCATTCCTATTTCTCCTATTTTACTTCTATCTGCCAGCATTCCTATTTCTCTCATTTTATTTCTAAACTTCTCTTTCTCTTATCTTCGCGGCTTCCCGGCGCCCGCCCCGAGGCTGCTTCTCGGCGACTCGCCCCACGGCGGTTTCCCGGCTCTGCGCCGCTTCCCGGCTTCGCGCGCGCTCCGCGGTCTCTGCGCCCTTCGCGCCCGCACCACGGCCTCACGCTAGCCCCGCGTTTCCTACTCGCGCCCCGTGCACTCTCCCCATTTGTGCCCCGCGTGCTCTCTCTGCACGCAGTGGCTTCCGCGAATCACACAGCCTAGCTTACGTTTCCACCACTGGTATTCAATCTAAGTTGACCTGGCGAATTCAACCTAGCTCACGTCTGCGCCTTTCGGTTTGGCTTCCCGTCTTTTGCTCCCCGGGCTAATCTGACGGATTCCAACCTGGCTTACGCGTCTCCGCCTCTGGTTTAGGTTTACGCCTTTTGCTCCCCGGGCTGACTTGAAGAATCCCAAGCTAGCTTACGTCTCCGCCTCAGCCTGCCCCCGCGGCTACATCCTCCCTAACATATTTTTCTTTACCTGGTATGTTTCCTAACTTTTCTTCCAACAATATTCCCCTCTCATTTCTCCTGGCTTCTCCCCACAGTCCATATCCGAGTCTAAGTTTCTTCTAGCTTTCACTTTCGCTTTCGACCTTAGAGATTTCTCCCAGCTTCCCCCCATAGTCCGTATCCGAGTCTATGCCTAGGCTTTCGATAGCTTCTTCTGGCACCTTTTCTGTCCGGCTTTTCCCTAGGCTCTTTGCTAGTCTCTCTCTCCGGTATTTTCCCACTTCTTCCCGCTTCTTCCCTCCTAGGTTTCCTATCTGAGTCATGGCACCATTATGTCGCTACCCCTCTTCGTGGAGGAACGACACTAAACCCTGCCTAGGCTTCATATCCGAGTCACGGCACCATTATCCCTCCTAAGCTTCATATCCGAGTCACGGCACCATTATGTCGCTCCCCGTCTTCGTGGAGGAACGACACAGGACCCTGCGCTGTTCTTTTGTCTGCTCGGCCCTCCCCGGGTTTGCTGCTGGTTCTTCCCGGGTTGGCTACCGTCCCTTCCACCTCTGTGGAAGGGCGGTTCCCCCTGCCACTTTCCCCACTTCCGCGGGGGAGCGGCACACCGCCGGCCGGCTCTCTCGGGGGCTGCACAGGTGTTCCCCTAGATGTTCCTGGTGCATGTTGTCTCTCTCCTCCTTTATAGTCCTCTTCCACCAATCCCAACTCTGCTACCCACACGCCGAGTACGCTGCTCTCCTCCAATCAGGAGCAGGTCCTGCTGTTTATTGGTTGAACTGGAGGCAGCTGTGTAGAAGCTGTTTCCTCCTCTGCCAGCGCCATATTGTGGGAGACCAGATGCATAGAATAAGTCTTAATTCAAGTAACAGTCTAGTCTGAGTTGCTCCCCACACCTCCTTAAAAAACAAAAAGGAAAAACTCCCTCCTTTAATCATCAGGTTGGAAAAAAAGGCTTTGTTAACTGAAGTCTAGTCTTTTATTTCAGTTGCTTCAAAAGATATCTTGGAAGATTATCGAATTATTGGAATTTTTTAATACTTACACTTTTAAATTCATCTTAAGATGGTTATTTATTATCTCTTTTGGAAAATGCAACATTAACATTTCTTTGTTTATAGGTACAGCAACTAACTTCTTAAATATGCACCCACTGAGAGTCAACCATTTGCTAATAGGACTAATTAAAAAATTAAAAAACCTTAATCTACATTGTATTTTCAGGAATACTGTATCATTTCTGTAAAAGCATTGTGACTCCACCGGTTATACCTTATATCATTATATTATGCTTATCAATACTACATGAAAGTAATATCTGACTAGAGTTGAAATAAATTAAGCACCAGAAAATTTCAATAAAGTCTAAAACTTTCAGAGGAGTTCCAATTTTTTTAACAAATCACTTTCCTTGGCACAGTTGAATTCAGTGCTCAAAAATGCCATCAAGACTGTTTTTCTCCATCTCACTATCTCTGTTTTTCTATTTTATTTGCTTCTGTCTCAAGCTCCATGTAGTAGCAGTATGAAGGCAGTAATATAGCCCCCTACAATCTCTTATGTTCATATAACAGAGTGTCTTTTCCTCTGAGGCCTTGAGAAAAGCCTAAGTTTGTCTCCTAGACTCCTAAATGATCATGAAACCGTCAGTGAATTGCTCACTGTGTGCTGAAAATGCAACGTGCAGATTGGCTTAATTTTAGCTGTATTCTCTGTCCCAATGCTATCTCCAAATTCATGGGTTGTAAACAGGAGATAGAATTCCTTAGAGACCTTTCTAGATAGGATAATTAACCTGGTTACTCAAAAAATAGCCTTAGTGCTCCCATTCTTTATGCTTTCCCTTTAATATCTTTAATGCACACTTCTCTCTACAGGTGGTCATGAGGTAAAGAAATTTACTTATTTAATTTCTGATAATAGGTACTCTTTAAGGAAAAAAATATTTGAGGAGTACCTCCCGGAATACATACTGTAGGAGTTGGCTAACGGGATTCTTCTGTATTCTTCTGCCACCTGTCATCTTGGGATAGCTTACCATTCATTATTTGGTGGCAGGCCTGTAATGTACAGATGGAAAAGCCATCCCATAGGGAAGAGAGCTGTTATGCTCTATGCCCCTTCTGGTTCCAATTCTGCACAATGCTAATTTAATTGTGCACATGATTCACTCACTCACCTTAATCTCAAGCTGGATTTAATTTCTATTTTTAATATTTTAATTGTATTGTTCACACACAAATGTATGTGTGTGTACATATATATATATATATATGTATATGTCAGTTTACGTGTATTTCTGAACAGTCAGAAATATAAGCTGAAGGATATGGTTTTCTCTCAGCACTCATATTCCAGTCTTTCTCAGATCATCCCAAATGCAGTGTTCTGAGCTATGTATAAGTGCACTGAAAGCACTAACCAAGTATAAGTTACCTTCAAGCCAAAATTGGAGTGAGTGAATATCATACTGATTAGAAAAGCTAGTCAGTATTCCAAACTCTAGCAACTACACTAGAACCAAGAACCAAAAAAGTGGGGGAAATTGGAGAAGAATCACATGAGGGCAGGTTAGAATGTCTGGTTCATCATTCAGAAAATGAAAACCTGTGATTCCACTATCAAATTTGTTAGGATAATGTGGATAGAGAAGAGGGAACAAGAGAAAGGAAGATAATAAAAGATCAGGGAAGTCGTAATCACTATCTTTGGCTAATAGAGAGCCCAAATCAAAAACCTAGGATAATACCTTTGCAAATTAAAAGAACTAGCTCACAGGTATATTTGACTAAGGTTTCACACAGCTAATTAAAATTCCTTTTGCTATAATAGTGACTGTGCATGGACAGTGGTTATAATCCACTGCTATTAATTAACCATTAGAACTTGGTCAATAGCACATGAATCACCCTTCTTTATTTAGTAATACTAAATTATATTTGACTCAGTTATAAGGAAACGTTTAGCTACACCAGTGTAATTCATAATATATAGATAAATGTTTGAATTTTATTTTAAACATAAAATAGAAATATGGAAAAATTTGATGATTACTTGCTATCACTTATAAGCATAAAGTGTGTTCTGCCTATCCTCACAATATCCTTATTTATTGGTAAGAGAAGAAGGGAGGTGATGAAATATACAAGATAACAGTCACATCTAACAGTAAAATTTACATGAGACACTATGCAAACAACATTCAGGAAATATCACTCTTCAGATAGTCTAGTGCATGATAAATACTTCTCTTTTTTAAGTATTTATTTTGCCTATCTGAAAGGCAGAATTACAGAGATTGAGGGGGAGAGACAGAGAGAGAAAGATCTTCCATTAGCTCTTTCACTCCCCAAATGGCCGCAACAGCCAGGGCTGGTCCAGGCTGAAGTCAGGAGACTGGAATCTCCTCCAGGTCTCCCTTGTGGGCTCAGGAGCCAAAGCACTTGGGCCATCTTCCACTGCTTTCCCAGGTGCACCAGGATGGAGCCGGATCAGAAGTGAAGCAGCCCGGTCTCGAACTGGCATCCACATGGAAAGCCAGCGTCACAGGCGGAGACCTCACCCACTATGCCACAATGCTGGCCCCATGATAAATACTTCCATATAGAATCATTATTTACATGAAGCACCAAAAATTATTTTAGACATTCTGAGGATATAGAAGAAAACAAATCCAATTTCTCATGTTACACTCTTACAACACAGAACACTTCTGACCCCCGAAGTGTGGAGGGTTTCTCTACACACCCTAAGCAAGGAATCAGTTCTGCCATAGACACTAGCTGTGTATTCTGTAACTCATTTTTATTTTGACAATATATACCTGGAGACAGAGTCAGATCCCACATGTTGAAAGCTCAGTATCAGAAGATTGTCTCCACCTCAGACACTAATCACAATTAGGGTTGTCATCTATATTTCTGGCTTATCTATAAATTGGGATTCAGCTGAATTGTTAGAGTGGCTCACAGGACTCAGGGAAACACTTCATTTACATTTCCTGGTTTATTATAAAGAGATATTATAAAGGATACAAATGAATATATGCCCAGGGTGAGGGATGTGGAGCTACCATGTTTTCTCAGAGTGTGCCACTCTCCAGAAATTTCTATATGTTCGCAATCCAGAAGCTCAGCTGAGCTCTATCCATTTGGTCATTAATGGAAGCTTTATCACCTACAAATGACTGATTAAATCATCAGCCCTGGCTGATCAACATAAACCTGAGCCCCTCTTTCCCCCCAGAGCTTGGGGTATGGTTCCAGCCCTCTAATTCTGCCCTGGTCTTTGATGTGACCATCCCCTCAATCTAAATCTACCTATGGGCTGCCAGCCACCAGTTAACTCATTAGCACAAGAAAAAAACACCTATCTCTGGAGACTCCAAGGATTCTATAAGTTATGTGAGGAAACAGGGATGAAAAGCAAATATATATATATTTCACAATATTACTAAAATACTCTAAAATTCTATTAGAGTGTGTGAAATACCCAACAATGAAAGGTATATTTTAATGTGTTTTAGTGTGTGCATTATATTAGCTAATTTAGAAAATTATTTCATAAGAAAAATAGAAATCTGTGCAGATTTTTTAAGAACTAATAATTTTTGAATAGCTCATTGTAAATTTCCATACTCAAAACAGCAGTTTTGGGGCCAGAGCTCTGGCACAGCATGTTAAAGCCTGGGCCTGCAATGCTGACAGCCCATATGGGTGCCAGATCGAGTCCCAGCTGTTCCACTTCAGATTCAGCTCTCTGCTACGGCCTGGGAAAGCAGTGGAGGATAGTCCAAGTCCTTGGACCCTTACACCCATGTGGGAGACCTGGAAGAAGCTTCTGGCTCCCAGCTTCAAGATTGGCCTGACTCCACCTGTTGTGGCCATTTGGGGAGTGAACCAGTGGTTGGAAGACCTCTCTCTCTGTCTCTATCTCTCTCCATAACTCTGTGTTTCAAATACATAAAATAAATCTTCTTTTAAAAACCCAGAAGTTTTTCTCTTGCTGTCAATTTACAATAAAGATATTAAATTTTCCTTTCTGTTAAGTTTTTAATAGTCATGGAGAATATGATTGAAAAATTTTAGCATCCAAAGCTGCTCCTTAAATATCTTCAATTTAGAGAGGAACATACAATATATTGCCATTCAATTAAACCAATGATTACTGAATGCTTTCTATTTGGAAAGTGAATCACTAGAAGTTGTGGAAGATTAAAAAAAAGCATTCTAAATGATAAGAAATTAGTAAGAAAACACAATTTCATAAATAATACTTTAAAAGCAACACTATAATAGAGGTGCCATTATTTAAAATTAAACAGTGCAAATAACATTCCTGCATTTGAAGTCAAAATAACTTTAAATGTTTATTTTTCTCATATACTTTTATATAAATGACAGTATTAATGGCTATCTAGAAAAATACTGGGGAAGCCCTTAAATAAAAGGTAGTGCAAGTACAGTACTACTATAGTACAGTGCTTGTGAGAATCAGGGAGGACATATTAAAACACAAATTACTGTACCTCAAGTCAGCAGATTTGGGGTGAGTTCCAATAATATGCATTTCCTTTTTTTTAACTTTTATTTAATGAATATACATTTCCAAAGTACAGAATATGGATTACAATGGCTTCCCCCCCATAAGGTCCCTCCAACCCGCAACCCTCCCCTTATCCACTCCCCCACCCCTTCAATTCACATCAAGATTCATTTTCAATTCTCTTTATATACAGAAGATCAGTTTAGCATACATTAAGTAGAGATTTCGAGAGTTTGCTCCCACACAGAAACATAAAGTGAAAAATACTGTTTGAGTACTAGTTATAGCATTAAATCTCAATGTACAGCACACTAAGGACAGAGATCCTACATGAGGAGTAAGTGCACAGTGACTCCTGTTGTTGACTTAACAAATTGACACTCTTGTTTATGGCATCAGTAATCACCCTAGGCTCTTGTCATGAGCTGCCAAGGCTATGGAAGCCCCCTGAGTTCACTGACTCGGATCATTTTTAGACAAGGCCATGGTCAAAGTGGAAGTTCTCTCCTCCCTTCAGAGAAAGGTACCTCCTTCTTTGATGACCCGTTCTTTCCACTGGGATCACACTCGTGGAGATCTTTCATTTAGGTTTTTTTTTGTTGTTGTTTTTTTGTTTTTTTGCCAGAGTGTCTTGGCTTTCCATGCCTGAAATACTCTCATGGGTATTTCAAATGGATCCGCATGCCTTAAGGGCTGATTATGAGGCCAGAGTGCTGTTAGGACATTTGCCATTCTATGGGTCTGCTGTGTATCACTTCCCATGTTGGACCATTCTCTCCATTTTTGATTCTATCAGCTAGTATTTGCAGACACTATTCTTGTTTATGTGATCCCTTTGGTTCTTACTCCTATCATTATGATCAACTGTGAACAGAAATTGATCACTGGGACTAGTGAGATGGCATTGGTACATGCCACCTCGATGGGATTGAATTCAAATCCCCTGGTCTGTTTCTAACTCCACTGTTTGAGGCAAGTCAGGTTGAGCATGTCCCGAATTGCACATCTCTTCCCTCTCTTATTCCCACTCTTATATTTAACAGCGATCACTTTTCAGTTAAGTTTCAGCACTTAAGAAGAATTGTGTATTGAGTACAGTATTCAACCAAAAGTATTAAGTAGAAAAACAAACAAAAATATTAAGAGGGATAGCATATTAAGCTGCTCAACAGTCAGGGTGAGGGCTGATCAAGTCACCGTTTCTCATAGTGTTCATTTCACTTTAACAGGTTTCCTTTTTTGGTGCTCAGTTAGTTGTCACCTATCAAGGAGAACAAGTGGTATTTGTCCCTTTGGGATTGGCTTATTTCACTCAACATGATGTTTTCCAAATTCCTAACAGGGATCACTTTTCAGTTAAAACTTAAACACCTAGGAACAATTGTGTGTTAATTACAGAGTTCAACCAATGGTACTAGAACAACAACAACAAAATACTAAAATGGATAAAGTATTACATTGTACATCAACCGTCAGGACAAGAGCTGATCAAGTCACTGTTTCTCACAGTGTCCATTTCACTTCAACAAGTTTCCCCTTTGGTGCTCAGTTAGTTGTCGCCAATCAGGGAGAACATGTGATATTTGTCCCTTTGGGACTGGCTTAATTCACTCAGCATGATGTTTTCCAAATTCCTCCATCTTGTTGCAAATGAATGGGTTTCGTTGTTTTTGACTGCTGTATAGTATTCAATAGAGTACATGTCCCATAATTTCTTTATCCAGTCTACTGTTGATGGGCATTTGGGTTGGTTCCAGGTCTTAGCTATTGTGAATTGAGCTGCAATAAACATTAATGTGCAGACTGCTTTTTTGTTTGCCAATTTCATTTCCTTTGGGTAAATTCCAAGGAGTGGGATGGCTGGGTTGAATGGTAGGGTTATATTCAGGTTTCTGAGGAATCTCCAGACTGACTACCATAGTGGCTTGTAAGCAGCAAATAGATGGGTTTTGTTCCTTAACCCAATCAGCCAATCTGTGTCTTTTAACTGGACAGTTCAGGCCATTAACGTTCAATGTGACTAATGATAAGTGGTAACTTTGCCCTGCCATTTGCCAAAGATAAGTTCTAATATATGCTTTGATTTCCCTGTGATCTTTTACTGTGAGGTTTCCTTCCTTTACCTTCTTTCATATTGATGACCGTGTTTCTGTGTTTCTGTGTGTAACACATCTTTAAGCATCTTTTGCAGGGCTGGACGAGTGGCGAAAATTTCTTTCAATTTCTGTTTTCTATGAAAAGTCTTTATTTCACCTTCATTCACAAATGAGAGCTTTTCAGGATATAATATTCTGGGCTGGCAGTTGTTCTCTCTTAGTACCTGGGCTATATCTCGCCATTCCCTCCTAGCTTGTAGGGTTTCTGATGAGAAGTCAGCTGTGAGTCTGATTGGAGATCCTCTGAGAGTAATCTGACGTTTCTCTCTTGCACATTTTAGGATCTTTTCTTTATGTTTCTCTGTGGAGAGTTTAATTACAACGTGTCGTGGTGAGGATCTCTTTGGGTCATGTTTATTAGGGGTTCTGTGAGCTTCCTGTACTAGGATTTCTCTGTCCTTCTCCAAACCTTGGAAATTTTCTGCTAATATCTCACTAAAAAGCCTTCTAATCCTTTCTCCCTCTCCATGCCTTCAGGAACTCCTAGAACCTGAATGTTGGGTTTTTTAATAGTATCCTGAAGATTCCGGACAATATGTTTTAGATTTCTAATTTCCTCTTCTTTTCTTTGGTCTGACTGTATCCTTTCCTGTTCTCTGTCTTCTAAGTCCGAAATTCTCTCTTCTGCTTCACCCATTCTGTTTGTAAGGCTCTCTATTGTGTTTTTAATTTGATCTATTGAATTCTTCACTTCATTATGATTTCTCGTCACTACCCCAGTTTCCTGTTGTACTAGTTGTTTCGTTTCATTTTGATTCCTCCTTAATATTTCATTTTCACGAGAGAGATTTTCTATCTTGTCCATTAAGGATTTCTGCAGTTCAAGAATTTGTTTTTGAGAACTTGTTAATGTTCTTATCAATTTTTTGAGATCTGCTTCTTGCATTTCTTCTATCTCATCATCTTCATAATCTTGAATTGGGGTGTCTTTTTCATTTGGGGGCGTCATGGTGACTTCCTTGTTTTTATTACCTTGGTTTTTGCGTTTGTTATTTGGCATATTGGAGATACTTGGTTTCTTCACTGTGGTGTTTTTTCTTGTCATACTATGACTCTAGATTAAGTGGACTGTCTGTTTTTGATGGAGCCTTAGAGGCTTGAGATGGGTGTGGCCTGAGAGCTCTGTTTGGTGTGCCAAAGGTGACACTCCCAGGTTAGACGTGGTAGATCTCTCTCTCTCTCTCTTTCTTTCTTTTTTTGATTCAAAAGGGAAGTAATTCCGCACAGCTGAACGAAGCTGGAAGTAGTTAGCAGGCAAATGATATACCCACAGGAGCCAGAGATCAGAAGCTCTTTCCTAAGGACCACACAGGGAATCTGTTCTGCCCTCAGAGTGGGCTCAAATTCTCCTTCAGTCTCCCACTGGGTTGCCAAAGTTATGGAATTGTAGCATCTCTGGAGAGTACTCACGTGAATTCCGTGAGTTCTCTCCCCCACCGTCTCTTTTTTTCACAGTCTCAGTTCAGTAGCACCACAAATTTACTAGGTCCTAATCTCCTGTTAATTCGCCTTGCCCAGAGTCAGGTTTTTCTGCTAGGCTCAGGGCCGGTGCAGACCTGAGGTCGCTCTGCTTATGACCTATGTCCAAGATGGTGCCTGCTCTTTGTCTTGCTCGCCTTTGAGAGGTGAGTGGAGAGAGAGAAACCCATGTCTGTACCAGTCACTTTCTCTCTCTCTCTCTCTCTCTTCTAGTTAGCCTGGTGAACTCCCCCCCCCCCGGGGGTCTTTCCCTCTAGTCTCCTCTTTTTGCTTGCCTGCCGGTGTCTCGGGCTATTGAGGTTCGGCTCACCTCGCGTTCCAGCGCTGGTGTGTTGAGTCTGCCGCTGGTGTCCCGAACTGTGGGCTCCCACGCTCTCCACGCAGATCCACTGTGAATCACGCGTTCCGGAAGAGTTTCTTCTGCTGTTTCTTCCCCTACTCTTCCTTGAACCTGCAGTATCTCCACTTTTATTAAACTGTCTCTCCCCGGACTATCAATGTGCTCCCTTCCTATTCCGCCATCTTGTCTCCTCCCTTTTTTTTTTTTGACAGGCAGAGTGGATAGTGAGAGAGAGACAGAGAGAAAGGTCTTCCTTTTTGCCATTGGTTCACCCTCCAATGGCCACCACGGCTGGCGCGCTGCGGCCGGCGCACCACGCTGATCCGAAGGCAGGAGCCAGGTGCTTCTCCTGGTCTCCCATGGGGTGCAGGGCCCAAGCACTTGGGCCATCCTCCACTGCCTTCCAGGGCCACAGCAGAGAGCTGGCCTGGAAGAGGGGCAACAGGGAAAGAAATGGCACCCCGACTGGGACTAGAACCCGGTGTGCTGGTGCCGCTAGGTGGAGGATTAGCCTATTGAGCTGCGGCACTGGCCAATAATATGCATTTCTAAGAAGTTCCCAGGTGATGCTGATGTGGGGATCCGGGAGCCACATATTAAGAATCACTGGAGAGGATGGGCTGTAGGGCCAGATCACTCAAGTCTGAATTTTGGCTCACTATTGACAAGTGCATAATATTTGGAGAGTACCACTTCATCTCATCTGGAAAATTCAGAGTGAAAGCACTGTGGCAGAACCAGCTAGACAATCACTTCTTTGGCCTATAGCTAGAAACCTGTTCCTAGGCTTCTTTTATGCTACATGTGTGTGTCTGAGATCTAGCCAAGGAAGATGAGCAAAAGTGATGTGCATCACTTTCAGGCCTGACTCCTAACAACTCCCACACACATTCATGCCCTTTCCATCACTTCTGAGTTACAGAAGATGGTCATGGAAAACACTGAAGTTTTAAACTGCACATAAGAGAGCCACATGCTGGAGGCAACAAAAAGCAACATTTGGAAGAGAGCTACCTTCCAAACAGCAACACCCATTTCAGTTTTATCTGAGGGAGAACTGAATCTCTTGCTGTTGATATACCTAGCATCTAGAATGCTACCTGAGAAAGAGTTGTGCAATAAACAACCACTGAACTGATAAAGAAAAGCTTTTACAGAATGGGTGAATCTAATAGTGGACATGAACAGAGATAATAAGCTTCACATCAGTGAAAAGGATTTTAGCAAAAGTCAAGGGTCAGCAGTGAAGGATCTCTAGAAAATAAGAAGGTTAGGTGAGGTCATCTCTGCAGACTGTTCCAAATATGATACTGTATGAAATTATCCCTAAATTGAAATGACTAAGATGTAGCTTCCAATAGTTATGTCTTTCTCAGCTCCATTATGTTCTTCTTTTTGCTTTTGTCTTTTGCAAAGGTTTCGTGTTTCCTTGTTAGTTAATAAATCATCATTAATAGTGCACTTGAAATATGCCCAGCTTTGTCCATAAGGCACTTTCCATCCAGCTGGGGAGAGTGCTTTTGAAACAACAACACATTTGAAACAATAAGTAATATAAAATAATTCTCCGGAGAGGGTTCCAAGGTGGCAGAATAGGGAGGGAGCTTACTGATAGTCCAGGAGAAGATAGTTTAATAAAAGTGGAGATAGGGTAGTCTCAGGGAAGAGTTAGGAAAAAATGACAGAGCAAACTCTTCCAGAATTAGAGGGACACGGTTTGACCTACGTGGAGGGCACAGGTGCTCACCGTTTGAGACCCCAGCTGCAAGAGCCTCCGCATCAGCTCTGGAAAGAGAGGTGAGGTGAAACCGCAGTAGCCTGAGACACTGGCGGAAAAGCAGCAGGAAGAGCCTAGAGGGAATGAGGCTTGAAGCCCCATGGGGGAAAGTATATCAGCCTAACTACAGGAGAAAAAAATAAAAGGGACGGTATGGATATGATTCTCTCTCTCCACTCACTTAGAAAGGCACATGAGCTGACAGACCAGGCACCATTTTGGACCTATGTAACAGCTGCACCAACTCAGGGCTGCACCTGGCAATCAGGTGAACAGAAAAACATGACTCTGGTGGGGAGTAATAACGGGAGACTGAGACCTAAGAATGTGTGGAACTTATGAACTGGTTCTGTGGAAAAAAAAAAAAACAAGTGAGGGTGTGTGGGAGAACTCACGATGTAGCTGAGAAGTGAGTAGTCTCGGTGGGAGATGCCACAAGCTCAGGCATCCCTGGCTACCTGGTGAGAGACATTGCAGGAGAATCTGAGCTTGCACTGAGGACTGCACCGATCCTTTGTGTGGTTATTGGGACAGAGCAGATGAATATTATACCCACTGGGGCTAGTGCTCAGGCATTGATCGCCATTGAGGAGAAGAGCTCAGCTTAGTGTAATTACTTCGCTTCTGATTGAAAAAAAGAGAGAGAGAGGTTTACCATGCCAAACCTGGGTTTGTCCCCTTAGGCACACCATTAACCCTGAAAAACTGAACAGCACTCTCTGGCCACACCCACTGCAAACCTCTAGAGATTCACTGAAAATAGTCCACTTATCTACAGTCATAGAACAACAAGAAAAGCCACCACAGCGGGAAAAAAAGAAGAAACAAAAGAATATCTACACAATGCCAAACAACAAATGCAAAAACTGAGGAAAAAAGAATAAAGAAGACAATGTGACACTCCCAAAAGAACCTGACACTTCAATACAAGATTATGAAGAAGACGAGACAGAAGAAATGTAAGAAATGGAATTCAAAAATTTATGATAAGAATATTTAGAAGTAATCAAAAACAAATGCATGAACTACTGAAATCTATGCAGGACATGAAAGAAAATTTCTCTCATGAAAATGAAATCTTAAGGAGGAATCAAAATGAAATGAGGAATTTAACAGAACATGAAGTTGAGATATTGAAATCAAAATGAAATGAAGAATGCAATAGAACAAATAAAAAACCACAGTTGAGAGCCTTAAAAACTGAATCAGTGAGGCAGAAGAGAGAATATCAGACTTAGAAGACAGAGCACAGGAAAGTACAGTCAAACCAGAGACAAGAAGAGGAAATTAGAAATCTAAAAAATACTGTTGGGAATCTACAGAATACTATTAAAAAATCCAACATTCGGGTTCTAGGAGTTCCTGAAGGCATGGAGAGAGAGAAAGGATTAGAAGGCCTTTTTAGTGAGATACTAGCAGAAATCTTGCTGGGATTGGAGAAAGAAAGAGACATCCAAGTACAGGAAGTACAGAGAACTCCCAATAAACATGACCAGAAAAGATCCTCAGCATGACACATTGTATTCAAACTCACCACAGTGAAACATAAAGATTCTAAAATGTGCAAGAGAGAAACACCAGATTATTCTCAGAGGATCTCCAATTAGAATCACAGCTGACTTCTCATCAGAAACCCTACAAGCTAGGAGGGAATGGCAAGATATAGCCCAGGTACTAAGAGAGAACAACTGCCAGCCCAGAATATTATATCCTGAAAAGCTCTCATTTGTGAATGAAGGTGAAATAAAGACCTTTCACAGCAAACAGAAATTGAAAGAAATTTTCGCCACTCGTCCAGCCCTGCAAAAGATGCTTAAAGATGTGTTACACACAGAAACACAGAAACACAGTCGTCAATACGAAGGAAGGTATAGTAAGAAAATCTCTCAGTAAATAATCACAGACAGTTCCACCTATATATTAGAAATATCTTTGGAAAAATGGCAAGGCAAAGTCACTACTTATCAATAGTCACATTGAATTTCTAAATGGCCTCAACTCTCCAGTTGAAAGACACAGACTGGATGAATGGATTTAAAAACAAAACCCATCTATTTGCTGCTTACAAGAAACACATCTTTCCAACAAAGGTGCATGCAGATCAAAAGTGAAAGGTTGGAAAAAGATATTCCATGCCAACAGAAACCAAAAAAGAGCTGGCATAGCCAGCTTAATATCAGACAAAACAAACTTTAACACAAAAACTGTTAAGAGAGACAAAGAGGGGCACTATATAATGATTAAGGGATCGATTCAACAGGAAGATGTAACTATTATAAATGTATATGCACCTAATTACAGGGCACCAGGCTATTTAAAAGATATGTTATGGAACTTAATGGAAGACGTAGACTCCAATACAATAGTATTGGGGGACTTCAATACTCCACTTTCAGGAATGGACAGATAAATAAGATAAAAAATCATCAATGAGAAAACAGTTGATTTAATCAACACTATAGCCCAAATGGGTCTAACAGATATCTACAGAACTTTTCATCCTACACTACAAAATACACATTCTTCTCAGCAGTGCATGGAACTTTCTCTAGGATTGGCCACATACTAGGCCATACAGCAAGTCTCAGCAAATTCAAAAGAATGGAAATCATACCATGCATCTTCTAAGATCACAAAGGAATGAAGCTGGAAATTAGCAACTCAGGAATCTCTAGAGCATATGAAAACACATGGAGACTAAACAACATGCTCCTGAATGAGCAGTGGGTCATATAAGAAATCAAAAGTGAAATAAAAAACTTTCTGGAAGCAAAAGAAGATAACAACACAACATATCAAAACTTATGGGATACAGCAAAGCAGTGTTAAGAGGAAAGTTTATAGCAATAGGTGCCTACATCAAGAAATTGGAAAGACTCCAAAAAATGATCTATCAATGCATCTAAAGGATCTAGAAAACCTATAGAAAACCAAACCCAAAACTAGTAGGAGAAGAGAAGTAATTAAAATAAGGGAAGAGATCAACAGAATTGAATTAACAAAAACATTACAAAAGATCAGCAAAAGGAAGAGATGGTTTTTTGAAAAAAAAATGAACAAAATTGACACACCATTAGCACAACAAAATAAAAAATGGAGAGAAGACCCAAATAAATAAAATCAGAGATGAAATAGGGAATGTAACAATAGACACTGCAGAAATAAAAAGTCATCAGAAATTATTACAAAGAGTTGTATGCCAGCAAACAGGGAAATCTATCAGAAATGGATAAATTCCTGGATACATACAACCTACCTAAATTGAACCATGAAGACACAGAAAACCTAAACAGACCCATAAACGAGTCAGAAATTGAATCAGTAATAAAGGCCCTCCCAACAAAAAATGCCCAGGATCAGTGAGCTTCACTGCTGAATTCTGCCAGACATTTAAAGAAGAAATAACTCCAATTCTTCTCCAACTATTCAGAACACTGAAAAAGAGGGAATCCTCCCAAATTCTTTCTGTGAAGCCAACATCACCTTAATTCCTATACCTGAAAAAGATGCAGCAGAGAAAGAGAATTACAGACCAATTTCCCTGATGAACATAGATGCAAAAATCCTCAATAAAATTCTTGCCAATAGAATGCAACAACACATCAGAAAGATCATCCACCCAGACCAAGTGGGATTTATCCCTGGTAAGCAGTAATGGTTCAGCATTTGCAAATCAATCAATGTGATGCATCACATTAACAAACTGCAGAAGAAAAACTATATGACTATCTCAATAGATGCAGAGAAAGCATTTGATAAAATACAACACCCTTTCATGATGAAAACTCTAAGCAAATTGGGTATAGAAGGAACATTCCTCAACACAATCAAGGCAATTTATGAAAAACGCACAGCCAGCATCCTATTGAATGAGGAAAACTTGGAAGCATTTCCACTGAGATCTGGTACCAGACAGGGATTCTCACTCTCACCACTGCTATTCAATATAGTTCTGGAAGTTTTAGCCAGAGCCAGTAGGCAAGAAAAAGAAATTAAAGGGATACAAATTGGGAAGGAAGAACTCAAACTATCCCTCTTTGCAGATGATATGATTCTTTTTTAGGGGATCCAAAGAACTCCACTAAGAGAATATTAGAACTGATAGAGAGTTAGGGAGAGTAGCAAGATATAAAATCAATGCACAAAAATCAATAGCCTTTGTATACACAGACAATGCCATGGCTGAGGAAGAACTTCTAAGATCAATCCCATTCACAATAGCTACAAAAACAATCAAATACCTTGGAATAAACTTAACCAAGGATGTCAAATATCTCTATGATGAGAAATACAAAATATTAAAGAAAGAAATAGGATACCAAAAAATGGAAAAATCGTCCATGCTCATGAATTGGAAGAATCAACATCATCAAAATGTCCATTCTCCCAAAAGCTATTTATAGATTCAATGTGATACCAATCAAAATTCCAAAGACATTCTTCTAAGTTCTAGAAAAAATGATGCTGAAATTCATATGGAGGCACAGGAGACCTCGAATAGCTAAAGCAATCTTGTACAACAAAAACAGAGCAGGAGGCATCAGAATGCCAGATGTCAGGACATACTACAGGGAAGTTATAATCAAAACAGCATGGTACTGGTACAGAAACAGATGGGTAGACCAATGGAACAGAATTGAAACACCAGAAATCAATTCAAACATCTACAGTCAATTTATATTTGATCAAGGATCTAAAACCGATCCTGGATTCAGGACAGTCTTTTCAACAAATGGTGTTGGGAAAACTGGATTTCCATGTGCAGAAATATGAAGCAAGACCCCTCCCTTACACCTTACACAAAAATCCACTCAACATGGATTAAAGGTCTAAACCTATGACCCGACAGCATCAAATTATTAGAGAACATCAGAGAAATCCTGCATGATATAGGCATAGGAAAAGACTTCTTGAAAAAGACCCCAGAGGCACACGCAGCCCTTTTCAAAATTAACAATTGGGATTACATCAAATTGAGAAGTTACTGTACTGCAAAAGAAACAGGAAAGTGAAGGGGCTAGCAATAGAATGGTAGAAAATATTTGCAAATTATGCAATCAGTAAAGGATTAATAAGCAGAATCTACAAAGAGATAAAGAAATTCCACAACAAAAAAACAAACAACCCAATTAAGAGATGGACCAAGGACCTCAATAGACATTTTTCAAAAGAGGAAATCCAAATGGCCAACAGACACATGAAAAGATGTTCAAGATCACTAGCTATCAGGAAAATGAAAATCAAAACCACAATGAGGTTTCACCTCACTCTGGTTAGAATGGCTTACATACAGAAATCAAGCAACAACAGATGCTGGTGAGGATGTGGGGGAAAGGTAAACTTATCCACTGTTGATGGGAATGCAAACTGGTAAAGCCACTATGGAAGACAGTTTGGAGATTGCTCAGAAATGACCCAGCCATTGCACTCCTTGGAATTTACCCAAAGGAAATTAAATTGGCAAATAAAAGAGCTGTCTGCACCTCCATGTTTTTTGCAGCTGAATTCACAATAGCTGAGACACTGAATCAACCTAATTGCCCATCAACAGAAGACTGGATAAAGAAATTATGGGATATTTAATCTATAGAATACAGCAGTAAAAAAAAAAAAGAAACTGTCATTTGCAACAAAATGGAAGAATCTGGAAAACATCATGCTGAATGAAATAAGCCAGTCCCAAAGGGACAAATATTTTCCCTGATCTGTGACAACTAACTGAGCACCTAAAAGGAAACCTGTTGAAGTGAAACAGACACGATGAGAATCAATGACTTGATCAGCCCTTGTCCTGACTGTGAAAGAACAACTTACTATTTTATTCCTATTAGTATTTTTTTGTTCTACTTAATGCCATTATTTGAACTCTTTAATTAACACAAAATTATTCTTAGGTGTTTAAATTTAACTGAAACGTGATCCCTGTTATATATAAGAGTGGGAATAAGAGAGGGAGAAGATGTACAGTTCGGCACATGCTCACTCAGACTAATTGTACAGCTAGAAACTTGCTAGGGCATTCCAAATCATTCCCATTAAGGTAGCATGTACTAATGCCATCTTACTAGTCAAAGTGATCAGTTTCAGTTCATACTTGATCATAAAGATTGGATTAAGTGTCAAAGGACTCACTTAAACAAGACTAGTGTCTGCTAATACTAACTGATAGAATTAAAAAGGAGAGAACGATCCAACATGGGAAGCAGGATACACAGCAGATTCATAGAATGGCAGATGTCCTAAACAGCACTCTGACCGCAGAATCAGCCCTTAAGGCATTCAAATCTGGCTAAAAAGTCCATGAGAATTTCTCAGGCATGGAAAGCCAACACACTGTGGCAAAAAAAAGACTCAAATGACAGATCTCTGTGAGATCCTAGCGGTCAGAAGGGGCCATCAAAGACAGAGGTACCTTTCTCTGAATGGAGGAGAGAACTTCCGCTTTGATTATGGCCTTGTCTAAATAAAATTGGAGTTTGTGAACTCAAAAGGCTTCCATAGCCTTGGCAACTCATGACAAGAGCCTCGGGTGATTACTGATGTCATAAATAAGAGTGTCAATTGTTAAGTCAACAACAGAAGTTACTGTGCACTTACTCCCCATGTAGGATCTCTGTCCTTTATGTGTTGTATTATGCGAATTAACGGTAAAACTAGTACTTTATACTTTGTGTATCTGTGTTGGTGCAAACTCTTGAAATCTTTACTTAGTATGTACTAAGTTGATCTTCTGTATATAGATAATTGAAAATGAATCTTGATGTGAATGGCATGGGAAAGGGAGCAGGAGATGAGATGGTTGCGGGTAGGAGGGAGGTTATGGGGGAAAAGCCACTATAATCCAAAAGTTGCACTTATGAAATTTTATATTTATTAAATAAAAGTTTAAAATAATAAGTAATATAAGAGATCAGTCATTAATGCTTTAATAAAAAGTTTTTGAGTGAATTGCTTCAAGTGTGTACTTGTGTACATTTAAAAACATATCAGCCCACTGCATGGGCAATCAAAAAGCTAAAATTCAATTTTGTTTTCTGTTGAAAAGCAGTACAAATGTGAGCAAATCATTTAATCTCTATTCTATAAAATAAAAAGAACAATTCTGCCCAATTTACCAGGGAGCAGAGTGAGAAAGATTTGAAAACGGAATTAGAAAGCATTATAGTTTAGAATAGAGTACTGTGTTTTGGAACCTTATGTTCCAACTTAGCTTTACTTGCATTGCTTGTTTTCTATCTATATGTAATCAGGATTTCTGTTGCTAGTGATGGCTCACCTAAGAGTCTTTCATTCTACTTGAGTGCTGTACCCAGAACACTGGCATCTTTGATTGTGTTGAAAAACCACAATAGACCTCTGGTCCTCCACAGCAAGAAACAAAATTTGGATTCACAGCCCCTGTGGTAGCCAGGATGTTAATGAGCCATTTGCTTGAGTTCAGAGTGCAGACAAGAGATTCAAATGTTTCAGCAGGACTGCTTGGCCAGCTGATGATCACATTTCATGAGTGTTATTTCATTTTTGTGGCAAATACACTAAATAGCCTTTCATATCTGAAGAGTTGGCAAATAAAAGTTACAAAGAGGAGTATTTACTGTTTTCCTAAATATCATAATACAATAATAATTTTTTGACATTGAGTAAGTTTGCCCTGACAAAGTGAATGTCACTGCATATCTGTAATGTTGCCTCCAGCTGTACTTTTCATGATGAAACAGTTCAAGTTTTGTACATTTAATCGAACTCATTTTAAAATCATTTCCAAAATGTTTTCCTCTGGTTCTGTCTTGAGATTTTTTCATCTGCAATATATTTCTTAGATATTTTTCTTTAATTAGATCTTTTGAAAATGAAATGAATGCACAGTTCCAGATCAGATGACCTCTTAAGCCTCTGCATGCTGTATTTATGAGAGGCTTGACAGTCTGAACTACATTACACAAAATTTTCAAACCAGGGAGGACTGGCATATTAGAGGACTAGCATATTAGAAGTGGAAGTTCTTAATTAAAATAATACAATTTCAGGCAAATAAAATTTCCTAGCCATGTCTAAAAGTTATTTACAAACAAGAACTATGGCTTACGCATTTTTGTACTGATGACTTAGCATAGCATATCACACATAGTAAAATCTCTATCAATATTTGACTTTAATGAGTGTTGAAAAACTTTCAAGATTTTAATGTTATTTTGTCTTTGAATTTCCTTGTTGAGAAAGTAAAATAATATTGCTTCAATTTTTATTAGTGATAATTTTGCACATTATATTTTGTACTCATTCTATCAATTACTGAGGGATATTTTAAAATCTCCAACCATGCTTCTGGATTTGTGGATTTGTCTTTCTCCCTTTTGTTCTTTTTTTTAAAGATTTATTTATTTATTTGAAAGTCAGAGTTACACAGAGAGAGGAGAGGCAAAGAGAGAGAGAGAGAGAGAGGTCTTCCATCCACTGGTTCACTCCCCAATTGGCCGCAATGGCCAGAGCTGCACTGATCCAAAGCCAGGAACCAGGAGCCTCCTCAGGGTCTCAAACCAGCATCCATACGGGATGCTGGCACTGCAGGCCGAGGCGCGCTAACTCACTGCACCACAGCTCCGGCCCCTCCCCTTTGTTCTATCAGCTTTGTTTCATGTATTTTAAAAACTCTGTTATTAACGATACATTGATACATTGAGGATTATTATGCCTTCTTCTTCTTTTTTTTTTTTTTTTTTTTTTTTTTTTTTTTTTTTTTTTTTTTTTTGGACAGGCAGAGTGGACAGTGAGAGAGAGAGACAGAGAGAAAGGTCTTCCTTTGCCATTGGTTCCCCCTCCAATGGCCGCTGCGGCCGGCGCACTGCGGCCAGCGCACTGCGCTGATCCGATGGCAGGAGCCAGGTACTTATCCTGGTCTCCCATGGGGTGCAGGGCCCAAGTACTTGGGCCATCCTCCACTGCACTCCCGGGCCATAGCAGAGAGCTGGCCTGGAAGAGGGGCAACCGAGACAGAATCCGGCGCCCCAACCGGGACTAGAACCCAGTGTGCCGGCGCCACAAAGCGGAGGATTAGCCTAGTGAGCCACGGCGCCGGCCTATTATGTCTTCTTGATGACGTTTCATCTGTATGAAATTATCCCTTTTATCTCTGGCATTCCTTTTTTAAAAAATGATTATTTATTTATTTGAAAGACAAACTTATAGTGAGAGAAAGAGAGAGGTCTTCCATCTGCTAGCTCACTCCCCAGATGGCTGGAATGACTGGGGCTAGGGCCAGGCCAAACCAGGAGCCAGTAGCTTCTTCCTCATCTCTCATATGGGTGCAGGGATCCAAGGACTTGGACAATTTTCTTATGTCTTCCCAGGCACATTAACAGGCAGCTGGATCAGAAGTGAAGCAACCAAGACCTGAACCAGTGCACATATGGGATGCCAGCATTGCAGGTGGAGGGTTAACCTTCTACACCACAGTGCCTGCCCCCCACCCCTGGTATTACTTCTTAAAGTCTACTTAGCCATACCAGATTTCTTATGCTCAATTTCTTATGCTTAAAGTATATCTTTTGTCCATCCTTTAACTTTCAACCTATCTGCTTCTTTATATTTAAAGAACATCCTTTTTAAATGGCTTACATTGGGCTCTGCTTTTCTATCCAGAATCTGATAATTTCTGCCTTTTAATTTGATTATTTTGTTTCTTTAATACTGGTGTGGTTGGATTTAAGGTTGCCATCTTACTATTTGATTTTTTTAGCGGAAAAGTTTATTTTCAGGTGTGAGAAGCCTAATGAGTCAGGGGGAGAGGGCGAGAGAGTAAGAGGGGGGCATCAAGAGAGAAAAATCAAGAGAGAGAGAGCATATCTGCAGGAAGCAGGTCCTGTTATATCTTTGCTGGAGCTATTTGATTTTTTTGTCTCATCTGGTCTTTATTCCTTTGATAATTGTCTTTTGCATTCCCAAGTGATTACAATGTTTTTGGCCCAAGAATAGAGACTTACAGAAGAAAATTAAGTATCTTACTATTCTATGAATTTAATTTAGCTATACAGGACAGACTTTTCTACCAATGTTGCAATTCAGTGCCTCCTAGATTCTAATGTGCATATATGTCACATTAGTATCTTGTTAAAAATACTGATTATGAGGCCAGTTCTGTGTTGTACTGGGCTAAGCCTCCACCTGTGGTGCCAGCATCCCATGTGGGTACCTGTTCAAATTCTGTCTGGCTGCTCCTCTTCTGATCCAGCTCTCTGCTATGGCCTTGGAAAGTGGTAGAGGATGGCCCAAGTGCTTGGGCCCCTACACCCACGTGGGAGACTCAGGAGAGACTTCTGGCTCCTGGTTTTGGATTGGCCCAGCTCTAGCTGTTGTGGCCATTTGGGTGATGGGCCAGCAGATGGAAGACCTCTCTGTGTGTCTGTAACTCTGCCTCTCAAATAAATAAATAAAATATTAAAAAAATACAGATTACGATGCAAGAGTTTTATCATGGGGCCTGAGATTCTGCATTTCTAATGAGTTCCTTTGTAATGCTGATGGTGCTGGAACAAAGCTGTAAATTTGCAGTCAACTTTCATCTTATTTCCCAGCTATCATAGCCTCTACTGGTGTCTCAACAAATCTTCAAGTGAGAACTGGTTGAGCAAGTTTTTTTCAAAACTCTTGCAACAGTAAGCAAATCTACTTTAAAATTCAATCCCAAAGGGACAAATACCACTTGTTCTCCTTGATAGGTGACAACTAACTGAGCACCAAAAAGGAAACCTGTTAAAGTGAAATGAACACTAGGAGAAACGGTGACTTGATCAGCCCTCACCCTGACTGTTGATGAGCAGCTTAATATGTTATCCCTTTTAGTATTTTGTTTGTTCTACTTAATACTTTTGGTTGAATACTGTAATCAATACACAATTCTTCTTAAGTGCTGAAACTTAACTGAAAAGTGATCGCTGTTAAATATAAGAGTGGGAATAAGAGAGGGAAGAGATGTGCAATTCGGGACATGCTCAACCTGACTTGCCTCAAACGGTGGAGTTAGAAACAGACCAGGGGATTCGAGGTGGCATGTACCAATGCCATCTCACTAGTCCCAGTGATCAATTTCTGTTCACAATTGATCATAATGATAGGAGTAAGAACCAAAGGGATCACATAAACAAGAATAGTGTCTGCAAATACTAGCTGATAGAATCAAAAAGGGAGAGAATGATCCAACATGGGAAGTGAGATACACAGCAGACCCACAGAATGGCAAATGTCCTAACAGCACTCTGGCCTCATAATCAGCACTTAAGGCATGTGGATCCGGCTGAAATGCCCATGAGAGTATTTCAGGCATGGAAAGCCAAGACACTCTGGGGGAAAAAAAAAAAAACCTAAATGAAAGATCTCCACGAGTGTGATCCCAGTGGAAAGAATGGGTCATCAAAGAAGGAGGTACCTTTCTCTGAAGGGAGGAGAGAACTTCCACTTTGACCATGGCCTTGTCTAAATAGTATCAGAGTCAGTGAACTCAGGGGGCTTCCATAGCCTTGGCAGCTCATGACAAGAGCCTAGGGTGATTACTGATGCCATAAACAAGAGTGTCAATTTGTTAAGTCAACAACAGGAGTCACTGTGCACTTACTCCTCATGTAGGATCTCTGTCCTTAGTGTGCTGTACATTGAGATTTAATGCTATAACTAGTACTCAAACAGTATTTTTCACTTTATGTTTCTGTGTGGGAGCAAACTCTCGAAATCTCTACTTAATGTATGCTAAACTGATCTTCTGTATATAAAGAGAATCGAAAATGAATCTTGATGTGAATTGAAGGGGAGAGGGAGTGGGAAAGGGGAGGGTTGCGGGTTGGAGGGACGTTATGGGGGGGAAGCCATTGTAATCCATATTCTGTACTTTGGAAATGTATATTCATTAAATGAAAGTTAAAAAAAAAAAGAAAATGAATCTTGATGTGAATAGAAGGGGGGAGGGAGAGGGAAAGGGGCGGGTTGCGGGTGGGAGGGAAGTTGTGGGGGGGGGGAATTCAATGAAAATAAATGGGATAAACAGCAAGTAGAAATATATCCAGGTGAAAACTCATCAAGTGTACATGAGACTCAATTAAAGAAAAAATGCATCTATTTTATGACATTCAAATGTAGAGTAAATAAAATATTACCAGAAGTATTTTGTAAAGATCTATTCACTTTTGGTTAGTTCAGCCTCTGGGTGAAATCTACTCCCTAGGATACCAAGAAATATCCTCTACTCAAGATGTTTTGCTTCCAGAATGAATTTAGTCATTCGCTCTAAAATGTAAACATAAACAGACTATTGTGCCCTTAATCTTTTTAATCCATGAACCTGTCTGGCCCCTGTCTCTCAATTCTGGAATTTCTTTAAACAAAGTTCTCAGAAAGCTAAAGATGAGAGCACTTAGTTTTCCCAAAGAACTACATCCACACTGAATGATGGGGTATACTTTTCTCTAGGCTCTGCTATTGTCTTTAGATATCTTCACAGATACCATCCAGTGCACTAATAACCATTGATCATTCCATAGGCAGATTCAAGCTTATTAATTATGGCAGCACATTTCACAGATGATAGAAGAATCTAGGGAATGAAGTCTATTTAAGCCAGAGAGAAGGACGGCCACCAAACAAAAGTAGCCAATACCTCAGAAGATGCTGATGCTCATCTCTTCTCTATCAGATGGTAAATACAGAAGGGAAACTAAGTAAATGTTTCCTCTTAGCTTACTTTTTGACACATTGCTATTATTCCTGCTACTCTTACTCTTTCACAGATTTAGCATAATTATTTGATCCAGCTCTTCCTATGGTATTACTAATTTTTATAGACCCAACTTATAGTGCAGTGCCATGAGATGGTAGATGCTCAATAAATATTTGCTAAATCATGAGTATATTATAATACAGTAATTAACAATTTAAATCTCATTGCACCTTTTCCAGACTCACTAAAATAGTGGAAAAATGTACACTGATATTTAAACACACATGTATACTGTAAAACTGGAATGAGTAATCTATTTTTTTAAATTTGAAACATGAGATAAAAGTGCATCTATGTTTATTAATTTTCTGAATACTAAGACCAATGAAGTTATTTCTCATACTTAGCAGAATCTCTCAACTATTTCCTCAGGTAGTGGTTAATCAGAAAGATGTTTTTCTAATTAAAAATAGAAATCAAATCTTATTTATCTAACTTTCAACTCTAGGTACTCCCAAACTGTGGTAAACACTGTGATGTGCCACCCTGATTCCTCTCTGTAAAATGTTGTTACCTCTGTTTCTGGCAGTACACCCAGCAGATGCCAACTCCTTACTGGTTGCTTCAGCCACAGTCATCTGGTCCAATATCACATCCCTTATCCAATGACCCACAACCAATGACCAGCCATTTCAAGAGTAAAAAGACCTGCCTTCTTGACCCAACTTGGAACAATTCTTTAATGCCATTCTAGCTTAAGGACTCTGTAAGGTCAGCCATTGCTGTTGTTGAGGTGCCTTGTATCTCAACTTTTTCCTCTTTTCAAGCCCTTTTATATTCCTGTAGTGCCCCCAAAGGTACTCCTTAATACTTTTTTGCATATTAATCTTCATCTCAGATTCTACTTCCTGGAGAGCTCAACCTATGATGATATTATTTCCATATTATTTTTTATAAAAAACAGTAGAAATGTTTGTTAGTATCCACTGAGGGTAAATTTCTTCATTTTGTGGAGCCCACTCTCTGAAAGTACTTGTGCTGGGTGAGAGCTGCATGACAAAAGTCCATGTTGACAAGGTTACTGCTCCCTATTACCTCTTGACTTCATCATTGGATCAATGGTATAGGGGAGTGTGCTGGAAGTCACATTACTTGGAGATGTTCCTCCAGTTAAAAGAGCCTCCTTTCAGATTTATTGCTTCTACAACATGGATAAAACTGGAAAAGTGGTTAGCAAGTTGATTATCATCCAATCATGTTGACATTAGTTAAGCTCTGGAAATACACCTTCATCCCTGTAGAAATTATGGGGCATCCAGAAACATGTGACTTTGAAAGGCCAAACTTAGAAATTCTCTCTGGATTGTTCACTTACTTCATCACCAGTCTTTCTGGGGCTCTATCCTGTTTGCTTTGTAGTCTTCCACCCCAAATTTATTTCTCTATCTGTTTATGTGAGTGATTGATAAGTTCTGGAAGAGAGGGTAAGGGTGAGGGTTCCATGGTAAGAGTTCTTTTGGTTGTCTCCATGGTGATCCCTGTATAGCTCATATATCCACAACTTAATTTTATGTCTTATCTTGAAATGACTGGTTTTTGTTTTATTTGAGGACTAAGACTAAGGCATTGATTGTTCTGTGTTCCACTTTTCCCACATGTAAAAGAAGGCAGTAATAGTATCTACTTCTGAGAGTCATTGTGGGTACTAAATTGGAGTACTTCAAATGGCTCATGGGTAAAAATGGAATGACAAGGCAAGTTTAACTTGGTGCAGGAATATCTCAAAATTTGTGCAATATTCATTTTCCAGGACCTTTTTGAAGGCCCCTCATATGACATACATGTAAAAGTACTTACAACAGTGTTTGGCTTGTTTGGCTCTCGCTATTTTAATATTAATGTATTTTAAAAGATTTTATTTATTTATTTGAAAGGCAGAGTTACACACACACACACACAGAGAGAGAGAGAGAGAGAGAGAGAGAGAGAGAGAGAGACACATCTGCCATCTGCTGGTTTACTTCCCAAATGGCTGCAATAACCAGGGTTGGGTGGGGCTGAAGTCAGGAGCCAGCTGTGGAAACTTTGGCAAGTTACTAAATTTTTCCAAGTCTTAGTTCCCTTATTAAATATAATTATATTTATTTAGTAGCATTGATATGAGTATTAAATGTGAAAATATGTGAAGCACTTACTGGTGTGCCTACTAGACAAATACCAAGTGCTTGATGAACTGTTGCTATAACTACTTTCATGAAAATCTCTGGGCTTTTGAAACATGTAATTTCAGGCTCCCAAAGGCAGTAACTTGACTTCATTCAATGCAGGATTGTTTATACATTCATATGTTTTATAGACACACAAGGATCATCTTAGATGAATCAAAAGAAAAAATACAATTAGGTCTATTTTGTATTGGAAGACTTGGGCTTGTGGGAAAATGATTTTCCTTTGTGTCTCTCTGGGTCTTTCACTGCCCTGCTGGATAAAATTCATTCAGGTTAGACAAAAAAGTGATCAGTTGACTATGGCATGTGGAGTAGGTATCTGCTGTCCAGCAATGTGTTTGAATGTGTTATACATGATTCTCCCTGACAATGAGGCTGATCAGCTTTGTTCAGGTGTATAATCCTAAGTGTAGTGCTCCCAGGAACTCATTGGAGACTTGACTCTAAAGTTGTTAAACTTGGACCACCAATTACAGGTTTGACATTCTCAAACTCATTTAATATTAATCTCATGAGTAACAGCAGGGAGTCGAGCATCAGATCACCAGAGTTAAAATTTCACCATTCGTGAAAGAAGGATCATCATAGCTCCTCCGTTTAAGGGTAGTTAAGAGAACTGAATGAGATAATTTATGGACAGATTGTAGTACAGAATACCTGACTCACGGTGAGGAGTCAATAAATTTAAGCTGTTGTTGTTTTTGTAACATCATACTTCCCATATCTGCTTTCCCTCAAATCTTGTATTTTGTATGTCTGACTCCAGCTTATTTTCTTGACCTCAGTGCTGACTTGGGAGATACTTCCAGCCTCTAACTAGATCTCCTATAACAAGTTTGGTTGGAAGAATTAGAGTTAACATCATGACAACAGCTGTGGAAAGGTGTGATGACTTAGAAGATTTCCACATAACAGCATGTCCTAGATGACTGAACATTGGAAGAACAAATTTCAGCATTGCTGAAATGCTAGCATAGCCAGGCTCTAAGAGATTGTCAGCCATTTTCAGGCTTTTTAATGAGTTCCCCAAGGAGAAGCAGATGCTACCACTCCAGCAAGTCTTTTCTCTACATTTGTATTGTTTATCATTCTATTTCTTGTACTCTGGAGACTGACACGTTGGTACCCTTTGTTACAGAATACCAAAACAACAAACTTTTAAAAATTCTTGATCAACCAGTTGTGGCAATGCAAATTTGTTTGGAAATAGCATGGAGTAGGTAACATGGAAACTTGGAATATGTCCATGTAACTCCCTGAAATAGAACACAGTAAGGATTTGGGAGACTCCAGTAATCTCCACGAGTCAGCTTAACTGGGACAAATGACATGGTTCTGGCTGAGCTAACACAGAAAGACTCAAATACTACTTTGAGTGTAATTAGCACTAGACATGAAAGGAATCTCATGAACTTTTGCTTAGAGTCTGGTGTTCTGGTGTAGCAGGTGAAGCCATCGCCTGCGACACCAGCATCCCTATATGGGTGCCAGTTCATGTGTTGACTGCTCCACTTCTGATCCAGGTCCCTGCTACTGTCCTGGAAAAGCAGCAGAAATCGCCCAAGTGCTTGGGTCCCACCTACCCAAAGGGGAGACCTGAATTAAGCTCCTGGCTCCTGGCTTCAGCCTGGCCTAGCCCTGGCCGTTGCAACCATCTGGGTAGTGACCTAGAGGAAGGAAGATCTCTCTCGCTCTTTGTAACTATTTCAAAATATATAGATAAATCTTTTAAAAAAACTTTGCATTGAAGTCCAAATATTTCCTTAGGACTGATTCTTAACAGTAGAATTCCTGAATGAAAGGGTAGGAACATATTCAAGATTCGCAGTAAATTTGTCAAATTGTTTTCCAAAAGGATCTTTATTAATGTGTCCTCCCATTAGCATGTATGAACATGCACTTCCTAGAGCACCAGCAATTGATCAGAGTATTATCTTTGGTCATTTATTTCTAATTTTGTGGTCCAAACTATTATCTCAATAGTTTATCATTCTTTTATTTAGCGTTACTTATCATTTCACATGCAAATATATTGATAATTTGTGTTTTTTTTTCCTTGTGATTTGTTCATGACTATAGTCTATTTTTTCCCACTAAGACGGGTTTTTTCATGGTTTTATTAGTATCCTTATATATGAAAACTTTTCAATTCTCTGTTACATCTTTCTCATCTTACATTTTGCCATAATTTATGGTAGATTTTAATTGTTATCATTGGGCAGAAATTTTGAGTTTTCATGCAAACAAATCTATCTACTATTTGCTCTATGATTTTTAAATTGCTTTTGTTCTTATAAACCTTTTCCCATTCATAGAACTAGTAACTGTTTACCCACACTTTCACTTAACAATCACAAGTTTTATTAAATATAAAATGCTTATTTGAAGTATAAAATGCTTATTTGAAGTATAAAATGCTTATTTGAAGGTAGGATATGGCCAGAATTATTTCACTTTACTCATTATTGCTAAATTAATAAATCACATACATTTTCAAGCACTCATGAATTGAATGGAGGCATAACTATCTCAGAGATTAAGTAAAATCACCTTTAAATGATCATATAATATTTGAGAAGGAATTAAAAACAAATGTCAGAGAATTATAGTAACTGTTGTACAAGTGAAATTAAAGACATTTTAGAAAAGTTTCATACTACTGATTAACTGAAGAGAACTTCATAGTATTTTTAGCTTCATTCAGTTATCTTCATTTGCAACACATATTTAGCAAGTAGTCAAGTATTCAGATACTACTGTATCTAATAAGAGCAACATTGTTTAATACCAATTCACTTTGCAATGGTCTTGCATGCAATGCAACAATCACACTTTAAAATAGCTGAAGAAACAACTATTGCACCTTTGCTAACAGTTTTATCCCCAATAATCCATGTTTCCATAATGAACATGCAAACAGAAGAATGTATGAACTCTTATGTAAAATAAACGCATAAAAGGAAGACAGGGAAGAAGGGAGAAGGGACTGTGAGAAGACATGCATTTATAACTTCATATAAAAGCATGAAAACATTTCCACCCAAATATATTCTCTGAAAAATTAAAAGTGATATTTAAGTCTGTGTCCACATAGAGAAGTCATACCACAGAAAATAGAATCTACATTGGGAAGGAAGAGAGGAAAGCCAGGTTTGTCAGAAACTCATCACAGTCTCTGCCAACACCATATCAGTGACATCTGGTTTTCAAAATGAGACCTTCAAAAAACCATTAATCAGAGATTAATGGCGACAACAAAAAAGTGATGCTTTTCAGCTATTTAGCAACACATTTTTATAGCATGTAAGCTATATGCATGAATACTGTGCTAGACCACATGTTCTAAATAAGTATGTGGTAGAGTTTGGCAGAGTAATAGTCCCAGTTTTTCAAGTATACTGTATCCATACCCTTTATTAGTACCTTGTCACACTGACTGTGGACCTGACCACGTGACTTGCTTTGGCCAAAGCGATAGTAACAAAAGTAATGCAAGCGCTTTCAGTTTTTATTTCTCTCTTGGAGCCTGCAACTATCAAGAAACCTCTCCCTACTTTTCAATATTTCAGTACAACAGGGAGAGCTTCAGAATCCAAATTCTACTGCTTCTTCAGGAAAGAAGCACAACCCACTTGCACTTATTCAACTAACTGATTTTCAGGAGCAAATTTCGTGACTGTAGGAACTTCAAAGGGATGCTATTGATCCCTTCAACTTGTAGTTGCATTTGGAAGATAGCCTTGACCTCTGTCTCTAACTGTCACCAAATATAGTGACACAAGCACACTTTGGTTTTGCTCATTTTCAATTCAAGCTGTTTACAACTCTCTGTGATTTGAATTAGAAATTATATTTTCTATCTTGTTTTGTGACTGTTTGGGATGAGAAGTGAGATTTCTGGAGCATTTCCCTAATAACCCTTTCTATAAAGCAGTCTATGACCTTTGCTATGAACAGCTTACAGAAAAGTGACATGAAATCATTTAGAACAATGGTTTTGAACCAGAAGTATGCATCAGAGAATCACCCATGCTCATAGGCCTCATCCCTGTCAGGACAGATGCACTACTCAGATCTGCCTTCAGGGAAGGGCTTGCTGCAAAGCTACAGGAAGCAAAGTCCTTAGACAACGTCCAGCAGTCAGCTCCTTCAGAGTCTGTCTCCGCTAGAGAGATCTTTGGCCTAGGTGAGATTCTTGTCAGGGTGGCTGGCACCTGGTGACTGTGTAAGATGGAAATATAATGCCCATTTTTGCCCAGTGTGGAACACCAAAAGGCAATGTTTGTTCCAGAGCTCCCTATTGTACTGGCTGAGGTTTGTCAGACCTGAATTGCAGTTCTCCTCCTTTCCAATACTATTTCCTACTCCATACCTTCACAGGTATCAATCCTTAGTGAACATATTGCTCTCTGCTGTGGCCCAGGAGTGCAGTGGAGGATGGCCAAAGTACTTGGGCCCTGCACCCCATGGGAGACCAGGATAAGTACCTGGCTCCTGCCATCGGATCAGCGTGGTGCGCCGGCCGCAGCGCGCCGGCCGCGGCGGCCATTGGAGGGTGAACAAACGGCAAAAAGGAAGACCTTTCTCTCTGTCTCTCTCTCTCACTGTCCACTCTGCTTGTCAAAAAATAAAAAAAAATTTCCATTTTAAGTTTCTGATTCTGGAAAACTCACCTTGAGAAATCTGGAGCCTCTCATTCAGTAGGTCTGGGATGGGCAGCTTACAAACGTGCATTTTGAAGAAACTTCTTAGGTGATTCAGATAGTCACTCCTCTTCAAAAATCTGTGACTTACAATGTTTCAGAAGCCCTAAAGAATATAAACACAACATCTCAGTATCATTAAACAGTCCTAAGACATAAATACTTGAGGGAAGCTTTCATGTGCATAAAATTTTAGATTCTGAAACAACTGAAAATACTTGATATTATCCAGTTGTATTACCAGGAAATAATATGAATTGATGAATCAAGTAACTTTAGAACTGAAAAGGTGCCTCAAAACCCAAGCCACTTATTATGCAAAAGAGGAAGCAGAGAGATTCTCAGGGAATAGTTTTTTTTTTTTTTTTTTTTTTTTTTTTTGACAGGCAGAGTGGACAGTGAGAGAGAGAGACAGAGAGAAAGGTCTTCCTTTGCCGTTGGTTCACCCTCCAATGGCCGCCGCGGCCGGCGCGCTGCGACCGGCGCACCGCACTGATCCAATGGCAGGAGCCAGGAGCCAGGTGCTTTTCCTGGTCTCCCATGGGGTGCAGGGCCCAAGCACCTGGGCCATCCTCCACTGCACTCCCTGGCCACAGCAGAGAGCTGGCCTGGAAGAGGGGCAACCGGGACAGAATCCGGCGCCCCAACCGGGACTAGAACCCGGTGTGCCGGCGCCGCTAGGCGGAGGATTAGCCTAGTGAGCCGCGGCGCCGGCAGGGAATAGTTTTACCTCCAGAGCCAGATTCCTGGTCTCTTGATCCTTACTCCGTCATAGAAAATCTAAAAAGTTCCCTTTCACATGTTGATTTTAATGTTTTCTTTTTTAAGATTTATTTATTTATTTGAAAGGCAGGGTTACAGAGAGGCAGAGGCAGAAGCAGAGAGAGACAGAGGTCATCCATCAGCTGGTTCACTTCCCAGACGTTGATGCCCATCTGCCAGAGTGGAGCCCATCTGAAGCCAGGAGCCAGGAGCTCTTTCCCTATCTTCCACATGGGTGCAGGGCCCCAAGGACTTGGGCCATCTTCCACTGCTTTCCCAGGCACATTAGCAGGGAGCTGTATCAGAAGTGGATCAGCTGGGACAGGATCCAGCATCTATATGGGATGCTGGCACTATAGCTGGCTGCTTTACTCAGTATGCTACAGCGCTTGCCCCCAATTTTAACGTTTTTGACTACTACTTATTCTCATCAGCTCTATTAGGTTCGCCTTTATTTTCCTATTTCTTCTCAGTATTAGAGAAGCTAATAAGTATGAAATAGTGTGTGAGAGAGAGGCTTCTTCTAGTTGACAAGGAAGAGGAGGAACAACAGGAATTGACATTTAGAAGTGGGCATAAGCCATACAAACAGACAGAGAAAACAGCAAATACACGGCCCTGGAGGGAAATGAGCTTGTTGTATTTGAAGAAGAAGAATAGGTTCATGTAACTTGAATGAGGTAAACAGGACAGAGAATTGTAGGAGCTGATGGCAGAATGATGAGCAAGCCTGTACTGTAGTTGTTTGGTTACACCTCTCACACAAGAAATTATTTGCAAGGTATTCAATAACCACATAGTTTTCTGGGGAGAGATTTCTAACTTCCAGTAATAGTAGGTGAGGTAATTCTGATCAATTCCCCAGAGGAAAACAACTAAAAACATTGAGTGAAGGTTTATAAAATATCTCTGACAAAGCAACAGAGATGATAACAAAATAGAACAAGGAATCCAGAGATTTAAGTGGACAAAAAAGTCACCTGTATCCCGAGGGCATCAGATATTTCCCCTAAAAGCATATGTATTTATTCTAACGGTCTCACAGAGTGGGAGCATACAGAGCAAAGCCCAAGGCCCATACAAGTATATTGGCAAACTCTCCCCTCAGAAAGCTTTGACCCCAAGGGATACATCCTCAGGAAAGTCTTATGTGGTCTTTTAGCTTGGAATCATGTTACTCTTGTGGTCTGGGAACTTACACTGGCTTGGATTAAGGTGGACCAACTGGTAGCAAATCCCAACATGCAGAAAAAATAAGTGCAATTTCTCTCTGGAGAGTTATTTTTATTATTTTTATCCTGTGACTTAACTTACTACATATAATTTTCAGGAAAAATAACTGGCAAATTGTTGAGGGCAACATAAGGAAAAAGGAACAAAGAACACAAGAGCAAAACAGCACAATCAGTAGACAATAGATGTAGACCCATAGTGACTATATATATTGGAATTATCAACTATAGAATATAAATAAATCACACTTACTATGAAAATTTGCATAGCATATTTGAAAAGGTATCTAACTTTTCCATCTTTTAAAATTTTTTATGAGGCTGTCATTGTGGCATAGCATCCCATATAGGTGCTAGTTGAAGTCCCAGCTGCTCCACTTTCAATCTACCTCCCTGCTAATGTTCCTGGGAAAGCAACAGAGGATGACCCAAATACTTGGGCCCCTGAACCCATGTAGGAAACCCAGGTGAAGCACCAAGCTCCTGGTTTCAGCCTTGCCCAGCCCCAGCCAGCCATTGTGGCCATCTGGGGAGTGAACCAGCAGATGGAAGATCTCTCTCTCTCTCTCTCTCTCTCCCTCTCTCTCTCTCTTTCTGTGTGTGTATGTGTGCCTCTCTCTCTGTCTCTCCCTCACTCTGTGTAACTCTTTCAAATAAATAAAAATCTTTAATTTTAATTACTATATTTCCATTTTATTTAAAATGCCTGAGCCAAAGGTGTGGCAGACCAAAGCAAGGAACCTAGAACTCAATCTGGTTACTCACATGGGTAGCAGAGACCCAAGTGCTTGATCCATCATCTGCCACATCCCAGAATCTGCATTAGCAGGATAATGAATCAGAAGGAGGGTAACCAGGACTGAAACTAGGCCCTTCAGTAAGGGATGCAGGCATCTTAAGCAGTGACTTAACTCTTGCAATGAACACCCACCCTATTTCCATCTTTTTAGCCCCCACAATAATTACCATAATATTTTTCACATAAAAGCATTAAATGGACATTTGTGGATTTGCTAATAAACACCAAGGCTTTACCTTGTTATCAACTACCACTTCATATCACATTTTTATTAACTCAATGTATACGACATTTCCAACTATTCATTGTATTTCAGGCATTGCTTTCAGTATAAAGATATGACAGTAGGGGCCGGTGCTGTGGTGTAGTGGGTAAAGCTGCCGCCTCTAGTGCTGGCATCTCATACAGGCGCCAGTTCTAGTCCCAGCTGCTCCAGTTCCAATCTAGCTCTCTGCTGTGGCCTGGGAAAGCAATAGAAGATGGCCCAAGTCCTTGGGCTCCTGCACCCATGTGGGAGACCCAGAAGAAACTCCTGGCTCCTGGCTTCAGATCAGTGCAGCTCCAGCCATTGCAGCCAACTGCGGAGTTAACCAGTGGATTGAAGACTTCTCTCTCTCTCTCTCTCTCTCTCTCTCTCTCTCTCCTCTCTTTCTCTTTCTGTGTAACTCTTTCAAATAAATAAATAAATCTTAAAAAATATGATAGTAAACAAAATGCACACAGGGTTCTTGCTTGCAGTACTCACACATGTATTAACGAAGGTATATAAGAGTAGTCAGATGTAACCTGGTGTGAGTAGTGCTCATGCAAGAATTACAATAGGATCAGATAATTCAATGTCCTCACTAGACTTCCAAGACTCTTGCAGATACAACTCCTCAAGGTTATTCATCCTAGGAGGTATGAGATTTACGCAATGAATCTTGGCTTTAAGAGTTCCCTAAAAAGTATGGTTATCTTTCTAGAATTGTATCTATGAAAAACATGAAATCTGTTTTCTTTAAATTAATAAAAAATAAAAACAAAAGTGTTCCCTAAAAGTTTCTAGCACAGTCTTCTATGATCCTCTGTTTATGTGACAGAGCCAGATTGCCTAACTATTTATACCAGGTTTTAAGGTATCAGTAAACTGGCCCTGGATATCAGGAGAACTTCAAACTTTAAGCTCATTATTATCAGTCATTAGGTAGCTCACTGTCTTTGGTCAAGAATCAATGTCAGCCGGCGCCGCGGCTCACTAGGCTAATCCTCCGCTTTGCGGGGCCGGCACCCCAGGTTCTAGTCCTGGTTGGAGCGCCAGATTCTGTCCCGGTTGCCCCTCTTCCAAGCCAGCTCTCTGCTGTGGCCCGGGAGGGCAGTGGAGGATGGCCCAAGTGCTTGGGCCCTGCACCCGCATGGGAGACCAGGAGGAAGCACCTGGCTCCTGGCTTCAGATCAGCACAGCACGCCAGCCATGGCGGCCATTTTGGGGGTGAACCAATGGAAGGAAGACCTTTCTCTCTCTGTCTCTCTCTCTCTCTCAATGTCTAACTCTGCTTGTCCAAAAAAAAAAAAAAAGAAAAGAAAAGAAAAAAGAACCAATGTCAGACATTCAGGCGCCTCTGGACACAAGCATACGAGCATCTCAGTGAATGGTAGGGAACCTGTTTCTCTGCCAAGGGTAATTTGGGTATGATATCATTCATAGGCCATTCAAAATTATCAACTTAAAAATTAGCCTGCTATAGATAGCTTGAATTTTGAGTCCTGCTAGCAGTTGCCTTGGAAGCAACAGGCTAACTGATTTTGTGGGCCTTCTATGACCCTCAGAATGGATGTTTACCAACCTTTAAGATGTAAATATTTCTGTCTTTCATAGCTACAGATGTGGAAGCCCAGGAAAAGTGCCTCATTAGCCAAGTCTTAAAGAATAAATAGGTATTTATGTTCATTGTGAGTTTAGTAATACCAGATGTATTCTTGATAGCCAATAAATACTAAGGATTTGTTAATTGTAATATATAGAAAAATAATTTCCTTTTTAAAACAACTTGGAAATTTATTGCAAACATCACATAAAGCATGGAAACAAATTTTTCTCTTCCAAGATAATTGCTTATAATGACTGACAACTGTCAAATAAAATGGATTTTTGTTTTGACAGGCAGAGTGGACAGTGAGAGAGAGAGTTAGAGAGAAAAGGTATTCCTTTGCCATTGGCTCACCCTCCAATGGCCGCCGCGGCCAGCGCACCACACTGATCCGAAGGCAGGAGCCAGGTGCTTATCCTGGTCTCCCATGGGGTGCAGGGCCCAAGTACTGGGGCCATCCTCCACTGCACGCCCAGGCCATAGCAGAGAGCTGGCCTGGAAGAGGGGCAACTGGGACAAAATCCGGCGCCCCGACCGGGACTAGAACCCAGTGTGCTGGCCGGCGCCACTAGGCGGAGGATTAGCCTAGTGAGCTGTGGCGCCGGCCTAAATAAAATAGATTTTATAAGCCAAGCCAGTTTAGTTTACCATTTTTTAACAATTTCAGTTTAATGGGTATTTTGCCCATATATAACATCACATCAACTATTAACTGAATCATCTCTCATCTTAAAATTTATGAATACTAAGAACAAACACAAGATAGAGTTTTGTGAATATTGTATAAAAATTTACAAACTACAAAGATGATAAGAACCAGGACAAAGAAATAAATCTTTTTTTTAATAATAAAACAGTTTAAAAACAAAGAGAAACTAAAAACAAAACTAGTGTAAAACAAAAGATAATACTTAGGCAGCTAAATTTTCCACAAAAACAATGGAAACCAAAGAATAAAAACACATGCTCAATCGGACTTGCCCCAAACAGTAGAGTTAGAAACGTGTCTGGGGATTCCAATTCAATCCCATCAAGGTGGCATGTACCAAAGCCATCTCACTAGTCCAAGTGATCAATTTCAGTTCACAATTGATCATAACGATAGGACTAAGATTCAAAGGGATCACATAAGCCAGACTAGTGTCTGCTAATACTAACTGATAGAATTAAAAGGCAGAGAACGATCCAACATGGGAAGCAGGATACACAGCAGACTCATAGAAGGGCAGATGCCCAAAACAGCACTCTGGCCTCAGAATCAGCCCTTAACGCATTCAAATCTGGCTAAAAAGTCCATGAGAATTTCTCAGGCATGGAAAGCCAACACACTGTGGCAAAAAAAAAAAAAAAAAAAAAAGACTCAAATGACAGATCTCTGTGAGATCCTAGCGGTCAGAAGGGGCCATCAAAGACAGAGGTACCTTTCTCTGAAGGGAGGAGAGAACTTCCGCTTTGATTATCGTCTTGTCTAAATAAGATTGGAGTCGGCAAACTCAAAAGGCTTCCATAGCCTTGGCAACTCTTGACAAGAGCCTAGGGTGATTATTGACGCCATAAACAAGAGTGTCAATTTGTTAAGTCAACAACAGGAGTCACTGTGCACTTACTCCCCATGTAGGATCTCTGTCCTTAATGTGTTGTACTATGTGAATTAATGGTATATCTAGTAATCAAACAGTACTTTACACTTTGTTTTTTTTCTGTGTGGGTGCAAACTGATGAAATCTTTACTTAATATATACTAAATTGATCTTCTGTATATAAAGATAATTGTAAATGAATCTTGATGTAAATGGGATTGGAGAGGGAGCAGGAGATGGGAGGGTTGCAGGTGGGGGGGAGTTTTTTTTGGGGGAAAGCCACTGTAATCCAAAAGCTGTACTTTGGAAATTTATATTTATTAAATAAAAGTTAAAAAATAGAAAAAGAAAAAAACCAAATTCTAATTAGATGATATGGTAGTTTGATTTTCTTTCCTTAGCATTTTCTTATATTGCCTGTCAAATCTTTTGACAACATTTAGATATGAGAAGCAATATTTATTTGAATAATATAAGATGTCCTTTTTAGTTCTTTGTATGAGTTAGGTGCTTTAAGTTTGCTCTCATTTAATTCCAATGAGCACCCTGTGAGTTATCTATATTATCTCTGACTTGCAGATAAGGAAACAGACCCCAGAGGAGACAAGTTTTCCAAAGTCATAGAATCAAAAAGGAGAACCAAATTCATATCAGCCTAACTCCATAGCCAGTGCACTAGAAGGATAGCAGATCTTGTCCTCAGTCACATCCCTTTGACACTTACCAACTATTCCAGGCATACCTATAGCAATCTACTGTAAGCAACCAGGTTTGCGACCTGCACAGGGCAGACCAGGAATTTTGGAGATTTAATGGTCCAGAGATCATCCCATGGCCATTGAGAGATGAGTAGAAGACAGATGCATATATCTCTATTCTCTTTCCCCTTAAGTAGGACAATTCTGAGGTATGTTATAAAGACTTAACCCCTCCCCAACCAATACTTTCTGGGATCACCTCCCCAAAAAATCATTTGTGTTTAAATCCTTACCTGAGAACCTGCATCTGGTACAACACAGCCTAAGATGATGCCATATTCCCTTCCCTTCCCTTCCAGTCTTAGTTCACAAGCAATCTAAAAGGTCACCTAGTTAAGTCTCTTATACACCATAGTTTTCTATAATGTCATTGACAGATAACCATCAGACTGCTTACAAAATCCCAGGACCTTTCTCTCTGTCTCTCTCTCTCTCACTGTCCACTCTGCCTGTCAAAAAAAAAAAAAAAAAAAAGGCCATTGGAGGGTGAACCAACGGCAAAGGAAGACCTTTCTCTCTGTCTCTCTCTCTCTCACTGTCCACTCTGCCTGTCAAAAAAAAAAAAAAAATCCCAGGAAAACAGTGCTGAATATCAGCATAACAATCTATTTCAAGTGAATACAGTGCTAGTTATAGTAGTTCTTATTTGTGCTGGGTAGAGCTAGTTTTTTTGTGTGTGTTTCTTAGTACTTTTCACTGTAGTTCAGTCCTCCAGAGCTAGTGCAAGGATATTTACTTTCCTGTTTGCCAATCATTTGCATGTTTGAGGAGAGTAACCCAGTCCTCCTAAGGTCTTCCTAATTGCATTTTTAACTGTTTAGTTTTGTTCCAATGATTGAATTATTAAACACCTGGTTGAGAGTACAAAAACTGTTGAAATGACTTTTAAGAATTATTTGATATAATCTACCATCTTGAAGCAATGCTACATCTAAGTCATCAAAGACAGATGGTAAGACTATGTAAATCTGTGTTCAATATAATTTTTTTTACTTTTTTCCCCCGGCCACTACCCAGAATTATATTATGCACCCCCAACTCTATTTCCTAATTATAAAGTAGAAAAAGGCTAATTGGAATTCATCTGTGGCACAGCAATTTGCAGTAAAATATTAAAATGCATTTTTATGGAATTTTCAATTTTAGAGTTTGGCAATGATGAAAAGCACCCAGATTCCTGGGTAAAAAAAAGAATATGACTGCTGTCTAATTCTGTGATCTTTCTAAGAGTAGAAAATGTGTCTTTTTCCTTTGAAAAAACTGTCCAAATTTGAAGAATTCTAAATTAACAAAAACTAGTTCTTTTATAAGTGTTGGCATTATCAGCTTTCAAAAAAATGAACCAATCTCCATCATTATGTACAAATTTACATTAGTATGTAAATGTCATCCATCCATCTCTAAGCCTTTTACAACAAATTCATCTTTTATTCATCTTGTGGCTTTTTGTTTCATGTCCAAGATAGTCATTTTGGAAAGGGACATCTTAAAAATGTACGTGTTTCAGCTTTTGATTTCCTAACTTTCTGTTAAGGTCTTGCAAAATTGTTGTACTTTTATCACATAACTGCAAAGTATGCTTAGCATTAACTTTTCCAAGTGTGTGTCTCATAGGCTTATTTTAACATCTCTCTCCTTTTTTAAAATAAACTGTTGGCTTTTGAGTAAGATCAGTCCTTATAGGGGATGTGAAGAATATAACAAAATCTCTCTATTCCCTGTTGGATATGATGACCTCCTTATCCATCAGTGATTAGGTACCTTCTTACTCTTTCGCTATTCGCATGTTCTTATTAAACTCTATTGTATGATTCATTTACAGTTTAGACATATTAAAATTTAAAAAGTAAACCTCTTCACTTGATATGAATTGAAAAGTCTTGTCTGCTGCCAATGTACTTCAAAAATAAGCCCAAAGATATGGGAGCTATTTGGAAACAGGAGTGCTCTTCTCCTTGCCCTTGAAATCACAATGATTACTCAGCCACCACCACAAAATGCAAGCTCTATTTAGAAATCTCTGAGGTTTCTAGCCTCTAAGGATGATCACCAGATCAAGGCTAGTCTGACTGCTTCAGAACTGCAGAGGTATTTTCCAAATCCCTGTGATGTACCTGTGGGGATTCCAATTCTGTAAGTCTGGTGAACCGAGTCCAGGAAAGAAAGAAGGAAGAGAGGAGAGGGAGGAAAGAAGGACACAAACAAAAACTTGTGATAAACTCCAAGTCCAATTTTTTAGAAATGACGCATGGCTCAATATTATGATATTTCTTCCTCTAAAACTTGCTCTGAAAGTTTGTACAGGGCTATTACAAGCATTCCTACTTGCATGTGGGAAGGCACTGATGACGAAAGCAAAGTACAGTGTTTCCCAAGTGACTTATCATTATTAGCACAGTAGTTTTATATTTTAAAGCCAGAATGCATAAAATTAACACTTAATTAAGACACTGAGCACAGGTTTTAATCTTAATTCTCTCCCAAATGGACATTTGTTGAGGTGTCTCTGGGGTCTCCTATTAGATGGATTAGTTATGGTGCTTTTGTTAAAGTAGTTTCCAGAAACTCTTGGAAATACTTAGAGGCTTGTAAAAAAATTTTGTCATTGGGGCTCAAAGAAATTCTTTGCTATAATAGGCCTGTGGTCTTCAGTTTTTTTCCCCTTCTCACTTCACTCCAGCCCTGCACAGTTGTCCATGGAGATATTCAACTAGAGTATTTTAATTAGAGATCGGCCATGACCAAAGGCCTATTTGTGTGTGTGAAGCACACACTATCTTATTTCTGACCAGGTAGAGATTGTTCCCCTTTACTGATTACAAAACTGTTTTTATGTTCACAAATGTACTCTGTGGATGAGCCTCATCATCACCTCCTCCTCCTTGCCCACTTCTTCCCTTGGTGCTTTCCTCTTTACACTTCTCTTTTTCTTTTCGCCCACTTGTGACTCCACTGTGTCTTATTTTCCTAATGTTCCCACAGCTTGATGATGCTGTCTCCTGTTCTTCATAGACCTCTCATTTTCTACCCCCACAAACATATCTTGGATAGCCACATAACTCCCTTTATTTTCTTGGCCTCTCAAACTCTCCAAAGAAAGCACTGTCACAGCTCGGTGGTTGGCTGTTCTTTAATCTTCAGTTTTCTTTGTGAGCATCTCATATAGGATTCTGTTGTAACAGTTTTGCTAGTGTAATTCAGCTGCACTGCATTTTCTTAAGAAAAAGCTGCAAAAATCCATTATTCTACTTTTCTTTTTTCTCCTTCTCCCACCTTTTTCATTAAATCAAAGTGTACTTTAGAGTTTCTTTTCATTTTCTAGTTTTACAAACACAGATCTTGGGTTGGGGGAGGGGGACATGAAGTTAGTTTTTTTCCTTCCTTCAAAAAGAATCCAGAACTGATAGCATTAGAGATTCAGTCCAATTTAAGCTCTATTGAAAGTACAGTGTAGGCTTGTGGTGTTCTATAAATAACAGTCACATTTACCAAAGCTGTCTGTGGTTTATACAGAGGACCCCAATTAAACTCAAAACAGCTAAAGGAATAAACCTGTCAAAGAAATGTATTTATACTGTACAAGACAGGCTAGACAATGGAATAAGTCAAATTCTAATTTCCTTAAAGTCATTGAGCTTCCCCGTTTTGGTGACATCAAGTCCTAAATAATAAGCTCATTTGATTTTACAGTCATACAAACAAGTTTTTTTTTTTTATTATTTTACAGGTGACTAGTTTCAAGTTTTTGATGAGCTCGCACATTTAGGGCAATGAAATGTAAATCAAATCTTATCTCCCTAACCCTGCAATCCATCCTGTCACCTTTTCCTTTGATGTCTAAAATATTGACCTGGACTCCCTATGTCAACCTTTGTTTCTGTTCCAAAATATATTAGTTTCTGGATTAAAAACAGTGTGCTAAATTTCCAACCCCTAACCTTCTGGCATGCTTAACTTAGGGTGTGTGAAGTAACATCAGAAACAACAGTGCCAAATACACAGTGACTTAACTTTCATAAGCAGGCTTACACTTGGGTTTACCCAGAGTAGGAAAACACAGTAAAGGAGAAGAAATATGGTGGCAGTGACTGGCTGAACAGTCAATGAAATTCAGCTGGAGTCCAAATTTGTCATAGTAGACACGGGATTCCTATTTAATTAAATACCCTGATTTGAAATATTAATTTTCAAATTAGTAGTCAGCCTTTTGATAAAAAAAAATCCCTTTCTTTAGCTTTGGTGTAAGTAATTAAATTCTCATGTTTCTCAGTAGGGACTGGATTAAGAAAACAACTGTCATTGAATTAATAGGACACATTTCTCTGTGAAATGTCCTATACAATAAAAAGGGTGCCTGAATCATTCTCAGACTTCTGAGACAATTCTTAGATTTAAAATTACACATTTACACAAGAACTTTCTGCTTCCCTTCCAACACTGTCACTTCTTTCTTCATTTACTTCCCCAAGTTTGTCACCCAAAAATATTGCCAATGAAGGGCTGGAAATATTAAAATCCAGTAACTTTTTCCCCTATGTGCCATCCTGGCTGCCCCCAATTGCATGCTGTTCTTTAAACTATCACCATTCTTTTAGAAAAGAGTGATGGAAAACCCTCCAAATATGGTCCTGGATTTGTATTAAGAGCAGATTTTCCAAGATGACCTCAGAGATGGCACTGTCAATTCTTCCTACTCATTAGTACATGTGTTCAGTGTTCTGAACAAAATATCCATTTTGCCAATTAGTTTACACTCATCTGGACATGTACCTGACAGAAAGAAAGACATCTTCTAACCCACTAGAGATGAAGAACCAAAAAGGAAATTCAGTACTGACTTGTGGATATTTTGGAACTCATTGTGAAAATTATTTCTAAATATTCACCATAACAGGTTTTCTCATTACATTTTGTGGATAAATAGCACAATCAAATGACACCTGGCCCTCTGTGCTCATTCATGTTATTTCATTAATCTGTCTCATCCAGCTGTGCTTATCACTTTCATTTTGTTTCTATTAGACTATTGAGTTTCCTTGCATTTTATATGGCTTCCAAACAATCAGCATTAATCCTTCTTCCAGTCAAGGACCTTATTAAGTACTGGGATTATATTTCCACCTTAACCGTCTTTTTGAAATACTCAGTACCTTTCTCTCTATTCAAAGTGTGAAATATTCCTGATATGCACATTTAGCCTGAGGTAGAAGAATGTAGTTCTATAGAATGAAACAACAAGGTGTGACAGTACTACGAAAGAAATAAAGTCATTTGAAATTATCTCTCCTAAGGAGCCTATTAACTCCTCATTCATATCTATTGAATATTCTATCTAAAACACAATGCACTGCTAATATAATCTCTGTACTGTTTTATTCTTTAATGAACAAAAACTAAAACTCAAGGAGGAGAGAAATCACATGGGGTAATATTTGAGAGCATACTTAAAATTTTAATTTCTTACTGAACACTGACAGATTATATGTTGGGGAAGTGGATCTTAATTCACTCACTTTTTCAGAATTTTATTAAGCTCCAATTTGAGTCAGGTACTATGAAAGATACTGAGGTATACAGTTATGAAGGATAATCCTTCACTCAAGTAACATCTAAACTAGAGTGAAGACAGAAAGAAGATAATACCACATTTTGCAATGAGTTGTGAACAAACTAAGGACCAGATGGTATTTTAGAGGATGAAGAAAGGCCTCATTCCAGACTGAATTAAGGCAGGTAAAAATAGAAAGAAATGGTATTCCAGGCAAAGAATGCTGAAGCAAAAATTATATGTGTGAAAGTCACTACATTTTAGAAAGGCCTTCATTCTCGTGGATGCTTAAGACTGCAGTTTGTATGCTTGCCTCACACTTCCCAAATACTTTTTCTGTTGATATGGACCAATGTTAGAATAATGTAAAAGAAAACAGTAAGCATGTTTTCTACTATCTGAATATTTGAATCACTTTAAACTTCATGCAATCAACAACTACTCCACAGTGGTACTTGTTTGTGAATGCATGTGATGGGAGCAAAGAAAGCTATTTACCTGATCAACTAGTTTCAAACTATCAATATGGAGAACAGAGGACATACTCTTTGGGAAATTTACTGTTAAGTCCATTGTCATAGGGCACTGGTTCTCAAATTTTCAGGTTTTTTTTATGCATTTGATTTATTGAAAGAGAGAGGAGAGAGGAAAGATGACAGGAAAGAGAGAGAGAGAGAGAGAGAGCAAGCTGCTACCCACCATCTACTCTCCAAATTTCCACAACAGCTAGGGCTGTACCAGACTGTAGTTAGGAGAAGGGAAGTCAATCTTGTCAGTCTTTGTCTCCCACATTGGTAGCAGGAATCTATCATCTGCTGCCTTCCAGGGAGTACATCAGTATGAAGCTAAAACTGGAAGCATAGCTGGGACTCAAATCCAGGCACTTTGATACAGGATGCAGGCAACCCAAGCAATCTTAACTGCTATGACAAATGTTCACCCCTAGAGGCCTAGTTAAAATAAAATTGTTGGCTCATATCCCCAGAGTTTCTTCTGATTCATAAGGTATGAAGTGGGGCCTAATAATCTGCTTTTCTAACAAGAACAAGCTCCCAGGTGATGCAAACACTGGTGGTCTTATACCACACTTAGAGAAACATTGGGTTAAAAATTTTTGTTTTTAGGTACATCAATGTAGCAGGATTAAAAACATCAAAACACATAAACTCTTTTTTGTTAACTATAAATGAGTTTAACATTCCCCAAATAACACCCAAGATGTTATTTGCACCCAAGATTCACCCAGATTTTTCCCAAGATGTTTTCTAACTGAAGTCAAGACCTCAAATCTCTAGCTTATTTCATTCACTTTCCAGGTCCCCGCCTCCTTAGATTGTCCCCTGGGCATCAGAAAGCAATGTGATTTAAATAATTTATACACATAGTAAAAGACTTCTTTTTGAGGAATACACTCTCTCCTGTACTCTGGTACTTTCTGAAATGCTCTGTTATATAAAGAAAAATTACTCCCAAATTTAACCAGACGTCAACAGCTATTAGCTTTGTGAAAGCTGCTTGTGAACACATTGAGTGAGATTTAGTGTTTTTTCTTTCTGGTGAAAGGATATCAGACAAAATAAACATCAGTCTGAGGGTCTAGATACTGGCAGTTGAATTTAAATAATGAAATAAAATGTTGATATTTTCAGGGGACATTTGTCTTTTTTAAGAAAGTCTTTGTTTACTTCCTAGAACATATAAGGCATTTTAGCTAGATGAACTTTTGTTAATATATTACCTGAACACATTCACAGGAACCTTCAAGGGAACCAAGCCTCAGAGTAGCCTCAAGTTCTTTAAATGCAAAAATGGCTGTGCTTAAACAAAACTTAGAAGCAGTGATGCTTTATTTTCGCCCAGAAGAGCCTTCTCCCCACTTGCCTTGTTATGAAATCCTGCTAGCTGAGGGAGCCTCCGGTACAATGACTCCACAGTTATTTTAAGTATCAGTGTGGGAGGAATGGGGGATGGAATGGACACAGGGTTGATAAATTCCCTTTCCCCACCTCTGGAGGAGAGGAACTCTGGAAAAAATGCTGCCTTATTTACCCAGAAAAAGTATTTGTGGATGAGATTAGATGTGGCCTCTGCCAAAGGGAGAAAAAGAGGTAAAGGAAAAAAGAGAACATTAAGTTTAAAATATTTTCATTTGTCCATAATTCTGAAACAAAAGCACAGAGCAAACAATAGAATTTAGGTTTTAAAAACATTTTAATGAATGTATATCATCATTCATTCATCTCTTTCCCATTCCAGTGCTCTTGACAAATTGAGTTGAAATATCTGTGTAGCTCTTATCATTTTGTACAATTGAGGCTGTCGGAGTCGTGATCAAGAGCAGCCCAAGATAAGCCAAGTGAGAAGCAACAGATTTCATCCAGGCAACATTTTCTTTTTACTTAGAAAACAGTGTATATACGATCTGTGTGTATCTGGATGAGGCTGCTTCTCTTAAGAACTTCTCTGTGTCTTAGCATATGCACAGGAATTCTCTCTTCCGCACTTCCCAGTGCACCAGGTCAGGCAGAATCAAGAATACTGTACTCCTCTCTCAAGCCCCTCTCAGAACTTCAGAGGAAAGAGGACAGGGAATAAATGAAAACATGTGAAATAGCCACCCTCTTTAATGCCAGTACACTGACACTAGAATCATGTAATTTAAATGTTGTGTCATAAATTTTAGATCCAAGCCATTATTACCTAAAGGATATCATGATACCAAAAATGGCATAATGCTTGAAGAAAATATCTCGGATAGCAGAAATGACAACTGTCAAATGCATAAGCATAAAAAATAAATGAACATAGTTTAGTGTGCATATTCATGCTATACAGTTTGAGAGAACCCAATCCAAAATAATTATTTCTATTTTTAATATACGGCAAATTATCCATAACTAATGGTTTTGTAAAATAAATTCCATTGCTATTAAATCATGAAACCACAATGCATTTTATCAGTTTTAAGGTGAACTTTTTAAAAAAAAACCTTTTTATATCTCTGAAATCAGGATGCATTTTACAGTCAGTGGTGTAATGGACTTATAAGCAACTTTTTCTTTTTCTTTTAGTAGTACATAAAACAATGGATCTTGTATTCAATTGTGTCTTCTATTTGGTGATATGTGTGATTCTCTATGGCAGGAAATAACTTTAGCCTTAAGTACTACAACTAACATGATATTTTGAGTGACATACTAAGTATCAGGTATTGGGCTTAAGTGATGGGGAGGCAAAGATAAATAAAATGTATCCCTGATTTTAGAATTGATGGTACAGTAAGGGAATCACATTTAAACTACTAAATAAATGTAAAATTTAGTGCTGTGGGAGCACAGAGGATGGAAAAAGTCATTCTGATTAATACACCAGGGAAAACCCATGGAGAATATTATTCTTAAAGGATGAGAAGGCGTCCATCATGCACTATTTGGTGCAGATGTATGCTCATGTAGAAATTTGGAAGAGTAGCATCCAGCCTAAGGAAAAGAAGAAATAATTCACAGAATACAGAAATTATCAGGCACTATCAGACAGTTGTAACATTAACTGAGTAAGGAAACCAACAGGAAATCCCAGTTTAGGTGGGGTGAAGGACATTAGAATTCATAAGGAGCCTAAGGCACAGTCAGTTTTAAGTATCATTTTGGGGTGCCTAAACCCACATTGGGGAATTTCCCCATTGTGTAAGTTTTATTGGAATGTAGAGCCCACTTGCCACTACAGAAGTAAGAAAAAAATAAGCCAGCCACTTGCTTTCCTGCCTCTCTTGCTGCTGGGATCTAGTTGTGAGACCTACCTTCAGCCAAACATGCCAACGTGAATAACTGCCCTGGGGTTTAAATAAGGAACTAGTGATGCAAAAATGAAAGTTCAAAGGAAAATTCTTTGCAGTAATGGCAGTGGCAAGTTTCAGTGTCCATTAGAAGCTGCAGCCTCCAGCTCTCAGTGGTAGAAGTTTTGTTGTTTCTACTACATTGGTTCTGCTGAGTGTTTTTGGCTACAACCTCAGCTATGTAACCTCCCTACACTCTTGGTTGTTTCCCAACCTGAACATGGTTCTCCAGCTTTCCCAAGGAAACTGGGAGACATCCAATGTCTTTTCAATAGGTTAATTTTTTTTTTGCTAAAAAGTCAGTTTCTGTGGTTCTCAATATAAGAACCCTGGTTCCCATAGATGTACCTCAAAAGATATCTGGCAGACTTGCTAAGTGAGCACATGGTATAGGGTGAAAGTTGGCCTACAGAATGAGAGAGGGGGGATCATTTGATGAGAACTGAGAAATTAAGGTAGGCGAGAAAATACAGATGTAGATATAGGCAGGGACAACAGAGAAAGAAAGGAAATGTCATAGTTTTTAAGGGAAGATGAAGTAAGAACATTCAGCATCTGTGATAGAAAAAAAACAGTCAGAAATCCATAGAAAATATATACCTAGGGGCCTACTGTGTATTGAGTATCTTGAATAAGCTACCTTATCTAATACTAATAAAAATTGCATTAGGTATTGCTATTCTGACCTCATTGATGAGGAGAAAATGAGATGCATAGACAATTAAATAACTTTATGAAAGTCACATAAATAACAAATGGTTTGGCCTGAATTCCAATTCAGATTTGAACTTGACCTGACTACAACATCCTACTGCCTCTCTGCTAGAAGCTGTGGGAAAAAACACAGAAGCCAAAGGTAGGCCCTTAGTTCAAGGGTTCTCAACCCTGCCTGCATAATGGAATCACAGAATGAGATATTCAAACTGTTAATACCTGGGTCCCACCCCTAGAGTTTCTGTTGTGATTGGTCAAAGGCGGGGCCTGGAATCAGAATTTTTAAAAGCTTAGCAGGTGGTTCGTTGTGTAGCCAAATTTGAGAGCCATGTGATAAGTAACATTTCAGCATAGAAGTGAAATGGCTTGAAGAGTGAGTGGGAAGTTAGGCAACAGCAGCAATAAATGGTGAAGTGAAGTGTTGATAGGGAACACTGAGATGAGGAGAACAGATTTAAGGGACAGGAGTTTGATGTGGGTTGAAGTGAACTGGAAGCAGACACAAAGAAAGTGAATATAGACTATTCTCACAGTAACTATAAAGGTGAAACAAGGTTGATAAATAGGTAGTCACTCAAGAGTCTTGCATGTTGAGAAAAGGCTTTGGGAAAATAAAGACCTACCAAAACATCTGCAGACTGTGGGAAAGTTGTCCATGGGAAATGGGATTTGGAGGTAAAAGGCAGAGGGTAAAGTCCTGGAGGAGCTGGAGTGCAATAGTCAAGAGGAAAGAAAGGTTAAACTTTGGAAAGGAAGAGGGTGCTTCTTTTAATAAAGGAGGACATTTCTGTATTGAAGGAGGTTGGGATGAGGTGGTGAGAAAGTAATAAGGGGAGCTTGAGTGTAAGCAAAGAGATAGAAATGGAAAAATTAGTATAATGTAATAAAGGAGTCAAAACAAAAGAAATAAATAGCATTCATCTAAGATCATACAAAAAGAATTTTAAGTGTAATGAATCATCAGGGTTACATGACTTTTTCAAACAATACTAGGGAGTCTTGAGAAGGTGAGAAAATGCATAATGGAATTACTCCCAAATGGAGATAACCCAGGCTGATTAGGTGGTTAAGTGAAGGGGGTGAGAAACTTTGGAATGCTACTGAGGTAACCAAAAAAATGCACGTCTGAAACCCAAGTAAAACTATTTACTTTGACATGAAATTTTGCATATTAGAATTTACACAAGACTCCATCTCTGAGTTAGCATATAATATATATGAAATCCAGAATTCAAGTTGAAATCCAAACACATTCAATGACAAATAATGATGACTCAAACAGAGGAAGAATAAGTTGTGGGTTTCAAATGAAGAAATGATTAAACGTGATTAGATCAATGACTAGAGTCTTGAATAATTAATTTGCTAATTGGTGTTTCTTGATTTGAAGGCAGGCCATATTTTAGACACTACCCCACACATACAGATTATGTAAAAATTATCCTGCTACAAATTATTAGTTCTACTAATTATTATTTTTCTAATTCAAAAGGGAAAGAATTTTCTCAAACATTGCTCAAGCTGATCTATCTTTCCCCTTCTCCTAATTCAAATCCCTAAAGACTCTAATACATCAATTGTTTCTAAAACCTCCAACCACTGACCATTTCATAATTTCTGTTTGTATTTGTGACACAAATTGGAGACATATTTGTCCAGACCACCATGACATTGAGCTTGGTACTTTCTGTTCTTTGAAATGTTCTTTCAGTTCTGAAATTAGGCACAAAGAGTCCTCTATACACAGAATGCTATCCCTCTGCTCTCATCTCTCACTCCCACCTCCTTCCTTTGGGCCTTTAAATAAACAATGCTTTCAGGACTATATTAAATCATCAGTAATCTAGGTAGGCTTTCTCTGAACAAATGCTCCAGCAATACCTTGATTGTACTTCTTACTCATAGCATATATCCCAGTAGTATAATTTATCCAGAGTCTATCTGCCCTGTTAACTATAAGATCAATGAAACAAGGACCACACCTTCTAGATCATAAATATTCAATAAATATTTGTTGAGCAATTTTGTATGAAAAAGTGATTGTGTAATAGAGAAAACAAGCCAGAGAGGCTCACTTAGGAAGCTATCATAGTCAGCAGGTAGATCAGACTCTGCGTATAGTTCATCATTTAAAAGTGGCTCCCAATATCCTCTCCCTTCAAATACTTAGCACTTGAACTTCTTGGTCTGAACTCTTCTCAGGCTTCCCAGAGCCCTCTCTTTGCCTGCATCCATGAAGAACAAGGAACTTGAGACTGACATCCCTTAGGGGCAGCACTTAGCTAATGACTGACAAGTACAAGACTATAAAAACACTTGCCTTGTTCAAAAACATGGAAAACCAAATAATAAATTATCTAGGGATATATGAGTAGTAAACTATAAAGAAAAACAAGGAATTGATTAGCACAAAATTCAAGGTGACATCTCTATGAGAAAAAAGAAGAGGATTTGATCAGGAAGGGACATATAAGGACTTATAAGATGTTAATAACATTTTACTTATTGAACCAAATGTCGAGTATATGATTTTATTTTATTATTTTAATTTAAATTGCATATATGTTTAAAGAAGAAGAGGGAGAAGGAGAAGGAGAAAACTAGAAGAAGGAGGAGGAGCAGAAGAGGAGGAGGAGGGAGGAGAAGGAGGATGAAGAAGAAGAAAGAATGATGGCCCAGTAGCGTGAAATGGGGACAGAGCAATAGGAAGACTTGTTCATACTGGAGGAGCATTGAGATAGTTGTGACAGACAGAAAGCAAACAAAAATGAGGGGAAAGGGAGAGCGGGTATGACAAGGAGATAAATCTTGAGAGAAGTAAAACAGATTGCACTAGTCTTGTGGAAATGTTGGAATATATGATCCAGCAATTCTATTCAGAGGTATAACCCAATGAAAATAAATATACATATTCTCCAAAAGATATGTACAAAAATACTTACATAAGTAATGAAATTCTGACCCATACCACAACATGAATGAACTCTGAAAATACTATCTTAGTGGGTGGGTGTTGTGGTGCAGTCAGTTAAGCTGCAGCTTGCAACATGAGCATCCCATATTGGAGTGCCAGTTCAAGTCCTGGCTACTTGGCTTCTGATTCAGCTAATGTGCATACTGGGAGAAAGCAGATGATGTCTCAAATGTTTGGGTCCCACTGCCACCCATGTGGGGGACCAAGATGTATTTCCAGATTTCCAGGTTCCTGGCTTCAGCCTTGCACTGGGGGAGTAAACCAGCAGATGGAACATTGATCTCTCTCTCTCTCTCTCTCTCTCTCCCCCTTCCTACCTCCCTCTCTCTCCATCCCTCGTCCTTCCCTTCATTTAATATAGATGAAATTAAACAAACATCTAAAAAATCATCTTAAGTGAAATAAGCCAGTCACAAAAGGAAAAGATTTTATGACTCCATTTTTATGAGGCACATATAGTAGTCAAATTCATAAAGACAAAAAGTAGAAGAGAAGTTGCCAGGACTTAGGAGGAGACAGGAATATGGAGATAGTCTTAATAGGTACAGAGTTTCTTTGGGGATGATGAAAATGTTTGGAAACAGAAATTGGTGATGGTTGTACAACACGTTCAAGACACTTAATCCTACTGAATTAATTGTACACTTAAAATTGTTAAAATGAGAAATTTCATTATATTAGACACAATAAAATTTAATTTTAAAAGGAGAAGAATATGCTTATGGCAGTGCTAGACTTAATATCTGCAATGAGAAAAAAAAATCTGATGTCCATCATGAATATCATAGAAAAATACAAGTATATTGGGGCAGAGCAAGATGGCAGTACAGCAACAAGATGTTCTGAGTCACAGGGGGAAAGCAGACTGCTAATAAGGAAAGGGGATACAGGCTGGTGACAGAGCCACAAGAGTTTCAAGTGGAGAAGCCCGGAAGTTCAGCAGAGACTGAGCAGAACCACACAGAGGAAGCAAAGAGTCTCTGAGACCCAGCAGAGGTGTGGCGGAAAAGCTGAATGGGGTGACTGACGCCATTCCTCCCCCTCTCCCAAGGTGGACCAGGTGAGATGCGAGGATGCAAATCCATGGAGCTGCGATTAGCAGCGGGTGGGAGAGCCAGGCGAACTGTGCTTAAAATTCCAAGAGGGAAGAAGAGGGGAATTGACAGAGAACTCAGGCATACCTCTGCCCATCCACGTCTCCCCCTGCCCCCAACCAGACCTTCAGCCGGCTGAGAGAAGCCATATTGTCTGTTTACATCTCCGAATGTAAACAAGGTGCTACTGCATTTGCCTCCTGTGTGCACGCCCATCAATTGTGGGGACACTTAACTGCACACCTCCTACCCAAAAACAAGGATTGCAACAATTCAGAGTAATTTCTCCACCACCACCACCACCACATGAGGTGCACAACTGGGAGAAGTTCTAAACATTGAAATCCCTAGCTCATTTCACACACAAGAGCCTGGTTCATGTAGGCAGGGCTTAGTGCACTAGAGCTCTCCTATCTGTCCCCATCACCATCCAGAAGTGAACAGGGCTTCTAGAGGCAGGGCTACATATTTCCACTGGCAACGCACAGACACATAGCAGTTCATTGCAGAGGGAAATCTCGTCAACAGCACCAAGACATTTATTAAAGATAAAAGGAACCAGAAATGCCGAAAAACAAGGAGAAAATTTTTAAGACTAAGGAAGATAGTATTAGCTCCAGAATGGAACACTGCATCACCTCTTCAATTATAGCAGCAGAAGAGATTGAGGATATGCCAGAAATGGAATTCAGAAAAGTAATCATCAGATTACTTAGAAGCACTCAGAAACAAATTCACAACCTAAATGAAAAGTGTTCCCAAGAAATTGAGATATTGAAGAGAAATCAGAATGAAATTCTAGATATGAAAAAATTCAGTAGAGCAAATAAAAATCCAGTGGATAGTCTCAAAAATAGAATAAATGAAACAGAAGAACAAATATCAGAACTAGAAGACAAATTTCTGGAAATAACTCAGAACAAACACAAGAAGAAGAAATCAGGAAATTAAAACACACGGTTGGAGATCTACAAGATCCAATCAAACGATCCAACATATGGATCCTAGGGATTCCAGAAGGCATTGAAACAGAGAAAGGATTAGAAGGCCTTCTTAATGAAATAATAGCAGAGAACTTCCCCCTTCTGGAGAAAGAAAGAGACATTCAAATTCAGGAAATACACAGAATTCCCAATAGACAGAACCAGAAAAAGATTCTCATCTCGACACATAGTGGCAAAGCTCTCCTCAGTAACATGTAAAGAAAAATTCCTAAAATGTGCTCGAGAGAAATACCAAATCACATTCAGAGGAAACCTGATGAAACTCACCCCAGACTTCTCATCACAAACCTTAGAGGCAAGGAGATTATGGCGAGACATACTCCAAGTCCTAAGAGAAAAAACTGTCAACCCAGACTACTGTACCCTGTAAAACTCTCATTTATGAATGAAGGAGAAATAAGGATCTTCCACAGTAAACAAAAATTGAAAGAATTTGTAAGTAATTGCCTAGCCATAGGAAACATGCTCAAAGACATGCTACATACAGAAACACAGAAAGAGGAACATCGCTGGAAAAGTAGATAATTACCCAGCAAAAGAACAAATGAAATCCAAAGTATATAAACTGAACTATTTACAGAAATATGGCAGGGCAAAGTTGGTACATAACAGTAACACTGAATGTAAATGGTCTCAACTCCCCAGTTAAAAGACACAGACTGGCTGGATGGATTAAAAAAGAAAACCCATCTATTTGCTGCCTACAAGAAACACATCTTACCAACAAAGATGCTCGAAGACTGAAAGTGAAAGGATGGAAAAAGATAATCTATGCTAACATAAGCCTAAAAAGAGCTGGTGTGGTCATCCTAACATCAGACAAAATAGACTTTAACACAAAAAGCATCAAGAGAGACAAAGATGCACACTATATAATGATCAAAGGATCAATTCAACAGGAAGATGTGACCATCATAAATGTATATGCACCCAACCACAGGGCACCTGGTTATTTAAAAGAAATTTTAAAGGATTTAAAGGGAGATATAGATTCAAATACAATAGTGATGGGGGACTTCAATACCCCCCTTTCAGCAATGGACAGGTCAACAAAACAGAAAATCAATAAGGAAAGAACCAAGTTAATTGACACCACAGACCAAAAAGAATCTACAGAATCTTCCACCCCACAGCCAAAGAGTACACATATTTCTCTCTGGTACATGGAAATTTTTCTAGGATTGATGACATGCTAGGCTATAACGCAAGTCTCAGCAAATTCAAAAAAAAAAATAAATAAAAGTCATACCATGCATCTTCTCAGACCATAATGCAATGAAGCCTGAAATCAACAACTCAAGAATCCCAATATTATATGCAACTACATGGAGAATGAACAACATGTTAATGAATAGTGGATCATAGAATAAATCAAAAGAGAAATCAAAAAATTTCTGGAAACAAATGAAAATGACAATACAACATACCAATTTGTGGGATAAACAAAAGTAATGTTAAGAGGAAAGTTTATAGCAATTGGTGCCTACATCAAGAAACTGGAAAGGCACCAAATAAATGAGCCATCTATGCACCTCAAACTAAACCCAAAACCAGTAGAAAAAAAAGCAAACTAAACCCAAAACCAGTAGAAGGAAAGAAATAATTAAAATTAGAGAAGAATTCAACAAAAATTTAATCCAAAAAAATTACAGAAGATCAGCAAAACGAAGAGCTGGTTTTTAAAAAAAAATTAAAAAAAATTGACACAGCATTTGCCAAACTAACCAAAAAAAGGAGATAGAAGACCCAAATCAATGAAATTAGAGATGAAAAAGGCAACGTAACAACAGACATCTCAGAAATAAAAATAATCATCAGAAATTACTACAAGGATGTGTATGCCAGCAAACAGGGAAACCTATCAGAAATGGACAGATTCCTGGAGACATACAACCTACCTAAACTGAGCTATGAAGATATAGAAAAACTAAACAAACCCATAACTGAGAGAGAAATTGAGTCTGTAATAAAGGCTCTCCCAACAAAGAAAAGCCCAGGACTGGATGGCTTCACTGCTGAATTCTACCAGACATTTAAAGAAGAACTAACTCTAATTCATCTCAAGTAATTCAAAACAATTGAAAGGGAGGGAATCTCCCCCAATTCCTTCTAGAAGCCAGCATCACCTTAATCTCTAAATCAGGAAAAGATACAACAGAGAAAGAAAACTATAGACCAATTTCCCTAATGACCATAGACACAAAAACCCTCAACAAAATTCTGGCCAATCTAATTCAACAACACATCAGGAAGATCATTCAACCGACCAAGTGGGATTTATCCCTGGTATGCAGGGATGGTTCAACAATTGCAAATAAATCAATGTGATAAACCACATTAATAAACTGCAGAAGAAAAACCATATGATTATCTCAATATATGCAGAGAAAGCATTTGATAAAATACAACACCCGTTCATGATGAAAACTCTAAGCAAATTGGGTATAGAATGAACATTCCTCAATAAAATCAAAGCAATTTATGAAAACGCACGGCCAGCATTCTGTTGAATGGGGAAATGTTGGAAGCATTTCCACTGAGATCTAGTACCAGACGGGGATGCTCACTCTCACCATTGCTATTCAATATAGTTCTGGAAGTTTTAGCCAGAGCTATTAGGCATGAAAAAGACATCAGAGAGATTCAGATCAGTAAAGATGAAGTCAAACTACCCTTATTTGCAGATGATATAATTATATATATATATATATATATATATATATATATATATATATAAGGAACCAAAAGACTATACTAGGAGACTGCTGGAACTTATAAAAGGGTTTGGTAAAATAGCAGGATATAAAATCAACACGAAAAAACCATCAGCCTTTGTATACACATATAATGCTATGCTGAGAAAGAACTTCTAAGATCAATCCCATTCACAATAGCTACAAAAATTAAATACCTTGGAATAAATTTAACCAAGGAGGTCAAATATCTCTACAACAAGAGTTACAAAACTCTAAAGAAAGAAATAGCAGAAGACATTAAAAATGGAAAAAACTTTCATATTCATGGATCTGAAGAATCAGTATCATCAAAATGTCCATTCTTGCGAAAATAATTTACAGATTCAATGCAATACCAATCAAAATATCGAATACATTCTTCTCAGATCTAGAAAAAATGGTGCTGAAATTCATTTGGAAACACAAGAGACCTTGGAAAGCTAAAGCAATCTTGTACAACAAAAACAGAGCAGGAGGCATCACAATGCCAGATTTGAAGACATCTACAAGACACTTACAATCAAAATAGCCTGGTACTGGTACAAAACCGATGGATAGACCACTGGAACAGAAGAGGAATGCCAGAAATCAAATAAACTATCTACAACCAATTTATATTCAACCCAGGAGCTAAAACCATTCCCTGGAGCAAGTACAAGTCTTCAATAAATGGTGCTGGGAAAACTGGATTTCCATATGCAGAAATATGAAGCAAGACTCCTACCTTACACTTTACACAAAAACCCATTCAAAATAGTTTAAAGACCTACATATATGACCAAATACCTTCAAATTACTAGAGAGCATTGGAGAAACCCCGCAAGACATTGGTCTAGGCACATTGTTCATAGAAAAGACCCAAGAGGCACAGGCAGTAAAAACCAAGAATAACAAGTGGGATTACATAAAATTGAGAAGCTTCTGTACAGCAAAAAACAAAAACAAAACAACAACAACAAAAAAACCAGTCAGGAAAGTAAAGAGGCAAGCAACAGAATGGGAGAAATCATTTGCAAACCAAGCAACTGATAAAAGATTAATAACCAGAATATATAAAGTGGTCAGAAAACTCAACAATAACAAAGCAAACAACCCAGTCAAGAAGTGGGCAAAGGATTTAAACAGACATTTCTCAGAAAAGGAAATCCAATTGCCTACAGACACATGAAAAAAATGCTCAGGATCACTAGCCATCAGGAAATTGCAAATCAAAACCACAATGAGGTTTCACCTCACCCCAGTTAGAATGGCTTTCATACAGAAATCAACAAACAACAAATGCTGGCAAGGATATGTTGAAAAAGGCACCCTAATCCAATGTTCTTGGGACTACAAATTGGTAAAGCCACTATGGAATACAGTTTAGAGATTGCTCAGAAACCTGAATATAGCCCTACCACATGACCCAGCCATCCCACTCCTCAGAATTTACCCAAAGGATATAAAATCAGCAAATGAAAGAGTTATCTGCACCTCTATGTTTATTGCAGCTCAATTCACAATAGCCAAGACATGGAATCAACCTAAATGCCCATCAACAGAAGACTGGATAAAGAAAATATGGGATATGTACTCTATGGAATACTACATAATGGTTGAAAAAAATGAAATCCGGTCATTTGCAACTAAATGGGTGAATCTGGAAAACATCATACTTATTTTTATTCATTTTTTGCTATTTAATACCATTGGTTGAACACCTTAATTCACATAGAATTAATCATAGATGTATTAAGTCAATTGAAAATAGAACCCATTTAAAAATAAGAGTGGGAATGAGAGAGGGAAGAGCTGTACAGATTGGCACACATTCCCACAGACTTACCCTTAAGGGTGAAGCTAAAAACTTGCCATTGGACTCCAAATCCCATTTAGCTGGGGGGCATTAATCTCATTTTATGTGATAAAGTGATCATATTAAGTGTGGAATTAATCATATAGATAGGATCAAAAGTCAAAGGGATCACATAAATAAAACCAAGTGTCTGAAAATAACAATACATAGAATTACAAAGGAGAGAAAGTTCCAACTTGGGAAGCAATCCACACAGCAGACTCATAGAATGACAAATGCCCTAAACAGCACTCTGGCCTCAGAATCAGCCCCTAAGGAATTCAGATCTGATTGAAAATCCCATGAGAGCATTTCAGGCATGGAAAGGCAAGACATAGTGGCAAACCAGTTTTGCATGAAAGATCTCTGTGAGACCCCAGTGGAAAGAAGGGGCCATCAAATAGGATGTACTTTTCTCTGAAAGGAAGAGAGAACTTCCACTTTGCATATGGCCCTGTCTAAATATCAATGGAGTTGGTGGACTCAAAAGGATTCTATAGCCTTGGCAGCCAATATCAAGAGCCCTAGGCGATCACTGACATCAAAAATAAGAGTGTTAATTGTTAAATCAACAACAGGCGTCTCTGTGCATTTGCTCCCCATCTTGGACATCTGTCTTTAATGAGGTGTGCTATGAGAATTAATGGTAAAACTTGTCTTCAAACTGTACTTTATATTTTTTGTGTCTGTGTGGGTACAAACAATTGAAGTCTCTACTTAGTATAGAGTTGGTCTTCTGTATATAAAGTCAATTAAAAATGAAATTTAATGGAAAATGGAATGGGAGCAGGAATAGGAGGTGGTATGGGAGTGGGGGTGGGAGAGAAGGAATTGGGGAAAGAAACACTATATCCCTAAAAGCTGTACATATGAAATTTGTATTCATTAAATAAAAACCTTCAAAAAAGGATATTCATAATAAAGATATTACATTTAGTATCAAAAAAAAGTATATTATAGTTAAAAGGAAGACATTTCCCCTCTGTAATATCTTCTCCAGGCTGAAACTTTCAATTGTTTAAATTACTCTTGGGGCTGGTGCTGTTGGGCATGTACTCTTGGGCATGCTGGGTAAAGCCACTACCTCAGTGTCATCATCCCATATGGATGCCGGTTCAAGTCCTGGCTGCTCCACTTCGGATCCAGCTCTCTGCTATGGCCTGGGAGAACAGTGGAGGATGGCCCAAGTCCTTGGGCTCCTGTACTCATGTGGGAAGACCCAGAGGAAGCTTCTGGCCCCTGGCTCCTGGCTCCTGGCTTTGGATTGGCACAGCTCTGGCCATTGCAATCAACTGGGGAGTGAACCAGCAGATGGAAGACCTCTCTCTCTCTCTCTCTCTCTCTCTCTCTCTGTCTCTCCTTCTCTTTCTGTGTAACTCTGACTTTCAGATAAATAAATAAATATTTTTAAAAATTACTCTTCATATTACATGTTCTCCAGGCCTTTACTGGTCCTGGCTCTTCTGTTTGTGCTAAGGCAGTGATCACAAACAGCTTGTACATTATACAGCCAATAGTTAGTTATTGTATATGCCCAACACCTAGCACAGTGGCTGGCACAGATAAGTTATGCTGAATGAATAAGGAAAGAAGGAAAGTTTGATGTTATTAGTCATGCTTTGTGGACATCCTTAATAACGAGAAATACAATATATATCACTAAAAGTAAGCCCTGGGACAAAGTCTGATAGTTACTCATCCTCTCCATGACACCAAAATGCAATAAAAAGAGCTTTGCTTCTTTCTCCTTTGCCTGAGCTAAGATGAAGTTTTGGAGAGGAGAGAATCAGGATGATAATTTTCCTTTCAATATCATCACCACCACCACCACCATCATATCAAGGACTTAGTATTTTCTAGACTTTATTCTAAGAACAGTAAGCAAATTGTTACATGTAATCCTCATAAACACTCTTTAAGGGATGTCTGCTTAGTCTTCTCCTTTTATACATGAAGAAATTGGGACCTGTAGAGATGCCAAAGCTAACATCACAGACAGTAAGAGTGAAAAGAGAGATTTCACACTAAGTGTGATTCTTTGTTTTTAATTCGGAATAATACTCTTAAACTTTTACTTTCTAGAAATAACTAGAACTAAAAGCAGACACCTCAATGTTGTTCTCCACTGTAAAGGTACTGGATCAGGGACAAAAGCAATTGTTTTCTACACTGTGGCAGAAAGTGTCCTACATGAAGGACTTCTGTGGGTGAGACCCCAGTGGAAAGAAGTGGTCTTCAAAGAAGGATGTACCTTTCTCCAAAAGGAGGAGAGAACTTCCACTTTGCTCAAGACCTTGTCTAAATACAGAACGAGTTAGTGGATTCAAAAGGCTTCCACAGCCTAGGCAGCTCATGTCAAGAGGCTCTGGTGATCACTGATGTCATACATAAGAGTGTTAATTGTTAACTACAGGAGTCATTGTGCACTAACTTCCCATGCAGGATCTCTGTCCTCATTGAGCTGGATTATGAGAGTTAATAGTAAAACTTGTTTGCAAAGATTTACCTCATTTTAATGTATTAAGTGGAGAATATTATCTATGTCTCATAAGCTAAGTACTCACAAAAGATGCACCATTCTTGCGTTCTTCTTCAAGGTTAATTTTCTCGGAAAAAATATATATAAATTAAACCTCAGAAAGCCTTATTTTTAATGAATTAAAAAGTACTCTTTCTCCTTATTGTAAAAACAATCTTGTTGGTGTTCTATTGCACAGTAGGATAATAATAACTAACAATAACATACTTATAACAATAACATATTTCTAAATAGCCAGAAGAGACTTCTGAATGTTCACACTACAAAGAAATCTTGACTATATGAAGTGATGGATGCTAATTATCCTAATTTGATCATTAAAATGTATACATGTATAGAAATATTACACTATACCCCATAAATATGTACAATTATTGTTTGTCAATAAATACAAATAAAAAATTTTGTTTTCTAGAGTTGCCATAACACAGTACCACAGTTTGTGTGTCTTAAACAGAAATTATTTTCTCACAGTTCTGGAGGCTCTAAGTCTGAGATCAAGGTGTTGCCAGGGTTGATGCCAAGGCTTCTTCTCAGCTTATAAATGGTTGTCTTCTTATACAATCTGTGTGTACCCATGTCCATGTTTCTTTTTCTTAGAAGAACACCAGTAACAGTAAATCAGGACTCACCTATAGATCCTCATTTTACTTACTTTTTTAACTGTCCTATCTTTGAATACAGTGAAACTCTGAGGTACTGGGGGTTGGGACTTATAATCTTTGACTGTGTTGGAATATACAATTCAATTCAGCACAGGAGCTTTCATATCTGCCCTTTAGAAATTTGGGGACACATATGTATTGGCCAGTAGGAGGTCTGTGGATAAAAATCAAAAGTTTTGTGCATATAAGTGGTGGGGGGAAATCATATCTTTATTTTCATAAAAATTTAAATAAAATTTAGTATTTCCTTCAAGCACAACTCTAGGCAACATACTACACTAGCATTAGTTGTATATATGACTGTTATCAGAAGTCAAAAATATTTTAATATCATATTATTGTTATTGAAGACATCCCAAACAATGTTTATGTTCATCATTAAATTGAAATTATGACATTTTAAATACCCTCAATAGGTCTTGTTTTTAGCATATTAATAAAGAGATACTATCTCAGTATGTAACAAACTTACTTCATAAGTATTCTGATAACTATGCTTAAGTATAATTGCTTTCTTCTGCAATCCAATATTTATTTTACACATTTCTTTTTTAAAAAGATTTATTTATTTATTTATTTATTTGAAAGCCGGTGTTACACAGAGAGAGAAGGAGAGGCAGAGGCAGATAGAGAGAGAAAGTCTTTCAGCCGTTGGTTCACTCCCCAAATGGCTGCAATGGCCAGAGCTGTGCAGATCCGAAGCCAGGAGCCAGGAGCTTCTTCTGGGTCTCCTACATGGGTGCAGGGGCCCAAGGGCTTGGGCCATCTTCTATTGCTTTCCCAGGGTGCAGCAGAGAGCTGGATTGGAAGTGGAGCAGCCGGGACTCCAACCGACATCCATATGGTATGCCAGCACTGCAGGTGGCAGCTTTACCTGCTACGCCACAGCTCCAGCCCCTTATTTTACACATTTCAAAACATTATTCCGAGAGGGATTTCCTAGGTTTCATCATATGTCAAAGGGACTCATGGTACAAACAAGTTTGAGAACCCCTATCTGAGAATCCTTGCCACAGATGGCCTCCAAGTCAGAAATGAAACTAAGCCAATTAGGTCAAGACAAGTTATGTAACCATCATGTAAGTTTTAAAGCCTTTAATACATGGTTAGGTATTTGGTTCAGTACATAGGATGCTACTTGGGTTGCCCACATCCCATATTGGAGTGCCTGATTAGACTCTCAACTCCAATGCTTACAATCCAGATTCCTGCTAACGCACACCTTAGGAGATAAGGTGTATATTGTGCCTCTCAAAACATGTAAACATCAAGACCATTTTCTTTTGTATTGGCTCAGTCAAGCCTCAAATGTGACCTCTCTATCAGATCCTCAGTTTGGGTACTTTTAAAGTACCTGGGTCCTGATTTGTCACTTTGGTTAGAACAGCAAAGCACCATTCCTAAGGAGAACACTGACCCATGACTTTTCTAAAGAAAATCATTGAATCTGTTGTCTGAGAAAAAGAAGGTACTGAGTGTAATGTGTATGGAGCCCTAATAGTAATGGCATTAGCAGTTTCACAACCCACACTCTAGCAGTATTTTTTAATCTCTGATCCAACCTTGACATTTCTAGCCAGTTTCTTGTATCCCAGAACCCCTAGAAGCTATGTTTATACTCTCTGTGGAGTAGGGGTGGATCTAGGTTTTGTGGAACACTGAAACCTATCTACTTCAGAGGTTCTCTTCAAGAAAAGGGTTACAAAACCACAAATACAAAATTAGCATAGGGCCTTGCAAGGAACCTATGCAAATGAGAGTCTCTGAAACTTAAGTTCTTTTGCTTCTCAGTATACATGTCTTTGGAATAAGAACTGTGGTAAAACACAAAACAACAGAAAGAGGATAGTATTCGAAATTGGGTTTCAAGTCCCTGATGTATCATTTGCAGGCCTAGAATGTTTCCATGGGCAGAGAGACTAAGAAAAATGGAGAACGTCAGCAATCTGGTAACATGTGAATCCATGCATCTCCACAAGAATGTTATCCTTATCAATGTGAAGGGACTTAATAAATTTAACAGTTTTAAAAACATGAATTATGGTTTTATCACATTCTAAGAAGACTTCTAATAGAGATATCTCTCTTTGCAGCTTCTTGTCCACCAGGCAATACCTCAGAGGAAGATGGAGATAGAAGTCATGGGCATTGCTTTTCCACCATGGATGTATCACGATGAGAGTTAAAGTCACTATACCTTCTAGTCTTTTATTCTGGATTTGCATCCCGAATGGTCTCTATACCTACTAAATTTTAATTAAATGCAAGTGAAATGGTAATATACAATCTTTACCTATAAAACTAGAATACAGGTGGTAGTGGTATATTTTTCTTGGAACGCAATTGGAAAAACTGCTAAGAATTTAAAAGATGAATGTGGATACCTATCTTAAGAAAATAATTAGAAAGACCAATGAATATTTTGGCAGGCTTATTTATCATTCTGAATAATTGGAAACCTAAATGTCCAATGTCCAATATTAGCTGAATGAATAAATAAATTATACTACACTAAAATAATTACAGTGTATCCAGATAATTTTCTAATATGCATTCATTAAAATAATTCTTTAAAATATTCCTTTAAATGAAAGTATTTATGATTTCATGTTACTAAAAATTATGTGTAGAGTGAAAGCTCAGGGTTGAAAGAAAATATGGTTAAAGGTTAATAACACTACTTATCTGTAGGTATTAGCATTTGAATAATTATTACTTCCTTCTGTATTCTTTTGTATGTTTTCCAATCTTTCCGTAATAGCTATATTATAATTATATAATCATTAATTATAATCATAAAACATTGTATAATCATATAACAATTCTTATAATGATAGAAACATTAACTTTAAAAATGAAATAACTTGATATGCAAATGGAGATAACTACTGTATGTAAGAAGTTTGGTTTCAGACACACTCCATTACCAGACTTCTCTGGCAAGTGCCTGGGATCAGGTCTGCTAGAATTTGGAAAAGGCCCTTGTCTGAGGGCAGTAGACAGGAACAACTTAGGTTTATAAAGTGGCAAGAGGAGGGGAAAATGGTGTGTGATTCTACCAATCTGTCTGCCTTTAAAACTGCATGCTATTTGTGTTAACTACTCGTATTTGATTGACAGATTAAGGTGCACCCTGCAGACCCTCAGTTGATGAGAACTTAGATGATAATTTCAGTCTACAACAGATGGGAACTTCTGGCACATAAGGTCACCAAAAATATTAGTTGATTTATCTCTACAGAAATAAGAAGAGAGGAAAGAAGTTACAGGGCTGCCATAAGATAATACATTCGGTTCATACTCCTACCAGTATGTGGAAGGGACAAAACACATAGAAGAGCAGAATTTCAATTAAGTCATTCACAAAAGACCATCAGGATTAGGACCAACATTAGAGAATGACAGTGGGGCTAAAAGTTAAAGAAAAATATTGAATTTGGGATTTCAATATAGATATCATATTACAGGGTCCTACAGATACAAAATCTACATTAACAAAAGCATGCTATGCTTTTGTTCTACTTAGCAATTCTGGACATTAAATGAATAAGAATGTAACTTAAATGAAAAAAGTTCAAAATATTGGTACCATAATACTCAGTGTTAAAATTTGTCATTGCTGTCTTTCACAACTAAAATGGATGCAGTTGGATACCCTTATGCTTAGTGAAATAACTCAGCCCCCAAAAAGATAAATATATATTTTCTCTGATTTGTGGTAACTAACATAAAAAGAACAAAAACAATGTAATGTATGTGAGTGAAATTGACATTCTGAGATTTGATTATTGTTTATAGCCCTTGTCTGTACTCCTGAAGAACAGTGGTTTTTCCACTTCTTCTACTTTTTACTTCTTGCTGAATTCTTTATTTTATGGAGGGTTAAGCTTGTGATTATAAAGTACATTGAAAGTATGTCACTGCAAAAATTAAAAGGTAAATAAGAAAGGAAGGAGGAGGGAGGGGGTAGTGAGGTAAGGAGTAAGGATAGTATGGGAAGTATCACTATGTTCTTAAAACTGTACACATGAAATATATGAAATTTGCTCCTTTCATATAAATAAAATTTTAAAAAAGGAAAAAGAGTGCCATTGTATATCACTTTAGAGATGAATTTCTCTTTTAGCACTGAGATTGTACAAGATTTTATAGACAAAAAGAATGCTTCAGTAGTGGTATTAAAGTATGAAAAACAGTTTCTAGAGCTTAATAAGAAGATTGACTGCATGAATAAGAGTGAAAAGTTATGAAGTTATGAAATGTGAATTAAGTTTAGAATACACGAAACCAATTGGGTTCTGAGAATCATGGCTTATATATGTTTTCCTGCCTATGGATGAATTTAATGAATACCTTTGAAATTTTTATACATCATGGTTCAAAAAGCCTCAAAAATATACTTCCTTAAAGAGGGTATGACACAATTATAGTCATATAATTAGGAAAAAGGAGACTAACAAGTGACATAGACTTGAGAAGAAATAGGAATAGCAGTAAATGATTTAAAAGCTCGTAAATGCTTGTCTTTAACTTAGGAATAATCTTAGGAATAAAACTTAGGAATATTAGTATTGATTTTGCTCTGTTAATTTGAAGAATGAGTTTTTACAGAATAATGGGCAAGTCTTATAAACAGACTATTTATGGTATATTTTAAAACTTTACATCTGATGTCTTGAATATGCTATTTGATCTTCTAAACAGATTTTAATTAACTGGTTCATAAACTATTCTAACATAGGCAGATTATTAGAGGAGTGAAATCTGTATGGAATTGAAAAATTATCAAATTAAATGGTTTTCTGCTTAGGCAAACAAGACTTTTATTCAGATTTATTTACTTATTTCAAAGGTTTAGGGATACAGATTTGTTTGTTTGCTTGTTTATTTAAAAGAGTGACAGAGAGAGAAGGAAAGACAGAAAGATCTTCCATCTGCTGGTTCACACCTCAAATGGCTACAACAGTCCAGGTTGGGCTAGGCTGAAGCCAGGAGCCTAGAAATCCCACACGGATGGCAGGGGCCCAAATACTTGGGCCATCTTCCATTGCTTTCCCACATGCATTAGCAGGGAGCTGGATAGGAAGTGGAGCAGCTGGGTCTCAAACTGGAGCTCCAATGTGAGATGACAGCATCACAGGCAGAAATTAACCCACTGCAAAATGCCAACCCCAATAGGACTATTCTTTTTTTTTTAAGATGTATTTGTTTTAAAGGCAGAGTTACAGAAAGGCAGAGGCAGAGAGAGAGAGAGAGAGAGAGAGAGAGAGAGAGAGAAAGTTGGTCTTCTATCTGCTGGCTCACTCTCCATATGGCTGCAATGGCTGGAGCTGAGCCAGTCCGAAACCAGGAGCCAGGAGTTTCCTCTGGGTGTTCCACATGGGTGCAGAGGCCCAAGGACTTGGGCCACCTTCTACTGCTTTCCCAGGCCATAGCAGAGAGCTGGATTGGAAGTGGAGCAGCTGGGACTCAAACTGGTGCCCAAATGGGATGCTGGCACTGCAGGTGGCAGCTTTACCTGCTACACCACAGTGCCAAGTTTAACTGTTAGTAAAATAGCAGTCTTATCTATGGGGCAATCTACACCCCAGACACCACCCTAGGCTCTAGCCCCCACTGTCCTGGCTGGAACCCAGGTGACTCCATGGCCCAACCACCAGTGTCAGCTCCATCCCCATCCTAATGGGATTTGCTGCTCCTACTTCCCTGCCTACCCTCTGGCAGTTTCAAGAGGACCTGTTCCTGAACACGTGGCTCTCTTTCTGTCTCTTGATATCTGTCTCTTGCTCTCTCTCTCTTGATCTCTCTCTCTCTTATGTTCTCCTCTCTTTTTTCCTTCTTCACCCCTTCCCTCCAGTCTGTTGGGTTTCCCTGCCAATAAATCTTTCCCCTTTCTCCGGTGTTTGATGTGTTTTGTGGCAGCCTTACACCAACAAGACTATTCTTAAGCCTTAATGCAACTATACAGAAAATCTTGACTGTGGATATAGTTTTGGGATTATACTCCACAAATAATTTGAAAGTTGACTCCTCCAAACTGTATTGGATACTCCTTTGAAAAAATCAATTGTAAAATACTTGTAGATTTTGTCTTGGTTTTCTTGAACACTAAAACACTTAAGTGATATTAGCTTTGAATGTGACACCACTGCAGAGGCTGAGCTATGGATCTATGCTATGAAACAAATAGATGTATTCCTTCCTTTTTAATGTGATCAATGCAGTAAACATTTATATGATGAGTTAACTGCTCTTACCAACATGGATGAGGGTCATTCAATTCAATCTGTTGAATGTCTAAATCAATCAAAAAGGTAGAGGAAGAACCAATACTCACTCCCACACCCCCCCCTCCCCTGCCTCTCTCCCTGAGCTGGACACACATTTTATATTTAAACAAAGACTTATTTATTTTAAAGGCAGATTATCAAAGAGAGAAGGAGAGACCCAAGAGTCTGGGAGAGAGAGATCTTTCATCTACTGGTTCACTCCTCAAATGGTTACAACACATGGGTCTAGGCCCGGCTGAAGCCAGGAACTTCATCCAGGTCTCCCACATAGGTGGCAGGGGCCCAAGTATTCAGGCCACCTTCCACTGCCTTTCCAGACACATTAGCAGAAAGCTGACTCAGAAGTTGAGTAGCTGGACTTGCAATGGCACTCTGATAAGGGATGCTGGCACTGTAAGCTGTGGCTTAACCCACTGTGCCACAATGTTGATCCCTTGAGATATGTCCTTCATGGTTCTCAGGCCTTTGGTCTTGGACTTGGAAGTACACCCTCAGCTCTAGGTTCCCACATCTTTGGACTCACACTGAATTACACTATCAGTTTCTTTGTTCTCCAGCTTTCTTATGGAAAAACATTTACCTTCTGAGCCTCCACAATTACATGAGAATTTCCATAATAAATATCATCTATGCATCTATCTCTAGACATAGATACATATTCTGCTGGTTTTCCTTCTCTGGAAAACTTGGACTAATACAATTTGTGTGTGCATCTATTATGTGCCAAATACTGGAAGATAGTGATGTATAAGACAGTGTTTCTACCTAAGTTTCTCATGGTTCACTCTGTCCTGCTTCAGCCCCATTACATATATGTAATCAAAATGATGTACCATTTTGCTATTCACTAACTTCTTAATGCTAACTAAATATGCCTCGTGATTCAAATTCCTGTCCACAGATGAATACACAACAGAAGGACACCTGAACCAGACCAGCCCAACCAGTTAGATTTTCTCTTGAGCATGAGAACTGAGACTCTGAGTTTTGAATTCAATTAGAGATTGTGAGAACTTGAAAAGAATGGATGTTTAAAATCAGAACTAGAGTTATCATCTTGGTAATGAAATCATAACTACATTCAAGCTGATGTTCAGATGTTCAAGCTGATGCATTTGTGGAGAAAGCCCATTATACACAGAAGCAAGAAAATAGAGTGTCTTCCCAGAAGAAAAACAGATATATGTCTTGGGGCTCTGGAGTAGATAAAGGGGGTAGTTTGGTCCATGTTTTTTTAGGACCTAGTTCCCATTGGATTCAGCTTCTCTTTGTCTCCCAAACTTGAATAGTGGGTGTTAGTGAAAGGCACATTATGTCCTTTCAGAAAATTGCCCATTTGATTGAGTCAGTTAGACTGAGTCTCTAATTCTTGGAATCAATGAGCCTTGGACAGTCCCCTGGGGCTAGGGCTGTTTTGCATCTCTACAGAGCTCTTTGAGGATTAAGAAGTATTGGATCAGGCTGGAATGGCAGAGTATGAGGAGTTGCCTAGTGTTCCTTCAAGAACTTACCTTGGAAAATAGTAGTTAATGACACAAAATAAGCCAGACACAAAAAGACAAACGCTCCACATTCTTTCTCATATGTAGAAGGTAAAACAAACAAATAAATAAAACCACTCAATCTGAATACAGAATAGTGATTACTAGAGGCTTGGAGGTGTAAGGATGGATAAAGGGAGTTAGGATAATGGGTACCAAATCACAGTTAAATTGAAGTTGACTAAATTCCCAGTGTCACATAGCATAATCAGGTGACTATAGTTCACAATAACCTAGTATAAATTTTGTGAACAAATAGGAAAAAAAAGAGTTCCAAGCCTCCTATCACAATCTCAAGGAAAAGCAAATATTGATTTCCCCGATTTAAACAGTATACATTCTTTACATATATTAAAATGACCTGATATTGTTGCTTTCCTCTAAAATATCTTGACTTGTCTTATCAGGCTGCTCCCAAGAACAGCATTGTTCATTTATACCTGTGGATTTTTACTCACTTTTCTGCCATCACCTTCTCCTTTCTATCTAAATCAAATCTTCTTGTATTTAAATAACCACTTCAAGCCCTGTTTTTTTGATCATTCTAGACATATACTTAGATATATACTATGTCTAAGGCACTGTTTTAAGTACTATGATCACTTGTATAGCTGGTACAATTATTGCTGCTACTTTATATATAAGGAAACTGAGGTAGAGAAGGTGAAGTAATTTGCCCACTAAGAGGTGAAGAAGTACTTAACATGTATTAGATTTTATATAATCTCATTTTACTTATATTATTTCTTTTAATATTTATAATAGTAATATTAAGTATTACAGTGATACTGAATAAGAAAATTGGAGTTTGGAGAAGCTAAAGACATTATGCAAGGTTATACAGAGATGTGCAGTTATTAATATTAATACTGTAAACTAAAGTCTCTGCCTACAATGTCTTGATTCTTAAGTACTAGACTACTGTAAGATCCTCCAGATTAGAGCTATATCCTAGCTTCCGAACACAATGCATACAAAATAATTCAATAAACACAAACTAAGTTTGTCTAAAAGCATTTGTTTTAATAAAGATCCTAAAAAGAAATGTTGGAATAAGTTAGGCAAAACAATAACTGATTTTTTGGCTTATGATGAAAATGAAAATGATGCCTTCCTTTGAAACCATAAAGCTACTAAAAGTTAATTAGCTTTGTGTTAATATTTTGATGCATCTCTGCATTTCTAAATCTAACTGCAAATTATTATTACATCAGCCATTCTGTCTCTGGCAAAATTAGGAAGGATAACATAGCCCCCAAGGTTGCTTACCCTTGAAAGACTTTTAGCTTGATATTTTGCTGTTTTGTCTCTTGGCTTATTTCAGCCAGGAAAGAAGGAGAGGAATGATTATTGTGTGGGTGGTTTTTTTACTTATTTATTTTTGCCTCATTTCCTTAGCAGTAGAACTATATTTCATCTGCCTATCAAGGACTGAGAAAATTCAGCTTGGAAAAGGAAGTAAACACAACTCATTTTCAATGGAAAGGAAACAGATCAAGTATACCTGACATTCAAGGAGCCCAAGGGAATCTAGTCTCTACTAGATAGAACAAAAATCAGTTGTGTTCTTTCTGTAGCTCTTCCAAAGGAAGATTTGGAGATGACATTTTCCAAGCCTTTTGTTCTATTGATGAATGATGGGAAATCCATTGTTGATATCAATAGATTAGTAGAAACTAGAATGAAATATTGACTCTAAGAGCTGGAATAGAACTTGGAAGCTATTTATGTTTAAATATCTTCTACAACATTCCCACCAGTTGATCAGTGCCTATGCTTAAAAGCATTCCAGAGAATGCTTGGATTCCATAGTTGACTCATTTCATCTTTGAGTGGCTCTCATCATATCACAGTAAAACATTATTATGGTAATAAATGTTTACTCTAAAATTACTCTATTTTATTAACATTGTATTTATTAATGTTTCATGCTTATATAAAATATCATATGGTATACTACTAATAAGATATTTGATACATATTTCTCACACATAAAATTATAAGAGGTATGGTTTATTAAGCTGGTATGATAAGTAAATAAACACTAATTCATTAAGTTATCGTCCTATTGAGCTCTTAGGGAATCTGTGAATCATTAGTGCTAAGCACAGTAATGATATTAACTCAAAATACTCACAAGCATACTATAGGTAGACATCACGCTCTCTGTATTGAAGAGACTAAAAGAAATTCAGTGTCTTGCTCAGAGTCACATAACTAAGTGGCAGAGCTAGGTTTTTTAGGTCCTAAGTTGGTACCCCAGAAAATTAGTTGTATCACCTACCAAATGAATACCCTATCTCACTGAATGTGAACAGTTCTGTTTATTGCCTCAGGTCCACACACAAGACTTACACAACATTGGCTAGATTAACTATAGGTGTTAGCTTGTGTATGTATGTCTGTTCAATAGTAACCAAATATTTAAATAAAATAAAATTATAATTTAACAGAGGCAGCTATTTTATCAATGCTTCTAGAAATAGCCTAGGAAGAGAGTCCTTAGCTCATACCATATTGGCAAGACAAGAAGATGTCACAACTTCAATGACCTTAGTGATTCTTGTTTATTTCAGTATAAATATACTCTGAGTCACTCCTTTCTACTTTTTGCATGCCACAGGGAAGATAAAAATTGATTTGACATGGAATCAACCCAATATATTCACCCAGAGTGGCATGTACCATCAATGTTACAGAGAACAGTATCTAAAGATAAAAGAAAATGAGAAAAAGCTCATGTTCCAACTAATAGCATGCAAACACTCTGAATATTTTCCCAGATTTTAAAAGCCTACTAAATATGTACCAGATCATTTTGGTGTTCCTTCAGGTGTTACTCCAGCCTCTGTTATCATAAGTTCGTATTGGAGCCAGCGCTGTGGCGCAGCAAGTTAACGCCCTGGCCTGAAGCGCCGGCATCCCATATTGGAGCCGGTTCAAGACCAGGCTCACTTCCGATCCAGCTCTCTGCTATGGCCTGGAAAACCACTAGAAGATGGCCCAAGACCTTGGGCCCCTGCACCCGCATATGAGACTGGGAAGAAGCTCCTGGTTCTGGGCTCCTGGCTTCGGATTGGCTCAGCTCCAGCTGTTGCAGCCATTTGGAGAGTGAAGCATCAGATGGAAGAGCTCTCTCTCTCTCTCTTTCTCTCTCTCTCTCATCTCTCTGTGTAACTCTTTCAAATAAATAAATAAATCTTATAAAAATAAGTTCGTATACACATCAATCATATATTTTATATTACAGTTCCATAAAACTCTAACCGGTGCCTTAAGTTAATTTTTTTTAAATGTGATTGCTTATTGTGCTACTGTGCTGGACTTTATCTGTAAAGTTGTTTAATTTGTTAATTCCAATACATGTAGCTTGCTGAAAACCTTGCAAATTAGTTTACTCTCCAAGAATCATGCAGACACGGAGACATTATCTCTTTTTTTGTCTAGCGATCACAAGAAAATTCTACCAATAGACTCTAGAGCTAAGGATTGAGCACAGTACCCAGAAGCATGGTTCTATCTTCACTGTATCTCTTAGTCACATTTCAGGTTTACAAAAAATGTCTTGAACCATACACATCTCTATGAGATGAAATCTGGGTTGAGATGGAAGATATGGAGATGACTATAGATATAGCTGTCTAATAGGGAATATTAAGAAAGACAGAATGTTGCCATCACTGAGAACTTGGGTTCTGGTGATAGACTTAAATTTCAAACATTTGTCTGCTACTTTCTGGCTTTGTAGTTTTGTGTAAGTCATTAAACTTCTCTAAGACTCAGTTACATGAAACTAATACCTTTACTTCATAAGGCTGCCATAAGGATTAAGGGCAAAAATGCCTATAAAACATCTGAAAGAGCATCGGACACAGAGTTTACACTCAGAACCTGGCACTTCTTATTGCTGTAGTTTTGGATGAGATGGAGGCTTTAGTGAAATGGAGTAAATAGGCAGAAAAGTTATTAATGAGGCAAGGCACAAAAATTAGAAGATAAACTCAATATTCACAAAAGAAAGTATACTTGTATTATAAATGTTTTGCTCTAAAGAATAGAAAGAAGTTAAAGTTCTTCTCCAATACATACAGGACTGGAAGAGTCTGAAATTAACCTTGAGGATATAACCACAAACACATTGGTAGAGCATGGAGGTAGGGAAAACTGAGGGCACTTGGGAGAGAAAATACAAAGGGGGCAGAGACCATAAAAATAAAGTTATATGGGTGTGGACATTTAGAAATTTATGTTAACAGTTCAAAATTCTTTTATCCCAGCCTCTTGACTCAGAGTGTATCGAAGATCATTTTATAACACAATTTCTCTCTTTCTCTTTCTCTCCCTCCCGCCTGCTTTCACTTTCACTCTCTCTGACAAACAACTATGTGCATTTGCCATCCCATACATTAGAGAAATAACTAAGAGATAATTGCGGGGATACAAATATTATTATCATTAATAGTAGTAAGCAACCAGATTCACAGCTGACTCAGTCAAGACTAAAGAACACACAGTAGACTATCCTCAAGTAGTTTCCACGTCTCCTAATAATCTGACAATGTGGTTGGGGAATTCAATAAAGACACTAGCAACCACCATCCTTCTTCGCTTTGAAAAAAATTGTAAAATTAGGGGCCGATGCTGTGGTACAGTAGGTTAATACTCTGCCTGAAGTTCCGGCAACCCATATGGGCGCCGGTTCTAGTCCCTGCTACTCCTCTTCCAATCTAGCTCTCTGCTATGGCCTGAGAAAGCAGTAGAAGATGGCCCAAGTCCTTGGGCTCCTGCACCCCTGTGGGAGACCCTGAAGAAGCTCCTGGTTCCTGGCTTCGGATAAGCGCAACTCCGGTTGTTTCAGCCATTTGGAGAGTGAGCTAGCAGATGGAAGATCTTTCTCTCTGTCTCTCCCTTTCTGTAACTCTACCTCTCAAATAAATAAATAAAAAATCTTTAAAAAAATTATAAAATTAGTCACATACAGTAATACAAATTCAAACCATATATAAAATGAAAGGTTAAAGTTGTTCACCAACTCACTTCTGTACCACTCTCAATCATTTTCCCCAACTGTAACAGAGATTTTAACTTTTAGTTTTCTGATGCTTACTTCTATTACTCTAAAACAGTGGTTCTCAAATTTCTGTACATACAAACATTACATGAAAAGCTTACTGATTGCTTCAAAGTCAGATTACTAGTCTTCATCCTGATAAGATCTGGAATGTAGCCCAAGAATCTGAATTTTTGAAAAGTGCTATGAATAATTCTAAAACAGCAAGCTTATAGGATGAAAATTTCTGTTATAAATAATTCATTTATATCTCTATATTTTAGTCAGTCAGCTTATTAACTTTCCATTATTGAAGATGGGAAATTTCACACAACCTTCTCTCCTTTCCAACTGTTAGTATTTTTATTTTTAGTTTTAATTTTTCTATTGGTTATAATTTTATAATGCAATTAAACCTCTAATTATTGATACAACTACTTTACTTGGTATATGTTGACTTTACACTTAAAAAAAAAGAAAGGTAGCTTCTACTTCTCTTGTCTTTACCTCTCATCCCTTTTCTTCCTCCCAGCCCTCTGGCAGCTACCAATCGAGTTTACTATGAAACAATTCTTTAAAAGCAATAAGCATATCTATACTGTTAGGATTAATGTAAATCTTATTTTCTTGTGAATCAAAAAGTATAACTGTACAATATAGACATTTAACTTCATTTTACAAAATTTTTGGCAATAAGAACTGTGCTACTGATCCAAATGCCAACATTGAATTTGTTTTCTTTTGCTCTGTATCAATTGCTCAAACTCAAACCATGCATTAGTTTGCTTCACATTTGTGTTATGACTTTCTTGTACACAGTTTCTTCCTAGAACCTTTCTTTTATCATAATGACTAAAAAATATATATCTGTATTACCATGTAACTAAGATCATTCAGTTTCTACTACTACTACTTGTTGGGTCTGCTACATCCTGTATCCTTGGGGTTTCATTTTAGTATTGCTTACAGATTTTCACTGCTTCTTAGAACTTTCCTCTTCCCAAATGCATATTAGTGAAAATAAACTTAAAAGAAGTATTTACGCATTAATGAAAAATTATCTGAATCTAAACCAATCTTTGTGTGTGTGTGTGCTTTTTCCCTTCAGAAATGATTGATTTTGTAAAGTGTGTATAGAATTCTAGATTCAAAATAACTCCACAGGAATACATTAAAACTAAAAGTGTCTGTGAGTCAAAGAATACAATCAACAAAGTGAAAAAGGCAACCTACACAATGGGGCAGTATTTGCAAATTATAAATCTGACAACAGAGTTAATATCAGAAAATGCACAGAACTCCTGCAATACAAGAACAACAACATGAACAACAAAATAATCCTATTAAAAAACAGTAAAGGAATTGAATAGATACTTCACCAAAGACATATAAATAGCTAATAAGTATATGAAAATATTCTTAGTACCACTAAACATTAGAGACACACAAATCAAAACCACAATGATATATCACTTTATTCCTGTCAGGATGGGTACCAACAAAACAGAAAATAGCAAGTGTTGACAAGAATATAGGGAGGAGTAGGGATTCCAAGATGGAGGAATAGGGAGGGAGCTTACCAATAGTCCAGAAGAAGATAGTTTAATAAAAGTAGAGATAGTGTGGTCTCAGGGAAGAGTTAGGAAAAAAAAACAGCAGAGGAAACTCTTCTGTAATTAGAGGGACATGGTGGGTTTATGTGGAGGGCACGGGCACTCATGGCTTGGGACTCTAGCTGCTGAGAGCCTCTGCACTAGTGCCGGAAAGTGAGGTGAGGTAAAACAACAGTAGCCCGAAATATTGGCGGAAAAACAGCAGGAAGAGCCTAGCGGGAACGAGCTTGAAGCCCCGTGGGGAAAAGTACACCAGCCTAACTAGAGGAGAGAAAAAATAAAAGGGACGGTACGGACACGATTCTCTCTCTCTCTACTCACTTACAAAGGCATACGAGCCAACAGAGCAGGTGCCATTCTGGACCTATGCAACAGCTGCGTCAGCTCATGTCTGTGCTCAACAATCAGCCAAGCGGAGAAACCTGACTCTGGTGGGGAGTAATAACAGGAGACTAAGACCTAGTTACTGTGTGGAGCTTCTGAACCGGGACTGTGAAAAAAAAGAAAAAAAACTGAGGGTATGTGGGAGAACTCATGGTGTGGCCGAGAAGTGAGTAGTCTTGATGGGAGACACCACAAGCTCAGGAGGCCCTGGCTACCTGGTGAGACATCGTAGGAGAATCTGAACTTACACTGAGGACTGTACAGATTTTGTGTGTGGTCCTTGGGAGAGCAGACGAATATTATACCCACTGAGGCTATCACTCCGGAACTGATCGCCATCAAGGAGAAGAGCTCACCTGAATGGAATTACTTTCCTTCTGATTAAAAAAAAGAGAGAGAGAGAAAGAGAAGATTTACCACTGCAAACCTGGGTCTGTCACCTTAGGCACACCCTTAACCCTGAAGAAATGAAGAGAGTTCTCTGGCCACACCCACCATAAGCCTCTAGAGATTCACTGAAAGCAGAAGTCCACTTATCTAAAGAGTCATAGTACAATGATAAAAGCTGCCACACACACACACACACAAAAACCAACGAGCATCTCCACAAATGTGAACAACAAATGAAACAATCTAAGAAACAAGAATAAAGAAGACAACATGACCCTCTCAAAAGAACATGACACTTCAATACAAGATTATGAAGATGATGAGATAGAAGCAATGCAAAAAATGGAACTCAAAAATTGATAATACGAATACTTAGAAGAATCAAAAACAAACACATGAACTACTGAAATCCATGCAGGACATGAAAGAAAATCACTCTCATGAAAATGAAATCTTAAGGAGGAATTAAAATAAAATGAAGAATTCAATAGAACAAATAAAAAACACAGTTGAGAGCCTTAAAAACAGAATCAGTGAGGCAGAAGAGAGAATATCGGACTTAGAAGACTTAGAAGACAGAGCAGAAAATGTCCTGGGTTTGGAGAAAGAAAGAGATGTCCAAGTACAGGACGCACACAGAACTTCCAATAGACATGACCAGAAAAGACCCTCACTATGACACGTTGTAATCAAACTCACCAGAGTGAAACATAAAGAGAGGATTTTATTTTATTTTATTTTGACAGACAGAGTGGACATTGAGAGAGAGAGACAGAGAGGAAGGTCTTCCTTTTGCTGTTGGTTCACCCTCCAATGGCAGCCGCGGCCGGCGCGCTGTGGCTGGCACACCGCGCTGATCCGAAGCCAGGAGCCAGGTGCTTCTCCTGGTCTCCCATGGGGTGCAGGGCCCAAGCTCTTGGGCAATCCTCCACTGCACTCCCGGGCCATAGCAGAGAGCTGGCCTGGAAGAGGGGCAACCGGGACAGAATCCGGCGCCCCAACCGGGACTAGAACCCGGTGTGCCGGCGCCGCTAGGCGGAGGATTAGCCTGTTGAGCCACGGCGCCAGCCAAGAGAAGATTTTTTTACTTTTTTTATTTGACAGGTAGAGTTAGAGACAGTGAGGGAGAGAGAGACAGAGAGAAAGGTCTTCCTTCCATTGGTTCACTCCCCAAATGGCCACCACAGCTGGTGCTGCGCCAATCCAAAGCCAGGAGCCAGGTGCTTCTTCCTGGTCTCCCATAAGTGTGCTTGGGCCATCCTCCACTGCCCTCCCGGGCAACAGCAGAGAGCTGGACTGGAAGAGGAGCAACCAGGACTAGAACCCGGCACCCATATGGGATGCCACCGCCACAGGCAGAGCATTAACCAAGTGAGCCATGTCTCCAAGATGACAGAATAGGGATGAAGTTCACTGATAGTCCAGGAAAAGATAGTTTAATAAAAGTGGAGATAGTGAAGTCTCAGGGAAGAGTTAGGGAAAAAACTGCAGAGGGAACTCTTCCAGAATTAGAGGGACATGTGGATCTACGTTTAAGACATGGACACCCACGGCTAGGGAGCCCAGCTGCTGAGAATCTTTTCCTTTGCACCAGGGATGGAAAGAGCAGCGAGGTGAAACCACAGTAGCCAGAGAAACTGGTGAAAAAGCAGCAGGAAGGGCCTAGGGGGAATGAGGCTTGAAGCCCTGTGGGGGAAAGTACACCAGCCTAACAAGAGGAGAGGAAAAACAAAGGGACGGTACAGACACGATTCTCTCTCTCTCCATACACTTACAAAGGCATGCGAGACAATAGAGCAGGTGCCATTTTGGATATGTAACAGACCCAAATCAGTAAAATCAGAGATGAAAAAGTGAATGTAACATAGACACCACAGAAATAAAAAGAGTCATCAGAAATTACTCCCAAATTCTATCTATGAAGCCAGCATCACCTTAATTCCTATACCTGAAAAAGATGCAGCAGAGAAAGAGAATTACAGACCAATTTCCCTGATGAACATAGACGCAAAAATTCTCAATAAAATTCTCGCCAATAGAATGCAACAACACATCAGAAAGATCATCCACCCAGACCAAGTGGAGTTTATCCCTGGTATGCAGGGATGGTTCAGTGGTTGCAAGTCCATCCATGTGATACACCACATTAACAGACTGCAGAAGAAAAACCATATGATTATCTCAATTGATGCAGAGAAAGCATTTGCTAAAATACAACACCCTTTCATGATGAAAACTCTAAGCAAATTGGGTATACAAGAAACATTCCTCAACACAATCAAGGAAATTTATGAAAAATGCATAGCCAGCATCCTACTGAACCGGATCTCATTTTCACTGAGATCCGGTTCCAGACATGGATGCCCACTCTCATCATTGCTATTCAATACAGTACTGGAAGATTTAGAAAGAGCCATTAGGCAAGAAAAATAAATTAAAGGGATACAAATTGAGAAGGAAGAAGTCAAACTATCCCTCTTTGCAGATGATATGATTCTTTTTTAGGGGATCCAAAGAACTCTACTAAGAGACTATTGGAACTCATAGAAGAGTTTGGCAAAGTAGCAGGATATAAAATCAATGCACAAAAATCAACAGCCTTTGTATACACAGGCAATGCCATGGCTGAGGAAGAAGTGCTAAGATCAACCCCATTTACAATAGCCACAAAAACAATCAAATACCTTGGAATAAACTTAACCAAGGATGTCAACGATCTCTATGATGAGAATTACAAAATCTTAAAGAAAGAAATAGAAGAGGATACCAAAAAATGGAAAAATCTTCCATGCTCATGGATTGGAAGAATCCATATCATCAAAATGTCCATTCTCCCAAAAGCAATTTACAGATTCAATGCAATACCAATGAAAATACCAAAGACATTCTTCTCAGATCTAGAAAAAATGATGCTGAAATTCATATGGAGGCACAGGAGACCTCGAATAGCTAAAGCAATCTTGTACAACAAAAACAGAGCAGGAGGCATCACAATACCAGATTTCAGGACATACTACAGGGTAGTTGTTATGAAAACAGCATTGTACTGGTACAGAAACAGATGGGTGGATCAATGGAGCAGAATAGAAACACCAGACATCAACCCAAACATCTACAGCCAATTTATATTTGATCAAGGATCGAAAACTAATCCTGGAGTAAGGACAGTCTATTCAACAAATGGTGTTGGGAAAACTGGATTTCCACATGCAGAAGCATGAAGCAAGACCCCTACCGTACACCTTACACAAAAATCCACTCAACATGGATTAAAGGTCTAAACCTACAACCCGACACCATCAAATTATTAGAGAACATTGGAGAAACCCTGCAAGATATAGGCAAAGGCAAAGACTTCTTGGAAAAGACCTCAGAGGCACAGGCAGTCCATGTCAAAATGAACAAATGGGATTACATTAAATTGAGAAGTTTCTGTACTGCAAAAGAAACAGTCAGGAGAGTGAAGAGGCAACCGACAGAATGGGAAAAAATATTTGCAAACTATGCAACAGATAAAGGGTTAATAACCAGAATCTACAAAGAGATCAAGAAACTCCAAAACAACAAAACAAACAACCCACTTAACAGATGGGCCAAGGACCTCAACAGACATTTTTCAAAAGAGGAAATCCAAATGGCCAACAGACACATGAAAAAATGTTCAAGATCACTAGCAATCAGGGAAATGCAAATCAAAACCACAATGAGGTTTCACCTCACCCCAGTTAGAATGGCTTACATACAGAAAGGCACACTTACCCACAATGCCAAGATACTGTGGCAAAAAAAAAATGACCTAAATGAAAGATCTCTGTGAGTGAGATCCCAGAGAAAAGAAGAGGCAACCAAAGAAGGAGTTACCTTTCTTTGAAGGGAGGAGAGAACTTCCAATTTGATCATTTACTTGTCTAAATAAGGTCAGAGTTTGGGAACTCAAGAAGCTTCCATAGCCTTGGCAACTCATGACAAGAGCCTCAAGTGATTACTGCCGTCATAAATAAGAGTGTCAATTGTTAAATCAACAATGGGAGTCACTGTGCACTTGCTCCCCATGTAGGACATCTGTCCTTAATGTGTGTGTTGTACTATGCGAATTAATGGTAAAACTAGTATTCAAACAGTACTTTATACTTTGGTGTCTGTGTGGGTGCATTCTGTTGAAATCTATACTTAGTATATACTAAGTTGATATTCTGTATATAAAGATAATTAAAAATAAATCTTAATGAAGAATGGGGTGGGAGAGGGAGTAGGAGATGGGATGGTTTGAGGGAGGGTGGGTGGTTATGGGGGAAAAACTGCTATAATCAAAAAGTTGTACATTTGAAATTTATATTTATTAAATAAAAGTTTTCTAAAAAAAGTATGTATGGAAATTGGAATCCATGCACACTGTTTGTGAGAATATAAAATGTAGCAGTTGTTACGGAAAATGGAATAATGACTACTGTCGCTCCCCGTCTTCGTGGAGGAACGACACAGGACCCTGCGCTGTTCTTTCGTCTGCTCGGCCCTCCCCGGGTTTGCTGCTGGTTCTTCCTGGGTTGGCTACCGTCCCTTCCACCTCCGTGGAAGGGCGGTTCCCCCTGGCCACTTTCCCCACTTCCGCAGGGGAGCAGCACACCGCCGGCCGGCTCTCTCGGGGGCTGCACAGGTGTTCCTTCAGATAAATGTTCCCCTTAGATGTTCCTGATGCATGTTGTCTCTCTCCTCCTTTATAGTCCTCTTTCACCAATCCCAACTCTGCTACCCACACGCCGAGTACGCTGCTCTCCTCCAATCAGGAGCAGGTCCTACAGTTTATTGGTTGAACTGGAGGCAGCTGTGTAGAAGCTGTTTCTCCCTTCTCAGCGTCATATTGTGGGAGAGCAGATGCATAGAATAAGTCTTAATTCCAGTAACTTAGTCTAGTCCAAGTTGCTCCCCACAGACTACTTCAAAAGTTAAAAATAGAACATATAGCACAACAACTCCAATTCTGGATATACAGCATCCAAAAGAATTGAAAGTAGAGTCTCAAAGAGGTATTTGTACACTCCTATTTATAGTACCCTTATTCACAACAGCCAATAAGTGGAAACAATTCAAGTGTCCACTGATGGATGAAGGAATAAACAAAATATGATAAATATACATATTATGGAATATTATCCAATCTTTAAAAGGTTGTAAATTTTGACACATGCTATAATATGAATGAACACTGAGGGTTACGGAGGCTTATGCTAAGTGAAATAGGCAACACATAAGAGAACAAATATTCTTTGATTCCACTTACATGAAGTATCTAAACTGGTTAAATTCATAACAACAGAATGGTAGATTCCAGGGATTTGAGAGAGAGTGAAATGGAAAGTTGCTGTTTAGTGGGTAGAGAGTTTCAGTTTTCCAAGAAGAAATGAGAATGGGATGGGAGAGGGAGTAGCAGATGGGATGGTTTGTGGGTGAGAGGGAGGTTATGGGGGGGAAACCATTATAATCCAAAAGTTTTACTTTCTAAATTTATATTTATTAAATAAAATTTGTTTTTTTTTAAAAGAACAAAACAGAAAAAAAAAGAAATGAGTTCTGGAGATTTTATGCCCAACAATGTTACTATAGTTAATAATATTAACTGTAGACCTAAAAACAGTTGATGGTAAAGTTTATATTATGTGCAATTTACCACAATTTAAAATAAAAATGCTAAAAATAATTTCAATCAGAAAATGACCCACATTTTTTCCTCTAAAGTATTGTATGTATGTTCATTTCTTTGTCATTCTGAAATTTTGTAAGAATACATCACATTTTCTTGCCAGAAAATAGATGGGGGTCCTTTAAGTCTTTACTTTCCAATTAATTTTAAGCTCTGGGAAGTATTCCATTTTATTTTTTTCAATAATGTCATTCTCCCCTGTTAACTGTGTCTTACTTGTTGGAATTTATCACAGATCGATCTTCTTAATCTTTGCATTTTCCTTGTATTTGTACTTTCTTGTCTTTCTCTGTGTCATGAAATATTTCTTTTATGATTTTATTTTACTCTTTATTCATTATATATTCTGGTAATAATATTTTGAACTACTATTTTGCTCTTATTTGTACTCTATTCTCCTCTTAAAAGGTGAATTTTATTTGTAGATACAACCTCTTTCCAAGTTTCTCTGAAGATATCCACTAGAATTTTTAACATGTCTCTCTTCTCTGAATTATATGATTCTGCTGTAGATTTCTTTGTTCTGTTTATTTACTTTTGTACTCTTGGTTTTTCTGAAATGTAGGATGATAATTGGTTGTCCACTTATTATGTTTCCAAGGTACTTCACTGAAAAAGAGCTAAAAACCTATGCTGTAATTAGGACACTATTAAATGGCAACCCAGGGTATGGAAGCAACATAACAGAGCAGTTGTATGCTGATACCCTTTTCCCTATTTGAGGGTAGGCATTCAGCGTAACAGTTAATGCTCCACTTGTGACAGCTGATCCTATATCAGAATGTGTGTGTCTGAGTCCTGGTTACAATCACGATTTCAGATTTCTGCTAATGCACACCCTGGGAAGCATAAGCAATGGCTCAAGTGGTTGGGTCACTGCCACGTGGGAAACATGAATTGAGTTCCTAGCTCTCAGCTTTGGCCTGGCCCAGTTCCTGCTGTTGTGGGTATTTAGGGAGTGCATCAGTGGATGGGGGTGCTCTCTCTCTCTCTGAAATTCAATAAATAAATAAATAAATAGTATAAAAATAAATTTGTTTATACCTTACATACACAGCTATAATCAGTTAATGTTTTAAGAAATGCAATGTATCTATGTCATGCTTGATCATCAGAGAATATGGATCTAAATATATATCAAATAATCTATCAGATAATATTTGGAATTGACTTATGGCAAAAACTCAGTATATTATCATTTTGCTTAATTTTTAAATAGTACTTGTTGCTGTAGTTATTAGTTCTTGACAGAAATCTTTTATGTTATTTATCATTTTCTGTGAGGGTCACATATTTTAATCAGATAGTATAATAGAGGTCATAATTAGAGCATACTTAAAGTGAACAACGTAACAATTTGCTGAAAATAGAGAAGTGAAGGCCTGTCTTAGTTTGGGTTGCCTCAAAGGCAGATCATGAATCGAGGATTTGAATGCAAGTAGTTTATTTGAGTGAGTCAACAAGCTATAGTAGAGAAGAATGGTAACAGGAAAGAGAATAAAGCCAAGAAAATGTACACTATTTAGCTGGTTAGCACCGTGCGTAATATATATAATATAATATAGCTGGTATATAATCATTCCAGGGAACTCTGGGAGACTATACAGATTACCCTTTAGAGTTATATACTCTACACTATATACTCTAGAGCATTCACCCACCAATACTCTGTTTTTTCCTTTACTTGTTTGCAAATTCAGCTATGACTCTAAAATGATATTTATAATAATTGATACAGAATTTATAAATGTATTGTTGTAGGAGATTTTTGAGATTATTTAATCTAACATATTGGCCATCTCCCCATAGTAAAAACATTTGGATTAAAGGAAGACAAAAATAAAGAAGTATGCATCATAAGATGTAAACATCTTAGAAAACTGCCTAGCAAACTCTAAGAATACATTCAATGTTGTTGGTAATACCAAGACACTAGTAATAAGAGCCACAGAAACAGAAGTAGAAAGATCATTAGAAACAAAGAGAGAGAGAGAGAGAAGGGGGTGGGGGGAGAGATGGGGCTGCTCCTAATGTTCCTGCAAGGAAGTAAATAAGAATGTCTGTTCCAGTAGTATCCTATACTGTTTCCACAAAAGATCTTTTCCTGACACAATATGTCTTTGTTTTCATTGTTAACCTTGAACAATATATATGAATGATATGAGAAAATATTCTATCTTATTAGGAAGTGGTATGAGAACATCTTTGTACAGAAAGAAAATTATTATTAAAATGGGCTTTGATAAGCTCACTGTAGTGTAGAAATAATGCTCAGATTGCTTAAGTTACTTCAGAAAATGAGGGAGTTTCACTGTATATTAAACAAGAACAAGTATGGGAATTTCTAGGGCAAATGATCAAGAAGATGAGGTCCCTGATTGTTGAAGTGCTGAAGAAAGATTTTAGGAAGAATCAAAGCAATGAATAGAGACTTATTTAAATGTTGGCAGTATGTTATAGACTAAACTCCCTCTTTTATAAATTTCTTGTAGAATCCTTGATAGAATTTCCATTATTCACTAAGCATTTTATGTAAATGGAGTTTCAGTCTGGAGGAGCTGAAAGAAAACTACTACTAAGAGACAACTGGATGTTTGAATGACAATAGCAATGCTCTTCCTTCTTAGAGATGGAGGCTATGAGATATTCTACAAGCTGCCCTTCCAGACTAAGGGATCAAGCAGAGGGAAGAAAAGGATTTGGGGAAGAAGGACAGAAATGAACATCTTCCTGGATCTGGAAGCAGATCAGTGATACTGGATCACAGAGTATAGGGTAGGAGTGAGGCAAATGCGAGAGATAGAGGAGAAGGCAGGAAACAGACCATAAAGACCCTTTAGTAATAGGCCAAAGGTTTAGAATTTTTAATGCAGACAATGGGGATCACTTAGTGGTTTTCAAGCTTGGAAAGCATTGCCATTTAATATTGTGGAAATGTAATCATTTACACAGTTTGGGATGATGCTTTGGAAAGAAGCAAAGCCAAAGAATAACTAATAAAATAACTATTATAGGGCCTCAGTCTAAGGAAAGTAAGAACCCAAAGAGAGGGAAGCTGGGTTCAGGGTGGTGAGAAGAATCTGAGAGATATCTTCAAGGCAGAATTGAATAACTTGGGAATAGCAGTATATTATGTAGGCTAAGTTGTAGTAACAATAGATATAATGGTCCAAACAATATAAAAGCTTAGTTCTTGCTTATGTAACTGTCCAAGGAAGATGTTCCTTGTTAGCTGGAAGCTCTCCTCCATTTTTAAAAAAGATTTATTTCATTTATTTGAAAGAGTTACAGAGAGAAAGGTAGAGACAGAGAAAAAGAGAGGTGTTTCATCCACTGGTTCACTCCTCAAAATGCCCGCATTGGCCAGAGCTGAACTGATCTAAAGCCAGGAGCCAGAAACTTCTTCCAGGTCTCCCATGTAGGTAGAGGGGCCCAAGGGCTTGGGCCAATCTCTGTTGCTTTCCCAAGTGCACTAGCAGGGAGCAGCTAGGACTTGAACTGGCACCCATATGAGAAGCAGGTGCTGCAGGCTGGGGCCTTAACCCACTGTGCCACAGCACCAGGCCCTCCTCCATTTTTAAATTCAGGAATCTGGTCTCCTTCCATTTTATGATACATCAGAACTTCATAATAGTTCCCAGAAGGAGAAAGGAAGTGTTGAAGGGGACATACACTCATTTTAAAAGCTTTGGTCAAGACATAGGTCGTTACATTTCCACACACATTTTATTCACTAGAACTTAGTATCATAGTCAAATACTGCAGGGGTGTAGGAAATGTAGTCTAGCTCTACACTCAGAAAGAAAATGAAATAAATTTGGTAAACAGCTAGAAGTTTTGGCACAATTACCAAGGGAAAGAAAGTATCTTAGAATAGTTCCAAGCACACATATGAGTTAACTGGGTGAATTATGGTAGACTAGGGCATATAAGTTTGGTTGGAGTGAGATAGAGTAATGACTTCAGTTTTGGACATGTTGATTTAAATATGTCTAGGAAATACCTTTGGAGATATTCACTATTTCCGGCTCTGAATATCATTTGGAATAACAATATATCACACTGGTCATTATACCAATTTACTAAGTGTTATTCAAGTTTCCATGTGTACATAATATACATATAAAGCATTTATTTGAATGAAATCTCTGAAAAATTTTCCACTGAACTCTTCATTGGTTTATACTTACAGAAAGACGTGGGTAAAACACAACTAAATATTGACCAAAGTAGGAAGCAAGTTGATTTTCTATGAAAGCTAAATAGAATGTTCTATTCAGAACTGAATTAATATACATCAATCAGCTATCCACAATGAAAAGAAAAGGGACTGGGGGCAAGGTCCTGGTATAACTGTTACTGATTTAAAATCATGGGGGGGGGGCACTTGCAGAAACAAGATTATTTACTTTTTTATTTATTTCTCATAGACGTCCTTTAAGAAATATTCCCCTGAAACTGAGAAAGGTGAAAAGAAGCAACTGAAGTATTTGAGACTTGATAGTAGGCTCACTTCAGTTCTGATTCCTTCAAAGCAAATTACCTCAATGTGAAGTCAACTCTCAGACTCTCAAGCACTCATATTCTCCTCATCTATAAACCAGTCATTAAGACAAATCTGAGTATTCTTAGGATGACTTTGTAAATCACTAAGATTTCAGTGTCCTTGATAATTATCTTGTGGTCTGAAAGTACCTTTTGTAACTTCCAAGACAGAGGTTGAAAGATTTAATGACTATGTGACTGAATGGATTACAATTTTTCCATCTATTTTCTTTAAAGAAAATAATAAAATACACATCTTTATTATTTACAAGTCTGGATAATAATAAATTATCTGTGCCTTTTTGTATCCAACTTTACTTCATTATTGTGTGATAGGAACACAAGCAAGGTGATATGGTAAAGGTATTAAATGCCTCACTGGAATCATCAGGAAACACGTAGCTACATAAGTCCACATGTTACAAGTTCAGTCAGCTGGAATGATACAATTTCTTGATAAATGGCTATCAGTGGACCTAGAATTCTCAAAGATTTTTTAATATGAAATATAGGACAAACAAAAGCTGAAGTATAAAATAAAAACACAATGGAGGCTGGCGCCGCGGCTCACTAGGCTAATCCTCCCCCTTGCGGCGCCGGCACACCGGGTTCTAGTCCCGGTCGGGGCGCCGGATTCTGTCCCGGTTGCCCCTCTTCCAGGCCAGCCCTCTGCTATGGCCAGGGAGTGCAGTGGAGGATGGCCCAGGTGCTTGGGCCCTGCACCCCATGGGAGACCAGGAGAAGCACCTGGCTCCTGGCTTCGGATCAGCGCGGTGCGCTGGCCACAGCGCGCCGGCCGCGGCTGCCATTGGAAGGTGAACCAACGGCAAAGGAAGACCTTTCTCTCTGTCACTCTCTCTCACTGTCCACTCTGCCTGTCAAAAAAAAAAAAAAAAAAAAAAAAAAAAAAAAAAAAAAAACCACAATGGAAACTATTATATAACAAAATAGACCAAAACAGTTCTATAGATATGATAGATAGATAGATAATAGATAAAATGTTCATTTGTGTATATAATGATTTTTGCTCTTAGAGGAACAAAAAAGCCAGCAGTGTAATAGTTTGAGTCTTAGAAAAGACCTCAGCATAAACTGCCAGAATGATATAAATGAAAATCTCTCTTGCTTTTCTTCACAGAACAAATACTAGTCAATTCGTACCAGTGACAACCCCAGATACTACACAGCCAGTCAATCTATGTTTACCTCTTCTTTTTCTGTAACCTGTCTTTCCCCTAACTCTCATACTCCACAGGAAAGTCAGAGTTCTGCAAACAGCCTAAGATGAAATCATCATTATTATGGCTTTTACATGCCGAGTTATGGCTTGGTCCCATAATTCTAAGGTCTAAATACATAGAGACAAAAAAGATTAGCAAAGGCTCTTTGCCACTCTAGCTGTTGGAGTCCACTTGGAGAGTTTCTCCACTGACTAACCCCCGTGGAAACCCAGTGTAGGATTCTGTATTACTACAAAACATAAGATTGCATTAAATGCTCTACATGAATACCAGATGGGGCTGCCAGTAGAGAAAAATGACTAGGTCTTGAATCTGTGTTTCTTCTATGGTTTGAGGATAAAAGGAAAACCCATCACTTGTCAATTATTAGTATTCCCACAGTCTTTGTCTATTTCTCTCATTGAGAGTTCATTTTTTCAATTAATCTTCACCTAAATTAATATTCATGAAGTGTCCACAGTGAGCTAGGCTTGGCTTAGAGTGCAAGGAGGTAAAAAGTAAGGACAATTACTCCTTCTACCAATATTTCTAAAATGAAATGTGTTCATCAATATGGAAATTTCTGGCACCCCCACTGACCTTGAATAGTTGGTCTTTATGAACTTTTCAGAAGTAATTATTTAGCCATCTGCCTTATGTAGACATATATGACCCTAGAGAAATTCCACTGCAAGTTAAGAGGTAGATCTGGCTTTGCCTGTGCTAAGGACCTTTTTATAGAGCACACTGTAATAAAATTTTTAGAAGATGTCAACAAACCACAGTCCTAACTATAGGGATAAAGGTGAACATTTAATTTTCCTTTGGAAAAAAAAAGAGTGATTATGTTGATATTTAGAATGTATTAGGGAGCTAGTTTCAGATTAATCCAGTCACCCACAAAAAGGAAGGAATAAAGAGGTAACCTAGTATCCTCTCAGTTCTCCAGGGAACAAAGTTGAGTTAAAGGATTTCCAAATGTGAACTGATGACAATATGCTAAGTTTCCTCTGCTCTAAAAATTTATTGCTTAATATTTCTCAGTGGCAGGCACAGTCCATACTAAGTGGTTTCATGCATACTTTTCAGGATAAAACAGCAAACCTAGATTAATACTAGCCTCTTAGCTTTAGAGCTATCCATATATGCAAATAAACAAACTCTTGCCTATATTTTCTATTTTTGAAAACATTCACATTGATAGAAATGCATATTTCTACATAAGTGCTACATACTCCAAGTTTGAGTTACTTTAAGGCTATTATGAACCATTCTAAATTATTAATTCTGGCTTAGTGGAAGTAATAAAAATTATTCAGTCTCTACAGGAAATTAATTTAGTTATCTTTCTCAGTAATAAAGCAAAGCTCCCAGGGGTACAGTGTTTTGCTAGTACCTTCTAATATGTCCATTGTTTATTCTGCTTATCTCAAACTGAAGATAAAAGGTTTGCATTATCAACAGCTATTCTTTCCAGCAGTTAATGGTCACCTCAATTTGTCTTAGATGACATGCAACAGTACTCCACACTGGAGCAGTGCCCACCTTTGCATAATATTCCAGCTATCATGGCTGGGATATAATTAATTAGTTTACTGATATCTGGGGCTAAGAAAGCCAAATGCCCTTTTCTGGGAATTTAATTCATACATAGGATAATTCAGTAAAGGATCAATGATCTGACATAATCTTATAGTTCACTATTAAATGGTGTCAGTGCAAGTTTGTAAGAAAGAGATGGAACACTCACAGTTGGTATTCAAGAAAAATTTAAAGATAGGATTACTTACAAAGATGACAGAATTTAAGAAAAGTATCAAGGTAGTTTGCAGTAACTCAAGGCTAGCAACATAAGGGAATCTGTAGCATGAAGATACAATGGGAAGGAGCCATTACCAGAAGCTGAAAGACTATCTATATGGAGACACTGTTGACTTCAGCTAAGAGAAAGCAGTGAAGCCCTGGTGACAAGGCAGATAATAAGTTGGAGATAAATACTCATTCCTCCTACCTTCCTTCAGACAAACTGAAAGTCACAGGCAGTCTATAGAGCTCAGCCTTCTCTGGTACGAAACAGCAGGCAGAGAAATATAAGGATATGGCACTTAAAGGGTCACATATAAGACGGCCTAAAATATTTGGACATTTTGGGACACTGATCTAATGAAAATGCCAAGAATTCTTATTGTCACAATGTGAAGGACAAGAAGGTACCCAAATACACTGTTGATGGGAGTATAAACTAGTACAACCATTATGGAAGTACAGTGGGAGATTCCTCAGAAATCTGCAAATAGATCTACCATATGAAACAGCCATTTTACTACTGGGAATTCACCCAAATGAAATGAAATCAGCATATGAAAGAGTTATTTGTACCCCCATGTTTATTGCAGTTCAATTCACAGTAGCTAAGATATGGAATCAAATAAAATTTCTATCAACTAATGACTAGATAAAGCAAATGTGGTATATAAAAATGGTGGAATACTACTCAGCCATAAAAAGAAAGAAATCCTGTCTTTTGTGGTTTTTTTGTTTTGTTTTGTTTTTTGACAGGCAGAGTGGACAGTGAGAGAGAGAGACAGAGAGAAAGGTCTTCCTTTACCATTGGTTCGCTCTCCAATGGCCGCTGCGGCTGGCACACTGTGGCTGGCGCATCGTGCTGATCCGAAGCCAGGAGCCAGGTGCTTCTCCTGGTCTCCCATGCGGGTGCAGGGCCCCAAGCACTTGGGCCATCCTTCACTGCCCTCCTGGGCCACAGAAGAGAGCTGGCTTGGAAGAGGGGTAACCGGACAGAATCTGGCGCCCCGACCAGGCCTAGAACCCCGTGTGCCGGTGCCACAGGCAGAGGATTAGCCTATTGAGCCGTGGCGCCGGCCAAAATCCTGTCCTTTGCAACAAAATGGATAAAACTGAAAACTAATATGCTTAGTGAAATAGACTAGTCCCAAAAAGAAAATATATCATGTTTTCTCTGGTAATATAGACTATTAAACAGTATAGGAGTAAAATACATATTGTGATTTGATTATTGTTTTTAGCCTTTTGTATACTCTTCTGGAACTGTGATCTTTATATTTTTTACTCGTTGAATATTATGGTTAATGGTGCATTAAGCCTGTGATTATAGAGTAGACTGAGATTGTGTATTTGTAAAAGTTGAAGAAGAAGAAGGGAAGGGAGGGGGAGATTGAAGGAGGGAAGGCATTATGGTCATTTTCTGGGAGCTGTACATGTGGAATGCATAAGATATGTTCTCTTTATATTGATAAAAATTTACATATAAACACAAATGAAAAAGATTAATAAAGCTACACTGTGCTATGAATACAATAATTTAATTTATATAATAAAACTATATTCTGTTGTAAATGCAGTAGTTTATAGTTATGATGCACCAATAAAGCATGAGGTAAAAATTCAGCATACCAGTTATACTGATTCAGTAGGTCTCAGGTACATATTTCCATAAAAAAAAAAAAACAGAAGATGTATGGATGAATGTGCAGTTCCAAGTTGACATTAAGGCACTTTGAGAAATTTAAATATAAATACTATAGTGTAACTGAATCTTTATTTATTTGTATCTTTTCCAAGATTTCATTGTATACAAAATAATTATATTTTCCATTAACGCATAGTTCACATCAGCAAAACTGGTTTAGTACTAAATATAAAGAAATGCCAGAAATGTAGCAAAAATGTTTGCTTAAACAACCCTAGATCACACAGTTACCTGAATAATCAAATACCCATATAAATGATCCATTCAGACATTTTTGTAGAAGTCATTCTGAACATTCTCTAGATCAATTATTTCTGCCACAGTAATGAATTTTGGATTAAACATATTCAACTAATCATTTACCTCCAGGCTTTTGTTGCCTCTTATTTCTTGAGGTATCTCTGGGTGAATAACATTTTTTTAATAACTCATTAACCAGTTGGCTTTTTCATTACCATAATGCTTCCATTAGTATCAGCTGACTCCCGTTTCCTCTTGTGGGACTGAATGAGGGGCCTACCTCTACAAAATCTCAACCATCCCTTGAAATCTTGTTCATTGTACTAAATCCTCCTCAGATCCACAAAAGTGTACTAACTTTTCTAGTACTCTTCAAACAGAACACTCTTGCTAATGGATGCCACTCAGGGAGTCTTCAATGACCAGCCAAGAAGCCAGACCTCCATAGCTGTCTGGTGGCCAGGATTCTTGTAGAACTCTTAGAAGTATTTCTCAACTTTTTTGGATATTATTATCATTCCCCACCCCACACCAGGAAACTTTTTTTTTTTTTTTGACAGGCAGAGTGGACAGTGAGAGAGAGACAGAGAGAAAGGTCTTCCTTTGCCGTTAGTTCACCCTCCAATGGCCGCCGCGGCCGGCGCGCTGCGGCCGGCGCACCGCGCTGATCCGATGGCAGGAGCCAGGAGCCAGGTGCTTTTCCTGGTCTCCCATGGGGTGCAGGGCCCAAGCACCTGGGCCATCCTCCACTGCACTCCCTGGCCACAGCAGAGGGCTGGCCTGGAAGAGGGGCAACCGGGACAGAATCCGGCGCCCCGACCGGGACTAGAACCCGGTGTGCCGGCGCTGCAAGGCGGAGGATTAGCCTAGTGAGCCGCGGCGCCGGCCACCAGGAAACTTTTAAACATTTTTTTTCCAAATAGAACCTCATTCCATGAAATTTATTTATTTATTATTGCGGGAAGGGAAAAAAAGAAAGGAGGGAGGGAGGGAGGGAGGGAAGGAGGGAGAAAGAAATGAATTCCTATCCATTGGTTCACTCGCCAAATGCCCACAACAGCCTGGGCTGAGCTGGGCCAAACAAATTTGGAGCCAGGAACAACTCAATCCATGTAGGTGGCAGGGACCCAATACTTAGATCCTCACCATTACCTCACATGGTCTGCATTAACAAAAAGCTAGAATCAAGAGCCAGAACCAGATTTCGGAACCAAGTACTTTAATGTGGGACACAGGCATCCTAATTGATGTCTTAACCACTAAGCCAAATGCCAACATCTCCATGAAACTTTAAAAGTTGCAGATTCACTGTACACATCTTTATGTACTGTATGGCCCTTTGGAGGACCACAAATAATTGAAATACCTAAGTTTTTATGGCTCCCTCAAGAACCAATTTTTGCCCCTTGGTGCTGATACAATCTTCTTGAGAAGGAATATCTTAAAACATAGGAATATCTGAAGGTTTCCAAACAATAAGATATTGGTTTAATAGATTTCTACTCTATCTGGAGGTAGAGTGAAGGATGATGGTGAAAAGGAGATAAAAGACTACTTTGACTTTGACCTGATGTCCTATTCAATTAATCAATAAAGGATTTATTCGGCTGGTGCCCGCGGCTCACTAGGCTAATCCTCCGCCTTGCGGTGCCGGCACACCGGGTTCTAGTCCCGGTCAGGGCACCGGATTCTGTCCCGGTTGCCCCTCTTCCAGGCCAGCTCTCTGCTGTGGCCAGGGAGTGCAGTGGAGGATGGCCCAAGTGCTTGGGCCCTGCACCCCATGGGAGACCAAGATAAGTACCTGGCTCCTGCCATCGGATCAGCGCGGTGCGCCGGCCGCAGCACGCTGGCCGCGGCAGCCATTGGAGGGTGAACCAAAGGCAAAAGAAGACCTTTCTCTCTGTGTCTCTCTCACTGTTCACTCTGCCTGTCAAAAAATAAATAAATAAATAAAGGATTTATTGAGTTTTGACCATCCTGTGTTGGTATACACATAAAAAGGCACAAAAGGCTGTTTAAACAAACAAACAAAAAAACCTTCCATTCTTGAACTGTCCATTTTATATATACAGTTCACTTTCTGATGTGCCCCATATATCTACCATGGATTTCAAACATATTTGCATTAAAACTTAACTCTTTGGAATGTACTTCAAAAAATACTTTTCTGTACACAGATACTCTTATAGAGATATTAAATATCACAACACTACAAGGGAATAAATGCATAATCTACTTTCCAAACAAGAGCTTTTAGGTTTGGTGCCAATCCAGGAAAGAATAATTGCTACATCGGTAATACAATTCCCTTCATTTCCAATTTCAGTAATATAAATATTCCTATTAGTGCTTATTCTATCACCATAGTAACAATTAATTCTTCTTGGACCTGAATTTAAAATGAGTAACAACTAACAGCACTTAGACACAGAGCTATGTGCTAGGAAAGTGATTCCCAAACACAGATCAATTGACCTCCCACATCAGAATCATGTGAATAGCTTGTCAAAAGTATAGACCCAAAGTCTCCAGTCAGACTTAGTGGAGAAGAATTTCCAGAAATGAGCCCATAGGATTAGAAGTATACTTTTCAAAAACTTTCCATTGATTCTGACTCACAACCAGATTTGGAATGCACTGTGGGCTAATTGAAGGCACTAGTTTGTTGTAGAAATTGAAAAAAAAATTTAAAAAACAGTCTAAATAGTGCCCTGGTTCACACTTTGCTGTCACTAAGTGTATAAATTTGGGCCCACCACTTAGGATTCCACTGGCCTCATATCTTCTCTGCATGTTTTCTGGCTGTGCTATATTCCTAGATTCTGGTTATCCATGAATCCCTCACAGTCAAAGTTTCCTCAGAACCTCTACTACCAGTCTTTTTCTTGTGTTTTAGATTCTACCTTCACTGCCAATTTCCTTGCTCTGTCCTTTCATTTTTTTACTCCACACATCTGTGGATTAAATTGGTTCATCCATTATTGTCATCCTTGATATGCTACCTTCTGAAGCACTTGGTATCCAGTAGTTTGACTGCTTTAGAGTTGAATTCTCTCCCTAAAACAGTCACCTGAAGCCGGGGCTACAGGGTCACATGGTACAGAACAAGGTCATTTCAGTATCTGGAATGAATTGGGGTCATATTCCTCAATAAATCTTACATTTATGGTCATAGTAGCCAATGTATAGCATTCTCTAAAATTGTCCCTTTCCTTTAAAAAAATCTACACATTTATTAATAAATAATATCCCTGCTAAGAATATGAATGATGACTAGTGTAAACATCTTAATCTAATTGTAGAATCCTAAATAAGTCATCTACTTTTAAAGAAACCATGAGGTAGTCATGTTGGTATCTTAATTGTAAAATTGTAAAAGGTCTTCCTTGCTATGTGCCAGTCTTTCTCACCTTACCCCTATTCCTAGGTATAGAATTCTTAATAAATAAAAGATTATTGCCGGTGCCGCGGCTCACTAGGCTAATCCTCTGCCTTGTGGCGCCAGCACACCGGGTTCTAGTCCCGGTCGGGACGCCGGATTCTGTCCTGGTTGCCCCTCTTCCAGGCCAGCTCTCTGCTGTGGCCAGGGAGTGCAGTGGAGGATGGCCCAGGTGCTTGGGCCCTGCACCCCATGGGAGACCAGGAGAAGTACCTGGCTCCTGCCATCGGATCAGCGCGGTGTGCCAGCTGCAGCGCGCTGGCTGTGGCGGCCATTGGAGGGTGAACCAAAGGCAAAGGAAGACCTTTCTCTCTGTGTCTCTCTCACTGTCCACTCTGCCTGTCAAAAAATTTTAAAAAAAAGATTATTATGGTATCATTCAGGAATTCACCCCTTTTTCTTTCGCCTCTGAAGAGGGAGGATTTCTTCACTAACCAAACCTATATCCTACACAAGTGCTATGGCCTCCATTGCAGCTCATCAGCTTAAGAACTTGAACTCACAATTTATCCTTAACTGTTCATCTTCATCTTTTCCTTTTTCCCTAACTCCTCTATTGAGACTATACCTGTGCTCAAAAAATTCAATCCCATTTTCTTTTTTATAATTTTTTTTATAAAAAGGGAACAAATTTTAGGTAATAAATATATACAGCTTTAGGAGTATAATGATATTTCCCACCCTACCCTCCCTCCCTCCTTCACTCCCACCTTCCCTCATTCTTTTCTTATTTTTATTTTAAATTTTACAATGACATACTTTCAATGTTCTTTATAATCACAAGCCTAAACCTCCACTAAATAAAGAATTCAATAAGTAGTAAGTAGAAAGACCAGTGTTCCTCAAGAGTATAGAGAAGGGCTATAAATAAAATCAAACCTCAAAATGTCAATTTTGCTCATATGTATTACATTTACTTTCTCCAGATCAAAATCTCAACATAGTGGCAAGTCCATATTTTCTTCCCCTAGAGATTATGGAAAAAGTGGTTTGCTCATATGAAACCCTTTCCCAGTTTTATACCTACTATTTTATATAGTGCAACCTAATGTATCCCAACTATTCACCTAGAATGATTTTGTCCAAAATGACCATTGCATACTTTGAGCCATTTCATTTTTTTGTCCTATCCTTCCCAGAAAATTGAGACTACTAATCACCTTTTCATTCTTAGTACAATTTCTACTTTGACATGTATGACATTATTCTTCTGTGACTCTCCCTTTACCTCTCCATTTCTAATGAATTACCTTTACAGATCATTTCAGTATCATCTCTATTTATCTCATGGTGTGAACATTGTTATTTCAATCATATGTTTCAAACTATGTCTTTTGATATTTTTCAACTTTCATCTACATCTTAACAAGAATTTAAAATTCTATTTTAGAAGAATGTGATCAGGGGTAGTAACTGCTAATAAGTGAAGCATTTGTTCCTCTCAGGTCAAATCCCTCAACCAGATCTGACACAAATTCAGTGGATGAGTCCTTACACCCATTCTTAATATAGCAGATACTATGCTGTGCCATCCAGACTCCTCTTCAGAACCAAAAAACCTCATTCCCTCAGCTGGTGTGAAGGCAGTCAGGGGAGAGTACTTAGATGTCAGTCCTCTCCAGAAGTTGCCTTTGGTTAGAAAAACTGCTTTGTTTGTTTTGTGACTTTCCCAGGGGAAAACTCAATGCAATGAACATGATGAAGAAGCACAAAGACATAGTCCACTTGTTTTAAGTTAGGGTAACCCTTCAGGTTTATTCCATCTTCAGGGCACACCATGAAGCTGGTTGAGACCTCTTTTGAAACTTCTCTGTTTTCCTGATCTCACTTCCTTCCCATAACCTCTAGGTATTGATTTGTGGAACATGCAAATAGAACATTCAAATCTGTCTTTCTCAGAGTCTGCTTTCCAGGCAATCCAACCTGCACCTCTGTGTCACTTAGGTGGTCAACCTGATTGTTCACTATGTCTAGTTTATCACCACCATATGTATGCATATACTTTGTATTTCAACAACCCCCAGGTTGGCAGGCCTTCCTACTAAGAGCACTTGATCCACAATAATTAAAACTATGGATCATAATACTCTTTGTAAGAAACAATATATGTGGAATATTTTAAATCCATAAAAGCAACTATAAAATGTTCTTATACGAATCAGTATAGCAAATACTAAAGAAAAGAAATGTAAAGTAACACAAACTTTGAATTAAGTGATGTTTTAAAAAATAATATTCCTCTACAATGTCTTGTGAGTAAGAGAAGCAGATAGTGAATTTTCTGAAACAACATAATGACAAAACATGAAGTGGAAGAGTGTTGACAAAAAATCACTATGACTCCTCATTATACCTCAAGCAGGCTTTGAAATGTGTGATATCTACCATTAGAGAAATTCAATGAAACTGTAGCCTATCATAGTCAGGTGATCAAAACTTAAAGAATTTACCCCTAACCTTACCAAAGACTCAGTGCCAAAATTCAAGGATAACAAATATTCAATAACTTCCCAATTGCCCTTGTTTGTATTTTCTCTGTACGGTTATGTGATCCACTGTCATTCACTCTCTAGATCTATCTGCATTCCTAGCTCTCAATTGTTGCACTTGATTCCTCACATCTTGAAATTCCTTCTTATAGCCTAATGCATCCTGACTGGTATTTCTGTACCAGACCATTTTGGCCCAGGTTCCAGAATCCTCTTCATACCTGCATAATACCTCAAGAATCTCTCTGAAGTGTTTTAGGTATTCTATTTGTTTAATAAGTTAAAGGGGGGAGCAAGTTACACAGAGCCACACTTTACTAATTAAATATGTGTGCTGAACATTAACATTCAAAATATTGATAATATATTTCTTCTCATGCCCATTTGCATGTGTCTGGAAAACGTTAACAACAAATTAATTAAAAAAAAACGGCTCTTTGACATGCAGCTGGGACCACTGTTGCAGTCACTTGGTTCTCTACACTGCCTCTCAGACACGGTTGTTCTCAAGCAATTGTTCAAACTGGGCTGTCATAAACATTTTAGGTTTTTGCAAGCCCTGTCCAACAGCTGATAGTGCTTACCAACCATGCCCAGCAATGTAGGCCCCTCTTGCAGCTGTTACACAAAGTGCTTGTTAAAGCTCCCACGGTCTTTTCAGTTTGAAATTACTTCAGTTATTCATTCAGTGTGGATTTAGATGTCCACTGCATACTATGGTAAATTAGGAATGTGTTGGCATAAGCATACCATCATTGCAGGCACATGGACTACGTTTCGGGGCCCTCATTAATTTATGTATTTAGGTAAGTTCTGGTTTTCTTTTGCAACATAACAAACCATCCCACACTTAGTGGTTTAAACCAGCAAAATCACTTGTTTTTATTACTATTTTTCACATTTCTGAGGTTGACTGGCCTCAGCTAGGTAGTTCTGGCTCAAAGTTATTAATTTGTCTTACTTGCAGCTGGTTTCTGAGGGTTGGACTCATCTCAAAGGCTTCTTTACTCACACATCATATATCTTCTCTGATTTGTGATAATTAATACATAGAGTCCAAAAATTGCAATGTATATGAGTGATATTGACATCTTGAGATTTTATTACTGTTTATAACCATTATCTATACTCCTGAAAAATAGTAGTCTTTCTACATACTGCATGCTGAATTCTTTTTTTTTAAATTTTATTTATTAAATATAAATTTCCAGTTTATGGATTACAATGGCTTTCCCCCCCAACTTCCCTCCCACCAGCAACCATCCCATCTCCTGCTCCCTCTCCCATCACATTCACATCAAGATTCATTTTCAATTCTCTTTATATACAGAATTTAGTATATATTAAGTAAAGATTTCAACAGTTTGCACCCACACAGAATATGAAGTGTAAAATACTGTTTCATTACTAGTTATAGCATTTATTCGCATTGGACAACACATTAGGACAGAGATCCTACATGAGGAGTAAGTACACATTGACTCCTGTTGTTGACTTAACAAATTGACACTCTTGTTAATGGCGTCAGTAATCTCCCTAGGCTCTTGTCGTGAGTTGCCAAGGCTATGGAAGCCTTTTGAGTTCGTCGACTTTGATCTTATTTAGACAAGGTCATAGTCAAAGTGGAAGTTCTCTCCTCCCTTCAGAGAAAGGTACCTCCTTCTTTGATGGCCCCATTCTTTCCACTGGGATCTCACTTGCAGAGATCTTTCATTTAGGTGTTTTTTTTTGTTGTTGTTGGTGGTGGTGGTGGTGTTTTTTGCCAGAGTGTCTTGGCTTTCTATGCCTAAAATACTCTCACGGGCTCTTCGGCCAGGTCTGAATGCCTTAAGGGCTGATTCTGAGGCCAGAGTGCTGTTTAGGACATCTGCCATTCTGTGAGTCTGCTGTATATTCTACTTCCCATGTTGGATCGTTCTCTCCCTTTTTTATTCTATCAGTTAGTATTAGCAGACACTAGTCTTGTTTATGTGATCCCTTTGACTCTTAGACCTCTCAGTGTGATCAATTGTGAATTGAAGTTGATCACTTTGACTAGTGAGATGGCATTGGTACATGCCACCTTGATGAGATTGTATTGGAATCCCCTGGCACATTTCTAACTCCAGCAATTGGGGCAAGTCCTATTGAGCATGTCCCAAATTGTACATCTCCTCCCTCTCTTATTCCCACTGTTATATTTAACAGGGATCACTTTTCAGTTAAATTTAAAAACCTAAGAATAATTGTGTGTTAATTACAGAATTCAACCAATAGTATTAACTAGAACAAAAAAAAATACTAAAAGGGATAAAGTATTAAATTGTACATCAACAGTCAGGACAAGGGCTGATCAAGTCACTATTTCTCATAGTGTCCATTTCACTTCAACAGCTTTCCTTTTTGGTGGCCATAAAGCAAGTCTCAGCAAATTCAAAAGAATTAGAATCATATGATGCAATTTCTCAGATCATAGGAGAATGAAGTTGGAAATTACAAACTCAGGGATCCCTAGAGCATATGCAAACGCATGGAGATTGAACAACATGCTCCTGAGTGAACACTGAGTCATAGAAGAAATCAAAAGAGAAATCAAAAACTTTCCTGAAGTAAATGAGGATAACAGCACAACATATCAAAACGTATGGGATACAGCAAAAGCAATGTTCAGAGGAAAGTTTAGAGCAATAGGAGCCTACATCAAGAAATTGGAAAGGCACCAAATAGATGAGCTTTCAATGCATCTCAAGGATCTAGAAAAACTGCAGAAAACCAGAACCAAATCTAGTAGGAGAAGAGAAATAATTAAAATGAGAGAAGAAATCAACAGGACTGAATCCAAAAAACATTACAAAAGATCAGCCAAATGAAGAGCTGGGTTTTTGAAAAAATAAACAAAATTGACACCCCATTGGCCCAACTAACTAAAAAAAGAGAGAAAAGACCCAAATCAATAAAATCAGAGATGAAAAAGGAAACGTAACAACAGACACCACAGAAATAAAAAGAATCATCAGAAATTACTACAAGGACTTGTATGCCAGCAAATAGGGAAATCTATCAGAAATGGATAGATTCCTGGACACATACAACCTAGCTAAATTCAACCAGGAAGACATAGAAAACCTAAACAGACCCATAACTGAGACAGAAATTGAAACAGTAATAAAGGCCCTCCCAACAAGGAAAAGCCCGGGACCAGATGGATTCACTGCTGAATTCTACCAGACATTTAAAGAAGAAATAACTCCAATTCTTCTCAAACTATTCAGAACACTGAAAAAGAGGGAATCCTCCCAAATTCTTTCTGTGAAGCCAACATCACCTTAATTCCTATAGCTGAAAAACATGCAGCAGAGAAAGACAATTACAGACCAATATCCCTGATGAACATAGATGCAAAAATCCTCAATAAAATTCTTGCCAATAGAATGCAACAACACATCAGAAAGATCATCCACCCAGACCAAGAAGGGTTTATCCCTGATATGCAGGGATGGTTCAATGTGCGCAAAACAATCAATGTGATACACCACATTAACAGACTGCAGAAGAAAAACCATATGATTATCTCAATAGATGCCGAGAAGGCATTTGATAAAATACAACACCCTTTTTGATGAAAATTCTAAGCAAATTGAGTATAGAGGGAACATTCCTCAACACAATCAAAGCAATTTATGAAAAACCCATGGCCAGCATCCTATTGAATGGGGAAAAGCTGGAAGCATTTCCACTGAGATCTGGTACCAGACAGGGATGCCCACTCTCACCACTGCTATTCAATATAGTTCTGGAAGTTTTAGCCACAGCCAGTAGGCAAGAAAAGGAAATTAATGCGATACAAATTGAGAAGGAAGAAGTCAAACTATCCCTCTTTGCAGATGATATGATCCTTTATTTAGGGGACCCAAAGAACTCTACTAAGAGACTATTGAAACTCATAGAAGAGTTTGGCAAAGTAGCAGGATATAAAATCAATGCACAAAAATCAACAGCCTTTGTATACACAGGCAATGCCATGGCTGAGGAAGAACTAAGATCAACCCCATTCACAATAGCCACAAAAACAATCAAATACCTTGGAATAAACCTAACCAAGACATTAAAGATCTCTACGATGAGAATTACAAAATCTTAAAGAAAGAAATAGAAGAGGATACCAAAAAATGGAAAAATCTTTCATACTCATGAATTGGAAGAATCAACATCATCAAAATGTCCATTCTCCCAAAAGCAATTTACAGATTCAATGCAATACCAATGAAAATACCAAAGACATTCTTCTCAGATCTAGAAAAAATGATGCTGAAATTCATATGGAGGCACAGGAGACCTCGAATAGCTAAAGCAATCTTGTACAACAAAAACAGAGCAGGAGGCATCACAATACCAGATTTCAGGACATACTACAGGGTAGTTGTTATGAAAACAGCATGGTACTGGTACAGAAACAGATGGATAGACCAATGGAACAGAATAAACACCAGACATCAATCCAAACATCTACAGCCAACGTATATTTGATCAAGGATCTAAAACCAATTCCTGGAGCCAGGACAGTCTACTCAATAAATGGTGCTGGGAAAATTGGATTTCCACGTGCAGAATCATGAAGCAAGACCCCTACCTTTCACCTTACACAAAAATCCACTCAACATGGATTAAAGACCTAAATCTATGACCCGACAACATCGAATTATTAGACAACATTGAAGAGACCCTGCAAGATATAGGTACCGGCAACGACTTATTGGAATAGACCCCAGAGGCACAGGCAGTCAAAGCCAAAATGAACAAATGGGATTACATCAAATTGAGAAATTTCTGTACTGCAAAAGAAACAGTCAGGAGAGTGAAGAGGCAACCGACAGAATGGGAAAAAATATTTGCCAAGTATGCAACAGATAAAGGGTTGATAACCAGAATCTACAAAGAGATCAAGAAACTCCAAAACAAGAAAACAAACAACCCACTTAACAGATGGGCCAAGGACCTCAATAGACATTTTTCAAAAGAGGAAATCCAAAGGGTCAACAGACATGAAAAAATGTTCAAGATCACTAGCAATCAGGGAAATGCAAATCAAAACCACAATGAGGTTTCACCTCACCCCAGTTAGAATGGCTCACATTCAGAAATCTACCAACAACAGATGCTGGCGAGGATGTGGGGAAAAAGGATCACTAACCCACTGTTGGTGGGAATGCAAACTGGTCAAGCCACTATGGTAGTCGGTCTGGAGATTCCTCAGAAACCTGAATATAACCCTTCCATACAACCCAGCCGTCCCACTCCTTGGAATTTACCTGAAGGCAATTAAATTGGCAAACATAAAAGCTGTCTGCACTGTTGCAGTTGATTTCTCAACAATGTTGCAGTGGATTCGTTTCTGAGAGGAGATGTGTGGTAAGGGCAAGAGGCACGGAGTCACCACACAAACCCCGGGAGTCGGGTGAAAGCAGGCTTGAGGCAAGCAGCACGCAGACTTGTTTATTTCAGTTGGTACAACATCTTATATAGCCAAGACCAGCCAATCTGGCCAAGGGGTGGTCTATGCCCCAACCAATTACAGCCTGTTGCCAGGCAGTTTCCAAAGCCATCCAATCACAGCCTGTTGCCAGGCAGGCTCCATTTGCCATGTGGGTTACAAATCCATCCAATCACAGCCTGTTGCCAGGCAGGCTCCATTGCCAGGTGGGTTTCAAAGCCATTCCTGAGTAACTGATGCTCACTTGCCAGCGGCCACCTTGGCATGGCTTTCTCATTCCACCATATTTCATTCCACCACACTGCACCTTAATGTTTATTGCAGCTCAATTCACAATAGCTAAGACCTGGAATCAACCCAAATGCCCATAAACAGTAGACTGGATAAAGAAATTATGGGACATGTACTCTATAGAATACTATACAGCAGTCAAAAACAATGAAATCTGGTCATTTGCAACAAAATGGAGGAATCTGGAAAACATCATGTTGAGTGAATTAAGCCAGTCTCAAAGGAATTCTTTTCTTTAGTAGAGGATTAAACTTGTGATTATAGTGTAAATTGAAACTATATCATAGCAAAAATTAAAAGGAAAACAAGAAACGAAAGAAGAGGGATGGTGGGAAGTATTATGTTCTTAAAATTATATTTATGGGCCGGCGCCGCGGCTCACTAGGCTAATCCTCCGCCTAGCGGCGCCGGCACACCGGGTTCTAGTCCCGGTCGGGGCGCTGGATTCTGTCCCGGTTGCCCCTCTTCCAGGCCAGCCCTCTGCTGTGGCCAGGGAGTGCAGTGGAGGATGGCCCAGGTGCTTGGGCCCTGCACCCCATGGGAGACCAGGAAAAGCACCTGGCTCCTGGCTCCTGCCATCGGATCAGCATGGTGCGCCGGCCGCAGCGCGCCGGCCGCGGCGGCCATTGGAGGGTGAACCAACGGCAAAAAGGAAGACCTTTCTCTCTGTCTCTCGCTCTCACTGTCCACTCTGCCTGTCAAAAAAAAAAATTATATTTATGAAATTTATTCCCTTTAAATAAATAAATTTTAAGAACTGCATGGATTTATATCTAAAAGACAGTAGAATGGCAGAAAATTTAAAAAATACATACAGGTGTAATTACTTTTTAACTTTAAGCAGAGTTTATAAACTGCAAACAAAAACATAAGCACAATAAGCTTTGAGTTCTTTCATACCTATATAAAAAGTATATTTTCTAATACCAATGTTAAGATCCATTGGTGGTGGTGCTGCTTCCAGATACAAAAAAAATCTGAGAAATAATTTGAGATATTTAAAATTCTCTACATTTTGATGGGTAATTGAGGGTTAACAAGATAAAACAAAGAGAGCTACGGCCAGTGCTGTGGCATATAGGTTAAGCTTGCAGCGCCAGTATCCCATATGGGTACTGGTTTGAGTCCCAGCTATTCCACTTCCAATCCAGCCTGGGAAAGCAATAGAAGATGGGCAAAGTCCTTGGGCCCCTGCACCCACACAGGAGACTTAGAAGAAGCTCCTGGCTCCTGTCTTTGAATTGGCCTAGCTCCAGCTGTTGTGGCCATTTAGGGAGTGAACCAGCAGATGGAAGACTTTCTCTCTCTCTCCCTCTCTCTGTCTGTAACTCTGCCTCTCAAGTAAATAAATAAAATCTTCAAAAAAACAAACAAACAAACAAACAAAAAAAACAGAGCCAGACTGTCTTGGAAGTTGTTGAAGACTGTACTTTTCTAAAACTTCACTTAATTCAGAGTTTATTTCACTTTGCCTTTCTTACCTTTGATATATTTACTTTCCTGATTCACTTACAAGAACATTTTCTGAGTTGTTTTTATACCTTTTCAAAGCATTCCACATGTATTACTCCCGTTTGATTCTCTGCAGTGCTGTCAATCATTTGTAATACCAAATAGAACAATTAAATAACAATTTTATTGTCTTTTAAAATATTCTCAGAGCAGAGCCTGAAAAAGTAAAACATGGCAAATAAAAAATGTCATGGCAAACTACGAGATCATTAAAATGGTATCCTGGTTACCTGGTGGGAGACATTGCTGGGGAATCTGAACTCACACTGAGGACTGTACAGATCCTTTGCGTAGTCCTTGGGGCAGAGCAGACAAATATTATACCCACTGAAGTTATCGCTCAGACTGTGGTCTCCATTGAAGAGAGCTCAGCTGATCAGAATATATCTCCATTCTGATTTTAAAATAAAAATAGAGAGAGAGAGAGAGAGAGAAGATTTACCACTCCAAACCTGGGCGTGTCACCTTAGGCATGCCCTTAACCCTGGAGAACTGAACAGAGCTCTCTGGCCACACCCACTACAAGCCTTTAGAGATTTACTGAAAGCAGACAGTCCACTTATCTACAGAGTCATATAGTACAATGATAAAAGCCAAAACAGCCAAAAAAAAAAAAAAAAGGAGAAGAAGGAAGGGAGAAGGGAGAAGGGAGAAGAGAGAAGCGAAGAGTAAGAGGAAGAAGAAGAGGAAGAGGAAGAAAAAGAAGAAGAAGAAGAAGAGGAGGAGGAGGAGGAGGAGCAGGAGGAGGAGGAGGAGAAGGAAGAGGCAGAGAAGGAGGAAGAGGAGGAGGAAGAGGAAGAGGGGGAGGAAGGGGGAGGAAGTGGAAGAGGAGAAGAGGAGGAGGAGGAGGAGGAGGAGGAGGAAGAAGAAGAAGAAGAAGAAGAAGAAGAAGAAGAAGAAGAAGAAGAAGAAGAAGAAGAAAACAGTTATCTCTTATCTCCACAAGTGCCAAACAACAAATGCGCCAATCCAAGAAACAAGAATAAGGAAGACAACACGACACAAGAACAGGGAGTAGAAAAGTAGTTACCTTGCGGCTGGATGAATGTGAGAATTGGGAAACTATTTGAAGATTTCAAATTTTCAGTGAGACAAAATGAATAAATTTGAGAGCCACTAGTGTACAACATGATGACTATAGTTAATAACAGTACTGTATTCTTTAAAAAGCCACTCAGAGAATAGAGTTTACGTGTTGTCACTACCAAAAAAAATGATATGTCTGTGAGATAATGCATATAATTAGATCCATTTGGCCATTCCACAACATATAGATGTTTGAAAACATCATGTTGTATGTGATCAATATTTTTATTTTTAATTTGTCTATATAGGAAATAACTTCACCATTATCTGAATCGGGGATCAGTATGAGAAGCTGGAAATAAACAGGATAATATTGAATATTTTCATATTGATATGCATATCTACCACATTTAACTCTCCATGCACTGTTGCATCATTATGAATTTCAAATAGGGATACTCAGTTTTGTATACTTTCCTTTTCTGCCCAATTATTTTTTGGCAAAATTAATCTTCCCCAATTCCAACATAACTTTCTCTCTGTTCCCTTAGTCTTCTCCAAAAATAAGTTATTCTAAGTTGAGATTCTCATATAAAAATTTGGAATCCATAAGAGCAGAGACCAGTTGGCTCCTTTCAGGATCCCCAGGCCTAAACGTTCCACTAATGCTCAGTCAACAATAGATGAAAGTGTATAGGTCATCCAGGGCTTTGGACATGTGAATTCAAACTCTGCCTTGTGCCTCCTCTTTGCATATTTATTCAGTTTACAAGAGATCTTAAAAGAAATCATTAAGGAGATACAATGTCACAAAATGGTAGCATGCAGTCCCAGGGATGAATACATATATATATATATATATATATACACACACACACACATATATATACACACACATACATATACACACACACATACATACACACAAATACACACACATATATGCTAACTTTGCCTTGATGATTGAAAGGCTTGCTAACTGAAAATGGTTTATGAGCATGACAGTGGTTGTTAGCACAAATCAGAAAGGATACCTCTTTGAGTTATTGTGAAAATTGTGTAATTGCCCCAGAGACGGTCAGGTTAATATCTTCAATTTCCTATAACCTGAAGATAACTCTCCATGCATATGTGCAATTTCCAACATTTAATGATGACATGAATGAATGGGGTTGATAAGTGGTTGGGTAAATTAATATATAGATGGAAATATAAAGAGAGAGATATGTTAGTCAACTGTAAAATTCTTAGAGAAATAAGGCATAACTAAAAAGGTTTTTCTTATTTATGATTTTTTAATTTCTTCATTTTAGAGGTAGAGTTACAGACAGTGAGAGGGAGAGACAGAGATAAAGGTCCTCCTTCTGCTGGTTCACTCCCCAAATGGCTGCAATGGCTGGAGCTGCTCCGATCCAAAGCCAGGAGCCAGGTGCTTCTTCCTGGTCTCCCATGCAGGTGCAGGGGCCCAAGGACTTGGGCCATATTCTACTGCTTTCCCAGGCCATGGCAGAGAGCTGGATTCGAAGAAGGGCAGCCAGGACTAGAACCTGTGCCCATAAGGGATGCTGGCACCACAGGCGGAGGATTAACTTACTGCACTACAGCACCATCCCCAAGGTTTTTCTTTTTAGATGGAAACTTACATTCATGTCAAAATATATGTTTGGCACTTAAGAAGAAGTCATAGATAATGATTGGGCAGTTATGAGAGGAAAATGAGAAAGTTGAGCATGAAGTAAGCTATTTAATAAAGAATAATTATTGAAATTGAATGACTATCAAACTAAGTAATTTCTAAGCTCATTTCTATTAAACCTTATAAGAACATAATATGTTGATTTTAGCAGAGCATAAATAAAATTGCATTGCTAGACCCTTTGTCTAATTTAAAATGGAAGGCACATTTGATAACTGACTTAAAATATTTTAAGGGTTAACACATGGACATTAGATCTGACTTGTGCTTTAAGATTTCAAAGGGCAAAACTATAGTCAATAGACAAAAGCTTCAAGAAGACATATTTGATCAGTTTAAGGGAAAGCTACCCCAAAATACAATATATCGATTGCCTCACAGACAAGTAAATTGCAAATTTGAAGGAGCATTCTAAAAGAGGTTAGACAAGCAATGATGTATTAGTCAGTTTCCAACTACTACAATGAAATATCTGAGGCAACCAGCTTTATAAGGAAAAACCTCACAGCTTTAAAGGTTCAAATACAAGATCAGACTGCCCCATTTATAAGTGCAGGGGATGGCAATACTGCTGCACATGCACAAGAAGAATCACATGGTGAGTCAAGAAGCAGAGTGAGTGGACCCAAACTTAGGCGTTTATAACAACCTTCTCATGAGAGCTCAACAGGTCACATGAGAACTATATCCCTATGGCACACCCCTAGTGAACTGTGGACTTCTCACCAGCCCTGCATTGCAAAAGTTCCAGTTCCATTCAGTAGTACCTCCCTATGAACCAAGTCTTAACACATGGGTTTTAGAGGAACACTCAAACTAATATCTAACCCATGGTAAATGGGACAACCAAGGAGCCAAATTATTGACTTTATGGTTCTGAGAGTCTTCATTCTGTACAGGATCTATAAAGTTATGGGAGAGGATACAAATCTAGTATTCAATAGGCGTGAGTTATTGCCCATGACCATTTACTAAGTAACTCTGTAACCAACATTCAAGAACTCAGTTTCTTCTTATCAAATAAGACAAGAGTATGAGGAGGAATTGATAGTGATGTCACTGTCTTAGTAGAGACAATGCTTCATATCAGGCTGGTTTGACACTGATTCAACCTTGTGACAGCAAATCTGTTTCACTGAGGACAATCTTATTTGTAAACACTGGGAATTTGATATAGACTACACATTTTAGAGCATTTCCTCTCTGTGCAAACAACAGTGTAAGTACAATGTACACATTACCACCAAGGAGTTAAAAACAAGACTTAATCAAAGTACAAGATTACCTGGGAGTTATGCTTGATGTTCAAGGAGAATCAATTTGCCTTTGCAAAGCCTCCTCCAAAAGCAGTTTCACCCTTGGCTTCTATGAAATATGAGCACGTCACTTGGAAATAAGAACCACAAACTTTTCTTTTTTATTAATTTATTGTATTACTAAGTAATACATAATGAACAAAATTAATTAGTCAAATATTCCTCATATTCTGAGTCTTTATAAAAACTTGCAGAAACAGCTGGGATGTCCTTCATATCCCAGGAACAAGGAAGTCAGCTGTGCTTGTTTTAGAAGTTTTTCAGATTAGAAAAAATTCTTGATAATAATATACAGGGTAAAGGACAAGAAAGATGCCTCATCTCCTTTCACACTGTTTACAGCCCTGAATTAGGAATATAATCACTCATATATACTTTTCAAATACATGGAAGGTTTTAGCAATTTTTGATGGGTAAATGTATCAGTCAGGGTCCTGGAAAGAAACAGAATTCTATTCGGATGAATCAGAGAGATTTTCATAAAGAATGGAAATTTTATGTATGTGTAAGACTATGGGAAACAATAAGGGATGCGAGGTACCCAGAGATGAGTCATAGTTGGAAGGCATTGCCAACCCTAAGTTTGAAAGGGAAAGAGGAGGAAACAGTGTTACAGACACTAGTGAAAGCTGTGACCAAGGAAGAAAGACCATCCCATAGAAACTATAGTCACAAAGAGAGTCAACCACAGCCAGAACCAAGTCATGGAGATATAGCCTAATCTCCTCTCCTCACCATACTTCTCCTCTCTCCATCCCTCCTCTCCTCCCCTCTCCTCTCTCCTCCTCCTCCTTCCATCTTCCCCTCCCCTCCCCTTCGTGTCCTGTGTTCTCATGTTGGTAACTCCCTTTAGTGTGGTCAATAAAACAAACCGAACCACTCAGTACTTGCTTGGAATTGTTTGTTGATAACTATTTCCTAACTTCTACTTCATATTTCTTCCCACAGTACCATATTTTCAAGTGGATGTGGTCTAGAAATTTTAGCAATGACTACCTAACCTGTAAATAATGACGTCCATATCACTTGGAGAGAAACAATGATGCAGCATTTATTAGAATTATTTTATTTTCATCCAAAAATTAATTTAACCTTTACTATAGTAAAGGTATTTGTGATAGAAATGGTCTCAGACTTCATAGATCTTTTACAGCATAAAAATGTCAAGAGATATGTTCAGCAAAAGAGAGACACACACACACAGAGAGAGAGAGAGATTAAAACAAATAAAATAAAACACAGTGTTTTGTTACAGCTAGTTAAGCCACCACATGTGTTGCTGGCATCCCATATTGGAGCTCTGGTTCGAGTCCTGGATGCTCTACTTCTGATCCAACTCTGCTAATGTCCTGGGAAAGCAACAGAAGATGGCCCAAGTGCTTGGGCCCCTGCCACCCACATGAGAGACCCAGATGGAGCTCCTAGCTCCTGGCTTCAGTCAGGTTCAGCCCTACTCATTATGGCCATTCGGAGAGTAAACCAGCATATGGAAGATCTCTTTGTCTGTCTCTCCAGCTCTCTGTCACTCTGCTTTCAAATAAGTAAAAATTAATCTAAAAAAGAAAATAGGGACTACATAGATACTGTATGTAAATATAGAAGTTTGCCTATGTAGATATGTGACTCTGGATGTATAAATATTAGTGTATATATATATATATGTATATATACATACACCTATAGGAAGTATACACACACACACATGTGTGAAAGTACTTCAAAAAGTTCATGGTAAATAAAATTAAAAGATGAACTTATTTTGTTCAAAAAAGGTTTTGTAAATTCATGTATAGTTTTTTGCATAATATGCATTTCCATAAACCTTTTAAAGATCTCTCTATTGCATGGATTTCAAAAAATGTTTGCACCAAAATAAACTTATCTTTTAATTCTACTTTCCATGAATTTACTGAAGTGTACATATATGTACTTGCTGATATCCTCCATCTTCCACTCACCAGATTCCTTCCTAATCCAGTCTCCACTCTTCTCCACTGCTTTGTACCCTGGAAGATTGAACTATATGGATTACATTAATGGGTTTCTTCATCCTATGGCTTCCTGTTAAGTTCAGATAATGGTAGGAATACCAGCAGAAATTCAGAGGCAGTAAATGGGAAAGGTCAGGGTAATTGTTTCTTTGTTTCTCTTGTGAAGTCACTATGACTGACCACATCCTCAGCTGAAAATTACAGTTTCTATCAAGGAATTCTTCCTTTTTTCCAGGTTCCAGTTATTGCTCTCTCCCCTTCTTCCTTCAGTGGTGATGGCACCTTGCTGTGATTATCTCCTGGGATACTGCATTAACCCTGTGGTTTCCATATTGTGTGCCCACATCCTATAAATTTTACCTGTATTAAACTCTTTTTTTTTTAATGAATTTGAGTATTCCATATTTACAATGGGAACTCTGAATTAGTCGTATCTTTCCAGTCTACTTAAATATTCCAGATTTCTGAAAAACATAATTTCTTGGTAATAATCTAAGTCTATTAGATGGTAAAGCCTTCAAGACCTGGCATCACATCATACCAGTTATAACATTTGCAGGCTCCTGCTCTATAGCTGGTACTCAACAATTATTATGAGAAGTTCAAATCAACTAAATCACAAAATGTCTACTCCTATGCTAAGATCTTAAATGAACAAGATAAATATTATCTTAATCATAGCATGAACATCATACGACCCTAAAGCATCTGGGGATGTTAACTTGCTGCATATAATACCTATAATACCAATTTTAATATCTTCTTCATGCAGAAATAAATAGTGTTTAAGGATATTAAACAGCTTGCTGTGTAATTACATTACTCAGAAGTGCCTCTTCTGTTGACTCCTTTGCTGTTGCCATGGCAGTGACCACATGTTTGCAAGTAGAGAACACACATAGAACCCATTCTTAATTACATGTGTAACACCAGATTTCAGCGAACACAATATACATGGAGGTCATAGAGTATATGGAAAAGAGATATGATAAAAAATTGTTCTCCATTTTTTCTATCTCTTGGTTATTTCTAAAATCCCTTATTAGTATGTTCTGATTCTCTATTACCATTTTTCTTTCCATGCAATAAAAAGGCTTCTGCAGCCACTCATCAAATTATAATCCTCTGCTAAAATGACCTAGAGGTGTTCCTGAAAAAGTCAATGCGAAATTAAGTTCTGTCATAACAAAAACACTATGGAATGAAAGTCTCCACTGACAATTTTCTATGAAGATCAACACCACTCTCGGTCTTTTTTCATATCATGGCAAAGCATTAAGATCTTCCTTTGTAAGTATTCCTTATATTAATAAAGTTATTGCTTGTACTTACAAGTCTTGCCTACCATGCAATGTTGGTAATAGCTTTTGCCATTCACAAGGATATTGCTAAGGTCAGCTAATTATTGCACATTAAAAAACAAACAAACCAGAAACCAAGGCTGAAACAAATATTCCAATCAAAAGCATTTCATTAAATCAAGACTAAGTAGTACTTTCTCTTCCTCTCCCTCTACTTTCCAGACATAATTTAAGGAAGGTAATATATTATTTAGAGAAATAAGAGACAGTCTTTTCCTGATTCTAATTAAGTCTTTCCAAAGAAGAGCTGCATGCCAAATGTAATCTAGTTGAAAAAACTTCTTTTAAACAGTCTCATAGTTTAATCTCATGTTGTAGCACAAAAATTAATCTTACTATGGCAATAAATTGTCATTTTGCAACAACACAATTGTTTTTGCTGTTATTTATACTTCAGCTCATCAATGTTGATCATTTTCTGATTTATTCCTTCTATTAGCATTTGCTAATTATTTATTATGCACCCAACACTTTCCAAGACTTCAAGGAGAGGAAAATTGTCCTAACATTTGAAAAACTTGTGTCTAGTAAATGAGGTACAGATGCAGTCAACTGTTAGATCATCCAGGAGTTATATTGTGTATGAAAGCCTACCAGAAACCACTTATCACTGACTCCTGTGCTCATTTTCTAGCAGGCTAAAGAAACAAAACAAAAAAAAAGTGCATATGACTTCTTGAGGCTTAGGCTTGAAACTGGCCCATTGTTACTTTCACTACATAATAGGGTCCAAAAGAGTCACAAGGACAATCTAGATTTAAGAGTAAGGTATGTTCCACCTCTTGCTGGAAGAAGCAACAAAGTAACAGTGGAAAATGTACTGACACAGAGATGGACAGAGGATTGGAGCCATTTTTGCAAATACAATAGTGTCAAATGCACAGCAATACAACAGATCCAACCTAGAGATAATCAGAAAAGGCTGAATGTAGTATTGAAAACTGAGTAGATTGGGGTCAGTGCTGTGGCATAGTGAGTAAATCTACCGCCTACACTGCCGGCATCCCATATGGGTGCTGGTTTGAGTCCTGGCTGCTCCACTTCCAATCCAGCTCTCTGCTAGGGCCTGAGAAAGCAGTAGAGGATGACCCAAGTCCTTAGGCCCCTGCATCCACGTGGAGACCCAGAAGAAGCTTCTGGCTTCAGATCGGAGCAGCTCCATCCATTGCGGTAACTGGGGAGTGAAGCAGCAGATGGAAGACCTCTCTCTCTCTCTCTCTGCCCCTCCTTCTCTTCCTGTGTAACTCTGACGCTCAAATGAATAAATAAATAAACTTTAAAAAAAAGAAACCTGAGTAGAATGTTTCTATAATTATATGCATTAGTAAAATTTTCTTATAATCATATGCAACAAAAGGCAAATCAATACTCAGATTAATGGCGTAAAATTAGAACTATAAACCACATAACTGAAAAATATCCCTCAGCAAGATGCTTTCTTAATATATTTATCACTTATTCACACCTCTGAAAATAAAGAACTTTTTTGAGATTTAGATAAATTTAAATTGTGATAAAAGTCAATTAAAATCTTGTCTTTCTACCATTGTCCCAGTATTTAAGAAGTCTTATCTCTCAACAACTCCTGGAGAATCACAAAGTTGCAGACACTATCTTATATTAAGTTCCCTGAAAGTATTCCTTTACTGAGTAAGTACATAAAGTAATAACATAAAAGATAAATGAAGTAACAATTAATGGCCAGATATCAGAGCCTACAGGGATTACCAGCAAACGAAATTCTGCAGCAAAAAGCAGCCCAACTTGAGAAGTGTCTTTATCCCCATGAGTGTGAGACTAACTTTTCAGTCCCACTAGAGAAACATGGCAATCCAACCTCAGAAAACTGTTTCAACCTTTTCAGGAAAAACCAGCAGGAACCAATGGGAGCCAAAGTAGCACCAGATAAACAAAGCAGAGGAAATTGCTGCAAAAGTATTGTAGATTAAACTGTCATTGGAACAACAGCTCACAAAAGTAGGCCAGGGTCTGTGTGCTAAACTTAAATGGGAGGGCAGCTCTGTTGCACAGCGGGTAAAGCCACTGCCTATAACACTAGCATCTCATATGGACATTGGTTTGAGTCCTGGCTGCTCCTCTTTTTTAAATATTTATTTTATTTATTTGAGTTACAGAGAGAGAAAGAGAGAGAGAGAGAGGTCTTCCATCCGCTGGTTCACTCCCCAAATGACCGCAATGGCCACAGCTGAGCTGATCCGAAGCCCGGAGCCATGAGTTTCTTCCAGATCTCCCACGTGGGTGCAGGGGTCCACTGCTTTCCCAGGCCATAGCAGAGAGCTGGATCAAAAGTGGAGCAGCCAGGACTTGAACTGGCACCCAAATGGGATGCCAGCATTGCATGCTTTAACCTCATGAGCCACAGCATTGGCCCCATGGCTGCTCCTCTTTTAATCTAGCTCCCTGCTAATGTGCCCGGGAGGGCAGCAGAGGGTGGCCCAAGTCTGAAAGAAGCTCCCGGCTCCTGGCTTTAGATCTGCCCAGCCCTTATGGTTATGGCCATTTAGGGAGTGAACCAGCAGATGGAAGATTCCACCCCCCCAACTGTTCCTTTCAAATAAATAAAATAAATCTTTAAAAAAAAAACCCTCCTACATAGGACCACTGCCTGCTAAAACAAAATATTTAGGTAGAACCCAGAGAATCCTAACATAATAGCAAAATATCCAGTATAAAGCCCCAAATCACACATAATACCAAGAAGTTAGAAAATCATCAGTGGAATGATAAAATACAATCAACTGACACAAACACCAGAATGAGTCAGGTGTTAGACATATAAAAGATGTGAAAGAGGCTCTCACAAAAAAAAAAATGCTCAGCTGACACCACAGAAATACAAAGGATTGCTAGAAATTACTAAAAATAAGTATATGGCATTAAACTAGAAGAAATGACCAAATTCCTGGATGCATACACATTGGCAAGATTGAAATATGAAGAAACAGTATACCTACACAGACCAATAATGAAACCAAGGATGAATCAGTAATATAAAATCTCTCATAAAAGTGCAGGACTAGATGACTTCATTGCTGAATTTGACCAAATATTTAAAAAAGAACACCAAATCTTCTTAAATTGTTCCAAAAACACAGGAAAATGGGAAATTCTTTCACATCCATTTTACTACAACCAGACAAGGACACAAGGGCACAATAAAATAAGTCTTCAGGACAGTATCTCTGATGCAGGTATATGCAAAATTCCACTACAAAATATTAGTAAACTTAATCCAACAGCATAGTAAAAAAATTATTCAACATATGTAAATCACCAAACATGATACACTACATCAACAAAATGAAGGATCAAAATCTTATGATCATCTCAATAGATGTAAAAAAGGCATTCTATAAAACATGATCAAAACTCTTAACAATTTAGGTGTATAATAAACATACCTCAACTAATAAAAGCCATATATAGCAAGCCAACTACTTACATCATTCTGCATGAGGGAAATCTGAAGGCATCCTCTTTAAAACTGCTGGTTCGCACTCTGGCCTCAGAATCAGCCCTAAAGGCATTCGGATCCGGCTGAAAAGCCCATGAGAGTATTTCAGGCATGGAAAGCCAAGACACTCTGGCAAAAAAAATGACCTAAATGAAAGATCTCCATGAGTGAGATCCCAGTGGAAAGAGCAGGTCATCAAAGAAGGAGGTACCTTTCTCTGAAGGGAGGAGAGAACTTCCACTTTGACTATGACCTTGTCTAAATAAGATAAGAGTCAGTGAACTCAGGGGGCTTCCATAGCCTTGGAAACTCATGACTGGAGCATAGGGAGATTACTGATGCCATTAACAAGAGTGTCAATGTGTTAAGTCAACAACAGGAGTCACTGTGCACTTACTCCACATGTAGGATCTCTGTCCTTAATGTGCTGTACATTGTGATTTAAGGCTATAACTAGTACTCAAACAGTATTTTTCACTTTGTGTTTCTATGTGGGTGCAAACTGTTGAAATCTTTACTTAATATATACTAAACAGATTTTCTGTATATAAAGAGAATTGAAAATGAATCCTGATGTGAATGGAAGGGGAGAGGGAGCGAGAAAGGGGAGGGTTGCGGGTGGGAAGGAAGTTATGGAGGGGGGGAAAGCCATTTTAATCCATAAGCTGTACTTTGGAAATTTATATTCATTAAATAAAAGTTAAAAAAAAACCTGCTGGTTCACTCTCCAGAAGACCATAATGGCCAGAACTGGGTTGGGCCAAAGCAGGAGATGGGAATGCAATTCAGGTCTCCCTTGTGGGTGATAAATGCCCAACTACTTGAGTCATCATCACTACCTACCAGTGTCTGCCTTAGTAGGAAGCGAGAGTCAAGAGCCAGGTGAGAGTCAAGAGCTAGGTGAAGAACCTAGGTGTTTTGATATGGTACACAGGCATTTTAAATGGTGTCTTAATCACTAGGCTAACTGCTTGTCCCCTTCCACGATATTTTGAAATACCCTTGTAGATAAAGTACACTTCAGAGTAAATAAAACTATTAAAGACAAAGAGATATTACACAATCACAGAAAGGATTGATACATCAGGAAGACACATTAATCTTAACTGTGTACCTACCAGACAACAGATCCTCGAAACAGATGCACCAAAAACTGATAGAAGTAAAAGGAAAAAAAATTCCATCATTATAGCTGGGCATATCAAAATCTCCCAGTCCACAGCAGATCTAACTGGTAGATAAAAAAATTAACAAGAATAGGAAATCTTTACAAAACATGTAACCAACAGGATCTAAAAGACATACAATCATGGGCTGCATAATGACCTTTTGGTCCATGATGGACTGCATATGTGACCACAGTCCCATAAGATTATAATGAGCTTGAAAAAATTCCTTTCACCTGGTCAGAGTGCAGCCATTACAACACCATATAAAATGCATTCCTTGTGGTGATACTGCTACAAACAAACCTACTGCAATGTCAGTCATACAAAAGTATGAGTGGATTTCAATAAGTTCATCCAAATGGGATTAAAAGTTTATTTTGGTGCAAAATTTTTTGAAATCTATGCATAGTCCTTTCATAATATGCATGTTCCAAGAATTGAGGACATCTTGCATAGCACATACATAATTTACAGAGCATAATTCTTGATAGTGATAACAAATAACTATGCTAATGGTTGATTTATTATTCTTATTATTCTATACTTCTATTGCTATTTTGAAGCATATTATTTATATTTATAAAAGAAAAAGTTTACTGTGAAATAATATGCCATCTTACACTGGCAGTAGTCTCATACAACTCATATTCACTATGCCTCTTCATAGCATAAGGAGGCCACATCACTGGCTGGCGCTGTGGTGCAGCAAGTTAAGCTGCTGCCTGCAACACTGGCATCCTACATGAGCGCTGGTTTGAGTCCTGGCTGCTCTGCTTCCAACCCTTCTTCCTGCTAATATGCCTGAGAAAGAAATGGAAAATGGTTCAAGTGCCCCTGCCACTCATGTGGGAGACCTAGATGGAGTTCCTGGCTTCGGCCTAGCCCAGTCCAAGCTGTTGTGGACATCTGGGAAGTGAACTAGTGGATGGAAGATTTCTCTCTCTTCTCTTTTCTTCTTCTTCTTCCTCCTCCTCCTCTTCTTCCTCCTCCTCCTCCTTCTCTCTCTCTTTCTCCCTCCCTCCCTCCCTCCCTCCACTCCCTCCCCTCACACCCTGTCTCCCCCACCCTCCCTCCCTCCTTCCCTCTCTCTCTGTAACTCTGCCTTTCAGATAAATAATCTTTAAAAAAGATGCAACATCAGTTTTTGCACAGTGGTTAGGACACTACTTGGGACACCTTTATACCATGCCAGAGAGTGCCTGGGCTTGAGTTCCAGCTCCACTTCTGATTCCAGATTCCCGGTGATGTACGCTCTGGGAAGTAGCAGATGATAGTTCAAATAACTGGGTTCGTGACACCCATGTGGGAAATGTGGGCTTTGTTCACAGCTCTTGGCTTCAGTCTGGCTCAGTCTAAGCTGTTGTGGGCATTTGGGGAATGAACTTAAAAATGGAAGATGTCTCTCTGTCTATGTCTCTTGGCCTTTCAAATACAAGGGGAATAAATAAATAAAAAGGCAAAACAAAGAGCTCACATTAAGTAATTGACCTATACCACCTAGGTTTGTGTAAGTACACTCTGATGTTTGTGCAATAATGGCATCACCTAAAGAAAGTTTTAGAATGTAAACCATTGTTAAGTGACATATAACTATAAAGAACAATCCACTCAACAACCGAAAAATATACATTCGTTTCAAGAACCCATTGAATATTAATCAGAAAGATTCTATTTTGGGCTATAAAATAATTTTAAAAGATAAAAAATCATATAGACTTTGTTCTCCCATAACAACACAATCAAACTAGGTACAAATAACAGAAAGACAACAGGAAAATACTTAAGTACATGGATACTAAATAACACATTTATAAACAATCCTTGGATCTAAGAGGAACTCTAAAAGCAGCTTTAAGAAGAACTAAAACTTGATAAAAATAAAAACACAACAGGTCAAAATGTATCAGAAACATCTAAAGTAGGGCTGAGAGGAAAATTTATAGCATGAAACGCTTGCATTAGAAAAGAGAAAAAGTTACAAGTCAATTTATCTAAGTTCTCATTGCAAAACAAAATGGAAAAAGAAGAGGAAACTAAACCCAAAGTAAATAGATAAAAGAAAATATAAAAAGAGAATAATTAATGAAATTAAAAATATTGAACCGTAGAGTAAATCAATGAAACCAAAACCTGATTCTTTCTGAAGGGTCAACAAAACTGATAATGTTCCAGCAAAATTGACAAAAAAAAAATTTAAAAAAGAGAGAACATAAATGCCAATATGAAGAATGAAATAAGATACCATTATTAGAGATCATAAAGTCATTAGAATGATAGTAATGAAATAAAACTGTTATGCTTTGAACTGCATCCCCCCCCCCAAAAAAAAAATGACGAAGTCCTAACCTCCAGTACCTCAGAATGGGACCATTTTTGGAAATAAGATCTCTACAGAGGTATAGTTAGAATGAGGTCAGTTGAGTTGTACCTGATCCAGTATGAAAAGGAGAAATTTGGACACAGAGATAGACATGTACAGAAGGAAGACAAAGTGAAGAGATACAGAAAAAATGCCATGTGAAAATGGAAGCATAAAATGGAATTATGCTGCCACAAGCAAAATGTCTGAGGCTACCAGAAACTGAAAGAGGCAAGCAATGATTCTTTCTCTACAGTTTTCAGAATTCCTGGTAACACTTTGGTTTTGGGATTCTAGCCTCCAGCAGGAGTAAATAATTTGATGTTGTAAGTCATCCAATTTGCAGTATTTTATTACAGAAATACTGAGGAAGTTAATACATAGATGAACACCTTTATGGCTATAAATATTACAACTTAGAAGAAAATGACAATTTTGAAGGAACAAATTTATGCTAATATTTAACAATGATGAAATATGTCACATTAATTATCCTATAACCATTAAGGAAATTGAATCTGTAGTTTAAAAGCTCTCACAAACGAAGTTTCCAGATCTTGATCATTGAGTGGGAGAATTCTACAAATAATCAAGGAAGAAATAACACCAGCGTTACAGAGGAGAGGCTTCCCAGCTCATCCTATAAAACCTGTATTAAACATATATCAAAACAAATCAGACAACACAAAAAATAAAGGACATTACAGAAAATCTCTCAAGAAGTTACAAACCCAGCTAAATAAATAAATAACAGTATTTCAAAGGGTTCATGGAAAATGCATATTATGAAAAAGAATGCATGAATTTCAAAATATATTTGCACCAAAACAAACATACCTTTTAATTCTATTTTACATGAACTTTTTGAAGTACCCTGGTATTAGCAAACTGAATCTAAAATAGTATACAAACATATATATACAAAAAGAAAATTTCTAGAACTACTAAGTGAGTTTGGCAAGGTCACATGATACAATATCAACACAAAATTAATTCACATTTTTATATACTGATATGGTTTAGAGATGGCTTAAGTACATCCTCAAGGATTCACATGTTGTAAGTCTGGACCCCAGTGTGGCAATGTTAAGAAGTGATGGAACTTTTAGGAAGTGGGACCTAGTGGGAACTAAATAGGTAATCAGAGACACTTCTCTTGGAAGGGATTAAGGTAGTTCTTATGGAACTTCTGGTTAGTTCTTACAAGAAGATTGTCATAAGATCCTGACCCCCTGAATCACTCTCTAGCTTCCTGTGTCACCATATAATTTCTCCTTCTTGTATATACTCTTTTGATTGTGGTGCCATCCACCACTAGGTCTTCAACAGAGCTGTGCTGATACCAGTTACATATTCCTATATCTCCAAAACTGTGAGCTGAGTAAACATCCTTTCCTTATAACGTGCCCAGCCTCAGCTATTTATTTATAACAGGAAATAGACTAGTATGCATACTAACAATGAACATGGAGAAACTAAAATTTAAAACATGATGCCATTTACAATCACTTCAAGGAAAATAAAATATTTAGATACACATTTCCCAAAACATGCACAGGTTCTGTATGTGAAGGTTTCAAAATGCTGACGAAAATATAAAAGATAACCAAAATAAATGACAATACATTTCATGCTGATGTGTTAAAGGAGTCAACAAAGCAAAGATGTCAATTTCCCCAAAACTGATTTCTTTATTTAATACAACTCCTATCAAAACCCCAGAAATATGATAATATATGTAAGACTATTATTCAAAAATTGATATTGAAAGGCACAGACTACCTAAAACATCTTAAAAAATAAGCATAAATTATGAAGAATCACTGTACTCAATGTTAAAACTTATATACAGGTTTACAGTCAAGACAACATGGTATGAGCAGTGGGATACACATATATTTCAATTGAATAAAGAACTTGGGAAAAGATCCAAAAAACTTAATTTTTCACAAAAATGTACATACAAAGCAATTCAAAGGAGGAAAAATAGCATTCTCAAGGAATTGTACTGAAGCAACTGAAATGGGCACAAATAAAAAATAAGCAATTAATAATCACAAATTTGAAAAATTAACTCAAAATAGATAATATAATTTAACATAAAACAAAACTATAACACTCTTAGTTAATAACATACGAGAGGATCTTCAGGATCTAGGACTAGGCAAAGAGTTCTTATATTTGACAGTAATAGCACAATCTACAAGAACTTGATAAATTTATCAAGAGACTTGATAAATCACATCACATCAAGTACATGAAAAGATGTTCAGGTGATGGATATTTGGAGTAATAGTTAAGACATCTCTTGGGATGCATAGTTCAAGTTCTGGCTACTCTACTTCCCATCCAGCTTCCTTCTAATGCACACCTTAGAAGGCAGCAGATGATGGCTCAAGTACTTGGGTTCCTGCCACCCACATAGGAGACACAGATTGAGTTCTGGGCTCCTGACTTTGAACTAGCTGTTTCAAGCGTTTGGGGATTGAACCAAGAAGATGTAAGCTCGCTCGCTCGTGCCCGCTCGCATGCTCTCTCTCTCTCTCTCTCTCTCCCCCCCTCTCTCTTTCCTCTCCATTTCAAATAAAATGAAAATAAATATTTTTAGAAAGATGTTCAATATCATTAACCATCAGGGAAATGAAAACTAAAACTATAATGAAATATCACTATACACCTATCAGTAGCAGCTAAACTAAAACACAGTGGAATACCAAGTGCTGAAAATGAAGATGAGGAGAAAATGGCTAACTCATACGGTGAGGGTGGGAATATAAAGTGCTATAGATATTCCAGAAAACATTTTGGCAGTTTCTTTAAAAACTAAACATGCAAGACCAATGCTGCGGCACACAGGGTTAAGCCGTCCCTTGCAGTGCCAGAATCCCATACTAGAGTGCCAGATGGAGTCCCTGCTGTTCCACTTCTGATCCAGCTCCCTGATAATGTGCCTGGGAAAGCAGAGGAAGATGGCCCAAGTTCCTGGGCTCCTGCACCCACAAGTAAGACCCAAATGAAGTTCCAGACTCCTGGCTTCAGCCTGGTCTGGCCCCTTGCAGCCATTTGGGGAGTGAACCAGTAGATAGAGATCTATTTCTCTGTTTCTCCCTCTTTCTCTCTGTCTCTCTGCTTTTCAAATTTGTGTGTGTGTGTGTGTGTGTGTGTGTGTGAGAGAGAGAGAAAGAGAGTGTGTTTAAAAAACTATGCGGGGCCAGCGCTGTGGCTCAGCGGGTTAACGCCCTGGCCTGAATCGCCTGCATCCCACATGGATGCCGGTTCTAGTCCCAGCTGCTCCTGTTCCAATCCAGCTCTCTGCTGTGGCCTGGAAAAGCAGCAGAAGATGGCTCAAGTCCTTGGGCCCCTGCACCCGCACGGGAGACCAGGAGGAAGCTTCTGGCTCCGGGCTTCGGATTGGCGCAGCTCCAGCCGTTGCGGCCATCTGGCGAGTGAACCAGAGGATGGAAGACCTCTCTCTCTCTGTCTCTACCTCTCTCTGTAACTCTTTCAAATAAAAAACAAAAACAAAAACAAAAACTATGCAACTACCATAGCAATTGCTGTCCTGGGCATTTATCTCAGAGAAAAGAAAATGTTTTGTTGATGCAGATATTCATACACAAATGTTCATTGCAGCTTCTTATTCATAACAGCCAACAACTGGAAACAACCCAAATGTCTTTCAACAGGAAAATGATTAAACAAATTGTGGTGTACCCATACAATGGAAACTATTCAGCAACAAAAAGAAATGAATAATTGATACACAAAGCAACATGAACAAATTTTCAAGGAGGGAGTTAGGCTGAGTAGAAAAAATTCAGTATCAATAGGTTATATACTATATAATTCCAGTAGTAACATTTTAAGTGATAAATTATGGAAATTGAGAACAGATTAGAGGTTGTTGGGGGTTAGGAACCAGGGTAGGAATACTAAGGGAGAGAGAGTGATGTGAGAACACAAGGAATCCTTACAGTGAAAAAACTGTTCCTTCCCTGTAGTAGTGGATATATGAGCATGTGTAATGAAATTATATTGACCTAAATACACACACAAACATGAGTAAAACTGGAGAATTCTGATTTAGACTACTGGTGGATTGTACCAGTATCAATATCATTTGTGATACCACACTATAGTTTTGGGAGATATTATCATTTGCCAAAACTGGGTAAAAAGGCACACATACTATTCTGACAATAGCATTTGAATCTGTAATTATTTCAATAAAATTTTCAATTTAAAAAAGCTTCACAGAACTCACTGAAAGCAAGCAGTAAGTAATTTAGGCATGCTTTTAAAGCCTTTCTTAAGCAATAACCTGAGTTTTTGTTGGTGTAAATTCTTAGGGCTTTAAAAGATTCTCATGTCACCACTTGTGTTTCACTGGCATCTCCTCTAAGAAGTGAAATGTACATAAAGTGTTGAAGTACTTCAATTTTTAAGTAATAACTGCAGAAAGAAAAATATTTTCAAATACCTTGTGAGAGTACAAAGAAAGAAGCTAATGGTCTAAATCAACTGCCTATATTCTCTCAGCAAAATATCAATCAAACTTTCAAGGAATGGATGAGTTAGCAATTTTAAGAGAAATTTTCTTTCACCTTTTTTCTAAAGTAATTTGATTCAGCGATTAAAATTTGTAATAAAAAATACAGAGAGCAAAAGATGAAAGGAGGCAGTAGACTTAAAACCCTGGTAGTCCCAAACTGCTACTGTCTCCCAGTGTGAGCTTGGGCAAATTATTCAATTCTTTTGCATCTCAATTTTCTGGTAAAAATGAAAGCATTAGACCAAACCCCATGGTCATTTCCTGTATGAAAATATTCTATGACCCTATGAAATTTAAAATGTTGATAGAAGTGTAGTTGATGATGTTTCATCCCATTCCTTCATTAGAATTAATTTAATAAGGTTTTTCACAGTAACTTCAATTGGCAATCTAAGCATTCCCTTCAGCTGTGTAAATGATGCCCTTCATTCCAGCATGACTGTTCAGGTTTCATTATCAAGCCTCTAAGTGCTAATTAACTTTGAAGCACTCTCCAATAGGAGCTCTATTATAATTCATACCAAACTGCTACTTTCTGCTTCAAATTTCTCTCCTGAACTTTTTTTTTCAGATGCATAACACGCCATTCTACTGCTATCCCTTGCCATTTCCTTTTGAGCTCCTGTTTTTCAGTCATTGGCTTGAATGAAATTATTTTAAAATGGTGAGTTACTGATGATGGTATCAATCATATAGCCAGCTTCAGTATATCTTAGTGGCTAATACTTTGGAGATTTTGCCCAAAATTCTTGTGGGTCTCTGTTCTCACTGTTTTCAAGACAAGACTTACCCTTGACACTGTGCAACATTTTCTTTGTTCCTGTTACTCTTGATTAATTTAAACTACCAACTCCTTTGAGAAAATCATGGCGAGGAAAACTCTGTAGCACTCATCTCCTCATACTACCTAATCCACACCCCTTACCCCAAATCTGAAGTATACTTACTGGATCTCCAAGTCATAGCCTCTTTCTGAAAGAGCACATCTGGCTGACGACCATCATTTGATATGTGGTGTCTTCCTTTATGATGCTATGGTGTGCCTACTATGAAACGTTTCTGTTTTAACACCCAGGTGTTCTATATTCATGCTGCCTCACAAGCATCCCACTCCCTCACTTTTTAGTGGCTTGCACTAAAGATATTTATTTGTCCCTCAAAACTATACAGGTCAGATGCTGGTCCAATGGAACTGACTGGGCATGCCTGGCTTGACTCCTGGATATGGTTGACAGCATGACTGTATGTCTCTTAATTCTCGAACTGGTAGCTGTTTAGCAATATATTTCTTATGACAGGGAATAGGTTTGCAAGAGGGCTGACAGAAATTTCCATGTCTCTTTGAGGCTTAAAACTCAGAATTTTCAGACTCTGATTTCTGCCCAAATCTCATTAGCCAAAGCAAATCACATGAACAAGCCAAAGATCAGTTGGATTAGGAAAGTATATTCTACATATGGAAATAACAATTGTAAACAAATAATACCATCTATCATGTCTGCTTACTAGTATTAAAAGAAAAAATAAATGCAACTAGCACTATTCCAATATAGACTGAAGACATTTTGTGTTTTACTTTCCTGTTGAAAAGTTAAGAATCTGTATTCAAGAAATGTGCTCTCAGTTTTAAAGATCTCATTCGTTCTCCCTGCCTAGACAAAGAAAGCGTCATCAAATGGCCTATGATGATAGTCTAGTGCTTGTAGGTTATAAGATAGGAAAACAGCTCTGACTCAAGATTCAATAAGGATACTTTGGTTTTGAGGCAGAAGGAGGGGATCAGGTAGTATGAAAAGATAAGTTCCAGAGACAGTTTTCCTTACCTCACTTTTATAAAAAGGACTGGGTGATCTAATAAATCACGAATCACATGAAAAAATAAAATAGTGCACTATATCAAGTGTATTTCTTGTCTTGGGAACAGTGAGAACTGAGCCACAATTCAATGTTGGGCAATATCCCCCAAAAGTGCTAGCAGCTAAGTAAGAAGTTAAAGCTGTTGTATGATTGACCCTCTCTCCAGTCTCTAACCACCTTAAAATGCAAAGTAGCCTTCCTGCATTCCTGGTCTCTCTCTCTCTCTCTCTCTCTCTCTCTCTCTCAAATATAGTGACTTGCTCAAGGACAGAGAATGCTACTGTCAAAAGTAATACTACAGTTCAATGTTAATTCCCTACATCTGTAGTTGACTCCCAATCTTCACAGGGGCCAGAATTGCCACTAAGGAGTATTTTGGAACTCGAAGGGGAAATCTTAATTTTCACAATGATTTGAGGCTGTTACTGTGATCTAGTGGAATGATAGATATTGTACTAGCTGGACATTGACATGTAGTAAATGTTTTATATTCCATGTGAGATTTAATGACTTGACACATAGTCATGTATTGAAAATTCCATTTGTAAGTATTCACACATACTACCTAATATGCCACACATGGAGTTTTATCTTTCAGGAAAACCTCACCTCAAGGGAAATTCTACATGTGTATTTGAGTCACCAATATGATCCATCTGTACTAGTCTGCAGCTGCAGCTGTTATATTCACATTGATTAGAATAATAAGAGAAAGCAATGGACATCATGTCTTTTTTTTTCAAGGATTTATATTATGTATTTGAAAGACAGAGTTGGAGAAGGAGAGGCAGAGAGAGAGAGAGAGAGAGGTCCTCCATCCGCTGGTTCACTCCCCAACTGGCTGCAATGGCTGGAGCTGTACAGATCTAAAGCCAGGAGACAGGAGCTTCCCTCCAGGTCTCCCATGTGGGTGCAGGGGCCCAAGGACTTGGACCATCCTCTACTGCTTTCCTAGGCCATAGCAGAGAGCTGGACTGGAAGTGGAGCAGCCAGGACTCAAATTAGTGCCCATATGGGATGCCAGTGCTGCAGGCCGGGGCTTTAACCCACTGGACCACAGCGCCAACCCCAACATCATGTCTCAAAATGCAGTCATATCTAAACACATTTTGAAGCATATTGCAAATTATATATTTCTATGTAATTTTTTCTATATAATAAAACATATTATTGAAACATATTACATGCTATAGAACACATTATTGAAACACAGTTATCACAAATTACCTTCCTTTTATTTCTCCTTTATATTACACTTTCAATATTTTATTCTTTTTAAAAACATGTATAAAGAAGTTACATTATATATGAATTTTACTACAGGGTAGTGAAGAGAATCTTGAGAAAATATTTGTTATAAAAAAGGAAACATTGATTTGAGAGGTTAGAGAACTCCTATTTATGCCATTCCAATGTTTCTTTTCCACCTTTCCCTAAAATGGCACATAGTCAGCATCAATTCTTGATTAAAAATTTAGAATTGTAAATTAGTGAAATCAAATTTAATGAAGCAATTTTGATAAATGTCTAGTTTATCTGCAATTCACTAATTCAAGTGTCAAGATTTTTTCTCTTAAATATGCTTTTTACAAAATGCTTTTTGACCTCATTACTGTTTATACTTTCCCTTCCCCAAGCCATATATTACTCCTGTCTTAGCTCTATTCACTATATATCACTATATATTAAAATATATAGTGAAGGGTTAATATGTATTTGGTTCAAATGAGAACTCCTTATATAAAATATGAGCACTTAACAGAGTCGGACTTTTTGGTTTGTTATTTTATCCCTTCTATTCATCTGTTATTGAATCTTTTAATTTCCATATCTTTGAGTTGGTTCTATTTATTTCTTGCTGGATGGTAATGTTTTGTAATTTGATCCCCCGGATTAAAATAATTGTTTGGAAATGAAATCATCTATATTCTACCTGTCTCATCCTAGATGACACTTCCCCCAAATTATCTTTCTGTATATCAGCAAAATTTATTTATTTTGTATATTGTTTATTTATTTGCAAGGGAGAGAGAGAGAGAGAAAGAGATTTTCCACCCGCTGGTTCACTATCAAAATGCCTGTACCAACTAGGGCTGGGCCAGGCCCAAGTTGGGAGCCAGGAACTCCACCTGTATCTCCCATATGGATTGCAGGCACTTGGGACTTGAGCCAGCATCTGCTGCCTCCCAGGTGCACTAAGAAGCTGAATCAGAAGTAGAAGTAGGACTTGATCCAGGCACTTTGATATGGGATGTGGGTATCCTAAGAAGTGGTTTAAGCCACTGTACCACACACCTACTTCCAGTCAAATTTATTAATACAAGGAGAATTCAAAATTTTCATGCAAATATAATTAGAAGATAAAAACAAAATTATAAGCTTTATTTTTCAGCCGAAGTTCCATCATATTCAAATAATTTTGTAAATAATACCAGCTATTTAGTCCCTCTAAAGAATTGAAGGTCTGGAGAATTTAACCATGTCAGTGCAGTCATATTTACATGATTAACTGGAAAAATAGGCGCCATTTATTTATTTGACAGGCAGAGTGGACAGTGAGAGAGAGAGAGACAGAGAGAAAGGTCTTCTTTTGCCTTTGGTTCACCCTCCAATGGCCGCCACAGCCAGCGCACCGCGCTGATCCAAAGCCAGGAGCCAGGTGCTTCTCCTGGTCTCCCATGGGGTGCAGGGCCCAAGCACTTGGGCCATCCTCCACTGCACTCCCTGGCCACAGCAGAGGGCTGGCCTGGAAGAGGGGCAACCGGGACAGAATCCGGTGCCCCGACCGGAATTAGAACCCGGTGTGCCGGCGCCGCAAGGCGGAGGATTAGCCTAGTGAGCCACACAGCGCCGGCCGTAATAGGCACCATTTAAAGAAGCCAAATCACAACAGTAAGGTGGATGCCTAATGATTTCCCATCTAAACTCTCACAAAATTGCCCTTGTTTGATGAGAGGAATGAGCAGAAAGATTGGCATGGTACAGAAAGACCAGTGGAGCTTTCTTGGGCATTTTTCTATGAAAGTTTTGGGGTAATTTTCATAAAAAATTCTCACATAAGCAGATGTTATTTTACTTTGGCATTCCAGAGAGTTAATAAGCAAAATGTTTTGAGCATTTCAAGAAACTATTGCCATGAACTTTGTTCTTGATAGATTCATTTTTACTTTGACTGGACCACATCTGACTCATGGTAGCCATTGCTTTGATTGTCTTTTGTCTTCAGGAACCTATTGGTAAAGCCATGTTTCACCTCCTGTTACAATGTTACAATTCTTCTAAGAAATTCTTCAGGATCTTGATCCAACTTGTTTAAAATTTCCATTGAAAGGTCTGTAATTGTCTGCAGATAAACGGGAGGCATTTTTTTTTTTGGTATTCCATAAGCAGAAATTTTGCTCCACTTCAATTTTTGGGTCAAAATTGTCTAAGCTAAGAAAATCAAGCTATCTATGGTTTTTGCTCTTGTTTCTGTTATTAATCATCAGTCCCTTACAATTCGGGCACAAACAAGACTATTTTTTCTTAAAAAGTTATGTAGTCTGCATTGCAACATTCATCTTCAATGCTTAACATTGAATGTTCAATGTTTAACATCGTACAGCAATGTAAAAGTGAGTTATCCACTTATAAATTGCAGACATAGGGACTTGTCCCATAAACATTTCATAAACCATCAATGATTTTGCAATTCTTTCATCCAAGCTTCACCATAAATTTAATGTTTTTTTCTTGCTTCAGTTTTATCAGAATTCATGTTGCTTTGATTAAAGCTCTTTCATTTTGTTGTTATTATTATTACTTCTTATCTGAGAGACAAAGAAACAGAACTCTGATTTGGTGGTTCACTTCCCAAATGTATGCAATGAATGGAGCTAGGCCAGGGGCAGGGGCAGGAGCCAGGGATGTAATCTGGTCTCCCAAAAGGGTAACAGGAACCCAATTACTAGAGCCATCACTGCTGTCTTTCATGGTCTGCATTGGCAAGAAGCCAAAGTGAAGAATCACAGGGAAGAACTGTATCCTGGCATTCTGATGTATGATGTGGGTACCTTAACCCCTGGGCAAATGCCCACTCCCTTTCTTTTTACTGTGTGAGAGCAAGAAAGACAGAGAGTGATAAGGGCTCAGTTAAAATTGATTCTTATCATTATTAGTGACTCGAATTAGATGCTAATCAGGCATGTTGTAACAAGTTAACACAAGTTTATTTCCGCGCAAGAAAAAAATTGCAATCCATGTAGTTTTTTTATACTACACATTTCCATGAACTTTTTGAAGATTCCTCCTCTGCTTGGTCAAATGTTCAGCATTGGGAGCAGGACAAAAATTAATGATTACTGATTGTTCTTATACAAACTTATTCTCCTCATTACACTAATCTGCACCCTAGAAATAGGGAAAATATAATTGTATATTCACACATAGCAAGGTCATTAAAATCCCACACACTTATACATCAGTTTGGCATAATTTTTCAGTTCTTAATATTATGGTGTGACTTCTTTTCAAAAAGACAACCTTTAAAAAAAAAGACTGAAGGGTGTCTATATGTGTCTAAACCCATAACTATTAAATAGAACTACACACTACGGAGATATTCTAAACTAGAATGTATTTAACTGCTTGCTTGTTTAGCTCAAATTGCCATTGCTTATCTGCTTATTTGCTAGCCAATGATTATATATGAACCCAAGCAAAGAGATAAGGTTCAAATATTAATTATTGACTGGGGAAGTCTTAATAGTAGATCTGTCATAAAACAAATCATGAGTTTATGAAGATTTTCTATATATTTATGTCTTTGGAATTTATGCCTTAGTCAAATTTATAAGCAAGAATTATGCCACTTTTGCAGACTGCCTCCATGTAAGCAACCGTAAGAACAGGAAGAACTGGGAGTTTGTATATCACTGGAGTTCCTTTATAATGGGATATTCAGGAAGAAACAAATTAGGGGGCAATTATGCTAAAGGAATTGAGGAAAGCAGCATTAGCTTGGCTGTACATTAAAATCACCTGGGGAAAGTAAAATATCTATACCAGTGATTCAGATTTAGCTAATCTAGGAAGCAGCTTGAGTACGAAGATTTTTTAAAATTCTACAAGTGATTACAAGATGCAGCCAAAGTTAACACTTACTGCAATAAATAAAACTTAGAATTCAGCACCACTACCAACTATATTTAACTGAAAATTTAAAGTAAGATACTATTATCCAAGCAAAAAGTAATTCAGCACAATAAAACATTTTTCATAGCTGTAAATGATTATATGTATTTCCTCTTGATATAAGCAATAATTAATTTTATCAAGCTAATTTAGTGAAAAGAATTATAATACATACCATTTCATTCCATCCTAGTTTTTTAAAAAATCTGACATGGACACATTTAATTAAATGCTACAAAAACAGGTACTTCAAATTCTCAGTGAATTACTAAAGCTACATTATTATACAAGTCAGCCTGTTTCTAACTGCTAAAAAATTTATTGACATATTTTATGCTGAGAATTTGAGTTAGACAAGGACAGCAGATGGTATCATGATTTTTCTCATACTGTTTAGATTACCCACACAATAATACAGTAAGTTTTTGCTTTTGTGTCATTATCCAAATCTGCATCAGTTTAAAGATTAGTTATGTTAATATCTAAGCAAAATCTTCCTTATACATTATCCCTCATAGTATTTTTTTTTGTCTGTTCTACTTAATATGACTGGTTTAATTCTGTAATTATCACACAGTTATTCTTAAGTGTTGAAAATTAACTGAAATGTGATCCCTGTTAAACATAAAAGTGGGAATAAGAGAGGGAAGAGATGTATACAGGACATCTAAAACAAAGATCAGTGCACTTAAGGGAGGGAAATACATATCATCCATGTGATTCTATTTTAGTTAGCCCCATATCAACTCACTGAGAGCTACTTCCATACTACTCATAACGTGGTCTGAAACAAACAACATAGGAATTATTCAGGAACTTGTTAGAAATGCGTACTCTCAGGTCCTACCCAGACACACAGACTCAGAATCCACATTTTAATAAGATTCCCAAATGATGCACTCTCAGGTTCACAAGAATATTCTGGGTGATTTGTATTCAAATTAAAATTAGCATGACTACCTTATCAGATTTTCCAATTTTATCAAGTTATCAAAAGTATATCTTTTTGTAAAAAAAGATTTATTTATTTGAAAGGCAGAATGACTGTAAAAGAGAAAAACAGGGATCTTCCAGCTACAGGTTTACTCCCCAAATGCCTTGAACAGGTGGAGTCTGGCCAGGTCAAAGCCAGGAGCCAGAAACTCATCCAGGTCTACAACATGGGTGGCAGGACCCCAAATACTTGAGCCATCATCCACTGCCTCCCAAGCACATTAGCAGGAAGCTGGAAAGGAAACAGAGTGGGCCTCAGTCCCAGGCACTCTAATTTGGGATGTGGGAATCCCAAGCAGTGGCTTAACCCATTGTGCCCCTAAAACCACACCCAAAAGCATATCTTAAGGGTCAGTCTTGTAATTAATATATTCAATAATCATTTTTCTTAGAAGTATTTTCATTCAGTCAAAGCTAGTCATAAAGTAGCACAGTGTGCTTATTAACTTATATTTTATCAGGAAGATAATATTTATAACACTGATAGCAATGAATAATACAGAGTAATCTTAAATGTATTCTGACATGGAAATGTAACAATAAAAGATATATTCACAAGAATATTTATTTAAAAGATATTCTTACTGTGAATAAAAACCATATTTTTGGTACATTGCTAAATTTGTTAAATAAGGCAAATTGTCCATTTGGTGAAATAGTCATGTGAAAAATTAGATGTAGACAAAATGGCATTTGGTAAATTGATTTACTGTGATCAGATGCTTACAATAGATACTACCCAGTATGGAAAATCCATACATATTTTTATTATACTCATTATTCACTGTGGTTTGAAAGCCACATGATTTGCTGATAAATATTCAGGCAATGTCAAATAAACAGCAGATCAGGATTTGACTATGTATTTACTTTCTGTATGGTCTTGAATAAATGACTTTATTTTTTAAAACTGTTTCCCAAGTCCACATGGCTGTTGTGATAATAATACATAAGTCCCTAGTACATATTAATCACTCACTAATACTATTATTCTTGTCATTCTATCATCATGAGTTTTAAAAATAGTTTTAAGATGAAATAAATTAGCAAAAGTCATACTGCTATTTGTTGTTTTATTTCCTAACATGGAAAAATGCTTTAACCCATTTCTCCAGAAAAATCCTGGTAAACATAATTAATGACCTGAATCCTTTATTTTGGTTTTAATTTCCCTGCATTATTATCTATGAATCTCTGTTCTACATGAAACATCTTTTCTAGGAGCCCATTAGTCAAACTATGATACAGAAGGAAGACAATATTATTTGGCTCTTGCTATCCAATGATAAAATCTTCCACAAAATATTAGTAAACAAGAAACTGAGTCAAATGGATAGTTTAAGGCAAATTAAAAAAGGGAAAAAATCCAAATTAAAATCAGAGACAAGAAAGGTGATAATAAAAAGGATACCAAAGAAATAAAAAGAATCATCAGGAATTAATACAACTAGATGCCAACAAATTGGAAAATCTAGAAGAAATTGATAGATTTCTATAGACATACAGTTGACCAAAATAGAGCCATGAAGAGATAGCAAACTAAACAGTCCAAAAACCAAGACAGAGAATGAGTCAGTAATAAAGACCCACAGCACAAAAAAAGCCCAGGACTCCAATACCATATTTCATGAGAAAGTCCAAGACTTCATTGATTGTAAGGTTCAGTAAAGACCCTCCCAACAAAGAAAATCCCAGGTCTTCACTGCTGAATTCCACCAGACTTTTAAAGAAGAATTAATTCTAATTCTCCTCAAGCTATTCAAAACAATTGAAAGGGTGGGAATCCTCCCAAATTTCTTCAGTGAGCTGAGCATCACCTTATTTCCTAAATCAGAAAAAGATACAACAGAGAAAAAGAACAACAGACCAGTATCCCTGATGAAGACAGATGCAAACATTCAAAATACTAACTAATAAAATCCAACAAAGCATCAGAAAGATCATTCACCTTAACCAAGTGGGACTTATCCCTGGTAGGCAGGGATGGTTCCATATACGTAAATCAATAAATGTAATATATCACATTAACAGATTGAAGAATAAAACCATTTATATCTCAATAGATGCATAGGATGCATTTGATAAAATACAACATTCTTTCATGATGAAAACCTAAAGCAAATCAGGTACAGCAGAAACATTCCTCAACACAATCAAGGCAATATATGACAAACCAACAGCCAGCATCATACTGAATGAGGAAAAGGTGGAAGTATTTACACAAAGGTCTAGAACCCAACAAGGATGTCCACTCTCACCATTACTATTCAGTATAGTTCTGGAAGTTTTAACCAGAGCCACTAGACAAGAAAAAGAAATCAAAGGAATAAAAATGGTAAAGGAAGAAATCAAAGTATCCCTGTTTGCAGATGACATGATCCTACCAACAGGGAAAACAAAATACTCCACCACAAGATTTTTGGGACCCATAAGAAAGCTTGTCAAAATTGCAGGATATAAAATAAACATACAAAAATCAATAGCCTTTGTATAAACAGACAATGCCACAGTTGAGGAAGAACTTCTAAGATCAATCTCATTCACAATAGTTATGAAAAATTTGAATACCTTGGAATAAATTTAACCAAGTACATCAAAGATCTCTACAACAAAAATTAGAAAACATTTTTAAAAGTTATAAAACAAAACAGCAAAAATGAAAAAATATTTCATGTCCATATATTGAAAGAATTAATATCAAAATGTCCACAACACCTAAAGCAATTTACAGATTCAATGCAATCCCGACATCAGGTCTGGAAAAAAATGATGCTAAAAATCATATGGAAACGCAAGATATTACAAATAGCTAAAGCAATCTTAAACAACAAAGCAAAGCCAAAGGTATCACAATACCAGATTTCAAAACATACTACAGGGCAGTTATAATCTAAACGGTCTGGTACTGGCAGAAAAATAGACATGTGGACCAATGGAACAGCAAGGAAACCCCAGAAATTAATCTACTATAACCAACTAATCTGACAAATGAGCTAAAATCAATCCGTGGAAAAGCAGTCTCTTCAACAAATGGTTCTGGGAAAATTGGATCTTCATGTGCAGAAGTATGAGGCAATACCCTGTCTTACACCCTAAAGAAAAATCAACTCTAAGTGGATCAAGGAGCTATATCTACCACCTAATACTATCAAATTACTGGAGGAGAACATTAGGGAAACTCTGCATGACATAGGCATAGGCAAAGACTTTTTGAAAGAGACCCTAGAAGCACAGGTAATAAAAGCAAAAATAGACAGATGAGATTACATCAATCTTAGAAGTTTCTGCATTGCAAAGGAAATACTCAACAAAATGAACAGGCAACTGACAGAAAGGGAGAAAATATTTGCAAACTATGCAACTGATAAAGGGTTAATATCCAGAATCTAAAAAAGTTCAAGAAATGCAACAACAATAAAATCAACATTCCAGTCAAGAAATGAGCAAAGGACATGAATAGACATTTTTCAAAGGATGAAATTCAAATGGCCAATATGAAAAATATTTCAAGATCACTAGCAATCAAGGGAAATGCAAATAAAAGTCACAATGAGGTTTCACCTCACCCCAGTTAGAATGGCTATCATCCTAAAAATCAAAAAACAGTAAATTCTGGGGAATATGTGGGGGAAAAGCTACCCTAATACACTGCTGTTGGGAATGTAAACTACTAAAATCATTATGGAAGACAGAATGGAGATTCCTTAGAAAGCTGAAAATAAGGAACAACTTACTACTTTATTCTTTTTAGTATTTTTTTAGTTCTACTTAATACTATTGGTTGAACTCTTTAATTAACACACAATTATTCTTAGATGTTTAACTAAAAAGTGATCCCTGTTAAATATAAGAGTGGGGATAAGAGAGGGAGGAGATGTACAGTTCAGCAGATGCTCACTCGGACTTACCCCTAATGGTAGAATTAGAAACATGCCAAGGGATTCCAATTCAATCCCATCAAGGTGGCATGTACCAATGCCATCTCACTAGTCAAAGTGATCAGTTTCAGTTCATAATTGATCATAATGATAAAATTAAGAGTCAAAGGGATACCATAAACAAGACTAGTGTCTGCTAATAATAATTGATAGAATTAAAAAGGAGAAAATGATTGTACATGGGAAGCAGGATATACAGCAGACTCATAGAATGGCAGATGCCCTAAACAGCACTCTGTCCTCAGAATCAGCCCTTAATGTGTTTGGATCTGGCTAAAAAGCCCATGAGAGTATTTCAGGCATGGAAAGCAAGACACTCTGGCATAAAAAAAAAGAATGACCTAAATGAAAGATCTCTGTGAGCGAGATCCCAGTAGAAAGAACGGGCCATCAAAGAAGGAGGTACCTTTTCCTGAAGGGAGGAGAGAACTTCCACTTTAACTATGACCTTGTCTAAATAAGATCAAAGTTGGCGAACTCAAAAGGCTTCCATAGCCTTGGCAGCTCATGACAAGAGCCTAGGGTGACTACTGACGCCATAAACAAGAGTGTCAATTGTTAAGTCAACAACAGGAGTCACTGTGCACTTACTCCCCATGTAGGATCTCTGTCCTTAATGTGTTGTACTAACTAGTACTCAAACAGTACTTTATACTTTGTGTTTCTGTGTGGGTGCAAACTGTGGAAATCTTTACTTAGTATATACTAACTTCATCTTCTGTATATAAAGAGAATTGAAAATGAATCTTGATGTGAATGGGATGGGAGAGGGAGCAGGAGATGGGATGGTTGCGGGTGGGAGGGAGGTTATGGGGGGAAAAAGCCGCTATAATCCAAAAGTTGTACTTTGAAAATTTATATTTATTAAATAAAAATTTTAAAAAGCTGAAAATAGATATCCCATTCATCCCCCTCCTCAAAATTTACCCAAATGAAATGAAATCAGTATATGAAAGTATCATTTGTACTTCCTTCCTGTTTATTGCAGTTCAATTCACAATAGCTAAAATATGGAATCAACCCAGATGTCCACCAACTGCTATCTGGATAAGGAAAATGTGGCATAAATACACTATGGGATACTATTTAGCTTTAAAAAAAGAATGAAATCTTGTATTTTGCAACAAATGGATGCAACTGGAAACCATTATGCTTAGCAAAATAAGTCAGTCCCAAAAAGACAAATATCATATGTTTTCCTGGATTTGTGGTAATTAATATACAGAGCACAAAAAACGTAATGTATATGAGCAAAACTGACATTTGAGATTTGATTATTGTTACAGCCCTTGTATATACTCCTGAGGAATACTGGTTTTCTACTTCCTACTTATTGAATTCTTTACTTTGTGGAGGGTTAAGCTTGTGATTATAAAATGAATGAAAGTATGTCATTGTAAAAATTAAAAGAAAAATAAGAAAGGAAGGAGGAAGGAGGGTGGGAGTATGGGCAGGGAGAAGGCTATTGTAGGAAGTATCATTATGCTCTTAAAGCTGTATATATGAAATACATGAATTTTGTTCATTTTTTAAATGAAAAAATTTTAAAAAGATCCTCTGTCACTACTAAAAGAAATGTTATATTCTATGGCCTAGTCCAGAGAACACAGCTCTATACATGTCTTGCTAATTCATTGCTCAATAATTATTTGATTGATTGATCAATTGACTTACCAATTCAGTACTCATTTATTTACTTTTTTGTTTTTCCCTGGAAACCTTTTATTTAAGGTATACAAACTTCATGCATTAGATAAATACAACTTTAGGAACATAGTGATAATGATTCTTCCCACTCTACCCGCCCTCCTTCCCCCAGTGTCACCTTTCTTCCTTTTCCCTCTCCTATTCTCATTTTTCACTAAAATCTACTTTTAATTATCTTTATACACAGAAGATTAAAGATATACTCTATATAAATAGTATGAAACTAAATCTGTTCCTCAACAGTCTTTTGATTTCTCTTTTGATTTCTTCTATGACCCACTGTTCAGGAGTATATTGTTCAGTCTCCATGTGTTTGCATATGTTCTAGAGAGTCTTGAATTGTTTATTTCCAGCTTAATTCCCTTCTGGTCAGCAAATATGTATGGTATGATTTCGATTTTTTTGAATATGCTGAGACTTGCTTTATGGCATGGTCTGTGGTCTATCCTAGAGAAAGTTCCATGCCCTGTGAGAAGAATGTGTATTTTGCAACTGTAGGATGAAAAGGTCTGTACATATCTATTAGGTACATTTGGTCTGTAGGGTTTTTTAACTGTTCTTTCCTGGCTTATTTTCTGTCTGGTTGATCTGTCCATTGCTGAAAGTGGGGTACTGAAGTCCCCCATTACTATTGAATTGGAGTCTATGTCTCTCTTTAGATCCATTAACATTTCTTTTAAATAGCCAGATGCCCTGTAATTAGGTGCATATGCACTTATTATAGTCATATCTTCCTGTTAAATTGATCCCTTAATCATTGTATAGTGCCCTTTTTTGCTTCTTTTAACAGTTTTGGTTGTTAAAATCTATTTTGTCTGATAGTAGGATGGCCATACCAGCTCTTTTTGAGTTTCGGTTAGTATGGAATATCTCTTCCATCCTTTCATTTTTAGTCTGTGTGTATCTTTGTTGGTGAGATGTGTTTTGTGTAGGCAGCAAATAGATGGGTTTTGGGTTTTTTTTTTCCATTCAGCCAGTCTGTATCTTTTAACTGGATACTTCAGGTCATTTACATTCAAGGTGACTAATGATAGTCACAGCAATGATCCTCATCAGAGAATCAATGAGCCCCAAGTGCATGGAGGCACCCTCAGTGATTGCCCAAAGGCACAGCCATGCCTTCCATCCTCACATGCAGTCACAGTGTTTTCACAGTCCCAGCACACAAAGTCTCCCACAGTTATGAGCACTCAGCCCCCTGTCAATTCTCCCAGCCAGACTCAGATGTCTCCTCTCAGCAGGTTGCTGGACATACAGACACAAGTTGGCACAGATGTTAAATATGTCCAAAATGGCACGTGCCCACTTTGGGTTAGTTATAGGACACTGGTTCCAGGTGGTGGGGAGACAGAAACATGCCCCCCTTTGTCTCCTCTGGGATAGCAGATATACTGTCCCCCACAGGACTCCAAGCCAGACACGCCAGGCTCTTCCACAGCTTTATTGCCAGTGGTTTGGGCTGCTGCAGTCTGGTCTCACCTCACTCTCCAAAGCTGGTGCTGAGGCTCTTGGCTGCTGGAGTCCTGAGTTGTGCACATCCACACCCTCCACATAGATCCACAGGGTCCCTCTAATTTGCATGGAATTTTCTATGCCCTTTTCTCCTTAACTCTTTCCTGAAATTGTACTCTTTCCATTTTTTTAACTATCTTCTAGGCTAGAGCAGTAAGCTCCCTCCCTATTCCACCATCTTCAGCACTCATTTATTTAAATTTGTTTGAAATATTTAACAATAACGTACTGTACTTGTCTAAAGAGCTAAAAGAAAGACTTCTGAATGTATACACTACAAAGAAACCTTGAATATATGAAGTGATGGATGCTAATTATCCTAATATGATCATTAAAATGTATGCATATATCAAAATATTACATTGTACCACATAAAATGTACAATTATTGTCAATAAAATAAAAATGCATTTGTGACCACCTTAGTAGTATAGTGGGTTAAACTTCTGCCTGCAATGCTGGCAATCCATATCAGAGTGCCAGTTTATGTACCTGGGAAAGCAGCAGAAGGCTTAAGTATTTGGGCCCTGGTCACCCACATGAGAGAGCCATGTGGGAGACCCAAATTGAGTTCTTGGCTTCTGGCTTCAATCTGGCCCAGCCCCAACTTTTGTGGCCATTTGTGGAGTGAACCAGCAGATGGAAGATTTCTTTGTATAAACTCCCACTCTATCTGTCAATCTGTCTTTCAAAAAATAAATAAATCTTAAAAAATAAAAATGCATTTAACATTTGCATCTATATTGCAGTAAATACTGAGGTTACTTTCCCATATATGTTTCCATACAGACTTCAAATGTGCTCAAAGAGCATTTTTTAAAATATTTAGGAGCCTGTCCTGACTTAATTTCTAGCTACTAAGTACACAAAGACTCTAGTTTTGAGAAGTTGAGTTGCATATTAATCCTGCAGTGCTAATAATATTGAGATTGCAACTTATAATTATAATAATAATAATAATAATATAAAGAACTATCAATTATTGAGGATCCATTTGGGGGATGAAGCCCATCATCCACTTTTTAATGGCCTACATATCAAATTATATTTTTAATATTTCATAGATATTGATTCAGCAAAGGAATTTGAAAAAAAAGATAATATGATAGAGAAGATAGAAAATATTAAAGTCTCAAAACGTATCACATATTCTGTCTCATTCAGTGCAACATGAAGGCAGAAATACCGCTATTGTTATGGGAAAACAGCAGCAGAGAAATTACTGTTACCTCAGTTCTTTGTCTCACATGGAAGAAGAATTTCCAAGTGGACAGCAGAGAGATTTAAAAGGATTTATTAGAATCAAAGACCTCCAGCTGGAGTGGCATAGAGGTGGGCTTCCAAGAGAAGAAAGAACCCAAAGAACCCTGAAGCACTGGGGTTTTTAAGCACAGTTTTGAAGGAAAATAAAAGTTAATCAGAGTGGCATTCAGTTACCAAGCAGGGACAAAACCCAAAGGACCTGATTTACAATCCTTTATCCTATCTGGCTTTCCCACGCTAAAACAAAAAAACCATCCAGAAGGGTAGAATAGATAACTTGTTTTCACAATAAACCAACTTGTTTTCACAATAAACCGTGAGCTCAGGAAGATGAAATTACTACTCCCTTGCTACTTTCATGGTAAATTTGGAGATTCCTAAAGGAAAGAGGGCAGACATTTTGTTCTTGTTAAAGATAAACTTTTGGGGAAGGAAGCAAATATTTTATACCCCAAATTCCATTGGGACCACCCTGACTACCTATTAACCCATTTGACTCTTTACATTATGGTGACAAATGATTGATTTATTCAGCAAACTTTTGCATCCAGTGACTATTCTCTTCTGATTCAATTGTAAAATGTTCATGCACTTAACAAATCTATTTTATAGTGATATATAAAAACTATTAATGTTTGAATGCCCTTTTGCTGTACCCCCAAAACCATAGGCTTGAGTGAATTCACTGCTCAGAGTAAAGTGGATAGAATCCCTCTTGGATCATTTCAAAATATTTTAAACTTGAAGTTACCACCAGAATCCCAAGGATGAAATAGCAGTTAGACAATTTCTGCCTTAAAGGAAAAAAATAACTGGTTGCTGCAGCAATTAACAAAGCATTAAACATCACACATGATAAAATTGATATTTGTTATTTATGGCGTTCACAGGATAAGCAGTATATGGTTGACAACTTTCATGTTTTGAAAGTAATGATTAGACCTGGTTGAATGTAACAAAGAAATGGAAGCTGCAGCTGTGAAACTGGAGGCATATGAAGGAAATATTTCTTTTATTCTATTTGGAAAAATAATCCACAAAAAAAGCCATGATGTAAAGAAGTCTCTTTCAACAAAACCAAGTTTTCTTTCAACAGAAAATGTTCTTCAGTATGCACCTGGGGACCTTTAACATGCTTATCCTGTGTTGTTTACCAAGATAATGACCATATATACAGATCCAGCTAAATTCATAAACCATATATACAGATCCAGCAAGAGACATTGCTCCTTGTAATGTATCAGACTTGAAATTACAATTCTCCCTTGAGTTAATTTTTTTTATCTTCCTCAGGGTGTCTGTGAACATTTGAATAACTCCATGAGGTTAAAATATTAAATCATTACCAGATTTTAGTCTGTAAACTCAAATGATTTAATTTGTCACAGTGCTCAGTAAGGCACAGGACACAGAATCAGTAAATGTTGGCTAGAGAAGGGAAGACAGGGTATGAGGACTCGTCTAAGGGCTGCAAGCCATTTTTGGGTTATTTAACAGAGAGGTTTCAGGTGGATGGGGAAAGGCAAAGGAGGACCTGGGAAAGGAGATGGAAGAAAGATGGAGATAAATCATGCTTTATGTCAATTTTGCCTCAGGGAAGCCCTGGAGATGATATAAGTATTTGGATGCATCCATATCAGTATATTGTGCTTTGCATATTTAAAAAATTAAATTTTCTCATCTAAAAACAATAGGCTTTCTAATTTTCCAAGATGAGATGCATAACGAATAGCCTATCCTTGCTATTAATGTATGGTTATAAAGTTAACTAGGGTTGCTGCTGGTCCAGAAGAGAAATCACATGTAAAATGCCATTGCTGCTGTTGGAGACGAATTGAGAATGCCCATTGGAGATAGAAGGTTATTTTTTCATGTCATTCAAAGGCACAAATATGAATGCATCTTGCTCTTCAGTAAGCCATGGAGCTCTGCAAGCAATTTTCAGAGGTGCAGCAGTAGGAATCCTGAAAGGGATTTCAGACTCAGTCCTTGCCGTTAAATTCTTCCCACAGAGAACTTTGATATGTTATTAAAGATACTCACAGGAGCATTCAATATCATTGAATAAAGGGGCCCTGCACTTGCCTCCACTACAGTAAAGAAGCAGAATAACAAAGGAAGGATCATATTTCAAGGCAAATGACTAAGGGACAACTTCAATAACTGACAGGAACCCTAAACTGCAGAAAGATTTAGAAAGTCAACACACAGAGAGGAACAAAGCACACTGCAACTCCTACACCAGCACCCTGCGAGGGAGAAGTACACATTGCCAAGAAAAGGTAAGCAGGAAAGCTCAGTAAACTCCATCACAGCATACCAGTAGCACGGACACCAGGAGAATTCCACAATCCTTAATTCCAGTCTGGAAAGATGATTGTGTCAAGCAACTTCATTGCTCCAACAAACAGAACCTACACTCCCAACCCCATGTGCTTAGAACCCAAATTTCTACAGCACAGCCACTACTAGATCTCATTCTGCCATAGGAGTCAGTAGGTAGCCCCAGTAGTTGCCAGAACCCCCTGGAACCAGCACACCCCATGTGGCAGAGAACAGGTCCCTCTTCATCCCACAGCTGCAGAATTGCTATGTACAAGACCCAGAATCATGTTTGCTCTCTCTAAACTCTTGGGGGAAATTCCTCTCTGCTTCTTGGTGCTTAGTATCAGCAGCATTGTATACATAATACCTGGAGGGAGCTGAGGAATTTCCTTTCCATTTTCCTGCTCTGGGATCTGGATGGCCAGGAAACAAGCCCCACATCACCCTTGCATATCTTCCATATGGACCTGGGCATTGTCCTTTATTCATCCTGCAGCTCCAAAACTATGGATGTTCATGCTACAATTTGGAGTAATGCATACGTATCCAGTGGGAACTAAGGAAGGTCATATATGCATCCCAAAACAATAGTTAGGCAGCTACCTGTAAACAATTCCCAGCATAACCTGTGCTTGCCCCATGGGAAGTGGATGAGTTACTCCCCACATCCTGCAGCTCTGAGACTGTGACCATTTGTTCTATAAGCCCTGGGGACACCTGTATTTCCTCCCTATGAGACCTGGAGAAAGCCTATCTGTCTGTATTCCACACTCCAGGTTGCACCTACCAGTGCATAATCCACAACGTAACCTGTGCTCACCCTGGGTAAGGACCCATCATGTACTGCAACTGAACTGTGACTACCGGTTCCATAAACCACACAGAATCCTGCACTCACCTTGTGGGACCTGGGAGAAGGCTTGATCTGCATTTCACAGCTCCAGGGCCACATCTGTCAGAGTACAATCTTTAGCATAAACTGGAATCATCCTGTGGGACCATGTTCTACAGCTATGGAACTGTGACTGTTGGTGCTATATTAACCAAAGTCACCTAAGCTCATCCCAGGACCTATGGAAGTCCTTATCTGCGTTCCACTGCTCTAGGCCTATGGTTGCCAGTGCATAATCCACAGAATTAGTTTCACTAACCCCATGTTACCTGGGTAACATCCCCACTAGGTCTAGCAGCTCTAGCATTATGACTATTGGTACTATATTCCCTGAGTCACCTACATTCCCTCCATGCATCCTGAAGAAGGATCTATCTGCATCCCACTGTTCTAGGTCTACGGCTGCCAGTGCCCAATATTCAGTATAAACTACATTTGCCTCATTGACATAGAATACCTGAAAAACGGCTGGAAAATTGCTATAAATCCTTCAAAACTGGATACGCTCACTGCAATGTACAAGTCAATTACTGATACTTGAGTGGCAAAAGAAAGTAGATATTAATTACAAAGTGAAGAAAAAGGAGCTGTATAGCTACAGCTTAATTCCAAGGCTACCTAAAGGAGTTACTGCAACTGAACTATTCTTATAGATTGAAGTTGGGGCTGAATGGTGTGTTTTCAGCTCATGTCCAAGTTCCCGGTTGGTCTGTAGTGCTTGTGGTCCCTCTTCAATTGGTTGGCAATATCACATCCTTTATGGAATTTTGATGATGGCAGAATGGGCTGAGGTCAGTCTGGGGGCTATGTGCGGGTGGCACCTTGCTTGGCACCTTGGTTTCTGGGGAAAGAAATCTTTCAAGACAAGTTTGAACATCCAGATGTTACCTATAGGGAAAATATATGTACCCTAATCCACTGTTTGTGGGAATGCAGCCATCCCACTCCTGAGAATTTTCCCAAACAAAATGAAATCAGCATATGAAAGAGTTACCTGTACCCCCATGTTAATTGCAGCTCAATTCACAATAGCTAAGATATGAAATCAACCCAGATGTCCATCAACCAATGACTGGATAAAGAAAATGTGGTATATATACACTATAGAATACTACTCAGCCATAAAAAGAATGCAACAAAATGGATGCAACTGGAAATCATTATACTTAGTGAAAGAAGTCCCAAAAAGATAAATACCATACAAATATTCTGATCTGTGATAACTAATGGAGTACAAAAAAGTAATGTATATGAGCAAAATTGACATGTTGAGAATTGATTATTGTTTACAGCTCTTGTCTCTACTATTGAGGAACAGTATTTTTTTTCTTACTATTTGTTCTTTACTTAGTGGATTGTTAAGCTTATGATTATAAAATAAACTGAAAGAAAAGGAATGACCTTATTAGTCCAATGATTAGGGACCTTGTAGGGAAAGCTGTACTACTCCCTCAATTTAGTGAGCTAATTTTAGTAAGATAGGTCACCTTGCAATCATAAAAGCAGGAAAAGGAGATATTAAGCAAAGTGAGGGAGTCTGCAAAACTGGAAAACTAGGACCTGATGATACCTACCATCTACATCCAAGGCACTGTACAGGGACTGGGTTTAAATTCCTCCCTATTTATTGTTACTCCTGAATCCAGAAGGAATACGGTGATGAGTATTGTGGCTACTTTCTGCTGTGAAGAGGTGAAGTAGAGATTTGCAGGATTGGAGGAATATAAGTTGTAAATGTTCCATTTCAAGAAAGTTCCTAGTGCCAGGTTTTCAGAGAACATGTTCTGTCTTATGACATGGTTTGGGCCCAGTTAGTCTCTGCATAGCTTTATCTTTCAGGAGCATCATCATCGCACAGCAATGATAAAATCAACAACATACTAATATTCCTGTATCTATAATCAAACCAGAAAGATTAGTAGTTTCTGTCACCAGGGACTTCCATTTCCATACTAGGTGTAGAACTATTGATTAAGGCTTAGTGTGGTGTCACACACAGCACTAACCTGGGTGTGTGGCACTGTCATTTAAGGTACAGTGAATATAATTTTTCAATGCTGTATTGTGCAAAAATGCACTCTTATCTCTGCAACAAAGATCAATATCAAGTGATTATACCACTAGAAGACAGATCTGGTCCATCTATGAAACACAATTTGGAAATTGGCAGACTTTTTTACATATTTTCCTCATCTTCCTTGAACCCAAGGGAGGCCCACAGTATACCTTCCTAGCCCTCTCAGGGGAAACCAAGGCCATAAACATTTCTCTTTCCTTAGAGTCAGTGTAAATGTTTATTCTTACCTCTTCTAAGGCATAAAGTATGGCTAATGAATTTGGCTTTGGACCAAGACACATGGTGGCAATTCTTCTGTTTCCAATGTTTACTGGGGAGTTACTATTGCACTTTAAGTCTTTTGATTTTTTTTCTGGTCAGTGAAGCAGTCTCCATCCATGAAGAGTTCCAGACAGAGAGTCTCTAAGGGTACATCAGTCAATTACAGCCTTCGAAGACACACTTGTTCAACAACCTGTAAGCTGTAATGTACAGGCTCTCTAAAGGGATCTAGAGGCAAGGTGGCTGGATTTAAAACATAAAATAGTTTTTAGAGTAACACTTCAGTTATCAAATAATGTCTTGGAATTTCCCCATACAGCCAGAAGTAAGCACAATAGCATTGCTTTTGTTCCAAAAGTGACATCACATGGTGAGCTCTATGCACTTTGACAGGCTGTGCAAAAGTGAGTTAATCCGTCCCCTGTGGTACATCACAATTGTCTCAGACACATCGGCCAGCCTTGGGTTTCAATGTCCCGAATTTTTTAAAAGTATGACATCAGTTATCTCATCTTTCCCAAATTTTGAGACAAGGTTCTAAGTCCTAATCCTTCCCACTCAGGTAAGGTGATATATATAAATTCTAGCATTAGGTATGAAAATACCAAGTTTCATATGTAGTTAGAATCTTTGTTTTGAAATGGTAGTTGTGGGGAGCAGCCCGGACTGGACTGAGTTACTGGAATTAAGACTTATTCTATGCATCTGCTCTCCCACAATATGGCGCTGGGAGAGAAGTAAACAGCTTCCGCACAGCTGCCTCCAGTTCAGCTAATAAACTGTAGGACTTGCTCCTGATTGGAGGAGAGCAGCGTACTCGGCGTGTGGGCAGCCGAGTTAGGATTGGCGGAGGAGGACTATAAAGGAGGAGAGAGACGGCATGCACCAGGAACATCTAAGGGGAACATCTGAGGGAACACCTGTGCAGCCCCCAAGAGAGCCGGCCGGCGGTGTGCCGCTCCCCTGCGGAAGTGGGGAATGTGGCCAGGGGGAACTGCCCTTCCACGGAGGTGGAAGGGACAGTAGCCAACCAGGGAAGAACCAGCAGCAAACCCGGGGAGGGCCAAGCAGACGAAAGAACAGCGCAGGGTCCTGTGTCGTTCCTCCGCGAAGAGGGGGAGCGACATAATGGTGCCGTGACTCGGATATGAAGCCTAGGCAGGGCTTAATGTCGTTCCTCCACGAAGAGGGGGAGCGACAGTAGTTCTCTCTAGAGGTTGCAGCTTTGGTAGAGGTTTCTGTGATAGTTACTAACAGGCAATTATGCATAAGACCCCTTACTTTATAACCTCTTGGCTGCATCTAATTTTGTCACACTAGTGACACTATCTTTTTATTTCCTCCTTGTGATCAAGATCTTAATCTGAAAACACCACTGATCTGATAGGTAGACTCTGTTTGCTCCTCATTGCCAAGATGGACCTGTTCTGGTTGTTGGTCCGATCTGGTCCCATGACAGGGGGAGGAAGGGAGTCATTGACTACCAGGAGTCCGTGTCAAAAATCCTTTTAGCCACATTTGAGGAACAAAGAGATTTCAGAAGTGATTCTTAGGCTAACTTTACTTGGAGTCCATTGTAAAACTTAACTTCATCTATTCTGTAGGTGTGAGTCATTATCTTAAATGCCAGGCCAGCATTATTTTGTTACGAGTTATACTTTTGTAAAAGTCCAGTAGGCAACAGGCATAAAGCTCAAGGGAAAATAACAAAACCAACAGGAACATAACAAATTTACTCTGTATTTTAAAAACAATGAACAGAGTTACAATACAAAAGTAGGTGTATTATAGTTTGGTGATAGACTACTTGCACTAAATGCAGTAACAAGAGTTGATTTACCATATAATAATCTCAGATTTGGGAAATGCTCAAAGTTAAGAAGCCAATCCAAGGAAGATTTGGATTTTCAAAAAATTATAGTACTCAATATTTTGGAGTTTCAGGACCTACTAAGAAGTGACAACTTTATTTACTCACTGCAAGGCTGTGAACTCTTAAAGGCAAGCATTCTATGAATAATTTTTAATTATGCCAATGTTTCCAACTATATACTGTTATGAAGAGAACAGATTCCTAATGAATCCATGCAAATTATCACATTGTTGTAAACAACCAAAATACTTATAAACCATTTTTAAATTTTGGAAGAATTAAGTAGTGGGGAATGGTAAACACTTCAATGTTTGTTTACAAAATTATACTTTACCAAAGTGGTGTAAACCATAGAAAACTCATGTAAAAGTTTTCCTGGACCTATTAGATGAAACATTTAAGTACATAATGAACAATATTTTAAATAAAAGACGTAAAACACACAAAGTTATTTAATTCATTCAGTCTCATGTAACTAAGTTTTGCTTGTTCTCCATTAACAGCTTTATGAATTTATCTGATTTTTATCAGAAGTCTGAAAATTCTTATAGTCCATTGATCTTAAAGCTGTCAGAAACTTGTATCTGAAATATTTTAGAGTCTTCTCCATGAATCTGATTGCGAATGTTATTAAAGAAGAATCAGAACTGTGGATGACAAAAGATTTTAAATAGCCATGCTCAAAATTATAACAATTCAGCAATTAACAAGGAGAGTTAATTATGTTCACTGCATACTGTATTTTAGAAAGCAACCGTGAGAGTTTACATAACTTCTGTCCTTTTGAGGTCTGGGCCTGTGATACAAGGAACACTCTCTTTGAAAGGCCTCTAGGTACTTTTTTTTTTTGAAGTAACAATTATGAATGATAACATCATAACAGGACCACCAGACTTTTATAAATTTTATATAATTTCTAGAATACATACACCAATGACATACTTAGGTATATATAATTTAATGTTTAATATCCACGGGAGAGGAAAGAGGGAGATGGGATGGGAGTTAGGGGAGGATGGGTACAGGGGAAAGAACTACTATATTCCTAAAGTTGTATCTATGAAAAAATGCATTCATTAATTAAAAACTTAAAAGAAGAGCATATAATCAAAAGCTCTTAGCAAAAAAGCTTAATATCCACAATCTGACAATGCTTTCCAGACAATCCATATAAGCCTAATTAGCTGTTATCTCCACAAGATGAAAGATACGTACTTTGATGATCTCCAGGGGCCTAACTGGAAATCTCAAAGTCAAAATACTTAATTTAGAACTGTGATTCTGAGAAAACCTGCCAAAGATGTCAAAAGGTTTAAAACATTTTTTCAAAATAGGATCCCTGATTATTCTGAAATAAGAGTCATCCATTTATTCAGGGTTATTTAATCAGAATTATATACCAGATTTAACCAATTATGATTTTTTGCCTAAACATTTTAAAAATTAATAGATATCTTTTAAAAATTAACATCTCTTTTTAAAGACTCAATTCTCAATTAAAACTTAATAAAGACAGCAGGGCTACAAGAAATTACCTTGTTTCTTTGGTAAGTTATCAAAAGGTAAAGCCATGAAGCTAGCACTGTGGTGAGGCGGGTAAAGCCGGTACCCCATATGGGTGCCGATTTGAGTCCTGACTGCTCCACTTCCATTCCAGCTCTCTGCTAAGGCCTGGGAAAGCAGTACAGGATGGTCCAAGTCCTTGGGCCCCTATACCCACGTGAGAGACCTGGAAGAAGCTCCTGGCTCCTGGCTTTGGATTTGTCCATTGCGGTCATTGGGAGAGAACCAGATGATGGAAGATTTCTCTATCTCTACCTACCTCCTCTCTCTCTCTGTAACTCTGCCTTTCAAATAAATAAATAAATCTTTTAAAAAACCCTAAAAGTTGCTATTGGAACTGGAAAAAGAAGGCATAATTTACTCAGACATTGGGAAACATAAAGCCACTAGTAAACAATCAAGTTATCCTGTCACCTAGACTTTTAAGATTTTTAGTGTTCATCATTAATTAAACTTAAAATAGATCTTTGTAAAAATTAAGAGTGGGAATGTTAAAGGGAGGAGGAGGAAGTGTTGGAGCATGTCCAGGAGGGAAGGTAGGATGGGCAGTGTCACTATGTTACTAAATCTGTATATATGAAATACATGAAACTTATATAACTTAAATAAAATTTTAAAAAGATTTTGTGTCCAATAACATGAAGAATAATGTACAATTTACAAATACATGGAAATTAAAGAACATGCTCCTGAGTGTCCAATGGATGACTGAAGAAATTTAAAAGAAAACTGAAAATTTTCTTGAAACAACTGAAAGTGAATATATAACACATTGTTATCTATGGGATACAACAAAAGCAGTATTGAGGGAATTTTAGAGCAATAGATGCAAATATCAAAAGATAGAAATAGCTCAAATAAATAATCTAATGCTGCACCTCAATAATTTAGAAAAGCAAGAAGAAAACTAACTGAAAAATTAGTAGGAGACAAGAAAAGGGAAAAATCAGAGCAGAAATAAATGAAAAAAAAACCAAAAAAATACAAAATGCCAGCAAAATGAAAATATGGTTTCTTGAAAACACACAAAATAGACAAACTTTTAGTGAGACTAACAAAGAAAAAAGAAAATATGAAATGAATTAAATTAGAAATGTAAAGGAGGACATTAAAACTGATACCACATAAATGCAAAGGATCATAAACTACTGTGAACAACTATATACCAAAAGTTTTCCATAATAGTATAGTCTAGGACTCAATGTTTTTACAGTTGGATTCTAGAAAACTAAAGAAACATTAAATCCATTACATCTCAAACTATTTCAAAAAATTTGAAAAGGCTGGAATTTTACCAAGCCCTTTATATAAAGCCAGAATGACGATGACACCAAAAAAAAAGACACACAAAAGAAAACTACAGACCAATATCCTAGAGGAATACAAATGCAAAAATTCTCAATCAATATTATCAAAATCCAATATTACATCAAAAAGATCACAACCGTGAAGAAGTGAAAGTATGCAAGAAGTATGCAAGGATGGTGCAACATTTGTAAATCGTATGTAACAAATCACAAAACAGAAGGGAGAACAAAAATCTATGATCATCTCAATAGATGCAGAAAAAGCACTTGATAATTTTCATCATCACCTCAAGATTAAATCTCTCAATAAACTACCTACAGGTGGAACATACTTCAAAATGATGAAGGCTATATATGACAAACCCACATTCAACATCATTCTGAATGGGGAACAGATGAAAACATCTCCCCTAACACATGGAACAAGACAAAGATGTCCAATTTCACCACTCTTCTTCAATGTAGCATTGGACATATTAGCAACAGAAATTATGAAGGACAGAGAAACAAAGAGCAACCAAATTGGATTGGGGAAGTCAAAATATCCATGTTTTTAGACGTCATAATTTTATTCATGGAAAAACTTAAAGACTTCACCAAAAAGCTGTTTGAATTCACAAATTTACTCAATAAAGTGGCAGGTCACAGAAACCACATTTAAAAAGTAGCGTTTTATTCACCAATAATGATCTTGCTAAATGAAAAATCCAGCCAGGAGCCTGGAACTTCATCTGAGTCTCCCACATGAGTGGCAAGGTCCCAAGAACTTGGGCCATTTCCCTCTGCTATTTGTATTAGCAGGGAGCTAGAGCAGAAGTGGAATAGCCAGGATGTGAACCGGCCCTCTCATATGAGATGCTGGTGTCACAGGCAGTGGCTTAACCGGCTGTGCCACAACGTTGGCCCAAGTCAACTGATTTTTAACAGAAGTGCAAGAACATATATTGGAGAAAGGACTGCCTTATCAATAGATAGTACTGGCAAAATGATATAATATGTAGAAAAAATGAAATTGAATCCTTACCCCTTACCATATGTAAATATGAACTCAAATGAATTAAAAACCTAAATGTAAGACCTACAGCTATAAAACTGCTAGAAGAAATCATAGGTGAAACACTTCAAGACCTTGGTGTAGGCAACATTTTTTGGATAAGATCCAAAAAGCACAGGCAACCAAGGCAAAAATAGACAAATGGGATAATATCAAACTAAGAAGCTTCTGCACAACAAAGGAATCAACAGAATGAAGATCTGAACAACAGATGGGAAAAAATATTTGGAAACTATTTATTCAAGAAAGTATTATCCAGAATGTATAAGGAACTCAAAACTCAACAACACAAAACAAAAAATACAGTCAAGAAGTCGAGAAAAGATCTGAATAGACATTTCTTGAAAGAAGAAATACAAATGACAGACAAATATTTGGGGGAAAAATGTTCAGTGTCACCAGTCATCAAGTAAATGCAAACCAAACCCTAATGAGATATCACCCTATGCCAGTTAGAATGAATATTAGCAAAGATACAAAAGTAACAAAAGCTGATGAGGATGTGGAGAAAGGGAAATTCTCACACACTGTTAGTGGGGATGTAAAGTAATGAAACCTCTATGGAAAACAATATGAAGCTTCCTTAAACTAGATAAAGAACTATTAGATGATCTAGCAATCCCATTACTGAGATTATATTCACAGATATGAAATCATATCAAAGAAATATCTGTAAGCACCATGTTTACTGCAGGACTATGTACAATAGCCAAGATATGTAATCAACCAAGGCCTCCATCAACAAATAAATTGTTAAAGAAAATGTGATATATATATATATATATATATAGAGAGAGAGAGAGAGATAGATATGTACACACACACAATGGAATTTTATTCAGTTATAAAAGAATTAAATCTTGTAATTTGCTGCAAAATGGATATAACTGAATGACATTATGCTAAGTGAAATATTCCAGACACAGAAAGACAAATACTGCATGTTCTCCCTAGTAAGTGGAAGCTAAAAAAAACTCATTCCAAACATGGAATAGTAATTATTAAAGGCTGAAAGGGATGGGAGGCTAGAGGAAAGTTGTATAAGGGTAACAAATCAGACTTACAGAGAAAAAGTTTCTAGCATTACACAGCACAGTGGGGAGATTTTACTTCATAATAACCTAATAAATATATTTTTCAAACAAATAGAATACCAGGTCCAAGGCTACAATAATAAAGTTATGACAAAGAGAGGAAAATGCAAAATTATTTCTGATTTAATCATTATACAATGTCACAATGTAACCCATAAATATGAACAATTATTATTAACAAAGTTTTTTAGTGTTTTAATTAATTAAAGATAGAGAACATCTGCTAGTTAACTAGAGCTATTTTAAAATCGCATAAAAGGTCTTATTTTGATAGACAAGAGACAGCTGAGGTCTGAGGGCACATAGTCAGGGACAAGGAACTCAAGTGACTTATGTCTGATGTGCAAAGAAAGACTCAAGTTTAATGTGCATTAAAAAACTCAGACTTGACATGCAAACTTGACATACAGAAAAACACACCTGGAACAAAACACCCCCATTACACAAGAACAGGATAGAGAAACTGAAAACAAAACAGGATGTGGTTATAGCTGGACCCATCCAGCTCCAGATACTGACTTCCAAGTAACAAGAAGATCACTGGTGACTGATATGTTTGCAAAACTATGTACAAACTTCCCAGAGCCCAAAGGATTCAAACCCTGAGACAACTTACCCTAATGGATTCCTGCTCAGGAACCCCTCCCACTGTGGAAAATTTCCATTGATTCAATAAAACTTTGATTTCTCTTTCTCCTTGATAAACCTGTTTTCCTGTTCACCCTCCATTGTCTGTGCTCCTCATTTTCCTTGGTTAGGGGGCACAAACCCTAATGGCTAGAACTACAAACTCCTGCAACATTTCAATTTCATTTGCTTTGTTTTGAGTGGTTTTCTACAATGAGTGAAACATAAAGTTATCTGTTGTAGCATTGGTTGCCATTACCTGGGCATGCTGGTAAAACAGCACAGGAACTTGCAATGGGAATAAGTACACATGCTAGGAAAGTATGAAGAGTGGAAAGCAAAGGGTCGTCAGAAATACACCAAGGGGCTGGCATTATAGTGTAACAGTTTAAGCTGCTACCTATGATACTAGCATCCCATATGGGTGTTCGTTTGAGTCCTAGCTGCTCCACTTCCAATTCAGCTCCCTGCTAATATGCCTGGGAAAGCAGTGGAAGATGGCCCAACTCCTTGGGCCCCTGCACCCACGTCAGAGACCTGCATGGAGTTCCAGGTTCCTGGCTTCATACTTGTCCCAGCTCTGGCTGTTGTGGCCATTAGGGAAGTGAACCAAAGATGTCTTTCCATCTCTCTCTAAAACTATGCCTTTCAAAAAATAAATAGATCTTTAAAAAAGAAATATGCCAGAAAAACCTGACTCTGGGCGGGGCGAATTAACAGGAGATTAGGACCTAGCAAATTTGTGGTGCTACTGAACTGAGACTGTGAAAACAGAGAAGGTGGGGGAGAAAACTCACGGAATTCATGTGAGTACTCTCCAGAGATGCTACAATTCCGTAACTTTGGCAACCCAGTGGGAGACTGAAGGAGAATTTGAGCCCACTCTGAGGGCAGAACAGATTCCCTGTGTGGTCCTTGGGAAAGAGCTTCTGATCTCTGGCTCCTGTGGGTATATCATTTGCCTGCTAACTACCTCCAACTTCGTTCAGCTGTGCGGAATTACTTCCCTTTTGAATCAAAGAAAGAAAGAAAGAGAGAGAGATCTACCACGCCTAACCTGGGAGTGTCACCTTTGGCACACCCTTAACCCTGAGGAACCAAACAGAGCTCTCAGGCCACACCCATCTCAAGCCTCTAAGGCTCCATCAAAAACAGAAGGTCCACTTAATCTAGAGTCATAGTATAACAAGAAAAAGCACCACAGTGAAGAAACCAAATATCTCCAATATGCCAAATAACAAACACAAAAACCGAGGTAATAAGAACAAGGAAGTCACTACGATGCCCTCAAATGAAAAAGACACCCCAATTCAAGATTATGAAGATGATGAGATAGAAGAAATGCAAGAAGCAGATCTCAAAAAATTTATGATAAAAACATTAAGAAGTTCTCAAAAACAAATTATTGAACTACACAAATCCTTAATGGACAAGATAGAAAATCTCTCTCATCAAAATGAAATATTAAGGAGGAATCAAAATGAAATGAAACAACTAGTACAACAGGAAACTGTGATAGTGACGAGAAATCATAATGAAGTGAAGAATTCAATAGATCAAATGCAAAACACAATAGAGAGCCTTACAAACAGAATGGGTGAAGCAGAAGAGAGAATATCGGACTTAGAAGACAGAGAACAGGAAAGGATACAGTCAGACCAAAGAAAAGAAGAGGAAATTAGATATCTAAAACATATTGTCCGGAATCTTCAGGATACTATTAAAAAACCCAACATTCGGGTTCTAGGAGTTCCTGAAGGCATGGAGAGGGAAAAAGGATTAGAAGGCCTTTTTAGTGAGATATTAGCAGAAAATTTCCCAGGTTTGGAAAATAACAGAGACATCCTAGTACAGGAAGCTCACAGAACCCCTAATAAACACGACCAAAAGAGATCCTCACCACGACACGTTGTAATTAAACTCTCCACAGTGAAACATAAAGAAAAGATCCTCAAATGTGCAAGAGAGAAATGTCAGATTACTCTCAGAGGATCTCCAATCAGACTCACAGCTGACTTCTCATCAGAAACTCTACAAGCTAGGAGGGCATGGCGAGATATAGCCCAGGTACTAAGAGAAAAAAACTGCCAGCCCAGAATATTATATCCTGCAAAGCTATCATTTGTGAATGAAGGTGAAATAAAGACTTTTCATAGCAAACAGAAATTGAAAGAATTTGTCGCCACTCGTCCAGCCCTGCAAAAGATGCTTAAAGATGTGTTACACACAGAAACAAAGAAACACGGTCATCAATATGAAAGAAGGTAAAGGAAGGAAACCTCACAGCAAAAGATCACAGGGAATTCAAAGCATATATTAGAACTTATCTTTGGCAAATGGCAGGGCAAAGTTACCACTTTTCATTAGTCACATTGAACATGAATGGCCTGAACTGTCCAGTTAAAAGACACAGATTGGCTGATTGGGTTAAGGAACAACACCCATCTATTTGCTGCTTACAAGAAACACATCTTTCCAACAAAGATACATACACACTGAAAGTGAAAGGCTGGAAAAAGATATACCATGCCAACAGAAAAGAAAAAAGAGCGGGCGTAGCCATCTTAATATCGGACAACATAAACTTTAACACAAAAACTGTTAAGAGAGACAAAGAGGGACACTATATAATGATTAAGGGATCGATTCAACAGGAAGATATAACAATTATCAATGTATATGCACCTAACTACAGGGCACCGGTTTATTTAAAAGATTAGTTAAGAGACTTAAAGGGAGACTTAGACCCCAATACAATAGTACTGGGGGACTTCAATACTCCACTCTCAGAAATAGACAGATCAACAGGACAGAAGATCAACAAGGAGACAGTAGATTTAAACGACACTATAGCCCAAATGGATCTAACAGATATATACAGAACTTTCAATCCTACAGCTAAAGATTTTACATTCTTCTCAGCAGTACATGGAACCTTCTCTAGGACTGACCACATACTAGGCCATAAAGCAAGTCTCAGCAAATTCAAAAGAATTAGAATCATACCATGCAGCTTCTCAGACCATAAAGGAATGAAGTTGGAAATTAGCAACTCAGGAATCCCTAGAGCATACGCAAACACATGGAGATTGAACAACATGCTCCTGAATGAACAATGGGTCATAGAAGAAATTAAAAGAGAAATCAAAAACTTTCTGGAAGTAAATGAGTGTCGCTCCCCCTCTTCGTGGAGGAACGACACAGGACCCTGCGCTGTTCTTTCGTCTGCTCGGCCCTTTCCGGGTTTGCTGCTGGTTCTTCCCGGGTTGGCTACTATCCCTTCCACCTCCGTGGAAGGGCAGTTCCCCCTGGCCACATTCCCCACTTCCGCAGGGGAGCGGCACACCGCCGGCCGGCTCTCTGGGGGCTGCACAGGTGTTCCCCTTAGATGTTCCCCTTAGATGTTCCTGGTGCATGCCGTCTCTCTCCTCCTTTATAGACCTCCTCCGCCAATCTTAACTCGGCTGCCCACACGCCGAGTACGCTGCTCTCCTCCAATCCGGAGCAGCTCCTGCAGCTTGTCAAGTTGGTGAGAGGCAGCTGGGTAGAAGCTGTTGCCTCCTCTCCCAGTGCCATATTGTGGGAGAGCAGATGCATAGAATAAGTCTTAATTCCAGTAACTTAGTCTAGTCCGAGTTGCTCCCCACAAATGAGGATAACAAAACAACATATCAAAACTTATGGGATACAGCAAAATCAGTGTTAAGAGGAAAGTTTATATCAATAGGTGCCTACATCAAAAAATTGGAAAGGCACCAAAGATGAGCTTTCAATTCACCTCAAGGATCTAGAAAACCTGCAGCAAACCAGAGCCAAATCTAGTAGGAGAAGAGAAATAATTAAAATCAGAGAAGAAATCAACAGGATTGAATCAAAAAAATGTTACAAAAAATCAGCCAAACGAGGAGCTGGTGTTTTGAAAAAATAACAAAAATTGACACCCCATTGGCCCAACTAACTAAAAAAAGAAGAGAAAAGACCCAAATCAATAAAATCAGAGATGAAAAAGGAAACGTAACAACAGACACCACAGAAATAAAAAGAATCATCAGAAATTACTACAAGGACTTGTATGCCAGCAAGCAGGGAAACCTATCAGAAATGGATAGATTCCTGGACACATGCAACCTACCTAAATTGAACCAGGAAGACATCGAAAACCTAAACAGACCCATAACTGAGACAGAAATTGAAACAGTAATAAAGGCCCTCCCAACAAAGAAAAGCCCAGGACCAGATGGATTCACTGCTGAATTCTACCAGACATTTAAAGAAGAACTGACTCCAATTCTTCTCAAACTATTCAGAACAATCGAAAAAGAGGGAATCCTCCCAAATTCTTTCTGTGAAGCCAACATCACCTTAATTCCTATAGCTGGAAAAAGATGCAGCATTGAAAGAGAATTACAGACCAATATCCCTGATGAACATAGATGCAAAAATCCTCAATAAAATTCTCGCCAATAGAATGCAACAACACATCAGAAAGATCATCCACCCAGACCAAGTGGGATTTATCCCTGGTATGCAGGGATGGTTTAATGTGCGCAAGACAATCAATGTGATACACCACATTAACAGACTGCAGAAGAAAAACCATATGATTATCTCAATAGATGCCGAGAAAGCATTTGATAAAATACAACACCCTTTCATGATGAAAACTCTAAGAAAACTGGGTTTGGAAGGAACATTCCTCAATACAGTCAAAGCAATCTATGAAAAACCCACAGCCAACATCCTATTGAATGGGGAAAAGTTGGAAGCATTTCCACTGAGATCTGGTACCAGACAGGGATGTCCACTCTCACCACTGCTATTCAATATAGTTCTGGAAGTTTTAGTCACAGCCAGTAGACAAGAAAAAGAAATTAAAGGGATACAAAATGGGAAGGAAGAATTCAAACTATCCCTCTTTGCAGATGATATGATCCTTTATTTAGGGGACACAAAGAACTCTACTAAGAGACTATTGGAACTCATAGAAGAGTTTGGCAAAGTAGCAAGGTATAAAATCAATGCACAAAAATCAACAGTCTTTGTATACACAGGCAATGCCATGGCTGTGAAAGAACTTCTAAGATCAATCCCATTCACAATAGCTACAAAAACAATCAAATACCTTGGAATAAACTTAACCAAGGATGTTAAAGATCTCTACGATGAAAATTAAAAAACCTTAAAGAAAGAAATAGAAGAGGATACCAAGAAATGGAAAAATCTTCCATGCTCATGGATTGGAAGAATCAATATCATCAAAATGTCCATTCTCCCAAAAGCAATTTATAGATTCAATGCAATACCAATCAAGATACCGAAGACCTTCTTCTCAGATCTGGAAAAAATGGTGCAGAAATTTATATGGAGACACAGGAGACCTCGAATAGCTAAAGCAATCTTGTACAACAAAAACAAAGCCGGAGGCATCACAATACCAGATTTCAGGACATACTACAGGGCAGTTGTTATGAAAACAGACTGGTACTGGTACAGAAACAGATGGATAGACCAATGGAACAGAATTGAAACACCAGAAATCAACCCAAACATCTACAGCCAACTCATATTTGATCAAGGATCCAAAACCAATCCATGGAGTAAGGACAGTCTATTCAATAAATGGTGTTGGGAAAACTGGATTTCCACGTGCAGAATCATGAAGCAAGACCCCTACCTTTCACCTTACACAAAAATACACTCAACATGGATTAAAGACCTAAATCTACAACCTGACACCATCAAATTATTAGAGAGCATTGGAAAAACCCTGCAAGATATAGGTACTGGAAATGACTTCTTGGAAAACACCCCAGAAGCACAGGCAGTCAAAGCCAAAATTAACATTTGGGATTGCATCAAATTGAGAAGTTTCTGTACTGCAAAAGAAACAGTCAGGAAAGTGAAGAGACAACCGCCAGAATGGGAAAATATATTTGCAAACTATGCAACTGATAAAGGGTTGATAACCAGAATCTACAAAGAAATCAAGAAACTCCACAACATCAAAACAAACAACCCACTTAAGAGATGGGCCAAGGACCTCAATAGACATTTTTCAAAAGAGGAAATCCAAATGGCCAACAGACACATGAAAAAGTGTTCAAGATCACTAGCAATCAGGGAAATGCAAATCAAAACCACAATGAGGTTCCACCTCACCCCAGTTAGAATGGCTCACATTCAGAAATCTACCAACAATAGATGCTGGTGAGGATGTGGGGGAAAAGGGACACTAACCCACTGTTGGTGGGAATGCAAACTGGTCAAGCCACTATGGAAGTCAGTCTGGAGATTCCTCAGAAACCTGAATATAACCCTACCATTCAACCCAGCCATCCCACTCCTTGGAATTTACCCAAAGAAAATGAAATTGGCAAACAAAAATAGCAGTCTGCACATTAATGTTTATTGCAGCTCAATTCACAATAGCTAAGACCTGGAACCAACCCAAATGCCCATCAACAGTAGACTGGATAAAGAAATTGTGGGACATGTACTCTATAGAATACTATACAGCAGTCAAAAACAACGAAACCCAGTCATTTGCAACAAGATGGAGGAATTTGGAAAACATCATGCTGAGTGAATTAAGCCAGTCCCAAAGGGACAAATGTCATATATTCTCCCTGATTGGCAACAACTAACTGAGCACCAAAGGGGAAACTTGTTGAAGTGAAATGGACACTATGAGAAAAAGTGACTTGATCAGCTCTTGTCCTGATGGTTGATGTATAATGTAATACTTTATCCATTTTAGTATTTTTTTGTTCTAGTACCATTGGTTGAACTCTGTAATTAACACACAATTATTCTTAGGTGTTTAAAATTTATATGAAAATTGATCCCTGTTAGGAATTTGGAAAACATTATGCTGAGTGAAATAAGCCAATCCCAAAGGGACAAATACCACTTGTTCTCCTTGATAGGTGACAACTAACTGAGCACCAAAAAGGAAACCTGTTAAAGTGAAATGAACACTATGAGAAACAGTGACTTGATCAGCCCTCACCCTGACTGTTGATGAGCAGCTTAATATGTTATCGCTCTTAGTATTTTTTTTTGTTTGTTCTACTTAATACTTTTGGTTGAATACTGTAATCAATACACAATTCTTCTTAAGTGCTGAAACTTAACTGAAAAGTGATCGCTGTTAAATATAAGAGTGGGAATAAGAGAGGGAAGAGATGTGCAATTCGGGACATGCTCAACCTGACTTGCCTCAAACAGTAGAGTTAGAAACATACTAGGGGATTCGAATTCAATCCCATCGGGGTGGCATGTACCAATGCCATCTCACTAGTCCCAGTGATCAATTTCTGTTCACAATTGATCATAATGATAGGACTAAGAACCAAAGGGATCACATAAACAAGAATAGTGTCTGCAAATACTAGCTGATAGAATCAAAAAGGGAGAGAATGGTCCAACATGGGAAGTGAGATACACAGCAGACCCATAGAATGGCAAATGTCCTAACAGCACTCTGGCCTCATAATCAGCCCTTAAGGCATGTGGATCCGGCTGAAATGCCCATGAGAGTATTTCAGGCATGGAAAGCCAAGACACTCTGGCAAAAAAAAAAAAAAAAAAAAAAAAACAACCCTAAATGAAAGATCTCTGCGAGTGAGATCCCAGTGGAAAGAACGGGTCATCAAAGAAGGAGGTACCTTTCTCTGAAGGGAGGAGAGAACTTCCAATTTGACCATGGCCTTGTCTAAAAATGATCAGAGTCAGTGAACTCAAAAGGCTTCCATAGCCTTGGCAGCTCATGACAAGAGCCTAGGGTGATTACTGATGCCATAAACAAGAGTGTCAATTTGTTAAGTCAACAACAGGAGTCACTGTGCACTTACTCCTCATGTAGGATCTTTGTCCTTAGTGTGCTGTACATTGAGATTTAATGCTATAACTAGTACTCAAACAGTATTTTTCACTTTATGTTTCTGTGTGGGAGCAAACTGTTGAAATCTTTACTTAATGTATGCTAAACTGATCTTCTGTATATAAAGAGAATCGAAAATGAATCTTGATGTGAATGGAAGGGGAGAGGGAGTGGATAAGGGGAGGGTTGCAGGTTGGAGGGACGTTATCGGGGGGAAGTCATTGTAATCCATATTCTGTACTTTGGAAATTTATATTCATTAAATAAAAGTTAAAAAAAAATAAAAAAATAAAAAAAATAAATATGCCAAGATCAGATAGAAGTAAAAGGATAAGAGTAACTATCTTTTTTCAAAAAATAAAATCCACAGGTCATGAATATGTGAGTTTTGCAGAATATCCCCCTATATTTGGGAGCAAGTCAATATTGTTGAAACATTAATTTAAAAGGCACTCAATAAAAATAAGTGAGGGTACACAGGCCAAGAAGTCAGTAGCACACATCTGCTGGCCCTCCAGAACGGCAGATACTCCATCCACATGACCACCTTCTCTTTCCTTTTCATTCCAAAAATGTTGATTTTATCTGGTGTACTTGAACTAAGGGTAGGGAATTTGTGAAATATATGAAATTGATAGATCTGTGTTTTGCCTATTGATTGTTTTTTATTCATGTTGAACAAGAACGTCAGTAATAGTGTGGCCACTTATTCATTCTATCTAGATGAGGAATTCAATATTTACTGGTATGAGAATATTGGCCTAGGGAGTGTTGTGAGAAGGGCCTTTCATGAACCCTTATTACCACATGCTATTTTATCCATGTTTTAATTTAGATAGCTTTAACTTTTTTCTGGAGAAAGCAAAAGAAGAAAAGGGAGAGAGGAAGGAAGAAATGAAGACAGGTTGGTTAATAGAAAGGTGTCGCTCCCCGTCTTCGTGGAGGAACGACACAAGACCCTGTGCTGTTCTTTTGTCTGCTCGGCCCTCCCCGGGTTTGCTGCTGGTTCTTCCCGGGTTGGCTACCGTCCCTTCCACCTCCGTGGAAGGGCGGTTCCCCCTGCCACATTCCCCACTTCCACGGGGGAGCGGCACACCGCCGGCCGGCTCTCTCGGGGGCTGCACAGGTGTTCCTTCAGATAGGTGTTCCTCTTAGATGTTCCTGGTGCATGCCGTCTCTCTCCTCCTTTATAGTCCTCTTCCACCAATCCCAACTCTGCTACCCACACGCCGAGTACGCTGCTCTCCTCCAATCAGGAGCAGGTCCCACAGTGTATTGGTTGAACTGGAGGCAGCTGTGTAGAAGCTGTTTCCCTTCTCAGCGCCATATTGTGGGAAAGCAGATGCATAGAATAAGTCTTAATTCCAGTAACTTAGTCTAGTCCGAGTTGCTCCCAGTTGCTCCCCACAGATCCCCCTTTCTTTTTATTTTTGGCGTTGATACGCACCTGTCTTCGGTGCCCCGCGGCACACACTCTGCTCTGCTTGCTAGAGTTGCCCACAGGTTCTTACAAGTCCTATCAATCAGGCAAACCGAATCCGGGTCCTCTCTTCGCCATGTTGTGAGGAGGTTTTTAGGCGCTGATGCGTGCCTGTGTTCGGTGCCCTGCAGCGCATTCTCTGCTCTGCCTGCAGGGGCTTACAAGCCCTATCAGGCAAACCGAATCCAAGCCTTCTCATTGCCATATTGTGGGGAGGCTTATTGGTGTTGATTCGTGCCTATCTTCGGTGACCTGCAGCTCATACTCTGGTCGAGCTGCCTGCTGGTGCTTATCGCCCTAATCAGGCAGACCGAATCCAAGCTCTCTCATTGCTGTGTTGTGGGGAGGCCTTTCTCTATTTCTCTATCTCCGGGCATTCCTATTTCTCTCATTTTACTTCTAAACTTCTGTTTCTCTTATCCCTGCGGCTTCCCGGCGCCCGCCCCGAGGCTGCTTCTCGGCGGCTTCCCGGCTCTGAGCCGCTTCAGCCCGCGCCGGCGCCCGCCCTGCGGCGGGCTCCCGGCTCTGCCCGGCTTGGCTTCGCACGCTCCGCGGTCTCCACGCCCTTCGCGTCCACACCACGGCCTCGCGCCAGCCCCGCGTTCCCTATCTATTCACGCCCCGTGCTCTCTCTGCACGCGGCGGCTTCCGCGAATCACACAGCCCCAGCTCACGTTTCCGCCACCACCGGCATTCAGTCCAAGTTCCCCGGACTAACCTGGCGAATCCAACCTGGGGGCCCACGTCTCTGCCTCTGGTTCCAGATCTTTGCCTCTTGCTCCCCGGGCTGACTTGAAGAATTCCAAGATGGCTTCCGTTTCCGCCTTGGCCTGCACTCGCGGCTTCATCCTCCCTAACATTTTTCTCTACCCGGTATGTTTCCCTAAGTTTTCTTCCAACAATATTCCTCCCTCATTTCTCCTGGCCTCTCCCCACAGTCCGTATCCAAGTCTAAGTTTCTTATAGGTTTCACTTTCACTTTCAACCTGTAGTCCCTATCTGAGTCTAAGTTTCTTCTTGCTTTCACTTTAAATCCTAACTTCTTTCCCACAGTCCGTATCCGAGTCTATGCCTAGGCTTTCAATAGCTTCTTCCAGCACCTTTTCTGTCCGGCTTTTCCCTAGGCTCTTTGCTAGTCTCTCTCTCCAGTATTTTCCACTTCTTCCCGTTTCTTCCTTCCTAAGTTTCCTAATCCGAGTCACGGCCCCATTATGTCGCTCCCCCTCTTCGTGGAGGAACGACACAGGACCCTGCGCTGTTCTTTCGTCTGCTCGGCCCTCCCCGGGTTTGCTGCTGGTTCTTCCCGGGTTGGCTACCGACCCTTCCACCTCCGTGGAAGGGCGGTTCCCCCTGCCACATTCCCCACTTCCACGGGGGAGCGGCACACCGCCGGCCGGCTCTCTCGGGGGCTGCACAGGTGTTCCCCTTAGATGTTCCTGGTGCATGCCGTCTCTCTCCTCCTTTATAGTCCTCTTCCACCAATCCCAACTCTGCTACCCACACGCCGAGTACGCTGCTCTCCTCCAATCAGGAGCAGGTCCCACAGTGTATTGGTTGAACTGGAGGCAGCTGTGTAGAAGCTGTTTCCCTTCTCAGTGCCATATTGTGGGAAAGCAGATGCATAGAATAAGTCTTAATTCCAGTAACAGTATAGTCCGAGTTGCTCCCCACAGAAAGGCAGTCAGGTTAGGGTATTACAATTAAACTATTTTACCTATGTATTAATCATATAATTTTATAGAAGAAGTTCTACACAAGGGAATAATTCCAATGATTATCAATACTCTAAATCATACAAACAAATTAGGTTCTTACTCTGCAATGTTGATATTGAAAACAGTTGCCTGGTCTCCCATTCGATGTCTAGTTTACTCAAGTGTTAGATCAGGTTTCCTGGAAGCAGAGTCTGCAATAGAAATTAATGTGTAAATGACTTACTCAGCAGTACTTTCAGAGGGATATTGTAAAGGAGTGAAGGAATCAAGATAAGGCAGGAGAATAACTAATCCAAGATATGGTGTCAGCTGGAAATTAGCTCCAACTTGTTCCCATGAGGAGTTCCAAAGCTTGAATTTCACCTCAAGAAAAAATAGAAAAGGCTTTGGTATTCTCCAGTTTCAGTTAGTCGCTGGCTACAGGCTGTCCCAAATCCCTTGGGGTGGGGCATTGTTCTCCCAGGCAAGGTCAATTCCTTCCATAGAAGGGTGAGGCTTGGAGCCTGTAGCAGTTCACATTCACAGCAGCTGTGCAGTGGGTGCATCAGTTCAGTAAGGAGAATCTCAGTGAGGCAACATCTACTACAACCTCTTTAAAATTAAAACCAGACAGCTGAATGGGGACTAAGAGTTTAGAGCGATAATAACAGACTCATCAAAGGTATCATTTGGACTAGTGCTGTTACCTCCTTTCCAGAACTCTTTTTTGAGTCCTTGTTTGGAAAAATTGCTGATCTAATTAAAGGCACTATAATATGAGGGTACTTCAAAAAGTCAGTGTGACATGGAATTAAACTATGAATTTATTTTGGTGCATTTTTTGAAATCCATGCATAATTTTCATAATATGCATTTCCCATGACCTTTTTTAAAGACCCCTCATAGAATATGACATTTTCCCATTAACCATATCTCTGTAGCTCTTGCTTTAGAAGAGATTCCTAATTTGCAATCTCATGGGTATAATCTTAAAATTACAATATCCACTCTCCATAAAACTATGATACAAAAGCTAAATAAGGACATGTGGCTATGGGTTGACAACTCATATATGCCTTATTGTAAGATCAAAAGTTTAATTGAAATTTATATGTTCTCTTTCCATTAAAGCAAAGCGTGGTAGGTAACTTCTTAAATGGCCTATAATAATCCTCATATCATCCTATCAACATCTCTATGTGATTTCTCCCCATTGACAGTGAACTAGATCCAACTACAAGCTGCTAATTAGAATACAGCAAAAGTAATGCAATGTCACTTCTGAGATCATATTTTGTAATTCTAGCATCCTTTATATTCTCTCTTTCTCATTCTCTTGCTCACTTGTTTTGAGAAAGAAGTACTGCCATGCCACAAACTGTTCTATCCTTGGCATGGAACTGAGGGAGACCTCTGGCTAACAGCCAGTGGGGAACTGCAGGCCTTACACCTAAGAGGAACTGAATCATGCCAGCAAACACTTGAGTGAGCTTAGAGCAGATACTTCCCAATCTGAGCCTTGAGATGACTGCAGTCCCTGCCAACATGTTGATTGTAGCCTATTAGAGGCTGTGAGCCTGAAGACATAGATAAGCGGTTCCTGGATTCCAGACTCACAGAAACTGTGAGATAATAAGTGCTGTTTTAAGGCTCTAATTTTTGGAACAATTTGTCACACAGTAATCAATAACTAATACATACACCTTCAATAATTATTTTCTGTTGTAAACTTGTCTGAAATCCTTTCTTCTATTCTTAAAATGAAAAAGGTAGGTGATTTATAAATGTTTTTGGCAGATGGTGACACGGGCATTGACAGTGACTATCTGGATTTAAATTATCATCACTATTTTTCATAGGAAATACAACAGTTTTATACAAATGTGTGAATAAAGAGCCTAAATTTGATGTATAAAATTCCTAAAACATGAATTGAAAGCTCCTTTGCCTAAAATTCAGGTAAAACAGTGTTATTTTATGCCATCTTCAATTTCATTGACTTTTGTTTGTGTTACGGTAAGTTTTAATTATCAGTGATGATACATTTATTTTTTTCTCAGACACATCCCAATGAAATACTAAACATTTTCACAAAGGCAAAACAAAAATCAAATACTGTTGACAAAGAAAAGAAATTGAAGGTATTAAAATACAGTATAGTGGCCGGCACCATGGCTCAATAGGCTGATCCTCTGCCTGCGGCACTGGCACACTGGGTTCTAGTCCCGGTCGGGGCGCCGGATTCTGTCCCGGTTGCCCCTCTTCCAGTCCAGCTCTCTGCTGTGGCCCGGGAGTGGAGTGGAGGATGGCCCAGGTCCTTGGGCTCTGCACCTGCATGGGAGACTGGGAGGGTCACCTGGCTCCTGGCTTCGATAAGCGTGGTGCACTGGATGCAGCGGCCATTGGGGGGTGAACCAACAGAAAACAGAAAAGGAAGACCTTTCTCCCTGTCTCTCTCTCTCACTGTCCACTCTACCTGTCAAAAAAAAAAAAAAAGCATAGTAAGTAGAATGTTTGCGAGTCTTAACAACTGTCTTTATGTCGTCTATCATCACGTGTCAAAAAGGTATGAGTCCTTGTGGTATTTGGAAAATTCTTGAGATACTTTGGAATGCATGATTCATGAGTTAGCTTGTTTTTTATCAACAATGAGAAAGGTTTTTGAATTATTTTGGAATTTCTCTAGTACTGGATTTAGCTGCTCTGAAGTCAAACATGGATGTAGTCACTAATAGCCCCTAGCTATAGAGCCAGATACAATTACTAGATTATTTATTTCGCTTCCTGTGTATTTTTTTTTTTTACCAAATCAAACCAAAAACTGCCTAACATTTAAAAAAATAATTCAAAGTGCTTAACATAGCCTATCTCATTTTAAGACTCTTAGGCAAAATCTTCATTGGTTTTAAAAAGTCACCTTTCAAAGTGGCTTTCAAGTGACAGGAAATTGGGGTTTATTAATCATTCATAACTTCATGAATAATTATTTCTTACAGAAATTTCTACCATTAAGTGAAATGATGAAATAAGCAATCTAGCACCATGCTGGAAATTTTCTACAAATAGAGTGGATGTTCCACTCATTCATTCAGCAATGATTCTGTTAAACATCATTATGCATAGGCACTGGAATTATAAAAATAAATAACATATAAACAGATAGCTATAATTTTACATGTGTGTAGGTATATACAAGAAATAAAGTAAAACTAAAGGGGAAGTTGTTGAATAAGGAATAATTATGCACATGAATATGTGTGTTGGTGAGTGTTGGGGGGTTAAAAGAATTTCAAAAAGAATTGACAGTGTGAATCAAGGTTCAAAAGCAAGGAACAGTATACCATACTCTAGGAATATACTGCTGACCAGAAAACAAGAAATGCTTCAGCATCCCTGGGAAGCAATTTTTCACTAATGATTAAACAGAACTAATATTTTCCACCAAAACCTCCCCTTTTAGCTATATACATCTTTTATAGTATATTTTTATTTTCAAATTTGCTTTGTAAAGACATATATATTTATATATATAAAATGTAATTGTGAGGTTCTATCATTTTCAATAGTCCCTTTGTTGCAGTCTTAAAGTATTAAATTATAAAGTACCTCCAAAATTATAGATAAGTATCTGAATTGAGTCAACCTTATTTGAATCATCTAATTATTGGCGCCCTTGAAAGGGTCAAACCAGCTAAACACTAATCACTGGAAAATACATCTTCACCAAGGGTTTTTATTTTATTTTTATTTTGGGACATGCAATACATTATTCAAGTTTTATATAAGAATTCTCCTTATCTTATCCCAAAACATTGCCATTCTATTCAAGTATTACCCTTCTATCTTAAAGAAAAAAAAACCAGCCAATTCTACAAAAAAAGGTATTTTCATAGCTACTTAATTATTTTTCTGACACTATTCATTATATCACAACGTTTCAAATTTTAGAACACTGTTGGCATGGTTGTAATAGGCATTGACTCTCATTGCTCCTAAATTTGGTCTACAGAATAACTTCACTTCAAGAAATGAAACACAGGAAAGATCTACACTAAGTAAAATTAAAATTTACCAAATTTAATTTGTTTATAGAAGCTTCTTTGTTTATATATTTATTTTTATCACTATCAGAATGTTATTTATAAAAAATTTAGTGGAAAAATGCTTCATTACTTCTTTTATTATTCATTAGATTTTAGTAATTCCTTTTTCTTCTGGAAAAATAATTCATTATTAGCTTAAAACAGTTAACCTCTAGATGGGAACTCTGGTATTTCAAATATGCTTTAATTAAAAGTGTATTGTAATTTAGAGATTTTAGTTATCTACATTTTTAATAAGAACGGGGTCCATGTGTACTTTGATGATTTAAGGTTTAATTTGATCAACAGTATATTATATGAAACAAAAATGATAATATAAACAGTGCTTGGGGGCCGGCACCATGGCTTACTTGGTTAATCTCCCACCTGCAGTGCCAGCAACCCATATGGGTGCTGGGTTCTAGTCCCGGTTGCTCCTCTTTCAGTCCAGCTCTCTGCTGTGGCCTGGAATGGCAGTGGAGGATGGCCCAAGTGTTTGGGCCCCTGTACCTGCATGGCAGACTGGGAGAAGCACCTGGCTCCTGGCTTCGGATCGGCTTTGGATCGGTGCAGCGCCAGCCGTATTGGCCATTTAGGGAATGAACCAACGGAAGGAAGACTTTTCTCTCTCTCTCTCTCTCTCTCTCTCTCTCTCTCTGTCTATAACTCTACCTGTAAAATAAAATTAAAAAAAAAGAGTGGGGCTGGAGTTACAGGAGATGAACAGAAAGGAAATGGTTGGTAGTCATAAGGGAGGTGTTTGGAATTGCGATTAAGCAGAGGTTGCTGAGAATCGTATGGATAAGAATCAAGGCATGATTGTTGGGCTGAGCAACTGATGGGCAGGAAAACAACATTGGAGGATCCACATAACTGGAAAGATCAGCTTTAAAAAAATAAATAAATAAAATAAAAACAGTGCTTAATTGCTTAGTACTCACAATATTCATTTTCCTTAAAATTTAAGACATTAAAATTATTATTGCTGATCTTTTCATTAATCTATGATGGTTAACTTTGTAGAAAAACAGTACTGGTAGCCTTACATTTATTTTCCCTTTGACTCTCAGGAAACTTGGAATAGAACTTATGAACGCATTGGATCTTATTAGGCTGGAAGTAATGTAATAATAAAGGAAATCTATTTTAAATGGAATATGTTTTTTGGGTCTGAAATGCAATACTAAAATAAGCAACAGAATAATGCAACAAACTGTAGTTATATTTAATCAAATATTACTCATATTTAATTTCACATTATAATCTCATTACCATAGGTGGATGAGAATCATTTAGATAACAAGTATAATTATATTTCTTTTTCCATTGAGTTTTTCTAAATAGAACTTAGAGATTTACTAGTAACTGAAGCAAAAATGTTAAGAAAAGTAAGAACAGGGGCCGGTGCTGTGTCATAGCAGGTGAAGCCACCACCTGCGGTGCTGGCATTCTGTATGGGTGCCTGTTAGAGACCCACCTGCTCTACTTCCAATCCAGCTCTCAGCTATGGCATAGGAAAGCAATGGAAGACAGCCCAAGTGCTTGGGACCCTGCACCTAAGTGGGAGACCCGGAAGAAGCTCCTGGCTCCTGGCTTCAGATGGGCCCAGCTATAGTCGTTGTGGCCATCTGGGGAGTGAACCAGTGGATGAAAGACCTCTCTCTCTCTCTCTCTCTCTCCCCCTCTCTCTCTGCCTCTGCCTCTCTTTGGCTCTGCCTTTCAAATAAAGAAATCCTTAAAAAAAGAAGAAAAAAGAAAAAAGCATTTCTATTATATGTAATTATTTTCCCATTGATAGGATATATTATAATGTCCAAATATTTCTGGGAAGTAGCTATATTCTCAAATCATAAAAAGGTGAAAATAGCCTGAGATCTGTCCCTTGATATCAGTTTTATAAAGGGCTTCCATATTTGAAGAGGACTTTACTTAGGAGATTATAGTTCAATTGTAAGACAAATAGTACTGCTTTTATTATTTGTAGGTAAAGGATTTAATTAATACTATATGTTTCTGTGATTAAAACTTTAAAAGTAATAGGGCTAGCCTTGTGGTACCGAGGGTTAAGCCACCGCCTAAAATGCTGGCATCCCATATAACCTCCACTTCCCATCCAGCTCCTTGCTAATGCACCTGGGAAAGCAGAGAAAGATGGGTCAGGTACTTGGGCTCCTGCCATCTAAATGGGAGACTTGGATGAAGTTCCAGGCTCTAGGCCTTGGCCTGCCCAGCCCCAGCCATTGCAGCCACTTAGGGAGTGAACCAGCAGATGGAAGATCGATCTCTCTCTCTCTCTGTCTCTCCTTCTCTCTCTCTAACTCTGCCTTTCAAATAAATAAATAAATAAATCTAAAAACAACTTTAAAAATAAACAGAATTGAACATATATTTCTGGGAAGGTAGATTGCATGATTGAGTTATTGGAGATTATTTTCGAGTGAGTGCACATTTGCATAATTCCTCTCTCAGAAATTCATAAAAATTAAAGAAGGCAATGAAAATCTCAGAGAAATATCTGTCACATACAATGAAATTGGCATTAAGCTGAAGGAGGAACTAAGACGGATGCATAGTATAAGTTGAAATGATCAAATAAGTACAAGAGTACAGATGAGTACAAGAGACATTTCAAAATTTCTGAACTTGAGGTCTGGGGGATATTGGTATGAAACAGTGGAAGCATTCCACAGAGAAAATAGTTTCTGCATAGAAAAATATTACAAGGAAAACAGCACCAAAAGTAAGGATGCCATGTGGTTATCTGATTTTCAGTTTTAATATTCTGCTTTCAGCCAATCAGAAGACCTTTGAAGTGGGAGAGAAAAGGGGTTGGGAACAACAATGTGCTAGCTAAGTGAAATAAGGTTCAGGTGAAGGGAAGCAGTATTTGCAAAACAAAGAGAAAATTGCAAACTTTGTAAGAGAAAAATACTATAATATTCACAATGATCAGGATGTGGAATAAACCAACATATATATATATATATATATATAATCAGTATGTAAAATAAACATATTTCTAGATACACATACAATGGAATATTATTCTGATATAAAATAATAAAATATTGATATTATGTTTAACAAGACATAAAAGACAAATATCACATGTTCTCTCTCATATGTCACAGTTAAATATGTGTATCTGTGTTTTGATGTATCTTTCTATTTTTTCAATCTGAATTTAAAATAATAATTTTAGAGGCTGAGAAGGACGGGAAGAAAGAGATTGTGTGAGGTTGGATAATGGGTACCAAAACACAATATGCTGAATGTTAACAGGTTCTGGTGTTCTGCAGCACAGTGAGTCACTGTAGCTCAAGACAATGTATTATATTCTGAATAAAGAACTGAAGCAGAGGAGCAGCTGGGCTCCAAACAGAGAAAAAAACAGAAATGGAGACTGGTTACCTTGTTTGGGCAGTTTTTATATGTATATGTGTGGAAAGTTTGCACTGTACCACTTAAAAACATGCAAGTATTACATGTTAACCCAAAATTTTAAAATAAATTTAAACATATTTAAATGACATCAACCAGCTTCCTGCTGCCTAAGCTCATCAGCCCTGCTTTTCAAACAGCTCAATAACTATACCAAAAAAATGCATTCAACCCTGCTTAAGTTCTGAGTGATTCAAACAGTGCCCAAGAAAAAATAGTAGGATCAAGCAGAAAAATTCACAACAAATTAAAACATTTATCTATTTATTTGAAACAGAAGAGAGAGAGAGAGAGAGAGAGAGAGAGAGAGAGAGAGAAATATGAGAAAATATTCTATCTACTGGTTCACTCTCCAGATGTCTGCAACAGCCAGGGTTGAGCCAGGCTGAAGCCAGCAAAAAGGAACTCCAACCCAGTCTCTCATGTAGATGGCAGGGACCCAAGTACTTGAGCCATCACCTGCTGCCTCACAGGTACATTTTCAAATAGCTGGAGCAGAAGCAGAGTAGCCTAGATTCAAACCAGACACTCTGAGATGATATGCAGGTATCCAAAGAAGTGGCTTAGCTCACTGAACCACATTACCCATCCCTCCACAATATTTTCAGTGACCAAAATGCTTGAATATTATTACATCATTATTAGAAAAATAATAAACTAAAAAGAACAGTATAAAATTTTTTCAAAAGTACTTTTAATGTTAGGTTATATACTTCTAAGATGAAGAATTTTTCAGTGACAGAAAAAAATACACAAAACTGGTTTCATGCTTATAGAAACTAAAAAAATTAATTATTTGAAATACAAAATCCAAAGCAATATACTAATAATGAAGATGGCTATTGGTGATGGTTGTACATCATGAATGTACTCATATGAACTGTGCAACAAAAAGATGGTAAATGCTATATGTATTTTACCACAACAAAATTTGCAAAAAAAAAAATGAGACAATGAAACTAAATTGTTTTTAAAAAGCATATATCCTTTGTACAATTTGGGACATGCTCAAGCTGACTTGCCCCAAATGGTAGAGTTAGAAACATACCAGGGGACTCCAATTCAATCCCATCAAGGTGGCATGTACCAATGACATCTCACTAGTCCCAAGATCAATTTCAGTTCACAATTGATCATAATGAAAGGACTAAGAGTCAAAGGGATCACATAAACAAGTCTAGTACCTGCTAATACTAACCGATAGAATAAATAAAGGGGAGAGTGATCCAACATGGGAAGTGAGATACACAGCAGACTCATAGAATGGCAGATGTCCTAAACAGCACTCTGGCCTCAGAATCAGCCCTAAAGGCATTCGGATCCAGCTGAAAAGCCCATGAGAGTATTTCAGGCATGGAAAGCCAAGACACTCTGGCAAAAAAAAAAAAAAAAAAAAAAAAAAAAAAAAAAAAAAAAAACAACAACAACAACAACAACAACAAAAAAAACCAATAACAAAACAACAACAACAAACCTAAATGAAAGATCTCTGTGAGTGAGATCCCAGTGGAAAGAACAGGTCTTCAAAGAAGGAGGTAGCTTTCTCTGAAGGGAGGAGAGAACCTCCACTTTGACTATGACCTTGTCTAAACAAGATAAGAGTCGGAGAACTCAAAAGGCTTCCATAGTCTTGGAAACTCATGACTGGAGCATAGGGAGATTACTGATGCCATAAACAGGAGTGTCAATTTGCAAAGTCAACAACAGGAGTCACTGTGCACTTACTCCTCATGTAGGATCTCTGTCCTTTATGTGCTGTACATTGAGATTTAATGCTATAATGAGTACTCAAACAGTATATTTCACTTTGTGTTTCTATGGGGGTGCAAACTGTTGAAATCTTTACTTAATGTATACTAAACTGATCTTCTGTTAAAAAAAAAAAAAGAAATTATCAATTCCCAACTTGACTCTCACTGGGATTAAACATGACAATAGGTCTGATCTGATTTCATCATCATTTAAAAAATCATCTATTATTTTTCACTTTATGTTTCTGTGTGGGAGCAAACTGTTGAAATCTTTACTTAATGTATGCTAAACTGATCTTCTGTATGTAAAGAGAATCGAAAATGAATCTTGATGTGAATGGCAGGGGAGAGGGAGTGGGAAAGGGTTGGGTTGTGGGTGGGAGGGACGTTATGGGGGGGAAGCCATTGTAATCCATAAACTGTACTTTGGAAATTTATATTCATTAAATAAAAGTTAAAAAAAAGCGTATATCCTTAAGGAAAATTTGAAGAGAAAAATAAAATTATTACACAATGAAAAGCATATTACAAAGCAGCAAAGCACAAAAATATAATAAATCATGGGCAAGTGAATTTATCCCACAAATATAAGATTGGCTTAACATTACAAAACTGATAAAGGGATTGATCATTATTTTCATCTCAACAGATATAGAAAACATGTATGTTGACATTCAGTTTCCATTCAGAATAAAATATCTAAGCCAAAGTTTAAGAATCCTAAAATTAGAAGGGAACTTCATGTGACTAAAAATAACTATAGCATACATCATACTAAATGTTAAACAGTAAATCACATCCTATCATTTCAAGAACAAGACCAAGATGCCCTTATCACTGTTTCTATTTAGCATCATTTTGGAGCTCCTAGTCAGCACAATAAAACAAGGAAAAGAAATAGATATCATAAGCATTTGGATGGAAATAATAATATTTGTATTTGGTAGTATGTCTCATAGAAAGAAACAGAAAAAATCTATAAATTACAGGAACTAGTAAGTACATTTAATCATGTAGCTACCTATAAGATTGGTATAAAAAATCAATAAAATATATGTGTGTATGAAAGCTAAGAAAAAATCAATAAAGCTAACAAAAGTAATGAAAAACAGATATTCATATATATGAAACTTCATATATATATATTTTAAATTTAGTAAATTGAGATAATGTCCATCAGTCGGTCAGATAACCCAAAGTTTAAAATCTTCTCTGTATAACAATGATCAATAACCTCAATAAATCCAATTGAAATCAAAATTAGTTGTTTTTGTTTATAGAATATGAGTTTATTCTAAAATTTGAATGAAAGAGAAAAGAGCTAAGAACAGTCCAAAAAAAAGTACTTAGAAAAAGGGGACACCTTAGAGGATTTGTTCTACCAAATATCGATACTTCCTATGAAACTACACTAATTTGAATATCGTGGCATTTGTTTAGAGACAGATAAACAAATTAACAGGACAGAAAATAAGATTTTCAAACACATTGTATCCTGGATATGTTCATAAAGTGTCATCACAAATTAATGGGAAAAGGAAGAAAATTTTGATAAATAGTGCTGGGGATATTTAGTTATTTGATTGGAAAAAATGAATTTAGATCTTCACCACAAATCACAAACACACACAAATCAATTCCAAATTGACTAAATATTTAAATTGGAAAGGAAAGATTTTAAATTTTTAGAAAAATATGTAGGTATATTAACTTATGATCTTGGGATAAGCAAGAATTTTGTAACTAAGGAAAATAAACAATAAACAAAAAATAATACATTTATTATACCAAAATGAAATATATCTAGTAATAAAAAATCACATACTTAAAACAGAAAATACTGTTTTGGATTTAGTGGGATATGTCATCTTAACATAGAGCCACTGAAGCCTGGAAAAGTCCTACCTCCAAACTTCTGGTTATGTGGGATAATAAGCATCCCAAATATTTTAGTCAGTTTTAGTTTGGTTTTCTGTACTTACCACCAGAAAATTCTTGTCATGTCTGGATTATCAACACAGCTCTAAATAAGTGGCATGACAATGTAAAACAAATTCTTTTATTTGTGGAAGTTGATAGAAAGAGAGACTATAAAAGTTGTTTGAATATCCTATCATTTGCTATATAGTTATAAATATTGCTTCACTTAATCATACCATGTACCTGACAACAAACCCTTCTTTCCCCACATTATAATCATTGTCATAAATCCCTTATTTGTGATATATCTTTTTTCAAGAAAAAATAGGACATATATATTTATAAATCTACTTTTTAAATTAATGTAGAAAATGTTTTAAAAACTGTTAAATTTTAAATTAAAAACTATTTTCACTAAAATAAGAAAACAAATTTATGGGATATTTTGGTGGTATTTACATATGACTTCAGAGAATCTTGCCCACAGAGAAAGAATTTTTGTATTGATTGTTTCTTCATATGAAATAAGATTAAATTAATGTATCAGGCAACATAATGAATATTATAAGTTCTAAAACTGTAAGTATGGATTTCAAACTTCACAATATTTTATTTCTTAAATATATAATTACTTCTATTTGTTTTAAATATTTTAAAAATTATGTATTTTTCCCTCTCAAATTAATTTGGTTTAATGACACACAACAGTCTAAATTTATATTATATTTATATTTTGAAATCTCTAGTTTTAGCTTGGGTTCTACCAAAAGAAGCAGAATCTGATACAGGATTTTATGTGTAGATAATTTGTTTTGGGATATGTAAAGGTTGAAATAGGGAAAGGTGGAAAGGCAAAAAGTTCCTTTTTGAGCTAGGTACTGCTGAAGATAATTGGGGCACTAGCCACTAAGGACCATGCCAGGAACCATACAGAAAACACCTCAGAATTGTCAGGATTTTGAGGCATCACTTTCTTCAACCACAATATAAGAATTTGGTTATTTTTCAACAATTCTAAAATCCCATAGGGCTCCAAAATTCTTATTTGTGCCTAAACACTGCTTTGATAGATCAAAAACAAGATACGAAAGTCCATGTTATAAGCATGAGTAATTTTATTAACATATTTTGAAACATATCCCAAACTTCTAGAATACTGTCACATATACTAATACACAATGAGAAATGTAATAGGAAAAAAAACCTTCAACATCTGAGGCTTTTTTTTTCTTTTCCTATTTTATTATAAAGAATCTATGGTGCCCAGACAGTGCTGGGAAATAAATTCAGACAACTAAAGTTATAGATGATCTTTCAGCTGAGAATGTTTGGGATATGTTCACTCTGCCAGTAAATATTTTATTACATTTTAGCTATAAATTCATTCAGCCATAATAATCATGTGGAATCAAAATAAAAAGAGGAAACTGATACTGCTATATCTAAAATAAGAATTTGCTGGAGTAAGTCAGATTACAATAATTTGAAAGAAGCTTAATAACCACTTACAAAGTATTGTGAATTATTTATTCCAGTTATTTACAATTGCTTTCTTTTGACATATATATATATATATATATGGCTTCATCACTTACTTAATTTATTAAACATTTCATGTTCATCTTAACTTACTTTTGTATGCAATGAATGGCTATTTATTATAATTGTATAGGTTATAGTAATAGACAAGATCAGGCATGTTCAGGGTGGTACTGTCCTAGACTAGGTTATAGTAATAGTATAATGCCTTCCAATTCATTAATTCAATTACATCTAAACATGGTAAATTTTGTATGTTAATAAATTTATGAAATTTCCCCTTTATTAAGAAATATAATCAATACATTTTCCCTATTTTTTAGCAATCATGTATATTCATTATTAATAATAATAAAATGCAATTAACTTTCATTTCATTTTTATACTTGTATAATGAAACAAATTTAAATGCATAGTATCATTTGTATGCTTACTAACCGACAGAATAAATAAAGGGGAGAGTGATCCAACATGGGAAGCGAGATACTCAGCAGACTCATAGAATGGCAGATGTCCTAAACAGCACTCTGGCCTCAGAATCAGCCCTAAAGGCATTCGGATCCAGCTGAAAAGCCCATGAGAGTATTTCAGGCATGGAAAGCCAAGACACTCTGGCAAAAAAAAAAAAGAAAACAATAACAAAACAACAACAACAAACCTAAATGAAAGATCTCTGTGAGTGAGATCCCAGTGGAAAGAACAGGTCTTCAAAGAAGGAGGTACCTTTCTCTGAAGGGAGGAGAGAACCTCCACTTTGACTATGACCTTGTCTAAACAAGATAAGAGTCGGAGAACTCAAAAGGCTTCCATAGCCTTGGAAACTCATGACTGGAGCATAGGGAGATTACTGATGCCATAGACAGGAGTGTCAATTTGCAAAGTCAACAACAGGAGTCACTGTGCACTTACTCCTCATGTAGGATCTCTGTCCTTAAGCCTCTGTACATTGAGGCTTAATGCTATAACGAGTACTCAAACAGTATATTTCACTTTGTGTTTCTATGGGGGTGCAAACTGTTGAAATCTTTACTTAATGTATACTAAACTGATCTTCTGTTAAAAAAAAAAAAAAAGAAGAAATTATTAATTCCCAACTTGACTCTCACTGGGATTAAACATGACAATAGGTCTGATCTGATTTCATCATCATTTAAAAAATCATCTATTATTTTTCACTTTATGTTTCTGTGTGGGAGCAAACTGTTGAAATCTTTACTTAATGTATGCTAAACTGATCTTCTGTATATAAAGAGAATCAAAAATGAATCTTGATGTGAATGGAAGGGGAGAGGGAGTGGGAAAGGGTTGGGTTGCGGGTGGGAGGGACGTTATGGGGGGGAAGCCATTGTAATCCATAAGCCGTACTTTGGAAATTTATATTCATTAAATAAAAGTAAAAAAAAAAGAAGTTATATTATCTGATGGTTATGAATGTCTGTTTGTGAAGATTTAAAAAATATGTGTTCCATATCTCTGAGATTTTAATTTTCTTGAATGATGTCAATTGTTCCTGTATTTCAATTATAGAATGAAAATCTGTGACATGATACTTGTAAAGCTAGCCAAGCATGTTTTATGTACTTTCTATATGTATATTCACACTGTAATTACCCTATCTATCACTTATCACGATTCTTTTCCAAATCAACCTTGAATTTGGACATTTCATGTGTTATATTAAGGCCTGAGTAGCACGGTCTACTATATTTTATTTTTATCCAACAGTCTCTCCAATCTTTTCAATGTTCCGGGTTCATTAACATTACTTGAAATACACTAATATGAACAGAAATTGTATACAAGTACATAGATAGCTCACTTTTGAAGGTAGGTGTAAAGTGTAAGCAATAGAAAGAATAGGAGACTTAAACTGTTCACTGTGGTATGGCTCACATTTCACCACTATTAAAGCTGTCTTCCAGTGTTAATCCTTTTGTAACCCATAGGTAACACAAAGTATTCCATGTTTTTATGTACTCTTCAAAGGGCCTCATGAGTGACTTATAACAAAACTCGTAATTTCGGCAGAAAGATTTTAATTTTTCTGTAGATCTTGATTTGGGGAAGTGTCACCTAGGGAATTTTGAAAAACAGTACAAGTATTAAATGACCACTGCATCTCATCAAGAATTTGGGATTTCATATGAATTGTTTCTGAAAAATGTTTGACAAACATTTCTATGTGTGGGTTAGGAGGGGTCATGAAAGGAAAACTTCTGTGTTAGAAAACTCTTAGTCTAAACATTTGGAAAAACATAGAAGTGTTTATACTTTCAGCAAGTCACTGTATAGCTTTATACAGATCAACACTTGTACAACCTAGTCTGAAAAAATGAAGACCCTCCTGTAAGTTGCTCTTTTTATCATGCAATATGTTCAACCACAATAAATCCACTTATATAATTCCCTAACTGACTTTAATTCTTCCTACTTCAATCAATGCTGTTACCTATTATGCAAATGAAGTATATGTTAAAGCACCAATATAAAGCAGCATCCAAAAATTGTTTAGAAAACAGTTGATATTTGATATCTGCTTTCCCCAAAGCCTTAAAGTAGAATTAGCAAAGTTTTAATTTAAATTTAATTAAATTCCTTTAATGCTAGTATTGTCTCTTTTCACTTTTTTTGAGAGGTTTGGGCACCATATTTTTCTTGTTTTAGGGCCTATAATCATTACCTCCTTTTTAAGCGTTTTGTTACAGAAATATTCAAACATACACCAAAGTAAAGATAAAAATATATAATAAAATCTCACATATTAATCACTCAGCTTCAATGTTACATAACTTTCTGAAAATTATTTTATCTATACTTCTACCCACTCTGATTTCCCACCTGCCATTAGTCTGAAGGAAATCTCAGTTATCATAGCATTCATTGTTACTATTTAACTGTGCATCTCTAAAATAGGTCTTTGTGAAAAATTAAAGTTTTCAGAGAGATTACAATAGTACAATGAACACCTGCATGGCCAAGATACCCAGATCTAACACATTTGCTTTATCTTTTTCTATATAGAAGATAAGTCTATATGTAAGTACTTTCCAATTACTATTTGCTGCATCATATAAGTAAATTTTTTAGTTATCATGGCCTTTCACTCTGAAAAACTTCAGCACATAACTCTTGAGAATAAAGATACTTTCTTACATTACCATATTAAAATTATTGAATTCAAGAAATTTCACATGGATACAATACTATTATTTAATTCATCATCTGTATTCAGATTTTGCCAATTGTCCCATTAATGTTCTTTATAGTAAAAATTTTCAATCCAGTCCATGATCATATTTAGTTATCATGTTTTTAAAATCCTTCAATCTAGGGGCCGGTGCTGTGGCATTGCAGGTAAAGTTGCCGCCTGCAGGGCCAGCATCCTATATGGGTGCTAGTTCCACTCCCGGCTGCTCCACTTCCCATCCAGCTCTCTGTTATGGCCTGGGAGGGCAGTAGAGGATGGCCCAAATCCTTGGGTCCCTCCATCCGTGTGGGAGACCTAGAGGAAGCTCCTGGCCCCTGGCTTTGGATCGGCTCAGCTCCAGCCATTGTGGTGATCTAGGGAGTGAGCCAGCAGATGGAGGACCTCTCTCCTTCTGCTTCTGCCTCTCTGTAACTCTGCCTTTCAAATAAATAAACAAACATTTAAAAAATTTAAAAAAATAAAATCCTTCAATCTAGAATAATGCATTGCACTGTCTTTATTTTCTATGTAAGTACATTTTAAAAAAAAACAGATCATTTGTTTTGTGGCATGTTCCTTGTCTTAATATAGCCCTGTCATCAAACATTTCCACCCTTACTCTCTAGGCCTTTGACTTATTTAGGATTTGTGGATGTCTTGAAGACAGCTGAAGGTATTGTCACCTAGAGTCTTTCTTTGATTTAAGATAAATTAACTGTGTTTGAGTTGGTGGGGAAGCAGAAAGGCAATGTGAAGAAGGAAATACAAGTGGTCACAGTTATGTATAGGCTCAAGTAAAGACATTTAAAACTTTGTTATAAGATTTTTCAATTACTTATTTCTAATTTACTATGTTTAGAACTTCATTTGACAAGTGCTCCAAGTAGAACATCATAATAAAGAAGTATTGTGTATCTAATGAGTTATGGTGAGTAAGCTGAACTTATTGCTGTAATACACCAGTTGGTTTTCTACTTGTGCTAAACTCTGTCTTGGTCTTTTGAAACCATTCTCCCACTGTAGTCATAGGAACCTATTTGAAAACATAACTGATTATGCTATTTCCCTACTGAATAATAAAAATCACTAATGAAATAAAAGTTCAAGTTCCATGGCACGGTAAAAATTCTTCTATGACCTAATAGATGCCATCTACTGCTTTAGTTTTCTCACATTTTTTTCCCAGAACTTCCCAAATAGGATTGGGCATGTGCCTGGTGATATGGAGCCCTGTGTTAGAGCGGTCAGGACAGTGCAATTTCCCAGAACTTCTGCTTACATAGTAGTAAGGAAGTGTGGCAGATTGTAATTTCCAAAGATGGCTCCCAGAATATATCCCATTCTACACTCTCTTCTTAAATGTGAAAGTTGATAAACTTCCCATCAAGAGATAAGATTGTTATTTCCTTCTCATGAAGGAAATGACTGTGTGTGTTTGGTAATACTTGCATCAGTGTTAATCCTGGCATTAATAAAAACACTCAATCTTTCATAACTGTCATGCCTAGATATTTGATATATCTCACTATGATTCTAGACCATTCGTTTTCAATGTGGGATTCACATTGAATTCAAAGTCATTTACTAGGATAATAGAATATTAGAACTTGTAACTTCTATTTTTCTCATAGAGTTGATTCATATTTTATGTGTTTTAAATTACATAAAACTACACTATTAAACATGGTAGCCATCAGCTACACATAATTATTGTATGCCTGAAATATGGCTAGTCTGAATTAAGATTCTGAAAGTTTAAAATATTTAACAGATTTCAGATTTATTGAAAATATTGAAATATATGTAATTATAATTTTTACATTGATGTCATGTTGAATAATTTTATATATATTGCCTTAATTAAAACATATTGTTAGAATTAATTTTAATGGTTTATTTTTACTTTTAAATTTTTGCCCAAAATTTATTTTATTTTCAACTTTTAAATTTGTTTGAAAAATTTTTAGGTAACATTTTAAATTTACATTATAGGCCAAGACTTAACGGCTCTACTAAATAAAAAGTTCAGTGTTTTTTAATTTGGCTACTAGAAAATTTTAAATTACATATGTGGCTCTCATTTGCAGTTCACACTTTATTTCTATATGGTAATGTTAACAAATAAGTTTTATAGTAATACAGTATATAGGTTTTAAATTAATGAGCAAAAATATAATGAATGCATGCTTATACTTTTTATATGATGATAAGAGTAGACAACTAGAAATGTCTGGAAAATACTGATCTCAAAAGGCAATTGGAAAACTCATTTAAAATAATATAGGTCATGAAGTACCAAAAAAGTAGAAACAGCTTTCTCTACCTTTTCCTTCTCCTCTTCATAACTCTTCCATAAACATTCACCATTTTCCAAATCAACACTCCTCTCCTAGGATGACCCAGTCTGCACTGATCAAAGCTCATTGCTTTGCTCAGTGTACCCTGCCAACAAAGCTTCTAGCCTGAGTCTTTCTAACTGCTGTCTTAGATGGCTTCAAGTCAGGACTGACTACATATTTGTGAGGAGCAGAACAAAATGAACATGCAGGCCCCCTTATTCAAAAATTATTAAGCATTTATAATAGGGTGAGTATAGTTTAAAATAACCTATTAAATACTTGATAAAAACTACAAAGAAAGAACTTGAATTTACAAAAATTTAAAAAAAAAACATAGCAAAGAGGTGAAAATTTGAATTACCCCGATTTGATCATTACACACTGTCACATTGTATACATGTATTGAAATGTCACACTACACCCCATAAATGTATTCAATTATTATATATAAATTAATTTTTAATTAAAAAACTAAAAAGAATCTTGTAGACCAGCTGTTTGGCCCATGTCATCACTCAATGGTAAGCTAGTCTTATATGTCAGCTATGGCCAACACTCTCCTATTTCTTCACTACCAGTGGACTTCATGTTTTATGGCAGCCATATCTCTAAAGAGGTCTGAATCCATCCTATACTGTGGAGGGGGCCCTCTTAAGTTTGCCAGTATCTTCACTTATTTATTATTCCTCTCTTCCAATAGCAAGTTTCTGTAGTTGCTCTTTTTGTAATTTCTCCTCTACTTTGAACTAATTATTTACCTTTTTACTAGTTGTACTTGTTAGTGCATTTTATACAAAATTTTCCTCGTTCAACTTTTTAAAGTTATTAGTCATTTTTTAAAGGCAACAGTGGGGCATTAAATCATGTAAAGGCCTTTCTGAGCCCTTGACCCTCTGCACTACACAGATCACATGCCCACGCGGTTGACCCTGCCTCAGGTCATATACCTTCTGAGAGCTTCCAGGTGTTCTTAGTTTTTTCAGATCCCTAGATAATTACTGTGAGGTGCTGAGAATTCCCCATCCTGATTTAGCACGATGATTATAGGTCTTTATAATTACAGTTCCTTAAGTAAAGGCTCTGCTCTTTCATTAAGCTGCTAAAACCATATGTTTTCTCCAGTCTTGTCTTGAGTCCCTTGAACCATCTCTGGATGCAGCATTCATAGCCAGAGCAAAGAGGAAATTTTTATTGTCTTCACAAAAGAGATCCATCTCATTTCATTAGCATCTCCTTCTATTCTTGTTTGATTAAATTTGAATTAGAATGTTTTTCATATTGAGTAAGAGAGTTTTGATGATAATTATTTCTTCATACGCTATAAGGCCCAAGTGGCCTAATGAATGTAAAAAGAAATATAGAGAGCTGTCAGTGTCACTATTTCATTAAAATATGAGAAATAATAACAGGTTTAAGTGTCTGATTACCCTATGAGATTTTCTCTATTTAAAATATCACTATTATGGTTGAGAGTTGCTAAAGAGTGATAAAAGCAGTGTGTAACTGTTTCCCTTGAATTGAAAAAAGTAGGTTTTATTATCAGAATACAAAGAACTGGTCTTAATTAACTTTATACAAAGAAATCATAGTATTGATTTCACTATAATACGTATTGATAATTTTGTTCATAAACTAACCTGCAACAAAGCGTGCATTCAGAAAACACAGGAGGTTGAAAACTTTGCCATTTATTGTAGAGCAAAATAGCAACTAGTACATGGGAATAGGCATGAACAGTAGAAAAATGGAATGAATAGGCATGAACAGAAAAATGGAATGATTTAAAGATACATTAAGAAGTCACCACTTGATTGAGCTGGGAGTTGCTGAAAACTCCATGACCTAATTTCACTCCAATGACAAATAGCTTACTTTTAAATAACTTACTCCCCATACCATGCTTGCATTCACTTTAACTTTAACCTTAATTGGATAAGAGCTAAATAAGAATCAAAATGAAAAATTAAATCAAGATGGACAAGTGTCAAATCAATACTTGAAAAATAACAACATATAGAATTAGACCACCATCTAAACTATATTGTATTTTTGTAATAAAACTTTTAATAACAAAAAACTGTCTAATATTATGTGTAGTCTATCAGAATACCAATAAAACAGAATGTACTCTGGATGGTTCAACGTTTTCAAATCAATCAACATGATACACCACATTAACAAACTGCAGCAGAAAAAACGTATTATTATCTCAGCAGATGCAGAGAAAGCATTTGATAAAATACAACACCCTTTCATGATGAAAACTCTAATGAAATTGGATACAGAAGGGACATTCCTCAATATAATCAAAGCAATTTATGAAAAACCCACGATCAACATCCTATTGAATGGGGAAAAGTTGGAAGCATTTCCACTGAGATCTGGTACCAGACAGGGATGCCCACTCTCACCATTGCTATTCAATAGAGTTCAGAAAGTTTTAGTTAGAGCCATTAGGCAAGAAAAACAAATTAAACGGATACAATTGGGAAGGAAGAAGTCATACTATCCCTCTTTGGAGATGATATGATTCTTTTTAGGGGATCCAAAGAACTCCACTAAGAGACTATTGAAACTCATAGAAGATTTTGGCAAAGTAGCAGGATATAAAATCAATGCACAAATTCGGGACATGCTCAAGCTGACTTACCTCAAACGGTAGAGTTAGAAACATACCAGGGGATTCCAATTCAATCCCATCAAGGTGGCATGTACCAATGCCATCTCACTAGTCCCAGTGATCAATTTCTGTTCACAAATGATCATAATGATAGGACTAAGAACCAAAGAGATCACATAAACAAGAATAGTGTCTGCAAATACTAGCTGATAGAATCAAAAAGGGAGAGAATGGTCCAACATGGGAAGTGAGATACACAGCAGACCCATAGAATGGCAAATGTCCTAACAGCACTCTGGCCTCATAATCAGCCCTTAAGGCATGTGGATCCGGCTGAAATGCCCATGAGAGTATTTCAGGCATGGAAAGCCAAGACACTCTGGCAAAAAAAAAAAAAAAAAAAAAAACAACCCTAAATGAAAGATCTCTGCGAGTGAGATCCCAGTGGAAAGAACGGGTCATCAAAGAAGGAGGTACCTTTCTCTGAAGGGAGGAGAGAACTTCCAATTTGACCATGGCCTTGTCTAAAAATGATCAGAGTCAGTGAACCCAGGGGCCTTCCATAGCCTTGGCAGCTCATGACAAGAGCCTAGGGTGATTACTGATGCCATAAACAAGAGTGTCAATTTGTTAAGTCAACAACAGGAGTCACTGTGCACTTACTCCTCATGTAGGATCTTTGTCCTTAGTGTGCTGTACATTGAGATTTAAGGCTATAACTAGTACTCAAACAGTATTTTTCACTTTATGTTTCTGTGTGGGAGCAAACTGTTGAAATCTACTTAATGTATGCTAAACTGATCTTCTGTATATAAAGAGAATTGAAAATGAATCTTGATGTGAATGGAAGGGGAGAGGGAGTGGGAAAGGGGAGGGTTGCGGGTTGGAGGAAAGTTATGGGGGGGAAGCCATTGTAATCAATATTCTGTACTTTGGAAATTTATATTCATTAAATAAAAGTTAAAAAAAAAGAAAAGTGAACCAGCAGATAAAAAATAAATCAATGCACAAAAATCAACAGCCTTTGTATACACAGGCAATGCCACGGCTGAGAAAGAACTGCTAAGATCAATTCCATTCATAATAGCTACAAAAACAATCAAATACCTTGGAATAAAATTATTCAAGGATGTCAAAGATCTCTATGATGAGAATTACAAAATCTTAGAGAAAGAAATAGAAGAGGATACCAAAAAATGGAAAAATCTTCAATGCTCATTGATTGGAAGAGTCTATATCATCAAAATGTTCATTCTCCTAAAAGCAATTTATAGATTCAATGTGGTACCAATCAAAATACCAAAGACATTCTTCTCAGATCTAGAAAAAATGATGTTGACTTATCTCAAACGGTAGAGTTAGAAACATACCAGGGGATTCCAATTCAATCCCATCGAGGTGGCATGTACCAATGCCATCTCACTAGTCCCAGTGATCAATTTCTGTTCACAAATGATCATAATGATAGAACTAAGAGCCAAAGGGAGCACATAAACAAGACTAGTGTCTGAAAATACTAGCTGATAGAATTAAAAAGGGAGAGAACAATCCAACATGGGAAGTGAGATACACAGCAGACCCATAGAATGGCAGATGTCCTAAACAGCACTCTGGCCTCAAAATCAGCCCTTAAGGCACGCGGAGCATGGAAAGCCAAAACACTCTGGAAAAAAAAAAAAAACCTATTGAAAGATCTCCACGAGTGAGATCCCAGTGAAAAAAACAGGTCATCAAAGAAGGAGGTACCTTTCTCTGAAGGGAGGAGAGAACTTCCACTTTGACTATGACCTCGTCTAAATATGATCAGAGTTGGTGAACTCAAAAGGCTTCCATAGCCTTTTGACAAGAGCCTAGGGTGATTACTGATGCCATAAACAAGAGTGTCAATTTGTTAAGTCAACAACAGGAGTCACTGTGCACTTACTCCTCATGTAGGATCTCTGTCCTTAATGTGCTGTACATTGTGATTTAAGGCTATAACTAGTACTCAAACAGTATTTTTCACTTTGTGTTTCTATGTGGGTGCAAACTGTTGAAATCTTTACTTAATATATGCTAAACTCATCTTCTGTATACAAAGAGAATTGAATATGAATTTTGATGTGAATGGAAGGGGGGAGGGAGAAGCAAAGGGGAGAGTTGCGGGTGGGAGGGAAGTTATGGGGGGCGGGGGAAGCCATTGTAATCGATAAGCTGTACTTTGGAAATTTATATTCATTAAATAAAAGTTAAAAAAAAAGAAAAAGAAAAAATGATGCTGAAAGGAGGCACAGGAGACCCCGAATAGCTCAAGCAATCTTCTACAATAATAACAAAGCCGGAGGAATCACAATACCAGATTCCAAGACATACTACAGGGTAGTTATAATCAAAACAGCATGGGAGTGGTACAGATACAGATGGATAGACCAGTGGAACAGAATAGAAACTCCAGAAATCAATCCAAACATCTACAGCCAACTTATATTTTATCAAGGATTTAAAAACAATTCCTGGAGCAAGGGCAGTCTATTAACAAATGGTGCTGGGAAAACTGGATTTCCACATGCAGAAGCATGAAGCAAGACCCCTACCTTACACCTTACACAAAAATTCACTCAACATGGATTAAAGATCTAAATCTACGACCCAACACCATCAAATTATTAGAGAACATCAGAGAAATCCTGCAAGATATAGGCACAGGAAAAGACTTCTTGAAAAAGACACCAGAGGCACAGGCAGTCAAAGCCAAAATTAACATTTGGGATTGCATCAAATTGAGAAGTTTCTGTACTGCAAAAGAAACAGTCAGTAAAATGAAGAGGCAACCGACAGAATGGGAAAAAATATTTGCAAATTGTGCAAATGATAACAGATTAATAAGCAGAACCTACAAAAAGATCAAGAAACTTCACAACAACAAAACTAACAACCCACTTAAGAGATGGGCCAAGGACCTCAACAGACATTTTTCAAAAGAGGAAATCCAAAGGACCAACAGACTCATGAAAAAATGTTCAGGATCACTAGCCATCAGGGAAATGCAAATCAAAACCACAATGAGGTTTCACCTCACCCCGGTTAGAATGGCTCACATTCAGAAATCTACCAACAACAGATGCTGGTGAGAATGTGGGGAAAAGGGCACACAAACCCACGTTTGGTGGGAATGCAAACTGGTTAAGCCACTATGGAAGACAGTTTGGAGATTCCTCAGAAACCTGAATATAACCCTACCATACAACTCAGCCATCCCACTCCTTGGAATTTACCCAAAGGAAATTAAATTGGCAAATAAAAGAGCTGCCTGCACCTCCATGTTTATTGCAGCTCAATTCACAATAGCTAAGACATGGAATCAACCTAAATGCCCATCAACAGTAGACTGGATAAAGAAATTATGGGATATGTACTCTATATATGTATGGTTACAGAAGTGAAAAAGCAATGAAATCGGTCATTTGCAACAAAATGGAGAAATCTGGAACACATCATGCTGAGTGAAATAAGCCAGTCCCAAAGGGACAAATATATGTTCTCCCTGATTGGTGACAACTAACCGAGCACCTAAAAAGAAACCGGTTGAAGTGAAATGGACACTGTGAGAAACAATGTCTTGATCAGCCCTTGTCCTGACTGTTGAGGAACAACTTGCTATTTTATTCCTTTTAGTGTTTTTTGTTCTACTTAATACCATTGGTTGAACTCTTTAATTAACACACAATATTCTTAGGCATTTAAAATTAACTGAAAAGTGATCCCTGTTAAATATAAGAGTGGGAATAAGAGAGGGAGGAGATGCACAGTTCGGCAATGCTCACTCGGACTTACCCCTAATTGTAGAGCTAGAAATGTGCCAGCAAATTCCATTTCAATCCATCAAAGTGGCATGTACCAATGCCATCTTACTTGTTAAAGTGATCACTTTAATTCATAATTGATCAAAAAGATTAAGTGTCAAAGGGATTCCATAAATAAGACTAGTGTCTGCAAATAATAATTGATAGAATTAAAAAGGAGAGAATGATCGTACATGGGAAGCAGGATATACAGCAGACTCATAGAATGGCAAATGCCCTAAACAGCACTCTGTCCTCAGAATCAGCCCTTAATGCGTTCTGCTCTGACTAAAAAGCCCATGAGAGTATTTCAGGCATGAAAAGTCAAGACACTCTGGCAAAAAAGAAAAAAAGAAGAAAAAAACCCTAAATGAAAGATCTCTGGAGTGATATCCCAATGGGCCATCAAAGAAGCAGGTACCTTTCTCTGAAGGGAGGAGAGAACTTCCACTTTGACTATGGCCCTGTCTAAATAAGATCAGAGTTGGGGAACTCAAGAGGCTTCCATAGCCTTGGCAGCTCATGTCAAGAGCCTAGGGTGATTACTGACATCATAAATAAGAATGTCAATTGTTAAATCAACAAAAGGAGTCACTGTGCACCTACTCCCCATTTAGGATCTCTGTCCTCAATGTGTTGTACTATGCGAATTAATGGTAAAACTACTAAACAGTACTCTATACTTTGTATGTCTGTGTGGGTGCAGTCTGTCGAAATCTTCACTTAGTATATACTAAGTGGATCTTCTGTATATAAAGATAATTGAAAATGAATCTTGATGAAGAATGGGATGGGAGGGGAGTGGGAGATGGGATGGTTGTGGGTGGGTGGGAGGTTATGGGGGAAAAAGCCACTATAACTCAAAAGTTGTACTTTGGAAATTTATATTTATTAAATAAAAGTTGAAAAAAAATAAAACAGAATATACTTATATAACGACATGTCACCTGGCAATCTGGTCAGTGTCTAAATTTATTTTCTTGTGGTCAGTATCCTCTTACTCAGAAATATAAAAAAGGGATTAGTGAAGATCTCTTTAATTACATTACAATGTAAACATATCAGTAAATGTCCAAGTGAACTGGGCCCTTAATATTACTGACCACTAATTATCTATTAAGAGCAGACACATGAAATCAACAAGAGATGCAACTGAAAATCATTTTATTTAGTGAAATAAGCCAGTTCCAAAAAGTAAATACCATATGCTCTTTCTGATCTGTAGTAACTAACAGAGTACCTAAAAGGTAATATATAGAATTGAAATTGACATTTGAGATGCAATATTTTTAACAGCCCTTGTTTTGACTGTTGAGGAACAGTGTCTTTTTCTTATTCATGCTTTTTGTTGAACTCTTTACTTAGTGCAGGGTTAATCTTATAAGGTTGACTGAAAATAGATCTTTGTAAAAAATAACAATTGGAATAGAAAGGGGAGGAAAAAGGGTGGGAATGTGGGGGAGAGGGAGAGGCTGAAAGTATTACTATGTTCCTGAATCTGTATACAGGAAATACATGAAATTTGTATATCCTAAATGAAATTTTAAAAAATATCTCATAGTTTACACATTAATATGTGGTCCATATCATAAAATAATGAAATATTAAACAGAAAGAGAACATAGTGATCATCCTATAAATTTTATTATCTATAAAACACTAAAGCCTAAAGAGTTAAAATTACTACTAGGTAAGTCCACAGCAGAATATTGTTTAAATTTGGGTCTCTGAGATCTTACTATACTTCTTATATGATTTACACATACTTTTTATATGAATTAAGTTTTTTTTTGTTCTTTTTTAAAAATCATTACACTACTTAAAGGATTTGGCTGCATCATATGGATACCTGAGTAAATCTTAAATTCTGTTTGTTTTCCAGTAGTTTTTCTTAGCCTTATAAACTAACTATGTTATGACAACAACAACATGGTAAGTAATGAATTATTTGATATCCTCCATATCTCACTCTGACTCTTTGTTTCTTGACATTACTGTGGAGTTCATTTCAGTTTAGATTTCCTAATATTATTGTATTCCTAACATTATTGTCTTTGGAGCATAATCTGAGAAGAGGTAAAAGAATAAAGCCCTGGTGACAGAAAAATGGGAGCCTCTAAATGCAAAAAATTAGTCTCAGACTTCTCAACAGCACAATGTTCCTGTGTAAAAAAAAAAAAAAAAAAAAAAAAAACCTGTAAAATGTTGCAGTTCCTCCTTTGGTTTATACCAGAGCTACCAAGGATGTCAGTTTAAACCGAATGTTCGGTTGTGTGTTTATTAAGAGCAGACTACAAGGTCACACAAATAACTGTAAACTCAACAATATACCACAGAGCCTCTTTTGTCCCTGCTTTTTTGTTTATATAGCATTTCTACAATTATCAGTATATTTCTAACAACAAATACTTAGTAACTATGTCAAACACTTTGTATATTCCAGATACTGTGCTCACACTGAAGATACTGTAATAAAGAAGATAAATCATGTAAATGCACTTGGGTGCTAACATCTTAATATGGCAGCATAAGAAACAGCCATTAAAAGGTATAGAAGGATTTATCTTTTCATAATCTAAAACTATAAACCTAGGGTAAACCACAGTGATAATTTTGTTTAAATATTTTATTACAGAGATAAAGACACTAAGGCCTGGAGAGTTAAAGTGTCTAGTAGAGTAAGACAATAGCAAAGCAGAGCTTAAACTTGGGCTCTGGAGAGAAGAAAACACAAAAAGAAAAGTAAATGTCAGGAAGTAGTTAGGGAAGTTTTTTTTTTTTAGATTATTATCTAAGAGGATGAAATAACCATGTATTGAAGGTGATTTTGGTCATTTCTTTGAAATGAAGAAAGTGGTCAAGAAGCAAGCTTTTATATAATTCCAATAGCCAAAGGGCTCAGTCCTAAGGTCCAAAAGTAAACTAATAAACACAACAAACAATCAGAAAGACCTGTAGCATCTTCTTCTTGGCATAAACTGGAAAATTTTGATATTTTTTGGTTATCATCTTCAAAATGTAATAAATACACTCCCAAATAATCCTTGTCTGCCCTAACAATCCACTATGATGGTAATTAATGTTTTGTGCTATCAATGTATCTTTTAAGCCATTACCACAACTTATGATTTCACTTCCAACATTTCCTATGAGCTACAACTCAAGACTGAGATTAAATAGAACTCTGAAAATTGGATTTAAAATCTTAAGCTTATTTATTCTAAAACATGTTTCCAAATACCACAGCAAATGTACAACAATGACCATTATTTTTTAATGTTTGTTCAAGGATACAATACACTAAATGTCAGAGAAAATATATATTTTCTTAAATAGTTGATTGGTTCACACATTCTAAAAATAATAAGGTTTAATTTAGCAGAAATTCATTCATTTTTATATAGCCCTTTATGCTTTCAGCATGTTGGACCACCATGCTCATCAGTTATTTCTCAAATAACACTTAAAAGTATACTCTGATATTCTCAACATAATTTAGAAACATAAAAATAGGTTAACAGAGACTACAGTTCCTAGTGCACAAATCTATGATGCATCTATATAAAAATCATTGAGACAAATCATAATTTTCTGAAACAAACAACCACCTTCGGTCTGTGAGTACTGCCTTAACATTCTGAAAAGGCAAGCTTTCTAAACATTTCACAACTTTTTAAATATGCTTTTCTTTGGAATACTATGAGAAATAAGCAATCTCTATTCCCCTTCTTTTGACAAGTTCATATATTTTATTTCTGGACCAGTGAAGTACCTAAGTGGGCGTATGTTCTGTCTACTGTATATGTTTGATACTAAAGTTTGTATCATTAAAATAATTATCCTGTCACCATGGCTTATTTGGTCTGTTTTCCCTTTATTTACACATACTCAGCAAGCTCTGAAATCAATTCAGAATCAGTTTGGATGCTAACAATTACAATTGCTTGTTGTTCAGTAAAAAGAAATAAATACAAAATTGATGACATTTTTAGTGAAAAAATATGAATAAATATTTAAAATCAGGAAGATATCTAATTGTTCAAAAAAATCATCAAGGTGATTTATAATCATATGAAGATATGATTTATTTAATCAAGGTTGATCCAGGGCACATATCCGTGTGAATAGAAAAACTTATTTCCTTAACTGAAGTATCAATCTGACTACTGAATCTCAAATTCAACACAATAATTTCAGTTTTACATCAGAACTTTGGCTTCAAAATAGGTTTCAATTTTGCCTTCCCTGTTTAGGTCACCACAGATATAATGATGAGAAGGTGGCCTTTTTGCTACTGTAGTAGCAATGGCTACCCTGCATGGTTAATAGATGTGTTCTGGTTCTTAGGTGGTCACACAACCTGTTCCTTTCCACAGCAAAGAGAAAAAAGTATGACTGGCTACTATGTTGCTTGAGTACTTTTCCAATGAGGTCTTTCCTTACAAAAGAAATCACAGAATAATTCTATGGTGTAACAGAGAGTTCCAAAGAAACTAACAGTTTCTTCCTCTATTTACACATTTTGTTAGCTTCCTTATATCAGGACATTTCACATAACTGACAGAATCTTAACTATCAGAAATTCTCCTGGGAGTTTGGTTTCAAAGAGATAAATAACTTCTTTAAAAGGTATAGGTAATGTGCATATTCCTCTTGTTTTATAATTATGTGAATGTTGGAATTCCTATACTAGGAGCCATAATTACACAGAATGTGGTTAGTTTTTTAGCTAATATTTTTTATAACATGCACATGGCAATCTAAATCATATTGCGTTAGAAAGTTTGTTTTTGTAATTCTTTTTATTATAACCTCTATTGGTAAAAATTATGTATTTACATGTTATTTAAAGTCTTGTCCCTATTAATTGTCCTGATGCCTAACTGTGGTGTTCACAACTGATAATCAGTAGACTTTTTTATTTAATGCTGGAAGAACAAGCTGCTTATGATGACCCAACAGAGACATGAGAAAGATCTGTGAAGGGAGAGTATTCATCTAGAAGGCAGTGTCTTTTTTTTTTTTTTGTAAAGACTTGTTTATTTATTTGAAAGAGTTATGCAGAGAGAGAAGGAGAGGCAGAAGTGGGGGGTGGGTCTTCCATCTGCTGGTTCACTCCCCAATTGGCCACAGTGGCCAGAGCTGCATGATCCAAAGCCAGGAGCCAGGAGCTTCTTGCGGGTCTCCCACGCAGGTGCAGGGTCCCAAGACCTTGGACCATCTTCCACTGCTTTCCCAGGCCATAGCAGAGAGCTGATCAGAAGTGAAGCAGCTGGGACGCGAACCGGCGCCCATATGGGATGCCTGCACTGCAGGCAGCTTTAAACCGCTATGCCACAGCGCTAGCCCCAAGGCAGTGTCTTTGAGTGTTCTCTAATCAGTGAACAGATATGGTTGTAAATTCTTGCAGACTCCTCTCTTGTGGGACAGAGATAGTTTGTCTGGCTTGTTTAAATCTTTGTTTTCCATTTCTTGTAAGTGAAATTTTAATACAAACATTTAAAAATAGAAAATAGTAAAAGTAATTTTAAGACCTTAAAAATTCTAATTAAAATACAAAAATATATACCTTTATTTCTTAGTATAAGTTTCATCAAGTTCAAGAGTCTTTTGTAAATCACGATACCAGTCATTTAGTCCATCCTTAAAGAATGGAAGTTCCTGAAAATTTAATCATGTCAATGCAGTCTTTTTGAGATTATCACCTGAGAAAAATAGGTGCCCTTTGAACATTGTTTTTAAGAATAGGGCAAAAAGAAGTCAAAATGAACCAAATCAAAGTTTTAAGGTGGATACTAAATATTTTCCATGGAAATTTTCACAAAATTGCCCTTTTTTGATGAAAGGAATGAGCAGGAGCACTATCAGAGTGGAGAACTCTGTTATAAAGCTTTCCTTTACCTTCTGCTAAAGCTTTGGCTAACATTCTCAAAATATACCCATAATAAGCAGACTTTATCATTGTTTGACTTCCAAAAAGTCAACAAGTAAAATGACTTGAGCATCTCAAAAAACTGTTATAACATTTGTTCTTGACCAGTCTGCTTTTACTCTGACTGGACCATTTCTACCACTTGGTAGCTTTTTTTTTTTTCACAGGCAGAGTGGACAGTGAGAGACAGAGAGAAAGGTCTTCCTTTTCCTTTGGTTCACCATCCAAATCGGCCGCACTGCGCCGATCCGAAGCCAGGAGCCAGGTGCCTCCTTCCTGGCCTCCCATGTGGGTGCAGGGCCCAAGCACTTGAGCCATCCTCCACTGCCTTCCTAGGCCACAGCAGAGAGCTGGCCTGGAAGAGGGGCAACCGGGACAGAATCCGGCGCCCCGACCGGGACTAGAACCCAGGGTGCTGGCGCCACAGGCGGAGGATTAGCCTAGTGAGCCGTGGCGCCTGCCGGTAGCATTGTTTTGATTATGCTTTATCTTCAGAATTGTACTACTAAAGCTACATCTTATCTCCCATTACAGATCTTCAAAGAAATTCTTCAGGATCTTGATCACACTTGCTTAAAACTTCCATCGAAAACTCTGCTCCTTCCTGCAGCTGACCTGTGCACAACAATTCTAAATATTCATTGAGCAGAAAGTTCATTTCCACTTTAATATTCCAGTCAGAACTGTTTAAGCTGAACGAGCTGAGATGTCTACAGTGCTGGCTTTTGTTTCTGCTGTTATCTGTAGGTCTTCTTCAATTAGGTCACAAACAAGATTGATTTTATTCCCTCACAAATTAATGTGGATGATCTACCAGAGCAGACTTCATCTTCAATATTTTCTCTTTTTTAAAAAAATATCCATTTACAAAAAAAAAATACTAAGAGGGATAACATATTAAGCTGCTCATCAACAGTCAGGGTGAGGGCTGATCAAGTCACCATTTCTCATAGTGTTCATTTCACTTTAACAGGTTTCCTTTTTGGTGCTCAGTTAGTTGTCACCTATCAAGGAGAACAAGTGGTATTTGTCCCTTTGGGATTGGCTTATTTCACTCAACATAATGTTCTCCAAATTCCTAACAGTGATCACTTTTCAGTTAAAATTTAAACCTAAGAATAATTACTTTTGGTTGAATACTGTAATCAATACACAATTCTTCTTAAGTGCTGAAACAACTATTGCTGTTAAATATAAGAGTGGGAACAAGAGAGGGAAGAGATGTGCAATTCGGGACATGCTCAAGCTGACTTACCTCAAACAGTAGAGTTAGAAACATACCAGGGGATTCGAATTCAATCCCATCGAGGTGGCATGTACCAATGCCATCTCACTAGTCCCAGTGATCAATTTCTGTTCACAATTGATCATAATGATAGGACTAAGAACTAAAGGGATCACATAAACAAGAATAGTGTCTGAAAATACTAGCTGATAGAATCAAAAAGGGAGAGAATGGTCCAACATGGGAAGTGAGATACACAGCAGACCCATAGAATGGCAAATGTCCTAACAGCACTCTGGCCTCAGAATCAACCCTTAAGGCATGTGGATCTGGCTGAAATGCCCATGAGAGTATTTCAGGCATGGAAAGCCAAGACACTCTGGGGGAAAAAAAAAACCTAAATGAAAGATCTCCACGGGTGAGATCCCAGTGGAAAGAATGGGTCATCAAAGAAGGAGGTACCTTTCTCTGAAGGGAGGAGAGAACTTCCAATTTGACCATGGCCTTGTCTAAAAATGATCAGAGTCAGTGAACCCAGGGGGCTTCCATAGCCTTGGCAGCTCATGACAAGAGCCTAGGGTGATTACTGATGCCATAAACAAGAGTGTCAATTTGTTAAGTCAACAACAGGAGTCACTGTGCACTTACTCCTCATGTAGGATCTTTGTCCTTAGTGTGCTGTACATTGAGATTTAAGGCTATAACTAGTACTCAAACAGTATTTTTCACTTTATGTTTCTGTGTGGGAGCAAACTGTTGAAATCTTTACTTAATGTATGCTAAACTGATCTTCTGTATATAAAGAGAATCGAAAATGAATCTTGATGTGAATGGAAGGGGAGAGGGAGTGGATAAGGGGAGGGTTGCAGGTTGGAGGGACGTTATGGGGGGGAAGTCATTGTAATCAATATTCTGTACTTTGGAAATTTATATTCATTAAATAAAAGTTAAAAAAAAGAAAAAAAAATATCCATTTGTAAACTGTTGATTTCCTTGGAGCCGTTGCTTTAACATACTTCTCATAGAGCACTAATAATTTCATCTGTCATTCACAGATTTTATGTTTGTTCTCTGTTGAATTTTAGCAGAATTCATGCTGCTGTGATAGAGGCTCTTTTCAAGCTGATGTCATAATTCTTAGTGTCTCAAACAAGGTCCTGTTTAGAAATGCTCTAGCACGTTAATATAAATTCTTTTGGTATAAAAAAATTTGAAATCCCTGCACACTTTCCCTGGACTTTGTGAAGTCTGCTCTTATTATGTTGTATGTTATATATTATTGTGTCTGTTATATACATGCATACATATATGTACATATGTATACACACAAATGCAGCAACATGACAGGCAGTGAGCTAAAAAGTGCTCACAATAGCTAATCACTGTGTTAGTATAGATTTTATAGCTCAGTAGGAAAAGTGACAGTACACTATTATAAGCTTGATGAGAGCATTTAAAGGAAACACACATACAAAATGCTTTAACTTAGCCACAAATGCAGAATACATTGCATTTATTTCTCTTTAACAAATATGTCTACTTATAGAAAATTCATGCTATGAGTCAGCAAATAAAGCTCCAAATTTCCTTTTTTCATTGTCCAGTTTAACCATCAGTATGCCTGAAAGTAAACATATTGACCTTTCAGAAACACAATATTTGGAATTGTGTTTTTTGTTTCATGTTGATAGGGCCTAAGACTCACTCATTTTCTTATAAATATTCTAACCAATCAATAAGGCCTAAAATTCTATACTTATCCAATTAAACAAGCAAGCAAATACCTTTTCATGTGTCTAATTGCTACAAACAGATTTGTCTGTTGACACCTTGAATTTCAAAATTATGCTGCCTCATCATTAATTTGTGAATTGATAATTAGATATTCTATACATTAAAATAATATGTGATACAATAAGCCTTATTAGGATTCACATTAGGCTAAATTATTTATTATGCCAGCTTCTACTAGTTGTTCCATGTAAGGAAGGTATTCTGAGGGATGTGCCAGGTTTATGATGCACAGTATGTGGTCTAAATTGCTACAAAACATAAATCAAGGGGCCAGCTCCATGGCACACTAGGTTAATCCTCTACCTGCGGTGCCAGCATCCCATATGGGCGTTGGGTTCTAGTCCCGGTTGCTCCTCTTCCAGTCCAGCTCTCTGCTGTGGCCGAGGAAGGCAGTGGAGGATGGCCCAAGTGCTAGGGCCCCTACACCCGCATGGGAGACCAGGAGGAAGCACCTGGCTCCTGGCTTTGGATCAGCATAACTCCGCCTGTTGCGGCCATTTGGGGAGTGAACCAGTGGAGGTAAGACCTTTCTCTCTGTCTCTCTCTCTCTCTCTCTCACTGTCTGTAACTCTACCTGTCAAATAAATAAATAAAAATATTTTAAAACAACATAAATCAAAACAATTTTAAATAAGAAAAAATTAACATTAACAAAAATTTGGAGAGTACTTAGCATCTATTCTGACTCAAAACTGTTATTTGAATCCAAGTGTTACATCACTTATGAAAACCTGAGAGATGATTTAAGAATAAAGATTTGTGGCTGTCTTCCTAATTCTGAGAACTCAAAAAAATTAAGATTTCTTGTCTCAGGATTTTCCATTTCCATAAATTATTTTAATCTAAGCTAGAACTTGGGAAAACAAGAACAAGACTAAAGCAGGCCCCAAATTATTGAAATGTATGGAACAACTGTTTCTCAAAATAGTTAAGACTTCACAATTGTAATTATATAATGGCACTTCGTTTTCACATTAAAGCTATCATTGTGAATGAATGAATGAGTTTACAGGGTAGTCAGACAGCAGACTAAATACATGAATCAAACTCTCAGCTAAAAAAGAATACTGCTAAGAGCCAGCACTGTGGCGTTGAGGGTAAAGCTGCCACTTGCAGTGCCGGCATCTCATATGGGCGCTGGTTCAAGTCCTGGCTGCTACACATCTGATCCAGCTCTCTGCTATTGCCTAGGAAAGCAGTAGAAGATAGTCCAAGTCCTTGGGCCCCTGCACACACATAGGAGACCCAGAAGAAGCTCCTGGCTCCTGGCTTCAGATTGGTGCAGCTCCAGCCATTGCGGCCAATTGGGGAGTGAGCCAGCAGATGGAAGACCTACCCCTCCCTTTCTCTCTCTCTCTCTCTCTCCCTCCCCCCCATCTTCTCCTCTCCCTCTCCCTCTCCTTCTCCCTCTCCCTCTTTGTGTGTGTGTAACTGTGACTTTGAAATAAACAAATAAATCTATTTAAAAAAAAGAATATTGCTGACCGGACTCAAAGGAAGAATTCTGCAGAAGGCAAGGTGAAATCTGGGAGATAGGTCAATGCCAAACTTATCCTCACCCGGAGACTTTCTGTGGAATCCCAGACACTTTAAGTAAGATTCTGCTTTGACAGATGCATGAATATTACAGGAGTACAAGAGATAGAGCCTAGCTGCCCAATGTGCATGGTATTGGAGAAAACCTTTCATAGGGTGGTGCCCAAAAGTGTGGATAAATGAGGAAGAAAAATGAAATCAAAATAAAACAAATAAAAAGCTACATATAGAAAGGACAGAAAACAAAAACAAACTTGTCCATCTAAACCTTCAAACTGAGTGGATTGGGGGAAAAATGACCCCAGAGAATTCTCATCCATAACCACATGCTGGTTTTCCCAGGAATTTGTAGTCCAAATTAATTGTACTTGCATAGTCAAAAATATCTTGAGCAAAATATATAATTTAAAGTGGTTCAAGATTGGATGTGACCTCAGGCAATTGGTAAGTCTTTTCAATAGGCAAGCAATATTAACCCAGGTACAAAAAATCACACAGATAGTTTCAAGGGTAAAACGGTCTATCAATATCATCTATCCCAAAGCACACATTTTTTCACAATTTACATCTCTGAAATTGGAGTCAATTTCATAATTGAGGTATTTTATAATTTCTGTCAACCAGGCAGCGGTTGTAATACAGCTGTGATTGCCTATTCATGCATTAACATCAAAATAGCCAGTGTCAAATTTTATAGAAACAGTGAGGGTTGGAACAAAATCCTGGAGACTACAGTAACTACTCTTTTAATCCTGAAAGCCATATGATTATGAAAAGATAAGTACTAAATAACTGTTTTTCAACATTCCTCAAACAGAAATCAAAAGACTAGCTCTTAATGAATTATTTTATACTTAAATTGATCTCTAACTACTTTATAGTTTGCGCTGCTTTTATGAATGGTTTCTTATTTCCAATATCAAGGTAAATTTGTGTGTGTGCGTGTGTGTGTGTGTTGATTTTATATCCTGCAACTTTATCAAACTCTCGTAAGAGTTCTAATAGTCTATTAGTGGAATCTTTTGGTTTCCCTATATATAGAATCATGTAATCTGCAAATAGGGATTGTTTGACTTCCTCCTTTCCAATTTGTATCCTTTTGATTTCTTTTTCTTCCCTAGTGGTTCTGGTTAAAACTTCCGGGTCTCTTGAATAGCAATGGTGACAGGGAGCATCTTTGTCTGGTTCCAGATCTTAGTGGAAATGTTTCCAACTTTTAACTATTCAATAAGGTGCTGGTTATGGATTTGTCATAAATTGCCTTGATTGTGTCGAGAAATGTTCCCTTTATACCCAGTTTGCTTAAGGTTTCATCATGAAAGGGTGTTGTATTTTATCAAATGATTTATCTGCATCTATTGAGATAATCATATGGTTTTTGTTCTTCAGTTTGTTAATGTGATGTATAACATTTATTGATATGCATATGTAGAAGCATCCCTGAATACCAGGGATAAATCCCACTTGGTTAGGGTGAATGATCTTTCTGATGTGCTGTTGGATTCAATTACCTAGAATTTTGTTGAAAATTTTTGCATCTATATTCGTCAGGGACATTGATCTGTAGTTCTCTTTCTCTGTTGTATCTTTTTTCTGGTTTTAGAATTAAGGTGATGCCAGCCTCATAGAAGGAGTTTGGGAGGACTCTCTCCCTTTCAATTGCTTTGAATAGCTTGAAAGAATTGGAATTAGTTCTTCTTTAAATGTCTGGTTGAATTCAGCAATGAAGCCATCTGGTCCTGGGCTTTTCTTTGTTGGGAGAGGGTCTTTATTGAACCTTACAATCAATGAGCTCTTGGACTTTCTCATGAAAAATGGTATTGGAGATCCTAAATCATATAATAAAGACAAAAAGGAAATATAATGTTTTTCAGTCAAGGTCCAGTCAAGAAATGGAGCCCAGGGCTGGTGCTGTGGCACAGCAGGTTCACGCCCTGGCCTGAATCACCGGCATCCCATATGGGCGCCAGTTTGAGACCTGGCTGCTCCACTTCCAATCCAGCTCTCTGCTATGGCCTGGGAAAGCAGTGGAAGATGGCCCAAGTCCTTGGGCCCCTGTACCCATGTGGGAGACCCAGAAGAAGCTCCTGGCTCCTGGCTTCAGATTGCCACAGCTCCGGCCGTTGCAGCCATTTGGAGAGTGAACCATCAGATGGAAGACCTCTCTGTCTCTCTTTCTCTGCCTCTTCTTTCTCTGTGTAACTCTGACTTTCAAATAAATAAATAAATCTAAAAAAAAAGAAATGGAGCCCATGCAAAATAGTTTAAAGAGGGCATTTAATTTAAAAAGATATAACAAAAGTGTTGGAATATCTGACAAGCCAAATGGGAGAGGCAACAGCAGAAAGCTCCTACCACTTGTGTGGCAGAAGGGATTGAAGGAATGGGTAAATGTCACCCTGCAGGAAGATTTCTTTAGGAGCTATATCTAACTGTATGACCTAGCAATTGTGGTCCTAGGTTATATCCCACCAAGGCACAGGTGATAATTAATGCAAATGGTTTCCTTTGGATGGAAGAAAGACCACCACAGTACTGATAATCCTATATTACTTCTTAAGCTGGATGGCTTGTGAGATTCATTCAATGTGGGTATAAAAATAGCATTATTCTCATTGCTATATGTATTTAATTTATAAATGTACCAAAATTTATTTATCTTTTCTACTGTCCATGGAAATTCAGATCAAAATAGCCCATTCATACTTAAGGTGCCAAAGCATGCAAAAATATATTCCTGACCTTTTGTATGCACCCACCGATGAAACATAGAAATTATTTAAATATAACTATATAGAAAATAAAAGAAGCAAATTTTGAGCTCTACTGTAATCCATATAAATTAGAATATACCTCATTTTATTTATTTATTATTGTTGTTTAAGAGTGATTCAGCTCACAGGCATGACAAATTTATCTTCTTGGTAATTTAAATAAATTTAAGACAAGGTGAAAGAAAAGCTACAAAGCCTCAAAAGTGTCATTCTTTCATCATTGGATTGACAAATGGCTTTTCAAGTTTAATGTTCATTAAATTTTTGAAGTAAAACTTCTCTAGACCAACGTCTTAAGTCTTTTTGAGGAAATGTTTTAATCTGTTGAAGAGTATACAAAGTAATAGAATACCCCTAAAAGAGTCAAAGCAAACAGAAAACTTGTTACATCTCCATAGAATAGCAATGTTTCTCTTATTTAAGATCTGTACTTTTGTCTTTCTAAAATAAGGCCAGAGCAATTCATGTTATTTTCAAAAGGTAAAATTGAGTTAATTATAACATTCCCAAGTCATGCTGGTATAGGACCTAAAGTTCCATTAATTATTTGTTGTATATCTCCGTTGATGTGCTTATTTCTTTCTGATGTCTATAAGCTATAAATTATAAAGAAAAAATATATATATATTGACAGGCAGAGTGGACAGTGAGAGAGAGACAGAGAGAAAGGTCTTACTTTTCCCGTTGGTTCACCCTCCAATGGCTGCTGCAGCCGGCACGCTGTGGCTGGCGCATCGCGCTGATCCAAAGCCAGGAACCAGGTGCTTCTCCTGGTCTCCCATGTGGGTGCAGGGCCCAAGCACTTGGGCCATCCTCCACTGCACTCCTGGGCCACAGCAGAGAGCTGGCCTGGAAGAGGGGCAACCAGGATAGAATCTGGTGCCCCGACCAGGACTAGAACCTGGGGTGCCAGCACCACAGGCGGAGGATTAGCCTAGTGAGCTGCGGCACGGGCCAAGAAACATATATTTTTGAAGAGAGAGATTACAGTTCTTGAAAATCCTTTATTTCGTCTCATATAATACTGGACCTTAACAAATTGTGTATGTCGAAAATGGAAGTAGTACAATTTTGTGGAAATGGGCACTTAAGTACTAAAGATAAAACCAGAAAAGTAACTTGAAATCAAACTGGAAATGATTTGCTATTCAAAGGAGTTTGAACTTGACATTGATGGACAGTGGAATCCACTGGAATTTAGGATCAGGTTTATAAAGTGGCATTCTTAAAACTGTAGATATTAGTGTCTGATTCTAAAATAAGAAAAATTTTAATATCAACATTTAATTTTTTCTCCCATGAACACTACTTAAGTTTTACTGGAATATCTCCTTTATTGTATCTTTTTCACTCTCTATATACTATTTCAGATCAATAAATCAATAAATATTTTTAAAATAAAAAACCTTTAGATTTAGGAGGCTAACATGGCAGGAACGCTTAGAGAATTTATGTGAGAGATAGAGGAAGAACAGAAGAATGGCGAGAGGGTATACCTAATATAAAGTGGTGAGTAGTTATGGCCTGAAATTAATTAGCAGCAGTGGGAATAGAGACAATAATAAAGATATCAGGATTATATTATAATTACATCTATCAGGGACTGGACAAATATTTAGCTACTATCTCAATTTTAGCTACTATCTTAAGTGATATGATGTCCTCAAACATTGCTGGGCAACAAATTATTTTACTTAAGTTATCCCAATGTTAATTATATATAATACATAATCTATTATATATCTATATGTAATATGTCTAATATATAATCTAATATATAATAATAAATCTAATACATATATAATATATAAAATCTATTAAAGAGATACATAAGTATAAGGCCACCCTGTTTGCCTCATGTGAACTTGGTAGTCCAATGTAAGAAAGGTTCTATATGTAATTAGAAGACATGTATATGTAATAACACACCGTGGCCTTTGACTATCATGCCAAACCATATATTCCATGTCCAGAAGTTTAGTGCCCCTCACAATCACCATGATATGCAGAGAAATCCTGGGCAGCTCTCACACACCAAGCTGGGATGCTTGGTGACTCAGTGATGCTGCCTGGTACCATCAAGTCTTTCATTTAGCTAATAATATCTTCCCTATAAGCACTGTACTGGAAACTATTCTTCTTCAGCAGAATTGACAGAAAATCATGATTCAGGTCCCCTCTATTCTTGTCTCATCAGACTTATCTGGTGTTTTTAATCAATTCTGCAACTTAAAGGAGATAGGATGCAGGATTCCTATACTCAGATTGTGTATCAGAGATACACACCAAGGACCAACTCTTTCATTTTTACCTCCTTATTCTATTTAAATATCAACTTCATCTTCTCTCTTATGCTAAAAGACCATGATCTGAGTCCACAGTCTTTTACACTTTTAACATTCAATCCCTTTTCCTTTTTTCCATAAAAAATTCTTACACACTTGGCTTTCAATAATAATCTTAGCTTTCATGATTATTATAATGCGTTGAGAGGGAAAATATAAGTAATCATTAATACTATGCACAAATTCCATTTCTCCTTTTAGAAATATGGTAGAACTGAATTTTCCCATCCATTTTTAACTTAGGCCCAGCATGTGACCTGCTTTGGAGAGTTAAATGCTAGAGGAAGTAACATGTCACTTCTGGACAGGATTAAGTATCAGTGTGGATTTTACTGTATTCCATTTTAATAACCTAATTACATAAGCATATATTGAGATGGGGCCACCATCAACCTGGGTGACTGATTACGATAGCAGAGTTCATCATCATAAGTTAATGTTCAGCATTTAGTATGAACCAGAAATAAGCTTTCTCTGGATTAAGCCACTGAGATTTCAGTGAATTTTTTTTATTACAGGATAACCTAGACTATCACAAGTATAAAGTTTAATTTCACTGTATCAGTGCCTCTACTGAGGCTATAAACACTGCTAATGAAGAGCCATGGGACAAAAATAAATATTTAAAAAAAAAGATCTTGAATTATTTGGAAATATCATCTATTTGAATGCCTAACATGTTGTGTTATGCTGTTATTGTTGTTTTTCTTTCTCTCTCTCTCTCTCTCTCTCTGGTATAAACTCCACCTTATAGGAAATAAGCACCCATTTAAAACGAAAAGTTGAAACTTCTTCATCAGGTTGAAGCTTTAGAGAACAGTTATAGTTAAATAACTAAGAGAATTTAAGCTGAGCCAGGGAGAAAGAATAAGAGCTGAATCATCGGCTGGCACTGTGGCTCAATAAGCTAATACTCCGCCTGCAGCGCTGGCACCCCAGGTTCTAGTCCCAGTCGGGGCGCCGGATTCTGTCCTGGTCGCTCTTCTTCCAGGCTAGCTCTCTGCTGTGGCCCAGGAGGGCAGTGAAGGACGGCCCTAGTGCTTGGGGCCCTGCATCCACATGGGAGACCAGGAGAAGCACCTGGCTCCTGGCTTCAGATCAGCGCGATGCACCAGCCGCAGTGCGCTGGCCACAGCAGCCATTGAGGAGTGAACCAACGGGAAAAGTAAGACCTTTCTCTCTGTCTCTCTCTCTCTCACTGTCCACTCTGCCTGTCAAAAAAAAAAAAAAAAGAGCTGAATCATCAAAATGAGGTAATATAGTAGAAGGTGTACAATGGTGGAGTGGTACTTGATGGATACTATACTTGAGTCTACGTTTTTCCCTTTTTAACAAGACATTCACATTCATGATGGTTATTTAACTATTGTCACCCAGATCAAAATTTATTCTTCCATATACTGTTTTGTGAAAATGGGGCATGAAGTTTAAAAATTACATTTCCCAGATTCCCATGCCAGCTGAGCACTGGCTATGCGGCACCTGCCACCAAAGGTCTCAATACTGTAGATTGCCCTGCCTAGAAATCTGAACAATAGTTGCCAGGTGTTCCTGAAAACAAATTTGAGTATCACATTCATAGTACCCTTCCTAAAAGTGCAACCACTCATTCCCTCAGTTTTTAGGGATCTAGTAGGCTTCAGCAATGTAAATATACAAGGGTACTTCAAGAATGGAATTAAAATATCATTTTATTTTGGTACAAAATTTTTGAAATCAATGTAATCCATAATCCCTTGATAGTTTTTCATAATGTGTGTTTTCCATGAACTTTTTGAAGGCCCCTTGCATATCATTCAAAATGAAAATCAAGTTGCTATACAATGCTTTGCAATAGGGACACAATATATATCACATTTGAGTATGCTATTCTCCCTGTTCCTTGTATAGCCTGTAAGGCTGCTATTTGAGTAGGGCCCAAAGACAGAAGCCTTTGCAGCTACCAAACTACGACCAAGCTGTTCTGTTACATGAGACATATGACTCAAAATATCCAATGGTACTGTAATTGTTTGTGGTAATAAGGATGCTTTATTGATCAACAAGATAAGACTAGGGTCTTAAGCAAACCCAAGTGACCCACAGATAACAGTTCTTTTTTCAAGAAGCAATTCTTACTTTGCTACTGAGCACTTGTAGATACCAACTGCCTACCATGGGATACCACATAGCCATGTGATCTAAACTGCCCACCCTTTATTGGATGTTACCTGATCCATCAAACTATGAGCTTGTTTACACAAGGCAGATATCTATCATCCAATGAAAATGGTGTATAAATTCTTGTAGGTTTTGAAGGTAAGCTGCATGAGCAGTGGGCTCAGTCTGTCTCCACTGCATCACCACCTCTCCCTCAACACATACACTATTGGTTCATGGAAAGTTCTTTATTACCTGTGGGCTGAGAAAAATATTTTGAAACTTGTATTATATTTGATTCACCATGTTATGCTGTTCTAACCCAAAACAGACTGCTACAGTGTTATAGCCCATTAGGACTTTCTCTCAAAGGTCAGAGGTGAAGGGAAATCCTTTCAGTGGCTAGAAGTTTGATCAGTACCTTAGCTTTTCTACTTTTCCTGAATAGAGAAATGGCCAGAAATGTGGATCTAAACTGATTTATCAACAGTTATTAGCATTTAAACTAATGATCAAATACCTGGAAAGAATAGGATTGGTATATTGGTAATGAGGAAATCTAGGGAAAATTCATGTACATGAAGGTTCCCAGTTAGTAGATGGTCAACATAATGACCACAAGGGCAGAAGTGGAGGCTGTACAGATTTGCCTGGCGGTTATCTACCCACCACCATTAATGAGTGCTTAATTTGCCAATAGCAGAAACCAGTGCTAAGCTTCCAACATGGCATTTTTCCTCAGTTGGATCAGAAAGCTGTTTGATTATATGAGATCATTTCCCTCAGGAGAAGAGCTGCAATTGTTCTTACTGGAATAAAAAATCGGGATATGGATTTGCCTTCCATTGATAGGTAGACTTCTTTTTTTTTTTTTTTTTTTGGACAGGCAGAGTTAGTGAAAGAGAGAGAGATAAAGAAAGAGAGAGAAAGGTCTTTCTTCTGTTGGTTCACCCCCCAAATGGCTGCTATGGCCGGCGCGCTGTGCCGATCTGAAGCCAGGAGCCAGGTGCCTCCTACTGGTCTCCCATGCGGGTGGAGGGCCCAAGGACTTGGGCCATTCTCCACTGCATTCTTGGGCCACAGCAGAGAGCTGGAATGGAAGAGGAGCAACCAGGACAGAACCCAGCACACCAACTGGGACTAGAACCCGGGGTGCTAGCACCGCAGGCGGAGGATTAGCCTAGTGAACCGCGGCACCGGCCCAATAGGTAGACTACTATGATGCCTTCCAAGATCCCCTGCCTCCTGGTGTTCACACCTTGTGAATTATCCAGGACTGTTGATATTAGTCCTGTGATTAATTATGGTATATGGCACATGTGGCTTTAAGAAAAAGAGATTTTTTTTAACTTTTATTTAATGAATATAAATTTCCAAAGTACAGCTTATGGATTACAATGGTTTCCCCCCCATAACGTCCCTCCCACCCGCAACCCTCCCCTTTCCCACTCCCTCTCCCCTTCCATTCACATCAATATTCATTTTCGATTCTCTTTATATACAGAAGATCAGTTTAGCATACATTAAGTAAAGATTTCAACAGTTTGCTCCCACACAGAAACATAAAGTGAAAAATAATAGATGATTTTTTAAATGATGATTAAATCAAATCAGACCTATTGTCATGTTTAATCCCAGTGAGAGTCAAGTTGGGAATTGATAATTTCTTTTTTTTTTTAACAGAAGATCAGTTTAGTATACATTAAGTAAAGATTTCAACAGTTTGCACCCCCACAGAAACACAAAGTGAAATATACTGTTTGAGTACTCATTATAGCATTAAATCTCAATGTACAGCACATAAAGGACAGAGATCCTACATGAGGAGTAAGTGCACAGTGACTCCTGTTGTTGACTTTACAAATTGACACTCCTGTTTATGGCATCAGTAATCTCCCTATGCTCCAGTCATGAGTTTCCAAGACTATGGAAGCCTTTTGAGTTCTCCGACTCTTATCTTGTTTAGACAAGGTCATAGTCAAAGTGGAGGTTCTCTCCTCCCTTCAGAGAAAGCTACCTCCTTCGAAAAAGAGATGTTTATGGTGGGCCTGATCTAATTAAATGAGTGCTTTAAAAGTAGAGTTTTCTACCACTGGTTGCACAAGAAGTCAGAGATTTAAAGCTTGAAAAAGTTTCAACACATCATTGCTGGCTTGAAGACGCAGGGAAACACACGGTACGGAATGCAGGTTGTCTATAAGAGTTGAGGATAGCCTCCAGCTCATAGCCAGAAAGGAAATAGGGACCTTGGTTCTATAACAGAAAGAACTTAATTCTTCCAACAATGAAAATGAGCTTGGAAGTAGAAATCTCTCCAGAACCTCCAGATGACAATTTGGTACAAGCAAAACCTTGATTTCTGACTGTGATGTGATTAACAGAGAATCTAGTCACACAATGCCAGCTTTCTAACTCACAGAATTGTGAGCTAATAAATGAGTGATGGTTTAATGCTTTTATGTGGTCATTTGTTACATAGCAATAGAAAGTGAATGCTCTTTATTTGTCTGCAATGACTTACTGAAGACTAAGACACCAGTTGGAAGTTACAAGAGCAGATGGAGGTTGAAAACGCCTGGTAAGATTACCTTGTTATTTTACAGGATGTGGCTTATGCCTAGAATCAGTTAAAAATACATAATGATGTTCTCCTATAGCCAGAATACATCAATCCATTAATCACAAGTGGTAACAATGAAAGTAGTTTCTCCTTGCATATCTAATAACGTAATTTGTGGTTCTGCTGGCTTACATGTCTAAGATCTCAATGAATCCATGCTTCTATATAGAAGAAAATGTTTTCAGCTATTTGAAATCCAAGTCTATCATATGGTCATTTTGGCTCCTTACATCATTGAACTAAAAGGCCAATAATGGCTAGAGTGATCCCTATTACCAGGGAAAATTTGAGTTATGCCTATACAACAATATTTATCTCTAACTCAAGAGATTGTCTGAGGTTCCATTTCATGTTTGCATATCCAATAATAAAAGTGAATAGAGAACTAGAGAAACTCAATTGACAAAGGACTACTAAAGGGTGGGCACTTGGCAGAGTGGTTAAAGAAACTGCTTTGGGTGGCTATATCCTATATCAGCACTGGCTGTTGCAGGAATTTGGAGAGTGGACCAGCAGATGGAAGGCCTCTCTCTTTCTCTATCCCTTCCTCCCTTACAAATAAAGTAAAGATAAATTAATATAAATTTAAAAAGAAAGCACTACTAAGAATTCAGATAATTTAGGAATGAACTTTAGAAATACCTCACCATGTAAAGATCCAGTCAACCAATTTTCTCTCTGACAGTAAAGCAAACATGGAAAAGACACTAAATGGAAAAAGATAAATATCAACTATGATCATGTGATTAGTTATAGAAGAATGTAGCAGCAATGCATATTATTTCCTTGAATATTATGAATATATTAGTTATTTTATTCTTTGGTCTTCTATTATTTTAATTTTGAAAGCATTAAAGTATTATCTCAATGGTTATTTCCGTATCCCTTTATACTCTTTCAGCCTTCCAACACCTATGTTACCACTTCTCTGCATTAAAATATCAATCTAAACATTTATCAGGGTTTCTATTTTCCTTAGCACACCCTGGATGAAACATTATTCTCTCCCATCTACTTCAGGCCTCAGTCTCTCTGATTATAGCCCACATTATGTTTTCCCCTCTTATATGTCTGTTCTGTGTTAATATCTTTAATAAATGACTTGCTATACATATTGCATGTCAACTTCCACGTGATGATACCCTAGGATGTGAATAAATAGGAGTGAGAGTAGAAGGGTGGTAGACAAGTAGTGAGGAGACAGTTGCCTTAGATGGTAGGTGGCGGGAGAAGGGGATATGTCACATTGGGTTATGCTGGCATAAGTATTTCAATTTTGGCATTAATCAGGGATTTAAATGCCAAATTTACACACAGGGAGTAGGGGACCTTATTGGTTACCATGACAAAACTTCTCCGTCTCCTAAAAATACTCTTTTAAAAAAAGAGATTTCATAAAATTTTATTACACAAGCCGATATATAAGAAAGGTAGGATTTTAAAGAGTGCTGGTAGTTTTAGTTGAGACTAACGAAAAACTGCTTTACCTAATTTAAAAAAAAAATCACACAGCAAATCAAATTGCCTGTTTAATGAAGACAAATTATTTGATTTGGCATAAATAGTATTGTTTAAAGAAATACCTTTTAATGGAAAATGATCATCTGGTGTATAATAACCTTGTTTTCTTCAAATTAAAACAGAGGACTAGAAAATAAAAAGATTATGCAACCGTTTTGCAAGTTTATTGGCAAAATGAATGAATGTGTGTTTTGGTTGCTCTGCAGAGACATGACCTAATTGAAAGAAAAATGTGATGACTGGTGACAGAACTGAATAATTCTCTATTAGAAAAATAGTCAAATAATTATTCCTCTTCTGTATTTCTTACACATAGTGCTTATGATGACTCTTTCTAGTCTGGGAAATAGCTTATTGCCCAAAAATTGCCAAAGCCAGGGGCTCTAATAGTATTAGTTTAATTCATAGCCTTCATTATCAAAATTAGCACTTCTTTACGACTATAATCATTGATGGATCAGGAGTGGTCCTTTATGTACAGAGATGATATTACTGACTCATTAAAAGACATGAGGTCTTAGGCTGTTTTGTGATTTCTTTGCTTTGGTTTTTGGTTTGTGCTTTTGTTTTGCTTGTTTTTCCAGAAGCAGTTTTAATTTTTCTCTGATTCATCCACAATCCCTGGCTCTGGTTTCCTCCTGACCAACCCATTGATTTGTTTTGATAATTCTGCTGCTAGAAACAGATAATACTAAATAGGCACACAACAAGGCAGAGAACACATTGGCCTGGTTTCTCTAACCCACAGCAATAGCAAGACACTCTTTTCCAATTATTTAATCATTTCTCTTTAATTCTCAGAAAAGTATGAACTCCTTTGAGAATGAATTTTTTCTTTATATTCCTAGTTACTAGATACCATACTCAACAAATGTTGTTTGTACAATGGATCACCTAAGCTTTAGGACAGTGCAATTATCAATATTATTTGACCAGGCTTGTAATATCAAGTTCTTAGAAAATTATAAAAGGTAAAAAATATTTTCTTAATTGAATTTTTACCCTTATTGCCATTTATAATAGTGGATTTTCACAAGCCTAATTTCAAAACCAGTATGTCATGCTTCACAATTCTTAATGTCCAATAAATGAGACCTATTATAGGATAATGAAAGTTGTTAAGGTATCAGTTACTTTGATAAGATCAGTTTCTCAGAAGTAAAAATCAACAACCACTAATTCAATTAATTTGGCAAAATTTACTAACAGGTTGTGTTCTAAATGTGAATACAAAGATGAATAAGAGAGAATTCTGCCTTACAAGTCTACACAATCTAGTTTATCAAATAGATTCCTACCAATAAAGACAGAGTTATATCACAGGATACGATGGGACAGAAGAATGGGCACCTATTCCAGAGGAGAGCTCAGGGAAGGTTTCCTAAGCTGAATCTTAAAGGGTAGGAGATGGGAAGAAAAAATGGTTTGAGCAAAGACATAAAGAACAGAAAGAACACAGTGGGTAGGAGGAAATACAAACATGTTTGTGTCACTGAAGTATGGTGAAGAAAGGGGTGTCAGAAGATGTAAGAAAAGGCAAGCAGTAGCTAGATAATAGAAGCCAAAGTTGTCATGTCATAGAATTTAGAAGTAAAGGGAGCCATTCAAGTGTTCTAGATCAAGCATTGATCTGCATTTCTAGATAGACTGTCCAAATTGGGGTGATGAGGCATTTGAGGAGCACAATACTGAATATAGGGTAAGCCGTATTATAATAATCTAAGTGAAAGATAATGAGAGATTAAACTTGAAAGGTGAGGGGAATTCCAGAAATACTTAATGGAGTTTGGTGATTTAGGATATGTGAGTTGTGAAGGAGAAATTTTCAGCTTTCAATTTGAGCAAATAAATGGATGGTACTGATTGCAGAGGAGTTACAGAATGCAAAAAGGAGAGGATATTTATAGAAAAAAAAGAGGCATTTCAATAGCCATGCCACATTTGAGATAATGATGAATGGAATTGTATATCAGAGAGTTACATATGTAAGTATCACTTTATGATTTTTTAGCAGTTGAACCATGAGATTGAGCTGAAGTAGGAACAGAGAATATGTTAAGGGGGAGAGTATCCCAGAAGAAAACAAGAAAGGAATTTCAAAGAGGGGAATTATCAGCATCTTAAATGAGGCAAAGAGACCCAATGAGATAAAAACTAAAAATGTCCAGCAACATTTGACGATTACTGGCCTTGGTAGATCATAATGAGAAAATTTTCATTAGGGGATAAAGGAAGAAAGCAAGCTACATTAGCTTCATTGGTACACGATAGGAAAAAAAGTCAGAGACACATTGATTTTAGCCTTTTTAGAAGTTTATATGAGAAAAGGGAGATGGTAGCTCAATTTGGTTTTATATGAATTGTACTTTTGATGCCATATCTAAGACTCTGCCTAATTCAAAGTCAAAACTATTTTTCTTAGGCTTTCTTCTAGAAATTTTATAGTTCTAAGTTTTACTTCTATGTTTATCATCCAATTTTAGTTAATTTTGCATAAGGTGTGAGTTCTGATCAAAATTTATTGATCTGTGCATAAATTCAGTTGTTTCAACATCATTTGGGGAAAGAACTATCCATCCTCCATTGAATGATTTTGTATTTTTGTCAAAAATTAATTGGCTGGCCGGCACCATGGCTCACCTGGCTAATCCTCTGCCTGTGGCACCGGCACCCCGGGTTCTAGTCCCGGTTGGGGCGCCGGATTCTGTCCCAGTTGCTCCTCTTCCAGTCCAGCTCTCTGCTGTGGCCCGGGAAGGCAGTGGAGGATGTTCCAAGTGCTTGGCCCCTGCACCCGCATGGGATACCAGGAGTAAGCACCTGGCTCCTGGCTTCAAATCGGTGTAGTGCACCGGCCGCAGCACGCCGGCTGTAGCGGCCATTTGGTGGGTGAACCAATGGAATAGGAAGACCTTTCTCTCTGTCTCTCTAACTCTGCCTGTCAAAAAAAAAAAAAAAAAAAAAAAACAAAACAAAAAAAAACAATTGACTATATTTGTTAGGGTCTATTTCTGAAGTCTATTCTGTTTCATTGATTTATGTGTAAATTCTTTTACCAGTGCCACACTATCTTATAGTAAATTTTGAAGTCAAGTAGTGGTGAGTCCTCTAACATTGCTCTCTCCCCTCCTAAAACTATTTTGGCTATTCTAGTTACTTTACATTTCAACATGAATTTTATAATCAGATTGTTGATATCTACAAAAACACTGCCAGGATTTTGATTAAGATTTTGTTGAATCCATAAATCTAACAGGGGAGAACTGACATTTTAACACTATCAATTTTTCTAATCCAAGAATACTGTGTATATCTTCATTTATTGATATGTTCTTAATTTTTTCACCAGTGTTTTATTATATAATTCTTAGCATATAGAATCTATATGAATTTTGTTAATTTAACACCAAGTATTTTTATTTTTTTAACTTTTCTCAATATTGTATTCTAATTTTTCATTGCCAACATATAAAAATACAGTTGATCTTGCATGCTGGAAACTTAGTGAATTTACTTTTTGGATCTAAGGCTTCTTTATAGACTACCTGAGAATTTCTATGCAGACAACCATTTTGCTTGAGCATATAGTTTGGTATCTTTCTTATTTTTTTTCCAATCTGGTTGTCTTTTATTTCTTCTTCTGGATTTATGCACTGATTAAGACGTTGAACAGAAGTAGGAAGATGGAAAGCAAATGTCTTTGTTTTATCCCTTATCTTATAGAGAAGCATTTGTCTCCCACCACTAAGTATAATATTAGCCATGGGTAACTCCTTCAGGCATGTTAGGGAAAACAGTATGACACACAAAGTACATATTATATAATTACATTTAAATGAAAAGTATAGTATGGGTAAAAATCAGTAACCTATGATGATACAAAGTATATCATGGTTGTTGGAGGGGGGCACCTTTGCTGAGAAGGAACTTAGTGGGGCTTTTTGTGGGTATAGAATGTTCTGGTTCTGAAGAGTCACATGAGTTATAGAAGTTTGCTGATTTGTCAAAACTGAACAGAACATACATTTAACTGTATTTAAATTAACTTCAATGTTAAGAAAAGTCAAATCTACATGTAAGACAAATGACTTATGAGATATACTAGCTAAGTAAGCTTTCTCCTACCCTAGATTAAATAAAATCCTTAAAACTATAGGTCAAGATAGGTAGGAAAATTTGAAGAGAGAAAACAAGACTGCTAAGTGTATTGAGGTGTGGGAAGGATGCATTCTCCTCTTCAGGTGCTAACAAAACCCTGATTTAAATGTGAGTATTTTAGAAAATATAAAGAATTCTGAAGGAAGACCAACGAAATGGAAAGTCTCTAAGAATAGTCCTCTAAACAACTTGGAATACAATAGCTATTGTTTGCCCATATAGCAGAAAGCCAGAAAAAAACCCCTCTGAATTTCTGGTGGATGGCAACTGAAAGTACCTAGAGAGACAGTCACTAAGAAGAAAAATAGTGGATGATCTTGTAAAAGATTTACATCTGATACTAGGGATATGTAGTATAATAGTATATATAATAGGAATGTGTAGCCAGAGTAGATAGTTTTATCCAGGCAGATGTCAACAGGTGGAGGACAGGCTCCAAGATCACACAGGGTGATCTAGATTACAGAGGATGTCAGCTTCAAACATAAACAAATAAAATGCAACAAGTAAATGTGTCTGCTTTATGGAAACCAATAAATACTTGCCTAAGTCTCCTTCCAGCATTACATCCACTTCAAAGAAGGGGAGAGGACAAAACCTGCAAATTTCCTAAGTAAAATCATTAAGATGACCAACTTTATCTGAATGTGACCAAATAAAACTTCCTGAGATATAGCTATATTTTTTTTCTGTCAATAAACAGATTTTTCTGGGCACTTGAGTAGGAGATTACACTTGTTACACAGAATGTAAGCTTTTCTCTATATATGTATGTAAATGACTTACAGAAAGTTAAGAAAATAATAGTGTTTCCTTATGTCCTCCCAGTTTTTCCCAATGTTAATATTTTACATAGCCATATTTTGATTATCAAAACAGGGAATTAACATTTATACAATATTATTAATTAAATTAGACTTTATTGTCAACTCTTTTTTAAAAGATTTATTTATATATTTGAAGAACAGAGTGGCACACAGAGGGAGATGAAGAGACAGATCTCACGTTGTTAGTTTATTTCCCAAATGCCCACAAGTGCCATGGCTAGGCCTGGAACCCCATTCAGATAAGCACTCCAATATGGGATGCCAGCATCGTAAGTGGTGGCTTAACTTACTGCACCACGACACTGAGCCCTAAATTCATTAATTTTTCCACTAACTTTTTCTATTCAGGTATACTATCCAGGATCCCACATTGCCATCACCACTGAGTTTGCAGCCAAGAAATAGGTATTCATTAGGGAACCACAGACATTTCTCCATCAACTTTAAATTGAATTGAAGAATTAAGTCAACTGTCATGAAATGCAGATAAGTTTTTTTGCTGATAATTACAAGTGTATAAATGCCTCTAAAAAATCTTACTATGATAAATGGGGAGATGGATGATGAGCAGATTACATGGTGACTTCTCTTTCATGATTCCTTACATTTGATCTAATTATAGCAAACAACTTATCAGAAGATTTACTTTCTACTTCAATGATTTTGCTTATTTTCCCCCTCCCCCGGAAGTTCTGTGTATTTCTATCTGTAGTTAGAAACTTTTCTTGAATGCTGATACTATTTCAACAAGTTTTCCTTCTGAAATAATTAAACCCTCTATTTTTTCAGAATGCTAATGTTTCACTACACTAACTCTCAGGACTCCTGAACAGCAAAATGTTTTCACCACGTATATTTCTTGAATCTGCGGTGCATGAATTCACTACATTTAATCACAGATTAGAGCAATTAAAAGCATTTCTACCCAATAAATCAATTCATCTCAATTTAAATCAACACTGATTGTACTGGTCCTCCTTCTAACCACTTAATGGTAAAAAATGGCTGATGGCTATGTCTGAAAAAATCGTTAGGTACTGGTGAATTCAGAAAGATAGTTTTCAGGAGCGGCAAGATGGCGGAATAGGAAGGGAGCACACTGACAGTCCAGGGAGAGACAGTTTAATAAAAGTGGAGATACTGCAGGTTCAAGGAAGAGTAGGGGAAGAAACAGCAGAAGAAACTCTTCCAGAACTAGTGATTCACAGTGGACCTGCATGGAGAGCGTGGGAGCTCACAGTTTGGGACACCAGCGGCAGACTCAACGCACTAGCACTGGAACGCGAGGTGAGCCAAACCTCAATAACCCGAGACACCGGCAGGCAAGCGGAAAGAGGAGACTGGAGGGAACGACCCCACGGGGAAAAGTTCACCAGGCTAACTAGAAGAGAGAGAGAGAGAGAGAGAAAAAAAAAAGTGACCGATACGGACACAAGTTTCTCTCTCTCCACTCACCTCTCAAAGGCGAGCAAGACAAAGAGCAGGTGCCATCTTGGACATACGTCATAAGCAGGGTGACCTCAGGTCTGCACCGGCCCTGAGTCTAGCAGAAAAACATAACTCTGGGGTGGGGGGTGAATTAAGAGGAGATTAGGACCTAGTGAATGTGTGGTGCTACTGAACTGAGACTGTGAAAAAAGAGAAGGTGGGGGAGAGAACTCACAGAATTCATGTAAGTACTCTCCAGAGACACTACAATTCCGTAACTCTGGCAACCCAGTGGGAGACTGAAGGAGAATTTGAGCCCACACTGAGGGCAGAACAGATTCCCTGTGCGGTCCTTGGGAAAGAGGTTCCGATCTCTGGCTCCTGTGGGTATATCATTTGCCTGCTAACTACCTCCAATTCCGTTCAGCTGTGTGAATTAGTTCCCTTTTTAATCAAAAGGAAAGGAAGGAAGGAAGGAAGGAAGGAAGGAAGGAAGGAAGGAAGGAATGGAGGGAGGGGGAGATTTACCATGCCTGACCTGGGAGTGTCACCTTTGGCACACCCTTAACCCTGAGGAACCAAACAGAGCTCTCAGGCCACACCCATCTCAAGCCTCTAAGGCTCCATCAAAAACAGAAGGTCCACTTAATCTAGAGTCATAGTATAACAAGAAAAAGCACCACAGTGAAGAAACCAAAGAATATCTCCAATATGACAAACAAAAACGCAAAAACCGAGGTAATAAGAACAAGGAAGACACTATGACACCCCCAAATAAAAAAGACACCCCAATTCAAGATTATGAAGATGATGAGATAGAAGAAATGCAAGAAGCAGATCTCAAAAAATTGATAAGAACATTAAGAAGTTCTCAAAAACAAATTATTGAACTACACAAATCCTTAATGGACAAGATAGAGAATCTTTCTTGCGAAAATGAAATATTAAGGAGGAATCAAAATGAAATGAAACAACTAGTAGAACATGAAACTGGCATAGTGACGAGAAATCATAATGGAATGAAGAATTCAATAGATCAAATGACAAACACATTAGAGAGCCTTAAAAACAGAATGGGTGAAGCAGAAGAGAGAATATTGGACTTAGAAGACAGAGCACAGGAAAGGATACAGTCAGACCAAAGAAAAGAAGAGGAAATTAGATATCTAAAAATTATTGTGGGGATTCTACAGGATACTACTAAAAAACCAAAACATTTGGGTTCTAGGAGTTCCTGAAGGCATGGAGAGGGAGAAAGGATTAGAATGCCTTTTTAGTGAGATAATAGCAGAAAATTTCCCAGGTTTGGAAAATAACAGAGACACCCTAGTACAGGAAGCTCATAGAACCCCTAGTAAACATGACCAAAAGAGATCCTCACCATGTCACGTTGTAATCAAACTCACCACAGTGAAACATAAAGAAAAGATCCTAAAATGTGCAAGAGAGAAACGTCAGATTACTCTCAGAGGATCTTCAATTAGACTCATAGCAGACTTCTCATCAGAAACCCTACAAGCTAGAAGGGAATGGCGAGATATAGCCCAGGTACTAAGAGAAAAAAACTGCCAGCCCAGAATATTATATCCTGCAAAGCTCTCATTTGTGAATGAAGGTGAAATAAAGACCTTTCATAACAAACAGAAATTGAAAGAATTTGTTGCCACTCATCTAGCCCTGCAAAAGATGCTTAAAGATGTGTTACACACAGAAACACAGAAACACGGTCATCAATATGAAAGAAGGTAAAGGAAGGAAAGCTCACAGCAAAAGATCACAGGGAATTCAAAGCATATATTAGAAAATATATTTGGCAAATGGCAGGGCAAAGTTACCACTTATCAATAGTCACATTGAATGTTAATGGCCTGAACTGTCCAGTTAAAAGACACAGATTGGCTGATTGGGTTAAGGAACAAAACCCATCTATTTGCTACTTACAAGAAACACATCTTTTCAATAAAGATCCATACAGACTGAAAGTGAAACGCTGAAAAAAGATACACCATGACAACAGAAATGAAAAAAGAGTGGGCGTAGCCATCTTAATATCGGACAACATAAACTTTACCTATTGAAATTCCAAAGACATTCTTAGATCTGAAAAAATGATGCTGAAATTCATATGGAGGCACAGGAGACCTCGAATAACTAAAGCAATCTTGTACAACAAAAACAAAGCCGGAGGCATCACAATACCAGATTTCAGGACATACTACAGGGCAGTTGTTATCAAAACAGCATGGTACTGGTACAGAAACAGATGGATAGACCAATGGAACAGAATAGATACACCAGTAATCTATCCTAACATCTACTGCCAACTTATATTTGATGAAGGATCCCAAAAGAATCCCTGGAGTAAGCACAGTCTACTCAATAAATGGTGCTGGGAAAATTGGATTTCCACATGCAGAACCATGAAGCAAGACACCTACCTTTCACCTTACACAAAAATTCACTCAACATGGAATAAAGACTTAAATCTACGACCCAACGTCATCAAATTATTAGAGAGCATTGGAGAAACCCTGCAAGATATAGGTACTGGCAAAGAGTTCTTGAAAATACCCCAGAAGCACAGGAAGTCAAAGCCAAAATTAACATTTGGGATTGCATCAAATTGAGAAGTTTCTGAACTTCAAAAGAAACAGTCAGGACAGTGAAGAGGCAACCAACAGAATGGGAAAAAATATTCACAAACTATGCAACAGATAAAGGGTTGATAACAAGAATCTACAAAGAAATCAAGAAACTCCACAAGATCAAAACAAACAACCCACTTAAGAGATGGGCCAAGGACCTCAATAGACATTTTTCAAAAGAGGAAATCCAAATGGCCAACAGACACATGAAAAAATGTTCAAGATCACTAGCAATCAGGGAAATGCAAATCAAAACCACAATGAGGTTCCACCTCACCCCGGTTAGAATGGCTCACATTCAGAAATCTACCAACAACAGATGCTGGTGAGGATGTGGGGAAAAAGGGACACTAATCCACTGTTGGTGGGAATGCAAACTGGTCAAGCCACTATGGAAGTCAGTCTGGAGATTGCTCAGAAACCTGAATATAACCCTTCCATACAACACAGCCATCCCACTCCTTGGAATTTACCCAAAGGAAATGAAATTGGCAAACAAAAAAGCTGTCTGCACATTCATGTTTATTGCAGCTCAATTCACAATAGCTAAGACCTGGAACCAACCTAAATTCCCATCAACAGTAGACTGGAGAAAGAAATTATGGGACATGTACTCTATAGAATACTATACAGCATTCAAAAACAACAAAATCCGGTCATTTGTAACAAGACGGAGGAATCTGGAACACATCATGCTGAGTGAATTAAGCCTGTCCCAAAGGGACAAATATCATATGTTCTCCCTGATTGGCGACAATTAACTGAGCACCAAAGGGGAAACCTGTTGAAGTGAAATGGACACTATGAGAAACAGTGACTTGATCAGCTCTTGTCCTGACTGTTGATGTACAATGTAATACTTTATCCATTTTATTATTTTCTCTTTGTTTTGTTCTAGTAATATTGGTTGAACTCTTTGATTAACACACAATTATTCTTAGGTGTTTAAATTATAACTGAGAAGTGGTCCCTGTTAAATATAAGAGTGGGAATAAGAGAGGGAGGAGATGTACAATTTGGGACATGCTCAATCGGACTTGCCCCAAATGGTGGAGTTAGAGTCATGCCAGGGGATCTCAATACAATCCCATCAAGGTGGCATGTACCAATGCCATCTCACTAGTCCAAGTGATCAATTTCAGTTCACAATTGATCACACTAATAGGTCTAAGAGTCAAAGGGATCACACAAATAAGTCTAGTGTCTGCGAATACTAGCTGATAGAATCAAAAAGGGAGAGAAAAATCCATCATGGGAAGCGGGATACACAGTAGACTCATAGAATGGCAGATGACCTAAATAGCACTCTAGCCTCAGAATCAGCCCTTAAAGCATTCGGATCTGGCTGAAGAGCCCATGAGAGTATTTTAGGCATGGAAAGCCAAGACACCCTGGAAAAAAAAAAAGGAAGACCTAAATGGAACATCTCTGCGAGTGAGATCCCAGTGGGAATAACGGGGCCATCAATAAGGAGGTACCTTTCTCTAAAGGGAGGAGAGAACTTCCACTTTGACTATGACCCTGTCAGAATAAGATCAAAGTCGGCGAACTCAAAAGGCTTCCATAGCCTTGGTAACTCATGACTAGAGCCTAGGGAGATTACTGATTCCATAAACAAGAGTGTCAAATTGTTAAGTCAACAACAGGAGTCACTGTGTACTTACTTCTCATGTGGGATCTGTCCTTAATGTGTTTTCCAATGTGAAGTAATGCTATAACTAGTACTGAAACAGTATTTTACACTTTGTGTTTCTGTGTGGGTGCAAACTGATGAAATCTTTACTTAATATATACTGAATTGATCTTCTGTATATAAAGATAATTGAAAATGAATCTTGATGTGAATGGAATGGGAGAGGGAGTGGGAGATGGGAGAGGTGTGAGTGGGAGGGAAATTATGGGGGGGGAGACATTGCAATCCATTAACTGTACTTTGAAAATTTATATTTACTAAATAAAAAATAAAAAAAGAAAGATAGCTTTTTATTATTTTCATTCAGGGAAATGGTGGTCATTAAAGCAGAGTGTCAAGGTCTAATCATCATAAATATCCTTGCTTCATAATATTTCCCCAAACAGTTAATGGAAACAGTTTAATACAAGTTACACTTAGTTTGAGCTTTTGATTCTCCAACAATTTTGGTAGATTTCCAGGCATTGACTTTAGGATATGTAAGGCAATAACTGCAACTATATTAAATCTATGTAAACAGATTTATAAGAAGAATTCAAGTGTTAACTCATGACTTAATTCATTGAGGTACTTCAAGTGAACGTAAAATACAAATGTAAAAATAGCAGATATCAGTTGGAGTCTCTTTATCAAAAATATGCAAGAAAATTCTTGATTAGTGTATGCTTTCTTGGTGATGAGCAAAACAGACAAACAAATTAGTAAAAACAAATTTTCATCTCTCTTCCCTGGCTTCTTGCCAGGAGGGGACTGCCTGTAGCCCTGCGCCTCCAGGGCACGTGGCCTTCGGGCCACCCGCCCTAGGCTTCCTGGCCTAGATGCTCCTCCATGTGGCTGGTTCCTGGTGCTCGATCCTACAGAGAGACTGTAAAGCTGTATAGCTCTGCATGCATTCCTACGGACTTACTTCTAAGCGTATAGTTTAAAACTTACTATGGAATCACAAGTCCCTTTGGGCTAGATGGTAACATTTTAAGTTTTAAAGTGATCATATAGGTGGGATTAAGTGTTAAAGTAATCATATCTATAGGATCAAGTGTTAACTGCTAATAGTAAATAAAATTAAAGAGGAGTAAAAGCTCCAACGTGGGAAGGAGTCTGTACAGCATATTCATAGAGTGGCAATCGCTTTAAGTAGCACTCAGTGACCTCAACATCAGCCCTAAAGGCATTCTGGTCTGGCTAGAAAGCCCACAAGACCATTTCAGGCATGGAAAGCCAGGACACTTGCGCAAAAGTGTCCCTATATGAAGAACCTCCCTGGGTGAGACCCCAGTGGAGAAGAGTGGCCATCAAAGGATGTCCTTTTCTCTGGAGGGAGGAGAGAACTTCCACTATGCTTATGGCCTTGTCTGAATACTGATGGAGTTTGTGGAACTTAGAAGGCTTCTATTGCCTAAGCAGCTCATATCAAGGATCTCGGGTGATCACTGAAGTTACACGTAAGAGTGTTAATTGTTAAATTAACAACAGGAGTCACTGTGTACTAACTTCCCATGCAGAACCTCTATTCTCAAAAGAGAATTACTGGTAAAAATCCCAAAGATTTACTTTGTTCTATTGTGTGATATTATGCATCATAAATTCTAATTATGTCTAAGTGTCAAACTACATTGCCTGTATTCCTAGGTATTTCATTAAAGTTTATTAAGTGCCTGAAATGTAAAATCTTGGATACATGTCTCTCTGTAAAATTCCTATCTCATATGTTTTAACATAGGGTCAAATACTTAAAGGCCGCTGAGGAAATTTCTGAGAATGGCAAAATTCTGTGGACTTTGGATTCAAAAATTTGGATTCAAAGCTTTTGTGTATAGTTTTAAGGACAGCCTGATGTAGTCTCTGTACTGAAAGGGGTAGCTGCAAAAGTTGTTCCAAAGAACTAACGAGCTTCAAAACTAAAAACTCCGGTATTGGGAATTGCTGATGAGAGGATTCTATGGAATTACAAACTTGTATATAGCTTTAAAAAGGCCCTGATACAGACTTTGTACCGAGAAGGGTAGCTACAAAAGTTGTTATGGATTCCAGGATTTGGATTCTAAGTTTTGTGTTTCCTTAAAGGCCTCTGAAACAGACACTGCTGGACAGGGGAGCTACAAAAAGATGTTCCAAGGAATCAATGAGCTTTTTTTTTTTTCAGGCAGAGTTAGACAGTGAGAGAGAGAGAGACAGAGAGAAAGCTCTTCCTTCCATTGGTTCAACCCCCCAAAGAGCTGCTACGGCTGGCACAGTGTGGCCGGCGCGCTGTGCCAATCCGAAGCCAGGAGCCAGGTGCTTCATCCTGGTCTCCCATGCGGGTGCAGGGCCCAAGCACTTGGGCCATCCTCCACTGCACTCCCGGGCCACAGCAGAGAGCTGGACTGGAAGAGGAGCAACCGGGACAGAAACCAGCGCCCCAACCAGGACTAGAACCTGGGGTGCCAGTGCCGCAGGTGGAGGATTAGCCTAGTGAGCCACGGCGCCAGCCTAGGAGGTTTGTTTGTTTGTTTGTTTATTTATTTTAACAAAGAAACTCCAACATCAAAAATTCCTGAGCAAGCCATTCATAAGAAGATCTTCAGATCAGTTTCAGCTTAAATAAAAGGGACCTTACCAGGTCCTACTGAGCACGACTACCTCCGTGAAATTAGGATTAAACTTCTACCTCTTAAGTCTTCACAGGTGAATGCGAAAGACATGCCTGATTATTCCTGTAAGCCAATCAGATACATTAGTACCTCTTCAAAAAAAAAAAAAAGGATAAGTAAAGTTTTGCCTTTGTCCACATCAAGACTACTATACCTTAAGGCAAACATACTGTACCTGCCTTCCTTGATTATCTCTGGGAACTGTTATTGATGATAAAGCTACCTAATGGGTTCTTCTACTACAATTCTCTATACTCAACTAAATGGGTTTATAATCTACATAAGAGTAGCCTATCACTACCCACTATCTGGGAATCTGTAAAATATGTTGTTTTCATCTAAAGAGGCACCCAACTTATAATTGGTTTTGTTCCAGTTTTCCTTATGCTAATTAACAAAATTATATGTTTCAGAATTGGGAGTAACTGACCATGCAGGGGACACAGACGTTGGCAATAACCAAGACTGCCCCAGCTCACAAAGCAAATTTGTTAGATAGGATAGGCAGAGACTTCCAGACCCTGGATAGGCAGGGCCTGCACTATGCCCCTCATAAGCAGCAAGCAGTTACAGAAGAGATGATTCGACGTCCATCAATTTCCCTTAGGATTAAGGGATGGAGTCTCTGAGGGGAGAATGAAGTAGGCTGGCATACAGGATAAAATCGATTAGGTTTATGAGCTGGAAGACCACGCCTTCGCCATGCCATTGTGTGACCTTACGCCCTACCTGATACCTTCGCCACGCCCCTGTGTGACCTCATGCCCCTACCTGGCCACACCTGGGTGCCCACCAGCCAATCAGGTTAATTAACCACGCCCCTATGGAAGTGGGTTAAAAGCTGAGACACAACGTGTCCACTCTCTTTTCTTCCCAGGCTTCTTGCCAGGAGGAGCCGGCTATAGCCCTGCACCTCCAGGGTGCGTGGCCTTCGGGCCACCCACCCGAGGCTTCCTAGCCTAGATGCTCCTCCATGTGGCTGGTTGCTGGTGCTCGGTATGAACCCAGATTTATCTCTCTTAGATAAAGCTCTCACTCTCCTATGCATCTTTTGCACTAAATAAAAGCCTAAAATGTAAAACAAAAAAATTTTCTGTTTTATATGACTGTTCAACCAAACCTCCATTTAATCCCATCATAGCCAAACTGCACTTTTCAAACTAAAAATCAGGTACACTACGGTACACTACATGTTCACACAGACTACTTCTGATCATACTGGTTTTGAAGGAGACATGATTGCTTGAAATTTTCACTTATTTATGTTCTAATGGACCAAGAAAAAAATGTGTAAATAATCCAATATTAAAAAGCCATGATAATGCAAAACCTACAGCATAAGGAAAATAATTTCCCTTTTACAAACAAGATCACAATGAGTAACTAATGTAATTTCTGAATACTAGTTTTCCTTTTTACTTACTCATTTTGACAAATAATTGTGTATATTTACAGAGTATAATGTTATGATCTATGTATACATTACATAAAGACAAAATAAAGCTAATTAATATATACATCATCTGACCATCTGTTCTGTGGCAAGAACATTAAAAACTATTATTTTAATAATTTATAATATATTATACATTATTATTATCTGTAACCACTGTGCAATGCAAGAAATTACAACAAACCCATGGCTAGTATTTTATTGAATGGGGGAAATCTGGAAGCATTCCTACTAAGATCCAGGACTAGACAAGGATGCCCACTCTCACTATTGCTGTTCAATATAGTCCTGGAAGTTTTAGCCAGACCCATTAGGGATGAAAAAGAAATCAAAGGGATACAAATTGTGAAGTAGGAAGTCAAACTACCCCTATTTGTAGAAGACATGATTCTATATAGTGAGGATCTAAAAGACTCCATTAATTGACTATTGGAACTCATAAGCATTTGGTATGTAGCAGGATATAAAATTAACACACAAAAATTAACAGCCTTTGTATACACAATGCCATAGCTGAGAAAGAACTTCTTTTTTAAAGATTTATTTATTTATTTGAAAGGCAGAGAGAGTTACAGGGAGGCAGAGACAGAGAGAGTCTTCCATCTACTGGTTCACTCCCCAAATGACCGCGATGTCCAGAGCTGAGTCCATCTGAAGCCAGGAGTCCAGAGTTCCTCTGGGGCTACCATGTGGGTGCAGGGGCCCAAGGACTTAGGCCATCTTGCACTGCTTTTCCAGGCCATAGCAGAGAGCTAGATTAGAAGAGGAGCAGCCGAGAATTGAACCAGTGCCCACATGGGATGACGGCACTGCAGGCAGCAAGTTTACCTGGTATGCCACAGCACCGGCCCTGAGAAAGAACTCCTAATATCAATCCCATTCACAATAGCTACAAAAAATTAAATACCTTGGAATAAATTTAACCAGGGATATCAAACATCTCTATGATGAAAATTATAAAACATTAAATAAAGAAATAGAAGGAGACAGAAAAAAATGTAAATATCTTCCATGTTTATAGGGTGGAAGAATCAATATAAGAAAAATGTCCATACAACTGAAATCAATTTACAGATTCAATGTGATCCCAATCAAAATACTAAGGCCATTCTTCGCAGATATAGGAAAAAACATTCTAAAATTCATATGGAAAAACACTCTTATACAACAAAAACAAACACAGAAGCATTATGATACCAGAGTTTAAGATATACTACAAGGCAATTATAATCAAAACAGCCTAGCACTTGTACAAAAACAGATGGATAGGCCAATGGAACAGAACAGAAACTCTAGAAATCACATGTACAGCCCACTTTTCTTTGACAAAGGAACTAAAATCAATCCCTGGGGCAAGGACAAATGGTGCTGGGAAAACTGGATCTTACATGCGAATGTATGAAGCAAGACCCCTATCTTACACCTTACACAAAAATCCACTCAAAATCTATCAAAGAACTAAATCTACGACCCAGTACCATCAAATTGTTAGAAAACATTGGGGAAACACTGCAACACATTGGCATAGGCAAAAACTTCCTGAAAAAGACCCTAGAAAAATAGTCAAACAGAGCTAAAATTGACAAATTAAATTACATCAAGCTGAGAAGCTTCTGCACTGCAAAAAAAAAGTGCCAAAACAAAAACAATCAGAAAACTGAAGAGGCAACTGACAGAATGGGAGAGAATATTCCCAACTATGCAACTGATAAAAGCTTAATATCCAGAATATATAAAGAGATCAAGAAATTCAACAACCACAAAATAAACAATTCAATTAAGAAATGGGCAAAAGGATTTCAACAGGCATTTTTCAAAAGAGGAAATCCGAATAGCAAACAGACACATGAAAAAATGCTCACTGTTTAACTGGGGCAGAGCCAAGATGGCGGAATAGTGAGGGCGCGCACCGATAGTCCGGGAAAATTTAGTTTAATAAAAGGGGAGTTACGGTAGCCTCAGAAAAAAGAACCAGGAAAATATTGCAGACGAAACTCTTCTGGATCCAGTGGGCGTGAATCGGAGGACCTACTGGGAGAACAAGGTCGCTCACCGCGCGCGAAAGCCGAGCCGCAGGACTGAGCCACGGGACTGAGCCGCGGAAGCCGAGCCGCGGGACTGAGCTGCGAAAGCTGCAGGGTCTGCGCGCAAGTGCTCGAAGGGGAGTGCAACAGCGGGGAGACTTGGGACGTCCAGGGCTCCGAGTCCACACATCGGCGCTGGAAGGGGAGCAGACCTGCGTGGAGAGCGTGGGAGCCCACAGTTCAGGACACCAGCGGCAGACTCAACACACCAGCGCTGGAACGCGAGGTGAGCCGAACCTCAATAACCCGAGACACCGGCAGGCAAGCGGAAAGAGGAGACTGGAGGGAACGACCCCCGGGGGGGGGGGGGACTTCACCAAGCTAACTGGAAGAGAGAGGGGAAAAAAAAAGGTGACTGGTATGGACACGGGTTTCTCTCTCTCCGCTCACCTCTCAAGGGCGAGCAAGACAAAGAGCAGGCGCCATCTTGGACATAGGTCATAAGCAGAGCGACCTCAGGTCTGCACCGGCCCTGAGCCTAGCAGAAAAACCTGACTCTGGGTGGGGCGAATTAACAGGAGATTAGGACCTAGTAAATTTGTGGTGCTACTGAACTGAGACTGTGAAAAAAGAGACGGTGGGGGAGAGAACTCACGGAATTCACGTGAGCACTCTCCAGAGACGCTACAATTCCATAACTTTGGCAACCCAGTGGGAGACTGAAGGAGAATTTGAGCCCACTCTGAGGGCCAAACAGATTCCCTGTGTGGTCCTTGGGAAAGAGCTTCCGATCTCTGGCTCCTGTGGGTATATCATTTGCCTGCTAACTACCTCCAACTTCGTTCAGCTGTGCAGAATAACTTCCCTTTTGAATCAAAAAGAGAGAGAGAGAGAGAGAGAGAGAGAGAGAGAGAGAGAGGTTTACCACGCCTAACCTGGGAGTGTCACCTTTGGCACACCAAACAGAGCTCTCAGGCCACACCCATCTCAAGCCCTAAGGCTCCATCAAAAACAGATAGTCCACTTAATCTAGAGTCATAGGATAACAAGAAAAAGCACCACAGTGAAGAAACCAAATATCTCCAATATGCCAAATAACAAACGCAAAAACCAAGGTAATAAAAACAAGGAAGTCACCATGAAGCCCTCAAATGAAAAAGACACCCCAATTCAAGATTATGAGGATGATGACATAGAAGAAATGCAAGAAGCAGATCTCAAAAAATTGATAAGAACATTAAGAAGTTCTCAAAAACAAATTCTTGAACTGCAGAAATCCTTAATGGACAAGATAGAAAATCTCTCTCGTGAAAATGAAATATTAAGGAGGAATCAAAATGAAACGAAACAACTAGTACAACAGGAAACTGGGATAGTGACTGAAGTGAAGAATTCAATAGATCAAATGAAAAACACAATAGAGAGCCTTACAAACAGAATGGGAGAAGCAGAAGAGAGAATATCGGACTTAGAAGACAGAGAACAGGAAAGGATACAGTCAGACCAAAGAAAAGACGAGGAAATTAGAAATCTAAAACATATTGTCGGGAATCTTCAGGATACTATTAAAAAACCCAACATTCGGGTTCTAGGAGTTCCTGAAGGCATGGAGAGGGAGAAAGGATTAGAAGGCCTTTTTAGTGAGATATTAGCAGAAAATTTCCCAGGTTTGGAGAAGGACAGAGAAATCCTAGTACAGGAAGCTCACAGAACCCCTAATAAACACGACCAAAAGAGATCCTCACCACGACACGTGGTAATTAAACTCTCCACAGTGAAACATAAAGAAAAGATCCTCAAATGTGCAAGAGAGAAACGTCAGATTACTCTCAGAGGATCTCCAATCAGACTCACAGCTGACTTCTCATTAGAAACCCTACAAGCTAGGAGGGAATGGCGAGATATAGCCCAGGTACTAAGAGAGAACAACTGCCAGCCCAGAATATTATATCCTGCAAAGCTATCATTTGTGAATGAAGGTGAAATAAAGACTTTTCATAACAAACAGAAATTGAAAGAATTTGTTGCCACTCGTCCAGCCCTGCAAAAGATGCTTAAAGATGTGTTACACACAGAAACAAAGAAACACGGTCATCAATATGAAAGAAGGTAAAGGAAGGAAAGCTCACAGCAAAAGATCACAGGGAATTCAAAGCATATATTAGAACTTATCTTTGGCAAATGGCAGGGCAAAGTTACCACTTATCATTAGTCACATTGAACGTGAATGGCCTGAACTGTCCAGTTAAAAGACACCGTTTGGCTGATTGGGTTAAGGAACAAAACCCATCTATTTGCTGCTTACAAGAAACACATCTTTCCAACAAAGATCCATACAGACTGAAAGTGAAAGGCTGGAAAAAGATATACCATGCCAACAGAAATGAAAAAAGAGCAGGCGTAGCCATCTTAATATCAGACACCATAAACTTTACCACAAAAACCGTTAAGAGAGACAAAGAGGGACACTACATAATGATTAAGGGATCAATTCAACAGGAAGATATAACAATTATCAATGTATATGCACCTAACTACAGGGCACCGGTTTATCTAAAAGATTTGTTAACGGACTTAAAGGGAGACTTAGACCCCAATACAATAGTACTGGGGGACTTCAATACTCCACTCTCAGAAATAGACAGATCAATAGGACAGAAGATCAACAAGGATACAGTAGATTTAAACGACACTATAGCCCAAATGGATCTAACAGATATATACAGAACTTTCAATCCTACAGCTAAAGATTTTACATTCTTCTCAGCAGTACATGGAAGCTTCTCTAGGATTGACCACATACTAGGCCATAAAGCAAGTCTCAGCAAATTCAAAAGAATTAGAATCATACCATGCAGCTTCTCAGACCATAAAGGAATGAAGTTGGAAATGAACAACTCAGGAATCCCTAGAGCATATGCAAACACATGGAGATTGAACAACATGCTCCTGAATGAACAATGGGTCAAAGAAGAAATCAAAAGAGAAATCAAAAACTTTCTGGAAGTAAATGAGGATAACAGCACAACATACCAAAACTTATGGGACGCAGCAAAAGCAGTGTTAAGAGGAAAGTTTATATCAATAGGTGCCTACATCAAGAAATTGGAAAGGCACCAAATAGATGAGCTTTCAATTCACCTCAAGGATCTAGAAAACCTACAGCAAACCAGACCCAAATCTAGTAGGAGAAGAGAAATAATTAAAATCAGAGAAGAAATCAACAGGATTGAATCAAGAAAAACATTACAAAAAATCAGCCAAACGAGGAGCTGGTTTTTTGAAAAAATAAACAAAATTGACACCCATTGGCCCAACTAACTAAAAAAAGAAGAGAAAAGACCCAAATCAATAAAATCAGAGATGAAAAAGGAAATGTAACAACAGACACCACAGAAATAAAAAGAATCATCAGAAATTACTACAAGGACTTGTATGCCAGCAAACAGGGAAACCTATCAGAAATGGATAGATTCCTGGACACATGCAATCTACCTGAACTGAATCATGAAGACATAGAAAACCTAAACAGACCCATAACTGAGACAGAAATTGAAACAGTAATAAAGGCCCTCCCAACAAAGAAAAGCCCAGGACCAGATGGATTCACTGCTGAATTCTACCAGACATTTAAAGAAGAACTAACTCCAATTCTTCTCAAACTATTCAGAACAATCGAAGAAGAGGGAATCCTCCCAAATTCTTTCTATGAAGCCAGCATCACCTTAATTCCTAAGCCAGAAAAAGATGCAGCACTGAAAGAGAATTACAGACCAATATCCCTGATGAACATAGATGCAAAAATCCTCAATAAAATTCTCGCCAATAGAATGCAACAACACATCAGAAAGATCATCCACCCAGACCAAGTGGGATTTATCCCTGGTATGCAGGGATGGTTTAATGTGCGCAAGACAATCAATGTGATACACCACATTAACAGACTGCAGAAGAAAAACTATATGATTATCTCAATAGATGCCGAGAAAGCATTTGATAAAATACTACACCCGTTCATGATGAAAACTCTAAGCAAACTGGGTTTGGAAGGAACATTCCTCAATACAATCAAAGCAATCTATGAAAAACCCACAGCCAACATCCTATTGAATGGGGAAAAGTTGGAAGCATTTCCACTGAGATCTGGGACCAGACAGGGATGTCCACTCTCACCACTGCTATTCAATATAGTTCTGGAGGTTCTAGCCAGAGCTATTAGGCAAGAAAAAGAAATTAAAGGGATACAAATTGGGAAGGAAGAACTCAAACTATCCCTCTTTGCAGATGACATGATTCTTTATTTAGGGGACCCAAAGAACTCTACTAAGAGACTATTGGAACTCATAGAAGAGTTTGGCAAAGTAGCAGGGTATAAAATCAATGCACAAAAATCAACAGCCTTTGTATACACAGACAATGCCATGGCTGAGGAAGAACTTCTAAGATCAATCCCATTCACAATAGCTACAAAAACAATCAAATACCTTGGAATAAACTTAACCAAGGACGTTAAATATCTCTACGATGAAAATTACAAAACCTTAAAGAAAGAAATAGAAGAGGATACCAAGAAATGGAAAAATCTTCCATGCTCATGGATTGGAAGAATCAATATCATCAAAATGTCCATTCTCCCAAAAGCAATTTATAGATTCAATGCAATACCAATCAAGATACCGAAGACCTTCTTCTCAGATCTGGAAAAATTGGTGCTGAAATTTATATGGAGGCACAAGAGACCTCGAATAGCTAAAGCAATCTTGTACAACAAAAACAAAGCCGGAGGCATCACAATACCAGATTTCAGGACATACTACAGGGCAGTTGTAATCAAAACAGCATGGTACTGGTACAGAAACAGATGGATAGACCAATGGAACAGAATTGAAATACCAGAAATCAACCCAAACATCTACAGCCAACTTATATTTGATCAAGGATCTAAAACTAATTCCTGGAGCAAGGACAGTCTATTCAATAAATGGTGCTGGGAAAATTGGATTTCCACATGCAGAATCATGAAGCAAGACCCCTACCTTTCACCTTACACAAAAATCCACTCAACATGGATTAAAGACCTAAATCTACGACCTGACACCATCAAGTTACTAGAGAACATTGGAGAAACCCTTCAAGATATTGGCACAGGCAAAGAGTTTCTGGAAAAGACCCGGGAGGCTCAGGCAGTCAAAGCCAAAATTAACTATTGGGATTGCATCAAATTGAGAAGTTTCTGTACGGCAAAAGAAACAGTCAGGAGAGTGAAGAGACAACCATCAGAATGGGAAAAAATATTTGCAAACTATGCAACAGATAAAGGGTTAATAACCAGACTCTACAAAGAGATCAAGAAACTCCACAAAAACAAAACCAACAACCCACTTAAGAGATGGGCCAAGGACCTCAATAGACATTTTTCAAAAGAGGAAATCCAAATGGCCAACAGACACATGAAAAAATGTTCAAGGTCATTAGCAATCAGGGAAATGCAAATCAAAACCACAATGAGGTTTCACCTCACCCCGGTTAGAATGGCTCACATTCAGAAATCTACCAACAACAGATGCTGGCGAGGATGTGGGGAAAAAGGGTCACTAACCCACTGTTGGTGGGAATGCAAACTGGTCAAGCCACTATGGAAGTCAGTCTGGAGATCCCTCAGAAACCTGAAGATAACCCTACCGTTCGACCCAGCCATCCCACTCCTTGGAATTTACCCAAAGGAATTTAAATTGGCAAACAAAAAAGCGGTCTGCACCCTAATGTTTATTGCAGCTCAATTCACAATAGCTAAGACCTGGAACCAACCTAAATGCCCATCAACGGTAGACTGGATAAAGAAATTATGGGATATGTACTCTTTAGAATACTATACCGCAGTAAGAAACAACGAAATCCAGTCATTTGCAACAAAATGGAGGAATCTGGAACACATCATGCTGAGTGAAATAAGCCAGTCCCAAAGGGACAAATACCATATGTTCTCCCTGATCGGTGACAACTGACTGAACACCAAAAAGGAAACCTGTTGAAGTGGAATGGACACTATGGGAAACGGTGACTTGATCAGCATAGCCCTGACTGTTAATGAACAACTTAATACATTATCCCTCTTAGTAGTTTTTTTGTCTGTTCTACTTAATATGACTGGTTTAATTCTGTAATTAATACACAGTTATTCTTAAGTGTTGAAATTTAACTGAAATGTGATCCCTGTTAAACATAAGAGTAGGAATAAGAGAGGGAAGAGATATATAATTTGGGACATGCTCAAGCTGACTTGCCCCAAATGGTAGAGTTAGAAACATACCAGGGGACTCCAATTTAATCCCATCAAGGCGGCATGTACCAATGCCATCTCACTAGTCCAAGTGATCAATTTCAGTTCACAATTGATCATAATGAAAGGACTAAGAGTCAAAGGGAGCACATAAGCAAGTCTAGTACCTGCTAACACTAACCGATAGAATAAATAAAGGGGAGAGTGATCCAACATGGGAAGTGAGATACTCAGCAGACTCATAGAATGGCAGATGACCTAAATAGCACTCTGGCCTCAGAATCAGCCCTAAAGGCATTCGGATCTGGCTGAAAAGCCCATGAGAGTATTTCAGGCATGGAAAGCCAAGACACTCTGGCAAAAGATCTCTGTGAGTGAGATCTCAGTGGAAAAAACAGGTCTTCAAAGAAGGAGGTACCTTTCTCTGAAGGGAGGAGAGAACCTCCACTTTGACTATCACCTTGTCTAAACAAGATAAGAGTCGGAGAACTCAAGGGGCTTCCATAGCCTTGGAAACTCATGACTGGAGCATAGGGAGATTGCTGATGCCATAAACAGGAGTGTCAATTTGTAAAGTCAACAACAGGATTCACTGTGCACTTACTCCTCACGTAGGATCTCTGTCCTTAATGTGCTGTGTATTGAGATTTAATGCTATAACGAGTACCCAAACAATATATTTCACTTTGTGTTTCTATGGGGGTGCAAACTGTTGAAATCTTTACTTAATGTATACTAAACTGATCCTCTGTAAAAAAAAAAAAAAGAAATTATCAACTCCCAACTTGACTCTCACTGGGATTAAACATGACAATAGGTCTGATCTGATTTCATCATCATTTAAAAAAATCATCTATTATTTTTCACTTTATGTTTCTGTGTGGGAGCAAACTGTTGAAATCCTTACTTAATGTATACTAAGCTGATCTTCTGTATATTAAGATAATCGAAAATGAATCTTGATGTGAATGGAAGGGGAGAGGGAGTGGGAAAGGGGAGGGTTGTGGGTGGGAGGGACGGTATGGGGGGGAAGCCATAGTAATCCATTATTCATACTTTGGAAACTTATATTCATTAAATAAAAGTTAAAAAAAAAAAGAAACAAGTGGAGTAAAAAAAAAAAGTTTAACTTATAGAAATCATTTGTATTTGAGTCTTAAATGTAAAAACACCATATCATCATTCTATGAATTTACTATTGATGAATAATAAATGATAAACACTCAGTATTTATACTCAGTCCTCCTGGACTTCTGATGGGGTTACATCCCAGTGTACACATTATAGCTGAAAATGTAAGTTGAAAATACATTTGATACTTGGCTTACTGAGCATTATAGTTTAGCGAAGCCTACCTTATATGTGCTCAGAACACTGACACTAATCGACTGTTGTGTAAAATCACAAAGCCTATTTTATAATAAAAGTATTGAATATTACATATAAAAAAAATGCTCACTAGCCATCAGGGAAATGCAGATCAAAACCACAATGAGGTTTCATCTCACCCCAGTCAGAATGGCTTTCATACAGAAATCAACAACCAATTAATGCTGGTGACAATGTGGGGAATATGGTCCCTTAATCCACTGTTGGTGAGAATGTAAACTGGTACAGCCACTGTTGAAGACAGTATGGAGATACCTCAGAAACCTGAATATAGACCTACTATATGACTTAGCCATCCATCTCCTGGGAATTTACCCAAAGGAAATGAAATCATCCTATGAAAGAGTTATCTGTACCCCTATGTTTATTGCAGCTCAAGTCAAAATAGCTAAGATATGGAATCAACCCAGATGTCCATCAACTGAAGACTGGATGGAGAATTTATGATATATGTACACAATTGACTACTACACAGTGGTTAAAAAAAATGAAATCTTGTCATTTGCAACAAAATGGATACAACTGGAAAACATTATACTTAGTGAAAAAAGCCAGTACCAAAAGACAAATACCATATGTTCTCCCTGATCTATGGTGACTAATAGAGTACCCAAAAGGTAACCTACAGAAGTGAAATTGACACTTTGAGATGTGATGATTTTGAACAGCCGTTGTCTCAACTGTTAAGGAACAGGTTTTTTTTTTGTTTTTCATACTATTTGTTGAACTCTTTACTTAGCATAGGAGTAGTCTTATACATATAAAGTTAATTGAAAACAGATCTTAGTAAAAAATAATAAGAATAAGAGAGAGAGGAGGAAGAAGGATGGGAGTGTGGCTGGGAGGGTGGGTAAGGTGGGAAGGTGTATATATGAAATGCATAGAGTTTGTATACATTAAATAAAAGGTTTCTAGGTAAAAAAAAAAAAGTTCATAGAAAACACATATTATGAAAAACACATATTATGAAAAAAATGAATGGATTTCAAATATTGTTGCATCAAAGTAAACTTATCTTTCAATTCCATTTTTACACAAAACTCTTGTAATACCATAATATATCACATTTTGTTTGTTCATCCATTGATTGGCAATCATCCATTGAGGGACACTTAGCTTGCTTCCATTTCTTGCCTATTTTGAATTCTGAAATGAACATATAAGAGTAGATATATATTTGACAGATCAATTTCAATTCTTTTGCATAAATATCCAGAGTAGAACTGCTAGATCACATGGTAATTCTAGTTTTAGTTTTTGAGGAAACTTCATCATGTTTTTCAAAGTGGCTATAAAATTTACACTTCCATCAACAATGTACAAGAGTTCCTTTTCTCCACATTCTCACCAACATTTGATATCATTCATCATTTTGATAACAGTGATTCCAATCAGGTATGATGTGATATCTTATTGTGGTTTTAATTTTTATCTCTCTGATGATTAAAGATGTTGAGCATTTTTACATAAATCTGTTGATCATTATTTCTTCTTTTGAGAAATATCTATTCAGACATGCATTCCATTAATTAGATTATTTGTTTTCTTGATTTGTCTGTTTTCTGTTGCTATAACAAAATACCTGAGTCTAGGTACTTTATAAAGTTTATTTAGCTCACTGTTCTGAAGATCTAATAGCATGGTGCCAGTATCAGCTTGATACTGAAGAAGCCCTCATGGTAGATAGCATCACAATGCTAGGAGCACATGCAGAAGAGATCATATGGCAGGAGCAAGAGAGAATGCTGAGCTAGCCAAACTCACTTTACCACAAGCCGTTGTCCTGAGTCCTTTTCTTCTCCACAAGACCAGCATTTTTCTTTTCTGAGGGCAGTACCTCCACAACCTAGCCTCCTTCCATCAGGCCCCTCCTCTTAAGGATTCTACCACATCAATATTGCCACATTGAGGATCAACCCTTATGCATGCAAAACTTTGGAGAACATATTCAAACCATAGATAAACCTTAGCACTTAGCACTGAGTCATTTAAGCTCCTTACATATTTTAGAAGAGATGTATGCTTCGCAAATCTTAATCTCTCATTCTGTAGTTGTCTCTTTACTATGAAGATTATTTTCTTTGTTGAGCAGGAACTCTTCAATTGATGCTATTACATTTGTTTTGTTTTGCCTTTACTGTCTGTTTTTGGAGTGCTATCCAAGAAATCATTTCTGAGGCTAAGGTCATGGAAGTTTTCCCCTTTTCTCTTCTTCTGTTTCAAGTCTTACATTTAATATGTTTATCCACTTTGACTTAATATTAGTATGTAGTAAGAGATAAAAGTCCAATTTTATTCTTCTGAATATATAGGTTTCCCAATATCAGTTACTGAAGAGACTGTCCTTTCCCCATTGTGTGTACTTGTTATCTTTTTCAAAAATCGATTTACTATAAATACCTGAGTTTATTTCTGGGCTTTTGTTCCAATTAAATTGATTGATGTGTCTGTTTTTATACCAGAACCATGCTGTTTTTAATCACAATTGCTTTATAATAGATTTTGAAATCAAGTAGTATTATACCTCCAGCTTTGTTATTTTTACCCAAGATTTCTTTCTTTCTTTGGTTATCTGGATTATTTTCTGGTTCCATATAAATCTTAGGGTATTTTTTGCTACTTTTGTGAAAAATGACACCATAATTTTTATAAGAATTACATTGAGTCTGTAGGTCACTTTTGGGTACTATGACTTTAATCTTCATATTGTTAAGACCTTTTTGTGGTCTAACATATGATCTAGAGAATTTTCCATGTGCAGTTGAAAAGGACATACATTTTTTTTTTTGCTGCTAGATAAAATGTTCTGCAAATATCAGTAAGGTCCATTTGTTCTACTGTGTAGTTCCAGTCCAATGTTTCCTTATTGATTTTTCTCTCTAGATGATGTGTCCAATGTTGAAAGTGGGACACTGAAACCTTCTACTATTGTTTTGCAATATATTTTCCCCTTTGGATACATTAATACTTGTTTACATATATGTAAGTACTATATTATTGAGTACATATTTTGTTATAATTTCTTGAAGCACTGAGCCCTATTCATTAATAATGAGCTTTTGGTCTTTTTTTTTCCACAATTTTTTAAAATGATGTATTTTCTGATTTAAGTATAGCTACTCTTGCTTTCTTTTGGTTTGCATTTCCATGGAATATCATTTTCATCCCTTCACTTCCAGTCATGTGTGTGCTTAGAGGTAAAGTGAGTTTATTGTAGGTAACCCAAAGTTGGGTCTTGTTTTTTACCCATTCAGGCTACTCAATATCTCTGGATTAGAGAACCTAATCCATTTAAATTCTACATAATTAATGAAAATTACGGACTTGCTACTATTGCTATTTTGCTCATTGCTTTCTGGTTAATTTGTAGATCCTTTATTCTTTTCTTCTCTTCCTGTCTTACATTGTGATTTAATGATATTCTGCAGTGGTATACCCTGAATCTTTTCATTTTAGCTTTATGTACTAAGGGTTTTTGCTCTGCCATTTCATGAGGTTTATAATACTTAGATCACTTGCACAAAATCTACACTTTTATTTTTCTTCCAATCAGTTTCTGGTGACATTTTTGTATGTGTTATAGTTTATGTCCTTTAACAAATTATTATAGACACAGTTGTTTTTAATAGGATTGTATTTTATCCTTCAAACTAGAGAATCAATATTTATTTTCATGTACTATCACTACATGAATGTTCTGAGTTTGACTATACACTTATTTTATCAAGAAGCTTCATATCTTAATGTTGCTACTTGGTGACCTTTTCTTCAACTTAAATGACTCCTTTTAGTAATTTTGTAAAACAAATCTAATGGTGATAAATTTCCTCGGCTTTTGTTTCTCTGAGAAAGTGTTTTTTTTTTTTTTTTTCTTAATTTTCTCTTCAGATTTGAAGGACAGGATATAGACAGCATTCTTTTGGTTTTCAGATTTTTTTTTCTTTTTTCTTTCGAAAGTCAGAGTTACACAGAAAGAGAAGGAGAGGCAGAGAGAGAGAGAGAGGTCTTCCATTTGCTGGACTACTCCCCAGTTGGACACAACGGCCAGAGATGCGCGATCTGAAGCCAGGAGCCAGGAGCTTCTTCCAGGTCTCCCACACAGGTGTAGGGGCCCAAGGACTTGGGCCATCTTCTACTGCTTCCCCAGGTGCATTAGCAGAGAGCTGGATCAGAAGTGGAGCAGCTAGTTCTCAAACCAGTGCCCATTTGGGATGCTGGCACTGCAGGTGGCAGCTTGACCCGCTATGCCACAGTGCCAGCCCCTTTCTCTTTCACCTTTTTGAATATTTCTTCCCATTCTCTTCTGGCCTGCAAGATTTTTAATGAAAAACCCACTGATAGACGTATGGGGGTTATTTTTTATGTAGCAAGTCACTTTTACAGACTCAACATTCCTTCTTGTGACAATCTGATTATAATCTGTCTTAACTCGTAAGTATCTGTTCGGCTTCTTGGGCCTGTATTCCCATTTCCTTCCCCACAATTGGGAAGTTTTCTGCCATTATTTCTTTGAATGTGTTTTTGCTACTTTCTATCTCTTCTCTATCTGAAACTCTTTTAACACATATGTTATTCTGCTTGATGGTATTTCATAACTCCCTTTGCCTGTCTTTACTCTTCTCATTCTTTTTTCCTTTTTGCTCCTCAGATTGGATGATTTCCAATGAATTGTCTTTAAGATTGGTAATCCCTGCTACTTTATCAGGTCAGTTACTGAATCCTTCTAATGAATTTTTTAGTTCAATTATATTTTTCAGCTCAATTATTTGCTTGGTATGTATTTATTTATCTTTTTAATCTATTTGTTGAAGTTCTCAGTTCGCTTGTGCATTGCTTTCCTTATTGCAGAGAGTATCTTTATAGTTGTTCTTTGGAATTCTTTGTCAAGTAAATCACATATTATTATTTCATCAAATTCAACTTCTGGAGATTTCTCTTGTTCTTTTATTTGGAACATATTTTCATGCTTATTAATTTCCCTTTACTATCTGCATTGGTTTGTTTCTGAATATTAGATAAAATAACCATTTTCCCCATTCTTATTAGACTTGTCTTATGTAGGAGACATTACCCCACAATCAGCTTGGCCAGAGATTTTAGGTACCTCTAAACTCTTTGTACATATCCAACCCATTGTCTTTGTTCTTAGTGGCCCCCAAGAAATTATGGAGTTAAGTCATGCTATTTCTTAGAGAAAGGTGGGATCAAAGCTAGTTCCTTGGGATGCTGCTGGACAGGTTAGAGTGCTAGATGTGTGTTCCAATTCTTTCTTTATTTGCAGTGGGGCTTAGAGCCAGAGTTTATCTCCCATTCCTTCTGTCCTATATTAAGGAAAGGGTCTGAGGCAAATGTGTGTACTTAAAAAGAAAGATTTATTTATTTGAAGGTCAGAGTTATGGAGAGAAAGGGGGAGGGAGGAAAGAGGGGGGGAGAGGAAAGGGATAGGGAGAGAGAGAGGGAGAGGGAGGGAGAGAGGAGAGAGTTTTTCAACTATATTCTTGTGTTTTCTTTGGAACAATAGGTTCATGTATAAGTATTTACTTAATGTGTCTGTGAGAGGTGAGATAGTCAGGAGCCTCCTTTTTTATGTTTCCAATGTGCTCTCTGAATAGTACTTTATTCCGTCATTCCCAGTGGCTACAACTCCATCTTCTTGCTTGATAATAAATATTCCAAAACGTCAGTATATCTTTGTCCACGAGCTTATGCATATCAGAAGTTGTGCTTTTAAGGATGTGAATTTCTGTTTTCTCAACATTTTTCTGAGAAATTTCTCTGAGAAATATTTTTCTGAGAAAACTAGATATAATATTTTTCTGAGAAAATTAGATACGATAAATCTATGGTTTCTGTCTCTCTCTGCCTTGTGAGGATTCTGACAATCCTATGTAGAAACTGCAAAAACCTAGGTTAGGACTGGGAACTCGTGAACCATATTTTGCTTTCATCTAACCTAAAGAAGGTATATTTACAGGAGTGGGTGTTTAGCAGTTAAGATACTGCATCACATATCAAAGAACCTGGGTTTAATTCCTAGTTCCAGTTCCTGACTCCAGTTTCCTACCAATGCAGATTCTGGGAGGTAATGGTGATGGCCCAAGTAATTGGGTTTCTGCTACTTACATAGTAGACTTGGGTTACATTTCTGGCTCCTGGCTCCAGCCCTGGATATTGCAGGCATCTGAAGAGTGAACCAATAGATGGGAGGGCAGCCTCTCTCTCTCTCTCTCTATCTCTCTATCTCTATCTCTGTCAATCTACCTGCATCTCGAATAAATAATAATAAACACATTTTCAGAAAAACAGAGTGTTTTTCCATATATATATAGAGAGAACAAACACAAGGTTTTACATTGTAAGCCAATATTTTCTTATATAGTACACATTTAAATATCTTGATAAGTTAAGTCTTATTTTGGTAATTCGAACATTTCTCTTCCCCTCTTACCATCCTCTTCTTTCCAATCTTTACTAATAATCTTGACAAAAGAAGCAGTTTACAGGAGCTGACCTTTCATTTACTCTTTCATACCCACATAACAAAAACTGTATAAGGGCAGGCATTGTAGCATAGCAGGTTAAGCCACTTCCTTCCACAATTCCATGCCATATTGGAGTACCATTTCGAGTCCCAGCTTCTCTGCTTCTGATCTAGCTTCCTTCTGGTGCACCTGGGAAGGCCTCTGCCACCCACATGGAGACCAGGATGGAGTTCCTGGGTCCTGGCTTCAGCATGGTCTAGAACTCACCATTGAGGTCAGTTGGTGAGTAAACTAATAAAAGATCTCTGTCTCTCCCTCTCTTTCTCTGCTGCTCTACCTTTCTACCTTTAAGTAAATAAGTAAAACTTTTAAAAAAACGGATGTAATTCAAAACATTTTGGAAACTCTTAAAACATACTATAATTTTATGTGGCATGCTTCTAAAAATATATATTTTTTACATATAGATATTCTTTTTTTCTTTAACCAGAAAAATAATACTAGCTAACTGGAGCATCAAATTCACTTGGCAGACTTAGCTTCAAATAAAATATGACTCTCATACACATCCTTAAAGAAAAATCACTGCTATTTTTGAGGATATGTAGGTATTTTGTGCTATGAATGCTAAATAATTTAAATAACAATATTAGCTGAGATTTGCACAGTTTACAGTGGTTTTGAACAGACCTTTTCATTCAAGTTTCACGAAAATTCTAAGAAATGAGAATTCCTATATTACAGATAAAAATATCAAGGGTTAGCAGTGTTGTCTGATAAATACAAAATTATAGAGTCATGAACTCAAAGTTAGAAAGTACAACTCTTCTCACTCATAGTTTAGCTGTCTTCCTAAGTATATAACAGCACTTTGAAAGTCCACATGTTCTGATGAACTTGTGATTTTTATTACACTTTAATGTGAAATTTTTTCATATAAGTTATAAAAATAGAATTTATGTAGCTAGCTCTATGAGATTATTTTGATGAGGACATACAGGTCAACAAAAATTAAGAAGATTTGCTACTGAAAACATCCTTAATTTTGCCTTTTGAATTACACATTCAAGTTAATAGCTAAGCAGATGTAAAGCCTTAAACCTTTATTTCCAAATTGCCAGACATCTGGTACCCAAAGAGTCATGGTATCAGAGCAACCAATCTTTGGTACCAATTTTAAAATCTGGATACACTCAAAGGAAAATAAATAATGATGCCCTTCTCTCTTAATGGCCATAATCTGCCATGAAATAAACTTCAAAATAAGATTTTTTTGTAGAATGCTAAAATATCCATATGTTAATGGAAAATGGCTTGGTAATTATGCTTTCATACAGGACTCTTGCATAAAGTTATTTGCTTGAGAAGCAAGAAAATGTTGTTGGTTTGTCCTTATCAATTGATTCCTATTTCATCTATCAGATTTTTCAAGTCTCATGAAAATTGGGTGAAATTATAATTGTATGATGCAGGGAAAGTGTATCTTCACTAACTAAAAAAGATGTGCTGCTTCAGTCAAGCTTAGAAATAATATATTGTTCTAAAAATAAGGTTTCTGACTTAGAAGACATATGGTGAATCTTCATGAAGTCAGGGAGAGAGGAGGAGTTGTCATGAAATGTGCTCTAGTATAATTGCCAGGGGGACAGACTGTACTTTCCTACAAACAAATGTCCCTTTTTTTAAAAAAAATTGTAGTTTTCCCTATATTTTCATATTATTCCACAATTTTCACTTTTTCCTATGAATATGTGAAATGGTTTCTATTTTGAATTACCTGAATTTATGTTCTATTTTACTTACACTCAAAAGGTATACTGTATACCCATTGTATATGAAAATGGAATGGGAAAAATATGCTGCGAAGGAGATAACAATTCTACCCTTAGGGGCTGGTGAGTGGTTGATTTGGGAAAGATTCCTTGGAGGAAGTTACATTTCCATATATTCTTAATGAGTAAAAAGGTGCTTGCTGTAGAAATAACAAGAGAAGCAAGACTTTTTTTTAATTACAGGTAAAACATAAAGGGTTCTAAAATATGACAGAAACAAAGATAAGGCTAGATTGGGATCATTCTACAATCATTTTTAATATCAGGTAAGGGATTTCAGTCTTTATGTTCTAGTCTATAAGAGAGACTTCTGGTTTTATTTAAAATATTTTAAAATGTTTACTAAAGTAATACATGTATACAATTTAATAATCAAATGGTTTAGAAGGACTTACAATGAGAAAATCATAGTCATATGCCCCATCATTAGCTACCTTCATTTTAACTCATTGAACTTATTTCATTCATACATTTCTTAACTAGCTAAACTTTCTGTCATGGCAGAAGAGTGTTTAGCTAACTTATATCATACCTCTATTACTTCACCCCCAATTATATCATGATGTTCAGCTCTTGTGTTGCTTAGCACTGTAACTTTAAGGACTATATTTAAATGCTCATTTCCTTGTCTTTGCTTTATCTTTTTTCATTTTTTATTTTTTTAAGGTTTATTTATTTATTTGAAAGGTGGAGTTACATAGAGGGAGAAGCAGAGGCAAAGGGAGAAGTATTCTATCTGCTGGTTCACTCCGCAAATGGCTACAATGGCTAGGGCTCGTCCAGGCCAAAGCCAGGAGCCAGGAGCTTCATTCATGTCTCCCAAGTGGGTGTAGGGGCCCAAGTACTTAGCACATCTTCAACTGCTTTCTCAGGCACATTATCAGGGAGATGGATCAGAAGTGGAGTAGCCAGGACTTGAACTGGCACCCCTATGGGAGTAGGCACTGCAGACAATGGCCTAACTCACTATGCCACAGCACCAGCCCCTGCTTGATGTTTTAAAATTTATTTATTTATTTATTTATTTGAGAGGCAGAGAGACAGGCAGGCAGACACACAGAAAGACACACATACACATACACACACACACACAGAGAGAGAGAGAGAGAGAGAGAGAGAGAGATAAATTCCTATGCTCTAGTGCACTCCTCAAATGCCCACAGGAGACCCAGGGAAGGACGGGGGCGCAAAGCCAGAAACTGGGAACCAATTCAGGTCTCCCACATGGGTGGCAGGAACTCAATTACTTGAGCCATCACCTCTGCCTACTGGGCTCTCCATTAGCAGGAAGCTGGAATCAGGAATTGGGAGGCTGTATTGAGCTCAGGCACTTCGGTATGGAATGTGAATGTCATAACCTGATTCTTTACCATGCAAAAGGAGTATAGGAGCACTTCTGTTTTCTCCTTTATTTTCCTACTCCCCTCGAAGTCTACTTTATCTGACATTACTATACCAACTCTTGCTTTTTTCAAATTAATATTTATATATTTCTCCATACTTTTATTTTGACCTATATCATATTTGTTGTTTCTTGTAAACAGCAAATAATTGGGGCATGTTTCTAAATCTACTCTGTACTGTGTATCTTAATTTATATACTTAAATCATTTATGTTTAAGGTAATGAATGATATAGCAGAACTTAAGTACACCATTTTATTTTTTATTTCTTATGTCTTTCATTGCTCTGGGTTTTTTTCCTGACTTCCCAAATAGTTTTTAGAATTTCACTTTAGTTATAGTATTTTTGGTTATATCTCTCTTGTGGTTTTTTAAAATGCTGGCTTCAGGTATTACATTTTACTTATATACCTTATCATAGTCTAATCGTTTTACAAGCTCAACTGAAGCTTGGAAACCTTAGATTTTTTTTAGATGGCTGTACCTTCTCCATTTATAATATAATTGTCTTTAGATACCTTCTACATATATTAAGAGCAATATCATACAGTGTTGTTATTTTAGATTCAATCATCAAATGTAACTTAGAACACAAGAGGAGAAAGAATGTCTATATTTATCCATATCTATATTTTGCACCTGGTGTTCTTTATTCTTTCCTGATGTTCCACTATTATTTCTTTTATCATGGCATTTTTGTTTAGAAAACTTGTGTTAGCCATTCTTTTAGTGTAGATCTACTTGCTAAATTTCTTAGTTTTCCTTCATCTGAGGATATCTTATTTTACTCTTCATTTATGGAAGATATTTTTGCTGAATGTAGACTCCTAGACTTACAATTCTTTCCTTTTAACACTTGAAAAATGTTGTGAAACCTTCCTATAGTTTCCTCTTTTTAGCCATTTTTGAAAAGTATTTTTAATTGTGATAAAATATGTATCACATAAAATTATTTTTTAACATTTTAAGTGTAAAATCCAATGACATTAAATACATTAGAAATGCACAACTATCACCACTATCCATTTCCAGAACTTACTCATTCATTAAGCAGTGATTTCCCATTCTCTCCCCCTTGGGCCCCTAGTAACTACTAATCTACTTTTTTTTTTTTAACAGGCAGAGTGGACAGTGAGAGACAGAAAGACAGAGAGAAAGGTCTTCCTTTGCGGTTGGTTCACCCTCCAATGGCTGCTGTGGCCGGCACACTGCGCTGATCTGAAGGCAGGAGCCAGGTGCTTCTCCTGGTCTCCCATGCGGGTGCAGGGCCCAAGCACTTGGGCCATCCTCCACTGCACTCCCGGGCCACAGCAGAGAGCTGGCCTGGAAGAGGGGCAACTGGGACAGAATCTGGCGCCCCAACCGGGACTAGAACCCAGTGTGTCAGCGCCACAGGCAGAGGATTAGCCTATTGAGCCACGGCACTGGCCTAATCTACTTTTACCTTTGTCAGAAACTTACAGCATTTCTGTCATCTTGTCGTTGGCATCTATTGATAGTCTTGTTCATTCCATTCAAAATCTTCCTGTTTCTTGGCATGACAAGTGAATTTCAATGGAAACCTGGACATTTTGAGTATCATATTGTGAGATTTTGGATTGTATGACAACTTTATACTTTAGTTGGCTTTCTGTAACACTGCTCCTGCAGGATATTCAGGGATGCTACCTCTTCCAGTGAGGTGTAGTTAAAAGTCAAGGTTCTCCTTTGATATGTGAAGGCAGGGATATTCACTGCCCTTAGGCTACACGTAGAGTTCTAACTTTCTTGTAGGTTTCTGCCAATACCTTCCTGGTTGGGATGGGACAGACTCTTTCATTATTTAAGTTTATTATTTGGCTTCTGCTGACATCATGGGGTTGGGGGTGCTTTCATTACTGCTAGGTAGTAATCAGCTAAATGTTAACTCTCTACAAGGACTCTTCTGATACCACCTTAGCAGGGAAGTACATACTCCATTATTACTGGGTGGAGGTAGCAGTCCAGGCTACACTGATACTGCAGAGGGGTGGAGTTCCTATTTAATGTTCTCTGATGTCTCCATGGTCAAAGTGTTCGGATGCCTTGTTACAATCTGGTGAAGGTAAAATTCTAGGCTCCCTACTTTGCCTTTATTGCCACTTTTTTCCCCCTGTGGTGTTTGGTGGAAGTAAATTGACTACTATCTTAGTGTTTTCAGTTTTGCTAGATTGTCCCTTTCTCCATCATTTACCTAGAGGAAGCAGGGTTTTCTTGGACAGTTTTTGTTTTCACCCTTGGTGTTTCCAGTTTACTGGATTTTTAAACTCTAACTATGGGGGTACATGAGATCAAATTAAAAACCTGGGGAATGGGGCAGGTATTTGGCGCAGTGTTTAAGATGTCTACATGCCACATCAGCTCCAACTGCAATCCAGCTTCCTGTTAATGTGCACCCTGGGAAGCAACAGATGATGGCTCAAGTACTTGAGCCCCTGCCACTCACATGGGAGAACTGGACTGGATTCTTGTCTCCTGTCTTCAGCATGGTTTAGCCCTGATTTGGGAAGTGAAGCAGCAGATAGAAGATCTCTCTCATCTCTCTGTCTCTCTGCCTTTTGAAAAATAAACAAATTAAAAAAAAAAAAACTAAGGTATCTGAGTTCCCTTGTTGGTCTTTTTTTTTTTTTTTGTCTCCTCCTTTCAGAGTGTTCTTATATTTATTTTATATATAATCTTCAGGGGTTTTAGTTGTACCTAGTGGGAAGAATAGGAAATATGACTACTCAATCTTTTTGGAAGTGGGCAAAGCTCCTTAACTTAAAAATATAATTCAGATCATGTATATGACCTGCTTACAAGTCTTAATGGCTTTTCTCTGCACTCTAAGCTAGTTATCACATGGACTACAATGTCCTTTCTCCAACTCTTGTCTTTTGCCCCAATCTTCTCTTTATGACTTTTGCCCATTCACTGCTTCAGCCACATTGATTTTCTTTCTGTTCCTCCATCAATTCAAACTCTTTATGCCTCAGAGACTTCACACGGTCTTTTATCTCTTCCTTGAATCAGCTGATTCTGCTTTTTCATATTCTTATATCTCAAAACTGCATAAAAGTCACCTACCCAGAGAAGTCTTCTTTTGTTACCTTAAGGAGTTTCTTATCTCCTAAACCCCAATTGTTCTTTATCACTATACTTTGTATGCTTAATACCCGTACTTTCAGGATCTGCATACATATGCATATGCACACATATGTATATAGTTTGAGTACTAAAATATATTATGCTTTCCACTAGATTGTAAGTGCTACAGGATCAGGAACCACATCCATTATACTCACTAGTTTACTCATGGTGCTTAGCCCAGTCCCTGATATGCCATTTAATAAATGTTTCCTTAAATGAATGAATGGAGATAAAGCATACATTCAAACTATATTGCCATCTTCTAATCTAGGGAGATGCTTACTTATTCATTTTGGATACATTAATATTTTATACTGTTAAATAAATCTATAACACTTTTGTATATCTCTTTCATTCCATTTGCTATATTATATGAAAAATATCTATTCATATGTTGTTGTTGTTTATAGTCATTGAAGGCAGCAATCATGTTTTACTCAATTTTGTATCTGCTATGCTTCTAACAGAGCCTCTACAGAGAAGATGCTGATCTTGAAAAATCAGTAAATGATAGATAGCTTGCATTGTGCTATGAAGTGTTTGAAATAGTTTCCATGAGTAATTAACAATTCAAAATATTTTCACTACATCACCAAAATAACCAAATTTCCTTTCAAAATCAAGAAAATGTCAAAAGCAGTGATAAACTTAACATGCCTCTCTTTGTGAACACAGTTCCTGTTCAATGGGAATAACTGCTTTGTTGCATGTGTACAAACATCCTTAATTAGCCAATTTTCCTAGAAGTAAATAAGACATATTTGAGAAAAAAGACAAAATCCACAGGGAAAGAAAACAATCTTCCTTTCCATACTCCATCTTTATTCCTTGGTAGTCTTTTAATTATTAGTCAAAGATTAAACAATTGGTCTCCTACATTAAGTAATTTTTACATTAAAATTTTAAGTTTTTCCATAGAGATGTACCAGTGGGAGCTTTCAGCTTATCTAGCACCAATTTTGTTTGTTCATATTTGCCACTATCAAGGAAGAAAATGCCTTAAATCTAGGTGTCTAATAAATAAACAATGCTAAAGGTCAGAAGAAATGGTTTAGGTGAGGGTCTTTGTTTTTTATCCTGTAACATTAATACAGAGTTTTAAAAATTAATTATAGGGTTATCTTAGGGAGCCCTAATGATTAGGGAAAATGTAATCTTTTCAAATTTGAAATTGAGTTTCTGCTGCCGCTACTGCTGCTGATTTACTAGGCCATACTGGACTGCCCTGGCCTAGTTTATTCAGGCAGAGGTTCAGCAGAATTCACTTCTGGGAGTATTTATGGACTTCCTGGATCAGATCTGTGCCAAGTGGTCAAGTAGTACCTTATGGTAGAAGCTGTTATGTTGTCACACTTCCATATATTCAGCCAGCAAGAATACAACAACCAAAAACAAATTTAGAAAGTCCATTATTTACATAGAGAGAAATGCAAGATCAGCATGGTGTCAGCTCCCCAAGTCCCTGATCCCATAGGATGATATCAAATCTGAAGGGACAGATGATAGATGACACAGTGGTGGGTCAGGATGAAATCAAGCAGCCAACTGTAAATTAAAGCTAAATATTTTTATTGTCTGAAGCTGTATCTGAGGTTAGGGCAAGATGGAAAATTCCATGCCTCATCGAAAACAAGGTGGCATATGAGAAAGAGATTTGAGATAGTTCCTCACAAGGCTATTTTGCCATGTTCCAGGCGGGTCTCAAGGTATTCTAAAAAAACTTGTATCAGACTGTGGGTAGATGGAGATATGTAAGATCATCAGAAGCTATGACAAGGCAGTTTCCCTACAATCTGCTAAGGAAGGAGGATTAGTTCAGTTTAAAGGGCACCATCATTCTGTAAGTGGTCAAAGTATAATCAGTTAAGAGTAATTATCATCAGTAGTGTTTGGGATTTCACTACAAAAGAGTATGCAAACATAGGAGGGTGGCAAATTTGAGAAGAATAGTTATCATTCATTGTGCAGTCATCTGAGTATGTTATGAGGAAAGACAGAAGGAAAATCAATTTACAAAAAGTTAATTATTGATGTACTAAGCCTCCCCATTCTGACATCTGTTTCTTTCAAAGGCAGCCATGAAGGATACCCAAAGTGACACAACCACCATATTTTTTCCTGCTCTTATTAGAACAGCATCATTTTTGCATTCCACTCCTTTTTACATGGAGTTCTTTATTCACTGGGCTACCACAACATTGCTTTCTCTTGCCGGTTCTTCTTAAGACTTATTTCTCTTCTCTGGGCTTCCTCTATTGACATCTCATACTCTCCATGTCTCAGTTGTATTTTGTTTTAGTAGTGACTCTCAAATCCATATCTTTAGCCCATACTGAGCTTCACATTACTATGTGTGATTGCCTATTCCCTTCTTGACTGTCCCACAGGTGCCTCGTGTTTAGGATGTCCAAAACAGAACAAATATTTCAGATCACCTCTTAATTTTACTCCTTCTATTTCTTTGTTATACAAAGAAGAACTAATTTACTCATTTACTCAAGCTAGAATCCTTTTTTTTTTTTTTTTTGACAGGCAGAGTGGACAGTGAGAGAGACAGAGAGAAAGGTCTTCCTTTGCCGTTGGTTCACCCCCCAATGGCTGCTGTGGCCAGTGCGCTGCGGCTGGCGCACTGCGCTGATCTGAAGGCAGGAGCCAGGTGCTTCTCCTGGTCTCCCATGCGGGTGCAGGGCCCAAGCACTTGGGCCATCCTCCACTGCCCTCCCGGGCCACAGCAGAAAGCTGGACTGGAAGAGGAGCAACCGGGACAGAATCCGGCGCCCCGACCAGGACTAGAACCCGGTGTGCCAGCGCCGCAGGCGGAGGATTAGCCTATTGAGTCGCAGCGCCAGCCTCAAGCTAGAATCCTAAAAATCATTTTTGATGCTGCTCTTTTCCTAAACTTCCACATCCAACCTCCAGATTGCTTCATTATTTCTTAAATCCATCTCTTTCCATCACAACCTTCCCAGCTCTATTTCTGACCTGAATCACCTCCTCTGGTCTTTTGTCACATCCTTTGAATTAACACCTCTTCATCCCTATCATCCTCAAATCAATGCTTTCTGTGGTTGCCAGAGAAGTCTATATAAAGCGTAACTATATAAACATGTCACTTCACTGCTCAAAATTTAAATCATTCTATGTTGGCTTGAATTTTCAGCCATAATCTAGCTGTTGATTACTCCTTCCACTTCATCTCCTGTCACTTCCTGCTTTTTTAGTGCCAGACATCCAAGCACCTATACATAATGCTGTATAACTTTGTTCACAATATCCTTTTGCCTACATGCCTTCTTCTAATATTATTGGTTGGCTATCATCTTTTAATAGCTAAAGCAAACATAACCCCCAGATTTAGGTATTTCTCAATACATAGCCCTGGACACATCTATTGATACATTTATCACATTATCCTATTTAATTAAATATTTCTTTTCCCCCTATAAATCTGAGTACCTTGGTCATTTTCACATCCACAAAATTAGGATAATTTTCTGTAAAAGGATACTTGGGCCAGCACACTGATAGTGCTCAAAAAGTGTCTGTTGAATAATGAGTTTATAAGCCATTCATCAATGGTTGCCAACTTCCCTAGTGGGCTGAGGTTTTACATAGTAAGAAAACTAGGTTTCCTACTTTCATTGTGCTCTGGTAAAGGGTGATTAAGACAGAAGGCAGGTGCTGGAAAGAGCCCTACTAAAACCCAATTTGGATAACCTCAACTCCAGCCAATGTCTCTTCATCCAGACAGGACTGCTGTGAATCTTGCTCAAGAAAGGATATGGCTGGATTTAATACAGTTTATCCTACAAGAAGAACAGTCTGTAATTTAATTATCCCTTCTTGGTGCTTCTTCCTGTTAATCTAAAGAGAGATTTGGCCCTTAGCAGTGTACCGAAGGCCCATTTGCTATTAAGGTCTCTTCTTACTTCTTTTGTTTGTTTGTTTGTTTTGACAGGCAGAGTGGATAGTGAGAGAGAGAGAGACAGAGAAAGGTCTTCCTTTTTTGCCGTTGATTCACCCTCCAATGGCCGCCACGGCTGGTGCGCTGTGGCCGGCGCACCACACTGATCCGATGGCAGGAGCCAGGTGCTTCTCCTGGTCTCCCATGGAGTGTAGGGCCCAAGCACTTGGGCCATCCTCCACTGCCTTCCCTGGTCACAGCAGAGAGCTGGCCCGGAAAAGGGGCAACCGTGAAAGAATCCAGCGCCCCGACCGGGACTAGAACCCGGTGTGCTGGCGCCGCTAGGTGGAGGATTAGCCTATTGAGCCGTGGCACCGGCCCTCTTCTTACTTTTTAAAAACAAGATTTTATTTATTTATTTGAGAGGCAGAGTTACAGAGAGATGGAGAGACAGCTCTCCCATTCGCTGGTTCACTCCCCAAATGGCTGCAATGGCTGGAGCTAAGCCTATCCAAAGACAGGATCCTGGAGCTTCTTCCAGGTCTCCCACGCTAGTGCAAGGGCCCAAGAACTCAGGCTATCATCTACCGCTTTCCCAGACCATAAGCAAAGAGTTGTAACAGATGAGGAGCAGCCGGGACACGAACAGGCTCCTATGTGGAATGTCACTGTTGCAGGCAGAGGCTTAGCCTACTACGCCACAGCGCCAACCCCTTACTTGCTTCTTTGATGATTGGAGGCTTAGACAGATTGCTTTCAGGTAGATGGTTACATCAAGGGCTATTTTTTCAATCCTATTTATTTATTTCTTAATTGGCATAACAGTTGTACATAAGAGACTTCAAAAATTTGTGGAAATCGATATTAAAAGATGAAAGAAAAATTACAAACTTTATTTCTCAACGTAAGTTCCATCAAGTTCAAGGATCTTACATAAGCAATGTCAGCCATTTGGTCATCCCTAAGGAATTGAAGGTTCTGGGAATTTAACCATTATCCATGCAGTTTCTTGATGTAGGCAGCTATTGCTAGAAACTTTCCTCTTAACACTGCTTTTGCTGTATCCCATAAGTTTTGATATGTTGTGCTGTTATCCTCATTTACTTCCAGAAAGTTTTTGATTTCTCTTTTGATTTCTTCTATGGCCCAGTGTTTATTCAGGAGCATGTTGTTCAGTCTCCATGTGTTTGCATAAGCTCTAGGGATTCCTGAGTTGCTAATTTCCAACTTCATTCCACTGTGATCTGAGAAGCTGCATCGTATGATTCTAATTCTTTTGAATTTGCTGAGACTTGCTTTATGGCCTAGTATGTGGTCAATCCTAGAGTAGGTTCCATGCACTGCTGAGAAGAATGTAAATGCTTTAAATGTAGGATTGAAAGTTCTGTAGATATCTGTTAGATCCATTTGGGCTATAGTGTCATTTAAATCTACTGTCTCCTTGTTGATCTTCTGTCCTGTTGATCTGTCTATTTCTGAGAGCGGAGTATTGAAGTCCCCCAGTACTATTGTATTGGAGTCTACATCTCCCTTTAAGTCCCTTAACAAATCTTTTAAATAAACCGGTGCCCTGTAATTAGGTGCATATACATTGATAATAGTTGTGGTGAAGGAACCTTTGGTGAAGCTTCCTGGGAACTTTTCTGCTAAAACTTTAGCTAAATTTTTCAAAACAATCTCATAATAAGCAAACATTACTTATTATCTGGTTCTTCAGAAAGTCAATAAGCAAAATGCCTTGAGTATCCAAGAAAACTGTTTCTATGACTTTATGAACTCTGCTTTTGACTGGTTTGCTGTTGCTTTGACTAGAATACTTTCACCTACTGGTAGCCATTGCTTTGACTGTGTTTTGTTTTCAGAACTGTACTGCTAAAGCCATGTCTCATTCCCTGTTACAATTCTTCCATGTAATGCTTCAGAATCTTTGTCCCACTTCTTTAAAATCTCCATTGAAAGCTCTGCTACTGTCCATAGCTGCACAAGGTGCAATTATTTTGCCACCTATAGAACAGAAAGTTTATTCACTTTATTCTTTTTTCATTTAAACTCTTTTTTTTTCATTTATTTTAAAGCCAGGGAGTCAGAAACTGAGATTTTTCACACACAGTTTTACTCCCAAAATGCCCACAACAGCCAGGGCTGGGCCAGGCCAAAACCAGAAGTCCAGAACTCAGTCTGAATCCACCATGTGGGTGACAGGCACCCAAGTACTTGAGATATCAGTTGTTGCTTCCCAGGGTGTGCATTACCAGGAAGCTGAAATCAGAAAAGGAGCCAAGACTCAAATTCAGGTACTGTAATTTGGGATACGGTCATCTCAAGCTGCATCTTAACCACTGTGCCAAACACCTGAGAAAGTTTGTTTCTCTTTAATTTTTATTACAATTGTGTAAGTTGAACCAATTGAGATGTCTATGGTGTTGGCTATTGTTTCTACGGTTAATCATTTCTCCTATTCAAATAGGACATGGACAAGTTTGTTTTTTTCATTGCAAGTTGATGTGGATGGTCTGCTGTTGTAAGTATGAGCTTCAATATCATCTTGTCCCTTCTTCAAATAAGGTATCCATTTGTAAACTGCAGATTTCTTTGGGCATTTCTTTTGCCATAAACTTTTTATAAAGAATCACTGAATTCATCATCATTATTTCACCCAAGCTTCACCTTAAATTTGATGTTTGCTCTTGCTTCAATTAGCAGAATTCTTGTTGCCTTGATAGAGGTTCCTTTCAAACTTGTGTCTTATCCTTTTTAGTGCCTCAACCTAGATCCTGTTCAGACATAACAAGTTAGTATGAGTTTATTCTGGTACAAAAAGAGAGAGATCCATGTTTTTTTTCATAATGCACATTTTCATAAACTTTTTGAAGACACCACATATTTGTGCGGTACCATGTGACATTTTGAGACATGGATACATTATGGAATGTACAGGTCAGGATAGCATGTCTGTATCACCATTTATCATTTCTTTGGAGTTTTTTGTCCTTAATTCATAGCTGTTAGCTGAATCATACTAGAAAGAAAACAACATTGTTCTAGAAACTTTGCTGAGCTTTTTCTGGAGCAAGTTCTATATACTATTCTTGGAAATAAACTGTGTTTTGTTTTATCACTACTATTCTGATAGTTGCCTAGTTAATTTTTTTGATAAAAGGATACAGCTTAGACCAGTATGGAACACCTGCTTTGAAAAATCACAAGAAAAGTCTGGGAAATTATAAGAGAGGGCCCACATCCTTTTGTCTATTTTAGGCTATGGAATATCCTCATAGCTATTTTCTATGCTGTGTCATTTCTTACTACCCATTCAAGAACAAAAGAGAAAATATATGTCATGATTAAAATACTAAGAAAGCAAGAAATATGAAAATTAAAGAGATAGCTATAACAAAAATACAAATTTAAGCATGTCGCTCCCCCTCTTCGTGGAGGAACGACACAGGACCCTGAGCTGTTCTTTTGTCTGCTCGGCCCTCCCCGGGTTTGCTGCTGGTTCTTCCCGGGTTGGCTACCGTCCCTTCCACCTCCGTGGAAGGGCGGTTCCCCCTGCCACTTTCCCCACTTCCGCGGGGGAGCGGCACACCGCCAGCCGGCTCTCTCGGGGGCTGCTCAGATGTTCCTCAGGTGTTCCCTTCAGATGTTCCTGGTGCATGTTGTCTCTCTCCTCCTTTATAGTCCTCTTCCACCAATCCCAACTCTGCTACCCACACACCGAGTACGCTGCTCTCCTCCAATCAGGAGCAAGATCAGCTCCTGCAGCTCAGTCAATCAAATTGGCGAGAGGCAGCTGTGTAGAAGCTGTTTACTCCTCTCCCAGCGCCATATTGTGGGAGAGCAGATGCATAGAATGTCTTAATTCCAGTAACTTAGTCTAGTCCGAGTTGCTCCCCACAAAGCAAACTTGGAAAATTACTAGAAAGGGATCTGTAAGACATTTTATATAAATGTTAAATAACTAAAAGCATTAAACACATCTTGCATGTCAAATCTGAGGTTTGATGAAGAGTTAGTGTCTTAGCAGAAGAAATGGTAAATAAAGATTAAGGTAAATGTGGAAGTCTGAGATCATCAGCTTGAAGCTTCAGAAGAAACACTTCCATTATTTGCCCTTTTCTTTGACCCCAAAGAGACAAAGGTATAGACCTACCATATGACCCAGCCATCCCATTCCTGGGAATTTACCCAAAGGTAATCTAATCAGCATAAGAAACAGTCATCTGTACTCCCATGTTCATTGCAGCTCAAGTCACAATAGCTAAGATATGGAATCAACCCAGATGTCCATTAACTGAAGACTGGATAAAGAAATTATGGTACATATACACTAAGGAATACTACACAGTGGTAAAAAAATGAAATCCTGTCATTTACAACAAAATGAATGCAACTAGAAACCATTATACTTAGTAAATAAGCCAGTCCCAAAAGGACAAATACTGTATGTTCTCTCTGATCTGTGGTAACTAATAGAGTACCTAAAAGGTAATCTATAGGAATGAAATTGATGCTTTGTGTTGGGATGATTTTGAACAGCCCTTGTCTTGACTGTTGAGGAACAATGTTTTTTGTTTGTTTTTCTTTTTTCTTCATACTATTTGTTGAACTTCCTACTTAGTGCAGGGCTAATCTTATGAGTATAAAGTTAACTGAAATAGATATCTGTAAAAAATAAGAATGGGAATGAGAGAGGGAGGAGGAAGAAGGATAGGAGTATGGATGGGAGAGAGGCAGAGTGGGAAAAATCACTATGTTCCTAAATTTGTATATATGAAATTACATGAAGTTTGTATTCCCTACATAAAATTAAAAAAAAATCTTCCTTTAATGAAAGGCTCTTTGACCATCCTTAAAATTCAGATCCAGTGAACACCTAGATTACAGCCAGAAGAGCATTTGAAAATTTCATTTATGAAGATACTTAGAATCACTACATAGACTATAAAATCCTTAAGTGAGAATATTTTGGTCAAGAGAATTAGTTTTTTTAATTTAAATCTAGAGGGATTTATTTAAATCTAGAGACAAAACTATCACAACCAGTGCCATAAATTAAGAGATCACTTTAAAAAAAATAATAAAGATCACATAAAGCAACTCATTTTGGTACGGTTGCCAATATCTCACATTATGTCTCCAATTAATTTAATTAATATTTCTACTATGCCTGTTTCCAAAAATAATTTAAGGCTACTTCCAAAGAATCACAGTTGGGTTTTCATATCTAGGCTGTTTAACGTATATGAACTATCATAACAACTAGGGCAATAATTTTTATATGTATTTTATGATAGTACAATTTTTCTCATAATCTTTGAGAATGCATTATGCATTAAGGCAAAATTAAGCTGCCAAAATTTATATATAATTACATTATATTAAACAAAAATGAAGCAAGACACTAACACTTTAAATAACAGGCAAAAGAATTAAACACTAGCTTATTTGAAAATTTGTGGAAAAAAATGTAGGAAAAATTTAGCTAAGTCATTTGGAATCAAGACTAAAAGTGAAGTTAATAATGATTTAATCATTTCTCTTTCCTCAAATCAAGAATATTTAAAGTGAAAAGCCAGTTATATTCTGAACAAATTAAGTGAAATAATTAATGTCAATCACATCGTAAAAATTAAAGGCAAATGCTATTTTTCCATAGGGTGACCTTCAAGGAGGATTTAGGACAAATACTTAAGGTCCTGTGAAGTCTATTAGATAGTAAACTCCAAATCCACATTTTGACTCAGTAATTCTTAGTCCTTAGTTTTTATGGTTATCTTGGGTGATTAGACCAAATAAATTCCTGACTGCAACAAGAACAGGAGGAGAAACTAAGAACATATGCAACATAATTGATGCACGGTTACCCTCAAAATCTTCTTTTCTGAGATCCTTTGTTTCCATCTCCTTTGGCAGTGGTCTTTTCATGAAAGAAATATGTTTCATTTTTACTGCAACCTGATGTTTAATATTTGTTCTGATTTATATTCTACGCATTATGCAATTTTTCATTTTGAGCTTACTTGCAATACAATGCACAGTATGGTTGCTATGCTAGCCCAGTCTTGATGCACAGTTTGTGGTGTTTCAGCCAAATTTGGTCACTTTCCACATTCTCACAGTTTCTAATTAGGTACTGCTCAGGAACACCTATGATGGCTCTAAGACTTCTTTTTAGTTTATGAGATACACTGGAAACTTCTAATCACTCATCCTGCTTATTTTGGAACATGAATATAAACTTTTAACTAGTTTTAAAAGCTCATGTTCTGCAGTTACCTTGTATTACAATCATGTATCATAATAGCAGAAATTACTTATTAAGCCTTATTTGTTAATTTATTAAACATTTATTGAATTATGTGTTATAAATTTGGTGACAGGAAGTGAATGTGATAGCTAAGGTTTTCTCATCTGTAAAATGTGGCTAATGATGGAGTTGTGTTGAGGATAAAAGGTATGTAAGGGACTTAGCACTGTGCTCAATAAATGTTCATTATTAAAATTAGCCATATTTGACAAAATTACTTTTAAATCTTTCTATGACTGTACCCCCCAAGAATTCACAATGTAGCCATTATATTTTTTTAAACATAAAGCTACTCCATAGATTACCAATGCTAGAAATGGCCTTTTATGGAAATAATGATGCAATGGTCTTAGAACCAATTTGAAAGTAAGTACTCCAAACTACAATATCTTTTACCCATGGGCAGCAGAGAAAAAACTCTAAATCACAATCAAGACCTAGATTACAAAAGGAAGATGATATACCTGTGTCCTCTGAGTGTAGACTTGCTTAAATGATCTAAATTTCTTTCCAGAATTCCACAGATACTTACTGCCATCTGAGATTTTACTCATTTTGTGTAACTAGTTAGAAAATATCACAATATTTTAACTACTGGAGTGTCAGCGCTTTGTGTGTGGGGGGGTAGTTAACTCATGCCATTTGAAGAAAGTAGGCACTGTGCATCTCTTAAAATCGAACTATAAAAAAATGGTTTACTGCAGGAACTGGGAAAATCTGTTACTGAAATGAGTATAGAAATAGCGTTTCTGTTTTACCCACTGGCATTGAGTGATAGAGAGAAACATCTATAATGGTGGTAGAGTTTCTAGCTATACTCTCCAGGATTATTTGTTGTTGAAAATGAAGCATCAGTAGCCAAATCGTATTTTAATAAATGGTATATGCAGTAGCCTGTGTAAAATTCTTGAAGAAAATGAGTTTTGAAGAATCATGTCTTTTTGCAATTTGTCACTCATTTTAACCCCCACTGTTACCCTTTGGTTCTTATGTAAGAACATCTGAACGCAAAATGACATCTTCTAAAATAGGTAGTGGGCGCTCTCAGTGTTGGAGGAACTGGCGGAAGTCCCGAAACACGCCCTTTGAAAAGGTTCGTGGGACACAACTTGGCTCAGGATCACCCGGACAAGCAGCCTGCAGGTGACAGCCTCAACGTCTGATCTCCCAGCCCCCCCGCCCCCACCCCCCGCTCATCACCCAGGGAGGTCCGACAGCACTGGCCCTCCTGCCTCGTCATCGCTGCGTTTCAGGGTGGCGGAGCCCCATTCCCTTCCTCAGCAGTGCACGCCTCCGACTTCGCAGGCGTGCGCGGGGCTCGGGAATCACCTCATGAGCCCACTCGGCAGCGGGGAGGGCGAGAGTGAGGAAAGCCCGGGCTCCTGCTGCAAGCCCGGTGCGCAGCGGTGTGTCCCTCCCCTCGGCGGTGGGGCCGCAGGTACCTCCTCGACAGCCTCAACCGCCAGTGTTCAACTGGTGGGCAGCTCGCCTCGCCGCCGCTGCTGCCGCCGCCGTGGCCCCCTCGGAGGCCCCTTCGAGACGAGCTCCAGCTGCTCTCACCTAACTGACTGACCCCAGGCTCCAGGCCTGGCTTGGGGTGGGGCTTGGGCTCGAGCCGCCGCCGCGCACGCGCTCCTCTCGCGCCTCTGTCCCCGGGCGGCCCCTAGGGCGGGAACGCGAGGCCGTGAGCCGCCCGCACCTGCCTGCCTGCCAGACAGACCCTGGGCTCCGGCCTCGTGCAGACACGCGCACGCGCCTCGCGCGCCGACCGCCGGTCTCGGGGGCGGGACCGCGCGGCAGCGAGCGAGCGAGCGAGTGAGCGAGCGGGCGGGGGGCTCGTGGCGCGCGCGCCTCACACCCGAGAGCTGCAGAGAGATATTTTGGGTGGCAGGAGGCCCCTCGTCATTTCCGCCGGGCAGTTGGTCGTGCCGGGGGCTTCACTCCCGCGCGCGAGGCGAACGGGCAAGTTAGCTGAGGGCTTGCGGCGGCGGCGGCGGCGGCGGCGGCGGCGGCGGCGGCGGCGGCGGCGGCGGCGGCGGCTGGTGCTGCTTCAGTGCCACGACCCTCGGCAGCTCCAGCCTAGAACTGAAGCTCCGCTGGGACGAAGACCCGAGCGGAGCTAAGGAGGCAGCAGCAGCCGCGTTCTCAGCGGGGGCAGAGCAGACCCAGTGCGGAGCCGCCACCCAGGCGCGTTGCTCTCCTGGTCGCGTCTCCCAGCACTGCTGCCCGCCTTTGGCTAACAGTGCAGCCGCGAGACTCGACACACAAAAGCGGCTTTCTCCGCGCAGCCCGCCCAGTGAGGCTGCGGCCAGCAAGGGACCCCACCTGAGGGTGGCTTGGGCTGCTGACTTCGTTTTGTGTTTGAGCTCCGCGCCCCGCACGGAACCGACCCAGTGCCCATGGCTCTCATAATGGAACCGGTGAGCAAATGGTCTCCGAGTCAAGTAGTGGACTGGATGAAAGGTAATGCCCGCTGTGGGGATGGCGACGCGGCACTGGGGCTCAGGGTCCCGGCGCGTCGGAGGGAGGGGCGCCCGTTGCGGCAGAGCTCGCCATCGGGGCTCCCACCGGCTGATCGTGGTTAACCATGGGGCGGTAGGGGTCTCCTGGAGCTAGCAGGGGCCCGGGGTCCCCGATCTCCTTTTGTCTTCAGCCAGAGGGGCGCGGAAAGCGACCGAGCTGCCGGCGCCACCCGGTTCCGAGGCAGGAAGCAGAGTAACGGAATCCCGGAGCATCTTCCTAATGCTTGCTCCCCTGATCGCCTCCAGGCCGGGAGGACGTGGCGACCCTTGTCTCCTAGTTCGAGGAGGAGCCCCCCCACCCCGGGATCTGCTCCCCTAGGCGCCCCCATTCCCTAGCCCCTTTGTTACTGGGAAACCTGACGCCTCCTCGGCGGCCACCCCTGCCAGGTGCCTTCTCTGGCGCCAACTCTACTGGCAACTTTTAAGTCCGCATGATGGGGTCAGGACGCTGCCGCCCCTCCGTGGAGCCTGAGATCTCCCCCTCTCACCACAGACTGGGCTGACGATGCTTAAGGAGATATGCTACTTTGGGATGAAGAAACATATTTCCCCCAGGACAGCGTGCACGCTGGTGTCCGTGGGCTCCCTCAGGCGCAGCCCCGCTCGTCCTATGCCTTTTCCTGTTCAGGCTGGTTAAAGCACCGGTCCTCTCGCTTGTTATTAGGTACTGGACGCCAGGTGTAGAGTGATGCGCATTCAGGTACCCTCTCATTTCTTCCATCTTGGAGGCTCCCCTCTTTTTGCCCCTGGCAATTTCTAATAACCACAGTTACAGACACTTAGCCTCCCAATCTCAGATGTGGGCTTCAAGACCCTAGGCTTTCCTGCCTCACTACCTCCCTCTGTTGTTTGAGTTAAGGGGTTTGTAGAGGATCCCCTCCCCCACCCCTTCCCCGTTCCATCCCGGGTCCAACTCTTCCCTTAGATTTGGAGATGCTGAGGAGGAGATGGATAGGGTAGAATAAAAGATCCCTGATCACACTTGGTAAGATGTTAGAGCTTGGCTGGAGATGATAGCTGAGCACAAACTCTAAGCAGATCAAAGACAGAAGGCTTATTGTCTCTGAAAATGCCTGTCCCAAAGATGAGGAAGCTCCCTTCTTAGGGCTTGCTGAGCAGTCAGACTTTCTAAGCTCTAGGTACTTTGGAACAAAAGGTGGGATGATTGAAAAGGATTCAGAATGACGGGGAGAAACTCAGTAATTTATTGCCTTTTCCCCAACGTTTTCTGTCTTTTGCTTATTCTTGTGGGTTTTCCTTGTCTTTTGCTTTCCTTTTATTTCTGTATTCTTTATTTATTGTTTTTTTTTTTCCCAAAAAATGTGGAAAGTGCTTTGTAACTGCAAGGCGCAATACAAATGTGAATGAATTGAATTAAACCTAATTCATTATTTATTGATTGCCCCCCTGTGTGTGATGCATTGTACTAAGGTGCCATGAGGGTTATAAAGATGACTAAGACAAAGTCCTGCAGTGGCTCATCTGTTTTGCTGCTTTTTCTCTTTCCACGTTTGCTATTGAAATTCCTTTCCTAGATTCCCACCAGTTCCCACCCCCCCAACACACACACACACACACACACACTCTCACACTTCTTGGATGTGGACAAACATCTGTCTTCTGTTTCTCAGTCATGGAAAAAAGAGCCAGAGAAAAGGCAGGAAGCAAGAATACTTAATTTAAACCCGTTATTTGAATTTATCTGAAGATTATTTTAGTTTCAGGCTTTTGCTGAAACACTCAAAAGCTGTCTGGGATCTACAGGAGTGGGATTAATTTCATATACTACCTCTCACCAATTCCCATGATGCTTGTGGTGAATGCTGCATACTCCATCTTCTTCACCTCCCACCTTCCCAGTTACATTCTTGCAATTTCCCCTCTCCACCGTTTGGTCCACTAAAGCCAGAACATACAAGGCACATATCCTGACACATTATTATTTCTACAGTACACCCGTCTTTTAAAAATCTCTCCAGCCTAAAATGCAGCTCCTTTAGTTAGATTAACATTGTTAACTGTGATATTAAATGATTGTTAAAATACCGAGTAACTTTTTTTCATACCTGTTGGTGACGCATTTTAGACCTATTTGAAAAGATCGGCTAAGTAGCTGAATAGAATTTGTGTATCTATGTATACATACAACTAGAAGAGAATGACTGATGTAATTACCTGTATATTTCAAGTTTCCAACTGCTTACTACTGAAATTTCCATCACATTCTTATGAATTTGATTATCAGAAAATGAGATTTTAAAAAATAATTGTTGGGTGAAAGGAAGATCTCCTAATTTGTAACTCACACTGTTGCTTTAATTAATTTTTCCCTCCCTACCCTTTTCCCCAGATGAACTTTAACAGAAGATGTTTTAAAAAATAAGACTTTTTTACCCTTTCCTCAGATGCAATAATGTCTAAAAGTCAAGTACTAATTTAAACTAGCTTTGGGATATTCAAACATCATTTAGTGTTGTATAATGTGCAGTGTTATAAATCAAGTACCAAAGAATTAACAAGACTCTTGAAAAACTGCAACATTGTAGGAGTTTTTTGGAACATGGTCCTAATACAATGATTTCATTGTCATTAGCATTTAAAGCATATAGGATATGCTTTTATTTGGTCACAATCATAAATATTTATAACTGTTCAATATGGTATGTGTTTTATGTTCTGGGTATTTTTCTCTTCGCTAAACAGAAAAGGAACCATCAAGCATATAAAAATACACATGGCCATATATTCATGATTCTAGACAATTGGTATAGAAAGTCACCAGAGGGGGAAATGGACTGACGAGATTATTAAGCTTTGTTTGTGTATATTCAAGATTATTTTTAAAGGACCATTTATATATTATAATTCATCTTGACCTGTTACTTTTTATTAAAGTACATTTGAGGGAAATGCAAATATAAAATTTAGTAGATATAAGGAAGCACTTTGTATTTTTTGTTTACCCCCAAGTCTACTATTTGTTAAATATGATAATCACCAAATACTCTACTGAAAATAAAAATTTGATATGACACAATATTGATGTTAGTTCCACTAAAAACATGAGCTCCTTTTGAGTCACTAAAATAAGTGATTCTATTCCAAACCATCCTGATGGTATTTCTGGCTATTTAGAGATATCTTATAGACCTCCTAATTAATTGCTTTTTAAAAATTTACATAAAAAATTAGAGGAAATCACATATTCATCATTTAGCATTTGAAACCATCCTTCAGTTGGAAACTGCATTCAGTCCTATTGTTATTTTGATAAAATGTTAAACCATAAACCCTTTGTAAAGTAAATAAAAGCAAATGAGTTATTGAAAAAAGCCATAGGCAGAAAAGTAGGCCAATAACTGTTCATAATGTTTGCTCAGCCTACTATTCCAAAATATGTTATTTCTCAGCTCCTATTTGTTCACTTGGAGAGCCTGGAAATACATCATGATCTGCAGTTGTTTGAGTCCCCAGTCTTTATTTTTTTGCCCACTGAAATAACAAAAATGTCTGAACACTGTAGAGCTCCTATTATTAATTTTCCTTGACTACCTCACACCAAATATTTCCAGTTTTCTTCTTACACCATTTCCAACTTTGAGACTCATTCAAAATATCACATGACTAAGACTTATTTTCCAGGACTAGCTCTCTCCATCGCATTCTTCCCGTGATATTTAATCCTTTACTGAGTCAAATAAAGTTAGGATTTTCAGAGTCAACTAACAGGCCCTGCTTTGCTGATCTTCTCTTATGGTTTTTGTATCTTCACTTTGTAGTTTTATGATTCCTAAAGTCATCTAAATTTTTAATATTTTTCTCAAACCATTTTACAATGAAATGCTCAACTCTTTCCTGTTTACTATACACCATTTTCTTCAGAAAACATTCCGGTGACTTCTAATTTCTGCCCTGATGACTCAGCCATCTTCAGGATAGAAAATGAAATACATTATTTTAGGTATAAAAAGCAAAACCAATGTTTTGCAGACAACCCTGTAATATAGGAAAATGTAGTGATGAAATAGTGTCTTTTTAGTAGTTCTGACAACTACAATTGTCTGTGGTAATTCTTTTTTCTCCTCCTGGAACCCAGAGCTGAAGTTGAAGATTTTCTTAATTTGATAAAGGAAAATGTCAAAATTTTGAGTTAAACAGTCTAGAGAGATAGATTGGTAATAATTTTCTGGCAGGAACTTGAATGTATACACTGTACAAAATCTAATTATATAAAATATGATCAAATTGGTCATATCACTTTCCTTTTGAAAGATTAGACTTTCTTAAATTGCAAGATGGATGTATAGGCACCAAGAATCATCTCCTAGATTTGACAGTTTTTTAGGAAAAGGCATTGTTGTCATTTTGCATTAACAAGAAATTTGCCTTTTTTAATGTACAAAGTTCAGTTCATTACAGATATTTAGTGTCACATTTTCTCATTAAATGATAATGATTTAGTGCTGGTTATAAAGAAAGTATATGTGCTTTCTGGTCCTTAGGTATTACTTACTCAAGGTATCTGCATGGAGGATACTGTAATAGATTGTTTTAAATAAATTATTCTCTGCTTTGGGGAAATTAGCCTCTGTAAGGGATGGCAACTGTATTGAAAAATCTATGCCAAGACACAGACAAGTACAAACTAGTAAATGTGATAAATTTTTTAAAAATTTACATTATGTATACAAGCACCAGTGGAAAGAGGTGATAATTTATTGAGTTGGAAAAAGATTTATAGGGAATGTGGGGTTTTTAGCAACTATTTAATATACTTATTTAATTAAGACATCCTAGAGGGATCTATCCTTAAAGTTGAGGTACAGCAAGAGACCCTGTGGTTGAGATGGGATGATTAACCAGAGGGATTGTATCTAGGTTTGTCTTGCTGAAGCGGAGAGGTGGGCAGTAGAGAGAAAGTGAGGGAGGAGCCTGAGTAGGTGGCAAAAAAGTACAAGAACAAATCTGCATTTCACAAAGACAATAAAACTCTCATCATGTCCTGAGTTTAAATAAATACCACATTATAAAACTTTGGCTGCCAAAAATAAGCCCACAAAGAATGTGTATTGAATTGGTACAGCTGTTTCAAATCTGTTTCTCTGGAATAATTTGGAAATAATGTTAAAATGAGTTATTTTGAAGATTAATTACATCATTAACATGTTGAATATTTAGAATTTTACTGAGCACGTTCTCAAGTAGAATGGGAATGACTTTTAAATCTTAATACTGTTCTTAAAGCAATGATAAATTATCGTTTTCATATACAGCAGAGCAAACTTAGGGCTTGATTTGTTCTTAATGACTTTAACTTTCTTTCTGTGTGGCTTCCAAATAGTACCTCACAAGTAAGGCTTATTTTGAAAGATGAAGTATTAGCTTGTGTAAAGAGTACTGGAAAGTTCTATCATCTGTACTAATTGAAAAGGGTGGGAGGAGGGAAGGGTAGGTAATTAGGATAAAACAGACTTTAAAACTTTTTATTTTTTATTACTTTGTCATGGTTGAGTGACTATAGAATATCACGTGTAATCTTCAGTACGAAATCACTGTGTTGAAAACATTCAGTGAGTAAATTCAGTTTTCATGAATAGCATAGGCTTCCATTCCTCCAAATGGTGTATGACTGTGGTTTTGGAAGCCAACTGATCATAAGAAACCAAACGGTTGACTTTTGCTAGGCATTTTTAAACTGTATTTTATATTAAAACAAACATGGATATTATATTATTAATGTAGAAAATAAAATTAAAGATGAGGCCAGAGGCTTCAGAGGTATTTTAGGATTGCAGTAGGCTGTTTAAAGCTGCATTCCTCAAACTTCCCAGCATTATGAGTACACTCTGTTGAGCAATTACAGATGTGTCAGTGGAACAGTTTGAGAACAAGTGATAGATGAACTTATAAAAGGTAGAATTAATGTATTCTACTTTCCCATTTTCTCCTATTATAACAAGGGGCAAAATAAAATCTTTTCAGTGAAAGTCATAGTAATTATAGCATCTTAATTTTTATTTGATCCATAAACCTGCAGTGAAGGACAAACTCATTGAGAGTAATTTCCATCTGATCCTGTCCTCTCATTTTGCACCTCCATCACCTCAAAACAATTTAATAACTTCTAATTGTTTTTAGGATAAAGATCAAAGTCCTTAACATGGCCTATGAGATGAAGTTTTGGTTATTGCCTATGAGCTAAGCCTCATGCCCAGAACCTGCGACACTGGCCACCTTTCTGTCCTTCCTGTTTGCTCACCTCTGGGCCTTTTCACTTAATATGTTCTGTTTTCCTCAACTAGATAATTCCTACTCAGATAGTTCTTCAGATCTCAAGCCTTCCCTCTTCCACACCAGAAAAATCATTCAGATTCTCCAAATCACATCCAATTCTTAATTATACACTTTCCTGGTACTACATATATCTCCTGTGTTCCTGCATCAGTTTAATTTTATGGTTATTTGATTGATGTCTAACTCCCCCACTTGATGAGGGCAGGAACCCTTCTGTTTTTTCATAACAATGCCTAAGAAGGTATCTACCATAAAATAGACACCTGAATATTTGTCGAGTGAAAGAAAATTTATTCACAGATTACTGGTCTGTCAGTAAGTCTGCTTTCATAAATGGCAATGAACATAAAGTCCCTTAAAATTCTCCAGTGGATACTTCAGTGCCAGCTTGTATGGTGTATGCCAGAATACAGTGGAAGTAGGGTTGCTTGATTCTTTGCTTTTACCAACTCAGATACCTAAATTATAGTTTAGATTCATTTTGTATGAAGTATTAATAAGTTAATTAATACTTCTGTACTTATGCTATAAATATTATAAATATATAAATATCATTTGCTGATGTCAATAGCAAATACTTGTTAATTAAAAAATTCAGACATACCCCTTCTCTTAAACACTTATTTTCCTTCATTCGAATTTTCTAATTACTTCATTTTGATGTTTTTAAAGGAACTCTGTATATTTGGACCACATAGTGGAGTGAAATTGATGAAATGTCTTAGATGTGTCCTCTTAAAAAAGTTAAAAAAAGCCCACATATGAAATTAAAATGTATTTTTCTACTATGAGAACAGAATATCTTTTATTTGCTTAATTAGGAAGATAAAATGCAAAAATATACTTTTTCTTAATGAAAACCATTTATTTTTTGTTAAATTTGAATTTTATTAATGAGAATAAAATTTAAATATTTAAAGATGAATATTAAAATTTTTGCTAATTTTAGCTTAATAGTAATTTTAGCTTAATAGTAATTTTCCATCCCCCTCTGATTTTGAAGAAAATAATTTTAATTTTTAAAATCTAAATATAAGAATTTTGATGAATTTTTGAAGGCTCCTTGTTAAGAATACGTACAGAGTTATTGTAAAACATAACTTACTGAAAATAGGTGCTCCATGTGGACTTTTTGTGAATTACATGTAACTAGATAATCACCGGTAGGCAAATTATAGACTTTTTTTCCTAATAAAGCATGCTTCTTCCTTATTGAGAATATGCAAAATATAGAACAAGGGAAAGTTTTTAAGATCTTTATTTAGGCATACTGATTTGTTAACTCTTCATAAAACACTTTCAGGCTTAAATGCTTTAACTAGTACTGCAAAATAATGGATAGCATTGTGCCCTTAATTGAGTTACAACTATTCAACATGATAGAATTTTTTAAACTTGATAATTTAAATTGAAATCAAACAAGAAATAAACTAACAGTAATAAATTCTAGTAGAACTTTTCATTGTCATTCTTGCGATTTCAGAAAACAAGGGGTTAATGGCATTTGCATAAATTCATTGAATTTTAAATTTTACTAGAATATAATAGCTGTACTCTATTACATCTATTTACTATTTTGTCACAACATAAAATTGTTTTTAAAACCAAGATGTATTAAAATAACCCAAAACTCACACTGACACTAATATATGAAATGGAAACATTATTAGCTAATGTCAAGTATAACACATATGGCTATTATTTATTAGCTTGACATGAATGTTTTTACAAATTATCTTTTTTAGATAGGTTAAATAGTCTACAGATCTAATGGTAAATGAGAAGAAACCACATTAATCTAGTAGGCTTTTAAAATGTTGCCCAAGATCATTTTTTGATATTGTTTTTATTTTGTTTGAGATATATCTGGTATATTTAAAACAGGCTTGCAATGTGTTTTCTCAAGTAGTATCTGTAATAGATCAATGAAAGACTTGTTCAGATCCTGGATTTTACTTTTTTCAACTTGTTTAAAAAGATTATGGAAGCATCTATTTTCTAGCGTGATATTAATTATACTTACAGTATGGGTTATTTATCACATTTAAAGTACTGACCTTAAATAATTCTGCTGAGTGATTAATTTTAACATCAGCTTGTTTTTATTATAATTTTGTTTTATATGTGTATATGGGAGTTTATTTCATGTACTTTATTCTTTTTCTTCAACTATCTACATTATTTTCACAAGTCCTGAAGACTTGTGATTTTTTTTTCCTACAAGGGAATAAAATTCATATTTTAATTTATGTAATTAATTTATATTTTGGTTTACAAAACAAGCCACTAGGGTATTAAATACATATAAAAGAGAAAGTGTTCTACTGCTTTTGAATTACAGACAGTAATTCAGTTGCTAATTTTCTTCCTGGCCTGCTGGAACCTATGTAGAGGCCAAGTTCAATATGAAATAGAACCAATGTGGTATGGCAGGGCTATGTACTTCTTCCTCCTTTCCCTCTCCTGGTACCAGGTTGAGTTCTGTGGCAATCTCTGTTGGCATCAGCGTTGCATTAAATCAACAACATATGGTTTCTTTATGCAGAAGACTACCTCTTGTCTGTCAAATCAGAGATTTTTCAATTTGATATTGAATTTCCACATGTAGAGAGAAATTGGTTCTATTTGGGGTTAGATTATTTATTTTCTAGTTTTGCCTGAGATGCAGTCTTGTCTTTTATTCATGATAAAAACATGTTCATTTAGATTCGACTGATTTGAGATTTATGATCATTTAACTGGACTCCTGTTAATATTCATAATATGTGAATGAATGGTTTGATGATCAATATAATTATGCAAACAAGATTGTAAAGAAATTGACCCTGTAGAATATAGTATTTTCAAGTACTGTACATTTCCAGGAGTCATTTTTGTACTGAAAGTATCACAGATAGAAATGAGTTGTGTTTTTAGTTAGAATTTCTGTATACTTGGGGTAAAATATATGTAGATATAGATATAGATATAGCTTTTTTGGAGTATTCTTGCAAATTATATATAATATTTCTTGGATCTTTCTCTCATTCACCCAAACTGAGAAGGTGTAAGGCACTTTACATTTATTATTAGTAGTAGTCCTTAAAAGTGCAATAAGCAATAGTTATTAACACCTTTTTATAGGTAAGGTATGGGGAAGTTAAGCAGCTCAACAGAAATTGTTCAATGATGGAATTGGATTTGACTTCACCTCGGTTTTTCTCCCCCTACTGGATTGCATTTACAGTTTAGTGGGTGAAGGACACAGTTCAGGTATATACATAATTATTTTCAAATTTGATGCTTTTAAGAAATGTCCTGGGGTAGGCATTTTAGCTGGTGCTTAAGATGCTGGTTAAGACACCCATGTTTCCCAATGGAGTGCCTGGTTTTCATACCTGGCTCTGGCTCCCAACTCCAGCTTCTGGCTAAGAAAGAGCCTGGTAACCAGCAGATGATGGCTGAAGTAATTGGGTCTCTGCCAATCACATGGGAGGCCTGGATTGAATTGTCAGCTTCTAGCTTCAGCCCAGCCAAGCCTCAGCTCTTGAAAGTACTTGGGAAGTGAACCAGCAGATGGGAATGCTTTTTCACTATCTCACTCTCACTTGCGTATGCTCTTTCTCTATCTGCCTCTCAAATAAATAAATGTTTTATTTCCTGAAAATTAAAAAAATTATTTTCATTTTTGTTTGAAAGGCAGAGAGACAGATAGAATGTTCCATCTGCTGGTTCACTCCCCAAGTCTCAGCAACAACTAGGAGTGCGCCAGACCAAAGCCAGGAGCCCAGAACTCAATCTAGGTCTCCCACTTTGATGATAGGAACTCAAGTACTTGAGCTGTCATCTGCTGGCTCCCAGGGTGCACAATCCCAAGTGAAGTGGAATAGTTAGGACTGAAACCAGGCACTTTGGTATGATATGCAGGCATCCCAAGTAGTGATTTAACCACTGTGCAAAATGCTCACCCAAAATTCCTGAACTTTCTACTTTTTAAAATTTGGCAGCATATATGATATAATACAGGTTAAGAATACTTCAGAATCAGATATCCTGACTTCATCACTGCTAGCTGTATGATCTTAGGAAAAGTTTCAGTTACTTGACCAAATTTTCTCACTTTTATAAAATGTGGGTGATAATATCACCTAGAATTACTGATCTAAAAAGTGTTCTACCTTTTACTGTAGTTTTATTTTTTCTAAAGCTTATTCATATCTTCCATCTGTTGGTTCAGCCCCCAAATGTCCAACACGGCCAGGTCTGAGCCGGCCCAGAGCCAGGAGCCAGGAGCTCTATCCTGGTCTCCCACATGGGTGGCAGAGACTCAAGTACTTGGGGCATCTTCCGCTGCCTTCCCAAGTGCATTAGCTGCGACTGGATTGGAAGTGAAGTAGCTCTGACTGGAATCCACACTTCAGTATGAGATGCTGTTGTCAAAAGTGGCAGTTTACCTTAAGGCACGCGGATCTGGCTGAAAAGCCCATGAGAGTATTTCAGGCATGGAAAGCCAAGACACTCTGGCAAAAAAAAAAAAAAAAAAACTAAATGAAAGATCTCCGCGAGTGAGATCCCAGTGGAAAGAACAGGTCATCAAAGAAGGAGGTACCTTTCTCTGAAGGGAGGAGAGAATTTCCACTTTGACTATGACCTTGTCTAAATATAATCAGAGTCGGTGAACTCAAAAGGCTTCCATAGCCTTGGCAACTCATGACAATAGCCTAGGGTGATTACTGATGCCATAAACAAGAGTGTCAATTTGTTAAGTCAACAACAGGAGTCACTGTGCACTTACTCCTCATGTGGGATCTCTGTCCTTAGTGTGCTGTACATTGTGATTCAATGCTATAACTAGTATTCAAACAGTATTTTTCACTTTGTGTTTCTGTGTGGGTGCAAACTGTTGAAATCTTTACTTAATGTATGCTAAACTGATCTTCTGTATATAAAGAGAATTGAAAATGAATCTTGATGTGAATGGAAGGGGAGAGGGAGCGGGAAAGGGGAGGGTTGCGGGTGGGAGGGAAAGTATGGGGGGAGAAACCATTGTACTCCATAAGCTATACTTTGGAAATTTATATTCATTAAATAAAAGTTAAAAAAAAAAGTGGCAGTTTAACCCAATGTTCACAACACCTGTCCCTACCACTTTTTTTTTATTATGATATACTTAAAATCATGTCTGGTCCATTGTAAATGCATGATGAATTCTGGCTTATTTATTTAATTAAGAAAGAGGTTCCATTTTGTTAGCAATTTCCAGTTGCAGAATTGAAAATAGATAATATTTATGAAGTGCTTATTATCTCTAGTGCCTTTCCTAGCTCTGAAAGTTCAGAATTATTCCTATTTTACAAGAGAGGAAACCTTTGATTAGATGCTTTTGCTTAAAAATGTTGAATGACTTGTCTTGTGTATCCAAATACTCGTTGAGGTGTTTAAATATACCATTTAAATTTATCTCTAACTGGTTCTAAAATACATAGTATTTCCACCTTTCCTTGCTACCAGAGATAGATGTGATTTGAGAGGATTCCTTTTGATCTTAAGTGTTGTGTGTGTGTTGGTAGGGGCAAGGAGGGCATGAGGCATTTGTACTTCTCAGAACAGAGATCTAGCTAATAATAAAGATGCCACACATAACTATAGTCTTGATGACAGCTTTTCTTTATTGAGGTGAACCCCAGGAATTTGATGCACCTCTCATGAGTCTGGACCTAGGCAAAGGTCTTGTTTATGACCATTGCTACTACCAACTCGATGCTGGGAAGATATTTTGTTTTCAAAGGATTGTTAATAAAAGTATGTGGTGCCTGATAATAGATGTGCATAAGTGCTTCATAATTTACTAGAAATAATGATTCTTATAATATTATATTTACATTTACTCAGCAGTCATTAGCACTGCTGTCTGCATCCCATCAATGTCTCTTTGAACAGCAGACCTTATTCAGTGTGCTTCTATAGCTCTGAAGTCCTTACCGACCTACCAAATGTTAATTTGTTCCTCAAAATTGCTTTGTTTGGAAACCTTTATCATACACCAAATTTTGATGTGATATGATAGCTTAGTGAAGCACAAAAGCAATCTTAAATGCTAGAGAAAATATAATTAGTCAAAAGAACATTGTGAAATAAATGCAAAATGTAGAGTGGTCAAGTTGAACTGCAAATGTTTGATCAGTTGAATACTTATAAAATGATGAGATGTAATTCCATTTATATTTTAAAGCGATACACATTGTTTTGTCTATATATGTAAAGTGTATATTCCAGTATATATGAGGGTACTTTAAGAATGCTTGTGTAAAATGAAATTAAAAGATTACTTTATTTTGGTAGAAAAAATTTTGAAGTCCACATGTGGGTTTTTCATACTACACGTGTTCCATTAACATTTTGAAGGTCTCTGTGTACATGAATTTTAACTTTTTTTTCACCAAACATAAAGTTACCTTTTGGTTATACTGTCCATGAACTTTTGGAAGTACCCTCTAATATACAGTCTTAAAGAAGGATTTGTTCAGAGTAAAAAGAGATAATTTTTTCTATTTCTCCTTGTTTTCCTTTAATTGAGGTACATTTGCTTTAGACTGGAAGTTTTAAAATAAGTTAAAACAACTTTAATTGTTCTTAAATTCTTAGCCTTGTCCATTTGATTATGTAAGGCACTTTTTTCTCTCCTAAAGTGCTCATTATCTTTTAAAATCCATATAAATTAAAGTTAATTTTGTTCTGATGTTTTTAAGAATTCATTACTTTTCTTGAAGTAAGTGTTGACTTCCTGTGTTCCAAGGCAGTCTGGTACAAGATAGACTTTTAAATCAGGTGATAGTATGAATCTCTGTCTACATTCATTTAAAAATGTTTGATTTAATGTTGAAAAGCAGTGGTTTCTGATGTTACAGACTTTTTTTTTTTTAAATGAGGCTGCTTTACCAGTTTATTTTTACATTTATTCTGGAAATTAACACACATAGAAAATAATACAGCAGAATAATAGCTAGGAAACTATAACACTACTCACACACCCAATTCCATTCCTTAATAAATATTGTTCAAATTTCTAGTTTTATAAATGTAATAAACGCTTTTGTAATTGTTTTCTTTGATCAGAATCCATACACATGTTATATTTTGCCTTGTAATCTTTGCATGCATCCTTCTTTTTGGAACCAATACTGTTTTTACATAGAAGACATTATATAAAATTGTTATTTAAGCCTCCTGAAATAAAATTTATAGATAATATAACCTACCTACTTAGATTTTAAAGCATTTATTATAATACCCTTATTATAAAAACAGTTTAATTTATAATAAAATGAGTTTCTATCCTGTCGCTCCCCCTCTTCATGGAGGAACGACACTAAACCCTGCCTAGGCTTCATATCCGAGTCACGGCACCATTATGCCTCCTAAGTTTTCTATCCGAGTCACGGCCCCATTATGTCGCTCCCCCTCTTCGTGGAGGAACGACACAGGACCCTGCGCTGTTCTTTTGTCTGCTCGGCCCTCCCCGGGTTTGCTGCTGGTTCTTCCCGGGTTGGCTACCGTCCCTTCCACCTCCGTGGAAGGGCAGTTCCCCCTGCCACTTTCCCCACTTCTGCGGGGGAGCGGCACACCGCCGGCCGGCTCTCTCGGGGGCTGCACAGGTGTTCCTTCAGATAGATGTTCCTGGTGCATGTTGTCTCTCTCCTCCTTTATAGTCCTCTTCCACCAATCCCAACTCTGCTACCCACACGCTGAGTACGCTGCTCTCCTCCAATCAGGAGCAGGATCAGCTCCTGCAGGTTACTGGTCAAACTGGAGGCATCTGTGTAGAAGCTGTTTCCTCCTCTCCCAGCGCCATATTGTGGGAGACCAGATGCATAGAATAAGTCTTAATTCGAGTAACAGTCTAGTCCGAGTTGCTCCCAGTTGCTCCCCACATTGGAGAGACAGATAAACTTCCCACACAGGGAATTCTAAATAATTTGTGTTAGTACTTTCTCACTTAGTAAGGATGTGGCACTTAAATCCTTAGCTCTTGATTGTGGATTGCCCTTAGGAGCTTGCTTCCAAAGCAGTGCATTTGGAAAGGGAGAAATATAACTTTATAGTGGGGAAAGCTAGCAGTTACTCTCTTGGCCAGGTGATAAAAGTTAGCATCGTCATCATAAGCCATGTTGACAGCACGTACCTTTAATTTGATGTGATATGATTGGCACTTGTTCTCTGTGGTCTTTCCTGCCCCTCAGGATCCATAACCTCATTATAAACACAAGAAAAACATTAGAGAAACCCAAATTTAAAGAGATTTTACTTAATAACTGACCAGTACTCCTCAAAATTGTCAAAGTCATCAAATAAGGAAAAGGAGAGAAACTTATAACCCAAAGAAAGCTGAGACATGGTGATTGTATTATGATATTCTGGATAGTACACTGAAACAAAAGAGGTACATTAGGAAACAACTAATGAAATCCAAATAAAGTGTGGAATTTGATTTAATAGCAATTTACCAATGTTGGTTCCTTGTAACAAAGATACCATAGAAATGTGAGATGTTAATAATAGGAGAATATGGGTGAGGGAAATATAGAAACTCTCAGTAATATTTTGTAAGTTCTCTGTAGATCTAAAATTATTCTGAAATAAGAAGTTTATTTAAATGAAAATTAGTGTTTATTTTCAAATTTGATAGTGTAAAAAGATAAGTAGTATCTCGTATGTGAAATTGCTTTGGTTTACCTGTATTGGTTTACCTGTATTAAAAGCAGGCTCTTTTAAATGAAAATAAGTTATTAGGCAGTTCTCCGGGATGTGGGATCATTCCATCCATTGATTTAACCATCATTTACTAACCTGATAATTATGATAACCCAAAATTCCTCACAATTCTCAAAATACTCTGAAGAGGCCCTGGCATGGCATCAAGTACCTATACCTTACCTCTCTTCTCACCATGTAAACCTCATTCTTTTCCACCTATGAGAAAATACTTTTTCAACTTGATGAATACGTATTGTGATGTTTTTAAAATTACTCTTTGCAAACTGTTTTTTTTTCTTTTTTAAAAAAAGATTATTCGAGAGGCAGACTTAAAAACACACAGAGGGAGAGCCAGAGTAGTCTTTCCACCTACTGGTTCAGTCCCTAAATGGCCACAGCTGGGCTGATTTGAAGCCAGGAGTCAGGAGCTTCTTCTAGGTCTCCCATGTGTCTGCAGGGACCCAAGTACTTCCAAGCCATTAGCAGGGAGCTGAATCAGAAGTGGAGAAGCTGGGACTCAAACCAGCACATATATGGGATGCCAGTACTGCAGGCGGTGGCTTAACCCGCTACGCCACAGCGTCGGCCCCCAGAATGGTGGCATTTAGTCAGAAAAATTGTAAAGCTTGGTCCTCAATGTGGCCAGCAGAAGCTCTAGATTAGGACTCTTGGACAGAAGAGTGTGTTATTCTAAGCCTTGTTAACAAAGCCTGATTTTCCAGCATTCTTTTTGACTGCAGTTTGTTTCCTTCAGACATTTTCTCAGGAATGTTAAGAAAATTTTTAAGCAAATTTATGTTGTGGTTTATAGTAATTGATTTTCAACTGTATATATAAATGAATGTGTATAAATATGCATGCATGTTGACTTCAGGCAGGTATTTACCCTGGGAAGATTTTCTGAAATTGAATACAACTAAAAGACCTTTCCTGATTGCTTTTCTGCAAGCAATTCAGTGTGTTTTTTGTCATTAACTGTAGCACCGTATTTTCATCATATGATCAATCCTTGTAGCATGGCTAGCAGCTGAGTTTGGGTTGTGATGATGGTTGTAATTTGTGACCTCCTTTGGTCACATGTTTAGTAAATTACATTAAATTTCAAAACAGAACTACTTTTTTTTATTTGTATGTATCTCATAAATACAACATTAGGAACATAGTAATTCTTCCCACCATACCCGCCCTCCCACACAGTCCTCCCCTTCCTCCTCCCTCTCCTGTTTAGTCAGAGAAAGAAAAATAAACAGAAAGAAAAAAGAATGGAATAAAAATACTAAGAGAACTGTTCCTCAACATTCTAGACAAGGGCTGTTCTATGTTATTGCTTCTCGAAGCTAATTTTTCTTTTTTTTTTTTTTCCCTTCCTCTTTTCCCTTTTTTTCCTCCTCCTTCTTTCCTTTTAGAAACTTAATTGTCTTTAAAAAAGAACCCAAGGATGGTACATCTCTTGTGAGCTCTTAGACATAACTTTAACTTATGAGACATAATAGTATCCTCCATTTAATACACTGAATGGAAGTGATTCTTGAGAACTAGTTTTATTATTAAGTCTCACAATACAACTCTTTGGCGACAGAGGTCCTGCATGGGAAGATAGTGCACAGTGACTCCTGTTGTTAATTTAACAATCAACACTCTTTTTTTTTTGTTTATTCAATCATTTATTAATGACTTTGGTTTAAATGGTGATGCACGTGAAGTCCTCAGCAATGCATACATCATGTGTGTGATCACTGCATGCATCTGAGGAAGGAGTAGTGCTCCCCTCATGGGTGTCACTCCACACAGTAGATATTTTCCCATGATGCCTTTCTGCTGGCTGAGGGTGAGGAGCTAAGCCTGATGTAGCACACACAGATGTCTATACTGGAAATGTGCCCATTGAGTCCTCACCTGCATAATTTTTCTTGGAAGGACAATCAGACATAAAACTGTAAAGGCCCAGGGAAGAGCCTGTTTTGAGACAGAGTTTGCGAGCACCTGCTCATGAGCTCAGCATTGTGTCACCCAGAGGCCTTCATCCTTGGAAGAGCAGGAGGCATCAGAAACTTGTTGGCAACATCCTCTCGGTCGGAACTTTTTTTTTTTTTAATAGGAAGCTTTTATTTAATAAATGTAACTTTGATAAGTACAACTTTTGGATTATAGTGGTATTTTCCCCCATACCCACCTTCCCACCCCCAAACCATCCCACCTCCTACTCCTTCTCCCAAGCCATTCTTCATTAAGATTCATTTTTAATTATCTTTATATACAGAAGATCAACTCTGTACTAAATAAAGATTTCAACAGTTTGCACCCACACAGACACACAAAGTATAAAGTACTGTTTGAAGACTAGTTCTACTGTTAATTCTTATGGTACTAAACATTAAGGACAGAAGTCCTACATGGGGAGCAAGTGCACAGTGACTCCTGTTGTTGATTTAATAAGTGACACTCTTTATTTATGACATCAGTAATCACCCAAGGCTTTTGTCATGAGCTGCCAAGGCTATGGAAGCCTCTTGAGTCCACAAACTCTGACATTATTTAGACAAGGCCATAATCAAAGTGGAAGTTCTCCCTTCAGAGAAAGGTACCTCTTTCTTTGATGGCTTTCTTTCCACTGGGATCTCCCTCACAGAGATCTTTCATGTAGGTCCTTTTTTGCAATAGTGTCGGCTTTCCATGCCTGAAATGCTCTCATGGGCTTTTTAGCCAGATCCAAATGCCTTAAGGGCTGATTCTGAGGCCAGATTGCTGTTTAGGGAATTTGTCATTCTTTGAGTCTGCTGGTGTCCTGCTTCCCATGTTGGATCATTCTCTCCTTTTTAATTCTATCAGTAGTTAGCAAACACTTGGTCTTAACAATCAACAGTCTTATGTATGACATCAGTGTTCACCCAAGGCTCTTAACAAGAGCTGCCTTAGCTATGGAAGCCTTTTGGATCCACTGGCTCAACAAGGCCATAAGCCAGATGAAAGTTCCCTCCTCCCTTCAGAGAAAAGTACATCTTTCTTTGGTGGCCATTTCTTTCCACTGGGGTCTCACCCACCAGGATGAGGATTTTTTTTTTTCCCGAGTGTCTTGGCTTTCCATGCCTAAAATGCTTCTCCTGGGCTTTCCAGCCAGACTGGAATGTCTTTAAGGCTGATTCTGAGTTCTGAGTGCTACTTAAAGCTTTTGTCATTCTGCGAGTCTGCTGCATGGACTGACTGCTTCCCATGTTGGAGCCTTCACTCATTTTTAATTAACAGAGCTACTTTTATACTTGGACTTAAGTCCTGTCCCCTTTTTGTTAGTATCTTTTTTTTTAAGATTCTATTTATTTATTTGAGAAGTAGAGCTACAGACAGAGAGGGAGAGACAGAAGAAAGGTCTTCTATCCACTAGTTCACTCCTCAGATAGCCACAACAGCTGGAACCAGGCCAGTCCCAAGCCATGCAGGTGCAGGGTCCCAAGCATTTGGGCCATCTTCTGCTTTCCCAGGCCATAGGCAGAGAACTGGATCAGAAGAGGATCAGCTTTAACATGAACTGGCACACATATGGTACGCCAGCAAAGGCAGGCTGAGGCTTAGCCTATTACTCCATAGCACCAGCCTTCTTAGTTTCTGGTTTACTGAAATTTCTAAAAAAAAAAAAAAAAGCTGCTGACTCTTGTAATAAGTAAATAAACTGTGTCTGACAACTTACTGCGTTTATTTGATACTTTATTTTCTTGCCACAATAAATTAAAATATTTTCATCTTATTTCATTCTTTGTTTTAATCTGACTGTAAAATGTGAAGTTCTGTAGATGCCATTGATGTAAATTTTAGAATTGTGTCCCTGTTTTGTTGCTAAATGTCTTTTTCTGGTTTTATGTTCTGTAAGCACTAGCCTAGCTATGCCTTAATGTGCTCTTTGTGAAATTCTTCTCCTTTTTATACAAAGGTATTTTTAAACTATTCTCACAGGAATGAAGGAGAGTGTATTTTGTTTGAATGCTTTTTATTTTAGTAAGGTAAGAGCTTTGCATTTAAAGAAACCTTCAAAAAGCAACCTGTATAGATTAAGTAACAAGGGTTTGTGGCGATCTTTGAATATGCAGTAGTGGTCCAACCCAAAATCTATTCTGTAGTTTCCAAGTGTGTTTCACACACCTCTACTTCTTAAGCCTTCTGTTTCCTTATTTAAAAATGGAGATAATGAAGATGTACTTTACAGAGAGTTTTAAATAATTAGCCAAGATCTAGGCCAGGCTGAAATAGAGTAATATTTTGACACTGGCAAAAAAAAAAGCATTCATTGTATAGGCTTTTAAAATAATCTTTATGGCAAAGAATTTTTAGGAATACCAAATTAGAAATAAATAACCGAGCATAGTTCATTTATGTGTGTCATAAGACATGGTATGTGTAGAATATTTTACTTACTTTAAAGTGTATCTGAGGTATGGATTTCAGATGGCTGCCCGTCTCTTAGGAACTTTTTCCCTCTTAGAAGCCTCAGTGGCCTATGTAGTCATTGCTTTCTTTAACAACTTTGTTTAAGCATTTGCAAATTATTTTTCTTTTACTTGAGTCAAATGATTACTTAATTCAGCCTAATTATTGGAATAATGTGTCCCTTTGTTCCTGCTTGGGAACTCAATACAAAGGTCCTAAGGCATTGCTATTTATAGCTCTCCCATCCCTAGCTAAGTCTGAATCACTATAAACCTCATCTTGATATAATTGACCCCCTAAAATATGATACAAAATGTGGCCCCTTAAAGTTCCCCAGAAGTCCCATCTGGGTTGCCATGTGATATCGGAATTGACCCCTAAAATATATATGAAAATGTGCCCCTTAAAATTCCCCAGAGGTCGAGTCTGGGGTGCCACATATGTTACCGGAATTTGGGGTGCCATACGATATCACCATATGCTTATTAATAAATATCCAATATTAATGATCCTGAGCAGGTTCTTGCCTAATATTTAGAGAAGAATTCTAAATACTGGCATAAATAAACGAGGCAGCATGGTACATTTTAAGCTTTTATTTAGCGAAAAAGATGTACAGGAGAGAGAGAGCTTTATCTAAGAGAGAGGGGGGTAAATCTGGGTTCATACTGAGCACCAGGAACCAGCCACATGGAGGAGCATCTAGGCCAGGAAGCCTAGGGCGGTTGGCCTTCGGGCCATGCGCCCTGGGGGCGCAGGGCTACAGACAGCCCCCTACTGGCTAGAGGCCAGGGAAAAGAAGAGGCTGGACACACAGTGTCCCAGACTTTTAACCCACTTCCAAAGGGGCGTGGTTAATTAACCTGATTGGCCGGTGGGCACTCAGGTGTGGCCAGATAGGGGCATGAGGTCACCCAGGGGCGTGGCGAAGGCGTGGTCTTCCAGCTCACAAACCTAATCAATTTTAAACTGTATGCCTGCCTACTGCATTCCCCCCTCAGAGACTCCATCCCTTAATCCTTAGGGAAGTTGATGGATGTCGAATCATCTCTTCTGTAACTGCTTGCTGCTTATGAGGGGCATAGTGCAGGCCCTGCCTATCCAGGGTCTGGAAGTCTCTGCCTATCCTATCTAACAAATTTGCTTTGTGAGCTGGAGCAGTCTTAGTTATTGCCAATGTCTGTGTTCCCTGTATGGTCAGTCACTCCCAGAAGTCGAGTTCTGAAACATATGTTTGTTAATTAGCAAAGGCAAGACTGGAACAAAACCAATTATAAGTTGGGTGCTCCTTTAAATGAAAAGAACATATCTTACAGATTCCCAGATAGTGGGTAGTGATAGGCTACCCTTATGTAGATTATAAACCCATTTAGTTGAGTATAGAGAATTGTAGTAGAAGAACCCATTAGGTAGCTTTATCATCAATAACAGTTCCCAGAGATAATCAAGGAAGGCAGGTACAGTATGTTTGCCTTAAGGTATAGTAGTCTTGATGTGGACAAAGGCAAAACTTTACTTATCCTTTTTTTTTTTTTTTTGAAGAGGTACTAATGTATCTGATTGGCTTACAGGAATAATCAGGCATGTCTTTCGTATTCACCTGTGAAGACTTAAGAGGTAGAAGTTTAATCCTAATTTCACGGAGGTAGTCGTGCTCAGTAGGACCTGGTAAGGTCCCTTTTATTTAACTTGAAACTGATCTGAAGAGGATCTCAGTGGTAGACACTGTATATCATGGTTCGTCATTTTTTTATCAAAAAGTTTATGATCATTGAAATTTCATTTCCCAGACCTTGTCAGATGATTGGAATATGAAAGCTTTATCACAGGTTGTATACATGGTGATCAAAATCATTAAACACTGAATTTATACAATGAAAATGATAGGTACTTAGGAGCATAAAACTCTAAGTGTCAAGAATATATTGACTTTTCATAAGAGAAAGTCAATTGTAAGAAACAAATGAACCAATTCATTTGAACTTGGATCATTGAAAACAAGAGAGAATCACTAGCAAAACAATGCCTTTTCTCATTCATATATCACAAGTGGTATTTGGATGGAGGAAAATTGAGAAGCATTAAGACTACAAATGAGTTTCCATGTTGTATAGAATGTTTGTTAGATAATGTAGTTTCCCAACACTCCTACACTGGCTTTTTGTTTTTTTGTTATCAAGAATTTTGTTCTTCTTCTTAGGTTTCACATTTCGACCTGCATTTGTGTTTTCCTTGGAAAAATGTCCTATATATGTAATGTTAGTACACCTTGTAAAATTATGTCAACTCACATAAAATTTAGTTTAGAGGAATTTTTAAAATATAGTAATTTATTAAAAACATTCTTTAATCAGTGTAACGGTGTAATAATGTTGACCTTAAAGATTTTGAGGCATATTTGTATTGTTCACCATGATTGTGTTATCTGCTTCTCCAATGTTTTTGCTATGGATGTTTTCATAATATACCATATTTTAAACTCTCACTCAAATTTTGAAGGCCATTTGGATTTTTTAGAGGTTAAGAAGGAGAGGAGTCAGGCCTGAGCCATTCATAACTTATTTTTTAAAAACTTGTACATTTTAAATAAAAGAATGTTTTTTTTTTTAAAAATATCATATGATTGAGAAAGCTTTACTTCTATCTGAGTTACCTGGAGTAAATAATTTTGATTTTTAGTTTCCTATAAAATAAAGTTGGTTTCCTTTAAAGTGCTAAGATTCTGTGATTCTCAGTTTTTTAAATTCATTATTATATTTGATTTAGGAGTTATACATGATGAACATTCTTGATTATATTTTTTAAAAACATTTATTTGCTTGCTTAAGAGCTCCCATCCACTGGTTTTCTCTCCAAATGCCTGCAGTAGCCCTGGCCAGGACCAAAACTAGGAGCTGGGAATTCAACTTGGGTCTCCCACATGGGTGAGAGGAACCAAGTCCCTTAAGATATCACTGCAGCCTCCAAGGTTCTGCACTAGACAGAAGCTGGAATCAGGAACAGAGCCAAGCGTCAATCCAGGCACTTTAATAAGGGATGTGGGCTGCTTAACTGGCATCTTAACTACTAGGCTAAATGCCTGCCCCTTGATTTTCTTTATGTCTCCTCTAGTGATCCCTGGTGATGGCTGAGCCTTCTCAGTCTCTCAGGTTAATTTTATTTTATTCAGTAATTAAATGCCAGGACACAAACTTCATGTGCTTTACACAAAGACCTGCTATATAACAAAAGCAGAGATGTGTTTTTAATGTTTTAAGTAGATTCGTATCCCCAGGTCTGGGCCACCAGGGCCAGTTTACTTTTACAAATTCTGGTTAACAAATTCCTAAGATATTAGGTTACAAATCTTTGTCCTGCCCGCATACCCCCTTTTATAATCTGTGACTACTAAAAGCTCTATTACAGGTTAGCAAGCAGGTCCTTGAGTAAATACCCTTTTGCCCCTTGGAGTGTCTAACTCTTCACATTTCTCTGCCTGCCTCTTGATAATATCCCCCACCCCTCAAAAGAATTTAAGATGACTGAAAATTCCTACTATATAAAAAATGAGCAAGTGATTGGCACAAGTTAAACTGCCACTTGGGATGCCATATTGGAGTACCTGCGTTTTAGTCCTTGCTCTATTCTCCATTCTAGCTTTCAGCTAATGCACACTATGGAAGACAACATGCAGTGACTCAAGTAGTTGGGTCCCCACCACTCACATGGGAGACCTGTATTGAGTTCCTGGCTCCTGGCTTTGGCCTGACCCAGTTCTGGCTATTACAAACATTTGGAAAATGAACTCATATCTTTGTCTCTCTACCTTTTAAATAAAATACTTAAAAAAGACAAAAATGTGAATTCCAGATATAAGGCCCAGGAAAACATAAATTAGAATATGGAGTACATGCAGGTTGATACAGAATGTCTAAAAAAAAACCAGTACTGTTTGTTCTGGGTATTCGTACTTTTAAAATCACAGTACATTAACTGCTGTAGTTTTATATCTAGATGTGTGTGATTGCGTTAGATTTTAATCTTCCATGTAGCACAAGTATACCCTTTAAATTTCTAGCAGAATGTCTAGCTATTTTATGGACCTTTAACATTTATGGTTTTAATTATATTTGATAAATTTGAAACACAAGCTCAAATACAGTTCTTGTGTCCATTATTGGAATACGTCATTATTTAAAATAGATTGTAACATTTTACAAGAGAGCATGCTTAATTTCTCGACACACTGACACTGTTGTTCTCTGTACAATCTGAGATGAATTGATAGAAAGCTACACTGAGAAAGAACTTTTAGAAATCTCTTGGTCCTTTGCCATCAAATTACATGTAAACAACTGAGCTTCAAGAGGTTAAAGACTTGTCTAAATTCACATATCTTTCTAGTAGCAAAATTAGTGAGACAACCCAATACATAAAAGCCCAAAAATGGTATGTTGCATAGGTCTTTTCATTGTTATGAGGACATTTCTTAAGAACAAACTAGAATGAATTCTTTTGATCACTGGTGTCAAAACTAGAGTGTGTCTTGATTAACACATGCAACTACTTCATAGGATAATCCCTTCATTAAGAATGTTTGTTTTAGATTTCATTTTATCATAATCAAATATAAGATTCTGGTAATGCCAAACCCCATTTCTGAAGAGTTAAAATGCTGTTAACTGTTGGAAAAACGTCTCCCAATGCTCTTCTAATCTCTGTGTGCTATGAGTCAGTGCTTTTAAATCTCATTTTCTAAAGCTTTGCAGATTGTTAGTGTAGTCCAGCGCAACGGTATTAAACACAAATCTGAACACACTGTACTTTCTGAGGTCTGGTTAGAGCTAAATAAGGAGTTTGCTATGCTAAATGATTTATTATAATTCACTAAATTTAGTACTTTCCCATTTTAATTATGAACAATGTACATGCACCTAAAATTCTAAATGTTGAATAAATTTTGAACCTATAATCCTTAACTGTCTATATTACTTAAGTAATCTTGTTCATACTGCTAGAATTAATATACTAGAATAATGTGGTCCCTACCAAACGGATACCTGTCTTTATTTTTAAAATTTGAGAGGCAGAGAGACAGACATGCAGACAGAGAGGTCCCATCCTTGGGTTCACTCTTCAAATGGCTGCAATGACCAGGCTGAGCTGAGGGAGAGGGAGCGGGTTAGGCAGCAGCAGCTTAACCAGTGCACCACTATGTCTGCCCCCTGCTGATGAATTCTTGAAAGCTTTCCACTTGAGGTGGAGAATTCCTGGTTTCACCACATTCATTTGTATTGTACTGAAGTCCTCGCCACTGCAAAAATGCAAGAAAAAAATGTAAAGAATTGAAAAGGAAATGAAACTGCCACAATTCTCACATAACACGATCACAAAATGGCTGTGTGTGTATAAAACTGCAAAGAACATGCAGACTGTCAAATAGTTTTAGCGAGGTTGTTGGCTGTAAAGTCAGTATAGAAAATCAATGAGGAGTGAATAATTCGAAAGTGAAAGTTTTAACATAGCATTTACAACAGTATCACAAAGTCAAAATTGTGGGATTAAACCCATAGAAAAATATTCTACACAGAAGCTACAAAGCATTGTTATTAATATCATAATACTAATTAACAACTATTAATAAGTAAAGAAAGATTATATTCACAGATGGAAAGACTTAGGATTACAAAGATGCAGTTATCTCTAAATAGGTCTATGGATTCAATGTAATCCCAATAAAAATCTTAGTAATTTTTACATTCCTGGAAATTAAAAAGCTATTCTAAAATGTATATGGAAATGGAGAGACAATGAAACTCAAGACATTTTTGTAGAAGAAATTAGAAATTATTGCTGTCTCCTCTCTTGGATCTGGAGCTAGGAGCTGAGAACCCTGTCCATGTCTCCCATATGGATGATAGGGACCCAAGTACTTGAGACATGACCTGCTACCTCCCTGGATCTGCATCGATGAGAAGCTGAGATTGGGAGCCAGAGCTGGGAATTGAATCATGGCACTCCAATATGGGAAGCAGCATCTTAACCAGCATATAACTACAAGGCCAAACACCAGCCACAAATGGTTGTCTCTGATTTATCAAAGTACCTTTGAAAGATCAACGTTTCTGAATTATTTCAGAATTTGTTCAGAGACCTTGTTGTAATGTCCTTCTTTGTACCTATTTTAGATACTGTTTCTTTCTCTGTAGTGGATTTTGTGTAATTTGCACTGTCCTTATTCCTGTTTCTTTCTAACAGTCCCATGTCCTCATGTTAGTTAAAGCCTTGATGATTGGAATCTTAGATTTCAAAGAATATTTATTTATTTGAAAATCAAAAGTAAGTATAGCACTGTGACATCTGCATTTACCATTGATTTGATAGGGTATATAAATTGTATTACCATAGTGATATTTCTGGTAATTTTTAATATATGGATTTCATACAAGGAGAGGTGAGTAAGCAGATACAAGTATTTGTGAAAATAGAAACAAATATATTAATGGCTTTTTAAAATTCAGTATGTATAACAGTACTCTTATATTACATGTTCTGTGAAATATTCAGTAATTGTGAGAAAATGGAAAGTACTTTTTCCTTCACCACTGAAATGCCATTGTGTTTTCTGTTCCAAATGTCTTTCTAATGGCATTTACCATCCTTTGGGAACTACTTTCTTTTGCATGTTAATTTTTTAAGTATTGTATTTTTCAAGATTTGTCATCCTTTAAGAAAGGCAAAATTATATAACATAATAACTTGAGAATTACTGTCATTATGCACATTTTTTTCTGATAACTGCTGAAAGATGGAATAATAACACTTTTGCTGCTACCATAAGAACTGTTGTCACCTCAAGACAGCTCTGAGTCATACTTCTGGGGCCAATAGGAATAGTTCGCATCATTGGCAGCTGTGTGAACTCTTCATGTTTTATGGCAAATTGCAGACTGGTACATGGTGTAACTGATATATTTTTCAAATGTGTAAATCCCAGGGGAAAATAGTATTAAGGAGTGTAAAAACACATCTTTAATTTTTGTTTAACCAGCAGTTTTAAATTCCTAATTTAGTTATTGTTTAACAAATTTTGTGTTCCATTTCAACTAAATTTAAATTATTTGATAAGTTAAAACTAAAACACCTTGCTCAGTAATGAACTCAAGAATTAGGTCTTGTTTCTATAATTTTTTAATGTCTTGACCAGTATAAACAAGGCAGACAACAATGGAGTACGATCCTTAATTTTTTTCTATATATATTCTTTTTCTTTTAACCTATATGTTCATTGTAATTCTAATTTGTATCCATATTGAAAATATCTATGCAGCTATATAGAATAACAATTCAATATTAGAAAAATTGGTTAATTATACTTTATAAATACCATTAAAATTTGGAACTATACCAAGTGCTAACTTCTACCTACTCAATCTTAAAGCATAAGTGTTATTTCAAGAATCCTTTGCTAATTTTATTATCAATGTCAATATGATTAAAGTAAGTGTCTTATAAAAAGCAACAAAACCTTTCATTAAATGGTTTATTTTTTAAAACATTTATTTATTTATTTGAAAGGTAGAGTTACAGAGAGGGAAAGACAGAGATCTTCCATCTGCTCCTCAAATGGCTATAACAGCCAAGGCTGGGCCACGCCGAAGCCAGGTGACTGGAGCTACTTCCAAGCCTCCTATGCGGGACCAGGGGCCCAAGCGCCGAAGCCAGGTGACTGGAGCTACTTCCAAGCCTCCTATGCGGGACCAGGGGCCCAAGCGTGTGGGCCATGTAATGCTGCCTTCCTCACTACATCAGCAAAGAGCCATATCTGAAGTGCAGCAGCTGGGACTGGAACCGGCACTTATGTGGAATGCTGGCACTGCAGGTGCTGGCTTAACCCAGTGCACTACAATGCCAGCCCCAAATGGCTTCTTTTTAAATATACATCCTCAATTTACAACTTACATTTATTTTTCATGAAAGTTCATTGTATATAATTCATTGGAAAGGGAATTTATTTTAGAAACAATTTTTCTTTCTGTTTTTTTCAGTCTTACAAATTAACAAATTATAACAGTACTAATCTGTATGATTAATGTTTTATTTGCATATGTGTTTAGTTTTTATGCTAAAATATATATCAATATGTGCGATTATGTATTTTTGAAAACTGCTTGAAAAATTGGAGTCTTCCATAAAAACTTTTAGAATAGTGCAGTTCTTTTACTTTAGGTCATTAGAATGTGCCCATTCTGAGTTTCATCAGAATTTTTTTTTATGTTTTTATATTCACATTAGCTTGTATCCCTGAATAGGCCTGTCAGGGCTGTCAACCATGATCATTGTACAAGAAACTACCTCCAGCACAATAGTACAATATTACAGTGGGAAAAAATTGGCCTTTGAAGCCAAATACAAGTAGATTTTTTTTCCGAAGTGATAAGGCTTTTTTGGGGAAAGGGCATCCATCAGAACAGAAGGGACAGAGAGAGTGCCCAGTCTTGCTCAGATGGGGTGGGGTGGGGGCAGGGTTACAAGGTTGAGCAGAGAGAATACACTTGGGCAGGCCAGGTGGTGGCTCAGCTGAGAGGCAGAGGGCTGAGCAGCAGTCTGTTTGGACTCCCTAGGTTTTTAAGGGAGTCTGTTTACCCACCTCCCCACTCCTCCAGGACTAAGGATGGGAAGTGCTAGCAGAAGGGTTTGCTGGTACCGGGCAGAGTAGAGGGGGACAAAGTAGAGGGGCTTCCCTTAGGGCATCTGTAAAGGTTTTATTGCCCCCTGTTATCAGGTCAGGTAACCCATTTAGCCCTGAGGAGAGAGAATTCTGCTGGGAGCTTTCCCTGGGGGAAGGGCTGGAACCACCTGGGAGGTTCTCAGGGTCTGAGCAGGACTTTGAAGTGCAAAATACTGGGCTTTTGGAGTTTCCACAGTAGGTGCTGGTCTTCAGGCCTTTCTCATACACTTAGGCTATTTACTGGCTATATGGATTTGGGCATATCATAGCCTCTTTGAGTTTCAATTTTCTACCTTTTAAGAGTATTGAGGCTTAAATGAATGAATTTATATAAAAGATACACCATAGTCACTGGTATTAAGTAAGTTCTAAATAAAAGGCCATTACTGGTACCACCACCTGCTAGAGAGTTGTAGCCAGGGAGTAATAATGTATGCAAAAAATGTTGGTTATTATTGTTGCTATTAAGTGTCATGCCAGTAGCCTATAATCAGTCAATATTGAAATTGAAGCTAAATGTAAATAATTAAGATTTTTAAAATCTATCCAATTTAACATCCCTGGAAGTACAACATAAAATTATAGAAAAAAGTGTTTACTGAGAACATGAAAGTAGAGATAAACATTCTATATGTCAAAATGGATAGCTCACCTCAACATGGCCTACTCATACAAGAGTTGCTGATTTTATGGCTCATGCCATAATGTATTTGTATAACTCTGTGGTAATCATTAAAAAAATCACACTTCCAAAATGTAGAACTCAATAATATATTTTAATTTGCTTACACAGAATATTTTTTAGAACTTAGGAATGTCTGAGGTTCAGTAAATATTTGTTGAATGATTGAATATAGTCACCTTAGCTAAGAAAGTGCAATCTCATAGAACTATTTTTAAATTTCTGAGTCATAGAAATTTAGGGGGAGGCCAGGAGTCCTGTATTTTTTTTTCTCTAATTCTCTTTTAAGACCTAAAAAAGATATATCTTATTTAATTTTATGATCAGAAACTTTGGTTTTATCTGTCAGTGTTGATTAAACATTTTCATTGAAAACATTTCTTGTGAACTAAATATATGTGGAGAGAAAATGCCATTTTAAATTAATAAATTATCTTAATTCTTTTTAGATATATATAAATCCAGGTTCATTATGGATGGGATAGGAGAGTAGATGAAAGATATATTTTTAAACTTTTGTGTTTAGTGACTCCCTTCTTTATTAGTGTTTTACAAGTATTTTGCAGTGATAGAAGTATAAAATATAGTTTATAAGCCCTTTAGTCTTAGAATTTAAAGACACAACTATACCTTATTCAAACTTGTTGTTTTTGGCCAAAGTGTATTTTTTTCTTAGCGATGTTTTGGTGAATAAGCGTTTCTATTACGAGCCAGAATGTCAGCACTACTGATAGTATTAGAATGTATGAGCTTACAAAACTGGGTTAAGAAATGATCAAGAGAAAGTAAGAATGTAAGACAGCCACAGTAAGGATAGTCTGGAAATATTTGAAAATTGTCTGTAAGGGTAAATAACAACCTTTTGACTTCTTACTATTATCTGATCAAAAATAATGGATTTTAATTTATCTAAATCTACAAACATTTAACCAAAATGGTGATGATACGAGCTACAATGATGTGGCTCAGAAATAATTCATTTGACTGTTTTGAAAGCCAGACAAATATGTGCCCTTGTGGGTTCAGAGCACTTTGTTTTTCAGTGCCCTGTTTTCCCCTTTTTCTTTTTATAATTATATAGTCCCAGAATGTGTGTGTGTACCTGTGTAGATGTGTACCTATATGACTATTACAACAGTATACTGAGTCATGTCTAGAATATATAAACCTAAATGGCATATAGACTATGTTAATTTCATTTTAAGAATCAGTGGATCAAACATTTTCTTTTCTACTATCTTGTGTTTAGAACATTGGTTAACTCATTATGGAAGAAACAAAGAAATATAAATAACATAGCTCTGATCCTGTGTTCTCATGTGTAATAAATGTAAAACTAGGTACTTGTACAAATAGTATTCATTCAGTGCCTACTAAGTGTCAGTTACTTTTCATACTTTAATGCCTTGATTTGAATATTGCAGAAGCATGCCAATGGTAGATTTATCAACCAGTTTTAAAGATGAGACTTAAGTTAAATGACTTAATAAATGATAAATGTCCAACTCCTACCCAGTAGTGACCTTTATCTTTCTCTGAGTTGGAAGAAATCATTTTGTCTCCTTAACAAAGAGGGCAAAAACAGAGCTACCTTATCACATATATGCTAATACACGTTAGCATTGCACAACCTGTATGATGTCCTTGCGTAATAAGGACATAGAGTTGAAAACCTTGTATAAGTAAGGAGAAACTTTATAAGACTCCTGATTTTGCTTATCTAATAACATTTTAAAAACTAGAATAAACTATTTATACTCATATTTACATAGGTTAAATAAATATTTAATAAATAAATATCTATTTAAATAAATAAATATCTATGTTTGAATTTAGGATGAAAGTTAACGGTTTGATATTTTACAAGACAACTTAATGTGTTTATATGCTTTTCCATATTTAGTAGCTAATCTGAAATTTTAATGGCAAATGAGCACATACATTATAAAATTTTAGACATATATATACACTTATAATTATACCAGAACATGATGCCAGTTGATATTTGGTTAGTTCTTACATATTTATGCTAAAAGAGGTCATGCTAGGGTTGATACTTGGTGCCACAGTTGAGATGCTGCTTGGAATGCCCACCATTTCCTACAGGAGTACCAAGCTCCAAGTCCTGGCTCGTCTTCTAATTCCGGCTGCCTATTATTGTACACCCTTGGAGGCAGCAGATAATGGCTCAAGTATTTGGGTTCCTGCCACCCTTGTGGGAAACCTACATTGAGTTCTCCGCCCCTGGCTTCTGCTTGGCCCAGCCTGGCTATTGCAGGCTCTTGAGGAGTGAAGCAGTGGATGGAAGTTCTCTCTTTGTCTCTTTCTTTCTCTTTCCTTTACTCTGTCTCTCAAATAAATAAAAATAATTTTAAAAATAAAAGAGATCATGCTAAAATATTAAACAGTGAAGATTTCATATTTATTTTGCATAAATTAGTTTTATGCTTGATTTACTATCCTAATTATGTTCAGAGCAAAGTTCTTAATCTGTTGGATCCTTGTGCTTATTTGAGTGAAACCTATAAACAAGAACATCAAAACTACAAACAAGGAGAGCTAGGAAAACACTGAAAACTATATGGGCAGATTAGCTTTATGAGACATTAAAACATTGTAAAAATCTCTGTAATTAAAACCAGAGTAATGCTGGCCCATGAACAAGCAAATTTACCAATGGAATAGAATAGAAAGCCCAGAAGGAGATAATCTGGTACATATGTAAATTCATTATCTGATTAAATATGGCATTTCAGATCAGTAGGGGAAAGATGGACTTTCTCATATGTATTGAAAGTTGTCCATTATGTTTGCACAACTGGCTGGATGAGTGCTTAGAAAAAATAAAATTAGACTTACACCTTGCATCACACATATAAACAACCTCCAAGTGATTTAGTTAAGTATCTAAATTTAAAAAATGATGTCAGAAAAGTCCTAGAAAAACCCAGTATTTTAAACCTAGTATGCATTTTCCATATAACAGGGAAGTTTCCTTTTTGCATGGTAGTTTTTCCTGTCATTTTGCAGACATGATTATTTACAGTTCACAGCCACAGGGGAAATCAGTTTTCCATCAGTATTATTAAACTTATCACCAGGTATTCTCTTTAAAACATTATTGCTGAAATTATAAAATTATGCTTGTATTACTCTTTTTTTTAAAAAAGTGTATATATTTTTAAATTTATTTTAAAGGAAGAGAGAGACACACTTTCCATCCTCTGGTTCACTCCCCAAATTCCCAAAACAGCCAGGGAGGGGCAAGGCCAAAGCCAGGAGCCAGGAATTCTGACCAAATCTCCCAGCATGGGTGGCAGGGGCCCAAGTACCGAAGCCATCATCTGCTGCCTCCAATGGTACACGTTAGTAAGAAGGTGGATTAGAAGCAGAAGTGGCACTAGGGCTGGCACTGTGGCATAGTGAACTAAGCCTCCACCTGGGGCGCTGGTGTCCCCTATGGGCACTGGTTCGAGTCCTAGCTGCTCCTTTTCCTATCTAACTCTATGCTATGGCCTGGGAAAGCAGTAGAAGATGGCCCAAGTCCTTGGGCCCCTGCACCCATGTGGGAAACCTGGAAGAAAGAACTCTTGGCTCCTGGCTTCTGATCAGCTCAGCTCCGACTGTTGCAGCCATTTGGGGAGTGATCCAACAGATGGAAGCCGCCCTCCTCTCCGTCTCTGTCTCTCCCTCTCTCTCCCTCTTTCCCTCCTCCTCTCCCCCCTCACTGTATATAACTCTACCTCTCAAATAAATAAAATCTTTAAAAAAAAAAGATGTGGGACTCAATTTCAGGCACTCTGATGTGGGATGTGGGCATTACTGCTTTGCGGCAATTCAGTAATACACTGGTATTTTTAAAGAATGGATGCACTCAGGATGACATGATACCTGTATATGCATTAGCAATTCTACTCTGAGTTTTTTTACCTATGAACTTTAAAATCACTTTGCTTAATTCCATAAAATACCAAAGGCAATTCCAATTACATTATGATGATACAGGGAAAGTATGTTAAATTTTGTGACTATGGCTGATAACTGTAAATTTGATTCATAGAGAAATGGGTTAATTGGTGATTCTTCCCTATGTAAAAGTTTCGGAAGAAGAAAATCTTACATGAAATTTAAATGAACTCCAAGAAATGAACTTTAAATCTAGTTGAAATTTGAAATAAAGTAGCAAAGATGTTCATTATGCAAGTGTATTGAATACCTTCTATGAGCTAAGTTTTACTCTAGAAATACAAACATGACATATAATCCCTTAGTCTTAATAAGTATCTATCTGGTAATCATATGCAGTATCTTACACTATCATGTGTGAGTTTCCATTCTTTATACAGTTGCTATATTATATTTCAGTTAAGCCACATGTTACTTGTCAGAACAAAGGGTAAACTGCAGTGCAGTTTAAATAACTGCTTCCAGAAAACAGAATTGTTTAACAAACTATTCCAATAGAGTATTTCATTGCAGCTTCTATTAAATAGAAACTTGTAGCAACAGGTATATAAAGTAAACTGGATTGCAAGGATAGCTTAATTAGTTGATAAAGCTAGTATACTTAGTCACTAACCTTCCATAGAATTTGTTTTGAAGAAGAAAAAATAGTCTATTCAGGATCCGTGGGGAAGAAATGTAACACACTTCTATAAGAAACAGTGGTTCATAAAAGCATAGCTTCTTAAGGAGTAAAGAGAGACAAAGGGGGAAGATAAGATTTTATAAGAAGCTGTGGCTTTTGTATATAGTTTTAAAACGTTCCCTAAGTGTCTTATAAGGAAAATATTTAAATTTTAATGTAACCCTTTCTGTTGTTATCCTCCCTTATATGTCTACTCAGTGTTATATCTTGCTTAGGAAGATCATTCTATTGCCATATTGTATAAATCATCTTCTCTAACTTGTCCCAGTACATTAATTTTTATGTTATTTTTGCTTTTTAAAAAAATATGAAATGGTTTGTAAACATAGGGGACCTGACTTTTTTTTTCCCAAATGGATTGCCAGTTGTTCAGTACTACTTACTGGGTAGTCTGCATTTGCTCCCCACTTATTTGAAATACTAAGTTTATGAAACATTAAAATGATAAACCTCAATTTGTAAACAAATTCACATGGATATATCTGTTTCTGGATTGTCCTTTTTTTTTAGTTCATTTACTTTCAATTTCATTGCAATTTTGAATTATTGCTTCATGGAATGTTTGCTGTCTGAATGGCAAGTCTCCCAGAACCTCATGCTTTGCTTTTAAAAATATTTGTTTGTTGCCTATTTTTTCTTTCATATGAAATTGGGTTATGTTTACTATGTTTCACACGCAAAAAAAGTTCCATTATGATCTTAACTGGGACTGCATTGAATTTGTAGATTAGTCTAGGAAAAGGTAATTTCCATATATTATTGGGCTATCTTATATAGGAATATAGTAGCTTTCCTTATTTATTTGGATCTTTGTTATTTCCCCTGTGAAATTTTATAGCATTATAAAAGTAAATGTATTGTACATTACTTGTTAGGATTATTCCTAGATAGTTTATTATTTTTATTCCTATTGTGAACTACTCTCCTGTTTGGCCACCTTAGTAAATTTATTATCCATCTAATAGTTTTTGATTGACTTTCTTGTACTTTCTGAGTTAAATCATCATATTGTGCATATGTTGGTATTTTTTTTCTCTGCTAATGTATATAGCTCTTTTTTTTCCTTGTCTTTTGGTATTGTCTAAGGCCACTGCTCAGTGTTAAATATTCTTGGTCTTTGGTGAGGCTGCTTCTTGAGTTTAACTGGTATGTTTGTTATTATAATTCTGAGTTGTTCTAAATGTGTCTGCATTTGATAAGGTGTAGTTCATTGATATATTAAATTTCAAATTTGTAATTAAAATAACCAATATTTGTATAAATCATAACGGTTTAGAAAAATTAAAGTGATTGATAGTGGTTTCTGAGGCTTAGGTTAACTTTTAAGAGGAAATTTTGCTTAATGATTTTTATATATTTAATATAAGCTTAGTAACTTAGTTTATCAAATAACTTCCTTTCCAATCTTATAATAAAAATGTAGCTTTAGCGGTAAGTTTAATTCTATTTTGAGCTGATATCATTTTGTATATATGTACTAATGATATGATTAACATTTTTATTATTCAAACATTTGGCCCTCTAAATATGTTCCCCCATTACTTAGAAATTTCCTACAAAACAATTCTATGTATTCTGGAAGTTATAGAGTAAGCCTGTGAGAATAAAGAAATAGGTAGGTTGGACCTACTTTCAGCTAGGCCAAAGAGTGCTCCATTAAGATTCTGATATCCCCTTCCATTCCTTTGTGTCAAGACAATAAGAGAGAGGAGTAGGAGAGTCACTATCATGTTTCTCTTCAGTTTGTAGAAATTGTGATTTAACATACGTTTGTAATCTTTTTTAATCTTCCAAATATACAAGGAATATGAATCCTGTTGCCAAAACACAGGTCACTTTCCCTGTACATAAAGGAAATTTTTATTTCATTGGTTAATGTAAGATTTGTCTTTAAAAAAAAAGTTAAATGTTATTTGTATTCCTCCTCTTTTTCTTAATGATTAAACTATGTTTAGAACCATAAATTGAAATATCTCATTGATTCTGCTTCTTATAACAACAGTTGACTTTGTGGCTTTATCACTCTGTCATTGTAGAGTAATACTACTCTTCCATTTGATGGACAAAGTCAAGCCTTTTAGACTTGGAATGTGGATTAGAGCTATATTACTTCTAAAAAAAAAAATAAATCTTAGAGCTATAAGGCATTTGGAAGCAATTATAAAAATGTAATTAATGTTGTACCCTTAAGAGTTATTGGAAACTTGAAGGATGAAGAAAATAAATCTTTTTGAAGAAATGTCCCTAATTTGTTTATTAACTACATGGTTGAACTAGTTAACCTCAATGCTGGAATACACTATATGTATTGAAGAATACATGCCATAGTAAAGAATTTGAGTAGTTGACAGATGCACACTGGCTATATTTCCTTCCAAAAATTACCAGTTTCTCAGGATTAGTTATTTGGTTTCCTATGCTATGTGTTTTTTATTTTAATCAGGTTTTAGCTTTTTTTTTTCCTACTGTGTTTTCACAAGATTATCAGCAGCCCCTTGCCTCAAAAAACAAAAACCTAACATGTGAACAGAAATGTTTTTTGGTTAATTTTTTTCTTCCCATTTAACAAGATTTGAGATTGCCATGAAAAGGAATGAAATCAGCTCTTTTTATATTAAAATTTTCCTGGGATGACATGACTCAGTTTTGAATACTAATGCAAGGTTCTGTTTTGAATTCTTTACCATTTTTGGAGGTCATAACTAGAAGTGTACAAAACTTTTTAACAGGAACTTAAAGTTACCTTTATCATTATTCAATGAATCATACTCTTCGTAAATGATTTTTAATCTCTGATGCTATAACCAAAGGGAACATGTTTCCTGGGAGGCTGCTGACAATAAAAGTAATTGTAGGTTTTCTTGCATTGTTACATATTTTAACATATTTCTTATTTTCTTGAAATAAAAAGTTCTTATTCACTGTAGGTTCCTTAGAAAATTTTTCCATTTCTAAAAAAATACTTTGAAATTGGTAGCCTGCTGTTTAAGGTTATTGTGAGTAGTGCACTATTATTACCTTTGGGAAAGGAGCAGTTGGACTCAACTATAAAATTAGAAAATTATTTTTCATCTTTCTCATTTATATTAATTTAGAAATATCTACCAGTATTTTCTATAACTTTAAACATGATTATTTGTAATGTTCATCAAGGTTAGCTTTTACTCTTTATAACATTTATATTTACTTTTTGTATTTTTACAAAGAGTGCATTTTGCAGCTACTCAGGATGACTCTTGGTAAGTTCTGTTCCTTTCACAGATTGCTTTACAGCTGCCTTGAGTATGTGCCTGTGTAGCTAGAAATGGTAGTATATTTATATGTATGCAAATCTTGCATTCCTCAGGGTCTTTTCATTGAAATTCACAAGTGGAAAGCTTTGGGATTGAATTGAAATAAAAAGCTTACTAAAAGATTGTTTGCACAGCTGCTTTCAGGCAGTGACCAAAGTCTCTGAGGAGGATGAATGAATATACTCTTGTTAGGCAAAGCTCAGACGTTTCTTGGGTAGTACTTTACATAATGTAAAATCATTACATGTGTTGGGTCTTTACCCTTGCCCTAACCTTCCCAACCTCCACATTCTTTCTTTTTTTCTTTCTTGCTTAGTCTCCTTACCCTAGAAGAACTGGTTGTTTATTATTTGTCTTGTGGAGGTATTTTAAACTTTTTGTCTCCTCATATGACAAAAGTACCTAGAGACCTTAAAAGTACATTTCTTTTTAGATAGTTTTAAAATTCTGAGAGCTGAGCAAAGATGAGATCCACGTATCTTTTTATACAGCTTTTGAGCAGTAATTTAATCAGGAGAATCATAAGAATATTAAGTTCCATTGATTGTTGGGTCTCCAGCAATATGATTGTAATATTAAATTATGACTTGGACTTTGCAAATATAATCTAAAAGTTGATTCTGAAATGCCTGGCAAGTAAGTGTAAACTTGTAAGAAACAGATGTTTTGGAGGTTAATTTGTGACTCGAAAAACAATGTTGTCTCTGTTCTCAGAAGTGAGTACAAGATTTTTTTTAAAAATGCGGATTTACCAAATTATTTCTTTGATACCATATTAGCTAAGGCCTGATTCTGATTTCATATGCATCTCTGCAGAATTTTTTTTCTGCCTTTCTGATATTCAGGTATTGCTGACTCCGACTGATTTGTAAGAATTTGAAGTCTCGAGGGAACCAAGGAAAAGCAATAATTACTGACAGCTTCCAGTTTGATTGTTAAGGGAAGAAACCCCACTTTCCTGGTAGAAATTGATTGCAGTAGAATGCTGTCATAATGAAGGAGAAATTTACTGAACAGAGAAGAATTATAAGAAATATTGGAAAATCATCTTTATTGAGGCCTTTGAGAAAGGTTTAATGATAAGCAGCATGAATTTGTATTGATTATGGTTTCTTTCATTTTTTAAAGAAATACTACTGTACTTTTTTAATAATTGATGATAACAGTATCATGTAGGAAGAGTCTAAGTCCTGCTCATTTAGGCTGCTGAATTTCTCCATGAACTTTACTTTTTGGAAATTTTCTAAATATGTCTTAAAACATGCAATTAGGGATTTACTAGAATAAATATAATTGCAGTTATTTTGGATAGCCTTTTTTTAAGGTTTTATTTATTTATTTGAAAGTCAGAGTTACAGAGAGAGGTCTTCTATCTGTTGGTTCACTCCCCAAATGTCCGCAAAGGCCATAGCTGGGCCGATCCAAAGCCAGGAGCCAGGAGCTTCTTCTGGATCTCACCTGTGAGTGTAGTGCCCCTAGGACTCAGGGCATCCTCCGCTACTTTCCCTGGCACATTAGCAGGGAGCTGGATCAGAAGTAGGACAGCTAGAACTCAAACTGGTGCCTATGTGAGTTACTGGCGGTGCAGATGGTGGCTTTACCTGCTATGCCACAGCGCCAGCCCCTTGGATGGCCTTTTTATTAAATCACAGTTTGTCTAACTGTATGCGAAATTTGCCCCTTTATGGTCTATAAATTTATGACAAATGTTTGTTGATTCTTGGGTATCATTATAAATACATTCCCTGATTGGGATTGGTGATCCCCAAAAGTACATGACTTGATATTTAGAATTATAAGCTTAATTGTGTCTATGTATGTGTATTACCAGTCTTCATTGTTCTATTTGATAGTTACATCATCACTTGTTGAAAAAAAGTCTTTTTTTACTTTGGATATAATGTTCATTGTTATTTGGGAGCTTGTTAGAAATACAAAATCTCAGGCCCTGCACCAGAACAACTGAGAAGAATCTATAATCTTGTCATATCCCAAGGTATGCTATCTGCACTTAGAATGTGAGAGTCAATGGAACACTTACATTGTTTTGAGTTATAATTATTAGTTATTTTGAATATATCTTATGAATTTTATTGAAAAAATAGGCTTTCAAAGTGTCCTATTTTCCTAGGTCAAGCAAAATTTACATCATAGGATAATAAATAGTTAGCTGTTAATCCTATACTATTACATATTGATTCTGATCCATGAAGCAAAAATAAATATAAAATTGAATATCACCATTTATATCCTTTTATTCAACCTATCAGAAATGGCTGTGGGATAATGTAGTGTTTATTCTGATAATAAATCCTTACTTGTGACAAGAAGCCACAATTCATAGTTTGATTTTAATTTTAATATTAAAACAGTGATATTTTAGTGATTAGATAGGAAATACATATTGACTAAAAATTGAGTCTAATATTTTAGAGCCTATTTTAAGAGTCATAAAATTTATAAAACACCAAAGATTGTTTTACCTGAACTTGTGAAATTATTGAATAGTTTGTAATACTGACATTCCTTGGTAGTGGGAAAATGAGTGCATATGTAACAATGAAGGAGGTCCCAGATAGTGGATTTGAAGTGATGAGTAAGATTTGTTTTGTATTAGGCAAGGATCACAGGAGATGTGTTGAGATTAGTTTTAATCGCGGATGGTGCCTTTTGTTTCTGCAGTTACTTCTATGTTAGAATATTCTTTTGTGAAAGTTATTCCAATCAGGATTAATAAGTTGCGTATGTCTGAATTGAAATGTTTGGCTGTTACTTCTAAAGGAAGTTTGTCAGTCTTATTTAACCATACTGTTTTTCTCGAATCACTATTTTAAAAGTTATTTCTACCTTTTACCACATTTTTCTGTTGATTTTGATTTGTTATTCAGGACATCATGGATACAGTTTTAAATAATGTATGGAGCAGATTGTTCTACCTGTTTTTTTTTTCTTTAACCTCCCTTAGTGAGAGGGTGAGGGGGATTATACACAGGCACTGAGGGAAAAAATGGCAAAAGAAAGGACTTGTTTGAATAGCTGTGTGCTTCAACTCACAGAGCTGGAATAGCTGACAAACTGAGGGGGCTGACCAGGAAGATTAGTTCCTGCCCAAGATGATCCTTTCTTTGACAAAAGGCAAACTAACCCACAAGTCAGTGTTATATGCATTGAAGCTATCTGAATACAACTTTTGGTCATGTGCTGACCTTCTTTCAGTGCCTCATATTCTTAATCCCATCTCCTACCCCTGGGTTTTTGTTGTTTCTGGTGTATAATGCTCTTTCCTTCCTCTTTACCTCGTTGACTCCTACTCATACCTAGACTTCAGTTCTTATCACATCTCTCCCAGAAAACCTACACTTGATCTCACTGATTTGATCAAGTCTCCCTATTATAGTCTCTTAGAACAACATGTAAGATATATTTCCTTCCCTTCAATTACTTGTCAAATTGTTTGTGTGATTCCTTAATTAATGCACTTCTATAGTAACACAATCTAGGAAGGCAGTGGACCATGTTTATTTCTGCTCATCATTTTATCCCTACTCCTTAAAAGATTGCCTGATTTGTAAATAGAAATCAGTAAATATTTTTGAAAGAATAAATTAAAATTGACATCAGGAATTAGAAAAGCTGTGAGGTGAGAATCCCAAGGACAGGAAGGGAGAGTTTCCTTAGGGAAATCATACAGAAATCTTTACTGTGGTGGACATCTAAGGAACTTATACTAAGGTTAATGACTTAGGAACTTGGGTTAAGTCTAAGAAAGCCAAGATGATTAGGGAAACCTGGTACTGAGTTAAGTCACGATAAGATGTGTCCCCAGAAATCAAGTTGGATCAGTAAGTTTTACCCTTTTCAACTACACAACACAAGGGTTGTCTCTATCACTACCTCTTCTTGTCTCCCACCTGGGAGAGACAGGTCCCTCCTACCCATGAGCATGTCCTTCCTGGAGAAGGTAATCTCTCCCAGTACCCTGAGAAGGTGGCTGATTAATGCTTTGTGACACTGTTTCAAATTTCATCTTGATGACATTTGGATGCAAAGTTCTTTTTTTCTCTTGTTATGCCTAGTATATCGTTTTTGGCATGTCTTCACACTCAATATTGTTTAGACATTAAATGAAAATTATTAAGTCCCATCAGGATTAAGGACTTTTTTTTTTCCATGATGAATTAGAATCGGATGAAATGTCATATTGAAAGTTTCTTTGTATTTAACAATAAAGAAAATTATGTTTTTATTAGAGAAACTTGATTATACTTATATGTAGTATTTGTAATTACCTATAAACTAGTAACTTACAGCTATGGCTTTTATATATACCTTTGGCACCCAAAGTGTTTAAGACTAATTAAATTTTGAATATAACAGATTTAACCTATTTGACATTAATCTCTTGGTTAATTTTAACTTTGCTCTTATGGTAAAATATATGTAACAAGCTTTTTTTTTGTTTTCTCTTGACATTTATTCTAACATTTTAATCATTGCATTTTTAAATTGTAAAATATACATACTGTCAAATGAACTGTCATAGACATTTTTAAAATATTTATTTATTTGGGAAGCAGAGAAAGAAAGAAAACAAGTACCCACCCTTTGGTTCATTCCCCAAATGCCTGTAACAGCTAAGCCTGGACCAGGCTGAAGCAGATTGGCTGGGAACTCAATCCAGTTCTAGTAAGTGGGTAGTTAGAACCCAGCTACTTAAGCCATCACCAGATGCCTGCATTGGTCTACATTAGCAGGAACCTGGTATCAGGAGCTGGAGTTGGAACTCAAACCCAGACACTCTGATATGGGACATGGATTTCTTAGCCACTTAATCATTTTTAAGTTCACAAATAAATAACATTAAGAACATTCACTTTTTTGGCTATGGTCTCTATCATCTGTTCATAGACTTCATCTTGCAAAGCTGAAACTTTGTACACATTAAGGAATAATTCCCTCAGTCCCTAAGTAACTCCCATTCTACTTTCTGTCGCTGAATTTCAGTACTCTAGAGGTCTCATACAAATGGAAACATGGTATTTGTGTTTTTGTGAATGGCTTATTTCAACAAACATAATTTTCTCAAGGTTCATCCATGTTGTAGCATATATTACCATTTCTTTTTAAGGCTACATGGAGTCTTATGTATATGTACTGTTTTGATTACCCATTCATGTATCAGTAGACACTCCAGTTGTATCTAACTTTTTGTGCATTTTCTCAATTTTTCCTTTAAAATTATTAATATAGGCCGGCATCATGGCTCACTTGGCTAATCCTCCCCTTGTGGCACCGGCACCCCGGGTTCTAATCCTGGTTGGGGTGCTGGGTACTAGTCCTGGTTGCTCTTCTTCCAGTCCAGCTCTCTGCTGTGGCCCGGGAGGGCAGCGGAGGATGGCCCGAGTGTTTGGGTCCCTGCACCCGCGTGGGAGACCAGGAGGAAGTACCCGGCTCCTGGCTTCGGATCAGTGCAGCACCGGCCATAGCTGCCATTAGGGGAGTGAACCAACGGAAGGAAGACCTTTCTTTCTGTCTCTCTCTCACTGTCTATAACTCTTTACTGTCTCTCTCTCACTGTCTAACTCTGCCTGGCAAAAAAATAAAAAAAAATTATTAATATAAAGAGAACATATTTCATGTATTTTATAGATACAATTCTAAGAATATAATTATACTTCCTTCCCATTCTCCCTTCTTCCTTCCTTCCTTTCTTTTTTCTTTTAATTTTTGCTATAACATACTTTCAGTGTACTTTATAATCTCAGGCTTAATGATCTACTAAATAAAGAGTTCAACCAATAAAAAGTAGAAAGACCACTGTTCTGCAGGAATATAAACAAAGACTATAAACAATTATCAAATCCCAAAATGTCAGTTTCACTATTTATATTGTTTTTTTATACTGTATATATTAGCTACCACAAATCAGAAAAAAATATATATATATATTTGTCTTTTGGGGTCTGGCTTATTTCTTTTTTAAAAAAGATTTTATTTATTTGAGAGTTAGAGTTACAGACAGTGAGAGGGAGAGACAGAGAGAAAGGTCTTGCATCCACTGGTTCACTCCCCAAATGGCCACAACAGCCAGAGTTTTGCCGATCTGAAGCCAGGAGCCAGGTGCTTCCTCTGGCTCTCCCATGTGGGTGCAGGGGCCCAAGAACCTGGGCCATCCTCCACTGCTTTCCCAGGCCATAGCAGAGAGCTGCATTGGAGGAGGAGCAGCCGGGGGCAGAGGATTAACAGCACTGGCCCCAAGGGTCTGGCTTATTTCACTAAAAATCATGGTCTACATTTACATCCATTTTGTTGCAAAAGACAGGATTTCATTCTTTTTTATTGCTGAGTAGTATTCCATCAAGTATATATATAATATTTTCTTTATGCAGTCATCAGTTGATGGACATCTGGGTTGATTCCATATCTTGGCTGTTGTGAATTGAGCTGCTTAAAGCATAGGGGTATAGATAACTCCTATGCTGATTTCATTTTCTTTGGTTGTATCCCTGGGAGAAGGATGGCTGAGTCATATAGTAGATCTATTTTTAGATTAACGCTGTTATAAATGTGGATGTGCAAATATCTTGTCAGGTCTCTATTTTCAGTTCTTTTGGATTAACAGCCATAAGAAGAGTACCTGAGTCCTATGGTAATTCCATCAATATTATTTTTTTAAGCACTACCAAACCATTTTCAGTTGTACCACAAGCAGCAAAGGGGCTAAATTTCTCTGCATATTCATCCACCTTGTGTGTGTGTGTTTTGATAGTAGCCATGCTTATGGGTATGTGGTAATACCTCTTTGTCATTTTGTTTTGTATTTCCCTGATGAATATTCCTTGTATATATTCCTTTGCCCCCTTTTTATTTAAGTTGTTTGTTGTTGTTATTGGGTTTTAAGAGTTCTTTATATCTTCTGGATATTAGTCCCTTATCAGCTATATGATTTACAAATATTTTCTCTCATGCTATAGATTGTCTTTTTCACTATTTATAGTGTCCTTGATGCACAAATGTTTTTGTTTTTGATTGAGCACAATTTACCTTTTTTCTTTTGTTGCCTGTGACTTTTACTTTTTTAAATAAAAATCTTTAAATATGTTTTCCAGACAAGAAGTATGACAATAAGATTGTCGCATTTGAAATTATCATTACATTAAATGAGTATATAGTACATATCCCAAAATATTTTAGGTACCTTTTGATGAACTTTCAATTTTCAAAAGATGATTCAAATAGAACTCACTTTTTCATTTGTTACTATTATATATAAACCATTGCCTTCTCTGGTGCATTAACAGGAAGCTGAATCAAAAATGGAGCAATCGGAACTTGATCTGGCACTCCTATATAGGAAGATGGTGTCTCCTGCCATGCTACAGTGCTGCCCCCCTCCCCCATACCCTCCACTCTTAATTCAGATCACGGATTTGGAGTTGGATGGACTTGGACTTAGACCTTGACTTAGCATGTATAACTGTGAGATCTTGATTGTGGTCCTTAAATTTAGTATTATCTGTAAAACCAGTATAATGATAAGGAATTCATAAGCTCGTTGTAAGTAGTAAATGAGAAAATATTTGTAAAAGGCTTATTAATAGTGCTTGGCACAGAATGAGCATAAAATATAAAGTATTACTGAAAGCATCATCTCTTCCATTTGGAAATGATAAATAGCCTGTTAAAAGCTTTGCCCTTTATAACATTAGGACAGAGTAAATGAGAACAGGCCTAGAAGAAAATTGCCTTTTCTTTTTCTGTTTTATTTGGTTTTCATGAGGATTTTTATAAAAACTATATATCCTGTTTGTTATAGAACAACTACTTTCATGTAAGAGGGTAGACATAAAGAATGGCATTGATGAACAAAGGAAGAGGAGTTAATTCTTAGATCAGCATGTATTGTGTAGGTTTCACTGGTATCTAAGAGTCACTTGCAGTATTTTCCCTTTCATTCGTTTGAATGCAACTTCACATTGAAAACCAGTTGGGTACTCTTTTTTTTTTTTTTTGACAGGCAGAGTTAGGGAGAGAGAGAGACAGACAGAGAGAAAGGTCTTCTTTCCGGTGGCTCACCCCCCAAATGGCTGCCATGGCCGGCGCGCTGCGCTGATCCGAAGGCAGGAGCCAGGTGCTTCCTCCTGGTCTCCCATGTGAGTGCAGAGCCCAAGCACTTGGACCATCCTCCACTGCACTCCCGGGCCAGCAGAGAGCTGGACTGGAAGAGGAGCAACTGGATCTTTTTAAATTTTTTTTTATATTTCATTTATGTTATGCAAGCTTCATGTGTTCCATATATACAGATATAGGAACATAGTGACACTTCCCCCCCAAACCTCCGTCTTGCCCATGCTCCAACCCTTCCTCCTTTCTTTCTCTCACATTCCCACTCTTAATTTTTACAAAGATCTATTTTCAGTTTACTTAATACTGTATTCATTTCATTGGAGTATGCTGGTGTGGAATTTAGTCGTTGGTAGTTTTAAAGAAATTTTTTTCATGTAGGTCTGGAAAAACGTGATTTTATTAGCCACTATCCTATGTGATCCTCTTTAAATTTTAATAGCTGTATTATGTTTCTATTTCATTTATTTTATTTTTGTAAGAATATAAACCCACTATGTTATTGAGTTTTTTCAGTCTTTTTTTTTTTTTAAAGATTTATTTATTTGAGAGTCAGAGTTACACAGAGAGAGAAGGAGAGGCAGAGAGAGAGAGAGAGGTTTTCCATCAGCTAGTTCACTCCCTAGATGGCCACAAAGCCAGGGGATTGTTCCAGGTCTCCAAAGTGGGTGCAAGGGCCCAAGGACTTGGGCCATCTTCTGCTTTCCCAGGCCATAGCAGAGAGCTGGATTGGAAGTGGAGCAGCCGGGACTCAAACCAGCGCCCATATGGGATATCACCACTGCAGGCAACGGCTTTACCTGCTATGCCACGGCACTGGCTTCTGTTTTTTTTTTTCAGTCTTGAGATGGTCTGATGTAGTCAACAAAGATTGCAAAGCAGTAGAAGATGGCCCAAAGCCCTTGCACCCACGTTGGAGACTCCAAATACCCTCCTGGCTCCTGTCTTCAGATCGCTGCAGCTCTGGCCATTTTGGCCAATTGGGGAGTGAACCAGCGGATGGAGGTCTCTCTGTCTCTCTCTCTCTCTGCCTCTCCTTCTCTCTTTGCCTCTCCTTCTCTCTGTGTAACTCTTTCAAGTAAATAAATAAATCTTTTTTTAAAAAAAGAATCCTCTGGGACTACTAGATATTAATCTTTGTTTTGCTAGTCAGTTATTTACTGTATATACTTAGAGAGTGAACTGATCTTACTGAGCTTTAGTTTTTTCATCTCCAAAATTAGTATAACAGTAGACCCCTTGACCCTAATTGATAACTCCCTATCTACTTCCATCCTTACCAATACCATATAATCTCCTAACAGAATCTTCTACATACAAGGCCTCTATTTTCTCATTAGTCACTCCTTAAGCCCATACTCTTATCTATCTTCTATTTCTGTTATTCTGATACTTTAGCTAAAATCACTTATAATCTCTCAATTGTCAAATCAGAATATTTTAGCCCTTGTCTTACTAGGATACTGTACTGCATTTGACACTTAATCTGTCATGTCCATCTTATTACCTTGGTCCTCTCTGACCCATTTTTGTTCTTTCCCACGTCCCCCAAGTGTTGTGGCTCACTTTACCTTTCATTCTATATATTCTCAAAAGATCTCATGGACTCATTTTTAACAATTTTTGTTAATATAAAGAGAGCAGGTTTCATGTATTTCATAAGTACAATTCTAAGAAGATAGCCATACTTCCCTCCCTCCAACTCTCCCTCCCTCAATCCCTTTCCTTACTTCCTTTCTTTTTTTGCTTTAATTTTTGCAAAAACATAATTTCAGTCCACTCTGTAATCACAGGCTTCATGTTCCACTAACCATAATAGTCAACAAGTAAAAGCAGAAAGACCATAGCTCCACAGTATTATAAACAAGGGCTAAGAACAACAATCAAATCAAAAGATGTGTGTTTCATTCCTATACATTTTTGGTATTCTATATTAACTCCCACATATCAGAGAAAGCATATGGTATTTGTCTTTTTGGGACTGGCTTATTTAAGCATAACGGTTTCCAGTTGCATCCATTTTGTTGCAAAAGATAGAATTTCATTCTTTTTTATGGCTGAATAATATTCCATAGTGTGCCTGTACCACATTTTCATGGTTCTTACTGCCATCAGTACTTCCATTAATAGATCAAATTATAATGATATTTTTGTGTGCCTTTTTCCAACTCTAAGTAATACATTCTTTGTACTACTACTCAGACTACAATTCTTCTTGGAAAAGCGCCTGATGCATACATAGTTTCATCACCTTTTCCCTTGTTTCTGACCTCAGAGTCTTTAAAAATCATCTTTGTCTCTGTAACAGTGTGATTGGTACTGAATTTATTCAGGTGTCCAAAACATATTTGTAATGGTGTTACAGCATATTTGTGTGCTATATAAATACCTCATTGAACCCCACATGGAACCATAAGGTCATCTTAAAGTCATTAAGGAGAAAGCCCTCATCTTCTTACTTGTACATTCTGTAAATCTATATGCACTCATCTCCTCCTCCCTTCATTTTTAAATGAAAATATATGGATATAACCAAAATTTAAGTCTCTTACATAATAAAAACAAACTTCCTCTCAATTCTATATTCTCCAGGTATCCTCTTATTGCATATCTTCTCTTCTACAACCTTACTGCTTTGATGACTACTCAACTCATTCAGTGATGGCTTATTACCTCACTGTGAACACAACTCTTATCAGTGCCCCTGCTGGATTTCATGTTGCTATATACACGGAGAATATTTCAGCCTTCATCAGTATATGCATACCATTGGACATTATCAGAAACCAGGCTGCTTTTAGGACTGACTTTTGTCTTTAAATAGCTACATCATATCTCCCATATTTCTATAACAAACAAAAGGGATCTTGCTTCCTTTTGCACATCTGTTCTAACCCAATATCTGTTTTCTCTACTTGCATGTAATTTCTGCTCCGCTGTAACCTCAGCTGGAATATAGCTCATTATGTCCTCTTTTCTCCCTCATTCACATAATCATGACCTTCTAGTTTCTACTAATTGCCTCATTTTTTTGGTAACCCTTATTTAATCTAAATAGTTAATCTTATTAGTCTGGTTCATCATTTGTATCATGCCATCTCATAGGTGACTGAAGCTGACTCTGTAACCTAACTGATCACTTACAAATGGCCCTGGGTAATCTTGAAAAAGATAGCTTCAAGACTATAAAATCCATTGTGAGTTTCTATTTTTGAACTTGGGTAAAATCAAAATGATAATGGATTAAGGAGGATTTTGCAGGTGAGAAAATAAAGGTAAGGGGCATGATTGTAGATAGGATGACAGACTACTGGGGAACACAGGATCAAATAAATAAAAGAAGGTTTTTGTTAAAGATGGCAGGAGTTTGAACATAACAAGTGTAAATAGAAAATGACTGAAACAAAGAGAGCGTTTAATTTTCAAATATTTGAAATAGCGTTAAGGTGGTAGAAGATGGGATTTCAGAGTATATGGAGATAGATTATCCTTGTTTAGGAAGGATACCTCTCCCTCTGAAATGGTGTTGAAGAAGAAAAGAATTGAAAGTAGGAAGATCTGCCTTTTAGCAGGATTTATGAATTACACAGCAAGGAGAACTGCTGAAAAGAGAGGTGAAGATTTAAGTGATTGCTGAGGATAATTCAATTATGAGCGTACCAACTAGGAATATGTTGAAGTATTTTTTTTTTTTTGCTGCAGCCCAATAGAAATTGAGAATAGATGAATGATGAAACTAGTCCAAAGTTAAAATACACTTAACTCATGACATGGTAGGAGTTAGTGCTTGTTTCCCCCTCCACCATTTCCTCCATTTTTTGGTTCAACAGTTTATTCATTCTGGTCTTCCATACTTTTATGTTGTAGGTCTTGATGACTGTCTGCAGCAGTACATTAAGAACTTTGAGAGGGAGAAAATCAGTGGGGACCAGCTGTTGCGCATTACACATCAAGAGCTAGAAGATCTGGGAGTCAGCCGCATTGGCCATCAGGAACTGATCTTGGAAGCAGTTGACCTTCTGTGTGCACTGGTGAGGACATGAAACCGATGGAAAGGGATACTTCTCATTTTTAATTGTATTCCTTTCCTCCTTTTCCTTCTGTTAGAAATTTAAATGCAAGTAGAAATGAAACCCCATCATGCTTAACCAGTTGAAAGTGTTATTTTCCTCCTTCCTTAACCTTGTTACATTAGTGCCAAATGACAAATTAAAGAGGCTTATAACTCACCTGGTGACTTGAAAAAAGAGCTCATAGGATGTACAGTTGTACACAATTACTTTAAAGCCCATTCCCTTCAGTAGCACATATATTAAGTAATCCTATTTTAGAAAAATCATGCTTGAAATAATCAAATTATTTGCATGTTCTTTATATATACATTAAATTAAAATTAAATGTTATACTTTATGTGATTGCTTTTTATATTAAAAAAGTTAAAACCAATGTCAAAATAATCCTTATGAAATATTTTGATACTACATTAGCTATTCTGAGAACATATTTTTTCCCATATGAGGTAAGATGACATTATGATGATAGGTCTTAAACCCTTGCAATTATTTGTGAGAGCAGCTAGAGCTATAAAGAGAAAGAATATGAACTATGTAATGTGGTAACCTAGGTTTGACTCTTTGTTCAGTCAATCACTGATGCTTGTGGGCCAATAATTTCACTACAGCCTTGGTTATTTTATTTAAAATGAAGCTAATAAAAATTATCTCGGTATTGTGAAAAGGAAATGAGATAGTGTTTGTGCCTAATTCAATGCATAACACACAATACACATTAAGTAAATGGTTGCTATTATTGGTATGATGATTAATCAAAATTGATAGATAATTAAACACAAGCCAATCCAAGAATCTGTTAATAAATTCAGCACTTTGTTGTTGAATATAAATAAAGTGTGGTTTTTCTGCCTTCTTGAAAAGCCTACTTGGGGAGAGTGATGTACAAAGAATCATAGTATTATAGTGTAATTACTAAAATAAAAGTATGAAATAAATATGGAGACACAGAAGAGAAAATAACTAGCTTTGACTAAGATAGATGAGTTTATGTTATAAAAGAAGTGATACGAAAGCAACCAAATGAAGGATGTGCATGTGTTTGGTAGGTGGGAAAAGAATAGAAGGGCACTCCAGATGGATAACAGAACACACAGGTGCACAGATTAAAGAGCATACAAAATGTGTTTTAAAAATAGTAAGCTATTTGGCATAACAAAAATTTGTGGGAAACAGTGGCAATAAATTAGACTTTAAAAGACAGAATGAGGCCAGACTATAACATGTCTTAACATCATGGTAAGATATTTTTACTTCCTAATGTAAAACTTCCTAATTAGAGAGCCAATCAAGAATGATCAAATTTTGTTTTAAAATGGTAAACTAATGGTAGTGAAAATGGTGAAATGGAGTGAGCATTAACTAAAGACCAGGGGAACAATTAGAAATATTTGAGATATTCTACATAAATAGTGCATATGGCCTGAACTAAGATTGTGCAACAAGAATTGAGAAGATCTATTGAAAATATGAGGTATAAAATAAATGAAGTTTAGAAATATTCCATCTCTTCTAGCTATAGTAATATCATAGTTGATTTTGAAACAATAATGATAGGCAGTAAGAAGAATAGTAAATTTGGGTAGGAATATAAATTAAGTTTGGGATTTGTTGAATTTGAAGTGTTATTGGGTTATCAGGAAAAAGATGCTCATTAGACAGTTGAAATATGAACTTAGTGCTGAGAAATGACAGGAGATATATATTTGGGAATCTAAGGACAAAGGGCTTAAATTGATAGAAAGGATATTACTGGAGAACAGCATATACACGTAAAATATACAAAGAATGCAGCTTTATATTTGGATTAGGAGGAAATAGGTAACTGAAGAGAGGCTTACAGATTGGTCAGAAAAGCATGAGGAAAGAGTTGTCATAAAATCAAAGGGGGAGTATTATTTTTATTAAGGAGCACAAATAATATCATCAAATCCTACTACAAGCTAATGGGATGAGCAAGGAAAAAATACCTAACTAAAAATAGTTTCTAGAAGAATGGAATAGGAAACCAGACTTGTTTAATAGCACCTCTTACTTTCAATGTCATTTACTCAAAGAGCTATTTCTTGATAAAAAATTACTTATTGGAAAGCAGAGTGACAGGGTGAGAGGAGAGAGACAGAGAAAGGGAGAGAGAGATCCATCCATCTTTCTTCCATTACTGATTCACTCCCCAAATGGGCACAGCCAGGTCAGGACCAGGCTGAAGCCAGGAGCTAGGAAATCTGTCTTGGTCTCCCACGTGGGTAGCAGGGGCCCAAATACTTGGGCCATCTTCTGTTGTTTTCCCAGTCACATTAGTTGGAATCTAGGTGGGAAACAGTATGGGATGCTGGTGTTGTAAGCAATGGCTTAACCTATTGCACCAGAGCACAAATCCCAAAGAGACATTTCTTGGTTATTCCCTCATTTTTGCATGGTCTGTAAAATTCCTGCCTCCCTCCATACACCCCAGTGCCGTTCTTTTCCTTACTGGTCATCTGATTTTGTGATTATATATTTATGTGAGTTTATCAAATTAATGTCATTGTCTTTCATTAAACTGTAAGTTATTAGGAAAAATGGCTGTTTTTATCTAACACTTGGTATGTATTACAAATGCCTTGCAATAGTGGGTACTCAGTACTTTTAAAAATGTGGTGATGAAGGAAACCTCACATTTCCCCCATGATCATTGGGAGACTTATCTTTGAGATAATTCAATTCAGGCCAGAATATGTACTTGGAATCTGAATAAGAGAGCAGAAATCATACCTATAGTAAAAGATGATACTCAATGTAAGTAAAGGCCCATAGTGTTTTTAGCATACTAATCTGCAAATTCTGGTCAGAGTAGCCTTGAAGGTGTAATAGATGTTGTCTGGAGATGACCACTTGATCTAACAGTTCCTGGTTGGCCACACCTTTTATAGCAATCATAGTTGTGTGTATCAGAGCTTGAAGTCTAGGATGTTTGTAGGGAGTTTCATAGATGAGTCACTCGTTTACTAGGCTGTCACATTGCCAGCTTGAAGAAGGAAAAAAGACTAATGATTGATGGGGTTATACATAGATAGTCTAGACCAGTAAGCTTTGAATTTTGGCCCATGAAAAAGGCTCTGCTGGCCTCAACCTATTTAAAAGCTTGGTGTCACATAGTATCTTGATCATTTCTATGTTAAAGCCATTGAACTATGGTAAATATCTTCACATGCGGAACTTTAGTTCCTATATGTTTTTGAGTTGAAGCACCATGGTATTGCAATTTGGGTCCTGAATTGTATGGTTGAGCTCTTCTGGAAGTTATACACACACCAGTAAATTCCATTTTTCTACATTTATTCAGCAGTTAATCACATTCTCTAAAATGGTCGAATATTTAGCATCCTTTTTGCCCTTTCCTAATGACCTTGTCTCAGCAAGTCAGAAGTATAAATATCTTCCAGTTTATAACTACATATTTTCTAGTGAATATAAAGTAAATTTCCAAGTAGTGAATTCTGATTTCTGCATGTTATAAAATCAAGAGGTGAGATGCCTTATAGGCAAGGTGAGTTGACTGAATCAGAAGTTGTACTCTTGGGAATGGGGAACAATGTCATCTCTCTCTAATTTCTACTGGTCTTTTTACTTTTTTTTTTAATATATACTGTATTTATTGCTTCTTTCAATTATATATTTATGTTCAGCAAACACTATCACTGTGAATATAAAGATGAAAAAGGCGTAATCTACACTCCTAAAATGTATGTAGTGCATTAAGAAAGACAGCAGTCATTAAAAGACCACATAAATTTAAAGAAAATCCAAGATAAGTACAAAAGGAAATTATGAATACTTCTGAAGGATTTGGGAAATATAGTTGAGATTTACATTAGATCTTGTAGAATGAGTGGATGTTTGTTGGATAAAACAATTGAGAAAAAGTTATCTAGGCAGAAGAAATAGCTGTATAAAGACAATTATAAAGAGTATAGAGGCCGGCGCTGCAGCTCAATAGGCTAATCCTCTGCCTTACGGCGCCAGCACACCAGGTTCTAGTCCTGGTCAGGGCGCCGGATTCTGTCCCGGTTGCTCCTCTTCCAGTCCAGCTCTCTGTTGTGGCCTGGGAGTGCAATGGAGGATGGCCCAAGTGCTTGGGCCCTGCACCCCATGGGAGACCAGGAGAAGCACCTGGCTCCTGCCTTTGGATCAGCACAGTGCGCTGGCCACAGCGGGCCGGCCACGGCAGCCATTGGAGGGTGAAACAACGGCAAAAGGAAGACCTTTCTCTCTGTCTTTCTCTCTCACTGTCCACTCTGCCTGTCAAAAAAAAAAAATGTATAGAGTGCTTAGAAAAAAAGAGTTGTAATTTGGCTGGTGCAGTGTGGGAAATGATAAGAAAGGCAATCCTCATCTTGTATCACATTATGGTTCTTTGGTCTTTCAATTCATGGTGGGCTCCTCAAAGGAAGACAGCTTTGTTAGATTCATAATGTTTTTTCTTCAACTTTATACCCAGTGCTTATAGCACGTGGAAGATGTTAAATTATTGTTATCTTCCTGAATGATACATTCTGCCTTTCTGTAGAGATCTGTATATTTTGTCTCTTGAGTACATAGCCTGTGACTCTGAAGCTTCTGTTCCCAGTGTAGAGGAGACAGAAGAATTACCAAATTGATTTGGTTTGTTTGAAGCTATGTTGTATTCTCATCTGCTGTGTCTTGAAGTTAGTCCTAATGAGGAATAAATTTTTTGATAACTGATGAAAATCAAAGGTTTGTTTGGTCACTTGTTCATTATTCATGTGACATGTATTTACTATGGATTAACTATTTGCTTGTACCATATTATTCTTAAAAGAAGTGATCTGTTTATGATTTTGAAGTTTATTAACTCCTTTATGCTATTATGCTGTTCTTTAGTATGCTTAAATAAGAGCAGAGAATATCAACTGAAATAGTAAAAGCATAAATTAAATGCATGTAGTTTAATGTATAGTTCTCAATTTGTGTTCTAACAAAACACCTTTTCTTTAGAACTATGAGTCATTTATTGCAGTATAAGAATAGTTTTAATTTCATTCTTCATTTTTTTCATATTATAGCCATTTTGCATGAAAACATTGACATTTACAATGGCTAAGATTTGTTTTTTGCAGCATAATCGCTTAGTTTGTTCATCTCAAAATAATTTATTTTCCAAAAATATATTAAAGAAAGCCTTTTAGGACTCACTCAGATTTATGAAGCAAAGTATTATAACCTAAATGCCTGCTACATGATGCATTTAAATTAAGAACTCCAAAATGGCATTGACATTGCAAAGTAAGGTCCTGATTTTTAATACTTCAGTTAATTGCTTAATAAGAATTTCCCAGTAGTAATGAGGTTACAGACAACTTGATTTTATAAAATGTTCAATATGCTCCTTCTTTTCATATATATGCTTTCACATGCACATAATTGGAAAAGATCAGTATGAACTTAGCATCAATTCATTAAGCCTAAACCAGGTATGTTCAATCAGTTCTGAGTCATGTCTCATTCCTAGCACAGATGTTAATGGCCAAGAAGATGCATAAACAGGTATCATATAGGACAAAGAAAGAAACTTAAGTATATTTTATGATTGAAGATTTGTTTTCTTGAGCTAGTTCTTTCTATACCAATAGTAATACCTAGTTATCACGTGAATATCCAGTAAAAAGCAAATCTATAATGAGAAGACTTGCATTCTTTAAAAGTTGAGGCAGTATTTCTCATCTCTTAACCCATACTCCAGAGCAAAATAGTGCTTCATTTACTTGATTCTTTAAATGTCAGGCAAGAAACTATGATTTACTGGTAACTTAGCAAGTCACACAGAAAAATCCACTTTTCATGAAAGAAATAGCAAGAGAGTATCTAGGTTGGCAGTAATTGTTTTTGAGCTACTTAGAATTTTATAAAAATTAGCTTGAGGTGGGCATTGTACTGCACTAGTCTTGAGCTGCCATTTGAGATGTCTGCAGCCTAAATCAGAGTGCCTGAGATCCGATGTCACTTCCACTTCTTAGCTAACTTCCTGCTGATTTGCACCCTGGGAGGCAGACGGTGATAGCCCAAGTACTTGAGTCCCTGCCTCCGACATGGGAGATCCAGATGGGATCCCTGGTTCCTGGTTTCTGTCCGGCTCAGCCCCGAGCGTAGGCCATTATGAGCATTAGGGGAGTGAACCCACCGATCAAAGATGTCTCTCTTCTCTCTCTCTGCCTTCCAAATACATAAACCTTTTCAAAATTATCTTGAGAGGTTGCCTTGTTAAAATAGTAGCATATAATTGCTGTTATATACAGATGAGTTTCTAACCTGTTTTTATATTCATGTAGATATTTTTAAAGTGCTTTTTTATTATCAGTGCAACTAGTTCTGTTTGTTAGCTAGGACAGATTTTAGGAATTTCATTGTCCATTCTCTGTTATGTGTCTTTTCTCCTTGTCACTGCATTCCTCTCTCTTCCCCGCTTTTTGCCTCTGTTCACGTAGGATAATTTTTAGGAGATTTCCAAATCTGTTTAGGATACTTTCTCTGGATATCTTTCCTGGTTTTGTCTAGAAGACTAATTTCTATTTCCTAATTTTTCAGTTGCACTAAAAATAATATTTTAACTTCTTAACTTTTCAAGGCTTTCAAGTACTTTTACTTTGCCTTCAGATTTTTATTTATAAGATTAATATTAGTTTAATATTACTTTTGCATTTTCTAATTATTTAAAATGTTAATATTATATAGAGATAAATAATTTAGACTATTTTTTTTAAACTTTTATTTAATGCATATAATTTTCCAAAGTACGACTTATGGATTACAATGGCTTCCCCCCCATACCGTCCCTCCCACCCACAACCCTCCCCTTTCCCACTCCCTCTCCCCTTCCATTCACATCAAGATTCATTCTCGATTATCTTAATATACAGAAGATCAGCTTAGTATACATTAAGTATGGATTTCAACAGTTTGCTCCCACACATAAACATAAAGTGAAAAATAATAGATGATTTTTTTTAAATGATGATGAAATCAGATCAGACCTATTGTCATGTTTAATCCCAGTGAGAGTCAAGTTGGGAATTGATAATTTTTTTTTTTTTTTTTTTACAGAGGATCAGTTTAGTATGCATTAAGTAAGGATTTCAACAGTTTGCACCCCCATAGAAACACAAAGTGAAATATATTGTTTGAGTACTCGTTATAGCATTAAATCTCGATGTACAGCACATTAAGGATAGAGATCCTACATGAGGAGTAAGTGCACAGTGACTCCTGTTGTTGACTTTACCAATTGACACTCCTGTCTATGGCATCAGTAATCTCCCTATGCTCTAGTCATGAGTTTCCAAGGCTATGGAAGCCCTCTGAGTTCTCCGACTCTTATCTTGTTTAGACAAGGTCATAGTCAAAGTGGAGGTTCTCTCCTCCCTTCAGAGAAAGGTACCTCCTTCTTTGATGACCTGTAATTTAGACTATTTTTTATAGAGTCTGATGACTACAAAGTGAGAGATGTGTTACCAGGTTGATTGATTAGGCTTTGCTGTAATAAACTAATATAATTTGAACTTTTTCTAATAAGTTAATATACTTTGTTTATAAGCAAATATTTCCTCATTAAACCCATTGAAATGGAAAAATGAAAATTAGAATACTTTGTACACTAGAGAAAATTCTTTAACACAGAGAAAAAATTCTGAAAATACTTTTAAGCATTTCAGAAATATTTGCAATTCGATGGCATAGTTATAAATGTTCTTATCTAGAAATTAGAATATCTATAAGAAACTTATAAGAGGAATTCCTTAATATAGTGAAAGCTGGTAAAAGTCTCTCAAATATTTCATAGATCCATGCTCAGATGCAGTGGAGTTTGAAAAAATTTTGCTTTATTTGCATAAGCCAAACCTTTTAACTTCAGAGCATATTACATTTCAAATTCTGCAGTGAGTATTTAATACACTGTGTTTTTAAAAGGCCATCACTCCAAAAAAATGAGTGTTCCTTCAATAAAAATGTAAACTCTCAGCAAAGAACAGACATTTACTATATTAAATCTTTAGTGATAACATAGATAACATATTATTATTTAATGTTTATGCATCAAAACCTTCCTCCTTTTCCTCCTAGTTATCTGATGAATGTCGAGAGAATCCAAAATTTGATATAAAGTAGATATCCTGTGTTGAGCTAGTAATGCAGCTAAATTCATTGTACCATTTGCTTCCCTTTTTCACTCTGTCTTCTGCTTTGCTTCAGTTCTCAACACATTCAGAACGGAAGTAGAATACTGAGGCAGTCCCTCACTGATGGCCTGGTGACTTGTAGTCCCATTCTAAACCATGTCTAGTCTAAGTATTGAGCTTTTAAATAAACCATTAAAAAATAAATCTCTCTGTGCCTCAATTGCTTCAACTGTGAAAGGAGGGTAATTCAAATTCACCCTTTCCGGTCCATATAAACTCTAACATTCTTTGAGATTTATGGATTTTTTAAAATAAGAATCAGCCCTTAAGGCATTCTGATCTGGCTAAAAAGCCCATGAGGAGTATTTCAGGCATGGAAAGCCAAGACACTGTGGCAAAAAATGACCTAAATGAAAGACCTCTATGAATGAGATCCTGGTGGAAAGAAGGGGCCATCAAAGAAGGAGGTACCTTTCTCTGAAGGGAGGAGAGAACTTCCACTTTGATTTTTGCCTTGTCTAAATATGATAGAGTTTGTGAACTCAGGGGGCTTCCATAGCCTTGGCAGCTCATGACAAGAGCCTCGGGTGATTGCTGACGTCATAAATAAGAGTGTCATTTGTTAAATCAACAACAGGAGTCACTGTGCACCTGCTCCCCATGTAGGACCTCTGTCCTTAATGTGTTGTCTATGCGAATTAACGGTAAAATTACTACTCAAATAGTACTCTGTGTGTCTGTGTGGGTACAAACTGTTGAAATCTTTACTTAATATATTGTTCATCTGTATATAAAGATAATTAAAAATTAATCTTAATGAAGAATGGGATGAGAGAGGGAGTAGGAAATGGGATGGTTTGAGGGTGGGAGGGTGGTGATGGGAGGAAGAACCACAATAATCCAAAAGTTGTACTTTTGAAATTTATATTTATTAAATAAAAGTTTTCTATTAAAATAAATAAGATTTTGGATTTTATGACTTTACTTTTAGTTTTACATACAACAGTGTCATGTGTCGCTAAGTAGTTTGATCAAGGTCATCCTTTCTTCAATGGTTTCATATAAGGTCATCTTTTGATGAGTTTAGCCTTTCTATGGGGTGTATTGCAACTCACAGTTTGCTGCTTTAAATTTTTTAATTGTAACATATGAAAATTTCCCAAAATTATTCTAAGGTGGCAAAATGACTTCTTACATTTATTTACATAAGCCCTTTCTGCAACAATGTTTAGATGAAATACTTAGGATGAGTTACTATCTATAACTAGAAATCGAAAACTGAGGGCAAAGGAAAGAAGAAAACAAATATATTTAAAAAGTATCAGTCATATGATTGCTTTGAGTATGCTTCCTGTTTGTGAGATAATACAGCCATAACAAAATTAAAATTATGTTTAGCTTCATAACTTACTTTATAAAAAGGAGAAAGTGTATTCCCCTTAGGAAGCAGAGTTTTTACTTATACACACTCTAAAAGAAACTTGTGAGTCTTTAAGAAGAGGATACAGAAAAAAGGTGGGGGCCAGTGATGTGGATCACTAGGTTAATCTTTGGCCTGCAATGCTGGCATCCCACATGGGTGCCAGTTCTAGTCCTGGCTGCTCCTCTTCTGATTCAACTCTCTGCTAAGGCCTGGGAAGGCAGTGGAAGATAGCCCAAACCCTTGGGCCCCTGCACCCACGTGGGAGACCTGGAGGAAGCTCCTGGCTCCTGGCTCCTGGCTTTGGATTGGCTTAGCTCCAGCCATTGTGGCCATTTGGGGAGTGAAGCAGCAGATGGAAGACCTCTCTCTGTTTCTCTCTCTCACTGTCTGTAACTCTACCTCTCAAATAAATAAATAAAAGTCTTGAAAAGAAAAAAGCTGCATTATGTGCAGTTTATTTCCTGCTTTTTCATATATTTACTTTCCCAACTTTGGGGAAACAGAATTTTTCCTAGTATGAATAGTCATGACTATGTAAATGTTAATCAAATATATAGTAAAAAATGATTGTTTATAATCTCACAAATAAGTGAACTTAGGTTTTGATTCAAAAAATAAACTTTTGAATCCTTATAATCTTGCTGTATTGGGTAGCATACTTACAATGTATAATGCACTTAATATTCCATGTTCTAATTAGTATTTAACCCATTTAGTTATTTCTTTATCCAACTTCTCCCCAATCCTCACTTGATTATAGACCTACTAGTCTAGAAGTCCTACTTTTTCATTTGTAATTCTAACACTAGTTTCATTGCCTGTGCATATTAAAGTACTCAGTAAATATTTTAATGAATTAATAAAATACTGATTTTAATTACATTTATTCTCTCTTTCACAATGTAGAATTATGGCTTGGAGACAGAAAATCTGAAAACCCTTTCTCACAAGTTGAATGCATCTGCCAAAAATCTACAGAATTTTATAACAGGAAGGAGAAGGAGTGGCCATTATGATGGGAGGACCAGCCGAAAATTGCCAAATGACTTTCTGACTTCAGTTGTGGATCTGATTGGAGCAGCCAAGAGTCTACTTGCTTGGTTGGACAGGTATAGTCTTCTATATATTTAATAAATAACTCCTCCTCAGACATAATTTTAAATATATCATTATTTCAACTTTCTTTTTTAGAATGTATAATGTATATAATTTGTGATAAAACAATTTTGTATTGTAAAATAAGTAAGAAAATGAATATATATTTTATAATAAAACAGTAAAAAATCGTAAACATATATGCATTGAACAACTGAAAATATGTGAGGCAAAAACAAGTGATTCTGAGAGGAGATACTGAGAGATCTACAACTATTGGCAACTTTGATCATCTTGCCTCCATATTTGATGCAATGCATAGACAAGAATTTATAATGTACATTGCCTGAACATGATAATCACCTGGACCTGCTGCAGTCCGGTGGACACTCTTCCTGCCCACAGCAGAGCACATGGTGTGTCTAAGTGCCTGCACAGCAGTCTCCAAGAGACACTGTACTGTGGGTCATAAATCCATTCTCAAGGGATTTTAAATAGTAGAAATTATGTAAATAGGAATAATTCAACTAAACTCGAGATGGGTAAAACCAAAAGTGGTATCTAGAAAACCTATGACTGCTTTTGAGTTAAAACATAAACTTTTAAATAAGCCATAAGTTGAAGGAGAAGGCCCAAGGGAGCTTTTGTTTTTTCCCCCAGAAACCTTTTATTGAAGTTATACATATTGAGAAACATTGTGATTCTTTCCACCCTACCTGGCTCGCAGCCACGCTCCTACCAGTTTTCCTCCTCCCTCTCCTATTCCTATTCTTATTTTTACTAAGATCTATTTTCAATTAACTTTATACACATAAGATTAACCCTATACTAAGTAAAGAGTTCAGCAAATAGTATGGAAAAAAAAAACTTCCTCAACAGTTCCATTAAGGGTATTCAAATTTTATTGCATCTCAAAGTGTTAATTTCTCTTCTATAGATTACCTGTTCGGTACTCTATCAGTTACTATAGATCAGAGAGCCATATGGTATTGTCTTTTTGATACTGGTTTATTTCACTAAGGATAATGTTTTCCAGTCGCATCCATTTTTGTAGTGAAAGGATTGGACAAGAAGAATGTAGGGGTATCATCAAATAGCTATAAATCTTTCGTCAAATTTGATATATAACTCAGTAGGCAATGCACATTTAATCTCTGACAACTGTAAAATACCTTTATTGTTTTATAATCAGGATCACCATTTTGGTGTCTTAACAAAATTTATAGTAGTTCTTTGTCTCCTGATTTTTTTTTACTTTTCTTTTTAATTGGTTGTATTTAAATGACCATTGGAATTCTATATACTATTTTATATTTTAAATGAGTAGATAGACAAACACTTTTTTTTTGAGTTTAACTCATTTTCATTTGTTTTAGAACTTAACATGCATAAAAGCTTTCATAATATGAAATAAAAACAGCTTAGGTAAAAATTATATATATTACATATGTAGTTAAAACTGTTTATAAAAAGAACTATATAAGCTTCCTAGGTTTTGAAATGATCTGTAAGGAGCCTAATACATTATAATGGTTAAATAACCAAGATTAAGAATACTGTGGCATAGCGGGTAAAGCCACCACCTAAAGTGCCAGCATCCCATATGGGTGCCAGTGCAAATCCCAGCTACTCTATTTCCCATCCAGCTTTCTGGTATGGCCTGGGAAAGCAGTAGAGCATGACCCAAGTGCTTGGGCCCCTGCACCCACATGAGAGACCTGTAAGAAGCTCCTGTTTCCTGGCTTCAGATCCTCTCAACTCTGACCATTGTGGCCAGTTGAGGGGTAAACTAGCAGATGGAAGACTTTCTCTCTCTCTCTCTCTGCCTTTGCAAATCTGCCTTTTAAATAACTAAATACATCTTTAAAAAAAGAGAATACTATGTATCTCATTAGAAACTCTGATAATGTAAAATTTTACCAGAATTCTTGGATAAATGCCATTAGGATACACACACTCACATACACATCCATCCATATTACATTTTGACATTTTAAAAACAGGAGACTGAATTAAAATTAAATTATTTGTATTTTAATGTAAAAGAATAATTTTGATTTTATATTGTATGAATTTATTAATGTAAGTGCTAATACTAAATCCAAATCTAAATTCTAAGTTGAATATTACTAACTTTTTGGTAACTAATGGACATATTGTTTTGCATTATAATATTACATTTTTTTGAAATATTTATTAACTTGAAAGTCAGAATTACACAAAGAGAGAAGGAGAGGCAGAGAGAAAGAGAGAAGTCTTCCATCTGCTGGTTCACTCCCCAGTTTGCTTCAGCAGCCAGAGCTGCGCCGATCCAAAGCTAGGAGCCAGGAGATTCTTCTGGATCTCCCTCGTGGGTGCAGGAGCCCAAGGACTTGAACCATCTTCTGCTGCTTTCCCAGGCCATAGCAGAGAGCTGGATCAGAAGTGGAGCAGCCGAGACTCGAACCGGCTCCCATATGAGATGCTGGCACTGCAGACAGCAGCTTTACCCTCTACGCCACAGCACCAGCCCCATCATTAAAATTTAAGCCCCATATTATATAATACATTTCAATTGTTTAAAGTAATTGCATTTTAAATATATATATACACATATACACACACACACTCTAAAACTTAATTAGTAGTCAGTAAGTAAAATATGGCTTAGTCCATAAGTAATGTAATACATTTTTTTAAGATTCATATATTTATTTGAAAGACAGAATTACAAAGAAGCAGAAGCAGAGAGAGAAAGAGAGAGTTTTCATGTGCTGGTTCACTCCCAAAAGGGCTGCAGTGGCAGGAGCTGGGCCAATGGAAAGCCGGGAGCTGGAAGCTTTCTCTGGGTCTCCCACATGGGTGCAGGGACCCAAGGACTTGGGCCATCTTCTACTGCTTTCCCAGGCCATAGCAAAGAGCTGGATCGGAAGTGAAACTGGGACGCGAGCTGGCATCCCATATGGGATGCCAGCTCTGCAGGCTGTGGCTTCACCTGCTATGCCACAGCACTGGCCCCAGTACATTTGTTTTGAGAGGATTTAAAGTAATCAGAAAGCTTAAAGAATACATACTTGACTTAGTTATATTTTCTTTCACTGCCAACAACCCTGTAAGTATAAATTTGCTCATCCTGCATATTTGTTATTTTTTAATTCCATTACATTTTCTTTTCATACTAATATCTGATAGGTAGGTAGGTAGGTAGGTAGATAAAGCTAAGAACTTATTGAGTAGGTAGGGCAGTAGATAGAGTGATTATAGAATGTTTTTTACGTCTTAATGACAAATTTGTTTATAAAATCAGACAGATTGCTTCTGCCACTATAGTGATTGCTGAGATTTTATTGTATTTTCGATCTTTATGGTGGCATTATTTTTATAATCTATTAAGATGCTTTTGGTAAATACATATTCAGCTACAAAACACATGGGTACCTGCCTCATACCAAAACACACACAGAGCAATCCAAAAAGTTGATCAGTGGTATTTTGTATTTGTTTCATCAAATGAGACAGAAAGCCTAAAGGAAATCACTTATATCATCTGTTTAGCTTCCATTGATGCAGAGGTTCTCACATGTTTATTTTGTGTTATATTGCAGTGGTCAATTTAATAAAAAATCATTTAACATTTTGATCATGAGGAAAAATAAGTACCTGGAAGGATACAAAAGGAAAACTGTGTGATAACTTCAGAATCTTCTTTTGAGGGGCAGCCATTGTGGTTCAGTGCGTTAAGCCACCTCTTATGACATATGTATTCCTTATTGTAGTGTCTAGTTCAAGTCCTGGCTACTCAGCTTCTGATAAAGCTTCCTACTTATGTGCATGGGAGGCAGCAGGTGGTGGATCAAGTACTGGGATTCCTGCCACCCGTGTGAGACACATAGCTGGAGTTCCAGGCTCCTGGCTTTGGCCCACCCCTAGCTGTTGCAGTCATTTGGGGAGTGAACCAGAAGATGGAAGATGTCTCAGTCTCTGCCTCTCTCAGTCTCATTCTGCTTTTCAAATAAATAAACATTAAAAGGATCTGATGAGGCCTTTGTAAATCCAAAAAAGAAATTGAAGTTTCTTTTTGAAGATCTTTTGTAGAGAAATTCAGCTTTAGACTGACTTGCCTTAGTGATAATGCTTTATCAGCTTAAATTTGCTTGGGAAAAAAGCAGAAAAAGAAAAAAAAAGATTCTATTCCATGTTTATGCATTTGGACACTTTGCTGAAGACAGTAGAGATCTCATTAGGGTCATTGTTCATATCTGTGAATGTTTTAGATCACTTGGGCTATAGTGTTGGAGAAGATTAAAGAAGGGTAGAAGAGAAGCCAATTAGGCTCTTTTAGGAATTAATTATGCTGCAAATATTGGTAGTTATTCTGATGCTTAGCTTTGATGATGGTAATGTCTGTTGGGCACTAATACCTCCAGATGCACTCATTTAGTCAAAAACAACTCTAGAAAGACTGCCTTCGTTTTACAAATAGGAAAACTAGGACTTTGGGCGGTTAAGATCACCCCGGTTAGAATGACTCACATGCAGAAATCTACCAACAACAGATGCTGGCGAGGATGTGGGGAAAAAGGGACACTAACCCACTGTTGGTGGGGATGCAAACTGGTCAAGCCACTATGGAAGTCAGTATGGAGATTCCTCAGAAACCTGAATATAACCCTACCGTTCGACCCAGCCATCCCACTCCTTGGAATTTACCCAAAGGAATTCAAATTGGCAAACAAAACAGCGGTCTGCACCCTAATGTTTATTGCAGCTCAATTCACAATAGCCAAGACCTGGAACCAACCTAAATGCCCATCAACGGTAGACTGGATAAAGAAATTATGGGATATGTACTCTTTAGAATACTATACCGCAGTAAGAAACAACGAAATCCAGTCATTTGCAACAAAATGGAGGAATCTGGAACACATCATGCTGAGTGAAATAAGCCAGTCCCAAAGGGACAAATACCATATGTTCTCCCTGATCGGTGACAACTGACTGAACACCAAAAAGGAAACCTGTTGAAGTGAAATGGACACTATGGGAAACGGTGACTTGATCAGCATAGCCCTGACTGTTAATGAACAACTTAATACATTATCCCTCTTAGTAGTTTTTTGTCTGTTCTACTTAATATGACTGGTTTAATTCTGTAATTAATACACAGTTATTCTTAAGTGTTGAAATTTAACTGAAATGTGATCCCTGTTAAACATAACAGTGAGAATAAGAGAGGGAAGAGATGTATAATTTGGGACATGCTCAAGCTGACTTGCCCCAAATGGTAGAGTTAGAAACATACCAGGGGACTCCAATTTAATCCCATCAAGGTGGCATGTACCAATGCCATCTCACCAGTCCAAGTGATCAATTTCAGTTCACAATTGATCATAATGAAAGGACTAAGAGTCAAAGGAAGGACATAAACAAGTCTAGTACCTGCTAATACTAACCGATAGAATAAATAAAGGGGAGAGTGATCCAACATGGGAAGCGAGATACTCAGCAGACTCATAGAATGGCAGATGTCCTAAACAGCACTCTGGCCTCAGAATCAGCCCAAAAGGCATTCGGATCTGGCTGAAAAGCCCATGAGAGTATTTCAGGCATGGAAAGCCAAGACACTCTGGAAAAAAAAAAAAAACAACCCTAAATGAATGATCTCTGTGAGTGAGATCCCAGTGGAAAGAACAGGTCTTCAAAGAAGGAGGTACCTTTCTCTGAAGGGAGGAGAGAACCTCCACTTTGACTATGACCTTGTCTAAACAAGATAAGAGTCGGTGAACTCAGAGGGCTTCCATAGCCTTGAAAACTCATGACTGGTGCATAGGGAGATTACTGATGCCATAGACAGGAGTGTCAATTGGTAAAGTCAACAACAGGAGTCGCTGTGCACTTACTCCTCATGTAGGATCTCTGTCCTTAATGTGCTGTGCATTGAGATTTAATGCTATAACGAGTACTCAAACAGTATATTTCGCTTTGTGTTTCTATGGGGGTGCAAACTGTTGAAATCTTTACTTAATGCATACTAAACTGATCCTCTGTAAAAAAAAAAGAAGAAGAAATTATGAATTCCCAACTTGACTCTCACTGGGATTAAACATGACAATAGGTCTGATCTGATTTCATCATCATTTAAAAAAAATCATCTATTATTTTTCACTTTATGTTTATGTGTGGGAGCAAACTGTTGAAATCTTTACTTAATGTATACTAAGCTGATCTTCTGTATATTAAGATAATCGAAAATGAATCTTGATGTGAATGGAAGGGGAGAGGGAGTGGGAAAGGGGAGGGTTGTGGGTGGGAGGGACGGTATGGGGGGGAAGCCATTGTAATCCATAATTCGTACTTTGGAAATTTATATTCATTAAATAAAAGTTTAAAAAATAAAAAAAACCAAATGGCAAGTGAATGGTGGAATCAGGATTCAGTCCTTACATTCTGACGTTAGAGCTCATACTCTCCAGTGCTGTTTATTGAGATTTTTAATTAGTGAAGCTGCAGTGAGCATGGAAGAATTTTAGAGTTACTTATGCCCATATTTATGTCTTGGTGACAGGTAAGATCTAAATATTAAGAGAAAGGGAGACATCTGGAATGAATAAGAGATATTTGACTTGGCTGAACAAGCAGATGGTAGTACCCTTAACAAAATAGGAGATCTAAGGAAAGTTTTAGAACAGATTTCTCTTATCTTGCTCTATTTTGACACTTCAACCCTCATTTTGTATAATTTACTTATGTATTATATTTATTGTTTTCATCTGCATGTGCTTTATGTACCATATACTTCAAGACAACAAGGATTTTTCATCAACTTTGTTAACTAACACCGCAGTTATCTAGGCAACTTCTTTACCTATAGTAGCTGCGCAATAAATATTTTTGAGTGAATGGAGGTAAATGGGTTAAGGAATGAGCCCTCAGAACACCAGCAATTGAAGGTTCATTAGAAGAAGTTAAGCTTTTCAGGGGAAAAATAAAAAAGTCACAACGGAGAGGTAGGAAGAAAATAGTTGAAAGTGGGGTCCTGCAAGCAAGGGAGTAAAGAGTTTTAAGGAAAAAAGGATGTGTTCCATAGGGGCAGATGCTTCTGAGAGATTATATAGGGTAATAGCTGAAACTATGGGGTAGATTGGGGAAATTTAGGTATATGTGTCTTCGGTTGGTTGGAAGGTAAATGTGAGCATTCTTTGAGGGAAAAAAAATCTTTTTTTTGAAATGATTTGTAGTTCAGGGTAGTTTTATATAATATTAACTTATATTTCTTACAGACTTTCAATCTTTTAGGGAAATGGAAAAGAAGAAAGGTAAATGATGAGTGCTACTAATGTATTTGTGAGCTTGGCTTTATTTCCTCTTCTACCATGAGCTGTATGAATAACCTAACTGCTGCTTGGTTCATATAAATTTCAGAAGGTCCTGAGATCAATTTAAATCTAACAGGTTTTTATCTGTAGCTCTGCTGGATGAAATGTGTAGATTGTTTGTTTTCCTGACAAGTAGGCCGTAGTTTAGCTAGATATTGTTAATAGATGTGTGTTTTAGTTACATTGGTATTACTTTCAAGGAAAAAGAAATTTTGTTTAGACAGCATCAAGAAGTACAAGTCAACATTCCACATGTTTCATTGTGTCCTACAAACTTTATACATGGAGCAAAACAATTAATCAAATGCTAGAAAAGTGAAAAATCAGGATTTTCCATGGCAGTTATTGTGAGTCCTTGTCAACATGTGTGATAACATAGTATAAAAGAAGAGTGAGTTGAGAAATGGTTGAGTCTCAGCTGTATGTCTAGGCCTTGGTAACTTGAACCTTAACCTCTAGTTTTATTTTATTTTTGAGTAAGTATACATGACCTGCAGAATAAGAACTGAATTTCTTTTTTCTTTTAAAGATTCGTTTATTTATTTGAAAGGTGGAATTATACAGCAAGAAGGAGAAAGAGAGAAGACCTGAATTTAGCACCAGTATTCTATAATTTATCAACTTTTATTGCCAAAATTGCATTAGTAATACTTCCAACTTATTTTGCTTTATATACTATCAGAAGATAAACACTGAGAAATTTTGTGACTTTTAAAATCGTGATTTAAGTTCCTACTTTAAATAAATTTAGTTAGTATTTTCATTTGTTTCATCTTAATTTACAAAGCAAATTGTTCTGTAGTTAGATTGCTTTATGTAGGGTAAGATTGTGTCTTGTCTTTATTTTTGTATGCTTTTGAATAACTTACAACTTAAAATACTTATAAAAGTTCCATAGAAATAATATTGACCATAAATTGATAGTATTTTGGCTTGTCATAGCTTTGCTTGAAATTTGGGGCTTTTTTTTTAAAGATTTATTTATTTGAAAAGCAGAGTTACAGACAGGCAGAGGCAGAGCATAAGCGAGAGAGAGAGAGAGAGAGAGAGAGAGAGGTCTTCCATCTGCTGGTTCACTCTCCAGATGGCTGCAGCGGCTGGATCTGCGCCATCCGAAGCCAGGAACCAGAAGCTTCTTCCAGGTCTCTCATGCGAGTACTTGGGCCATCTTCACTGCTTTCCCCGGCTATAGCAGAGAGCGGGATCAGAATTGGAGCAGCTAGGACTTGAATCAGCATCCATATGGGATGCCGACACTGTAAGCGGTAGCTTTACTCACTATGCCATAGCACCAGCCCCTGAATTTGGGGGCTTTAAAATGGCCACTGCAGGGGTGGGCATTTGGCCTGCTTGTCAACTTCAGTTAGGATATGTCATATATCAGAGTCCCTGGATTCAAATCCTAGCTGCAGTTCCCAGTTCCAACTTGCTGCTAGTGTAGGTCATAGAAGATAGCAGTTGATGGCTCAAGTGGTTAGGTCTTTGCCACGCACATTGGAGACCTAGATTGAATTCCCAACCCTTGGCTTTGGCTTAGCCCTGTCTTGGCCATTGCAGACATTTGGGGAGTGGTCCAGAGGGTGGTAGTATTTTCTTTCTCTGCCTCTCAAAAGAAAATGGCCGTTGCAATTGAATATTGCCAAGCCCTTGATTTTTTTTTTTTTTTTTTTTTTTTTTTTTTTTGGCCAGGCAGAGTTAGACACTGAGAGAGAGACACAGAGAGAGAGACAGAGAAAGGTCTTCCTTCTGTTGGTTCACCCAAATGGCTGTTATGGCCGGCGCGCTGCGCCTATCCAGAGCCAGGAGCCAGGTGCTTCCTCCTGGTCTCCCATGCGGGTGCAGGGCCCAAGCACTTGGGCCATCCTCCACTGCCTTCCCGGGCCACAGCAGAGAGCTGGACTGCAAGAGGAACAACCGGGACAGAATCCAGCGCCCCAACTAGGACTAGAACCCAGGGTGCCGGTGCTGCAGGTAGAGGATTGGCCTAGTGAGCCGTGGTGCTGGTAGGTTATTTTGATTTTTAACAACAGGCTTCGTTTTTAAGCAGGAATAGGGTTTTTTAATGTCAAGAAATTATATTTTGGAGCAAACTTGCATACATAGCAGTATGATTTGAGTTTATTTCAATTATTATTTCAAGTGATTAGAAGGGAGAGAGAGGAAAGAGTAGGTGAAAATCTTATTTCATTCTGGATACTATAATAGCTGCTTTATAGCATATATCAATTCATTGAATACTTTTTTTTTTATTTTTTTTTAACTTTTATTTAATGAATATAAATTTCCAAAGTACGAATTATGGATTACAATGGCTTCCCCCCCCATATCATCTCTCCCACCCGCATCCCTCCCCTTTCCCACTCCCTCTCCCCTTCCATTCACATGAGGATTCATTTTCGATTCTCTTTATATACAGAAGATCAGTTTAGCATACATTAAGTAAAGATTTCAACAGTTTGCTCCCACACAAACATAAAGTGAAAAATAATAGATGATTTTTTTTAAATGATGATGAAATCAGATCAGACCTATTGTCATGTTTAATCCCAGTGAGAGTCAAGTTGGGAATTCATAATTTCTTCTTCTTCTTTTTTTTTAACAGAAGATCAGTTTAGTATACATTAACTAAAGATTTCAACAGTTTGCACCCCCATAGAAACACAAAGCGAAATATACTGTTTGAGTACTCGTTATAGCATTAAGTCTCAATGTACAGCACATTAAGGACAGAGATCCTACATGAGGAGTAAGTGCACAGCGACTCCTGTTGTTGACTTTACCAATTGACACTCCTGTCTATGGCATCAGTAATCTCCCTATGCACCAGTCATGAGTTTTCAAGGCTATGGAAGCCTTTTGAGTTCACCGACTCTTATCTTGTTTAGACAAGGTCATAGTCAAAGTGGAGGTTCTCTCCTCCCTTCAGAGAAAGGTACCTCCTTCTTTGAAGACCTGTTCTTTCCACTGGGATCTCACTCACAGAGATCATTCATTTAGGGTTGTTTTTTTTTTTTTTCCAGAGTGTCTTGGCTTTCCATGCCTGAAATACTCTCATGGGCTTTTCAGCCAGATCCGAATACCTTTTGGGCTGATTCTGAGGCCAGAGTGCTGTTTAGGACATCTGCCATTCTATGAGTCTGCTGAGTATCTCGCTTCCCATGTTGGATCACTCTCCCCTTTATTTATTCTATCGGTTAGTATTAGCAGGTACTAGACTTGTTTATGTCCTTCCTTTGACTCTTAGTCCTTTCATTATGATCAATTGTGAGCTGAAATTGATCACTTGGACTGGTGAGATGGCATTGGTACATGCCACCTTGATGGGATTAAATTGGAGTCCCCTGGTATGTTTCTAACTCTACCATTTGGGGCAAGTCAGCTTGAGCATGTCCCGAATTGTACATCTCTTCCCTCTCTTATCCCCACTCTTATGTTTAACAGGGATCACATTTCAGTTAATTTTCAACACTTAAGAATAACTGTGTATTAATTACAGAATTAAACCAGTCATATTAAGTAGAACAGACAAAAAACTACTAAGAGGGATAATGTATTAAGTTGTTCATTAACAGGGCTATGCTGATCAAGTCACCGTTTCCCATAGTGTCCATTTCACTTCAACAGGTTTCCTTTTTGGTGTTCAGTCAGTTGTCACCGATCAGGGAGAACATATGGTATTTGTCCCTTTGGGACTGGCTTATTTCACTCAGCATGATGTGTTCCAGATTCCTCCATTTTGTTGCAAATGACTGGATTTCGTTGTTTCTTACTGCGGTATAGTATTCTAAAGAGTACATATCCCATAATTTCTTTATCCAGTCTGCCGTTGATGGGCATTTAGGTTGGTTCCAGGTCTTGGCTATTGTGAATTGAGCTGCAATAAACATTAGGGTGCAGACCGCTGTTTTGTTTGCCAATTTGAATTCCTTTGGGTAAATTCCAAGGAGTGGGATGGCTGGGTCGAATTCTTACAAAGCTTATATAATTAACCCCATTTTACTATGAAATATTAAGTAATTTATTTAAAGTCATTGATCTAGTATGAAGATTATACTCTAATATGGTTTTATTTGATACCAAAGGCCTTATTTTTTTTCTCCTTTATGTTCCTTTGTCATGCTTCATCTTCTTTTGAATTCTAATTTTTAGGATTTTAAGAAAGTATCATAGAAAGCAGCATGTAAACATTTTTTATGCTTTAATGTTCTCAAAATCTGAACAACACTACCTCTTTTCTGTTTTTGCTCTCAAATTGATGTATAGAATTTTATTTATAGGAAATGTTTATTTAACTATAGTGAAATTTTATTCCTTTCATTTTTAGTATTAGCACTTAATTCTAATTGATTAGGAAATGTATTTCAAGAACATTCTCTTTAGAAGATATCAGTGAGATATCTTTTGATGTTGAAAAACTTTTAAATGTATCAGAACTAACCTTGATGCCAGCAAAAATAATGTTTATAATTCATACACATACACAAAACAATTTTAATCCTGTTTTCATTTAAATGAGATTTATTTCAAGGACTAGCTCCTTACGTTTCTTAAATAAGATACAATCTGCTCATCAAATTCCTGTTTTCCTTCAGTTTTAAACATTAACTTGAATGAAAAAGACTTTTCTGAAGGAAAACCCTCAAATGAAAATCACAATTGGTAGGCCAGTGCCGCGGCTCAATAGGCTAATCCTCCACCTTGCGGCACCGGCACACCGGGTTCTAGTCCTGGTCGGGGCGCCAGATTCTGTCCCGGTTGCCCCTCTTCCAGGCCAGCTCTCTGCTGTGGCCAGGGATTGCAGTGGAGGATGGCCCAGGTCCTTGGGCCCTGCACCCGCGTGGGAGGCCAAGAGAAGCACCTGGCTCGCGGCTTCGGATCAGCACGGTGCACCGGCCACAGCAGCCATTGGAGGGTGAACCAACAGTAAAGGAAGAACTTTCTCTCTGTCTCTCTCTCTCTCACTGTCCACTCTGCCTGTCAAAAAAAATTTTTAAAAAAATCACAATTGGTAGCTTTACTGTTTATTTTCAATACATGGTTTGCTTGTGTATTTTGAATCTGCACACTGCTATTTTTGACACTTCATCTTTCTTACACTTTTATGCAGCTTTGCAAATCAATCTATCATCAGAGGTTTACTTACCACTATTTGTATCATGTTGTACAGTGACATTGAAAAAAGCCCAAAATTATTATTAAATAGAAAAATTTTATTTTTCTATTTATAATGTGATTTTATTTCCTCTCATTTTTAGCATTAATGCCTAGTTCTAATTGTTTGTAAAATACCTCTTAAGATCATTCTATTTTGAAAGCATCAGTGAGATCTCTTGATAGCACTAAAAATCTTTTATGTATTTAAAGAGGTTAGGGAAAATGTTTTATTGGGGAAAAATATATTTCTTTGGAATCTTTTGCCTTATGTAAGAAAATGGAAAAACTAATTTTTTCATGATAGAAAAATATAGAACAAAAGCCAATTCTGTATCAGGAAAATAATTTTGAAACCAAGAAAACAACATCAAACCTACATCAGACATACTCATCAGAAAACGTGGTTCATTGTTGTTTGGTTTGGTTTTATTTCCTTTCATGTGTTCATTGTCCCTTACTTGGCACCACTTGTTCCAGAGAAGATGTAAGCACTGCCACTATTCATGGACTGCCCTGGGGCTTCAGTAGTGCCAAGCAGAGACATAATAAGGCAGTGATCATTTTCCTTATTAGCTTCTAATTTGTTTAGGATTTCTGAACCACTCATAACCTTCCCATAAATGCAGTGGTTTTGATAGTATACAAAATATAACTTCTTAAAGACTATAAATATTTGCACTAGAGAGAATATAACCATGGTTTTATCTATATGATGATTTAAGGAAAGATACTTAATGTTTAAGATCTAAATAAGATAATTCCTATAATAACCATTTATTGTTGAACCAAGTATTTTATCCTTAATTTTCCATTCTGACATCAAATATTTTTTTGTTGTGAATCTAATTTCCTTTACTTAAAGTCATTGTGTTCTTTTTCTAAGTAGCCCTAACTCTAGGGGTTCTTTAAGTTTAAGAACAAAGCTTCTTGCCTTACTTTTGTTTTTCTGCTGATCATGTTCAGTTATCCTACAGAGGTCCATTTTTTTAAAATCTCATGGATGATCATTGTCATGACTGAGTGTGCATCTTTGGTTATCCACAAAGATTAGAGCCCTGCCTGTCTTTTGCCCTGATATATGTTTATATCCAAAGTCACCATATCAAACATTAATATCTGCTAAAAATAAGTGTGGCTCTGAGTATGATTCTATATGATTTGCACTTAAGATGAAAGTTTTAGGGGGTTTGTAAACATTACAAAGAAAATCAGTGTCTTTCCTGGTATGTGTTTAGATATTTCCCCCATTTTTCTTGAAATTTGATCTTGAGTGAGACATTTGTCCTACTTAAACTGTGAGTGGTCAGGAAAGTGGAAAACGTGACCTAGAATTCAGTTTGCTACCAGCATGGAGTCATTAAATAGATTTTTCTTTTTGTGTGTTTTGAAGATCAGTGAGATTCATTTAAATACTAATGGGAAAAAATCATGTAGTACCTCTCATCCCTTTAAATGAAGTTTTCAAAATTTTTAAACACCTTTTCAAACATAAAAACCCAAACTCTTTCCTTATAATGTTAGATGCATTTAATTCTTAATTTAAAATGCAAATTTTTATGCTCTAATATAGCAATACATGGTCTTCAGGTGATTTTTTAAGTTAGTAATGTTATACTAGAAGTGCTTATGTCACTATTTTACATGTCTTTAAAACAATTTTGAGGCTTAATATACCTCCGATAAAACTCATCCATTTTAAATGTATAGTTTGATGAATTTGAGTAAGTTTAGGTACCACTATGCAACCATCTCTATAACCCAGATTTAGAAAAACTGCTTCAGTATGGATTTTTAAAGGCTTGTTTCTACTCTCAAAGAGATTAATTTTAAATGTGAGAACTTCAATTAATCACATTTCTAATTAACTTTATTTCAATTTCTTTTTTTAAAAGATTTATTTATTTGAAAGGAAGATTTACAGAGAGGCAAAGGCAGAGAGAGAGAGAGAGGTCTTCCATTCCCTGGTTCACCCCCAAATGGCTGCAATGTTCTGAGCTGAGCTGATCCGAAGCCAGGAGCTTCTTCCGGGTCTCCCACAAGGTTACAGGGGCCCAAGGACTTGGGCCAACTTCTCCTACTTTCCCAGGCACATTAGCAGGGAGCTAGATTGGAAGTGGAGGAGCTGGGACTTGAACCAGTTCCCATATGGAATGTCAGCACTACAGGCAGCGGCTTTAGCTGCTACACCACAGTGGCAGCCCCAACTTTATTTCTTTTTTTTTCCAACTTTATTTCAATTTCTACTATCCCCTTCCACTGTAGTAAATAATGTTGAAAAATATGTTGGGTTTTGGAGTAGGAATAGACAAATTATTGGAAGACAGCCCATAATAGAGTGGTGTATAGAACCATTTAGAAAACAATGTTAAGACCACTGGAATAAATGGTATTAGGGAATTTGATTAAGCATTTAGAAATAAATGATGCTAGAACACTATTCTCTAAAATAAATTTTAGGTATATGTTATTTAAATGAAAAAGATAAGGATAAAACCAGAGAAAAATAAACTAAAAATTCTAGATATAAAAAGTCAGTTGGGGTATTAAAAAATTTAGCTTAAAAGAAAAAGGAATATACTTTTTGCCTACATAAATATAAAAAAAAGGTGAGAAAGTTTAAGATGGATGAAAAACTGGGAAAATACTTGCCATAAATAGATATGGAGGGTTAATGTATAGTATGTAAATGTTATATTCAAAATAACAAAAAACACCAACATGTAATAGATGGACATATAAATCAGCAATTTGAAAAAAAGTGGCCGGCGCCGCAGCTCACTAGGCTAATCTTCCGCCTGTGGCGCCGGCACACTGGGTTCTAGTCCTGGATGGGGCACCGGTTCTGTCCGGTTGCTCCTCTTCCTGTCTAGCTCTCTGCTGTGACCCAGGAGTTCAGTGGAGGATGGCCCAGGTCCTTGGGCCCTGCACCCACATGGGAGACCTGGAGAAGCACCTGGCTCCTGGCTTCAGATCATTACAGTGCGTGGGCCGCAGAGTGTCACTGGAGCGGCCACTGAGGGGGTGAACCAACGGAAAAGGAAGACCTTTCTCTCTGTCTCTCTCTATCTCACTGTCCACTCTGCCTGTCAAAAAAAAAAAAAAAGAAAGAAAGAAAGAAAGAAAGAAAGAAAGAAAGAAAGAAAGAAAGAAAGAAAGAATCACTGATATGTCTGTCAAACAACAGAACTTCCAAGTGCATGAACCAAAACCGTAAAAAACTGAAAGAAGACATAGACCAGTCCACAGTTATACTTGTAGGCTTTGTCTACTCGTTTTGAAGAATTGACAAAACTGCTGGAATGAAAGTCAATGAGAATTAGAAGAGCTGAACACCAGCACCATACAACAGTATGTAATTGACACGTTCAGAGCACTTCACCCCTATACAGGAAACCAAATTCTTTTCAAGTGCCCATGACCATTTAACCAAGATAGACAATATCTGTACCATTGAGCAATCGTCAACAAATTGAAAAGAATTTCAGTCAGATATTGCAGTCAAAATGAAACTCAAACAACAGACTTCTGTTAATTCAGTGATAAGAAATGAAGACTGAAGGAAATTTTTAAAAAAATAAGTTAGTCTTTCTCACTTCCTGGATGTTTGTGGCTGCACTTGGATGGAGGCCATACTTCACCTAAGACAGGAAGATGGTGGCTGCAACCAAGATGAAAAAGTCACTGGAGTTGATCAACTCTAGACTCCAGCTTGTGATGAAGAGCAGAAAATACATACTGGGATACAAGCAGTCGCTGGAGATGATCAGAACAAGGCAAAGTGAAACTGGTCATCCTTGCCAATAACTGTCCAGCTCTGAGGAAATCTGAAATGGAGTATTATGCACATTGGCCAAAACTCACGTCCTTTACTACAGTGGCAGTAATGTTGAATTGGGCACAGCATATGGAAAATAATACAGAGAAGGCACTCTTTCTATCATTGATCTAGGTGATTCTGATATTATTAGAAGCATGTCAGAACAAACTGGTAAAAAGTAAATTATGCAAATTTTTCTTTAATAATACCTTCCACAGCTTATTTAAGAAATAAATAAAATAAAAATCTGTTAGAACTACTGAGTTTATCAAGGTAGTAGGATATATAATTTAATACATAAAATTAATCGTATTCCTACATACAAGCAATGAGTTGCAAATCAGAATTTCAAACATAGCACAACTTACAATTTCTACAAAATAACAATATGTATGTATTTAGCAAAATATCTACAGGTTCTGTATGTAAAATCTGAAACACTGATATGTGAAGTCAAAGAAAACCTCAACAAATGGAGAGAGATTCTGTGTTCATGGATTAGAAGACTCAGTCCAGTAAAGATGTCAGTTTTATTCAAATTCCCATTAAGTTTAATGAAATGATGTCAAAATTCCAACAGGATTCTAATATTATAAAACATCAAAATGCAAAATAACTAAAAAAGTTAATTGGTTTTAAAATAGAAATTAATGGATTCTCTACTATCATTTTTAAATAAAGTACCTGATTTCTCTTATAGTTTCAATAGTCAAAATTGTGATATTGATGGCAAGATAGATACAGAGTCAAACTCTCTATATTTTTAAATTTTTATTAATATAAAGAACAGATTTCATGGATTTCATAGGTATGAGTCTAAGAAGATAACCGTAATGCCACCCTCCCTTTCTCCCTTACTCAATCCCTCTCTTCCTTCCTTCCTTTTTTCTTTGTTTAGTTTTTGCAAAAACATGGTTTCAGTCCACTCTGTAATCCCAGGCTTAATGCTTCACTAACCATAATACTCAGCAAATAAAAAATATGAATCTCTTTAAACATCATGGTTAACTGATTTTTGACAAAGAAGCAAAGCAGTTTGTTGGAGAATAGATGGTCTTTTCCACAAACGATATTAGAAGCACTCTGACCTTAGAATCAGCTCTTAAGGCATTCTGGTTTGGCTGAAAAGCCCATGAGGGCATTTCAGGTATGGAAAGCCAAGACACTGTGGCAAAAAAATTCTACATGAAGTATCTCTGTGAGAGAGACCCCAGTGGAAAGAAGTGGCCATCAAAGAAGGATGTACTTTTCTATGAAGGGAGGAGAGAACTTCCACTTTGCTTATGACCTTGTCTAAATACTGACAGAGATTGTGAATTCAAAGGCTTCCATAGGGTTGGCAACTCATGTCAAGAGCCTCAAGTGATCACTGACGTCATACATGAGTGTTAATTGTCAAATTAACAGAAGTCACTGTGCACTAACTTCCCATGCAGGACTCTGTCCTCAAAGAGTTGTAACAAATATGAGACTTAATTGTAAAAGTTGTTCTCAGTTTTTATTTGTGAGCATGTGTGTGCAAATTGATGAAATCTTTACTTAGTATAGAATTGGTCTTCTGTGTATAAAGTTAATTGAAAATGAATCTTAATGAAGAATGAAACTGGGAATGGGAGAGGGAGAGGGAGAGGAAGAGGAAGGAGGAGGTGGTATGGGAGGGCAGGTATTGTAGGAAGAATCACTGTATTCCTAAAGTTGTACTTAGGAAATTTGTACTCATTAAACAAAAGGTTTCTTTGGGGGAAAAAAATTATATTAGACCACGTGGACAGGCAAAAGGAAAACTATGGAGTTCAATCCAAACCTTATACCTTGTTAAGAATTTGACTCAAGACAGTTATATTGAAGATTTCTTAGCTACGACATCAAAGGCACATTCCAGAAAAGAATTATCAATAAATCTGACCTCATTAAAATTTTAAACTTTGATCTACTAAAGACCCTGTTAAGAGGATGAAAAGCCAAGTCATAGCCTAAGAAGAAATGTTTACAAATCATATATTCTCCATAGACCGTGCCTACAGAATATATTAAGAATTCTCTTTGGGCCAGTGCTGTGACGTAGTAGACTGATCCTCCACTTGAGGCTCTGGCGTTTCATATGGTTGCTGGTTTGTGTCCTGGCTACTCTGCTTTTCTTCTGATCCAGCTCTCTGCTTATGGCCTAGGAAAGCAGTGAAGGTGGCCTAGGTTCTTGGGCCCCTGCACTCGTGTGGGAGACTTGGAAGAAGCTCCTGGCTCCACGCTTCAGATTGGCTCAGCTGCAGCCATTGAGGCCATTTAGGGAGTGAACCAGCAAATGGAAGACCTCTCTCTCTGTCTCTGCCTCTCTCTGTAACTCTACCTTTCAAATAAAGAAATAAAATCTTAAAAAAAAATTCACTAAACTCAATGGCAAGAATACCAACAATGAAATAGAAAATGGATAAAGGACTTGAACAGACATTTCACCAAAGAATGTGCATGCATAGCAAGTGTTGCACATGAAATGCTTTTATATACAAGCAGTCTTCTTAAATTTTATTTTTTATTTATTTGAAAGGGAGGTGGAGTAGGGGAGGGAGAGAGATAACACAATCCCATCTATTGGTTCACTTTCCAAATGCCTATGAAGCCAGGAGGCTGGAATTCAATGTGAGTCTCCCACATGAGTGGCAAGAACCCTATTATTTTCACCATCACCACTACCTCTTAGGGTCTGCATTACCAGGAAGCTGGAGGTACAAGCCAGAGTCTGGTATTAAACTCAGGTACTCCAATGTAGGGCACAAGTGTTGTAACTAGTGTCTTTAATATTATTTAATGAATTTTGCTCTCTTCCAAAATTTCTTTCAATGTTTTTCTTTAAATGAGTTGCAAGTATTTTTATCAATATGTAAACTTCAGAATAATTCATATTATTCAAATCGTATTTTAGGCTATTTAATTTGGAACTTCTCAACAGTTTGTCCTAATAATCACACTTTTCCTTTCCCTTTGTAGGTCACCATTTGCTGCTGTGACAGACTATTCAGTTACAAGGAATAATGTCATACAGCTCTGCTTGGAATTAACAACAATTGTGCAACAGGTATTAGCTAACAAACTTTGCGTTTGTTAATTTGCTAATAATTTCTTATTCCAACAATGAAACGTATTCTGTTTACTGAAAGTTTATAAGGCACTGGTTTGAAAGTTTCTTATTTTAACATAAACATTGCTTTAACGACCAATTATGTAATCATTTATTGGAAAACTAATCATAGAGCCCAATAATCAAGGCTTTCATTTACAAGAATATAAAACAGAAACCTGAACCTCTAAATACATCATTATGATTATAATGCCTGTTAGTCACACACTTTCAGTAGGATTGACTAAACTATATTATTGCCCTTCACAAAATTAAATTATCCCATTCAGAAAACGATCTCAGTTTTGCTGTAAGACATTGTTATTTTTGCTGTTAGACATTGTTAGTTTCACTTAGTATGTACACATACAGACAACTATGCATAATAGTTTTTATCAATGCTCTAATTACCTGAACTGATTTTTTTGCTTTGAATATTATCTAATCCAGAATCAAATGCCTTCAGGACTCCATCAGCTAATATAAAAGTTTGAATCAAGCCTGTTACAAAACAAGAAGAAATGGTAGAGATTGGGGTGAACTTATTAGTACATATATCCTATAAAATTTTACTTAAATCTAGTTAAGCATATCTGTGTAGTCTAAGCCCTTCAGCCACCTTCTGTGTAAGACTAATGTCAGCCTATTGCTGCTGCTTCTTTCTGAGGTTGCCATTATCCAATGATGCAGAAATGAAATAGAGGTTAATGTATAATAGAAAAGATTACCTGACAATTTAGGGAAATTGTTGATTTAATTTATTGTTCAGAATTCCCTGCCCTTAATTACTAACGACAATTGTGAATATCTTATGTTGGCATATTTCCTCGAAGAAATAAGAATTTTTAAAATAATTATTTAAGTCCTTCAGTATATTTTTTGTTGTACTGTATATATTTTATTTGTACCGTATCTCTGGAACTGTAGATTTTCAGATGTTTCTCATTGAAGATCAGACAGTAACTTTGTGACTTTTAGTTGTGGAACACATGAGATGTTCATCAGAATTATGTCATGGAAATGATGTTATTCAAAGAGTCATTAATGAAGATGGTGAAAATTTTTAAAGCTTTGAAGTGCCCTAACAGTCTTACTGTATTTCTTATTTTATGTAGTGACATAAATTAATAATTCATAAATTAATAAATTATGACATAATTTAAGGATCATAACCAGATTTTTAAGATTAAACCAGAATTTTAAGGATCATAACCAGATAGGAGTGAGAGACATGGCATTTTTAGGGCAAGTGTTAGTAAATGTTTTATGTAAAGGGCCAAATAGTAAATATTTAAGGCTTTGGAAGCTGTCTTTCATAACTACTCAACTCTGTTATTAGAGCATAAAGGCAGCCATAGATGAAGTATAAATGAATAGATATGGCTGTGTTCCAGTAAACTTGATTTAGAAAAATAGGCATCGGGCCAAATTAGGCCCATGAGCAATAATTTACTGACCTACGTTCTGGGGCAATGCTGTTCCATTTTTATCTACCAATCAGAGCATTTTCCTCACATGGAAATCTTAGAAATTCAGATTTGGGGGACTAACCTTCAAATGTACTGTGATCAGTGCCCAGGAATCTGTTTTTGCTAGGCTTTTTTAGGTAGTTCTAGTTCTCATACTTTGTTCTAGGGCAGAAAAGTAAATATATATAATCTATGGATTTTTGGGTGACAGTTATGGATTATCAGTAGCATTTCTTCAAAAATATATTTTTAAAGGCTTTGCTTCTTTCAAAGGCATTAAATTTTATAGCAGATTTGAGATGTGGATAACAGATGATTAATTTCTTTTTACTGTGAGAGAAATGAATTTCTCTGTTTCAAAAGGTACTTAATAGGGACTGGCACTGTGGTGCAGCGGGTTAACACCTTGGCCTGAAGCTCCGCTATCCCTTAATGGGTGCCGGTTCGAGACCCGGCTGCTCCACTTACAACCCAGCTCTCTGCTATGGGCTGGGAAAGCAGTAGAAGATGGCCCAAGTCCTTGGGCCCCTGAACCTGCGTGGGATACCTGGAAGAAGCTCCTGGCTCCTGGCTTCGGATCAGCACATCTCTGGCCGTTTCCGCCAGTTGGGGAGTGAAGCATCGGATGGAAGACCTCTCTCTCTGTCTCTGCCTTTCCTCTCTCTGTATAACTCTGACTTTCAAATAAATAAATAAATCTTTAAAAAAAAAAAAAAAAGAAAGACCTAGGTTCTTTCTTTAAAAAAAAAGGTACTTTATAGGTACCTAATAGTTATGTAATAGGTATTGTACAGTATTTGTATGGTAATCACTCAAAGCCTCAGAAGTCTGTATACAAACAATAATTATACAGTCATCGATACTTACTGCTTCTTCTACATATGATCTGCAATAACTACATTATGTGCATTGAGATTTTGATTTATGCATGAGACCCAAGATAACTGAAATACCAAGGAATTAAATGGAAGAATTAGAAGTTTTTTAACTTTTCATATAGAAGAAAGCCATTTTTTTTAAAAAAATCAATATGATGTCTACTTTCAAAATAATTTCCAGTCTAATTATGACAGAACAGACAGTGTTTTTTGTTTCTTGTGTCTACTTCAAACATCAGTAACTGGATAGCTGGTTAAGGTTTGCTTTTGTGTATTGGGCCCACCTTAGAATGTCTTATAAACCAAGACTGTAATTCTAAATGTCAGCCATGATAAATTTTCTTGGTATCTTGTAGGAGAGTATCAGGAGATTTATTTTATTTTAATTTGTAAATGTCAATGATGCACAAAGTAATCTTGAAGAAAAGTTACCTTTTTTAAAAAAATAAGATTCATTTATTTATTTGAAAGGCAGAGATGCAGAGAGGCGGAGGCGCAGAGAGAGAGAGAGAGAGAGAGAATGAGAGAATGAGAGAGAGAAACTTCCATCTGCTGGTTCACTCCCTAAATGGCCGCAACAGCCAGAGCTGGGCCGAAAAAGCCAGGAGTCAGGAGCTTCTTCCAGATCTCCCGTGTGGGTGTAGGAACCCAAGCACTTGTGCCATCTTCCTCTGCTTTTCTAGGTGCATCAGCAGGCAGCTAGGTCAGAAGTGGAGCGGCCTGGACTTAAATCAGTGCCCATACGGGATGCTGGCACTGCAGGCAGCGGCTTTACCTGTGATGCCACAGCACCGATCCCAAGTTACTTTTCTTTTAAGCTTTATGTTATGAATGAGGTCAGAAACAGGGAGTTTTCTATTTTTAGAACTCATACATTCTAGATCATATGTTGATCACTCTAACCTTCAGCTATTTTATCGAGAATAATAAATGAAAAAATTTTCAGTGAATTAAGGTTTTCTGTAGAGACAGGTAAAGTGGTAGATGTAGTTTGTGTCAGATATAACTAGTACACACATTCTGTAATTTTTAAAAATCTACCAACTAATTAATGATTCAGTTTTTGTTTCCACATTCATGAACGCCTGCTATTGACAGCTATTTCATAGAAAACATATACTGTTACATTGCTCTCAAAGGCTTGCTTATATTCCCAACAGGATCTTTTAACAGTTCCACTCTTTTGCTCAACTTTCTCTTTAGGAATCTTATTTTAAGGCAGTAATGGGTTTAAATTTTGCTATTTACAGGTCAGGAAATGTTAGGTACAAGAGAGAAAGGTTGCTTGTACAATTTGAACATTCAGTCTTGACCAAACACAGAGATGTGCTCGGAACATCAAATGACTTTCTGTACCTTTCACCCACTATATACTGTTTTGAAAAGGATGCTATGCCCTTCTTGGAACATTTTGTTCTTACATTATCAATTTCTGCTTTTTAAAATTCAGTAGCTCATACATTTTGTCACAGTTACTTCTATTTCATTATTGTTTTTCTATCATGTGGCCTGTTTCATTTGTTGCCTTTAAGATAGTTCAGAACAAAAAATTTTCTCCTTGATTTTTGCCTTTCCCACCTCATTTAAGCTTGATATCTCAAATATTTTGCTTTTTTCCTTAAGATTTATTTTATTTATTAGAGAGAGAGGTCTTTCAACCTCTGGTTCACTCCCCAAATGGATGCAACAGCCAGGGTTGGGACAGGCTGAAGCCAGGAGCCAGGAGTTCTTCCAGGACTCCCACATGGGTGCAGGAGTCCAAGCACTTGGACCGTCTTGCGCTGCTTTCCCAGGCACATTAGCAAGGAACTGGACGAGAAGCAGAATAACCGGGACTCAAATGGGTGCCTATATGGAATGCTGGCATTGCAGGCAGTGGCTTAACCCACTGTACCAGAACGCTGGCCCCAATATCTCAATTCTTACTTTATCTAGGTCTTTGTTGTGCCATAAAGTAAATAATAAATATGCATTTCTTTTAGTAAATCACATCTTCATGACATTAAATTTAATCTACTGGATGTGTAAAGTCAATCACTATAAGATTAGTCATTTCTAATTTCAAGCTTCAGTTTTGTCGTTTTCAGGAATGTCCCTGGTTTTGTTTTTTGTTTTTTTTTTTTTTTTTTTGACAGGCAGAGTGGACAGTGAGAGAGAGACAGAGACAGAGAGAAAGTTCTTCCTTTTGCCGTTGGTTCACCCTCCAGTGGCCGCCGATGGCAGGAGCCAGGTGCTTCTCCTGGTCTCCCATGGGGTGCAGGGCCCAAGCACTTGGGCCATCCTCCACTGCACTCCCTGGCCACAGCAGAGAGCTGGCCTGGAAGAGGGGCAACCGGGACAGAATCCGGAGCCCCAACCGGAACTAGAACCTGGTATGCCGGCGCCGCAAGGCGGAGGATTAGCCTAGTGAGCCGCGGCCTAGGAATGTCCCTGTTTCCAAATTGATTACAAACTCTTCTCTGGAATTCTAAGTGTTCTACATATGTTTCTAACTCAACTTTAGTTTTATGCAGCTGAGCTTTCGTGTATCTTAACTTTAAGTACTCTGACTCGGGCAAATGACTTATCATTTGTTAAATATATCTTGTAGTTTATGTTTTTGTGTTGTGAGGACTTACAGAATATGCTCTGTAAGTTTTTAAAAATATTTAATTGAACACAAATTGAACATGTTTATGGGCTACCATTTGCTCTTTTGATACATGTGTATATTATATAATGTTCAAATAATTAGAGAAAGAATATATATTTCCTCAAACATTTATCACATTTGTAGCAAAAAAAATCAAAATAATTTCTGATAGCTTTTTTGGAATATATAGTTCAATATAATGATCTGTGTCACTCAACTCTGCAGTAGAAGAGCAGAACTTATATCTCCTGTCTGTACCTTAGTCCTCATTAGTCAACTTTTCCACACTCCTACCGCCCCCACTCTCTCCCCAGCTTTTGGTAACTACCATTATACTTTTAACTTCTATATAATCACCTATTTTGAGACTCTACATATGTGTGAGATTCTACTCTATTTGTCTCTTTTCTGCCGGAATTATTTCACATAGTATAATCTCTGTTAAAATTGTGTGGTATCCTTTAAAGCCTTTGGGAAATACCACCTCATTCATGAAACTTTTTATTTTTCCCATAACTGTACCTTCCTCCTAATTTGACCATTTATAGTTAATGTCATTACTGATGTGGCTGGGATTAAATATAGCAGCTTGCTGTTTGTCTTTTATTTTTCCCATCTGTTCATTGTTTTCTTTTTTTCTGTTTACAGATGGATTATTTTTATGATTCCATTTGGTCCCCTTTGTTGACTTATTAGCTGTAATTCCTTGTTGAATGGGCAGAGGTAGTATCTCTTACCTTACTTTGTTTAGCAGTCTGCATCAATCTGTTACATTCTAGTATGAATAATCTGACTTCCATTAGTTTGTAAAATCCTTAAAGTTAGGAACAGTGTCTTATATTCATTTTTGTATATAATAGATACTTAAAATAGTTCTTAAATTAACCTGAGCCTAATTACTGCAGGGTTTAGCACATGGCCATTTGTACTCTTCTTTTTTATTTTTTTAAAGATTTATTTATTTATTTGAAAGGCAGAGTTACACAGAGAGAGGAGAGGCAGAGAGGGAGAGAGAGGTCTTCCATCTGCTGGTTCACTCCCCAATTGGCCACAATGGCCGGAGCTGCGCCAATCCGAAACCAGGAGCCAGGAGCTTCTTCCGGGTGTTCCCACATGGGTGCAGGGGCTGAAGGACTTGGGGTATCTTCTACTGCTTTCCCAGGCTATAGCAGAGAGCTAGATTGGAAGTGGAGCATCCAGGACTCCAGCCAGCGCCCATATGAGATGCCAGCACTGCAGGCAGTGGCTTTATCCGCTATGTCACAGTGTGGCCCCCATTTGTACTCTTCTAAGACAAATTTGGAAGCTTTTTTTTTTTTTTTTTTAAACAGGCAGAGTGGACAGTGAGAGAGAGAGACAGAGAGAAAGGTCTTCCTTTGCCATTGGTTCACCCTCCAATGGCCACCGTGGCCAGCGTGCTGTGGCCGGCACACTGCGCTGATCCGAAGGCAGGAGCCAGGTGCTTCTCCTGGTCTCCCATGGGGTGCAGGGCCCAAGCACCTGGGCCATCCTCCACTGCACTCCCTGGCCACAGCAGAGAGCTGGCCTGGAAGAGGGGCAACCGGGACAGAATCCGGCGCCCCGACCGGGACTAGAACCCGGTGTGCCGGCGCCGCTAGGCGGAGGATTAGCCTAGTGAGCCGCGGCGCCGGCCAATTTGGAAGTTAATATATGAATTCTTATTCACATCTATTTTCTCTCTTGTGTAAATACTTCAGTGTAAAAAGCTTCAGTTCTTTCTGCAATATTCAGGTACCCTAGAGATACTCACCAATTTAAGTTTCAGTTTATTCATTAGTTAATATAACAGTGTTTGTCCTCATAATCATTTTCCAGAGCTAGAATGAAAATAATCAAAACTTTCTAAAACACTATGCAAATATGCAATGCTAAAGAAACAAAACTGTGCCGGCCCCGTGGCTCACTAGGCTAATCCTCCGCCTTGCGGCGCCGGCACACCAGGTTCTAGTCCCGGTCGGGGTGCCGGATTCTGTCCCGGTTGCTCCTCTCCCAGGCCAGCTCTCTGCTGTGGCCAGGGAGTGCAGTGGAGGATGGCCCAAATGCCTGGGCCCTGCACCCCATGGGAGACCAGGAGAAGCACCTGGCTCCTGCCATCGGATCAGCGCGGTGTGCCTGCTGCAGCGCGCTGGCCGCAGCAGCCATTGGAAGGTGAACCAACGGCAATGGAAGACCTTTCTCTCTGTCTCTCTCTCTCACTGTCCACTCTGCCTGTAAAAAAAAAAAAAGAAAAGAAAAAAGAAACAAAACTGTTAGAGGAAATTTAAGTATGAGTATAGGCATGATATATCAGTGCTTGTAAAATATCTCTTAAATAATCTAATTTTCTATTGTTATATCATCTCTTTTCAGTAATAATTTTTCCTGGATTCTATAAACTCTTACTAACTGTCATAATAGTAGGAATGAGAATTGATAGATGATGAAATAAAATAGATGTTAATTTCTTGATAGTGAAAGTAAGGGTGATTTCATTTAACTACTTTTTTGTATTTTTCACCTTTTCTAAAATGAATTTCAGTTACCAGATAACAAAAATAGAATTCTATGTACATTGAGTAAATGCTACTTTAAGTTTGATAGAATATAAGATTGAGAAATACTTAAATTATATTTTAAAATAAAGTACATAACTTACAGTTAATGTCCATCTACTGGTCTAATTCAGCCATTATGTATATGCTAATTATTACATTTGTTTTTAATCATATAAACTATCTGAAGACAAGAATTAAATTTAAGCTACCTATAAAAGAGGCCAATTTGAATAAGCAAGGTGTAAATTAAAAAAAAAAAAGAATCTAGGGCATGCATTTATTACAAGCCCTTAAAGAAATCTCATCTGAATGGTTATGATGATAGTCATGCTTTGAAATATGCTATGCTTCAAATTATTTTTCACTCAACTTTAATTATTTTTATTCCCTTTGCACCAAGATGAGATGATCAATATCTAAAAATATGCTCATAAATGACTTTTTTCCCCTGCTTAACAGGAAGTGGTGATACCATGAAGTGGAAAATGCCTCTTGTTGTTGGCCACTTACATTTAAAATAATTCTGTAATTGGAGGAGAAAGATAATGTCAATGTTCTGAAAACCTCCATTTGGAGAAACTTATTTATTCTAGTGTATCCATTTTATTTATTCTCAGGTTTGGATTGTTATATTTGAACTCTTTTAAAGAGATTTTCCCCCAACACTTTTCTTCCCAAATAAGATCAGTTATATTAACACTTTTGAGAAAAATGGGAACTTGTTTTAAAATTCTAAATGGAAAGAATTGTCACAAAGAACTGAAGCTTCATTTAGAGTACTGTCAGCAGCTGAATCAGGAAAATAAGGCAGGTACCCACGCACTTCTTGTCAGCATTGAAATAATTGTCATGATGCCGGTCTTGAATATCAGCTTAACCTAAAATTATTCTACTCTACCATTTTTGTATTCTCCACTTCAAACACAAACATGATAAATTAGGTTGCCGCTAGGGAAGAAATGAGCACAAAAGTGTTGATTTTCAAGGTGAAGCTTTGGTGAAGATTAGAATACTTGGGTAAAGAATCATGATAGGATTCCAGCCTTGCAAGTTACTTGACAAAATGAACTTCAAGTGCAAAGTGATGATGAAAACCCTATCTATCCTATCACAGGAAGGTGAAAAAGACTAATGATAATATGTGAAGAGCATGAAGTTTAATTTTTAAAGATTTATTTATTTATTTATGTGAAAGGCAGAGTTACAGGGAGGCAGAGGCAGAGAGAGAGAGAAAGAGAGAGGTCTTCCATCCACTGGTTCACTCCCCAGATAGCTGCAATGGCCGGAGCTGCGCCGATCTGAAGTCAGGGGTCAGGAGCTTCTTCCAGGTCTCCCACGTGGGTGCAGGGGCCCAAGGGCCTGGGCCATCTTCCACTGCTTTCCCAGGCCATAGCAGAGAGCTGGATCGGAAATGGAGCAGCTGAAACTTGAACCAGCACCCATATTGGATGCTGACACTGCAAGCAGTGGCTTTACCCACTATGCCACAGCACCGGCCCCAAGAGCCTTAAGTTGTTAACAAAAATAGTGGCCGTCATTACATTCCAGCTGTCTTTGCAAAACTTCAGGGAATATTGAGATGGAAAGTTAAATTCTGAGGCAAGAAACTTGAGGTTCCCTTAGGACCAGGACTGCTCATTTGCTTCAGGGTTGGACACATTCAAATACTCTGCCCTCTAATTTTTAGCTTATGGAAGAAGTATTACCAGTGACAATTCCCTTCAATTTTGTAATGAAAATCAGTTAGATATGGGATACATTTCTAATACTTTATTTTGCAACTAACCTCATTGAAATAAATTCATTCCGTAAGAAAAAAAAAAAAGAATCGTGGTAGGGACAATGAGTCTTGGGAGACTTGAGACTATGCCTTGTTGGTCCATGATTATTTCACACTGGACACACCATGTCATTGCTTGTACCATTTGTAAACAGAAATAATCATACATACCTCAAAGTTATTATGAAAATAGATTTAAATGTATTTTAAAATGGCTCACAAATGTGAAGTAAAAAATAAACAGGAAAGTAATATTATTTATGAAATAAAGGGAAGACATTTGATAAAGAGAAGAAAAATAAGAACTTTGTTTTAAAACATAAATATACATAGGTCCCCACCACCACCACAACCACCACCAGTTTGGTATTAGCTGCATTTACATTGAAATTTTAATGACATGCTGTGAAAAAATTGAACATGTTGTAAAACATTTTAAATTAGACTTTGAAATTGTAAATACAGGCTGAAATTTTCCTTTTAAAAATCAAGTTTTGGTAATGTGCCTTTAACTGAACTGGTGCCCTTCAAACTGGATGTATTAAAATTTCTTTCTGATTTCTTATGGACTTGCTCAGTTTTCAACCATTTTAGATTAACTTTCCATGTCCTTAAATATCACTGGTTGTCTGAATAGTCTTGGAAGCGTTTTATAAAAAACTGTAAAGAAGATAGTTAAAATCATCCCAACTCAACTGCACAGAAGCAACTAGTGCTATTGTTTTGCTCTTTCCTATCATAAACATATTTACTTAAGTTGTTATTCTAACTTTCTGACAGGTCATTTGTGTCACTTGGTTCCATGTTTACCTGTCATACGTATTTTATTTCTTTATAAATATTCAAAAACATAGAATAAATATTCCTCAAAGATATGAAAATATTTATTTTTATGAGCAACCTTCCTTAAATAATGGGTATGTGCTTTATAATTATTTTTGTTACTTTTATATTTTAAATACAAAAATTAAAGTAAACAACTTATTAGCTGTTCACTAAGTATTGTTTTAAATAAAAATATAAATGAGCATGTTGACTCTAGCCCTTTTAAAATGTATCCTTGTTTTCATTTATTTCAACCACTTTATCTGCTTTATATTACTCAGATTTTTTTATTCAAGGTGAATACGAGAAAATAATAGCTTTTCTTTTACTTACTAAATTGAGATTTGCACTTTTAATTTTTACAGCATATATTTGTTAGTACTTTATAAAAAGATTACAGAATTTTGTTAGCATAAATAGCCTAGAAGTAATTTTAGAAGTTGAGGGTTTATTTAAAGAAATTTGGCCTCTAAATTTATTGATAATAGCTATTATGTTTTATTTAATTATATTCCATCTAAAATTAGCACCTCCTTTACCTTCTTAGTTGACATTTTATATAATTTATTCTTTAATTTTATGGCAAAATCATGTAATTGGATCTGACTTGAAGTAGATTTGAGGTCATCAACCTGACTCCACTTATTTTGTGAACAGTATGAGACTGGACACTTTGCTTCATATCTCTGATACTTTCTTTATCTGTAAAAGTGGGATCATTACCATGTTGGATTATTGTAGCATCGTTGTGAAGATTGGAAACTAATTTAGCCCATGATCTGGCATTTTAAGTAGGAGCCCACTAAAAGGCTGTTAGAATTATCTTATATGTAATATATAAAAGAGCCCTTTGGAAATGCTAAACTCAGCTGTTTCTTGCTCCACAAAATAATAATAATAATAATTTAAAGGAGTGATGCTCTACTTACTTTGAAGTTGAGTAACAATACAGAACGACCTGGTTATTTTTTTTTTTAAGATCTATTTGTTTTATTTGAAAGGCAGAATTACAGAGAGAGAGGGAGAGACAGAGACTGAGAGAAAGAGATATTTCATCCACTTATTCACTTACCAAATGGCCATATCAGCAAGCATTGGGCAAGGCCAAAGCCAGGAACCAGAAGCTTCATCTCGGTCTCTCACATGGGTACAGGGGCCCAAGGACTTGGACCATCCTCCACCGCTTTCCCAGGCGCGTTAGCAGGGAGCTGGATTGGAAGTGGCACAGCTGGGACTCAAACTAGCGCCCACGTGGGATGCTAGTGTTGCAGACAGTGGTTTAACCCACTGCACCATAGCACTGGCCCCAGAAAGACTTATTTCTAAAGTGAGTGATTTCTTAAAAATTAATTTGGTTTAATTTAGGATTTTCCTTAGATTTTAATGCAAATAAATTATCATGTTTTGTATTCTAAAATGTATTTTGAAACACCTGTGTTGAACTGCTACACAGAAATTAATTTAATTACCCATGAACCTTCTTTCCCTACTCATATATTCAAATAACATGTAGATAAAAATGTAGAACTTGATGTGGGTGTTTGACCTAATGATTAAGATGCCTACCTCCCATGTCAGAGTACTGGGGATCAAGTCCTGGCTGTAACTCCCGATTCTACCTTCCTGGTAATGCATACCCTGGGAGGCAGCAGTAATGGCTCAAGGATTTGAGTTCCTACTACCAATGTAGGAGACCTGGATGGAGTTCCTGGTTCCCAGCTGCTACCTGGCTCAACTCTAGCTGTTGCTGGCATTTGGGAGTGAATCAGCAGATTCACTCTGCATCTGTTTGCCTCTGAAATAAATATTTTTTTTAAAAAAGGAAAACACAAACCATGTATATGTAAAAGACCAGTATATAATAATCATATAAAATGTGTATTTTGGAAGAGATACTAAGAATGAAGTGGTGATTATATAAACATGTAAAACGAGGGCATACATTGTACTGAAGTAAACAGGTTATATATTCTGTGATTCCTATAGTATTTTTTAAAGATTTATTTATTTGAAAGTCAGAGTTACACAGAGAGAGAAGGAGAGGCAAAGAGAGGGAGGTCTTCCATCCGCTGGTTCACTCCCAAAATGGCCATAACGGCCAGAGCTGAGCCGATCAGGAGCCAGGAGTTTCCTCCAGATCGCCCAAGCAGGTGTAGGGATCCAAGGACTCAGGCCATCTTCCACTGCTTTCCTAGGCGATAGCAGAGGGCTGGATCGGAAGTGGAACAGCTGGGCCTCGAACCGGTGCCCATATGGGATGCTGGCACTGCAGGTGGCAGCTTAATCAGCTATGCCACAGTGCTGGCCCCCAATTCATATGAAGCTATGCCACAGTGCTGGCCCCCAATTCATATTAAAGCATATGAAAAGTCATCTGGTATCGTCTCACTGTCATTTCAAGTACAACTTTAAATACTTCTTTTACTGTTTAAACCTTCCTGAATCAGATATTCTAGGTGACCTAGAAATTGGGTTGTAACTCTTGGGATTGAAACTGGGGCATTTTAGACCAAAAAATCAGGACAAGCTTTATATGTACTTTTTAAATAATATGGATTATATTACTTAGTACACATATTGAAGGCAGTATGGAAGGTGATTCTTTTTTTTTTTTTGTTTTGCTTACTTTCTACTTAAACAAGAAATAGTTTAGTACATATTTATGCTTTTTGTTTTCTGCAGTTGTCCTAATTAATCATGAAGAAGCAATACCAATATCTTACAAATATTTTCTATATAATCCTAATATAGTGGATCAGAAGTTAGATAATGCTCAGATAACATGAAAGTCTTTTTCTGAAGACAAAGACTAAAAATATATAGAGAATGCAATTTGGGGTTTATGTTACGTATGCAATATTGGGTATATTCTTCATATGTATACTTGTATCTTCTCAAAAGCCTAGGTATAATGAGAATATTATAATCAAAATAGATATAAACACATAATAAATCCTTGCCCATGATATTAAGAGTACCTGATTATTGCTAGCTGCATATTTTATAAAGGCTCAGAATGAAAAGATAATAGTGATGAAACCAGTGCATGTAAAATTTTAGCAAAAGGACTGTTTACAAAGTTGGAGCATAAAAATTTATTATTTAGCCAGTTTTATGACAGTAGCCTGGCTTGTGAGCAAAAACTTAAAGATTTAATGTATATTATGTAAAATTGAATACTGTCATAGATTGTTCTAAAGGATTTATTCTTTTCCAAAATAAACTATATTGCATGCTATACTTTTAAATTGTGTCACCATCCATAATAACAGAAGGAGAATAAATGGGATGTACTGTACAAATTCTGTTTTTTGCATTTTTTTTGTTTTATTTGGGAGACCAAGACAGGGATACACACACACACACACAGAAAGAGAGAGAGAGAGAAAGAGAGGGGGGGAGAGAGAGAGAGAGAGAGAAAGACAGAAGGTGAGATTTATTCCATCCTCTGCTCCACTTACCAAATTCCTACAGTGGCCAGGAGCCCAGAACTCAATCCTAGTATCCCATGTGGGTAGTAGGGACCCAACTACATGAGCCATAACGTGGCTTCTAGGGTAAGCATTAACATGAAGCTAGAATCAGAATCAAAGACAAGATTCAAACTTAAGCACTCCAGTATGGGGTACAGGTATCCCAAGTAGCGTCATAACTGCTGCACTAAATGCTTATCCCATTAATCAAATTCTTTAGGTAGCAAATGGCGAGATACGATTTCTTAAACATGTATTTTCTTCATAATGTTACATTCTCACTGTTACATATTTCATATATATAAAATAATGTATTAATGAGGCTTATATGTTTTGAGGCATAATAAAACAAATGATCATTAATCTGTCTTCTAATTTGATAACTAAAACATTAACAATATTGTTTTAGTAACCAATGAGCTCCTTCTCCTTTTCATCAGCCTGATTCCTCTGACAGTGTTGATCATTTTAGTTTTTCCCCCCAACGTAGTTTCATATACTTCTCTAACCATATCATTTAATTCTGCTTGTTTTTGAGCTTTGTAAAAATTATGTCATTCTGTATCTTTTTTTCACTTGGTATATTTCTGGTTTCATTCATGTTTTCTTCTGTAACTCTACTTCATCTGCTTTAACTGAATCTAATATTACATTGTGTGCATATGCCCCAAGTTGTTTATCCATTCTCCTGATCATGGACATGTGGGAATATAACTACATTTAAATATATACCTATGAGTGTAATTGCTAGGTTTTACAGTATGCTCATACTCATCTTTATAACTGTGACATATCATGTTCTCAACATTTTATTGCTTATTATACCTTGTACTTTCATTATCTTCCTACTTTCTGAATCATTGTGTTTTTGTCATACATTTTATTATTGCACTTAACCTTTCAAACGACTTTTATAATTTTTTTTACAAAGATCCTAACAAGAGAGAACTTTTAACAGTATTGTTATATTGTATATAAGGAAAGTTGGGCTAGGTAGTTCGTGACCATCATGGGTGATAAAATAAACTTTGGAAGAGTGTCTCTGTTGTGCAGTCATTTATGATGTACTGAGATTACTCTTTTTTTTTTCATTTGGAAGACAAAGTGACAGAGGGAGACACAGAGAGAGAGAGAGAGAGAGAGAGAGAGTGTGTAATCTTTGATCTGTTGGTTCACTCCCCAAATGCCTGTAGCATCTGGGACTGGGCCAGGCTGAAGCTAGGAACTTGGGACTCAATCTGGGTCTCCCATATAAATGACAGTTACTTGTGCCTTCATAAGCTGCTTTTCCAGCTACATTAGCAGGGAACTGAATCGGAAGTGGAGTAGTTAATTTCCAGCTTTATTCCATTGTGGTCAGAAAAGATACATGGTATAATTTCAATTCTCTTTTAATTTCTTAAGACTTGCTTAATGGCCAAGCATATGGTCTATCCTGGAGAATGTTCCATGCACTGATGAAAAGAAGGTGTATTCTGCAACTATGAGATAAAATGTTCTGTAGATATAAATTAGGTTCATTTAGTCTATGGTGTAGATGAACTCTGTTCTTTAATTTTTTGATTTTCTGTCTAGTTGATCTGTCCATTGATAAAAGTGGGGTGTTGAAGTCCTCCACTGTTTTTGTATTGGAGTCTATATCTCCCTTTAGATCTATTAACATTTGTTTTAAATAGCCAGATGCCCTGGCATTGGGTGCATATACATTTATGAAAGTCAAATCTTCCTATTAAATTGACCCCTTAATCATTACATAATGTCCTTTTCTCTTTTAACAGTTTTTGTGTTAAAGTCTATTTTGTCTGATATCAGAATGGCTACACATGCTCGTTTTTCTTTTCTGTTAGCATGGAATATCTTTTTCCATCCTTTCACTTTCAGTCTGCTTGTATCTTTATTGGTGAGGTGTGTTTCTTGTAGGCAGCAAATAGATATGTCTTGTTTTTTAATCCATTCAGCCAGTCTGTATGTTTGAATTGGAGAATTTAAGCCATTTACATTCAAGATTATTATTGATGAGTAACAAGGTCTATAAGGGATCCAATATTGGATGCCAGTGTCATAAGCTGCACCTTAACTCACTTGTGTCACAGTGCTGGCTCAATGATTGCTTTTTTGAAAAAAGGGTCTTTTTAATTTTGACTTGTGGAACTCTTTCTTTAGTAGAGCATTAATCCCTTGGCAGTAATGTTAATTTGAAATGTTATATTGGGGCCAACTCTGTGACACAACAGGTTAAGCTGCCACCTACAGTGCAGGCATGTCATGTGGATGCCAGTTGGAGTCCTGAATACTCCACTACTGATCTGGCTCCCTGCTAATGCACCTGGAGAGAAGTAGGGGATGGCCTAATTGCTTGGGCCCCTGCACCCATGGAGAAATATAGATGAAGCTCCTGGCTTCTACCTGGCCCAGCCCCAGCCTTTGTGGACATTTGGGGAGTTAACCAGTGGATGGTAGAGATTCATTCTCTCTCTCTCTCTCTCTCTCTCTCTCTCTCTCTAACTCTGCCTTTCAAGTAAAAAATGAATAAATCTTTAAAAATGTGATATCTCTAAAAAAGAAAGGAAGGTGAAGGGAGGGGGTGGGAGGAAGGAAATATTATATTCTTGGAATTGTATATATGAGCTACATTGAATTTTTTCTCTTTGCATTAACTTTCGCATGAAAAAATAAAATAACAAAGAATTGAAGATAAAAGCTGATTAGATCTTTAAAAATAAATAATACAGATCCATTTAAGAAAAGATTTTCTGTGACTGGCTTGAAATTAGGAGTAGACCTCATACATGCGAATGTTTTTTAAGAGAATGAAATAACTTATTTTCTCCTTAAAAATTCACCAGAAAAGTTAACAGAATTTTTTTTTTCATTCAGCTGACAGGGAGGCAGGGCTGTTCAAATGACTACAGTGGCCAGGGCTGTGCTGGTTCTGAAGCTGGAAGCTTGGAGCTCAATCTAGTTCTTCCATGTGGGTTTCAGAGATCCAAGTACTTGAGTCATCAGTACTTCAAGGGTACTTCAAGTACATCTGCCTTCAAGGGTACACATTAGCAGAAACTTGGAATTGGGTACATTGCCAGAAATTAAACCCAGGGACTGATATGTGAAGTGGACATCTTAACCACTAGACCAATCACCTCCAGAATTTTTAATTTAACTCCTATTCCTAACTGTGATGCTGATGAAGAACTAAAAAAGAACTAAACAGAAAATACTAATTTGTCAAAGTTGATCAAATCTATGTATATTATAGTATTAGAAATACAGTTATGTGTACATCATGAAATGATGGGGAACTTCCTTAGAAATGCCTTATTAGGCCATTTTGTTGATGTGTTAACATTACAGAGTATATTCACACAAACTAAGATGGCTACAACATCTCTAGGCAAAATAATCTTATGTGACCACTATCATATATGCAGTACATCATTGAGTGACACATCATTATATGTCTCATGACAGTACAAATCACTCCTTTAAATTTTAAGGCTGCTTCTTCCTGTTCCTCTTCCTAATAGTCCTTGTACCTTCAGAGAGATGGGTTAAGAAAAAATAGTGTTAACAGCACAAGTCTTCTATCTATAGTGAATTGGGGAAGTGAGGGTACAAGAATTACTGAGGATAGGACCAGAGGCTCAGAACAGAAGCCTGGTTCAGTAGCTAGAAAAGTTACCCAATACCCTCTCAAATCAATCCATGTGTACATTTCTGTGTTTTGCTTAGAATGCTTTTGTAGCTTAAAAATTCAAATTTCTTTGTAATTTTATGCTATTTAACAATGCATAACTATATAAGTATAATATGTATATATTCTTTTAACCTGTTGTATAATTATTATGCTATAAATACAAATTCAATATTTCTAAGTGCAGATGCCCACTTGAAAGAGTAAGTCAGCCTTAGTAAATTGTGCAGCCAAAGAAGAATCCAATTTGACCTCATATCCATATCAAATTTGGAAATCTGAGGCATAAATTTATATAAATTGTACCATTATTAGACAATGCAGTGTAAACTAAAGTGTGAGCTATAGGAAAACCTGAGGGTGAGTTAAAATTGCAATTAGGTATCTTTATTATACCTGGTTCTATAAATATTATATATCCTTCCATTTAGATGCTGTGCCAGAGTTTTAAAATTCCTTCTAAAATATCTACTCTAGTACTTTTAAGCAGTTATTGATACTATAACTCTTAATTTCCTTTTGAATGCCTGTTTTCCACCTTCCGACTCACTTCACTAAATATCTCACTAGGCTTCCTGTTCCTTTAAACCTAAACTGTCTACATGTTCTCCTGCCCTGTCTTCCTGTAAGGGTTCTGAACAGCCTTTCAGAATTGAAATTTATTCTGCTATGGACTCTTCTGCTCATGTTTTTAAGCGCCGCCCCCCCCCATTAAACCATATCATCTGGCTATAATCTATTCCTTGTGACATTTTAAAATCATTAGGGCAAAAAGGCTATATAAAGTTTAATAGGTAAGCCATAACATCATCACTGTTTTGAGGTTGGCAAAGCACTTTTATAACATTATCTGATTTGTTCTTCACAATAATCAAGTGAAGTGGATTGACCAAGTACCATTATCTCAGTTTTGTAAGTGAATAAACAGAAGTTCAGAGAGAGAAAATGACATAATCACTAAGTGATATGCCAGGACTGAGATCCAAGTGCTCTAACATGGTCTATAATGCTTTCTGCTCAGGGCTCCTCAAGTTTGCCTTCATCTTAGGATCAAGTAAAGAGATTTTTCAAAACATGGATGGATGCCTGGGCCTTGTCTATGATGCATCAAATTGGACTTTTGGAGGGTTGACTTGGCATCAGTATTTTTTTAAATGGTTGTTCAAGTGATTCTAATATGGAACCAAAGTTGCTAACCCATGTACTGTACATGGACATTAATAGGTGAGAATGAGGTGTGAATAATATATATATGATCAAGAACAGTGATTTCAAAAAGGTGCAGAAGCATGTTAAAAATGCAGATTCTCTAGACTTTACCACTTGTTGAATGATTGAAAAGTGTGGGCTATGAGGTTCATATATTTACAGGCAACGTCAGTGTAGAGCCCATACTTTTATAAAGGATACTGCTTAAAATTTGGGGTTTATAAATGTAGTTATAGGTGACTTATAGTCCCTCTTTGTATAAACTACATATCTGAAAGGATTAGATCTGTCCTTTCTAACATCAAATATGTTATTAAATAAAATGGTCATTGTACTAGAAATTGGTGTGGTGTCAAGACAAGAGTGCGAACTAGAATTAATACAAACAAGAAGGAATAATAGTATTTTAAGCTTTTCTTATGAATCATCTTGTACTTTACATGGACTACATGACATAAATCTTCATACATACATATGATAAAATAAGCAAACCAAATAAAATACAATGGTACCAGATGTGGAAACTGATTTTCTAAGGCATTTTGCCTCTGCTGAATAAATAGTTTGCAATAACCCATTCCCCTTGTTTTAGATCAGAATGAGCACTTCATTAGTCAATTTATTGTCAGTTTAAAATCCACATGAGATGATATTTAGGAAGCAGGAAGTGTCATTTCAGTTTACAGTTTGGAGGTTCACAGTCCAAGAGCAGGCAGCACCATTGGTTCAGGTGTCTGGTGAGGCTGGAGGTTGACATAAGAACAGCAACCTTGAAGCTGAAAGCTGAATGAGACTGGAAGCATACACTGTCTGTTCTGTTTGTGGCCTCTCCATATCATGACCTGATCATGAAGCTCCCCTCCAGCAGTCTAAACCAATCCAGTCACTTCACAAAGGCCGCTATTTCACACACCATAATTGGATCAAACCTCCACCCTTAACCCATCAACCATTATTCTATTAATCATTAACATAAGACTTTGGGGTTTAAATATCTGAATGTATTTAGGGAGCCAATTCCTATTCAAACCATAACAACCACAAGCATTAGTTAGGTAATTCAGGTGAGGCTAGGCTCTAAAAAAGGGAGTAATGGATTGAAATTATGATTGACAGTAATTTAAGAACTGGTCAAAGTTAAGTAATTAGGATAACTGAGCATAATTTAAACTTATAAACTGAGACAAAGATTATAAGTGCAGGGTAATGATTAGATCTGTAGGATGGTAGCAGACTGCAGTGTGAGATTGATTGCAGGTTACAATGTGTGAAGAGCGTTAGAGCACCTCTGAAAAATGGCACTCAGACTTCCTGAAATGAAAAGATAAAACCTGGAAATTTTATTAAATAATCACTGCATTAAATTATGCATTCTTTTTTTTAAAGATTTATTTGAAAGTCCTAGCTGCAGAGAGAGAGAGAGAGAAAGGATATCTTTCATCCACTGGTTTACTCTCCCACAACAGCTAAGGCTCAGCCATGCTGAAGCCAGGAGCCAGGAACTTCATCTGAGTCTCCCACATGGGTGGCAGGGGCACAAACACTTTGGCCATTTTCTGCTGCTTTTCCCAGGCCAGAGGCAGGGAGCTAGATCAGAAGTGGAGCAGCCAGGACACTAATTGGTGCCCATTTGGGGAGCAGCCAGAACATGAATCAGGGTCCATATAGGATGCCAACTTCTCAGGAAGTGGCTTTACCTGCTATGCCACAATGCCAGCTGATGGTTAGGTTTTTATATGCAAGTCTTTCTTACTTTCTTTTTGTATTTAATGGACTATTGTGTCATTGGAGGTAAAATAGATTGTGCTGCAGTAACATCCTGAAAATATTAGTGGCTTTTAATAAAATTCATGCCACATGTTCATGCTCTGTGTCCATCCTGGCCTTCTCTATCCCTGTACTAACACCCTCTTTATTTCAAAGCCTAGGATGATAATACAGCCTCTTCAAGAACATCGTGATTCATGATAAAGGGACGAGAGCATAGTGAACCATGTACTGGTTCTTAGAGCTTCTGCACAGAAATGAGACATAGCATATCTGCTCACAATACCTTGGTCAAAACAAATAATATGTCCATGACTTATCAGTGACTTGAAGAAGCTTACTTATTCCTTTTTTAAAACGGCATAGTCCCCGCCGCCATTGCTGGAAGCCAGGTGGCCACATGGCCCAACCACCAATGTCAGCCCCATCCCCATTCTAATGGGATTCGCTGCTCCTACTTCCCTGCCTGCCCCCTGGCAAAGTTTTAAAAGGACCTGTTCCTGAACACGTGGCTCTCTTTCTCTTTGTCTCCTGATCTCAATCTCTCTCTCTCTTGATCTCTCTCTCTCAATCTCTCAATCTCTCAATCTCTCGATCTCTCAATCTCTCGATCTCTCTCTCTCAATCTCTCGATCTCTCAATCTCTCTCTCTCACGCTCTCCTTCTCCCTCTTTTCCTTCCTTCTTCACCTGTTCCCTCCAGTCTGTTTGGTTTCCCCCAATAAACCCTCTCCCTTAAAAAAACTGGGCATAGTACGTTTGTTTATTGTAATAAATCTTATCATGATGGTGAATCTATGAAGAATTCTAGAATATTTTGTAAAAGGTTTTTGGCCGACGCCGCGGCTCATTAAGCTAATCCTCTGCCTGCGGCGCCAGCACCCTGGGTTCTAGTCCCGGTCGGGGCACTGTATTCTGTCCTGGTTGCTCCTCTTCCAGTCCAGCTCTCTGCTGTGGCCCAGGAAGGCAGTGGAGGATGACCCAAGTGCTTGGGCCCTGCACCCGCATGGGAGACCAGGAGGAAGCACCTGGCTACTGACTTCAGATAGGCGCAGCATGCCGGCTGTAGCGGCCATTTGGAGGGTGAACCAACGGAAGGAAGACCTTTCTCTCTGTCTCTCTGTCTCTCTGTCTCTCTTTCTCTCTTTCTCTCTTTCTCTCTTTCTCTCTTTCTCTCTTTCTCTCTTTCTCTCTTTCTCTCTTTCTCTCTCTCTCTCTCTCTCTTACTGTCTAACTCTGCCTGTCAAAAAAAAGATATATGATACCTTGATAAAAGTGGCAAAGATATATGGGCTAAGGAGTTTTTTAAACTAATACTATAAATCTTTTTCAAATATCTCATAATGTTGCTTTCTTTTCTGGCATCCAGGTAAATAATTTTTTTAAAAAATTTTATTTAAGTTATACAAGTTTCATGTATTTCATATATTACAGATTTAGGAACATAGTGACACTGCCCCTCCCACCCGCCCATGCTCCAACCCTTTCTCATCCTCCCTCTCACATTCCCACTCTTAATTTTTAGGAAGATCTATTTTCAGTTTACTTAATGATTGTATAGTTAACTCTACACTGAGTAAAAGAGTTCAAATAGTATCAAGAGAAACAATATATATACACACACACACACACACACACACACACACACTGTTCCTCAACGGAAGAGACAAGGGCTGTAAACAATCATTGAATCTCAGAATGTCTATTTCACTCCAATAGATTACATTTCAGATACTCAAAGTAGATAATCTTGAATTAAAGATTAATCATTAATCTAATGATGTTTAGGGGTGAGCATTTGGCATAGCAACTAAGATGCTGCTTGAGAGGCATGCATCCCATATGAAGTGCCTGGGTTTAAGTCCTGGCTCCACTTCCAATTCTAGTTTCTTGTTAATACACACCCTGGGAGGCAGCAGCAAGTGATGGCTTAAGTAGTTGGGTTCCTGCCACCTACCTGGAAAATCTGGATTGGTCTCTTGGCTTCTGCCTGACTTAGCCCCAGCTCTTGCAGACATTTGGGAAGTGAACCAGCAGGTGGGACACTCCATCCCTCTTCGGATAACTCTAAAAATTTAAAAAGAATTTATCTTTAATTACATTTTTATTTATTGTGGGGTATACTTTAAAAAAAGATTATTCATGTATTTGAAATGCAGAATGCTGAGAAGAGAAGGAGAGGGTAGATATATCTTCATTCCCCAAATGTCCATAAAAGCCAGATCTGGACCAGGCTGAACCCAAGAACCAGGAACTCCTTCCTGTTCTCCCACATGAGTAGCAGGAGCCCAAGTACTTGGGCCATCTTCTGCTGCTATCCTGGGCTCTTTAGCAGGAAGTTGGAGTGGCTGTGAATTGAACCAGCACTCTGATATGGGATGACAGTAATGTAAGCTGCAGTGTCACTCAGTGCACCACAGTACCAGCCCCTCTTGTTTATTTTTATCTGAGCTCTTTGGTTGAATTAGTCACAGGGAAAAATTATCCCTCATGACTTAGACCCTATAGATTTTCTTTGCCTTGGGGTATACTAAATGGTCATATAATAAGTAACTTGAAAATCTGGAAGCGAGAGAGTCTGTTTATTCCAAATGAATGATGGCTTTATTTTATAAATATAAATTTCTTGATATGTTTTACATGGTATAAATCTTCATGCAGAGAAAACTCCAATTACTTGAGAAGCTAAATAAACATATTGTACTAGTTAATTTGGCAATTAGAAATTTTCAAAAAATACAATTTGAGAAGTTTAACTTTTATACATCTGTAAAATCAATTTAAAATGTTTATTATATAAAATGAAAACAATCAATGGAATAATATATTTACATGAGATTAATTCAGATTATATTCATGGGATATATGGAGCACTCTGAGAAATTAAAGAGAAAATGCATTTGAATATAGTATCCCTTCTTTGAAAATATTGTCTGTCTAATGGAAATTACTAAGACTAGCTAATAGATAACTGATGGAAACATAAAATATGTACAGTGAGTAGTATTTTGATAGGCCATTCAATACCATTTAGGACTTGACTCAAAACATACAGCATCAACAAATTTAGTTTATAACAGTAATTAGCTCACTGCTTCTTCAAACTGTCAAAACAAAGACATTAAAGTCACAGGGATCACAATCTTTATCTAGTGAGTTTTCTACTTGTTGGTAAATTGGATTTTTTCCCAGAAACCTTTTATTTAAGGTATCCAAACTTCATGAATTTCATATATGCAACTTTATGAACATAGTGATTCTTCCCACCGTACGCACCCTCACACCCACATTCCCACCCTTCATTCTCCTCTCCTATTCCCATTCTTACTTTTTACTAAGATCTATTTTATTTTTTAAGATTTATTTATTTATTTGAAAGTCAGAGTTACACAGAGAGAGGAGAGGCAGAGAGAGAGAGGTCTTCCATCCACTGGTTTACTCCCCCGTTTCCACAACAGCCAGAGCTGCACCAGCCAAAGCCAGGAGCCAGGAGTTTCTTCCGGATCTCCCACACGGGTGCAGGGGCCAAAGGACCTGGGCCATCTTCTACTGCTTTCCCAAGCCATAGCAGAGAGCTGGATCAGAAGTGGAGCAGCTGGGACTTGAACCAGCACTCATATGGAATGCCAGCATTGCAGGCGGTGGCTTAACCCGCTACACCATAACATCTGCCCCAAAAGATCTATTCTCAATTAACTGAAGATTAACTTTATACTGAGTTTAACAAATAGTATGAAAAAAAACTGTTCCTCAACAGTTTTTTGATTTCTGTTTTGATTTCTTCAGTGACCCACTGTTCATTCAGGAGCATGTTGTTCAGTCTCCATGTGTTTGCATATGCTCTAGAGATTCCTGAGTTGCTGATTTCCGGCTTCATTCCATTGTCAGAGAAGATACATGGTATGATTTTGACTTTTTTGAATTAGCTGAGACTTGTTTTATGGCCCAGCCTGTGGTCTATCCTAGAGAAAGTTCTATGCAATGCTGAGAAGAATGTGTATTCTGCAACTGTAGGATGAAAAGTTCTGTAGATATCACTTAGGTCCATTTATTCTATAGTGTCAATTAACTGCTGTTTCCTTGCTGATTTTCTGTCTGATTGATCTGTCCATTGCTGAAAGTGGGGTATTGAAGTCCCTTATTACTGCTGTATGGGAGTCTATCTCTCCCTTTAGATTTATTAACATTTCTTTTAAATAGTGAGGTGCCCTGTAATTGGGTGCATATACGTTTATTATAGTCACATCTACCTGTTGAATTGATCCATTAAACATTAAATAGTGCTCTTCTTTGTTTCTTTTAATAGTTTTTGTGTTAAAGTCTGTTCTGTCTGATATTAGGATGACGAAACCAGCTCTTTTGGCTTTTGTTAACATGGAATATCTTTTTCCATCCTTTGACTTTTGATCTGTGTGTGTCTTTGTTAGTGAGACGTGTTTCTTGTAGACAGCAAATAGGTGGGTTTTGTTTTTCATCTATTCAGCCAGCCTGTATCTTTTAACTAGAGAGTTGAGGCCATTTACATTCAAGGTGACTAATGATAAATAACAACTTGGCCCAGCCATTTTTCCATAAATATTCCCATTGTTTACTTTGGATTTCCTTTGTACTTTTACTGGGAGATTTTCTGCCTTCACCTTCCTTCATAGTGATGACCATGTTTCTGTGTTTCTATGTGTAACACATCCTTAAGCATATTTTGTAAGGCTGGATATTCTTTCAATTGTGTGCTGTGGAAGGTCTTTATTTCCCCTTCATTCATAAATGAGAGCACTGAAGGGTGCAATATTCTGGGTTTTTTTCTCTCTTAAGTTTTTTTTCTTCTCTTAAGATTTGGACAATATCTCACCATTCTCTCCTATCCTGTAGGGGTTCTGATGAGAAGTCAGTTGTGAGTCTAATTGGAGATCCTCTGAAAGTAATATGGCATTTCTCTTGTGTACATTTTAGAACCTTTTCTTTATATTTTACTGTGGTGAGTTTGATTACAATGTGTCATTGTAAAGATCTTTTCTGGTCATGTCTATTAGGAGTTCTCTGTGCTTCTTGTACTTGGATGTCCCTTTGTTTCTCTAAATTAGAGAAATTTCTGTAATTATTTCACTAAAAAGGCACTCTAATCCATTCTCTCTTTCCACGCCTTCAGGAACTCCTCTAAGACCCATATGTTGGGTCGTTTGATAGTCTCCCATAGATCTCCAACACAGTATTTTAGTTTTCTAATTTCTTCTTCTTTTGTTTTATGGCCTGACTTTAAAATTTCCAGAGATTTGGCTTTTAACTTGGATATTTTTTATTCTGCCTCACCAATTATGTTGTTAAGGCTTTCCACTGCATTTTTTATTTGATCTATTAAAATCTTCATTTCCAATATTTAATTTTGATTTCTCTTTAAAAATCTCAATTTTGGGGGGCTGGCACTGTGGCACAGTGGATTAAAGCCCCAGTCTTCAGTGCCAGCATCCCGTCTGGGCACCAGTTCAAGTCCTGGATCCTCCATTTCTGATCCAGCCCTCTGTTATGGCCAGGGAAAGCAGTAGAAGATGGCCCAAGTTTTTGGGCCCCTACACCCATGTGGGAGACTAAGAAGAAGTTCCTGGCTCGTGGCTTCAGATAGGCACAGCTTTGGCCATTGAGGCCATCTGGAGAGTGAACCAGCAGATGGAAGACCTCTCTCTTTCTCTCTCTGCCTCTTCCTCTCTATAACTCTTTCAAATAAATAAATAAATCTTTAAAAATAAACAATAAAATCTCAATTTCATGGATTAAATGTTCATTCATGTCATGTTTGAGTTCTTTAATTTTTGCATTTGTTTCTGATTACTTCTTTTTTTTTTTTTAGTATTGACTTTTTTTTAACTTTTATTTAGCAAATATAAATATCTAAAGTACAGCGTATGGATTACAGTGGCTTCCCCCCCCCATAACTTCCCTCCCACTTGCAACCCTCCCACCTCCCTCTCCCTCTCCCATTCCATTCACGTCAAGATTCATTTTCAATTCTCTTTATATACAGAAGATCAATTTAGTATATACTAAGTAAAGATTTCAACAGTTTGCACCCATACTGAACATAAAGTGTAAAATACTGTTTCAGTACTAGTTATAGCATTAATTCACATTGAACAACACATTAAGGACAGAGATCCTACATGAGGAATAAGTGCACAGTGACTTCTGTTGTTGACTTAACAAATTGACACTCTTGTTTATGGCGTCAGTAATCTCCGTAGGCTCTTATCATGAGTTGCCAAGGCTATGGAAGCCTTTTGAGTTTGCCGACTTCAATCTTATTTAGACAAGGTCATAATCAAAGTGGAAGAGTGGAAGTTCTCTCCTCCCTTCAGAGAAAGGTACCTCCTTCTTTGATGGCCCGTTCTTTCCACTGGGATCTCACTCTCAGAGATCTTTCATTTAGGTTTGTTTTGTTTTGTTTTGTTTTGCCAGAGTGTCTTGGCTTTCCATGCCTAAAATACTCTCATGGGCTCTTCAGCCAGATCCAAGTGCCTTAAGGGCTGATTCTGAGGCCAGAGTGCTGTTTAGGACATCTGGCCTTCTATGAGTCTGCTGTGTATCCTGCTTCCCATGTTGGATCGTTCTCTCCCTTTTTTATTCTATCAGTTAGTATTAGCAGACACTATTCTTGTTTGTGTGATCCCTTTGACTCTTAGACCTTTAGACCTATCAGTATGATCAATTGTGAACTGAAATTGATCACTTTGACTAGTGAAATGGCATCGGTACATGCCACCTTGATGGTATTGAATTGGATGATCAATTTTTTGAATTCTGTTTCTGGCATCTCTTTTTTTTAAGATTTTTTTTATTTATTTGAAAGAGTTACAGAGAGGCGGAGAGAGAGAAAGAAGTCTTCTGTCTGCTGGTTCACTCTCCAGATGTCAATAGTGGCTGGAGCTGGGCTGATCAGGAGCCAGGAGCCAGGAGCCTCTTCCAGGTCTCCTATGTGAATGCTGGGGTCCAAGGACTTGGACCATCTTTTACTGCTTTCCCAGGCCATAGCAGAGAGCTAGATTGAAAGTAGAGCAGCCAGGACTTAAACTGGCACTCGTATGGGATGCTGGAACTGCAGGCAGCGGCTTTACCGCTATGCCTCAGCACCAGCCCATATCTGGCATTTCTTCAATCTCTATTTTCACATTCTAGTATTGCATTGTTGTTGTGTTCCTTTGGGGACGTCATATTGTCTTCCTTATTCTTGTTTTGATTTGCTACATTTAATTTTGGGCATTTTTGGAAATACTTGGTATTTTCCCCCCTTTGGTGGCTTTTATCTTTGAACTATGCCTCTGTGGCTTAGTGGAATCTGCTCTTTCAGTGAATACGCAGAGGCATGTGCTGGGTCTGGCCAGGGAGCTCTGTTCAGTGCTCCAGGGTGAGGGGAGTGTCCAAGGTGACACCCAATTTGGATGTAGTAAATATTTTTTTTTTTAATCTGAGGGGAGGTTTAATCTGCTCTGTTGCCCTAGACACATGCTCACCTCCTCTCCTCCAAGGAAAGCAATGCCTGGGCACTAGCCCCAGTGGGTACAATATTCATCTGCATTGCCACAAGAACCCACACAAAGGATCTGTGCAGTCCTCAGTGTGAGCATGAATTTTGCAGCAATGACCCTCAGCAGGAATCGGAGCTCTGAGCATGTGGAGCCACCACAGTGACTGCCCAAAGCCCCACCCACACCCTGCTCTCTTACACACAACCGCAGTATTGTCAGTCTATCCCAGCACTCAAGGCTCCCATGGTCATGAGCACCCATCTCCCTGTCAATTCTCCCAGCCAGACTCAGACATCTCTTCTTGGCTGGTTGCTGGGCATGTGGACACAAGTTGGCACAACTGTTTCATATATCCCGAATGGTACCCTTCCCCTCTTGGCTAGTTACAGGACACCAGTGCCAGGTGGTTGGGGAGAGAGAAATGTGACCCCTCTTTTTCCCTCTGGTTGGCAGGTACACTGTCCCCCTACAGGACTCTAAGCTGGACTCAGGCTAGGCTCTTCCTGCAGCTTTATTGCCAATGGCTGAGGCTGCTGCAGTCTGGTCTCACCTTGCTCTCCAAAGCTGGTGCTGAAGCTCTTGGGTGCTGGGGTCCTGAGTTGTGCACGTCCACACCCTCCACGTAGATCCACAGTGTCCCTCTAATTTGTGTAGAGTTTCTTCTGCCATCTTCTCCCTAACTCTTCCCTTAGATTGCACTCTCTCTGTTTTTTAACTATCTTCCCCTAGACTACAGCAGTAAGCTCCTTCCCTCTTCTGCCATCTTGCCTCTCCATAAATTGCAATTTTAACTTCACTTCATTTTTGAAATTTTCTGCTTTTTTGAAATTGTTAGAGAGCCTTTTGAACACTGAAAAAACAATCAGCCTCCTTTTCACCTCTACCTCCAATTCTCTGTATGTTGAAATATTAGTTTACTCTCCTACCCAACTACTGGAACAAGTTAAAAGCTAAAATAATCAGAGGTAAATGGGACTTCAATTTGGATGACTTCCTGTGACTAGAATTTTGAGGAGGAAACACAGCTTATAGAAGTTGAGGAAGGATAAAGACAAAGTAGTTCTTAGCCTTTTTATCAGAGTGGCTATTTTATTTTCTGTCACAGACCCCATGCTTTCAGAATTCATATATTACATTTGTATAATAATTTATATATTGTATAATAATAACTTTTGGGAATATTCATAATAGTTCTTGAGCCCCACCCTTTCAGCACTGCCTCCATATACTGAAAAATGTGGGTAATAATATCTTTATATTTTATAATTTGTAAAAAAAATTTTACATTATAGTAAGAAATAGAGAACAGTGCAACATGCACATATGTATAAGTTCTTAAAATTGACATGTGTGCTTCAAAACTTTTTTATAGTTGTTTGTATTTTTTCTCTGACCCCTTCCCATTAGCATTAGCATTATCCTTTCGGTTTATGTTTATGTATTTAGAAACAGTACATTCTAATTCTCAATTTTTGTCAGCAGTAAAACAATATGGAATTTAAACAGTATAGGATTATGACAAGAGAATTAAAAGAGTTTTGTCGCTCCCCCTCTTCGTGGAGGAACGACACAGGACCCTGCGCTGTTCTTTCGTCTGCTCGGCCCTCCCCGGGTTTGCTGCTGGTTCTTCCCGGGTTGGCTACTGTCCCTTCCACCTCCGTGGAAGGGCGGTTCCCCCTGCCACATTCCCCACTTCCGCAGGGGAGCGGCACACCGCCGGCCGGCTCTCTCGGGGGCTGCACAGGTGTTCCCCTTAGATGTTCCTGGTGCATGCCGTCTCTCTCCTCCTTTATAGTCCTCCTCCGCCAATCCTAGCTCGGCTGCCCACACGCCGAGTACGCTGCTCTCCAATCAGGAGCAAGTCCTACAGTTTATTGGTTGAACTGGAGGCAGCTGTGCGGAAGCTGTTTACTTCTCTCCCAGCGCCATATTGTGGGAGAGCAGATGCATAGAATAAGTCTTAATTCCAGTAACTCAGTCTAGTCCGGTTTGCTCCCCACAGAGTTTAAAGGTTTGATATAGTGATCATATCAGCCCCTGCTTGAAAATCCTTCATAGCTCCCCCATTGGCCTCAGAATAAAACTAGTACTCCTTAAATAACTTCCAGGGTAGCACATGATCAGATTCCTCCAACATTTCCCTCTTTGATTTCAGCTCTCAGTGTTTGTTTTTCATGCCCCACCCTATGAACGCACTGTATGTATCAGTGCTTTTAATTTTTGGTCTTTAAAACTTTTTTTTTTTTTTTTTTGACAGGCAGAGTGGACAGTGAGTGAGAGAGACAGAGAGAAAGGTCTTCCTTTGCCGTTGGTTCACCCTCCAATGGCCGGCGCACCGCGCTGATCCGATGGCAGGAGCCAGGAGCCAGGTGCTTTTCCTGGTCTCCCATGGGGTACAGGGCCCAAGCACTTGGGCCATCCTCCACTGCATTCCCGGGCCACAGCAGAGAGCTGGCCTGGAAGAGGGGCAACCGGGACAGAATCCGGCGCCCCGACCGGGACTAGAACCCGGTGTGCCGGCGCCACTAGGCGGAGGATTAGCCTAGTGAGCCGCAGCGCCGGCTGGTCTTTAAAACTTTCAACATTTATTCTGACCAAAACGCTTGTGTCTTTAATTCCTCTCATCCTTCTAACCTCAGTTTATATACCACATCCTTCGGGAAGCCTTCTATTCCCCCCCAGAACACAGTATCAGAGCCAATTGAAGACATTTTAGAAGCCTCAAATACTTAAAATCATATCAAATAGGTGTCTGTAGCCTTACCACCATGTTATTCACAGTTGACACAGTAAGTGTAATGGCATTTGAAATTTGGATTGTCTAATTTTTAGGGACTCCAGTAATTTAATTGTTTGTTTGTTTTTTTTTTTTTTTGAAGTATCAGGTATCAAGTTCCTTTCATAAAACCAAGTTTCTCATTTGCTTGGTGAGTAGTTTTGTACTACAGAACAGACTGTTTTTAACTGATCACGGTGCTTATTGCCCAGTGTTTCCTGTTTATTTTTCTGTACACTTCACTAGACTTTAAACACTTTGATGGTAGGCATTTTGTCTTGTTCACCATCATATTCCCAGAACAAGGACATACCTGGAAACCAGAATGTTGATAAATAAGTGTTAATTAAAAAAAATCCATATCAATCTAGTTTTCTCACTGTACACAATTACAAAGTCAAAGGCCCTGCCTCCTCTAGGTTTATACCTGGAGATGAGCATTTCTGACCTGAAAAACATAAAGGTTAAGTCCTTCCTATGTGTTGTACTCATTTTGTAACAAAGTGGGTCTAAACATGAGGGAAAATATGATTATAAAAAACTGTGTCTAAAGGTGTAACTATTTTTATAATAGTTTATAACTTACAAAGCATTTCCAAATATCCCATCTCATTTGTTCGCTGTAATAAAATTTGGAAGCAAATATTTTCATCTCAGTTTCACATATGAAGCAACAACTTCTGACAGATTAAGTGACTTGACCAAAGTTATTTGACAGAACTAGAACTCAAACCCAGGTCTCTTGACTCTAAGTGACTTCTTTATATGGAAACCAGTGGATCAAGTTATTTATGGCTATAGAGTTGTTTCTGGCATTGAAAATTCCTAACCTGAATGTTTATTAATGATAATCAAACTAAAGCAATACTATATCTACATACTATATCTTCCAAATAAGTGGTATATATTTATATTTCAAAAGGAAAAAAATAAATCTTAGGATTTTTCTGCCTCTTATTTCTCTTCCTGAGAATTTATAAATTTTATATTCAGTTTTGATTCTTTTTCAGTTTTTGACATCTGTGATCTTCTAGGTTTTATAAGTGAGGAATTACATGTTAAAGTGTTGAACTTGAGCCTTACAAGACTTGAAAAATCAAGCTTATTTTTAACTGATCAGCAATTTAACTAACAAATACTTTATTAGTAATTTATTTGTCAAACCTTTTGCATAATAATTGCAAATTTTGCTTCTACAGAGTCTCCCTTCTACAATTTGAGTATGGAAACCACTAGATCATTTTTTGAAACGATATTTTCTTCACTCAACAGATTGTAAAATGAAACTGTATATTAAAAGCCACAATGCACTGAAAATTATCTTATGTAACAGATTAAATGAAAACACATTAGAAATAAATCTTAGTAAATGATGTTATTGGCAGAATTCCTCCTTTTCATCTTTATTTCCCTTATATCATGTTCTCATTAGAGGGATTGATATCAATGGTATATTTGACCATAACATTCTTCTGCCTATATCCTTTCAGCAGTCCTCATTCATTTAAAAGACAAATTTTAAGGTCTTTAAAAAACGATTGAATGTCACACTACTTCATCAACATCATGTTTCAATTCATCTTGCTTCACAATTCATGCTCCAGTAAGACTAAACTATATTTAGTCTCCTACATACCTCTGCTTCTTACCCATGCCTTTCTAATCATACTGTTTTGCTTTACTTCACTATGCCTAACCTTTTGTCTGGATAACTTCTGTGTATTCTATAAGACTGTGGTCATGCTTGATTTTCACAAAATACCTTTCTCACTTCCTCATACTACTAGCATAGATGGTCTTTTTTGCTACCGTAACACCCTCTGCCTATGTTTCTCATTGCAGGCAGCTACCATCTTGTATTTTTTCTAGCTTTATTGATATATTATTGGCAAATAAATATCATGAATAAGGTATACAGCAAGATGTTTTGACATATACGTTTATTGTGAAATGATTAGCACAAATGAGCTAATTAACATACTCATCTCCTCATGTATGTATGTAGAATGAGAACATTTGAAATCTATGTTTGGGAAGTTTCAGATATACAGTATATTGACTATAGTCACCATGCTATATAGAACTATTTATCTTATAACTGGAATTTCTGGATTATACAGTAGTTCTGTTTTTAATGTTTTGAGGAACCTCCACACTGTTTTCCGTAATGGCTGTACCAATTTACAGTCCCATCAACATTGTGCAATGGTTCCCTCTCTATACGTTCAGCAACACTTGTTATCTTTTGACTTTTGATCACTGCAGTCCTAACAAGTGTCAGCTGACACTATGGATTTTATTTCCATTTCCCTGATGATTAGTGATGGTAAATATCTTCTTAGACACCTGTTGGCTATTTGTGTATCTTCTTTGGGAAAATGTCTATTGAGATCCTTTGCCCATTTTTAATCAAATTATTTTTTCCTATTGAGTTTTATTTGCTCCATATATATTAGATATTAACCTCTTATTGGATATATTGTTTGAAAATGTTTTCTCCTGTTCTGTAGGTTACTATTTCATTTTGTTAACTTTTTTGATATGCAGAAACTTTTTAGATTGATGTAGTCCCAATTGTTTATTTTTCTCTTTATTGCCTGTTCCTACCGATTTATGTTTTACTCATATCTATGTGGCTTTTTTTCCTGCTATACTTTGAACACTTTGTCTTTTTCTTTTTGGAATTTTATTTGACTGTTTTCCTACCTTTATATCCTTTGAATTGTCTTTGCATATTTTTCTCCAGACCACTAAATAAAGTAACACACGACTTAGCATAATGGTTTGCTAAGAAGTCACTGATCAAGAAATGTTATGCCAAACATAGATATGTTTCACTACTGTATCATGGTCAGATAAGAGGCATAGATACCATGTTTGGTAAACAACTTTCTGTAATGTGATTAATATAGCTATCCAAACAGATAATCTATTTCAGAGGTAATCATAATCTGTAAATGTGTATTGATACAAGGTAGGTAGTAGGTGAAAAAAATGGCTATAGTTGTGAGTGTGTAGACAACCAAAGTATGGAATTGTAGATTCAAGGCCTTATTAAGTTGGAATAGAACTTAAGGCTCATCTAATTTTATCTGCGTTCATTCAGTCTATGGATAATGATAGTGATAGTTAATATTTGCATGTTTTGTAATTTACAAAATATTTCTGTGTCAATTTATGTTCATAGGTAGGTAAGTCGAGTTGTTATGATTTCTTGGCAACAATATAAGGTAGGCTTAAACATAGCTGTCAGTATTTTTATCTACTAATTAATACTGTTTGGTAGAAAAATAATCCATTGTATCTGCCATATGATATAGAACATGACTAGCTATCATAGAAACTAGAGGTATTAAATAGATAGCAGTGAAAAGAAATTCAGTAGTTAAATGACTTTGCCTTAGAAATAAGTTCATTAACTTTACTTCTTGGACAAATATTGTGGAGATTGCTTTGGGTGTGTTAGGATGAACAAAACAAGGAACTGAAAGACATAGTTACAGGCCTGATTTTATTGCCAAGAAAGGTCATTTAACTTGAATGAGTTATTTAACTTCTCTACGTTCTTTGTAAAGGAAGGATAGATAGTCCATCTGTATTCTCCTCACATTGTTTGTTGCTCTTTCTGTGTTACAACTCACAATTCTGTTTAAGGTGATGGAGATCTTAGCCAATTCTTTTAAAGCTTAGTAATGTTAACATCAACAGATACTAGCTCTCTGTGTCTCAAAACAATGGTGACAGGAACAGCTAAGAGTTTGTAGTCATTGAGCTGATCAAAATGGTGAAAAGGTTATCAAAGAAGTACTTGTGATATGATTATACATCTGCCTTGTTTCTCAAAGACAAATTTAAGTATCTTAACTTAGAGCTAGTCTATAGCATTTTTAACACATTCAAGGATACTTATGTCTGTCTAGCCAACATGGACATTCATTCTTTGCATTCAGAACAGTCAGCTTTCAGTCTTTGATGAATCTAAATGTATTTTTACACTTTTATCTTTTTAAAAAAATTTATTAATGTAACAAGAGCAGATTTCATGTAATTCATAGGAACAATTCTAAGAAGAAAACGGTATTATTTATTTTGCTCCCTCCATCTCACCCTACCTCAAGTCCCCTCCTTCCTTCCTTTCTTTTTTGTTTTTTTTTTTTAATTTTGCAAGAACATAATTTCAGTCTCTCTATAATCACAGGCTTAATGCACCACTAATCATAATATTCAACAAGTAAAAAGGAAAAAGACCACAGTTATACAGGAGTATAAGTAAGAGCTAAAAAAAAAATCACAAGGTGTCCATATCATTCCTATACAATTGTTTTGAACTTTTATCTTACATGCAATGTAAAGCATTTATCCCTGGCACGTATCAGTGATCACAAAGCTATTATGTTATGGGTACTTTAAATTCTTTGCCATAGCTCTTTTCCACATATTATCCTGTATTGGTGGTACTGTAGATGTCTTAATAGACTGGCATCTGTACTTTGCTGAAGGAATATTAAGAGAAATACGAAGTTTATACCTGAAAACTAAATCTTTCCATGTTTTCTTCCCAGATATTGCCTCTATTGTTGTTTGGAATTTCTATTAAATGGCTTCCCATTTTATAACTGTTGCATGGACTATAGTATGTTTCTCTAGACCTGCACTGCAGTCTCACATGGTAAACACCAGCCACATGCGGTTACTGAAATGTAAATTTAACTTATGATTACAAATTTAATTCCTCATTTACATTAGCCATATTCCAGGTGACCAATAGCCACATGAGTCTAGTGGCTACCAAATTGGACAGCACAGATATGGGACATTTCTTTTATTCCAGAAAGTTTTATTAGAGCTGTTCAAGACCATTACTGTATACATGTATGAAAAAAATATACCTTAATGAAGAAATTCTGTTGTCTGTCAGTATTCAAGATATTGTAAGGCAAAAATCTATACATGTATTCAGATTGAAAATAAGTGGTAAAGCAGTGATGATTATTGTAGCTTCCTACTAAAAATGGAATAATCTCTATTTTGGAAAAAGTTGGGAACTTTTCAAAATTTTTAAAAGGCTGTAAGATAGCTCAAAATTAGAACAACAGAGGTTTTGCTTTTGTCTTCAAAATAAATTATGCGAGCCGGCGCCACGGCTCACTAGGCTAATCCTCCCCCTTGCGGCGCTGGCACACCAGATTCTAGTCCCGGTTGGGGCACCGGATTCTGTCCCGGTTGCCCCTCTTCCAGGCCAGCTCTCTACTGTGGCCAGGGAGTGCAGTGGAGTATAGCCCAGGTCCTTGGGCCCTGGAGAAGCCCCTGGCTCCTGCCATCGGATCAGCGCGGTGCGCCAGCTGCAGCGCGCCGGCCGGGGCAGCCATTGGAGGGTGAACCAACGGCAAAAGGAAGACCTTTCTCTCTCTCTCTCTCTCTCTCTCTCACTGTCCACTCTGCCTGTCAAAAAAAAATAAAAATAAAAATAAATTATGCTTTGCTCTTCTATAGATAATTAACCATAGTCCATACTATATTAGTCATTTTTTTCTCTAAGGAAATACACATCTTCATTTAAAGCATCTCTGTTAGTCTTTATCCTTCTTCAGCCCTTAACCAGATTTGAGCCTCCTTTCTCTTCATCAGTGAATTTGCCACATTTTTATTATACAGTTATGAGATGATAGAAGGTAGTAGATATATTCTTGATTCACTTATTTTTCCCTTTGATATGACACTTCATTCACTTAATTCTCCTTTTTTTTTTTTTTTTTTTTTTTTTTTTTTTTTTTTTTTTTTTTTGACAGGCAGAGTTAGACAGTGAGAGAGAGAGACAGAAAGAAAGGTCTTCCTTCCGTTGGTTCACCCCCCAAATGGCCGCTACGGCTGGCGCACTGTGCCTATCTGGAGCCAGGAGCCAGGAGCCAGGTGCTTCCTCCTGGTCTCCCATGCAGGTGCAGGTCCCAAGCAGTGGGCCATCCTCCACTGCCTTCCCAGGCCACAGCAGAGAGCTGGCCTGGAAGGAGGGGCAACCGGGACAGAATCCAGTGCCCCGACCGGGACTAGAACCTGGGGTGCCAGCACCACAGGCGGAGGATTAGCCAAGTGAGCCGTGATGGTGGCCCTTAATTCTCCTTTTTTAGGTTTGTTGTGTCAACCCCTGGATGTGTATGTAGTGCTAGATCCTCTAACTCCTAATACAATTTCCCAGCAGTGATAATAGGAATCATGTTATATAAAGCATTTCTTCAACCTTCTTTCCACTTAAAATCTTTACATCAACTGAATTATGTAACTATATTTATCTAGTTTTTTATAAATTAGCATATCATGATAAAGTCTAAATTTCTTCTCTCTATATTCTTTTCCTCTCCCCTTTCTGTTCTATCACCTTGACCCTGCTTTCCACAAAACTTTTATAATTTCTTTCTTACCTTGAAACATCTCCTAGAGTGGTTTATCTTAGTTGATATTATTGGTACATCTAAATTTCAAAGACTTATCCTTTTCACCTATAGTTTCATTTCCATCATATTAAAACTGATTTTTAAAGCCTCTTGTGGCCATTGTGCCTAGCGCATCACTTAAATTAGACACCATTTATTCCCTCTCCCTTTCTAAAACTCTCTTTCCTTGTCTCTGTAATACAACTTTCTTCATCTGGTTGTAGCCATGCAATTAATTCTCCCTTTGGCTCCTGAAACAAGCATTATCTGAGATTCTATACTCAGCTGCCATCCCACCATACAGACTATGTAGTAGGATGATGATGATGATGATGATGATGATTCCTTGTAGTTGTCACTATCACTTCAATGTAAATACCTCCCAGATATGGCTGTATTTCAGTTTCAATTCAGTTTTTTCAGCTGTCTGCCAGCAATTATATATAACATATCCTGTCTTTCAGACACTTCTAATTTCCCAAGCCTAAAATAGAATCATATTAATCCTATCAGGTTCTCTATCTAAACTATGCATTCATCCATTTGTTTAAGCTTGAACCGTTGAGGTAATGTTTAACTTTTCCCCTCCTAGCTTTTCTGTGTATGTATTGAGTCAGTCATCTAATTCTCTGTTTCTGGCTACCTGTATGTCATCTACCTATCCTCAACTCCTTCCCAACATCTTATGTAAACATTCCCTGGTGTCAGGATAAAGTTCACATTCCTCCATGCTTCCTGGAGAAAAAACATCTACTTGGTATGTCTTAGAAGATACATAGCTTTGCAGAAATTTACCTATCTGAAAAATGCTACCAAAGTTTCTCCTGTAGCTTAAAGAACTGCGAAGAAAGGAAGAAATGGCAGTGGGAGTTGTTAGCTGTACCAGAGCATTTCAAGGCTACCTCTCTTGACCTCACACATATACTCACAACTCAACTATACTATTAAAATAGGCTGTCACATTACTGTGTAACATCAACTATACTATTAAAATAGGCTACCCTGACTTCAACCCTTCCCAAGGAAAGTCGAGAGAAATTATCAATTGACTAAGTTTTTGCCAACCTGGTGGAAAGAGCTTCAAAATAGAAATTATATTGTAATAGAAAGATGAAATTGTATTCACTTGAAAACAAAAGCAAATTTTGCCCAGGCTAGCATTGGTAGCTCTCTACAATACGATGTCATAGTATTTTCTCTGCTTTCTTTTCCACTTTATTCTTCCCACATATCTTGCACTCTAGCCACATCAGTCTGCTTACTCCTTATTGACTATGCCTTTGTTTAGTATTTTCACAGAATCTGATTTTTTTTCTCCTGAATCCTCAATTCCAAGCCATTGAAATTGAATTTGAAAGCCATTTAAGACCAGCCGAACAGTCATCTCTTCTAAATACTTATTCCAGAATTATCAAACCAGAATGTGTTACCTTCCCTGTGGAATCTGTTCTCAGAATCTCCCTTGTGTAATTTATATTGTTATTCGAATGTTTTCTCCTCCAATAAATAATGGAATCATGAAGGCCAAGGACCAACCTTAACTTAGCTTTAATTACCCAAAAATCCCTGACAGTGAATTGCATTTAGAAGATGCCAAGAAACATTTTTAATGAACTTAATTGTGGCATGAATAAATGAATGGGTAAATGAATTAAAAAAGAAAGAATATAATAGCAACTCAGTGCTTGAATTAATCACAGGTGTATAAAGATATTTTGATAGCTTAATAGTAGAATATGTTAAATTGTTTGGTATGAACGTACCATTATCAAAGCTTTTCATAGATATGAATCCTTTTTACTCCAAGCAAAACAATAGTTTTACTTTTAAAAGTCTGTTATAAATATATTACATTGAGATAGATGAAACAACATTTATAATGATAAAGTTCAATGAAATATAAATGTACATAGTAATATTAGAGATGGACTGTTTCCCTCCACTGTTTCTCTTTATGTATGTCATATTAGTAATCTATGTACTGTTCTTATGACTGTAATGAACAGTTAATAAGACATAATATTAGTTATGAGCATTATGACTCATAGATACTTAAACTTGTTGAAAAGTTATAGAACATCAGTGAAATAGGTGTATTCATGTGCATTCTACTCAGAATGGCCATTGCATCATTTTGCAGAAAGAATAACTGATTATGATCCTGTGTGGAGGGTGTTGCTGTGCATACCTACATTCTAAGTAAGAAAAATGATCAAAATTGAGGAGACAATACTCAGTTTTATGAACATTTTCTCATTAGAAAAGTGGTCCATTTAAATGTGCATCATGTGATTTATAGAAACATATGGGAAAGGATAAAAAGACATTCACATTTTATTTTGTAGAGTAAAAAAAAGCTTGAGCTACTGAAGAAAATTCCTGAGAGTACATAGTTCCATAACTAAATCCAATTTTAAATCTAAATTTAATCTTAATTTAAAAATAATTAGAACATTAGGGACCGCCACTGTGGCACAGTGGGTTAACACCCTAGCCTGAAGCGCTGGCATCCTAGATGGACCCAGGTTCAATACCCGGCTGCTCCACTTCCCATCCAGCTCTCTGCTATGGCCTGGGAAAGCAGTAGAAGATGGCCCAAGTCTCTGGGCCCCTGCACCTGCGTGGGAGACCCAGAAGAAGCTCCTGGCTCCTGGCTTCCGATCTGCACAGCTCCAGCCATTGAGGCCAATTGGGGAGTGAACCATTGGATGGAAGACCTCTCTCTCTCTCTCTCTCTCTCTCTGCCTCTCCTCTCTCTGTGAACTCTGACTTTTAAATAAATAAATAAATCTTTAAAAAAATAATTAGAACATTAGAGGTATATCTTTTCCTAGTATGAACAGATTTGTAAAATATAAATTTCTCAATACACAGTGACATTTTCTTTTTAAAATTTGGAGTATGATGTTTCAGGAAAAGATTTGGCCCCAAAGTATTCATAAAATTCATGCTTGAAAGGCATACATTTTAAAATCACATTTTGATAGAAATAATTTACTAATAAATTGAATCCTCCCAAGTTTCTAGAGCTATTTAAATATTTACCATGATAAAATGAATTCCACAAAATTATTAACAGAATAGAACACAGTCACTTTATTTCTATTCTCCCCCCTTCTATAAAGTGGCAGTTAATTGGCATTCTTTGTGTTGTTAAGTTTTGTTTTATTCTTAGTTTCCTGTGTCCTGTGGCTTTCAATGAAGAACAGGTCTATCTGGCTGAAAGGTATAGATGCAAATAACTAGAAGCTATTCAAAGTAGTAAGCTGTTAAAGAAAGAAAAGGTGTATTGGGAGGAAAATTTAGTAAATTAGGAAAACATGTGGCCAAAACATACCGTTCTGGGGAGCTAAGTACTGTGTGTATGTGTGTGTGTAAAATCTGAAAATTGCTGGAGTAGCTTAGCAGTGCCTGACATGTGATTACATTGATTTTGCAACGGTGTACTAATTTTTCTGCCTAAAGACTTACTGTTTCCAAGACTCAATTACAAGCCATTTTTTCTGACTTTTTTAGGCAGAGTTAGTTATTTCCTACTCTGCTTCTTGAGTAAGTCTGTTTTTACAGTGTTTTTAGTTTTGCTTGTTTTAAATTTTTTTTTAATTTTCATGTTTGTGTGTGACAGTTTTTCATAGTTATGAAAAACTTTGGTCACTTTATTCACTTCACGTATCTCCTTTAGACTTTTGTCTTGTGGGGCCATGACAGAATTGTTGAGTATGCATAAGTACTTCATTCTTTGATCTTAAATCTATTATTACAAATGTAATCCTTTCAGTCAGTGAGCTGCAGCTGATGAAAGATGTTACAAAGTTTGAAATTTACTAGAGCAATATGTATAGCACAACCCAGTGTTCATGTTATATTTTAATAAGATATTAATATTTGAAAATTATAAATAATGATCCTTCCAGAAATTAATTTATGCAGTTTAGTGCCATTTATACTTTTAAAGCTTTTAAACTTTAAAACAGCATGAAAACTTTGAAATTAAGCATGTTTTAAGTTATTTGTGTGAATGCCTATTTCTCTAAACTGTACTTCTCTAAGTCAAGGACCATGTTTTATGCATCTTTGTACCCAGAGCATAATTGATTAACACTTGCTGAATGGGCAAGGGGTGGAACATTTGACGTAGTTGTTAAGATACCAGTTGAGATGCCTGTATCCCACATTGGAGTACCTGAGTTCAACGCCTGGCTCTGGCTCCTGACTCCAGATTCCTGCTAGTGCAGACTTTGGAAGACGGCAGTGATGGATGACTCAAGTAGTTGGGCTCCTGCCACTTATTTCGAAGTTCTTGATTGAATTCCCAGCTCTTTGTTCTGGCTTCAGCCCAGCCCTGGCTTTTGTGGGAAAGAGCTCTGTATATCTTTGTCTCTACCTGTCTTGTCTCTCAAATTAATAAAAATTTAAACAATAATTTGCTGATTCAAGAGGGAAAGTACATCTGTTATACATGATCTAATCTGTTATACATGATCTAATATTATTAAAATATTACTAAGTTTATTTTGTATGTGTATTTAATTTTTGAATGATTAATTGATTGATTTGAATGACAGAGAAAAAGAAGGAAAGACAGAGATATCTTCCATCTGCTGGTTCACTCCCCAAGTGCCTGCAACAGTGAATATTAGACTAGGGTGAAGGCAAGAGTCAGGAACTCCACCTGGGTCTCCCACATTGGTGGCAGGAACCAAAATACTTGGGTCATCACTGAAGCATCCCAAGCAGATTAGCAGGAAGCTGAATCAGAAGTGTGGAATACTTGAATTCAAACCCGCACTCCAGGGGATGTGGGTGTCCCAAGCTACAGTTTAACCTACTGTGCCACAATGTGTGTCCCTAGTTTTTAATATTGTCATTGAATATAGTAAATATATTTATATTTGAAAAATATACTGTGTTTCTGTGCATTGCAGTTATTTTTTTCTTTTTAATAGATTACCCAATTGTCCATCTTTAGCTAGTGAGAATTTCTTCACATTGACTCCTGGGTCCTATTGACACAAACCTGATAGTCTTTGATAGGTTCCTACTGTTTTATATCATGGTGTAATCCAAGCTCATCTTGAACATTTCCTATCCCAGATCTGGAAATACCATTTTCCAAGAAGGCCTGGGAAATGGCATTTGAAGACACACATTTTGGGAAGTTCCTTATTACTAGGTTGGTCATTGTTCCTATACCTTTTCCAGTGGGAAGAGTGAAGAAATATGTACATACATAAATAATGTATATGCATAAGTAATACATCAAGAAACTCAAGCCTTTTTTTCACTTATTTGGTCTTACATATGTGTCTGCTTTATCCCATGCCAAAAATACTAATGACACAGGAATGATAGAATGACAGTCACATAATCGTTCAATTGTTTCACCTTCCAAAGCACACAACAGATTCAGCAAAATTACAGCACCACTATCAACAAACAATATGTTTACTGAGAACAAATTAAGATTATTTTAACAGTTCTTTTTATTATAACACACTAGGGATCTGTGAGTAAATCGTTATTTTAAAGAGACTTGATCTAGCTACTTTGTGTTATTATATCACAAGTAGGATAAACAATGTATTTACTTTTCTCCTTGAAGAGAATCCCTTTGAAGCTTGGATATTTAATCATATGGTCTGATTCTGGGAATGTAGGATAATCATGGAATACACCTCCTTTGCAGCTAAAGCAAGTATAGAAGCAGTAAGGGGAATGGGGCATCTTCTCAGCTTTCCACAATCATCTCTTCCCAACGTAATCATGTTTTAAATTATTTTCTGTTAAATTGGACTCTTTCAAATGGACATATATGTATACTTTCAAAACATTAATGTTTTATTTCAGTTTAGTTCTTCTGTACATAAAATTCATAATTTTTGTCAAAGAGTTCACTTTGGGCAACATATGACTGTATTTCTAGGAAATGTCTCCTTTGGCACGTGAACTCCCTTGAGTGCCAAGGAAAGGCAAGTATTAAGTATTTCTGTTAGTTTGTGAAATCTTTCAGACCTAAAGTTTATTTTACTTTGAAAAACTTGCTCCTGATATGAATACATACTTCTTCTGACAAAGTATTGTTGTGAAATAGTACTATCAAAAACTGTGTTGAACAAGATTTGTCTTTGTTAAAATTAAATTCAAAGAAAAATGAAATGAATTGTTACTTCTTAAAACATGCTGTACTGTGGAATATTGTTTTTTTTTTCAAAATTAGCTAAATAGTAATTTTATATTTTTAAATAGAGGTAATGAAGTTTTAAGAAATTAAAAATGATACAGAACAATAACACATAGTGGAATGTATCACTTGGTTTATATCAGATGCTGTGCTGTGCGATTTCTTTCATTTTCTAATTTAATTCTCACAACACACTTATTGGATTACTGTTAATATATATCATTGCCTGTTTTATAAATTCCTTGGGGGAAACTGAGTGTTAAGTTTCTAAGCAAAGATAATTTTGTTATATTGTTGCTTACTGTATATTAAGGAATTGCACATTTAAAAAATAGTGTTTTTGAAAGACAATTTTTCAGAATTTCAGGGGGTTAAATTTAGGTAAGAACTGTAAACTTGGTTTTCGTAACATGCATCAATTTTAAATGTGTAATATAATGTATATTTAATTGCTTACTAATTGAAAATATAAAATAAGATTTGATGTAACTTGCTATAAATTTCAGTGTTTTAAAGTTCTAATCTATAATAGGTTAGTATTTGAAATGTTGAATATATTTCAGCAAAATATATTTAACACTAAGTTCAAATAGAAAATAGTTAAACTTTCTATATCTGTTTTTAAAACTGTTATTTTCCTTTATGAATAGTATATATATTTAAGGTCTGTAAAATTAAAAATTATAATTAAACAAAAGAATACCCTCTATAACCCATTTTCAGAGCTAACCTCTATTAATATTTTTGTTTATAGTATTCCAGATTATTTTTCCTATTCTTACTTCTGTTTTTAATCGGATTCTCAATACTTTTTCACATCACGGTACAATAAATATTTAGGAAAACATCTTAAAGGAATGCTTCATTTTTAACCTAATTTGTATATTTCTTTTTTTCAGGATTGTACTGTATATGAAACAGAGAATAAAATTCTTCATGTGGTAAGTACATTTGGATGTATTTTTATCTTTGCCACTGGATAATTCTGTGTTTAATTAGTAAATAGGACTTCAGCTTGTAAGAAAATTAGTCAAAATAAAAAATCTAACTTCAATAGTTTTAGTACATATGTTGTAGAAAATATATGAAAGAACCTAAATATAAACTTAGATTGTAATAACTAATAATCATATGCTATATCTGCTGGAAAAACGTAATAGAATGTCTTAGAATTATAATATGTGTTGGTATTGAAATAAAACAATCTAGAGAACAGAGTTTGAAATAAGTTTTTTACTGTCCATCTATAACAAAAAGACATCAAAGAGAATTCTTCTCTATCGTCATTTGAATGAAATACTTCATAAAATGGTCAAAACTCTTTGCTCTGATTCTATACCTACCAAACAACCTTCTAAATGATAATTTGGCAATGTCTGTTGAATCAATTAATGGCTTTGCATGTATTTTATTACTAGAAATGGAGTTAAAATATTTTATTTTGTAAAGAGGCATCTTCTTTCTAGTTGAAAAATAGTTGACTCCTTGTGTTTGTAAATCCTTTTCTTGATTGATGCTGGTCTGTCCTCATAACTTCTTCACCCCTAGTGTGAGATCATTTTATTTCTGCATCTGTAAGGTACTAGATGATGAAGGTCTATATGCCTGCCAAAGGCCATTTCCAATGTCTTCTATTCCTATTTCCAGTTTATAAGGTTATTTCTAAAATGTTTGAATATTTATGAAATGTTCAAGTAGGTAACATTTTAAATGTATTTAGGAAAGGTAACATATTAAAAACATCTTACCTGAATAGTGGGGATAAGTATTATTTCAAAATATCGTCAGTACAGCATTTCTCTTCCTGCTTTGTTATCTACTATATAAATGATACTGAGTAATCCTTTTCTAATCCTCTTCCCTTCATTGTGCAGCAATAATGACTTTCGATATTTATGAGGATGGTCTCAAGAGTGGAGAGTTGATGTACTTTTCTCCTAGTTAGTCCAGGAGGGATAATAATTACTGTTTTGATCTACTTGTAAGGCCTGGAGGATAGAAAGAAACTAATATTTAGGCTATTTGTATTCCAAGTGTTAGGTTCTATAAAAATATTATGTCATTAATCTTCATTTTACAAATAGAGGGAACTAAGGGTCACAAATGTTAAGCTGTTGAAGTGTTGAACTGTTTTTTAAAGATTGAAAATAATTAATAATTATACATATTTATGGGATACAGTATGACATTTCTTTGTTTTTCTTTGTGCTCCTAGAAGCATTTTAAAATGTATTTTAATATTTAACAATTTTTAATGTTTTACCATATTTGCTTCATATGTTGGTAGTATATACATACACAGATAATAGTATTTTTCTTGAAAACAGATGTATTAATATCACAATATATAATTAATGATAATGATCATAAAGTAAGGATAGAAGAGTATGTGTTATATAAATAATAATTCAGTGAATACAATATTTATAACTATCCATATACCAAATAATAAGACATCCACACAATTTCCATACTCCCTATATAGGTTGATTTCCATATCATTGTTATGTTGTACTGGGCTGCTTTAAACATGGAAGTACAGGTATCTCTAGGCTGACTTCATTTCCTTTGAATATATTCCTAAAAGTGGAATAGCTAGGTCATTTAATAGATCCATTTTTGTTTCTTGAGGAATCTCCATACTGTTTTTCATAATAGTTGTACTAATTTGTATTTCTACCAACATTTGAGGACAGATCTGACACCAAACTCCATGCCCTTTCCAGATCTGGCAGTTATGGCCTGTTCTAGATTATTGAGACTCTGAATTATATTCTTATTTCTCATGGGTCATAGGGCTACTGCCTCACTGGGCATATTGTGTTAATAACTAAGGAGTATGAAAAGACCCATTCCCTCCTACGTTTTATTTCTTATGAATGCTTGTTTCTTTGCCATTGAATTTTCTGTGGCAATGACTGCTGTTGTTGAATTTCCTGAATTGGGCTTCAGTCTTTCGTGGTGGGTTCTTCATGGTGCTTACTTCAAGGCTATTATTGACGTCTGTATGTGTTCCAGCTTTCTCTCTGTAAAGCTTCTCAAGAATAGTCTCTTCCTGGTGTTGGTATCAAGAAGAGATGTATTTTTCCTTATGCATTGGCTGCTACAAACTTCACATCAAAGTTTGTGGACCAAGGCTGGCAAGTGCATGTCATGGCATTCATTCTGTATATTAGATTCATTGTCAGCTCTAATTTTTATCCATGATTTCTCTTTACTTGTCTTTCTCAATGTATTTTTATTTGTTGAGATCATATTTTATATGCATATTTGTAATTAATAGTCAAATGTCAAAGAAATTATGAATAATTCATTCAGAAAGATTCTTTAGGAACTATAAAAATATGAAATGTTATTTATTTCTGAAGAAAATTCAATTCCCATCCTGTGACAGTATAGCAGAAATTAATTTAAATGCTTAAAGAAATGCTGTGGGGTTTTTTTTGTACAATGGCTCTTAAATATAATTTTCATGAATTAGGCTAAGGAAATAAATTCTTGGAGGTAGAAAATGAGGTTTGAAATTTTATTTAAAGTTATGATGATTCTATACTGAAACCTGAGTTATTACATGAGAATTTACAATGAACAATCAGCGTCTCACTCCTTTCTCTATACTCAGCTATAGTGATTCATGCTACCAGGTTGGATATTAAAAGATTGACCTTCAGAGAAATGGAATATCTCTAAGAAAAAGGCCCATGCATACTAATATTTGGAGATTTTCAGTTAAATATCTGGATCCCTTTCTGATCACAGAACCATGAAGACCACCCATAAACGAGATTTGGTCACATAAAAAATTTTCAATGATTTATTACCATTTTCAAATAATACTAGATACTCAAAGAGATGCTTTATATTTGCAAAAGTCCTCTAATAGCTTCCTAAACTGGATAACTCTCGCTTCACCACATAACAATTTCAAGAACTAAGATTCAGTGAAATCATCAGGAAGGCAATCCATGTTATCAGTGCCAACCTCACAAATAAACACGGCTGATTTTCGTTTGTGATCCTAAGCATTATAGAGATAGAACACTGGATTTGGATTAACAAAACCTTTAGTTTGAATCTTAGTTCTGAATAATGATAAATTTAGGCAGAATTCTTAAATTCTTTAGCTGATTCTTTAACCTGAGTTTCACAGAGAATAAAGCCTAAAGCAGAGAGTTTATATCTTATTCCTTACAATGGACTGCTATACCATCCATCAATACTGATGGATGAAATTAAGAGGGCAGGGAAGGGAGAGCCATACGGAAGATACATCTGTAAGGTGTTTGCCTAATTTAATAGAATTGTTCCCCAGAGAGCAAGGTCAACAGCATCTCAAGACTTTTCATTAGAGAGGAGAGGAGGGCTTTTCTGTTAGTCCAGTCAAAAGTTTCCCCCTACCTTTCTTGTTGCAAGGGCATTGGCTTCAGTCAATGTTACACAAAGGCATCAGCAGGAAAGCCTAAGAAAAATAAAAAGAACCCTATTAGGGCATGATGTGAGGGATTGTTAAGTGGCTGCTATTTGGGAGCTGAAACCCAGCTGGTGCAAAATAGAGGCAACTGCCTTAACAAAGATATGAGGACCTAAAGTGACTTCAAGTGACATGTTTTCACAGTTTCCTAGTTGTAAAATGGTAATATTAGTATGCATATTTCAGAATTATAAAAAATTCCAATTATAAAACATGTAAAGTGACACACTGGAGGTGTTTATACATATAATTAGTATTTCCCTTAAATTGATCTCTTTCATCAATAAAAGTATTTCTAAAGTTTGTGTAGATGAAATGAGATGGTCCTATTTTGATCACTATTGATGTTCAGTAATAGATAAATGATTGTACAATGCATCATGATCTCTGCTTTGCATGCATATTTGAAATTTTTGTGAAAATGTTTTAAATATTTGTAATTAAAAAAATCATTCTGATTTTTAAAAAACTGAGATAAACAGTAGCCAGGTTTCAAAATATTTTCTTAAACATTTAAAACTATTTATAAATTATAATGTTTTCTAATCACTTTAAAATTATATTTAAATAAGTTTATCTTCATTCCTAATAGCTGACTCATTGCTAAATTGACATCACTTTTCTTTCTCAAAAGTCAATTCTGAGATAACTTGCTATTAGAAATTAATGACAGCATAAAATATTCAAGAAATTTAGAAATGAATGCCAAATATTTACCTTGTCAATTTTTACTTCAATCTAGTCATAATTTAAAAAACTAATTATGGTGAAGATAGTGGATGGCATTAACCAGTCATTTCAACTCAAGAACTCAAGAAGCACTTCTTTTTTTTTTCTTTTTTTTTTGACAGGCAGAGTGGACAGAGAGAGAGAGAGAGAGAGAGAGAAAGGTCTTCCTTTGCCGTTGGTTCACCCTCCAGTGGCCGCCACGGCTGGCACACCGTGCTGATCCGATTGCAGGAGCCAGGTACTTATCCTGGTCTCCCATGGGGTGCAGGGCCCAAGCACTTGGGCCATCCTCCACTGCACTCCTGGGCCACAGCAGAGAGCTGGCCTGGAAGAGGGGCAACCGGGACAGAATCCGGCGCCCCGACCGGGACTAGAACCTGGTGTGCCTGCGCCACAAGGCGGAGGATTAGCCTAGTGAGCCGCAGCTCCGGCAAGAAGCACTTCTATTTTCATGTTGTTATTTTTCTCATCCTGGCCTTCTTATGCAAAGATGGCCCAGCCTCTGTTAAAAGGTTCTATGTAAATGTTCATATTACTTTTCTTATAAGGAATCAACTTCTTAAAATAATATAATATGCTGTACTACTTGATATATGATACTAGAATGCTTTCTTTTAAACAAAATTGTGAGAACAAGTATCCTTCCAAATCCATTGTGTGGAAAAAATGATTTTGAGCCTAAAAAAAATGATCTGAATGTAGTTCTGTGTCAGTGACCTTAGTCAAATCACTTGACTTTTTTGAGGCTTTGTTCTTAATATAAAAATGAAGATATTAATATTTTTACATATTATTCTTGCTAGGGGAAATAACTTTTCTAGGTAAAGCTGGTGATTTTCTTTCCAGTACTTATTTATTTAAATTTTTTTAATTATTTAGGCTTTTCTGTTTCTTCCTTTTCTTTGTTTTTAATATGTACTAGAAAATAAAAATGCTGAATAGTTTAAGAACTTGTTTAAAATCAAATTGTGGGTTAATTGGAATATTCTACTTGATTTATGCTAAGTAATATATTACTTATAATGCCTCTTTTTCAAAGATCAAATAATGTGTACAGTTGACCCTCTGTATCCAAGGGTTCCACGTGTGTGGATTCACTACCTGTGGATGGAATTTTTTAAAATTATATCTGTAAGAGCCTCAGGTGATAACTGATATCATGCATGAGAGTGCTAACTGTTGAATAAACAAGAGTCACTGTGTACTAACTTCCCTTGCAGGACTTCTGTCCCCAAAGAGTTATGAGACTTAATAGTAAAACTTGTTCCCAAAGAATTATTTCTTTTAGTGTATTAAGCGGAGGATATTCTTATGTCTCATAAGTTGTAGTTGTGTCTAAGAGCTCTCAAATGATGTATAATTCTTGGGTTCTTCTTTAAAGATAATGGACTTTCTAAAATGAAAGGGGAGGGGAGGAAGGAAGAAAATAAGTAAAGTTACCTTTGAGATGCAATAACTGAAGAGCCCTTGTCTGGACTGTTGAGGAACAGTTTTCTTCTTTTTTTTCTTCTTTTTCTTTTTCTCTCTCATACAGAGAGAGCTCTGTAACTAGAATAGAGTTCATCCTCTGCATTTGAAGTTAAATGAAAACAGATCTTGGTAAACAACAAGACAGGGACAGCAGAGGGAAGAGAAAGAGGGGTGAGAGAGTGGGTGAGAGGGCAAGTATGGTGGGAAAAATTACTATGTTCCTAAAGTTGTATTTATGAAATGCATGCAAATGAATAAAAATATTTTAAAACTAAAGAAAATAAAGAGCAAAACTGCTTTACAGTCTGAGGAAAAAGATTGTATTTGTTGTGATCATGTATACTTTTAAAATATCACTATGCCCTAAACAAGACCCCATAATATCACTTATGAAAACTTGCTGATCATAGGAATTCCACAGGGCAATGCAAGTATCAGAGTGCCCTTCAATGCCTGAGTACATTGAGATAGAAAGATGAGGAATGTTGTGAGATGTATCTTTCTGAAATAGATCTGTATTTAAGCATAAGTAAAGAAAAAGAATCTAAATAACAAGATCAAGTATCCTCATATATTAGAAAAAAAATTCCATCCCTAAGAGGAAGTATGTCTACTAAGAACATTTGTTTAATTTTCTCAGTCAGAATCAAAAGAACATTGCTTGTATTGAAAAATAAAAAAGAGGCCGGCGCCGTACTCAATAGGCTAATCCTCCGCCTGCGGCGCCGGCACACCAGGTTCTAGTCCCGGTTGGGGCGCCGGATTCTGTCCTGGTCGCTCCTCTTCCAGTCCAGCTCTCTGCTGAGGCCCGGGAGTGCAGTGGAGGATGGCCCAGGTCCTTGGGCCCTGCAACCGCATGGGAGACCAGGAGGAAGCACCTGGCTCCTGGCTTCAGATCAGCGCAGTGCTCCAGCCGCAGTGCGCCGGCCGCAGTGGCCATTGGGGGAAGAACCAACGGAAAAATGGAAGACCTTTCTCTCTGTTTCTCTCTCTTCACTGTCCACTCTGCCTGTCAAAAAAAAAAAAAAATACCATACCACAAAGAAAACAAGGCCACTATGAACTGGGAGCAAAATGAACTAAGAAAATAGTCGTATAAAACTAGCAACTCAGAAATAGAAATTAAACCATGCTGACAGCAGTGAAAAGTGAAATGGAAGCTGTCGAAAATAGGAACAATGAAACACAAAATGAACTTTAATATTAATCAGATGTTCAGTAAGTTAAGATCAAAACTAAGAGATGATAAAGGATATAGACGATAGATTATGGTTAGTGCACCTTTAACTAGTTGTTAGTGTCTGAGGAGGAAAGCAATAGGAAACAAAGGATATCATCAAAATAATTTTGGATGCCTGAAAGCAACAAAAAGTTGTTTTTAGATCAACAAACATCCACTAAACTACATTTTTGAGAAATGTATTTGAATAAGATAATGAAATAAATGAGGCTGAATTCCAGAATAGGAAAGTGTAGAATAGCAAAGAACCAGAGGAAAACAACAAAACAAGATGCAAAGTGATAAAAAGTATCTATGAGTGCTGACTAGTGTTTTTAAAATGGAAGTTGTTAATGTTAAATGAAAAAGATAATGCACATATCCTAGGATTTATACATTGTTAAATGGAGATATAGTCTTCCAGTACTAAGTCACAGACTAGCATTAATTTCCACTTGCAAATATTGTTTTAAGGGTTCCTTAAAACAATAATAAAATGCAAATTTTCAGCTATCAGTTCATAAACACAAATGCTCACAATCCCAGATACATATACAAATTAAACCTACTCACATGTTGCGGAGAATTTGGAATGCATATATTTGCTTATACTTTAATATCCGGTATCTTCATAAAACATTTTCTGAAAATGAGTTTTAAGCTATTTCAAGGTAGAAAATCATGCATCAGGCAGTATTTTTAAAAATTTTATTTTTATTAAGACTTCATGTTGTTCTACATACAAACTACTTTGTTCTCATAAAAACCTGATGAAATAAGTATTATTACTGTTGCCTCCATGTTACGCATGAGGAAACTGAAGCACAAAACAGTTAGGTGACCTTCCTGAATTGACATAGTTAAGGATTTAAGGTCAGATTTGATCTCAGTCTGGCTCCAGGTTCTATATTGCTCTACTCTGAGAATCTAATCTAAAAATAAATTGCAGAGCACAATAACATTTTCTAGAAAATGTAGCAGCATAACATGTAATATTGAAAATAGGAAATAATATAATAATTTAGTAAATTACATTACAATGAATTGTATTTATGAATATACCCAAAATATTTATATGCCAATCTTAACAGAAATTCTAAATGATAATGTTAAATAAAAATCAAATGTATTACATATGCAGAATGAATCAATACCATTGAAAACAATATACTCTATAATATTAGTATTTATTTGCTTGGTAAGACATAACTTTTTTCTCTCAATTTCAAGTATATTCTCATTTTTAAAAATAGTTTACATTGCTTTTATATAAAATATTGAAGCATATTTTATGGTATTTATAACTATAAAGGCGTTTAACTGATAATTTTATAGGATACATAGTGAAATAGTCAAAAGTGACTTTATCAATCCTTAGGCTAGATTATCTGTTTAAGTTCTTACTTCTAAAATTTAGAGAGTCCTTTGTGATTAAAGTTTAGAAAACAGCAGGCTATGAGGATGAACAAATCTGGTGGGAAGGGAAATTGGTCGCCGTGTTAGGCAGAGATCACTGTTGAAATAAATAGAATAAATAAAAGGAAACTGAACAGCTTAAATTTCTTTGAAACTTGTCTTTAAATATTATGAAACTAATGACAGAGCATAATTTTAAAAGACAAAAGACAATGTAGATAAACAGTGTACTATATATCTGAGTGAGTGTTGACTGAAGATAAATATTATATTTCACCTCTATTGATCTGTTATCTCCCTCACAATTAGGCTTGGTCCCAGATTGTGCATTCTCTGGCATTTTGGGAACCACCTGTTTGCTTGCAAAACTTCTTGTTTTATTTGGTTAATCAGTTAGAGAGAATCTGGAGTTCTCTTCACTTCTGTACTCTGCTTCCTGCTCACTCCTGTTCCACTGCAGTCTTTGAATCTGAAGAGATGCTATTTCAGACTTCTTGCTTCATCAGACTTTCTCTGCTTGTTGTTTCCCTGCTGCTCTCCTATTGTCTGCTTTGATAAAGTCAAGACAAGCAGTCATTAAAGTCACAGTACTTAAATCAGGTTATTCAAGATTCACATACACGTTCTGCATTTACTAACAGTGTGATCTTGTATATGGCATGTATTAGCACTTTACCTCATTGCATTTGTAAAGATAATGGGAAGAATAAATACAGTGAATATCTATTTGGTTTCTTTTGGTGTTCACCTTATCTTTTCATTGCATTCTACTTTACATTTCACAAAGTATTCTCATGATCTTCTTCTCTCATCTTGTCTCTTCTCATCTATCTTCTCTTTTCCATATCTTCTCTTTTTTTATTTATTTGATAGGTAGAGTTACAGAGAGAGAGAGAGAGAGAGAAAGGTCTTCCTTCCGTTGGTTCACCCCTCAAATGGCTGCTACGGCCGCTGCTGCGCTGATCCGAAGCCAGGAGCCAGGTGCCTCCTCCTGGTCTCCCATGCAGGTGCAGGGCCCAAGCACTTGGGCCATCCTCCACTGCCCTCCCAGGCCACAGCAGAGAGCTGGACTGGAAGAGGAGCAACTGGGACTAGAACCCAGCACCCATATGGGATGCCGGCGCCGCAGTCTGAGGATTAACCATGTGAGCCACAGCGCCGGCCCCTCCATCTCTTCTCTTTCCCATCTCTTCTTTCCAAGCTATATTTTTTCTTTACATATTTAGTTTCATAAACAATTTCGCCTATGTGTTGTTTTATTTTGCCTAAGTTTTGTTTTATTTCATAAACATTCTGCATAATTTTTTCCATTCTTTAAATTTATGAATTGTTTACTCTTGAACTCCATCTGGGCTGAGGTTATAGGGCTTTCTCTGCTATTCATACTAGAAATAGTTTAAACTGTACAGACTCAACAGTTAGATGTAAGAGAGGAGCTTGGAGGAGAAAGTAAGGAGTTGAATTTAGTCTTGGCCCTGACATCTATATCATATCATTTATGCAAGCATAGTTTTCTTTTGCTAATCATTCAAAACCTTGGGGCTATATTTAAGTTACCAGGATAGCAGCATGCACCACAGTGAAGTAAAAGTGAATGTATTCATATTTTATCTTTAGATGTTCTTTGTAAAAACAGTGATAGATACTCTCATGATTGAAAAATCTATAAAAATAATTCCATATTCGTCTTCAGAAGGTCCCTGATTGTGGGGAGCAACCCGGACTGGACTGAGTTACTGGAATTAAGACTTATTCTATGCATCTGCTCTCCCACAATATGGCACTGAGAAGGGAGGAAACAGCTTCTACACAGCTGCCTCCAGTTCAGCCAATAAACTGTAGGACCTGCTCCTGATTGGAGGAGAGCAGCGTACTCGGCATGTGGGCAGCCGAGTTGGGATTGGCGGAGGAGGACTATAAAGGAGGAGAGAGACGGCATGCACCAGGAACATCTAAGGGGAACACCTAAGGGGAACACCTTGTGCAGCCCCCGAGAGAGCCGGCCGGCGGTGTGCCGCTCCCCTGCGGAAGTGGGGAATGTGGCAGGGGGAACCGCCCTTCCACGGAGGTGGAAGGGATGGCAGCCAACCCGGGAAGAACCAGCAGCAAACCCGGGGAGGGCCGAGCAGACGAAAGAACAGCGCAGGGTCCTGTGTCGTTCCTCCACGAAGAGGGGGAGCGACATAATGGTGCCGTGACTCGGATATGAAGCCTAGGCAGGGTTTAGTGTTGCTCCTCCACGAAGAGGGGGAGCGACACCTGATATTGTGAAAAAACAACTTTTCTCATTATAGCCTAGACTTCTCTTCAGATAAAAGCTGTGGTGTAATACTGAGTTTTGTAGATAGAAAGCATTTTGGTGCTTCTTTAAGGGAGAGTTGGCATTTGATGTGGCATTAAGACACTACTTAGAGTATTTGCATCCCGTATTCGAGTGCCTGGATTCAAGTCCTGGCTCTGTTCCCAGTTCCAGCATCCAGCTAATGTACACCTGGAAGCAGCAGGTAAAGTCTCAGATAGTTGGGTCTCTGTCATCACAAGGAGGGCCCTGATTGAGATCCTGACTTCTACCTTCTTGGATGTTTGCCACTAAATCCAAACTGAGCCTACAGTGTCAGTCATGGACTACATGATATGGATGTGTGGCTGGGTCAGAGAACCCCCAGCTGTCCCACTTGATAGATAGACCTTTCAGTAGAAAGAAGAAAAAGTAAACACGGCCCCATGGAACCTGAAAGAGAAGCCCACTTTCCCCCATTACAATGTCCCTCCAGTGCCCTCTACTGACAAAAATATATAACATTGTGCTCACTGTAAAAGAGAAATGTTTCAAGATCCCAGTCTGTGACCACAGAGTAAGCACCAAAGAATGAATTCAGAACTGAAAACCTGCAAATACGTAACTGACACAGTACAGTTATATCTTAAGTAGACAAAACCACACATAGCACTTTCAAGTTCCTTAACTGTAAGTGCAAAGACATTGCATCCCAATCTCTATTGGTTGGTCCCTATTTTGCCATAAAATATATATATGGTGCCTAAATTTTCCAGAAGCTCATCCAGTTATAATGAACTGCTTCAATATTTCTACTTATATTTTAATATAAAGTGCAAAGTAAAATTAAGCTTTTTTTTATTTACTTGAAAGTCACAAGAACATTGAAATGAGTTGTGGGAGCATGGGAAACAGATAAATGGAAACATAGAAAGAGCTTGTATCCATTTACTTCCCAAATTCCCACAACAGCTAAGACTGGGCCAGGCCAAAACCAGTAGCCAGGAACTCAGTCCAGGTCTCCACATGGCTGGCAGGAATCCAATGAACTGAGCCATCACTACTACTTCCAGGTACACATTAACAGGAAGCTGGAATCAAAAGCACAGCTTGGACTTAAACCCAGGCACCCTGATATCAGATGTAAGCATCTCAATTGGTGTCTTAATGTTAGGCCAAATACTCACCCACAAAGTAAAAGTAAATCAACCTCCTGACAAGCTACATTTTAGTTGAGCCATTGATGTATAATTGAGCCTTGAGAGTAGCATGCCCTCTAATGAATGATTTCTCATCTGTATGGGGATTTACCATAATCCTGCCTATCTTTATTTGCTTCCCATGAAACAGCAAGAAAATAGAATGGAGATTTTATGATATATAGTTCTGCTTTCAGGCTTATTCTATTTAACTATCAGAAATGAGAGTAAAATTCTTGGATATACATACCTTACCAAATTTGAGTCAGGAAGAAATAGAATACCTAAGCAGATCAATATTAAGTAATGAAATTCAATCAATAAGAAATTGCCAGGGTGGAGCCAAGATGGCGGAATAGTGAGGGCGTGCACCGATAGTCAGGGAAAAGATAGTTTAATAAAAGTGGAACTACTGTAGCCTCAGGAAAAGGCTCAGGAAAAAATTGCAGAGGAAACTCTTCTGGATCTAGTGGATGTAACACGGAGGACCTACGGGGAGAGCAAGGTCGCCCATCGCATGGAAGCCGAGCAGCTTCAGCAGCCTAGCTGAGCGAGCCACAGAGTGTGCGCACCAGCACGGGAAGGGGAGGTGAGACAAAAAACCTCAGTAACCCGAGACATTGGAGGGGAAAGGCAAAAAGAGCCCACAGGGAACAAGGCCTGAAGCCCCACTGGGGAAAGTTCACCAGGCTGACTGGAGGAGAGAAAAAACGAACAAATAAGGGGAACCGGCATGGACATTAACCTCTCTCTCCACTCACCTTACAAAGCTGAGCAAGACAAAGAGCAGGCACCATTTTACGTATGTAGAGAGTCGCCTGCCATTAGCCAAGCAGAAAAACCTGACTCTGGTGGGGAGAAATAACAGGAGGTTAAGACCTAGTTAGTGAAAGGGTGGAGCTCACGAACTGAGACTGTGAAAATCTTAAGGGGGTTGGGCGAGAGAACTCAACAAGTACACAAACTTGGTAACCTGGGCAAACTGGTGAGAGACTGTTGAGAAACTTGAGACCACCCTGAGGGCTGCATAAACTCTTTGTGTGGTCCCAGGGGTAAAAAGACAAATACCCACAGGGGCCAGATTTAATACATCAACTACACTCAATCCCACTCAGCTGTGTGGAATTACTTCCCAACTGAGTCAAAAAAAAAAAACAAAAAAAAAAAAACAAAAAGAGAGAGCAAGCAAGCAAGCTAGAGAACAATCTGGGTGAGACACCTTTGGCACACCCTTAACCCTGAAGAACCAAACAGAGCTCTCTGGCTACACCCATCACAGCCTCTAAGAATCCATCAAAAGCAGACAGTCCTCTTAATCTAGAGTCACAGTATAACGAGAAAAAACACCACAACGAAGAAACCAAAGAATATCTCCAGTATGCCAAACAACAAACACAAAAACTGAGCTAACAAGAACAAGGAAGACACTATCACGTCCCCAAATGAAAAAGACACCACAATTCAAGATTATGAAGATGAGATAGAAGAAATGCAAGAAGCAGATCTCAAAAAATTGATAAGAACATTAAGAAGTTCTCAAAAACAAATTCTTGAGCTACACAAATCCTTAATGGACAAGATAGAAAATCTCTCTCGCAAAAATGAAATATCAAGGAGGAATCAAAATGAAATGAAACAACTAGTAGAACATGAAACTGGGATAGTGACGAGAAATCATAATGAAATGAAGAATTCAATTCATCAAATGACAAACACATTAGAGAGCCTTAAAAACAGAATGAGTGAAGCAGAAGAGAAAATATCGGACTTAGAAGACAGAGAACAGGAAAATATACAGTCAAACCAAAGAAAAGAACAGGAAATTAGAAATCTAAAAAATATTGTCAGGAATCTTGAGGATACTATTAAAAAAACCAACATTCAGGTTCTAGGAATTCCTGAAGGCATGGAGAGGGAGAAAGTATTAGAATGCCTTATTAGTGAGATATTAGCAGAAAATTTCCCAGGATTGGAGAAGGACAGAGACATCCTAGTACAGGAAGCTCATAGAACCCCTAATAAACATGACCAAAAGAGATCCTCACCATGTCACGTTGTAATTAAACTCTCCACAGTGAAACATAAAGAAAAGATCCTCAAATGTGCAAGAGAGAAATGTCAGATTACTCTCAGAGGATCTCCAATCAGACTCACAGCAGACTTCTCATCAGAAACCCTAAAAGCTAGGAGGGAATGGCGAGATATAGCCCAGGTACTAAGAGAGAAAAACTGCCAGCCCAGAATATTATATCCTGCAAAGCTCTCATTTGTGAATGAAGGTGAAATAGAGACCTTTCACAGCAAACAAATTGAAAGAATTTGTCGCCACTCGTCCAGCCCTGCAAAAGTTGCTTAAAGATGTGCTACACACAGAAACACAGAAACATGGCCATCAATATGAAGGAAGGTAAAGGAAGAAAACCTACCAGTAAAAGATCATAGGAAGCTTAAAGCATATACTAGAAAATATCTTTGGAAAAATGGCAGGGCAAAGTCACTACTTAACAATAGTCACATTGAACGTTAATGGCCTGAACTGTCCAGTTAAAAGACACCGATTGGCTGATTGGGTTAAGGAACAAAACCCATCTATTTGCTGCTTACAAGAAACACATCTTTCCAACAAAGATGCATACAGACTGAAAGTGAAAGGCTGGAAAAAGATACACCATGCCAACAGAAATGAAAAGAGCAGGCGTAGCCATCTTAATATCAGACAACATAAACTTTACCACAAAAACTGTTAGGAGAGACAAAGAGGGGCACTAAATAATGATTAAGGGATCAATTCAACAGGAAGATATAACAATCATCAATGTATATGCACCTAATTACAGGGCACTGGTTTATTTAAAAGATTAGTTAAGGGACTTAAAGGGAGACTTAGACCCCAATACAATAGTACTGGGGGACTTCAATACTCCACTCTCAGAAATAGACAGATCAACAGGACAGAAGATCAACAAGGAGACAGTAGATTTAAACGACACTATAGCCCAAATGGATCTAACAGATATCTACAGAACTTTTCATCCTACACAGAAAGCATTTACATTCTTCTCATCAGTACATGGAACCTTCTCTAGGATTGACCACATACTAGGCCATAAAGCAAGTCTCATCAAATTCAAAAGAATTAGAATCATGCTATGCAGCTTCTCAGACCATAAAGGAATGAAGTTGGAAATTAGCAACTCAGGAATCCCTAGAGCATACGCAAACACATGGAGATTGAACAACATGCTCCTGAATGAACACTGGGTCATAGAAGAAATCAAAAGAGAAATCAAAAACTTTCTGGAAGTAAATGAGGATAACAGCACAACATACCAAAACTTATGGGATACAGCAAAAGCAGTGTTAAGAGGAAAGTTTATATCAATAGGTGCCTACATCAAGAAATTGGAAAGGCACCAAAGATGAGCTTTCAATTCACCTCAAGGATCTAGAAAACCTACAGCAAACCAGAGCCAAATCTAGTAGGAGAAGAGAAATAATTAAAATCAGAGAAGAAATCAACAGGATTGAATCCAGAAAAACATTACAAAAAATCAGCCAAACGAGGAGCTGCTTTTTTGAAAAAATAAACAAAATTGACACCCCATTGGCCCAACGAACTAAAAAAAAGAAGAGAAAAGACCCAAATCAATAAAATCAGAGATGAAAAAGGAAACGTAACAACAGACACCACAGAAATAAAAAGAATCATCAGAAATTACTACAAGGACTTGTATGCCAGCAAACAGGGAAACCTATCAGAAATGGATAGATTCCTGGACACATGCAACCTACCTAAATTGAACCAGGAAGACATCGAAAACCTAAACAGACCCATAACTGAGACAGAAATTGAAACAGTAATAAAGGCCCTCCCAACAAAGAAAAGCCCAGGACCAGATGATTCACTGCTGAATTCTACCAGACATTTAAAGAAGAACTAACTCCAATTCTTCTCAAACTATTCAGAACAATCGAAAAAGAGGGAACCCTCCCAAATTCTTCCTATGAAGCCAGCATCACCTTAATTCCTAAGCCGGAAAAAGATGCAGCATTGAAAGAGAATTACAGACCAATATCCCTGATGAACATAGATGCAAAAATCCTCAATAAAATTCTCACCAATAGAATACAACAACACATCAGAAAGATCATCCACCCAGACTAAGTGGGATTTATCCCTGGTATGCAGGGATGGTTTTATGTGCGCAAAACAATCAATGTGATACACCACATTAACAGACTGCAGAAGAAAAACCATATGATTATCTCAATAGACACCGAGAAGGCATTTGATAAAATACAACACCCTTTCATGATGAAAACTCTAAGCAAACTGTGTATGGAAGGAACATTCCTCAAAACAATCAAAGCAATTTATGAAAAACCCACGGCCAACATCCTATTGAATGGGGAAAAGGTGGAAGCATTTCCACTGAGATCTGGCACCAGACAGGGATGCCCACTCTCACCACTGCTATTCAACAAAGTTCTGGAAGTTTTAGCCAGAGCTATTAGGCAAGAAAAAGAAATTAAAGGGATACAAATTTGGAAGGAAGAACTCAAACTAACCCTCTTTGCAGATGATATGATTCTTTATTTAGGGGACCCAAAGAACTCTACTAAGAGACTATTGGAACTCATAGAAGAGTTTGGCAAAGTAGCAGGATATAAAATCAATACACAAAAATCAACAGCCTTTGTATACACAGGTAATGCCACGGCTGAGGAAGAACTTCTAAGATCAATCCCATTCACAATAGCTACAAAAACAATCAAATACCTTGGAATAAACTTAACCAAGGACATTAAGGATCTCTACGATGAAAATTACAAAACCTTAAAGAAAGAAATAGAAGAGGATACCAAGAAATGGAAAAATCTTCCATGCTCATGGATTGGAAGAATCAATATCATCAAAATGTCCATTCTCCCAAAAGCAATTTGTAGATTCAGTGCAATACCAATCAAGATACCGAAGACCTTCTTCTCAGATCTGGAAAAAATGGTGCAGAAATTCATATGGAAACACAGGAGACCTGGAATATTTAAAGCAATCTTGTGCAACAAAAACAAAGCTGGAGGCATCACAATACCAGATTTCAGGACATACTACAGGGCAGTTGTAATCAAAACAGCATGGTACTGGTACAGAAACAGATGGATAGACCAATGGAACAGAATTGAAACACCAGAAATCAATCCAAACATCTACAGCCAACTTATATTTGATCAAGAATCCAAAACCAATCCCTGGAGTAAGGACAGTCTTCAATAAATGGTGCTGGGAAAACTGGATTTCCACATGCAGAATCATGAAGCAAGACCCCTACCTTTCACCTTACACAAAAATTCACTCAACATGGATTAAAGACTTAAATCTACGACCCAACACCATCAAATTATTAGAGAGCATTGGAAAAACCCTGCAAGATATAGGTACCGGCAATGACTTCTTGGAAAAGACCCCAGAAGCACAGGCAGTCAAAGCCAAAATTAACATTTGGGATTGCATCAAATTGAGAAGTTTCTGTACTGCAAAAGAAACATTCAGGAAAGTGAAGAGGCAACCGACAGAATGGGAAAAAAATATTTGCAAACTATGCAACGAATAAAGGGTTGATAACCAGAACCTACAAAGAGATCAAGAAACTCCACAAAAACAAAACAAACAACCCACTTAAGAGATGGGCCAAGGACCTCAATAGACATTTTTCAAAAGAGGAAATCCAAATGGCCAACAGACACATGAAAAAATGTTCAAGATCACTAGCAATCAGGGAAATGCAAATCAAAACCACAATGAGGTTTCACCTCACCCCAGTTAGAATGGCTCACATACAGAAATCTACCAACAACAGATGCTGGCGAGGATGTGGGGAAAAAGGGACACTAACCCACTGTTGGTGGGAATTGCAAACTGGTTAAGCCGCTATGGAAGTCTGGAGATTCCTCAGAAACCTGAATATAACCCTACCATACAACCCAGCCATCCCACTCCTTGGAATTTACCCAAAGAAAATGAAATTGGCAAACAAACAAGCTGCCTGCCCCTTAATGTTTATTGCAGCTCAATTCACAATAGCTAACACCTGGAACCAACCCAAATGCCCATCAACAGTAGACTGGAGAAAGAAATTATGGGGCATGTACTCTGTAGAATACTATACAGCAATCAAAAAGAATGAAACCCGGTCATTTGCAACAAGATGGAGGAATCTGGAAAACATCATGGTGAGTGAACTAAGCCAATCCCAAAGGGACAAATATCATATGTTCTCCCTGATCAGCGACAACTAACTGAGCACCAAAGGGGAAACTTGTTGAAGTGAAATGGACACTATGAGAAACAGTGACTTGATCAGCTCTTGTCCTGACTGTTGATGTACAATGTAATACTCTATCCATTTCAGTACTTTTTTGTTCTAGTACTATTGGTCGAACTCTGTAATTAACACACAGTTATTCTCAGGTGTTTAAATTTTAACTGAAAAGTGATCCCTGTTAGGAATTTGGAAAACATTATGCTGGGTGAAATAAGCTAGTCCCAAAGGGACAAATATCGTATGCTCTCCCTGATTGGTGACAACTAACTGAGCACCAAAAAGGAAACCTGTTGAAGTGGAATGAACACTGTGAAAAACGGTGACTTGATCAGCCCTTGCCCTGACTCTTGATGAACAACTTAATGTGTTATCCCTCTTAGTATTTTTTTTGTTTGTTCTACTTAATACTTTTGGTTGAATACTGTAGTCAATACACAGTTATTCTTAAGTGTTGAAATTTAACTGAAAAGTGATCCCTGTTAAATATAAGAGTGGGAGTAAGAGAGGGAAGAGATGTGCAATTTGGGACGTGCTCAAGCTGACTTGCCCCAAACAGTAGAGTTAGAAACATACCAGGGGATTCCAATTCAATCCCATCGAGGTGGCATGTACCAATGCCATCTCACTAGTCCCAGTGATCAATTTCTGCTCACAATTGATCATAATGATAGGACTAAGAGCCAAAGGGAGCACATAAACAAGACTAGTGTCTGCAAATACTAGCTGATAGAATAAAAAAGGGAGAGAACGATCCAACATGGGAAGCGAGATACACAGCAGACTCATAGAACGGCAGATGTCCTAAACAGCACTCTGGCCTCAGAATCAGCCGTTAAGGCATGCGGATCCGGCTGATAAGCCCATGAGAATATTTCAGGCATGGAAAGCCAAGACACTCTGGCAAAAAAAAAAAAAAAAAAAAAAAAAAAGAATGACCTAAATGAAAGATCTCTGCGAGTGAGATCCCAGTGGAAAGAACAGGTCATCAGAGAAGGAGGTACCTTTCTCTGAAGGGAGGAGAGAACTTCAACTCTGACTACGACCTTGCCTAAATATGATCAGAGTCGGTGAACTCAAAAGGCTTCCATAGCCTTGGCAACTCATGACAAGAGCCTGGGTTGATTACTGATGCCATAAACAAGAGTGTCAATTTGTTAAGTCAACAACAGGAGTCACTGTGCACTTACTCCTCGTGTAGGATCACTGTCCTTAATGTGCTGTACATTGTGATTTAATGCTATAACTAGTACTCAAACAGTATTTTTCACTTTGTGTTTCTATGTGGGTGCAAACTGTTGAAATCTTTACTTAATATATGCTAAACTGATCTTCTGTATATAAAGAGAATTGAAAATGAATCATGTGAATGGAAGGGGAGAGGGAGTGGGAGATGGGAGGGGTGTGAGTGGGAGGGAAGTTATGGGGGAGGGAAGCGATTGTAATTCATAAACTGTCCTTTGAAATTTATATTTACTAAATAAAAGTTAAAAAATGAAAAATAAATAAATAAATATCTGTTACATTCTAAAAGAAAAAAAAAATTGGCTATCAAAAAAAAAAAAAAGAAGAAGAAGAAACCTGGGACCGTGAGGGCTTTACTGCTAAATTCTACCAAACATTTAAAAAAAGAATTAATACGAATTCTTCTTAAATTATTCCAAAAATTTAAAGGGGGGCATTCTTTAAACTCATTTATAATGCCAGCATTACCTTGATGCCATACCCAGACAAGAACACAACAGAAAAGTAAAGCAACAGGCCAATATCTCAGATGAATATGTATTTAAAAGTCCTCAACAAAATACTAGCAAACTGAGTCCAATAGCACATTAAAAAGATTATTCAACATTTTGAGGTAGGGTTCTTCCCAGGAATGCAAGCATGGTTCAACATATAGAAATCCATAAACATCATGTACCGTATCAACAAAATGATGTGATCATCTCATTGGATGTTGAAAAGGAATTTAATAAAATCCAACACCCCTTCATGATAAGAACTCTAAACAAATTAGAAATAGTAAGAAAGTACCTCAAAATAATAAAGCATGTATAATAAGCAAACGGCTAACATCATAACACCATGGGGAAAAGCTGAACTTTTACTAAGATCTGGAAAAAGACAAGGATACCCACTTCAACTACTTTTATTCAATGTAGTACTGGAAACCATAGGCACAGTGATTAGGCAAGACAAATGTATCATATACATTTGTCAATATCTTATCAATTAGCTAACAAGATAAATACCATTGGTAGGTGTGTTGTATTGTATAGTACTTCTGTTTTTTCAGTCTTTTGAGGAATCTCCATACAGTTTTCCACAGTGGTGATAGCAAAACAAACATTGTGCAAAGGTTGCCTTTTTTCCACATCCTCACCAAGACTTATCATCTTTTGTCCTTTTTATAATAGCCAGTCTTGCTAGGGTAAAGTCATATCTCATTATCAGTTTTCGGGTGTGCCTGAGCTAATCATGTGAGCTCTTTAAGGAAAGACTCAAATAAGGCAGACATTTACCTGCTTGTCTTGAAAAAGTTAGCTGCCATGTTGTGAGAAGGCCAATGGCTGGTGCCAGGCAGCAAGGACCTGAGGGTAGCCTCTAGGAGCTGAGAGCAATTATTAGATTATAACGAAAAAAAAAATAGAACTGGGAGCCTCAATCATACATCAACAAGTAACTGAAATCTGCTAACAGCCTGAATGAAATTGTAATCAACTCCTTCCCTACTTGGGAAGTACACCTTGGTTGTACCCTTGTGAAACCTTAAGAAGAACCAGGACTGAATCTAGTGCCTGGACTCCTGGGTCCTGGAAACTGTGAGAAGATAAATTTATTTTGCTTTAAGTCTATAAGTTTGTAGTAATCTGTTACTTTGCTTTACAAAGTTAATAGGACATCAGTAACTTAAATTTTAGCTCAAAATCAAGAACAAAACAGAAATGTGATAAAAAATTTCATATAGGGGAATAAAAATACTAGTAGTCAGCAGGAAATAATTATGAAAACTTAAAAATAATTTAAATATATTGCCTCAATTTGTTTAGTTCGCATTAGATTTATATAAAGAGTTCTTCAGTTAGAAGCAGCATATCATTGTGAAAAGAACACTTGACTAGGCATCAAGTCTAAACTTGTTAGAAAAAGAGTTGCAGATTGGTGCCTCCTTACACTGGGTACCATAAATGTTAGGAAAAGAGTTGCAGATTGGTGCCTCCTCACACAGGGCACCCAAATGTTAGGAAAAGACATGCAGAATAGAGAGGAGGCAGTGTACGAATTTAAAGCCAGACTGAATTTATTCAGAGAAAAGTAAATTTGTAGAGGTGGGTGACCAACTGCCCGCATGCACATTGCTGGAACACTTGGCAGAAGGTCCCCCACCCCCAGGGGCCAGGCCCTTTTATATTTTTGGAGGGCTAGGGATGGGGGTGGGAGTAGGAGGCAGCAGGTGGAGAGGAGTTCCTGGAACTGATCTTTCAAGTATTCAAACAACTGGTCTTTCAGTTGGCCTTGGGAAATGGGGTGTGAAGGCAATAGGGTGTGAGACCCAATTGAGATTCAAGGGCAAGGAGTACATTCCAATCTATCTTTTGGTCAATGAGCAAGAAAGGCTGAGGCTTATGTCTTTGTTCCATCAAGAGTAGCATGTAATACCTTTTGAAGGGTATCATGCAATATTCCAACACATATGTAGACATAAAGATTAGTAAGTAAGGGAAAAGTTGCCTCATCGGTGGGTCCAGGAGTAGAATTTGTTGGGACTTCGATAGTTGTAAAGGAAGGCAACAGAGTGGAACAAATCCAGCAACCATCAGCCAGAGAGCTATCAGAAGAGTTGAAGAGCTGGTAGACAGAAAAGATATATGAAAGCCAGTCAGAGCGCGAGAGGCGAGGTAGGTTGGGTCACCGTGGGAGAGGTGGCAAGAGTTGCCACTGAGTGGTTATTTGTGAAAAGTTTTCTCCCAGGTCCTTGAGCACCTCCTTAACTCTAGCAACCTCCTGTCCTCAATTAAAGTCCTGGTACCCTACCCCATCACTATAGCCCCAGTGAGTGGTTGGTGTCATACAGATCTTTGATCCGGGGGATTTACCAAAGCAGTCACATCTGTGAACTCCACAACAGTGGACAGTTACTTGGATTGCTGGTAATCCACCGGAGGAACATCAGATTTGTGGTGATGTTCTCTCATCTAGTACCATGAAGTGGGAGGCTTTGGGGAGAACATGTGATAGCAGTGTATAGGGATTAGGCACCACCAGGTGGATAGGGATAACTGTGGCATTGACCAGGCAGAGGTCTTGGACTAGTCTATACTTGCGTGATGGTTTTCGTACTAGGAGTATGGGCGTGTTACAAGGGGAGTTAGTGGGTATTAGGAGATTTGTTAGGAGGAGCCTGTCAATGATGGGTTTAAGGCCATGTCTGAGTTTCAGAGATGGGGAATTGGGGTCGGTTAGGGTATGGAATGCCCTCTTGGAGTTTAATAAGGGCTGGCTGGTGGTGAGTCGCCACCACTGGTGTTGACAAATCCCATACCTGAGGGTATACCTTCATGGGAGAGATCAGCCATTGGCGGTTTGATGAATCAGGGGAAGGGGTGGGAGAGGTTAGAGAAGTGATCAGAGGGAGTAGGTGAGCAGCCAAAGGTTGTCGCAGTAGAATCTGGAGACCGGAGCCCAGTTGGAATAGGATGTCCCGTCCCAGTAGGGGGACTGGGCAGGAAGGTATTACCAGGAAGGAGTGGGAGAATGGGTGGTCTTCCAATTGACAAGGCAAGTCTGGTGTGCGTCTAGGGTGGAAGGGAGTCCCATCGTTCCCCATTACAGAAATCAAAGAGGGCAGGAGTGGGCCTGCATAGTTCCGGCAGGACAGAATAGGTAGCCCCCGTATCCACCAGGAATTCTGTGGACTTACCCGCTACCTGGAGCATTACCCTGGGCTTGGCGAGGGTGATAGGGGTCCCTGAGTCTGGGCTCCGTCAGTCTTCGGCCATCCCCAGCAGTTGTAGCATGGAGTCCTCTCGGGGAGTCAGGCTTCCGTGTAGAGGTGCAGGAGTCAGGCCTCCCCTGGAGCAGTCACTCTTCCAGTGGCCCGGTTGACCACATGTGGGGCATGGCCAGGTGAGTGTGCGAGGGTTGGGGCATGCTTGAGCCCAGTGTCCCTCTCATCCACACTGGAAGCATGCCCCAGGGGGCTTGTTGCCCTTGACCCCTCTTCCCTCCACCGGCCTCAGGGCTGCCACCAGAGCCTGAGTCTGGAGGGTAACCTTTTTCTGCATCCTGGCCTGTTGTATCTACTCAGCTGCCTCTTCCCAAGTATCATAGACCTTAAAAGCTATCTTTACAAGTCCACCATTTTTAGTTTTTTTCTAATGCCAGGGTCGGACCATGAAATGAAATGAGAGGCCAAAATCGCCGCCCCCGAGGGGAAATGAGGATGCAGTTTGGTGAACTTATTTAGGGCCTCAGTGAGCCTGTTTTAAAAAAAGAGCTGGGTTTTCTCCCGGGTCCTGGGTGACCTCTCGAAGTCTATCAAAATTGACTACCTTGTGGGAGAGAGTGTGCATGCCGGCCAATAACTATCTTATGATATTGGCCACGTTTTGTCTTCCCGCTTGTCCTTCCTGGTAGCCCCATCCTAGCTCCACCTCTGGTACCGCCTGGGCTCCTGGTGGGAGAGTGGGATCAGTTAATCAGGCTTTGTCAGCCTCATCTCAGGCAGCCTCTCGGACCTGTACCTGCTCCTCAGAAGTGAGAGAGGAGGAAAGGAAAATATCAAGGTCTTTCCAGGTGAGGTTGTATGTTTGAGAAAGGTATCTAAACTGTTTTATAAACCTAGTTGAATTTTTTTAAAAGGACCCTAGTCTTTCCTTGATCTGTGCTAGGTCTTGTAGCATGAATGGAACATGGACACGCACAATACCCTCAGCCCCAGCCACCTCTCAAATTGGGAGGAGGTGTCGGAGCTTTTGGTCATCTGACCACGTGCACGCACTTTCGGGCAACAGCGATATCTCCTGGGTGTCGGTCATAGGTAATAGGGAAAGGGGTTCATCGCAGGTTATGGTGAAAGCAGGTTTAGATGAAGGACCGGTTTCATGGGGCGGAACAGAACATGGCGGCGTGTGTATCGGGGCAGGAAGTTCCTGGGTAGCTGTGGGGTACCCAGGAACTCAGGAGGGTCCTTAGGAGGTGGTAGCCCAATCTTGGCCAGCAAGACCTGGGCCATGGAGCAGGCAGAAAAGAGAGTAGGGGAGAAGAGAGTAGGATGGGAGCAGAGGTCCCAGAAATCCTGGACATAAGGAACCTCTGACCATTTTCTCTCCCTGCAGCAGAAGTTGTATCCGTTTTTGAGTACATAATTTGGCCATGCCTGGGTTGAGTAGAAAACTAGGCATTTACGCCATAGGTTCTGGGCCAGTCCCTGTTTGTCTGAATTTTTAGGAGGCAGGCCAGGGGGCATTTTGTGTCCCACCCTCAGGATTGGCCAGATCCCATGATCTCCCCAGCAGCCCGGGATCTACTGGAATTCGGGCAAGACATCCCCTGTCCCGGACTTCAGTAGATGGATAAGAGGTCAGTCCTCTACGGGGCCAAGCCAGTGGCGGGACGTCTCCACAGCAGCTGGGAGGCTAAGCGGGGAACGGGGCCTGCATGCACATGACTTGAAAAAACAGGTCCCCGTGCGGACGGTGAGATTAGCCGGAGATGGCAGAGACTGGGCCAACCCAGAGGAGGGAGGGAGAGCAGGGGAGGAATTACTTACAGTCAGTCTAACATGGTCCGTAGTCAGCCTGGGGCACCGGACAGGTTCAGGGAGTGAGGGTGTCTCGAACCCAGAGAGGGGAGGCACACACCCTCAGCTCCCAGGTTTTGGCACCATCTGCAAGATGTCCAGTGCGTAACAAATCTTCCCAGCCAGATGAATCAATATACAGGCTTTTATTGGGATTCCGCTCCCGGGTGAGGTTCACCGGTCCCAACAGGGTGGGGGGCCAGGGAAGTCATGCGTCAGAGGTTGGGAGGGCTCCTTTTATAGATACAGGGTATGGGGGTTAAAGATTGAGTCAGGTCTGATCCTCATTGGTTAACCTTTAGGCACCCATGGGGACCTTGCCAAAGACTTTTCATTCCCGGAAGTGTGGGTAGGGACTCTCCATTCCCAGAAGTGTAAGACTTCTCTCCTTGCAGATCCCAAAGCTACCACTTGTTGGAGTGAACTTTAGATGAATTTTATTTGCAGTTACAGTTGCTTTTTGAAGCTATTTGAAGTTTTTAGTTTTTGCTGTATGTGATATAACTTTAACATTAGAATAAAATTGGAATGTTATGATGACACTTCAAAATGTCATAGAATATGATGATTTTGTACAGCTCTTTTCTGGACAGTTGAGGAACAGTGTTACTTTTTTTCCTCATACTGTTTTTTGAGCACTTTATGTAGTGTAGCATTAATCTTATGAGTATAAAGTTAACTGAAAATACATCTTTGTAAAAAATAAGAATAGGAATAGGAGAGGGAGAAGGAAGAAGTGTGGGAGTACAGGCCAGAGGGTTGAAAAAATCAATGTGTTCCTAAGTTTGTATATATAAAATGCATGAAGTTTGTGTGCCTTAAATAAAAGATTTCAAAAATATCCTCATAGAAAATGGAATCATTGATAACGTTTATTTTGGTGCAAAAAAATTGAAGTCCATACCTATGAGGGTTTCTCAAAAAGTTCATAGAAAATGGTATTATGGAAAAACTAGGCATATATTTCAAAAGCTTTTTGTATTGGGACAGTTGCTCTTGTAGAAAGGGTGAGCTGCCACTTGTAATGCCAACATCTCATATCTGAGTGCAAGTTTGAGACCTGGATAATCTGCTTACTATCCAGCAGGCAAAAGATTACAGTTCAGGTGCTTGCACCCCTGCTGCATATTTGAGCGACATGAAAGAAGTTCTTGGCTCTAGGTTTGTCCTGGCTCAAGTTTGTCCATTGGCCATCAAGTCATGGAACTTTCTCTTCAATAGACCATATGTTAGGCCATAAAGCAAGTCTCAGCAAATTCAAAAAATTCAAAATCATACCATGCATCTTTTCTGACCACAATGGAATGAAGCTGGAAATCAACAACTCAAGAATCTCTAAATTATATGCAAATACATGGAGACTGAACAACATGCTCCTGAATAAACAGTGAGTCATTGAATAAATCAAAAGAAAAATCAAAAACTTTCTTGAAATGAAGAAAACAATAAATCATATCAAAACTTATGAGATACAGCAAAAGCAATGTTCATAAGGAATTTTATAGCAATTGGTGGCTACATAAAGAAATTGGAAGGGTACCAATTGAGTAAGCTATAAATGCATCTCAAGGACCTAGAAAAACAACAACAAATCAAACCCCAAATTATTTACAGGAAATAATTAAAACTAGACAAAAATAAACAAAATTGAAACCAAAAAAATACAAAAGATAAGTGAAATGAAGAGCTGGGTTTTTTTTGAAGGAAAAAAAGCAAAATTTGTGCACCATTGGCCCAACTTAGCAACAGAAAAAGGGGGGGGGGAGAAGACCCAAATCAATAATCAGAGATGAAAAAGGAAACTTAAGAACAGATATCACAGATATAAAAAGAATCATCAAGAATTACTGAAAAGAGCTGTATACCAACAAATTAAGAAACCTAAAAGAAATGGGTAGATTGCTGGACACATATAGTCTACTAAAATTGAGTCATGAAGACACAGAAAACCTAAACAGACCAATAACCAAGATGAAGATTAAATCAGTAATAAAGACCCTCCCAACAAAGAAAAGCCAGGACGGCCTGTCTTCATTGCTGTATTCTTCTACCAGATATTTAAAGAATAACTCTAATGTTTCTCAAGTTATTCAAAGCCATTGAAAAGGAGGGAATCCTCCCAAACTCCTTCTATAAAGCCTGCATCACCTTAATTCCTAAACCAGAAAAAGACACAACAGAGAAAGAGAACTATATACCAATATCCCCGATGAACATTGATGCAGAAATCCTCAACAAAATATTAGCTAATCGAATCCAACACATAAGCAGGATCATTCACCCAGACCAAATGGGATTTATCTCCATTATACAGGGATGATTCAACATTTGCAAGTCAGTCAATGTGATATATCACATTAACAAACTGAAGAACAAAAACCATATGATTATCTCAGATGATTCAGAGAAAGCATTTGAAAAAATACAACATCCCTTCATGATGAAAACACTAAGCAAATTAGGCATAGAAGGAACATTGCTCAACACAGTCAAGGCAATCTATGATAAACCCACAGCCAGCATCCTATTGAATGGGGAAAAACTGGAAACATTCCCTGTAAGATCTGCAACCAGACAAGGATGCCCATTCTAACAGTTGCTATTCAAGATAGTCCTGGAAGATTTAGCCAGAACCATTAGGCAAGAAAAAGAAATCAAAGGGATACAAATTGGAAAGGAGGAAGTCAAATTATCCCTATGACTTAATTCTATGTATAAGCAAACCAAAGGACCCCACTGAGAGACTACTGGAACTCATAAGAGAGTTTGGTAATGTGGCAGGATATAAAATCAACACAAAAATCAATAACCTTTGTATACAGACAATACCATGGCTGAGAAAGAAATTCTAAGATCAATCCCATTCACAATAACTACAAAATTTAAATGTCTTGGAATAAAATTAACCAAGGATGTCAAAGATCTCTACGATGAAAATTACAAAACATCAAAGAGGGGCCGGTGCTGTGGCATAGCAGGTAAAGCTGCCACCTGCAGTGCCGACATCCCACATGGGTGCCAGTTCAAGGCCTGGCTGCTCTAATTCCAATCCAGCTCTCTGCTATGGCCTGGGAAAGCAGTGGAAGATGGCCCAAGTCCTTGTGCCTCTGCACCCATGTAGGATGCCCAGAGGAAGCTCCTGGCTCTTGGATTCGGACTGATGCAGCTCCGGCCATTGTGGCCATCTAGGGAATGAACCAGTGGATGGAAGACCTCTGCATCTCCTCTCTCATTGTAACTGTGACTTTTTAAAATCTTTTTTAAAAAATGAAAGAAGTAGAAGAAGACTTAAAAAAAATGGAAAAATCTTCCGTGTTTATGGATTGGAAGAATCAATATCATCAAAATGTCCATACTACTGAAATCAATTTACATATTCAAATGTGGTCATAATCAAAATGCCAACATTCTTTTCATATCTTCAAAAATTGATACTAAAATTCCTATGGAAGCATGAGAGATGCTGAATAGTTAGAGCAGTCTTAGACAACAAAAACAAAGCTGGAGGCATCACAGTGCCGGATTTCAAGATATGCTATGGGGCAAATGGAACAGAATAGAAATTCAAGAAATCAATCCATGCATCGTCAACCAACTTATTTTTGACAAAGGAGCTAAAATCAATTCCTGGAGCAAGGACAGTCTCTTCAACAAATGGTACTGGGGAAACTTGATCTCCACATGCAGAAGTAAAAACAAAACCCCTACCTTACACCTTATACAAAAATCCACTTAAAATGGGTCAAGGACCTAAATCTAGCTACTCACTACCATCAAGTTACCAGAGAACATTGGAGAAACTCTGAAAGACATTAGCAAAGGCAAAACTTCTTGGAAAAGACCCCAGAAGCACAGGCAATCAAAAGCAAAATTGAGAAATGGGATTGCATCAAACTGCAAAGCATCTGCACTGCAAAAGAAACACTTAGCAAAGTAGAGAGGCAGCTGACAGAATGGAGAAAATATTTGCAAACTATGAAACTGATAAAGGGTTGATTTCCAGAATCTATAAAGAGCTCAAAAAATTCAGCAACAACAAAACAAACAATCTAGTTAAGAAACGGGCATAGTACTTTAACAAGCATTTTTCAAGAGAGGAAATTAAAATGGCCAGCAGACACTTGAAAAAATCCTCAGGATCACTAGCCATCAGGGAAATGTAAATCAAAGCCACAGTGAGGTTTCATCTCTCCCCAGTTAGGGTCACTGTCCTACAGAAATCAATAAATAACAAATGCTGGTGAGGATGTGGGGAAAAAGGTCCCCTAATCCACTGTTGGTGGGAATGTAAACTGGTCCAGCCATTGTGGAAGACCATATAGAGACACCTCAGAAATCTAAATATAAACCTACCATATGATCCAACTATCCCACTTCTTGGATTTTACCCAAACCAAAAGAAATCAGCATATTAAAGTTATCTGTACCACCATCTTTATTGCAGCTGAATTCACAATAGCTTATATGGTATCAACCAAGATGTCTATGATCTTTTGACTGGATAAAGAGATTATTGTATATATATGCTTTGGAGTACTACTCAGTTTTTTTTTGTGTGTGTGTGTATATACATACATATATATATCCTGTCTTTTGCAACAAAATGGTTGCAACTGGAAATCATTATACTTACTGCAATAAGCCAATCTCAAAAAGACAAATAACGGGGCTGGCGCCATGTCTCACTTGGATAATCCTCCACCTGAGGTGCTGGCATCCCATGTAGACACCGGGTTCTAGTCCCGGTTGCTCCTCTTTCAGTCCAGCTCTCTGCTGTGGCCTGGGAAGGCAGTGGAGGATGGCCCAAGTGCTTGGGCCCCTGCACCCACATGGGAGACCAGGAAGAAGCTCCTGGCTCCTGGCTTTGGATCAGTGCAGCACTGGCCGTACCAGCCATTTGGGGGGTGAACCAATGGAAGGAAGACCTTTTTCTCTGTCTCTCTCTCTAACTGTCTATAACTCTACCTGTCAAATAAATGTTAAAATAAAAGACAAATACCATATGTTTTCCCTCCTCTGGGTTAACTAATAAAGTAACTAAAATGTAATGTATTGGAGTGAAAATGTATGTTTTGAGATTTGATGACTATTAAGGCCCTTGTCTCTACTGTTGAGGCTCAGTGTTTTTTTGTTGTTGTTGTTTTGTTTTGTTTTTTGTCATACTCATTGTTGAACTCAGTGTAAGGTGAACTTTACAGTCATTAAATAAACTGAAAATAGATCTTTTTAAAAATAAAGATAGGAAATAGGAGAGGATGCAGGAAAAAGGGTAGGAGTATGGGCAGGAGGGAGGGTAGGATTGGAAGTATCACTTTGTTCTTAAATCCTGAATATATGAAATACATGAAACTTATATGTTAAATGAAATTTTACAGTCTCTTCAACAAATGGTGCTGGGAAAACTGGATATCCATGTGCAGAAGTAGGAAACAACACTCCTACCTTACAACTTACACAAAAATCCACTCAAAATGGATCAAAAGCCTAAATCTACAACCTGATACCATCAAATTTTTAATAATACATGCATTCCATTAATTTTTTAAAAAGATTTATTTTATTTATTTGAAAGGCAGAGTTATAGAGATAGAGAAAAAGAGACAGAGAGATATCTTCCATCCACTGGTTCACTCCTCAAATGACCACAATAGCCAAGGCAGGTCCAGGCCAAAGCCAGGAGCCAGGAGCTGCTTGTGGGTCTCCCATGTGGATGCAGGGGCCCAAGAACCTGGGCCACCTTCTGCTGCTTTCCCAGGTGCATTATCAGGGATCCAGGTCAGAAGTAGAACAGCTGGGACCCAAACTAGTGCCCAAATGGGATATAAGCACTGCCGACAGCGACTTAACCCACTACACCACAGGGCCAGCCTCTCCACACATTTTTGAAGACCTTTCATCCTAAGAGTCTAAGCATACTGCATTCAGAAAGAGCCTTATATAATATAGAGTTCTCCTTATTTAATATAAGAATAATTACAACAAAGCCTCTCTTGTTCTCCAAATATAGTAGGAAATTTCATCATAAAGTCATAGACTTTTAGGACTTAAGATACAAAATTTTGCTAATATCTAAACCAAAGAATAAAACAAAACACATGCTCTGTTTTCTAGATAATTTTAATTGGAATATTAATAACTATTTTAACATATACACACTTCATTAAAATAAAATTTCATTGATGTTTTCTGTATTACCATTAATATATAGCTTTCACATAAAAATTGCCATCTTGAAATTTGTATCCATCTGTTATTTCCTTAATTTATCTTGGTTTTGTGTTTTAAGTTCTTGTTTGATATTTATGTGTACAAGTATACTTCAAAATGTATGTAGATGCATCTGGTGCTGTGGCATAGTAAGTTAAGCCTTGCCTAGAGTACTGGCATCCCATATGGGTACTGGTTCAAGTCCTAGCTGCTGCACTTCTGATTCAGCTTCCTGCTAATGCACCTGAAGATGGCCCAGGTGCGTGGGCCCCTATAACCATGTAGGAGCCCCTGGGGAAGCTCCTAGATCTTAGCTTCAGCCTGATCTAGCCCTGGCCATTACAGTCATTTAGAAAGTAAACCAGCAGATGAAAGATGTCTGTCTCTCTCCCTCTTTGTCTTTATTTCTGCCTTTAACGTGAATAAATAAATCTTTTTAAAAAGGTATATAGAAAGTGAAACTAAAGATAAGTTTAATTTGGTGCAAAAAAATTTGAAAGCCATAGATGCGGTCTTAAATTCATGGAAGTTCATATTATGAATAACTCCTACACAAATTTCAAAAAACTTTTACATCAAATAAACTTATTTTTTCATTTACTTTCCATGGAATTTTTTTAAAAAAGATTTATTTATTTGAAAGGCAGAGTTTACAGAGAGAGAGAGAAAGAGAGGTCTTCTATCCACTGGTTAATTCCCCAAATGGCCACAACAGCTGGAGCTGGGCCAAGCCAAAGTCAGAAGCCAGGAGCTTCTTCTAGTTCTCCTACATGAGTGACAGGAACAGAAGGACTTGGGCCATCTTCGACTGCTTCCCCAGGCACTTTAGCAGGGAGCTGGATCAGAAGTGGAGCAGCTGGGACTGGTGCTGTGACATAGAAGGTTAAGCTTCACCTGCAGTGCCAGCATCTCATATGGGCACTGGTTCAAGTGCAAAGATGTGGAGCAGCTGGCATCCATATGGGATGCGGGCATTGAGAGAGGGCTTTACGTACTACACCATGACACTGGCCCATCGTAGAATTTTTGAAGTACCCTCATATATACCCCATAAGTTGACATTTCTTTTTGTTAAACATTTTGTTAACTTACTGAACATTGAATCCTTTACTATGTGAAATTATTTTCTTTATTTAATCTGAAGATACTTCCATTTATCTGCTCTAACACACTCTAGGATTATCTAAGCAGTATTATACTCATTAACAAAAGCGAATAAAAATATTTTAAGTAGCTCAGCCATGCCTGAGTGTGCTCCCAGGCTGACCTAAAACTTCTATCATGATCCTTAGCTTTTTATATTGTTTGTACTTAGAACACTGTGCATTTCTTTTTGGAAATCAGTAGCTAAAACATAATCTAGAAATTATCTAATAAACTCACAGGTAGTGAAAGCATATTGCTCAAAGGTAATTAAAGAATGATCTCTGTTATTATTGGTTAATATATTTGTGAGAAGTTGGATGGGTTATTAGGTAGTCAGGGGATCCCAGTGGAATTTGGGATATAAAATATTTGCTTCCTTCCCCAAAAATGTTATCCTTAGCAAGAACAAGCAGGCAGCCCTGTTTCCTTTGGAATCTCCAAATATACCATGAGAATAGCAAGGGAGCTCACAGCTTATTGTGAAAACAAGTTACCTATCCCACCCTCCACCCTCAGCAGGCCAGACTGGATGGAGAATTGTAAATGAGATCTTTTGATGGTTTTTGTCCCTGCCTGGTAAATGAATGCCAATCTGATTGTCAAGTTGTTTTTTTTTTTTTCCTTTGAAATTGTGCTTAAAATCTCTTTGCCATCAGCTTGGCAATTCTTCTTGCCTGTGAGACAGAGAACCAAGATAACATAATTTCTCCTCCAACATTTCCCCTGTAACATATTAATGTAGGAGTATTTTTAAAGCTTTATTTATTTGAATGCCAGAATTGCAGAGAGGCTGAGAGAGAGAGCAAGAGCGAGAGAAAGAGAGAGAGAGATCCTCCATCTGCTGGTTCACTCCCCAGATGGCCACAATGGCTGGAGCTGCACGGATCTGAAACCAGGAGCTTCTTCCAGGTCTCCCACACAGATGCAGGGGTCCAAGGACTTGGACCATCCCTCTATTGCTTTCCCAGGCCATAGCAGATAGTTGGATTTAAATGGAGCAGCCGGGACTCGAACTGGCACCGTTATGAGATGCCAGCACTGCAGGTGGTGGCTTTACCTGCTACGCCACAGCTTTGGCCCCAATGTAGGAGTATTTGTTAAATGTCCTATTACAATAGCTAAATTTAATTTAAAAATTGTTTTAAAACCTTTTATTCATTTATAAGTATGTTCAGGTGAACTAGCCACACACAGACACATACACACATAAAATGTGATGTGCTGCATAATGACATTGATGATCCTTGGTGGTTCCATAGATTATAATGGAGCTGAAATTTTTCTATTGCCTAGTGATAGTGTAATCAACCCCTTATGTGTCTGTGTTAATGTTGATATAATAAGCATATTGTTGTGACATTCATATAAAAAACTATAGCACAATTATGTATGGTGCATATTACTTTATAATGATGATGATAAATGGATACAGTGCTGGTTTGTGTGTATGTGGTATACTTATTGTTATTTCAGAGTGCATTCTTTCTACTTATAAAAAAAGCTTATTGTAAAAATTGTGACATTTTATGTTGGTAGAAGCTTCATAGATCTCATATTTCCCACATCTCTTGATTGCATTAAGAGGCCACATTGAGGGGTTGGCCTGTACTATTCAAGTTTGTGTAAGTACTATAATGTTTAGATAATTATGAAGTCACCTAATGTTGCATTTCTTAGAAAATAAGTTATTAAGGGACACATGACTATTTATAAAATATAGTATTTAGAAGAGAACATGGAAACTTTCCATTCCAGGATTAGTGCATGATCTATGAATTATATTAATTCTATTTGAAATTAATATAAACTATCAAGAGGAAAAATCACCACAATACCATTAAATCCAGCATATGGAATGCTTCTGTCAAAAGTTTCTTAAAACATAGCCAACCCTGTGTTACTTGTAATTTAGTGCTGTTCATCCTTTGTCACCATCGTGGGTAGCTTATAACAGAATCTAGAGTTATTTGTAACATTTATGTTACCTTTAGCTTTATTTATGAAACATTATTTGTTGACTCTGATTTTATGTTCAATTTTTTCTTCTGTTTTTAAGCTAAAGATAAGTAGAATTTGAAACCCTAAAGTATAAATATTACAAAAATTTCTTCTTTATACAGTGGCCACAAGTCATCTTCTAGCTAAAATGCAGTTGTCTTTTGCTCCTAAAATTGCTTTAAGTTTTCCCAGAAATCCATGTCTTCCACAGTGTCAGTCCAACTATTCTTTTCTAATCTGAATTCTAAGTTGGAACACTTGAAGGCCCATCTTCCATTTTATTATACTGTGTAGTTTAAATATGTTATGTAGCATCCATCTAATATATGCATTGATTTTAAACAATACAAAATGAAATTAATCAAAAACAGAAGTTGAGATCCAAGAATTGAAATAGAGAAACACAATATTAGGCCAGCGCCGTGGCTCACTAGGCTAATCCTCCCCCTTGCAGCGCTGGCACACCGGGTTCTAGTCCCGGTTGCCCCTCTTCCAGGCCAGCTCTCTGCTGTGGCCAGGGAGTGCAGTGGAGGATGGCCCAGGTGCTTGGGCCCTGCACCCCATGGGAGACCAGGAGAAGCACCTGGCTCCTGGCTTCAGATCAGCGCAGTGCGCCGGCCGCAGTGTCCATTGGAGGGTGAACCAACGGCAAAAGGAAGACCTTTCTCTCTGTCTCTCTCTCTCTCACTGTCTACTCTGCCTGTCAAAAAATAAAAAATATTTATTAAAAAAAAGAAAGAAACACAATATTAAGAATTCAAGACCTTTTGCCAAGTCAGTGACCTTGTTCTACTTATTTAGCCTTGTTCTCTACTCTGTTTAATGGCTGTAATAATACCTACTTTAGGGAGTTTATATAAGTATAAATGAGATAATGAATGTGAAGCATTTAGCATTGTGCTAGGCATATGGTAGATGCTCTGCAAATTTTATCAAATGACATTATAAATTATTTTTCTTGCTACATTATAGTTTTTTTCTAGAGTACACTCTTATGTAGTAACAGATGATAGATAGTATGTTTTAAGATAACAACATAAAACACCTCATATGATTTCACTGAATAAACACCAATGACCACATTTACTTTTTATCAGAGTGTTATTGTTAAAGAATTTCCCTGGTACTTTGTTGCAGTATGCTTAATGTGAGTTCCCTGCAGTGGCTTGATGTATGATGCAGTAATGAGTATAGAATTTGCATATAGAACGAGGCCATTTTATACCGCTTCTAATTGGCTCATTTAGTCAAGTGCCAAATGCTACAATGTAAAGGTTTTATTTCATTGTCTCTAAAACAGACAGCAAGGTTATATTGGAGTTTCTTTTCTAATACTTTATATTTTTTTCAAGATCTTTAGTCTGTTAAATTTTGGTAGCTTTGCTGGTAAAGTCAATGTTCTACTCACCTTTTGTATTCCCAACAGCACCTAGCACATAGCAGGCATTTGGCAAACATAATTACTCAAGAAGAATCTGGAAACATGCTTTGCAACTTAATGCAGTGGACTTAGTTGGTATTTTCTTTTTCCTGAAATGTCTGTAGCCTAGTACTCCTGCCTTTCCTCCTACCCCACTTGTAAATGCTACCAGTGATTGAATAGGAAGGCCACTATTGCTCACTAGCATTGTGTTGTATGAGGCCCTGAATGTTGTAATTTACACATCTCAAGCCATGTATATATACCAGTTACTTTATCATTTATTTATACATTGAACTCTTTTGACATATTCTTCAATTGATACGAACTTCAAAAGATTTCTTTTAGCATATTTATTTAGTAACCTGCAGATTAGCCTGTAGTCCAAGTATCCTATATAGAAATCCTTCAGAATTAATGTTATTTCCTCCATTGAGATACAGAGAAAATAAGAATAAAAATATGACCTCATAGAGAAGGAAAGAAGTAGTTTAAGGATTTAAATATCATAAAATGTTTTTCTTCCTGTCAAAAGTAGAATTTTAACTGCAGCCAGTTTTTGTATATGTACTGTCATTTTGTGCTTTCTCTATCACTGCTGATGAACATTTTCAGGAGAATAAAAGCACACATACACATAGAAAATGGGATCTCAATATGTGCTACATATTTTGTTAAACCCACTGCAAAATGGAAATACCTAGCACCTTGTTTAAAAACAACTAAGAATTCCAAGGCAGCAGTGACAGAATATAAAACCCAGTGTAGGTCCTTGTATGACTGCCCAGGTCACACTTGCACAAAGCTGGCCTAATTGGGTTTCCTGTTTCCAGGGAATGGTCTTCCTGTTGGCACAGTGCCTAGAAGCTCTTGAGGGTAAATACGTTTATTGTAACAGGAAGCATTTAGACTTGAACATCAAAGAAAGTAAAGAGATGTGAACTCTCTGTTAAGACCAGGAAACTAGGTTGGCCAGTGTGATTATTGATCATTGTAAGATGGTCAACAAGGTTATGAAATTAAGAATAATTAAATAATTCATCCCACGAGAAAGGATTGGGCCCACTGAAGGTAGAGAACACAACAGGGAGAAAAGTAAGCATTTATTTAGTGTCTTTGTGTAGCATCTATATTGAACTTATTTTTAGTATATTATGTTTTGGCATGTAAACCATATTTAAGTAATTTTTTTCGACCTGCTTTCATTTTCTTTTTTTTTTAAACTTTTATTTAATGAATATAAATTTCCAAAGTACAGCTTATGGGTTACAATGGCTTCCCCCCCATACCATCCCTCCCACCCGCAACCCTCCCGTTTCCCACTCCCTCTCCCCTTCCATTCACATCAAGATTCATTTTCGATTCTCTTAATATACAGAAGATCACTTTAGCATACATTAAGTAAAGATTTCAACAGTTTGCTCCCACACAGAAACATAAAGTGAAAAATAATAGATGATTTTTTAAATGATGATGAAATCAGATCAAACCTATTGTCATGTTTAATCCCAGTGAGAGTCAAGTTGGGAATTGATAATTTTTTTTAACAGAAGATCAGTTTAGTATACATTAAGTAAAGATTTCAACAGTTTGCACCCACATAGAAACACATAGTGAAATATACTGTTTGAGTACTAGTTATAGCATTAAATCTCAATGTAGAGCACACTAAGGACAAAGATCCTACATGAGGAGTAAGTGCACAGTGACTCCTGTTGTTGACTTAACAAATTGACACTCTTGTTTATGGCATCAGTAATCACCCTAGGCTCTTGTCATGAGCTGCAAAGGCTATGGAAGCCCCCTGAGTTCACTGACTCTGATCATTTTTAGACAAGGCCATGGTCAAAGTGGAAGTTCTCTCCTCCCTTCAGAGAAAGGTACCTCCTTCTTTGATGACCTGTTCTTTCCACTGGGATCTCACTCGTGGAGATCTTTCATTTAGTTTTTTTTTTCCCCCAGAGTGTCTTGGCTTTCCATGCCTGAAATACTCTCATGGGCATTTCAGCCGGATCCGCATGCCTTAAGGGCTGATTATGAGGCCAGAGTGCTGTTTAGGACATCTGCCTTTCTATGGGTCTGCTGTGTATCTCACTTCCCATGTTGGATCATTCTCTCCCTTTTTGATTCTATCAGCTAGTATTTGCAGACACTAGTCTTGTTTATGTGATCCCTTTGGTTCTTAGTCCTATCATTACAATCAATTGTGAACAGAAATTGATCACTGGGACTAGTGAGATGGCATTGGTACATGCCACCTCGATGGGATTGAATTGGAATCCCCTGGTATGTTTCTAACTCTACCGTTTGAGGTAAGTCAGCTTGAGCATGTCCTGAATTGCATATCTCTTCCCTCTCTTATTCCCACTCATATTTAACAGCGATCACTTTTCAGTTAAGTTTCAGCACTTAAGAAGAATTGTGTATTGATTACAGTATTCAACCAAAAGTATTAAGTAGAACAAACAAAAAAAATACTAAGAGGGATAACATATTAAGCTGCTCATCAACAGTCAGGGTGAGGGCTGATCAAGTCACCGTTTCTCATAGTGTTCATTTCACTTTAACAGGTTTCCTTTTTGGTGCTCAGTTAGTTGTCACCTATCAAGGAGAACAAGTGGTATTTGTCCCTTTGGGATTGAACTTATTTTTAGTATATTATGTTTTGGCATGTAAACCATATTTAAGTAATTTTTTTCGACCTGCTTTCATTTTCTACCTGAATAAACAGCCTCAAGGATACAAAATAACTTAATTACATTCACAGGAGTCATTGGCAATGTGGTGATTGTCCACAAATGTCTTCATATCAAGCCTTTGTTCTTTCCAGGGGTAGTAGTATTATGTGGCTATTGTCTGTCTTTGAGGGGCTGATAACCACAGTAAAAGAGCACCCTTGAGAAGCAGATGCAAATAGCACAAGTGTGATTAGAAAGGAAATTTCAGCCTAGCAATTTCTGTAAGCAAGAGGAAACAGCCCAGCACAGACTATGGAACAAGGACAGTCCTGTAAATAAACGGAAACTCCTTATCCTGACCAGATAAAGGAAATTGTTTCCCTTATAGTATACTAACACAGTGATCACAGAACTTGTTGGTGATGGACAGCAGGTAACAACTTGATTGTTGCAAAATATGAGCTCACCTTAAGATAAAGATTTTTTTTAAATCTCAAATAATGAAAACCAGGCTTCAGTAAGTACAATGAGATTCTGAAGCATTGGAGGGCCATCATATTTCATATGCGAAGCTTCATCATTCATGTCCTGCTTTCTTCATGGTATTACCATGTTTACATATTAACCATATAATTATGAATATAAAATATATTTTAAGTCTGTTTTGTGTAAGTATGACTGAACTTACCTGACTAAAGCACTGGGTTTCTGGCCTTATTCCACCTACTCTATTAAATGTTAAACTTTATTTGCTCTTTAATTCATTCAACTAATATACTGAGTGCCTTATATATTCTATAATCTGTCTACCTGGTGTGGATGGTAGGTGGGATGAGGCAGAGAAGTCAGAGATGACTTGAACATGAAGATATCTATCATACAGTTTCAGACTGTTCATAGATTGCTAAGAAAGCAAAATTTAGGAAGTAGCAAATTTGGCCTAGAGGATATAGGAAACATTTTACCAATATAATTTGAACAAGAAAGTCTAGACAGTTAAGTAGGAAGAGTCTATCAATTAGACATGAGAGATCCCTCTTTCTGGACCTTGGTCAGATTTTTTTTTTTACTTAACTATTCTTAAAATAAGTGACATTTTTGGTATTATTTAATTCAGTTCAACCACATGACTCTCAAGAAGTTCCCCAGATTAATAAGATCATTTTGGGACAATCATTTTAGGTGTGATGAATCAAATAAAAGAAATACGAGTAACACTTAACCAAAACTTTCATGAGTACTGTCATACAAGGAGACTTCAAAAGGGTTTGTGGAAAATGGAATTAAAAGCTGTTTATTTTGGTGCAAATAAATTTTGAAATCCATGTATTGTTTTTTAATAACATGCATTTTTACTGAACCTTTTTAAAACTAGTTATATAGTTATCCATAAATAAGACTATAGATGTGTTATGTGAATGTTTACATACTTTTTCATCTGGATATCCTCTTATACCGATTTTTAAAGATTTATTTACTTATTTATTTGAAAGGCAGAGTAACAGAGAGAGAGAGAGTTCTTACATCTGCTGGTTTATTCCTCAAATGGCCACAACAGCCAGTTCTGGGCCAGGTGGAAACCAGGAGCCAGGAACTCCATCCAGATCTCCAACATGGGTGGCAGAGACCCAAGTACCTGGGCCATCTGCTGCTGCCTTCCCAGGAGCATTAGCAGGAAACTGGATCAGAAGTAGAGTACTTGGGAATGAAACTGGTGCTTGAATATTGGATTCTGGCATTCAAACAGTGGCATAACCCACTGAGTCCAAATGCAAGCCTCTTTTATACAGGCTTTACAGAATAAAATGCCAACTGCTTTCTTGTTTCTTTTCCTTGTTAAAAAAAATGTAGCAAATGGTGATTTGTATGCTACTTATAACGTGTGTTTACAATAACTCTTTTTCTTTCTTTCTTTCTTTTTTTTTTTTTTTGCTTCCAGTGTAAAACTCTTTCTGGAGTTTGTGACCATATCATATCCCTGTCATCAGATCCTCTGGTTTCACAGTCTGCTCACCTGGAAGTGATTCAGCTCGCAAACATCAAACCAAGTGAAGGGCTGGTAAGAGATACTATGTTTATCAAAGCCACCATCCATCAGCAGACAGCTAATCCTGTCGGCAAAGCAGTATCCAATTATGGAAGTTTATGTTTTTCAACAGATACTGAGCATTTTGGTATTCTTCTCCTAGAAGAGTTAAGGTAGTAAAAGTCTGTCATGATAAGAAGCTTTATAAAGATAAAATGAAAGAATTGAAAAATGGTGATTTCTGAATTATCCTGTTTAATTTGATATTCATTTAGCTTTGAATGCATTCCTTAAGATAAGAATTTTATGGGGTGAACTGTATCAGAGTACCTGTTTTAAATACCTGGCTCTGGTTCCTGACTCCAGCTTCATACTGAAGAGGGCCCTGAGAGACAACAATGATGGCACAGGTAATTTGGTTCCTACCACCCATGTGGGAGACCTGGATTGACTTTCCGGCTCAGGACTGTCATAGGCATTTAGGGAGTGAGCTATGAGCTGGTGAATGGAAATAAGCTCTGTTTCTTTTCTCCTGCTCCTTCTCCTCTCAATCTCCTTTCCCTTGCTCCTCCCCCAACCCCCCATAAATAATTTTTTAAGTTAAGAATTTTATGATAAATATCCACAATGTTAACTTCCCATGCAAGTAGGTATTTTATTTGTTGTTGTACATTAGTTTGTCCTGATTTTAATAGCTCTTCCTTCCCCTAGGGTGGTGAGTAAGCTAAAAAAAAAAAAAAAACCACTGATATTGTTTATCACTCATATCTATTCTTAGAGATATTGGCAACACTGGGCTAACATCTACAAGGTATATTTTTTATTATAATAAAGATAATCATCTTTTATATTTTGTTCACCTGATTATAAAGTATATTGGCTCTAATTTTAACCAAAGGGAGAATTTTTTTCCAGATAAGCCTGTAGAAAGAAACCATGTAAAACTGATATTGATGAGAGAGACAAAAAAAAAAAAAAAAAAAACTGGCTGGAGAAGATCTTACCTATTACACAACTACATGTTGGTTTAATGCTACAGTCTTTCTACATTCCCCTTGAGATGATTTTACCAATTATATTTTGAAAAATAGAAATCTTGGAAACTAGCATTAGTAATGGAATTCAATAAATATATTTAAAGATCTAAAAGCAGATTTAACTTTTTATGTGACTTGACTTTTTCTCAAAATATATCTAAAAACTGTTCCAGAAGGCAAAGCCTTCACTGAACACCAGTGACTTTGCGGTTTGAGATCATCTATTCTGTACTGTGACTTTTCTCCTGATATTTGGCAAATTACTTCTGGATATCCATAGTTCCTCATATTTTTGTGGCTTTTGTGGGTGTTTACCTAGGAAAATGAAAATAAAGATATCAGACATAGTCAACAGTGTTACATGTCATCATTGTAACCTGTAAGTGTTGTATCTGACTTTATTCGGTTTTTAGTGATTATTTCTAATATTTATAATTATTATTTTAAGTTCTTACTACACTCGTACCCCCTTTTCCATGATTTTGCTTTCTATGGTTTTCTAATCCATAATTATCAATGGTCTTAAGAATATTAAATGGAAAATTCTAGAAGTAAATGATTCATAAGTTTTAAATTATATGCCATCATGAGTACAATGAGGAAATCTCATGCCATCCCATGCTGTTTCACCCAGAATACAATTCATACCTTTGCCTATCATATTCATGCTATACATGTATGCTACTTGCCCATTAATCACTTAGTAGCCATCTTTGTTATTAGACTATTTGTTGTGATATTACAGGGCTTGTGTTCCATTAACCCTTATTTTATTTAGTAGTAGCCCCTAAACACAAGAGTAATGATGCTGACAATTTGCATATGACAAAGAGAAGTAATAAGGTGCTTATTTTAAGTTAAGAAAAATGAAAGTGCAGTAAGATATTTTGAGAGAGTGCATTCATACAACTTTTATTACAGTATATTGTTTTAATTGTTCTATTTTTATGATTAATCTCTTATTTGCCTAATTGCAAGTTAAACCTTAGCATAAGCATACTATACAGAGTTTGGTAGTATCTGTTGTTTCAGGCATCCACTGGCAATATACTCCCCAAGGTTATGGGGGAATTACTGTATTCCTTTTGGTTACATAGACAAAGTCTAGTCTTATTTAAAAGAGAGAAAGAGAGAGAGACAGAGAAACAGAAAGAGAGAGAGAGAGAGAGAAAAGAAAGAAACCACAGCCTATGAAATCGCAGATTTTCCTTTCCATATCTCTTTCAGTAGTTCTAAAGGAAAGGAAGTTCTGTAAGCATGGCACATAGAGTTGAAAATTATGAATTAATACTACATAATATTAGACCAGAAGTCCTAACACCGAGATACAAATCACTTAGGTAAAATGTAATTATGAGAGTGACCATAGGTAGGTGAGGGAGTAAACTTCACCTCTTTGGTCTTGATTGTTTTGTAAGTAGAATGTGGGAGCACAGGAGCAGATCGCACCTAAAGCTCATTTTAACTTTCCAAGTCTGTAGTTCTTAATTTGGTGTTCTGGGCCGGTGCCGTGGCTCAATAGGCTAATCCTCTGCCTGCGGCGCCGGCACACCGGGTTCTAGTCCCGGTCGGGGCGCCAGTTCTGTCCTGGTTGCTCCTCTTCCAGTCCAGCTCTCTGCTGAGGCCCGGGAGTGCAGTGGAGGATGGCCCAGGTCCTTGGGCCCTGCACCTGCATGGGAGACCAGGAGAAGCACCTGGCTCCTGGCTTCAGATCAGCACGGTGCACAGGCCTCAGCAGCCATTGGGGGGGGTGAACCAACGGAAGAAGGAAGACCTTTCACTCTGTCTCTCTCTCTGTCTCTCTCTCTCACTGTCCACTCTGCCTGTCAAAAAAAAAAAAAAAAGATGATGTTCTGAGAAAAGAGCCTGATTTTGTTCCTCTAATCCACTCAGATCATGGAAGGAAATAAGCATGTTAACATAATCAAGAGGATGCTAATAAATGGACTTCATGAAATTTTGATTTTTATAAAGATATAATTCTGGCCAAGTCTTTTATTATTTAAAAGAGGGAGATCAAAATCTGCTCTTTGGAACAGTCATGAGCTTAAAATGCAAAGCACAAGATTTACTTCCATAGTCTGGGAAAGGTCTGGAAGAGAAAAAAGAAATATAGGACTATCGTTTCTATCATTTGCCAGGTATTTTCCTTATAACACTGTAGAGTAGGTATTAATTTTCTAATTTTATAAATGAGAAAATAGAATTACAGATCTTTACCAATTTGTTCTGTATCAGATAGGTAGTAAAAAATAGAAGTAGAGTTGAGCCCAAGTAATTCTACATGGAGTATATGTGAACAAATCAAATTATCCCACAATCAAATTTGAAATTGCTAAAGGTGTGAGAAACTTACGAAGATAACTTTAAAAATATTACTACTTAGAGAAATTCATTTATAAAAGAATCTTGACAATATTTCATGGGAACAATATTTCAAAAATAGGAAAAGAAAAACTGTAAATGTTGAATATTAATACAATGAGTACAGTATAAAATTGTTGTAATTCATGTCAAAGGGGAAAGGACTGGAGATTTTTCATGTATTATTCCACTATCATTTTAAAATTCACTCACTTTAAGTAAGCTTAATTACATTTGAAATAAGTAGATTTGAGGATCCTCCCTCTTTCAGATGATTATTTTTTATTTTTTTTTAGCAATTTTATATTCACATATAATACGTATGAGGTACAGTGCACTAATTTAACATATTTAAACCTTGGAAACTGATCATATCAGATAACTAGCCTTTCCTTTTTCTTACATTTTCTCTGTGTTTGGAACCCACTGGTTCCTCTGTTGCAGCTTTTTATCCAAATATAATGCATGATCATTAACAATAGTCACCCCAATGTACTTCAGAACTCCAAAACCCATTACCTTCAACCAATTGTATTTTGGTTCCCATTATCCAGCCTCTCCCATGCTTCCTCCCTCTAGTTTCATCCTTTATAAAGAATGGTGAGAACATGCTTCATTATGATTAAATCATATGAAACTTTCTTCTACATTGTTTTTCAACAGCAATTGAAATAAAGGATGGAAAATAAGAGCTATTGGAACAAATCAATACTGGATCAGAGCCAAGAGCTAAGTGGAATAGAGAATAAGGGGCTGGAGAGCATCCTTGAGGGAAAGCCTTTTGGCTTCAGAAGGCTCTTTTTCTATTTAGTACTTGGACTATCTCCCAATATGCCTTATTATACCAACTTGACTGTGAGGTTGCTTTGGCTCTTGTTGGTTAACCAACATTTGGAGACAGAATGAAACAAATGTCATTTTGGCAAGCTGAGCAAAAAGGGAGCTGTTCAAGTCTGCTCCAGAATTAATTAATTGTTTAAAAGAGAAAAGGAGGAATGAAGGTTTTGATGAAAAGGTAGGCCATATTTGTCTCAGTTCCAAAAATATACATTTGAATTACATGTCCTCCTGCTGTTAACCCTTTCTCAGAGGTGAGCAAGTAATCAGATATATTTCTGTGGACTCCTCATCACTTAGAGGGTGATTAATTTGAAAATTCTCCAAGAAACTACTTTCTTCTCTTTTTTTTGGCTGTTTTTCTCATTAGTACTACCAGAAGGATATAAGTCAGTTTTGGTTACTAAAAGCAGTTATAACAAATTGTTTATTGATACTAAAAATAAAAATGTTACATAAAATTGAATGTGTTCATTCTTGTAGAATTTTTTAGTTGCACTTTATTTCTGTTATTGCTCATGACTATAAGTCTAGAATTGAACTCTATGCACATCAGTAGATATATCTGAAAATAGTTGAAAAGTATTTCATCTGAAAAATTAGCTTTAATATATACTTTATAACATTGTTATAATACAAACTTCTTCCTGTCACTTCTAAATATGTGCAGTAGCTTGCAGTCAGGTTTTTAAAGTTCTTCACATGTAATAATTACACACAAATATGAGACTACTTCAAAAAGTTTATAGAAAAACATAATTAAATTTTATTTGGTGCAAAAAAATTGAAATCCATGCAAGTTTTTTCACAGTATGCATTTTCATGAAATTTTTGAAGACTCCTTGTATTATTTCTTAGTTAGAAGTAGATTATTGCCATGATTTTTTTTATTATCCCACTATTTATAATATCTTTTCTATACATGTTTGTTGGGATACTAACCACTTATGGGACCATTGAAAATCTTTAATTCATAAGCAGTATAGCAGTGTTGAAAGTAATGTAGAGAGAAATATAATCAACTTCTACTTGAAAAGATATGTGATTAAAATAAATCTGTAAAATATCGAATCCAATTATTTTCAATTTATTTCATGTACTACATATGTGCTTGTCTTTTTGAATAGATGTTAAACAGTGAGTGTTTGACTTTAATATCGAAAGATACCACTATTATGTTTTAATAGGAAAAGTTAATTAATTTAGCTCTCCTCACTTTTAGGAAATCCGTAAATCAGGAGCCTAGTAATTGAGAGTAGACTCTGGAGTCAGACTGCCCAGGTTTGAAATCTGACTTCATCACATATGGCAGATTCCTTGTCCTCTCTATACCTCAGTTTCAAGCTATTGTGATACAATGTAAGATACTTAAAACATTCCTTGACATACTGTAACACATATTAGTGATGGTAATAGGTAATAATGGATAATGATTATTTTATTGTTTTATATGTTCAAGCAATATATATTCTTTCTTTAATGTCTTTTTCTACTTTATCCTCTCACAATCCTTCTATGTAAAAAACAAAAACAACATTTAGTGCCTGCCTCTTAGAAATGTATTTTAAGATTCTTTATTAATTTGTTGTACAGTCTTATTTTTCACTAAGGAGATATTTGTCAGAATCTTGTCCTCTTCTAAGTTTTATACTAATACTGTATTTAACTTTGGTTGAATAATGGTGTAAGTATTAACTTCAAATTTAAATAGGTTTATATGCCAGTCAGTGGAGTAAAGTTTAATATTACCATGAGCTTATAGCAAGGAATTACTGGCCAATATGTTAATTTATTTCTGTTTGTAGTTTTTGTGGCTATTTATTTCATAAAAAGTGGTGAACTTTCATTTAAGAAACAAGAGTTCACATATAAGTGGTCATCTTTTAAAATTACACTCATCCCATTTCACTTTAGAGACCCAGGGTCAGCCATTTTTGGAACTGATAACATTTTGGACATACAACATTAGTAAAATGACTTTTTAGAATTAAATCTTACCCAGTTATTTCTCAATAGTTTCATACCATGGACTTCATTGCTTCTTTTTTATCTTTTACTTTCAATGAAATTAGATATATATTCAGGTATTTAAGTATTAACATAAAGATATTCCTTATATTATAGTAATTGTTTTCTTTCCATAAGTATTAAATGTATACTTTTTCTGCATTGGTATTGCTGATTATTGTCAAACATATTACATTTCAGCTTTGAAGTTAAATAAAATTACTTTTTATTAAATCAGTATTTTGAAATGAAAAGCATTTGAATAGGTAAATTACCAGTGATTTTTCTCCAAAAGAGAATTTAAAAGGGAAAAAACTCATTCACTAAATCACTTATTTTTTTCTTATTTACTTAGGCTATTTAATATTTAAAATACAAATCCTTTATTGAAATGTTAGTTCTTTAAAATTCCATTGCGATCCATAATTTAAAGTTTTAATTTGCTATTACAATTTGTTCACTTTCAGGATTTCTGGATAATTTTTCAACTTTTATGAAGCTTTTCCTAAAATAGCTTTCTATCAATATAAAATAAATTTTGTCCACTTTATTGGTGGAGATTGCCACACCATTATCCTTTAATTGCTAATGTAGAAATAATTGGAAATTATTAAAATTTTATCAATAAGAAATGAAGGTAGATATATAGGATATTACAAAATAGGAAAACAAGGTTTACACAAATAATATTTAATTGTTCTTCTAGCATTAGTTAGCTATAGTTGAAGTGCCTCTGTAGTAACTTAATTTTTATTGTGTAGTATGCATCAAATAAACAAGCTAATACCATAGCAATATTTGAATTTCCCATGTAACTTTTATTTTGCCACACTAGCATAGTACAGATTTTGGGAGTTGTGAGGTATGTTCTTTCTTCAAAGTACTGAATCACCATGATGCATTTTATTATAAGTCTCGAAGGTAATTCACTTATCAAGTATTTTTTAAAATGAATGTAGGTTTCTTTGAAGAAATTTGGGAAAATAGAACTTTCAGATACTAATTTCTTACCAACTTAAAGCCAGCATTGTGAAGTCATGGATCATCCCTGGGACATGTGGCAATTTTAATTTGATAGAGTAATTTTTTTGTAAGTGAGATTATAATGTGCTTGAAAATATTCCAGTTGCTTCACTTTTTTTCTGATGCTGTCTTTTTCTTAGGGTATGTATATTAAATCAACATATGACGGCCTCCATGTAATTACTGGCACCACAGAAAATGTAAGTATTGTAACATTTCAAAGTGTGGCGTGTGATTTTTTTTCCCTTTTATTGTTAAACAACTTATGTATCTTAAATGACTGAAGGTTGACGTCTCAAAGTATGATCAGATGGGAGATATTAAAGACATACTAAGTTTTTAGGTGCTGTTTTAATTAGAATTCTAATCATTTTGTTTGGTTACTTTAAGTAAATCAGGTATTTTCTCTTTGTGGCCAAAGATTTGTCTTTGTTCAGTATTTTCTGCTTCAGGATAAGTTATTGTGACACCTAAAAGAATCTGCTTCTGTCTATCAAATGGGTTATTTTAAGAGACATAATTCATGGGACAAAGAAACATTAGAGAAAATCAGGTTTTCTGAATACTTGCCTTATAATTCAACTTACTTCAATAGAAGGGCAGCACAGTGTAGCTGAGTAGTTTTCACAGCAGGGTGCCTGAATCAGCTGAGTAACTCCTTTGAAAACTTGCATCATATGCAAATTGTCAGGTCTTACTCCCATCCCACTCAATCAGTCTAGGAACCCGTCTGCTGCACTTTAAAAAATTTTTTAATTTCAATTTTTATTTAGTTTTTGATTCAGTGTGCTTTTTAAAAAAAGATTTATTTATTTATTTGAAAGGCAGAGTCACAGAGAGGCAGAGGCAGAGAGCGAGCCCATCTACTGGTTCATTCACAGATGGCCACAAGGGCCAGAGTTGTACCAATCAGAAGTCAGGAGACAGCAGCTTTTGCCAGTCTCCCACAGGGGTGCGGGGGCCCAAAGGCTTTGGTCGTTTTCCACTGCTTTTCCCAGGCCATAGCGGAGAGCTGGATTGGAAGTGGAACAGCCTGGACTGGAACCCACACCCATGTGGGATACCGGCACTGCAGGCAGAGGAGGTTTTACCTGCTAAGGCACAGCACTGGCCCATTGTAGATACAATTCTAAGAACACAGTGCTAGTCCCTTCCTGCTTCCCTCCCTCCCTCTTTCACTTTCCCTCCTTTAGTTTCTAAGATAACATTTTAAATTTACATTACAGTAAAAAGGCCAAATAAGAAGTTTAACAAGTAAAAAGCAAAAAGAGGCTAGTTTAGTCTGCTTTTTAAAAGATTCTCTTTTAACAGGTGATTCTGAGGCACTCTAAGTCTTGAGAATCTTGTAACCAGTAGGTTGGAAGTCCCTAGGCATAGATCCTACAATCTTAATAGATCCTGCATCTTAATAGCACTGTAATTTTTGGCAAGTCACTGAATCTCTGATTGCTTCAGTTTCTTCAACTATAAATTTTAAATGAGTTATCTGCACTGTATTGCCCACTAGATTGTTGCGAAATCAAATAAACTAATAAGTAGGAAAAACTGTGGAATGGAGAACAATAGCTGTGCTCTATATACACAGATAGGAAGTGATCATGTTGAGCATTAGCAGAATCAGTAAAATAATTTATTGTCCCTGCATTTGGTAATCCCATATTCCCATTCTATTCTTACATTAGCAAGTGCTGATATTTGAATTTATTTTTTCTTTTAGAGATTATGACTGCAAGGTGTCTGGCACATAACAAATCTTCCCAAGCAGACAAATGAATTAATTGACAAGCTTCTATTGGGGTTCTGCTCCCGGGGACGGTTCCCGGGTCCCAACAGAGCAACAGAGCAGGGGCCGGGGAAGTCACGCGTCAGAGATTGGGAGGGCTTCTTTTATAGATTCAGGGCATGGGGGTTAAAGGTTGAGGCGGGTCTGATCCTCATTGGTTGACCTTTAGGCACCCGCAGGGACCTTGACAAGGAGTTTCTTCCCCGCAAGTACAGGTAGGGACTCTCCATTCCCGGGAGTGTAGGCCTTCCTTCCATGCGGATCCCAAAGCTACCATCCCGACCTTTTGATGATAGGAAAGGGGGCGACGATGAGTCTCTCTGGCTACTTCCTGCTGACTGGGGACATCGTCTACAGGGGCCCGCTGAGGGTATCTTGGGGCTCCACAGGGACAGGCATGTATGGATGGAGAAGCATCTGATTGACTGCCTGGTTGCTGAAGGCCTCGGTTCATTCCATTATCACCTGCTGTAAACATGACAAATCACATATTTATGCTATGTTCCTTTAAAGACTGAGGTACAATGTGTTTCCCCTCAAGTTATGATCTCATGATCTCAGCATTTTACAGGCATTTTCTTTTTAAAATCAACATTCTCTTGATCTAATTCACTATTTTAATTACTTACTGAAATTTACCCCTGCTTTTTTTTTTTTTTTTTAGAAAGAAGAGATACATATACATTGAATTTGAATCATTGTAGCAGCTTCATATTTGTGTTATGGGGATCAAAAAATCATTTTGTTACGAGAAAATGACAGTGAAGAAATTATTGTTTATTAAAATCAAGGACCTCCAGGCAAAGCAGCGTGCGGGGGGGGGGGGGGGGGGAGGAGGCTTCCAAGAGAGGAAAGAACCCCAAAAGGCTCCCATAGCATTCCAGTTGTTAAGCACAATTTGGAAGAAAAAAAAAAAAAAAAAAACTTGACAATCAGATTGGCATTCAGTTACCTGGCAGGGACAAAACCCAGCAAAAGGCCTGATTTACAATTCTCTATCCTGTCTGGCTTGCTCTTGATAAAACAAAAAACCATCCAGAAGCTGTGAGCTCAGGAAGATTCCAAAGGGAGGAGGGCTGCCTGTTTGTTTTTGTTGAAGATAAAGTTTTGGGGAAGGAAGCAATATGTTACACCCCAGATTCCATTGGGATCCCCTGACTACCTATTAACCCATTTGACTCCTCACAATTTCAACTCATACTGTGAACAATTTAACAATATTAAATACAGTAAGATGCTACAAACTGTACTCTTGCCACTGATCATCCTCATTTATTTGCATATTTTTTCTTTTTTTTAAAGATTTGTTTATTTTAAAGATTTATTTATTTATTTGAAAGTCAGTTACATAAAGGGGAGGCAGAGAGAGAGGTCTTCCATCCACTGGTTCACTCCCCAATTGGCCACAATTGGCCAGAGATGAGCCAATCCGAAGCAAGGAGCCAGGAGCTTCTTCCAGGTCTCCCACGCCGGTGCAGGGGCCCAAGGACTTGGGCCATTCTCTACTGCTATCCCAGGCCACAGCAGAGAGCTGGATCAGAAGTGGAGCATTGGGGTCTGGAACTGGTGCCCTTATGGGATGCCGGTGCTTCAGGCCAGGGCATTAACCCACTGGGCCACAGCCCTGGCCCTCCATATTCTTTTTTTTTTCATGCACGTATTCATTGGTTCATTAAACAAGCCTCAGTTTCATGTGTGTTATGTTTCAGGCATGATGCTAGGTATTGGAATAATTTTTTTAAAAATGAACTAGCTGGCTACCATTTAAAGAGTACATAACAAGGAGGGGTTTGTTTGTATAAGCAGATAGTGAAATTTGCTTAGATGGATAAAGGAAATAATACTAAATGTGCCCAAGTGAAATCAGAGAAGGAATCACAAAACTGGCAATTATGATCTGTATCTTGAAGGGAAAAAAAGTTGAATGCTATTCTTTGCTTGTATTGATTACTTAGTATTTTCAACTGTTTTTAAAATTATTTATTTACTTAAAAGGCAAAGAGACAGACAGATCTGTCTGCTGGTACACTCCCCAAATGCCTGCAACAGCTGAAGTACAGCCGGGCCAAAATCAAGAGCCAGGAAGCCAATCCAGGACTCCCACATGGGTGGCAGGAACCCAAGTACTTTAGCCATCACCACTGCCTCCTAAACTGGAATTGGACGTGGAACCAAGACCCAAACCCAGGCACTCCAGTATGGAATGTGGGCAACCCAAGTGTCTTTAAGTGCTGAGCCAAATACCTATCCCTACTCAGTAGTATTTAATAAATGTATAAGTGATAAGAAGAAAGATTGATTCCGAGAATAGTTCATATTTGAACCATAGTTAATCCTTTGATTCTTTTTTTCTTGAAAAAAATTTTTTTTACTATTTTTGGTGCCCCTCAGTCATTTATGATTAGGAGATCCCTGTTCAGTCTTAGTGAAGTAGATAAGTTATTAGGCTCTGCTGTACCCTAGTTTCTTACATGTAAAATTAGTGGTTTGGATAAAATGATCTTTAGGAACCTTTTTCAACACTGAAGATCTGTAATTTATGTACATTACTCACTTTTTGCTTACCTATGCAAAAAGTTGTTTCAATTTCTTTGAGTTTTGTATACCAACTATCATTTTCTTTTATATTTTTCTAAAGCCATTTGATATTTTTCTTCCATACTCTCCTTTAAAAAGATCAGTTGAGGACCAAATACCACAAGGACAGATTATAGTTACAGCTCTACAGTTACATAATACTGATCTTATTTGGTAATATGTCTGCCACCAAAAGATACTTTTCAATAAATACATTATTTTCTTCTTATGACATCATTCTTGTAGTTTGGTTTATCTTAGATAAATCTGTCCTGTTAGTGATATACTTGTGTTATTCAACATTTAGAACATGAATACCATCTTATCTTGAATACTAGATGGTGACAAATAATGTTGTTGTGAGTGTATAAAATATGGTCATTTTAATATTGTTTCAGGATTCATATGTTTTTAAAATAATTAAAAATTGGAAGTGAATCAAAAGTAAAGCAACAAAAATCGCTTTTGAAGTAATCCTATTCCAGAGTCTTGAAAGTAGTGTTTTACTTTATAGCTTCTACCACAACATACCATATTACATGAATGATTAGTAGTCACAAGGGAAGAACAAAGAATAATATTTCAAATTCAGTACCTGTGAATAAACCAATGTTAGTTTACTAAGCACATCTTAAAACTAGTGAACTTTTTTGGTTACCAGGTTGTTTTTTGTTTGTTTGTTATTTTTATTCTCTTTTTATAATTAAAAAATTAATGGAATTGTTACATCTTGAGAAGTGTTGACATTTTGGTTCACTTAGAGTGGTTTTGTTGGCAAGTATGAAACGTGAGACACAACGTGCCTTTATAACCAGAGAATGTTGTATAATGCACTTTTGAGCTAATTGCTATCCATATTTTAATTTGCTTTTCTAAAATATTCAAAATTGGTATTTTTGGAAAAACAAATTTCAATTTAATTATTAGACTTCAAAGCTTTGATTATATGCACATACTTGACAATATTGATTTGCTGAAATTAATGTGAATTACATAAATAGAAAAGGTCAAAGTAAAAAAGATAATGTTTTGAAATGTATTTGTTTTGTAAATGTAAATGTTTTGAAATTGTATAGTAGAGCCTAGCAGAGTTGTACTCAGATGCACTCAGATGTGTTATACCTTTATAACATAAATACCTCTATATTGTCTTACATTTCTGTTTCCTCCATTAGCTATACCTAGAAATCTAGCAGTATATTCAATACTAATAACCATTTTTGTTGTTTTAATTCTTTGAAAATTGTAATTTTAAATCTAATTTAACGAGGTGAATTTTTATATTGTTTTCAAAGAGAGAAAATGCCTGATAAAATTTATGTTCTTTACCATTTATTTTATGTTAAATCCAGTCACCTGCAGACCGGTGTAAGAAAATCCATGCTGGCGATGAAGTGATTCAAGTTAATCATCAGACTGTGGTATGTATAATTACCTTAAGAGTCAGTGGGAGGAACTAATTTAAAAATTTGATAAAGCCCTAAAAGAATATGAATTAAATGAAATGTCTGTTTGTATACAAAATAATTTCAGAGCCTTTAAAAATAACTGAATAACTTCTTATTATTCTTAATTATTTTATGGAATATAAACCATGGCTTTAAAAGAGCATGAGGAAATATCAGCGGTGGTTAAGTTAGATATGCTATTTCTATATGGACAGTACAGCATACTAGTAAACACTACATGAACTGAGAAAGCACTTGTGAAATAGAAATTAATGTGATGATGCATATAAATTTAACTTTCTGATATAACTTTTAGGACTTTCATGAATTATTTCATTACCTAGTAGATAGGTACTTTAACATTGTTCATTGAACTGGTTGAATTTTTTTGTTTGTTGATTTTAAACCTAGATTTAAAAAATAATAATCTTTAGTAGTTGAATTAGGTCTTCATTTCCCAAAAGAGGACTGTAGTTAGCTAAATAAGTTTCTAAAACTTTCTTACCTTATGAATATCACAAATCCCTTTACACAGGAATGAATGACAATGCATTATGTGCCTATGGTAGATTTTCAAGGACTATTTGTCTGCCTAATCTTTGATTTAGAAAATTAACATTATGTGCTTTTATTTTGGAGTGTTCTTTATATCTCAATTGGTTCACCTGGTTCCCCTCACTCTCTCTGCCAAAATATAGTGTGGAAAACATGAACTTAAAATAATCTGGTTGTTAACATAATAATCCTCATTTAAAAAAAGTGTGTTTTTTTAAATAAATCTTCTATTTATAGCTCACTAATTCTTCAGAGTGAGTAATTATTTTGTTAGACCATTTAACTTAATTTACTTTTGCATGCCCTAGTGTTAGAACAAACTTGTGAAAAGATTAATTTTTCTAAATGATTATTATCTGAATGCAAATGCCATTTCAATTTTGACATCAAATAAACTGAGAAGTTTGTTATACTTTTGAAAGGCTACTAAACATTGAGAATTAAGCTCATGGTGTTTCTTCAATGAGTCCATTCTGTAAGTAAAGAAAAAAGTTGATGAAAGTTTAAAATATATATGCATGTATGATTGACACTGAATAGTAGTGTTAGTAACAGGAAAAGCGTTTCCACACTATGATAGCTTTTATGACTTTCTGTTCTGATTACTAGAAATTGTATGAAACGGTTGCCATGACTGAACTTTCTTGTCCTGTAGGATAAGAATTTGGCATTGGAATAACATAGCTACTTCAGTAGACAAGCAGGTTTTCCCTATTCTAAGTTTGTACTGCCTCCCTTTGTGATTTGACCTTAACACATATGACGTGTATTGAATAGTATCTCCATGAATTTCCAGTTATTCAATTCTAAGAGAATGGAAATCAGTTTCTAATGAAAATAAAATTGTTTAAAGGATACTTTTTCTGGTTCAAAGATTCTGATGTTTATCAAATGAATGTGAGAGTCTTTAAAAGTCTATAAACTAATAAAATCTATTTGGATTGCTAACTTTAAATATTGAGGGAATGTAAATACACCTTTGCATCACAAGAATAATCTAAAATATTGAGAACTCTATAGTTTGATGATTAGAAAAACCTGCTTATTGTTTTTGTTCTGAAATTGGCTTAAAGCTTTAAGTAACTCAAAGTTATTGTTTAAGTATCTTTTTTTCTAATAACAATGACTATAGCTAACATATATTGCATTCCTACAGTGTGCCAAGCATCACGTTAAGTATTTTACATACTTTATTTCTTTTACTCTAAAAAAATCATGCAAAGGAGGCATATGTGGAAATCGAGACTCAGAATGATTATTTAACTCACCCACAACTCAGAGCTCTCTGACTCTAAGAGATATGCTCTTATTTTAAACTCTTAAAGTATGAAATTAGCATACAAAAAGGGAAAAATCACAAGCATGTAAGTAAATCTTATGAGAAATTAAGTGGGGTCAAGGGTCAATTAAGAAAAGAAGCGAGAATTTACATATCTAGGGTAGTGAATCATCTGAAATCTAATTAAAAATCGGTTTGAAATTTGACTTTACTGCCACTTCCTTATGCATTCCATTCCTTCCAATCTATTAGATATGTAAAACACCCATCACAAATTCTGGGCACACATTAGTAGCTCAAAAACAATTAACTTTCCTACCCTCCCTTTTACTTGCTTCAACAATTGGGTCAGTTGGAGTACTATTTCTTGACATACTGATACAAGCACCAAAAATTGATTTGGGGTTATAATAGAAACAGGACAATATATTGAATTCCATGAAAATAGCCTTGCTTAAAAATATGATCAGTTACCACATTTCCTTCTTACTGTTCATGTGATAAGCATATTTATGAAAGGATTATGCATTTTATTAAATGCATCCAACTCTGCACTCTTTTTCTAGCTTTTGCCTGTGTTGTGGTTTATATAGTGTTTTTAACTTCTTACAAGATAATATAGAGTTGTGATGAAATGGAATTTATCTGCATTTTGCTACTATGAAAGCTTTTGTAGATAGATAAGTTATTTATAATCTACAATTATTCCTTCTATTTTTACATTCATTACCATGAATATTAAGGGTTGATTTTGATATATTAAATGTCATTAAAATATGGAGTAATATATTAATTCTCTAATCCATTAATTTACCAGTATAGTGATACATTTTTAAAATTTGTAACAATTTAGAATAAATTATGAAAAGCCAATGTTAAATATGTTTGGAATGATACTAACCCAGTGAGTATTTTTTCTGTAATTCTGAAATTTCCTAATATTACAGGTAGTAATATACAATTTAAAATAAGATTGTTTTTCTTTATTTAAAATACATAGAAAAAAATTGAGAATTTTCCATAAGAGTCTAAGAAAGTTCATTGAATCACAGATGAGTTCAAATACTATTTTGTTTAATTGCTAGTCTGGTTTACCTTCAAGATGTCCAACTAGATGTTTATGTTTCTAGTTTGTTTTTTTAACATATATTTTCTTACTTTAAATGAAACTGGAAATTTTATGACCTTTTTCATATTGCTATATTCTTTATTATAAGTGGCTTTTAAGCTTTTCAAATCAACATACTTCTGTGGCTGAGAAACTGTGGCTGCCAGGTAGGAAGAAGAAAAAATCAGGAACAACCAAGCAAAGCAGACTGAGTCCTAATGCATGTCTTCCCCAACACTGAAGATCCAACTTCTCAAAGGCTGCTGGAATCTCCCAAGATTTTTTTCCACTTCATCTGCCACTACATCTCTATCTCTGGGAGATATCTCAGCATAGTTTGAACCAGAAATTCTGCTGCTCTTTCAGCATGTTTTTTTTTAGCTGTAGAAACTTTATAATTATTAAACATATTTGAGCATATTCCTAATGAATCTGTTAAGTATAATGATTATACTGTTTTTTTCTGGGTAAATGTTATAAAGAGTCTATCCATACTAAAAATATATATGCTTTCTTCTTAGGAATATCATTGAAATGAGTAGCATATTTGATGGTTGACTCCAGCATTTGGAAAAATTTCCTTTTATTTTGTGTAAATATAAAAACATACTCACTGTTATTTGGGAAGATCTTCTGGAACCTGATGGCTACATTATGACAACAAATTGTTCAATAGATGTGAATGTAAAGGCTGCTGGAATAGAATATAACCAGTGGGGATAGTCAAGAAGAAGATAGACTGTAGCAAGCAATCAGGATTTTAGGCACTGAGTATTAGAAATGGATAACAAATACTGTAAATTAGTGGGTTTTGTTGCCAACAAAATGGTAAATATTGTTGAGCAAGACTTGTAAAATGAGCAGAGAAAGTAGGAGAAAGGGAACCTACTGAATGAATATTGAGTCATACAAACTTCACTCAAACTTTATATGTCTCCATTATTTTCTCTAACTCTTGTCTCTCATTTCTGACTCTTTGCCTTCTTACTCCTTCAACCTCAGAACAACAGGAGAATGTTGTTCAAAGGGGAAGCCAACATGAACAGAACAGATGGAAACTGGGTTGACCCATTGAAGTTCTTGTCTTCTTTTCTCTTCTCATTGTTCAGCTGCTTCCCTGGATGTCAAGAGAAAAGAGTGGTTCCCAGAGTGGAGTCAGTGCCATGATACTGTCTTAACAACAGATGTGCTTCTGTCTCACTGTTTTTTAATTTACTAAGTTGTTATCTTTATTTTTTAGTTTTTCTTCTAATACAATTTTCTTCTTTCCTTTATCTTTCTCATCTCTTCTCACTTGACTATTTCTCCTCCATTCTTCACATTGGTCAGTACTCTTCATTCCTATTTTCTTTTGCTATCCTTTTTCAAACGAGAAGATATATGCCCTGTAATTCCTCATGCCAAAATATTGAAAATTAGGACCTCAAATGACAGTGTTTCTGAGGTACCCCCTATCCTTCTATAAGCACAAGATGCCACTGGAATTCAGAGATTAATTATGTTAGCATCATGTTTAACACATTGCCTGTGTTTCTGATAATAGAGTAAAATAACTATGTTAAGTTTTTTAAGAAATTGGTATTCTTAACAGAACAAATGAATTGATCTCTTTTGGATAGGGTCAAATAAAGAATCATGAAAATGGAAACAATGCATCATAGATTTCAGTTATTCTTGGTAATATTTCATCTCAGACTATCTTTATAATAGTTTGTGAGAAGATCATAGACTTTTTTACTTTGCATTGAACTTGTGGCTTTGATGAAAATTTGTAGGCTGGCGCCGCGGCTCAATAGGTTATTCCTCCACCTAGCGGCGCCGGCACACCGGGTTCTAGTCCCGGTTGGGGCGCCGGATTCTGTCCTGGTTGCCCCTCTTCCAGGCCAGCTCTCTGCTGTGGCCAGGGAGTGCAGTGGAGGATGGCCCAAGTGCTTGGGCCCTGCACCCCATGGGAGACCAGGAGAAGTACCTGGCTCCTGGCTTTGGAACAGCGTGGTGCGCCGGCCGCAGCGTGCCGGCCGCGGCGGCCATTGGAGGGTGAACCAACAGCAAAGGAAGACCTTTTTCTCTGTCTCTCTCTCTCACTGTCCACTCTGCCTGTCAAAAAAAAAATTTTTTTTTGTGGAAACTGATTGAAGTGCCACTGTTGACATAAACTGTATTTCTTATTTTGCCTAAAGAAATCAATTCATTACTTCAGTGTATAGTGTCATATTTCTTTATTTTTCTGTTATTAAACTAAAATTTATTTTCATAACTCTACACTTAAAGGAGATAATTCGTATGATGCCTCAATAGGTAACTTCCCATTAACCAATTTATTTTCTTCACAGATTTTTGCATCCTGATTTATTCCTTTTTTATTCTTATTAGCTTAATCAGGAAAAGAATAATTATTTTTAAATGGTTACTCTATTTTTATTATTAGAAAATATATTTCAGTGTCAATACACAGTTAATATGATGTAATTATTTTTAGATGGATTTTTTTAAAGTTTCCTTATAAGTGATTATTTTGTGTCTAAAGTGTATCTCTTGCCTGAAATTCTTATCTGCTCTGGCTTGTTAACTTATCAAGTGTGTAGCTTATTACTTATGTGATTTGCTTATCAGTATTAATCACTTCAACCCTTTTCCATATTCCTGCCAAAAAATCAAGAGTCTGTCAGCCATAATTGCCTAATCTATTTCCTATCCATAGTAGACCTAGACAATTAGTAGATAACATTTAACTACCTGATATAAAAATTGTTATAGAATACTGTGTAGTAAGAAATTCAATTAAAAATGACATTAATCTTAATTTTTTAGGTTATTTAGTCCTAGGATTCCAATATAGATTTCATCCACTAAATTACTATTCTAATCAGCATGGTAGCTGAAATTATAGGTAATATCACCACTCATTACTTTTATATTTCCTTTCACACTGTCCCTTCTGCATTTCATTATTGAAGTTCTTAAACTAAAAACTGCTATGAATAAATATTTATAATGATGTTTTTAGCTGGATTTATGTGTTTACATACATACATATATAAGCTTTTAGTTTTTGTCCTGATAAATACGGATACATATTGCAATATTTACTAGTATTTTCAATTGAGCATATTTTTGCTTAATGCTACTAGTAATTGTTTTTTTAAATTATTCATAGAAAAATTACACATTTCTAAGCATGTTACTATTTTAATACTGTGATTTTGGTTGCTCTTTAATTATTTTTGTCATTTGGGCTCTTAAATTAAACATCAATTTTTCATCAATATATATATTTTCTCAGTTACTATATAGTAAGAGCTCTAGATTTTTAGGTAATGATGCTTTGCTTCATACCTTAGCTTTGGTGACTGGAGTCTTTTCTTTCTATTTTAAAATACATATATTGCCAATATATTTGTGAGAAAAACAGAAATGGAATATAGGAAGGAATGGTTGAAATTTAATGATTTCCAAATCTATGCAGAAATAAATTTCTTTTGAAATTTAACCTATACAAATATACTTATTAAAAGTTAGTTTAAAACCTGAATTATTATGATTCTTTTAATATATGTTACTGTTATTTTGGGGACTAACAGTCTATGGTATGATCAGAGGTTTACTTCACAGCTTTGCTGTTTACTATCTTTGCTGTTTACTAACTTTCAGACATAATCAATTTTGTGTTTTGGAGACTTCAAAGAACATCATGATTGATGATGAAATAAAAGTAAAATTGGCTCTGATTTAGTTTTCTGTGCCATGAATGAATGAAAACCATAAAGCCTCCAATGTAAACCTTTGGGCTTCAGAGACCACGGCATTACTAAATACTATGTTGAAATGAGAGAATGGAAAGAGAGCTGTATATTTAAGATTCTGGATTGTACTTATAGCTTTGGAATCATCTTATCACGGAAGCAGAGACAGCAGTGATACAAAGGATACTGTTAATAGAAATGATAGGTTACAAGAAATAGTACAAATGACAGGATATGGAAAGTCATGAAATTTGGTGAAAACTATGAATGATTAATAAACTTTAAAGGAAAAAAATATGCTTACTATTTTCTTCCTCCCATGAGCTTCATCAGGAGTCACTGAAGAAATCCTGATTTAGCCCTCAGAATTTCTGCATTGTGGGTAGAAAGATTCCAAAGGGGAAACGTGTCTGTGTATGTGTATGTGTGTGTGTGTGCATATACTACTATGTGAAATCCACATAAAATATTAAGTATTAAAATAGATATATGTAAACTCAGATTGTGGCAGGTCACTGTGGTCCAGATTTTACAGTAAAATTTTTGTAAAGGTGCCTTTAAAATAACATCAAATGCCTTGTTGTACTCTTATTTCATTAAATAAGTACCTTTTAAAGTTGAGAAAGATATGAAATGAAGAGTAGCTTAATAAACATAGACAAAGAAATGTGGATGTGAGATGAAGGGTAGCTTTTAATAAAGACATAAAATTGTGGGGATTTTTCACTAATGACACCAAAATATTTAATTCTCATATTCCTTCTTTTCAAATGTTTATTTCTTTATGTTCTCCTAAGACCATCTCTCCTAATCGAGTTTTGGGGAATATCAATACTAAGATTTTATTTAAAAACTGGTAAACCTTGAGACAGATATTTCTGAATACTCTAAATTACCTATTTGCATTACACTGCAGTAGTTTTAAAATCTCCTATTTGAATAGAATTCGTTAACTGAATGCCTTTTCTTTAGCTTATATTTGAACAGAAGTAATTCTTCATTTCTATTCTCTGAGTGAATGATTCTAGAGGAGGAAAATTAGTATATCTCCAAATATTTAATATAGTAACTTTTTCATTTTTATTTTGTACAAACATTTAGTTGAAGATGAATTTTGAACATTGGTACTCAATATTTGGTAGTTAAAAAGACATTGTATGTCCAAATCCATTAGTTCTGAAATGTCTACAACTGTGATATTTCTGCCACGTAACTTGTTTTACCAAAAAAAAGGAAGCCATTGGTGTAAAATGTTTATTAGATATTTTAATAACTGTTTAATAATACAAAGGAATGTAACATTATAATACGTATATCACACCAAAACATTTTGCAAACTGTCATTAGCCACACATGGGTTGTGTATTGAATCGTCTCTTGAGTGCTTTTAAAGAGAGCAAGGGAACATTAGGATATGACATGATTCATGTTATCAGACATTCATGTAGACACACCTTGAGTCGCTCTGAAGTTTTTTTAATGACAAAATCGTCCATACATTACAAACTGTTAATAAGAACATGTGTATACACGGAGCATGTGAAAATGGCGATAAGTAGTCTGTTTATTGTCTTGTAAAGGGTAATAACTTTGAAAGTATTTTATGAAATATCCTATCTTCCTCCTTGTGAATGTAAAACTGCTCTCATGTAACTGCAAATACAGCCATGAAAAACATAAATAAAGTCTGGGTTAACAGGCTTAAATTCTTAAGAACCTTTTTGCATATTTGCGTCTTTGGCTACCTGGGACCATAGACTAGAGATTATCTTTTCATATGTTGGTCAAAGAATTCACCATCTGTTGTTTGGAAAACAAGTTCTAATGGGATCAGAAACAACTTTCCTCTCTGTACCCAGAGGAAAGGAAGCATCTCATCTCTTCAACACCAACCCCAAAGCCTCTTGTGTGCTAATGGGCAACCAGTTGTCCAGGACCCGCCCACTTGTATTGCCTTTGACCTAGGAACACCTGTTGTCCACTTCAGCTTGATCAAAACAGTTACAAGCCCCATCCACAAGAAAGCAGAATCTCTGAACTTTCACATTTGGGATATGTTAATAACCTTATTGAGAAATTTTAATCCTGTGTATTTTATATATAATACATTTTCATGTACATCTTGGAAATTGTATTTAAATTAGTGATACAGCTTGTCATTACTTGGAGACAATGACTTGCTATTTTGGACAATAAGGAAGATTATAGTATCTCAGAACATGTGAAAACCATTTTATTTATAGCTAATAAGAAGACATATTTTGTGTAAGATGCAAATAATAGTTTTTAAAGTGTTCATCCTAGCCCAAGAATTTAAAATAAATGAAATAATCTATTAAACTGTTGAGAAAGAGAACTAAGACTATTTATAAACACTGCAAAGTATTTTTCTGGAAAGAAACCTTCTTAACAGTCTATGATAAAGTAGAAGCTTTCTAGGACAATACAAACTATATCCACTTGTCATAATTACCTCTCTCTGACTTCAGATCTGGAGCGTCCAAGACAAAAATACTATTTTTTCAAGTATTTATAGCGAAGTAATTTATTTGGTAATTGAGGGTAAAAATGTTTACTATAGCTTTACTAGCATGTGTGTAGGTATATATATACACACATATATATATACATGTATATAAATAGACACTTTTTTGGATGGAAGGTAATTTAACCTCTTATTTACTTTAGACAGCAGCTTTTAAGCATACTACATTTAGAGAAAATTTTAATACTACCTCTTGGTTTTATGCACAAAACTAAACTTACCTTTGGTTTTTCAAAACCCTTTATTATCTCTAAAACATTTACATTCACATGTTACCATATCATCTGACTATTGAAATTATTAAGTGTCTACCATTTGTAGTGTACTTTATTGATTGAAAGATATATCCAGACAAATAACACTTGGATTATTCCTCAAAAAAAAAAATCTCAAGTCTCGTTTCCTGAGAGTAAACTGGAGAAGTGAAGGTGAAGAAAAGTGTTTAACATTGCACAAAAAGGTGTCAATAGAGAGTTACAGTATGAGAGTCACATGAAGAAAATATCATTCTGTTATAAGAAGAGGCTCTGTGATGGATATTGCACATAAGATGAGGCTTTTAAGATTTTATAGATGAGAGTAAAAAATTACAAGAAGAGGAAAGAATGCTTTTGCAAAGAAAAAATATGTAACTGAAGAGAAAAGCAGAGTGTTGAGGGCAATATATATTTGCTATGCAACCAACTCTTGATATTCCACTCAAAAACCTAAAATATCCTAGAGCTGGGAAAGTCATACTGCCTTCCAAGAGCTTATCAGCTATTACGGCAGTTCTCAAAATGTGGTTCCCAAACCAGTAGCATCAACGTCATTTGGGAACTTGTATTTAAAAACAACAAAAATTTCTCGAAGTCCATTCCCAGGCCTACTAGATGAAAAATTTAACAGGTTAAAATTCACAAGCCATTTTTTAACAAGCTTTACAGATGATTTCAACATATGCTGAAGTTTGAGGATCACATTAAAGGGGAATAAAAGGAGACAAAGTAGTGACAGTATTGAGGAAGGACCTATAAGGATAAGATCTTTAGTTGGACCCTTTGGAGAGCTATTTGAAGGTTTTAACGGGAAGAATTTTTTTTTTTTTTTTTTTTTTTGTAATGTAGCGGTATTTTGGAGCTGCAAAGGACTAAACACCTAAAGACAGATTAGGACTTGTCTAACAAGTATGTACCCAGGCTAAAACAAAGGCATTAAGAAGAGATGTTAGTGCTATAATCTATTCTTCTGGACACTTAAATGGATTAAAAAGAGGGGAAGAATGACAGATGACCCCAGCCACTCCAGTTTGAGAGAATGATGGGAAACTTTAATTGGTGAAGGAAACTAAAGAGATAGCTTGATTTTTAAATGTTGCATTCATTTGAGCTATCAGTGGATATTCAAGGGGAAATGCTGTGCTTTAGAATTGAACAGACTTTTTTTTTTTTTTGACAGGCAGTTAGTGCAAGAGAGACAGAGAAAGGTCTTCCTTTTCCGTTGGTTCACCCCCAAAATTGCACTACGGCCAGTGCACTGAGCCGATTCAAAGCCAGGAGCCAGGTGCTTCCTCCAGGTCACCCATGCGGGTGCAGGGCCCAAGGACTTGGGCCATCCTCCACTGCCTTCCTGGGTCACAGCAGAGAGCTGGACTGGAAGAGGAGCAACCGGGACAGAATCCGGCGCCCCAACCGGGACTAGAACCCTGGGTGTTGGCGCCGCAGGTGGAGGATTAGCCCAGTGAGCCACGGTGCTGGCCTAGCCACTGGCAAACAGACTTCAATATAAATTCTGGCTTTGTCACTTACTGTCTCTCTGATCTTGGCCAAGAAAAAATGTCTTCACTCCAATTTCTTCACATGTAAAATGTATTAGTTTATCTCATTGGAATGCTATAATAACATATAAATACAAAGAATATAATTTAGATACAGCCCAGTAAATCATTGGTGCTTGGTTTTTCCCTGGCTCTTTGCAAAGATGAACTGAACAGTTGGAAATAAATGCTTAGAGTTCTTGATCAGAAGCAGGGACAGTTAGAAATATTCGTGTGTTATATGCAGGAAGTTATTAGTGGGCAATTGTCAAAAGAGAATGAATTGTTATAAGAAGACAGCATGCAATATTAGGAAGAGTTTTTTACACTTAGCCTACAAGAAGCACGTACATTTATTGCATGAGGAGGAACAGAAGATGGAGGACAAGTAGGCAGTAGATGGGCCACATCCCTTTACTCAAGCTAATCTGATGCCATCATCTGAATGTTCCTACTCATTTGATATGTTATAGGTGGGATATGTTGTGACTTTGGGAGTTATTTAATCATTGGACCTATGATGCATATTGTAGCATCTCCTTTGATGATGAGCTCACTGTTTCACAAGTCAGACAGTTCCTTTTTTGATGTCTTGATTATTCAAATTTTTCTTCATGTTTGTCCATAACTGATTATCTCTTTAAATTTTTTACCTCAATTAATTCCTTCACATAGTATCAGCTTATGCGCTTTTGTTAGTAGCCACTAGGACCCCTTCTTCCTTCATTTTAAGTTCCCTGTCTTCTAGCATACCCAATTGAAAGAATATAATTAGTTTTGGTATCACTGTTTATCTTTGCATGGTTTCTTATTCAGTTATATTACACTTCATATTTTAAAACTATAGCCAGAAATTTAAATGAGAAAATAGAAAACAAATCGTGAAAAATTAACATTAATTTATGTGTTTATTTTGTCTACTATTTTGTCTACTATGTCTACTATTACATTTATTTCCTACCACAGATGTTTAATACACATATTTACCTCATTTTATCATACCATCTACTCGTGTACCCTTATAATTTCTCAACCATAGGTATTTCAGTAACAGTTGAAGGGAAATGAATTAATTTCAAGAATTCACTATACCTCATTATTTGGCTGAAAGTATGTTAGAATATCATGGAACCTAGTCAGCAATAACATCCTGGAGCTCTAGGACCATATCATATTTTCCCTAGAATAAAACATGTATAACCCAATGAATGGGACCAATTGTTAAGAATTCTATGTAGTGTAAAAATAGAAAGTAATTTTGAAGTTAATCTTTAAGGAATTTTAGGAAGGACCAAGGACGAAAAGACTCTTCAGTTGAGGAAGACAAGAGATCTGGTCACTGTTTATATGTGTAAAAGCACTAGGATGCTAAAATCTGCCTACATTATTAAGAAAAGCATTCCACCTAGGCTGTGAATTACTCAACTGGCTTCATTCCCATTCAATAATTTTTATGTGACACTGACTTAATGCTTAAATAGTATAGCTACTGAAATCATTCATTGAATTAAATCAGCAGATAATGTAAATCTTTACTTAACTCAGCATACCTGAGTAATAAATTTGTATTTTTTCTGATCTTCTGAGAATATAATGTACAGAAGAGATTTGATTACCTTATCTTCACCTTTTAACATTTAAAATAGTATTGTCTTTATACTTCTGTACTTTTTTTGTGGAAATTTCCCATCCATAACAATCCTTATTAGGTAATTCATTAAATTCATATTTTCTAATTGGAATATTATTCATGGTCCATTTATTTTGAAGTTTATAAAACTAACCTATGCTTATTGCCAAAAGCTCAAGAAATGAAAGTATAAAGAAAGAAGTATTTATTACAGTCCTTATTATTATTTAATGTAACCACCATGAATGGTGTTTTCTATGTCTATATTCATTTTTAACAGAAGTGGAATTGAATTACATTTGCTATTTTGGAACTTAGTTTTTCCCACAAAATAAGTTTTATATCCCTTAATAATGGACATTTATGTAATGTACAATTTTTATTGTTTTAAACAGTACTGTGACTAACACATTGCAAATTAATATTTTTGCTTTATCCAATCATTTTTGATAGTAGTAGAAATAGAATTGTGAGCCAAAGGTATATAGCAGTAGGGCTCTTGGGATATTTTTGTTTAAAACATTCTTAGGCTATACCAATAATAGTGAAAGGGCTGATTAAAAAGTAGTAAAATTATATACCCCAAATTTTCTGCTATTAACTGACATTCATATCTAAAGTTAATATCCACCTAAATTAATTTTATTATATAAAAACGTTTCCATTTCTTCATGGGGAAAAAATCTGATGTTTGGAATTATTTGTGAAGAAGTATGAAGGAATAGAATGAATCAAATTGTATTGAACATTTCACAGGAGAACATCATGTAGCTTTAAATATCATCAACTAGTCATAATCATCATATCATAAAGAAAAATGGAAAGAAATTGGTGGATGCGAATCAATGTGTAATTCCTTAATGAGAATAAATATGTAGGAGAAAGATAGGGCCTTCACATTGACTGCATTAGTATAGTTGTCAGTTATTTAAATAAATAATAAAATATTATTATCATTATTAAGTTGTTCATAAGCTTTATATTAGCAGTATGTTTTTCTCCTTCCAAACTTACAACTCAAAATCTTCTCATATGTGTTCTTTGGCAAGAAAAATAAATACATGGAATAGAACTCACTTTGCTGTCAATTGTGACTTTTAGAAATGGATGTAGAGATTACTATTTAGCTGTCAGAGGAATCAGAATCACTTTAGTATATCTTTGGGCACACAGCAATCTCCACTTATGCATACTGGGAGGCATTTGACCAGTTCCATTACTGTAGTTCATGCACATTAATGTGATTTTTTTAAACTGGCAGCCTCTTATGCATATTAACCGTTTATCATCTGTTTGATTCATATCTGAGATCCCTGTAGTTTTAAGCTTTTTTGTCCTAACTCTTTCTCTTCAATGTTACTTAATTCAGCTGTAGTTCATTGAATACACCAAAGTCTCCATTGTGGCTGCATTCCAGATGACTTCTCCTTCATAGTCTCTGGGAGCTGGTGCTTCTTTTAGTGGAAGTTCTCATTTTCTCCAGCTTGAGCAGTATCTCCCAAGAAAAGCATGAATAGTATCAGACAAAAGGCACCCCTTCTCCTTCGCTTGAGTGCCTAGGGAGAAGCTAAATCACTCAGCCTATTAGATAGCTCCTCCTTATGATCCAGGATAAATTTGACCCAGTATATTTATATAACAAATCCTGGGAAAATTTTAATCCTTTAGAATTGGGATGGAATATTCTTTCTCTCTTTTAAGTGTGAAATGTATTTTTTAAACAAACCTTGAAATGATGGGTATTTTAATGTGTTTCTTTAAAGCATAGTTCTAGGATTTCAGTTACGTAAAACTGCATCACTATTCTATGTTAAAAGTAAACAGAGATTGTTCTGTGCTCAGAATTGCGAAAGGATGATGGATGAAGTAATTTAACATGGATGAGAGTTGAGCCAGGTTTAAAGACATTTATGAAGTACTTTTGTTTAATTATACAATATGTTTTGAGGTTATATTCATATAGGATGACTTCATTAGAACACTATATTTTAAGTTTATAGAGTTGTTGGAACACATTTCCGATAGCTACTGCATTGGAGTAGCATTACCTTTTCAGTTTGTATTCTATTTGTATAGTAGGGTAAAAGGTTTATTATATTGACACTATCGTCCATGCATCAGAATATTGCTTTCTTGTGTCAGTACCAGCTATTGGTAGTATAATAGCAGTCCGATTTAGAGACACTCCTAAAAGATGGTGATGAGAAAGCATGTGGTGTAGTTGTAAGCTCAGGACACTGCCAAATCCTTGTTTTCAGGCATGTGGATTTTTAAATTGTACTTGTGAACAGGGCTTGGATCTAGACCTAGCAGCTGACCAACATTACTGATGACATAATTTTCTTGCATTCTAAATTATTCCATTGGTAGGGTGGTAAATGTCCATTATGTTATCTCATAATGATGTAGACTCTAATGCAGTAACATGGTTAATTGATTCAAACAAGGAATTTCTTTCTTGAGTATATATCTCCTGAACATTATTAGGATGGTACACCAATTATGTGATTTTTTTAAACTAGTCTTATTAAAGGGGGAGAACATTAAATCTTTGAATACTGTACCTCAATTTTATTGTAATGATTTTGCTGGTTACCAGGTGGGGTGGCAGTTGAAAAATTTGGTGAATGCACTACGAGAGGACCCGAGTGGTGTTATCTTAACTTTGAAAAAGCGACCTCAGAGCATGCTTACCTCAGCACCAGCTTTACTGAAAAATATGAGATGGAAGCCCCTTGCTCTGCAGGTAATGAAGCTTAATCATAAGTCATACACCATCATTTTAGCCATAGATTATCTCAGTAATGCTTCTTTATTGTGCCTCATCTCAGCAGCATATGGATTAATCTTGTATGCTTTTGAAAATTTGTTTGTAAAATGATCTCTTTACAGCTTATCCTAATAGGCTTAATTGTGATGAAATCTTAGTAACTAAAACCCAAATTATAAAGAACTATGCCTTAATTTTTAAACATTTAAAGCATAATTCCAAAAAGCCACAGTTTATTTCATGGCAAAATGTGGGTAAAATTGAAATTAAGAGGTTTCATTTTTGTATTATAATCTTCTGTTTTATAGGTTGTACTCACACTCTGGAAGCTAGAGGTTAATTTATAAAATTCTTCTAAATCAGATCATAAGATACTAATAATACCTCATAAACAGTAGAAAACATGAAATTTTGGATTAATTAGGATGTGCTCAGTACATTTCTCCTAAATGATCATTTTTCTGCTTTCCATCTTATAGAGTGACAAAACAGGGAATTTGTTGTATTAGAATTTTACATTTTTCTTCAGTATGAAACATCACTATAAATTATTACTATGATGTTGATAAATTATATTCATTTAGAATTATCAGAAGTTATAAAAATGTGATTTGGATTGATGAAAAGCATCCATGAAGTAATACATTTTTTTCCATTTTAGCTAGGGTATAATCTTTAAATATATCATAGATATTTTTATCCTTCACAAAATCTGCTTTTCTGATAGGAAACTATTACCTTTTCTTAGGATTCTAATGTTTAAAAAATTTTAATTACCCATTGAACTAGAACATTGCCCATTGTTCATATTAAAAAGAGAAGCTATATATAAAAACACATTGTTGTCACTGATACATAAATTGTTATTACGCTATATGTTAGTACCTTTTAGCATTCATAGAATTTTTTTCATAATAAGTGAATTCTCTGTTACAAATGGATGGCCTTATAGATTATGATGATTTCTCATTGTTTAAAACTTTCCTACTTATTGGCCTCAAAGTTGACATTCCACTTGTCATTCAAAACATAAAATGTTCTGACATTAAATCCTTTAAATTTTTAATATGAATCTTTGTTTTTCAAGTGAACATATGTAAAACTGTATTAATATGTCCAAATGCTTTTGACTTGCATTATATGTTTATCAAAGATATCTGATGATCCTTAAAGTTCAGAGGCAGTGTTTACCTCATTAACTGAGTCATAGATGAGCAGATAAAACGTTCCCATCACATCATTTTTTTCTCAGTGCATTGTAAGTTGTTTTATTGTTCTATTCTGGAGTTTCCTATTGATGTGTCTTTCCCAAAGATCCTTCTTCAAAGTCTGAGGAGGTGGGAACCCTGAAGAAGAGGCCCACAGTTTCAGCCATTATATTTCCTTCTCAGTATATGCGTAGATAAGTTAATAGCTCCTATCTAATCTCTCATATTTCATATTGAATGCCAAAAGACCCTAGTTTCTTGTGATCTGTGCATTCTGTTGGAGGAAATACCTCTAGTAAATAAATCAATAATTTATTCCACTGTTAGATTCTTTTCCACAAGCACAAACTGAAGTGAAAAGTTAAGATAATGACAGTATCTAATCAAGAATCATTTTTATATAAAATGCTTAAATAATTAAAAGACCAACTTTTTTGTTCCAAATACATTTGGTATATATATTCAAAGCTGGAGGAAAAAAAACTTATTTTAAAAAGTTTCCTCACATCATTTCCTACCCTAATTATAATAGATCTTTATGGCACTGTTTTCAGGTCCTTTTCCAAAATACCAAGAAATGTGCCTCATCATATCATTAATTGTATTTATTTTTCATTGCTTATTTGACTATGCTGTATGTACTTGTAAATTTCTTTTTTCAGAATACTGGAATGTGAAAAGAAATCATTTACATATGTATGTGTATATACATTTATATATATAAAATACATATATGTACTTAGGTACATATATAGGTACATATATATATTTATACACACACACCCCAACATTTTTATAATTTCTTAATTCAACTCAATTTGGTTAACCTAAAATATATTGAACAGTGTCAACCATTCAAAAGAAACCATACTGCTCAGGGAGAAAAAAACTGCTTCTAACTTCTTCAAAAACTGCTTTGCAGTTGGCTTTTTACAGAGCAGAGTAAAGATTACTAGTGTTAATTATATACTTCCTAGTAGTGCTAAACAAGGTATTAAGAGGAAGGGCAGTAGATACGTTCTCTAAAATACACCTTTACCACCACCACCAAATCTCCCTGAAACCTATTTTAAAGACCTAAAGTTGTGCCATTACAAGGTTCTTGCTTTTGTTAAATTTTTAATTACTCGAGAAGCAATAGACAGACAGACAGTGAGGGCATGAGTGCATCCATTTACTGGTTCACTCTCCAGTGCCTGCAACAGCCAGGACTGGACCAATATAGATTTTGATACAGTCAAAGATGGACAAAATCTGAAGGTACCACGATCTCGAGATTGAAAGTAGATTGCCTCCACAGGGAGAAATGTGAAAAAACAAATGGTGGAATGGCAGGGTCTTGAAGCAGTTCTGGATTTTTCATGACTTTGTATGAGGTCATATTTTTTCCCTAGTGCCTGTGAACCAACCTCAGATGTGAAATGTATGTGCCAAACGTAACATAAATCCTCTGTCTAGACATAAGTGCCATTCTTACTATGTTCTTGCTTCTGGTCTATTTTATGAATGCTTTAGAGTCAAAATGTCCATTAACTCACCTAAATTTTAATCTTCAGCATTCAAACTTGAATCATTGAATATTAGGTTATTTCTTTTCCATAGAAAGTACCAACAGTCTACTAAATATTTAAAATAAAGGATATAAAAAGAATCTGTGGCATTTACTAAATATAATATATCTATTTTATCATTTTCTTATACTATACCAGGTTTAATTAACCTACTAGCATTTTCAGATAAAATATAGCAAAGTTTGTATCGTATGAATGTAGACACTAATACATGCATCTTTTAAAAGAAAAACTTTATCCTAAGTAATAATGATTTTTAAACTAACAAGGGAATAATTTTACCTATATAAATGAAATATAACCTTATCTACCCTAAGGTAGGAGATTGTTTAAAAATACCACATTTTAATTCAAGTGGAAGATTTTTCTAAGAATCTTATGAGAGGGACTTCCAGTATTAATTAACTGCAATGATGAATTTTGATTTGGATTTTCTTTTGAAATTGTAGCCAAGTAAACAAAAGCATACAATTTAACTTCATGCTCACAGAGCAATTTCATTAGTACATTTCATGAAATTTGGCACCTCTTTTGATAAATCCCTGATCTCACAAACATTTTGTGATAGAATTGAAGGACTTAAAGATCTGTAGTCAAATACTACAAGCAGATGTCATTATCTCTGGAAGATTAAATTCTGTTGTTATTTGAACCCATGTGTAAACAGTAGAGCTGTCTTATCTGAGATGAAATCTTTTATTCTAAGAAAGCAAACCAGGGATTCCTCATTTTCTTAGAGCTGTTTTTCAATACATCTCCTCAGTGGCACCCTCTGCTAATTTTCTGGATTGTGTTAAGCATGGTGATTACTTATGGTCAAGTTTCCAATTCAATGAGAAAATCATAGGGAACTGTGAATAAACTTCAAGGTATATTTTTAGATGTTTGTAATTTTAGTATGCATAGGCCTTAAATATGCATGAGTGGTGGCATTTTCTTCCTGTGAGAGATATATGAGAGAATTAGCTGGACATTGCCAGAATGTTCTTTGAAATCATCACTCACAGTCAATGATTTTAAAAACATTTAAGATCCTAGGTGTTTTTTTATGTGAGAATACATCTAAGAAATGATCACTAAAATCAATGCTGTAATTCAACATACTGATTTAGATATGGTACAAGACATTTTATATAAAGTAACATTAAGCTGTATCATTAGACATATACACCTAAACTGTATTCTAATCCATGAATCTCTTTTATAATTACCTGTGTGATTTTGTGACCTTGTGCTTTTCCATTTAAATTTTATTGTGTAGCATTACATTGATGCCATTTTTACAGATTACTAAATGACTTTGAGCAGAAAAAGAAATAGAAAGAAAAGATCATAGCCCACAATTTTGTCTACCAACTATTAGAACAACTGAACAACACTGATTACATTAGATCTCAAATATGTACACATATGACTGGTAAAAGTCATTCTAGAAAAATCAAAACACAGGAGTAACAATATAATTTATTTCCATATTCAAGTTACAGATTGGTGTAACTGAAAAAAATGAGTGACAAAGTTTATATGCTTGAGAGTTTTGATTTAAAAGCATGTTTTGAAAGAGACAAGAACTAATAGTAGATATGACAATAGAAAAGAAAATTTTTTAAAGATTTATTTTATATATTAGAAAGGCAGAGTTAAAGAGAGAGGGACAGAGAGAGACATTGTCCATCTGCTGGTTCACTCCCCCAAAGGGCTGCAACAGCTAGGGCTGGGCCAAGCCAAAGCCAGGAGTCAGGAGCTTCATCTGGGTCTCCCACATGGGTTCAGGGGCCCAAGGACTAGGGCCTTCTCCTGCTTTCCCAGGCACATTAGCAAGGAGCTAAATCAGAAGTGGAGCAGCTGGGACTCAAACCAGCGCCCATATGGGATGCCAGTATTGCATGTGGTGGCTTAATCTGTTACATCACAATGCCGGCCCTGAAAAATTTTTAACTCAAAGTGTAATTGTGCTGACTTAAGGAGCAATTTTATGTCTTACATGCTCAAATTAGAAAATAGCTGCAAGCAACTGTCAAATCAAATTTTCACTCACTAATATTTAAGCAAATCAATTAAAGTATCTAAATCACATTTATGCTTTTGAGCCAAAAACTTTCAAAATGTTAGCACCACTACAAATTATCACTGCTAATGCAAAATTTACCCATTCTTTATTTACTTAATATACCCCAAATTATGTTTATTGTAGTTTGAAACAATGGAAATCCAGTTTTAATGTAGTAGTTTAATTATGCCCATAGGACTTGACAAATCAAGATTAAACACGTTATTTTCAGTACCGTGTGCAATTTGATGGTTTGGTGGAAAAGACCATTTTGTAGTGTGAGTGAATCTATATTAGTTATATACTGTGTAGCTACATACATGCATCTACAGTTTTCAACCAAGGGAGATATGATTTCCTAATCAAATTTATGGTCAGAAAAAGAATGTTTTCTTGTTGATCTTATAGGATAGAAAAAATCATGTACTTTCTTCTCAAACCTTTATATATTTATAAATTTGGATTATAGAAAAAGCTGTTAAACAACTGAGAGGGGGACGGTTTTGAATACATATGTTTTCCTTGCTGAAGTTCTTCTCATATAATCTAATTAAGAAAAGCTTGGCCAGGAAAAAGCATGTCCAGTAATTTTCCACAGTACAGCTAGCATTCTTTACATGACAAAGAAGCTTAGAAGATTGTGTGCAAATTCTTGCCTTCCAAAATCCAGAATAAAATCTCTGGAGAACTTGTCTAGATGATTAAGAAGAGAGTTGTTACTGTAAAACAGTTTTCTGGCACTAGTGTTGGGAATTATAATAAGGATGTGTTTGAACCGAGTAAGGATTTGTGGAAATGTTTGGTGCAAGACTAATAGGCATCATGATCCATTTGAGTCTGTGCTTATTTCCAAGAGTATATAAAATAAAGGACGGGTTTTATACTTATGTAATCATTTGTGTTTTGGTGAATATTTTCCCCCTGAAAAGCAAAGCCAGCTCTGTGTAATATTGACATTAGTGAATTTTAGAGCTAACTATGTAACACATAGTGTTCTGTTTTAATTTTGAATGTTTTGACTATCTTTTCATCATTGGTTTACTTCAAGATTTTTATAACTTTATCAAAGCTGGGTCACATGCTAGACAGAGGAACAAGGAAATTAAGATATGCTTGCCAAGAGATGTTATAACAGAATTTTTGAGTAAGACCTCAGTATAAATATATTTCTAAAATAGACTTGTAGAAATTATTTTCTCATAGTCTTCAAGACCATAGGGGCTTCAGAGATACACCAATATCTAATATGTACTCAGGTACCTTAGAGATGTTAGAATTGGGGACATATAGAAACATCCTTAGTCATCTGAAGGTTTAAAGTGAGACTTCAGTGACCCCTTACAAAAGCTAAATATTTTATTTTATGACAGTAACTGTCCTTTAATGATCTTTAAGCTTAATGGGCAGGTATTATTGCTTAAGTCATCACTCACTATTTAGAGGAAGATTTGTGCCATTCCATATTTTGGTATACAGTCTTGAGGTATTTGTATAGTTTAAACTGACAATATAAAAATAAGTATGTAACTTTTACCAGGAAGATTTCTGAGTTCTGTGGTCAGTAGTAAGTTATCACTAATTGACTAAAGATTACAAATGTATATTTCAAGAGATACATGTTATCATTTTATCTAGAGCTTGGACATGTTTGGAGATTCATGCCAGTGCCCCCAAAAATCTATTGTAGATTTGCTCATCAAGAGTAACAACCTATTGCAAATGTTTCTTTCATGTTGGAATCTCATTGAATATATGGAAAGAGAATTTTATATCACAAGGACTATTTAGAAATAAAAACTGAATGTTATGACAAGGTCCTTCAGTATATAAACTGCTTTGGATGGAATCCATCATAAGTCTACATTATACCTAATTGCATACCATGGTGGGTCAAATTATACTGTTTCATGCTTAATTGAATAATAAAATACAATCCTAAAATAATATTCTTATGTTTGATCAGTTTATCCATAAGTGTTGAAATTCCTAATTGTCTTCCCATACAAATTTTACCAATATAAGATCAAAATATAGAAACAGTAAAAGAAAAGAATATTAGCTTTTATTTCTGCATTTTTCTTGAATTGGTAATTCGCTATAATACAATGATAGCCGCTTTTATACTATTTTATGAACAAAGAATTAAAAGTAAATATACCCATGATAGATGCAGCTGTCATTTTGAATTATTATATTCTCATATTTAGACTTTTTCAGACTAAGGAATATGCTATTAAAATTTAAAGTGAATGCTAAGAAAACTCATTTTTTTTAGTTGAAGGGGGCTAAATTTGTTACTTTTATGTATTTTCACACATGTAAGTGGTTATTGGAGATAGATGTATTTTTTAAAAAGATTTATTTATTTATTCAAAAGACAGAATTACAGAGAGGCAGAGGTAGAGAGAAAGATCTTCCATCCACTGGTTCGCTCCCCAAATGGCCACAAAGGTCAGAGCTAGTCTGATCCAAAGCCAGGAACCAGGAGCCTCTCCCAAGTCTCCCACATGGATGCAAGGGCCCAGGGACTTGGACCATCTTCTGCTGCTTTCCTGGGATCACTAGCAGAGAGCTGGATTGGAAGTGCAGCAAGCAGGACTTGAAACAGTGCTTATATGGGATGCTGGCACCACAGGTGGCAGCATTACCCACTGTGTCACTGCGCCAGCCCCCATAGGTATATTTTTTTAATATTTATTTTATTTATTTGAAAGACAGAGTTGCAGAGAATGGTAGATCCAGAGAGAGAGAGAGAGAGAAAGTCTTCCATCTGCTTAGATCACTCCCCAAATGACCGCAGTGGCCAGAGCTGGGCTGATCCGAAGCCAGGAATTTCCTCCGGGTCTCCCACATGGGTGCAGGGGCCCAAGGACTAGGACCATCTTCTACTGCTTTCCCAGGCAGAGAGCTGGATAGGAAGAGGAGCAGTCAGAACGAGCATGCATATGGGACACTGGCACCGCAGGCCGGAGCCTTAACCCGCTGTGCCACAGCGCCGGCCCCTGCATAGGTGTATTTTTAACACCACTTGTTACTGCTAGGAATTTCTCGTTGATAATTTCATCATTTATTGTGTACTTGATTTATTCTAACTTTTACATGTCTCTCTAATCTTCCTTAATGTTTTTTGTACTCTTTTAGTTATTTAATTTTGCAGTATTTCAGTTCTTATCTGAAGTTAGAAAAATGTTCAGATTATACTTTTAAGTTTTCAAAAATACCTACTTTTTGGGTTAAGTGGCTATTTTCATTTTCCCATGAAGCTTCTATTTCACCATGTTTTTGTCTTTTCATTATTTAATGTCCAAGTTTTTTAAATGTGATTTTTCAGAAGAATGTTTACTTTTTAGCTTGGATTTACTTGCCAATAGTAACACAATTGGTAGACAAATATACTGAATATATTTAACAGCCACGGTGACCTTTCCACAAGACACGCAGGTAAACCAGCTAGCTGCATGAGAAATGAATTAACATTTTTTCCATGATTTACTAGTGAGAAAAATGACTAATCATTTGAATTTAACAACAGGATTGAATAGTTTCTTTTTCTCTAAAATAAAAAGTTGTTTTTTCAACCACTTCAGTTAATAGAAGCAGCTTGGCACAATCAAACCAAGTATCTATTTAAAAATATTTCCTCTGTGTGTTATGATTAAGCTAATCATATTAATAATAATAATAATATACTAGCAGCTCCTTGTTGTTGGTAGAAACCTGGAGAAGTGTCAATATGAAATGAAGGAAGTTGACAGGGATAATACTTATATTTCCTGGATGGGGAAAAGTACAAACACACTAGGAAGACAATCTTCAGAATATTAAGGCAGAAAAAAATATTGTCTTATTCCATACCACACTTCAGACATATTTAAGATATACCTGTAACCACAGGCTACCACTTTTTTCCTTTTTTTTTAAGATTTATTTATTTATTTGAAAGGCAGAGTTAGAAGGGGAGAGACTGAGAGAGAAGTCTTCCATCTGCTGGTTCACTCTCCAAATAGCCACAATGGCTGGAGCTGGGCCAGTTCAAAGCCTGGAACTAGAAGCTTCATCCACATGGGTGTAAGGTCAAGGACTTGGACCATCCTGCACTGCTTTCCCAGGCGCATTAGCAGGGAGTTAAACTGGAAATAGAGCAGGCAAGACACAAACCAGTACCCATTTGAGATGCCGGTGCTGCAGACAGTGTTTTTACCAGCTATGCCACAGCACCGCCCCCCTCATTTTTCCTTGTTCCCTTTTTTTTTTGGGGGGGGGGGGCAGGTATAGAATATATACTAAGCAAGAAAAAATCATTAGTTCTATAGATGGTAGAAGTACAAAAGAGAAATAATCACCCTAAAAGAGAAGAAAGACAACAAAAATGCTAGATTATTTTGTAAAAGCTTGTATTTTTAGAGCTTTGCTTTAAATTCACTTGTAAAGTAAGAGAGCTATTAGGGCATTAAAAAGCATACTTATATTAGCTTTTCCCTCTGCATCTGTTACAGAAGATTGGAAAATAATATGCTGTGTAATGAACATTTTCCACATTTCTAATATAATGAAATTTTGTCAGACTTATTGTATACTATCAACTGAATTTAAAGCCAGGACATCCTAAAAGAGAGGAAAACATATATGAGCAGAATTTCACCACAGTGATATATATATATATATACATATCATTGAGTCTGTCATTCAATGATCTGCTGTAGAGGCATGAAACATCCTTGGAAAGAATGCAGTTCTTTATTTCCTTGGGCTTCATGGTGTTCTTCAGTGCAGGTGACTACGCTGATTACTTACATAATCTCAGGATCTCCACTATGAAGAATTTTGTTTTCAAAAGACAGGCATAGTTTAACTGCACACTATTGTAAAATTAACATAAACAGAATAGCTTTCACCCTGCATACTTTCATAACATCTAAAATTCTTCAACTAACATGTAAAGCTTCTGACTTTTTTATTTACATAATGTGAAGTGGAATATTGTAAAGTCCCAAAATATATTATCATTCCTTTTTCCCTTCTCTCTCTCTTTCTTTAATTTCTATTTCACATAGATTAAAACTTAACCGTCATTTTGGCAGGATGTGTGATTTCAAGCTATTAAGGTGAGCTGTGTTTAACAAGGAAGGTCAAAATCGTGAACTAAGGACTAAACTATGTAGCCTACCACAGTGACCTACATTGTACTTTCCATTGTATTTATGCTTGGATTTTTGGAAAAAAATTTGTTTATCTGTACAAAAGTATTGTTACAATATAAAATAGTTGTAATATACCAGTATTTGAGTGTCCAGCAATGCGTGTTAAAGTAATAGAACTATGAGTCTATATAGATATGCTCAAAGTATTTTCCTACTGGTTAAAATGGCGACATTGTGTCATGTGAAGATACAGTTGATTTTGTGATCGTTATTTTGGTGTTCTGCATTGCATTGAAAGTTTTACTTTTAATATGTTAATTGTATGCATAGCTCATCAGTAAGATCTGTAATAGAAACATAAAAGTTTGTGAACTTTAGTTTCACTTTAGGATAATTTCTTAAGCCACAAGATTATTCTCAAATGCTGTGAAGCTTGCAATTGGGAGTGCTCTTAAGTTAATGCATCCTGATGTACTACTTAATTCAGTATATACATTAAATAAAACCCCTCCTATTTAATACATAAATACAGGCATGAAGATGAGATTTATAGAAAAATAATTAAGATTATTTTAAATTATAAATATGTATGTGCCTATGAAAGGTAAAATGATTGTTTCACATTAATCACCATACTTTGAAGATGTACCATAAAATGACTTAAGAGGACAATTAACTGTTTACAATGACAAGAAAAGTACATTTTCCTAGAAAATGCTCTCTTCTATTGACCTTTCATACTCCAGAGTTACAGACAGAGAGAGGGAGAGACAGAGATAAGTGTCTTCCATCTGCTGGTTCACTCCCCAAATGGCCGCAATGGCCAGAGTGGGCCAATCTGAAGCCAGGAGCCAGGAGCTTCTTCCGGGTCTCCCACGTGGGTGCAGGGGCCCAAGGACCTGGGCCATATTCCACTGCTTACCCAGGCCATTAGCAGGGAGCTGGATCAGAAGTGGAGCAGCCGGGACTCAAACTGGTGCCTATATGGGGCACCACAGGCAGAGGCTTAACCTACTAAGCCACAGCGCCAATCCCTCTATTTTTATAAACTTTGCTGACAATCTATGACATTCTGCTAACCTGGGAGTATGGTTTGTCTTTTCTTGGGATACCTGAAGTAATCTTGTCATGCATCAGCCAGGATGTGAGTGAGCCAATTCTTTTCAGAGTTACTCTGTTTTCTTTCTTTCAAAGGTAGGATTCTGACAAAGTTAATTTAATTAAGTTTCTGACTGTAATGTAAATCTTCTTATTGTGAAACACTGTGTGGTATTTTTTACCTTATAAACACCTTTTAGTTGGTTAGTGCATAGGAAAAGGTGAGTTGGGAACTAAGTGCAAACCTGTAATACTTGTTTTTAGAGATTCAAAGGACTACTCATATACACTAATGACATGCTTCTTAATTTCAGCCAAGTTCAGAAACTTTGCAGAAATAGCCTATTTTAAAATGATAACTATGTGTCGTTGTTGTTGTTTTGTGTGTTTTGTGTGTGTGTATGTATTTTCTTTTTCATTTTAACCAGCCTCTTATACCTAGAAGTCCCACAAGCAGCGTTGCTACGCCTTCCAGCACCATCAGTACACCCACCAAAAGAGACAGTTCTGCCCTCCAGGATCTCTACATTCCCCCTCCTCCTGCAGAACCGTATATACCAAGGTATAAAGCTAACCATCATGTTTTAGATTACATCTAGCTGAAGATTACCCTAACAGCTATAAACTATGGAGTCCATTCTCAAGGTTTGTCTTGAATATTTTCTCAGCTAGGAATTTTGAAATCCATTCCCATTATAGATAATGCACCTTGGTTAATAATAACAGTTTATAGTAAGCACTATATATTAAGTATCTTATTCCTATTATCTCATACACTAGAAAAGAAATGTTAAATATCAATTGGGATTATTTTAATAAGTAAAGAAAAAGTGAGGCTCTTTGGCTAAGAAGTCCCAGGAAATCCTGGTTAATTTGAAGCACTTCTTAATTTTTTAAAGCAAAACTTATGGATAACTTTTATGTTTTCTTAAATGGAGATAATGGATAGTTTTTTATATAACGATACTAATGATGATGAAGGAGCATAGTTTTCCCTCAATATTTTTGCATCTAGAGTTTTGACTTTATTAGTTCAATAATATTTCTTTTAGGAAATACAGTTTACAAAACAAAGAATTGTCTTTAATAGCTATTTTCTGGATTTCTTAAGGCTGTATCTGCATATCATTTCCAAATTTTTATTTGGAATTCCTTATTTGTTTGCAAGAATACAGCTCTCTGCCATGCTGCATTCTTTCCAAAAGCATTTTGATGTACAACTTTATGGAATACTAAAATTATGGAAAAAGGCCAGCACTAAATGAGGATAATTAAAACCAACTACAAGGGATTTGATTCAGTTATTAAATTAGTTCTCTAGTCACTCAAAAACAAAAATTTAAGATCTGTTAACTTTAAATCATACTTAAATTTATCTTCAGCATATGAAAGAACTGAATTCCATTGTTTAATTACTATTCATTATTCTTTAGTGTACCCAGTATTTCAGAAATATTTATTCTGTTAAATATGATTATACTTACATTGTCTAAAAACTATAGCAAAATAACATATCTGAAAATACTTTGTTGTCATCAGGTGATAAAATAATAATCAATTTTATATATCAAGTTACTATTTTTAACAATTAAATGTAGCTATAGACAAATGATTTACAGGAAAAATATAATTCACTAACCTGGCATTTCATAACTATAATATATAATTATATGTATCATTTATAGCCAGATGTACAATCCATCCAATATCCTAATGAAATGTAAATTGCATTTTAATTTTATTAAGACAGTGTCACACACTCTGAATACTTTTGCATGAATACCAAGGAAAGCCTATGTGTTACAAATAGGAAGCAACTCTTTCATGTTTTGTTTTCATTTTAATTGAAGTAATTTTTATTTCAGTGCAAATGATTATATAAAGGACAACATTAGTGAATAAGAGGACTATATGTATAAATAAACATCAAAAGATTATTTTTGCGAAATTCTGTAGTTATTTTCTTTCTTCTCTTCAATAGGAAGCAATTTGTTATAAAGAAAGTGTGGGATAGACAGAAAGTATTTAAAGTATGCTTACAGGAACAAAAGAGTAAAATGATCCAGTTCTATGCTTTAGGTGTAGTAAAAATATTATTAAGGAAGCATATTGAAGTTAATAGAAAGCTTGAACATGCTATCTAGAAATATAGGAAATTGTAAGAGGTTGAAATGTCAACAAAGTGGTCCCTGTTAGTATTGCTTAAAAGTCCCATACTTTTCAGTAAAATTCATAATTAGTGTTTACTACCTCGCTTTAACTGATTCTTAGTTGGTGCTCTCAGTGTATAATTTAATATAATATTCTAAATACCTTTTGGTTCAAATTGTTAATGAAGCAGATACACAGTCTTTTAATATAAGAACTGAAACCATCCATGCATCAAAGACCCTTTCAACCATAGTCTTATGTAAATTATCTGGGTTTTCTGGTGTGACTTAAAGTTATAATCATAAAAGTTGCTGTAGTTATCATTCTTTTTTAATATAGGTTTACCATTCTTTTTTTTTTCAATTTTCTCATTATGAAAATGAATGTGGTAGACTCAATATAACTCTTGTACACATTTTTTAATTTTTTTAAATATGTATTTATTTGAGAGGCAGAATTACAGAGAGGTGGAGAGACACAGAGAGAGAAAGACAGAGTCTTCCATCTGCTGGTTCACTCCCCAAATGGCTGGCAATAGCCGGAGCTGGGCCAATCCAAAGACAGGAGCCAGGAGCTTCTTCTGGGTCTCCCACATGGGTGTAGGGGCCCAAGAAATTGGTCCATCCTCTAGCTGGATAAGAAGTGGAGCAGCCCAGGTCTCGAACTGTTGCCCATATGGAATGCCAGCACTTCAGGCAGCGGCTTTACCCACTACACCACAACAGCAACCCCTACACGTTTTTTCCCTCTCATTAAAAAGCTTTGTTAAATAGTATTGGGCCAGTGCTGTGGCACAGCAGGTTAATGCCCTAGCCTGAAGCGCTGGCATACCATATGGGCAACGGTTCGAGACGCGGCTGCTGCACTTCCGATCCAGCTCTCAGCTATGGTCTGGGAAGGCAGTAGAAGATGGCTCAAGGCCTTGGGCCCCTGCACCCACGTGGGAGACCCAGAGGAAGCTCCTGGCTCCTGGCTTTGGATCGGCACAGCTCCGGCCATTGCAGCCACTTGAGGAGTGAACCATCAGATGGAAGACCTCTCTCTCTTTCTGTCTCTCCTCTGTGTAACTCTGACTTTCAAATAAATAAATAAATCTTTAAAAAAACAGTATTAACATTTTAGTATGTGAACATGTATGTATGAGTTATTTGTTTAATTTGCATTGTTAGACAAGCTTTCTCATCTTAAAAATGAAGTCTTAAAATTCACAGGACTGGTTTTCATGTTAAGTAGAATTTTTTTTGATGTGATTACAATTTCTTGAACATATAGATTCCAGAAAAAAAAGTAATTACAAAACGTGCATTTTTCTCTGAAAGAGAAAACACTCATGTGTGTGAAATGAGTGAAATTTGGTTGGTATTATTTGTTTTATGACTATTAAAAGTCTCACTATCATAATATATAGTGCATTTTTGTACCTAACCAAGTTTCTTTTTCTGTAACGAAAATAAAGAATTTGTAGGTCTTTAAACAATTTTAAAGCTTAAGCACTAATTTCTCTTATCAGTCTACTGTGTACCAGTAAATAAAAAGAAAGCCCACCAAAGAAACACTGTTTTTTTATTTTTTTATTTATTTATTTTTTTTTTTTAATTTTTTGATAGGCAGAGTGGACAGTGAGAGAGAGAGACAGAGAGAAAGGTCTTCCTTTGCCGTTGGTTCACCCTCCAATGGCCGCCACGGCCGGCGCACCGCGCTGATCCGATGGCAGGAGCCAGGTACTTATCCTGGTCTCCCATGGGGTGCAGGGCCCAAGCACTTGGGCCATCCTCCACTGCACTCCCTGGCCACAGCAGAGGGCTGGCCTGGAAGAGGGGCAACCGGGACAGAATCCGGCGCCCCGACCGGGACTAGAACCCGGTGTGCCGGCGCCGCTAGGCGGAGGATTAGCCTATTGAGCCACGGCGCCGGCCAAAACACTGTTTTAATCTTCCCTTAAATCCTTTCTAGAACAAAAGAGTAGATATATTATATAAGTGTATAAATGTGTAACATTAATAACAGCTTAGAAAATCTTTTCAGAAAGATGTATCAATACATACAGTTCTTCAGGGACTCATGAGATGTACATACATGAACATACACACACACACTTATATACACAATGCATTTAGCAATTCATTCTACTGTAAACTTTAGCTTTGTGCTTTTTTTTAAAATCAATGTCATTTAAGTGTATTCTTTATAGAAATGTTTAATCTACCTTCTTGATATAAGGCCACTTATTGATGTCATATAGAATAAAAGTACCAGTCTTTCCAAATTCCTAGCAAAAAGTGTACCTCTATAATTATAGCACAGTGAATTAATACAGCTGAATTACCCTCTGATTTCTTTTGGACCAGGCAATTTTTCCAGGAAAGTTTTTCAGTTACAGTAGTTAAAATTCTTTCTGAATTTCATATTGATTTTCTTCAAGTTGCCTAAGAACTAGTTTTATAATTACGTAGTTATATTTTTAGATGTTTTTATTTTAGAAAATATTAATGTAAATGGCAACCTCAACTTGTGGTAGGTTACATAGATAAGACAACTTGATAATCCAGTGAGTCTTGAGAACATTACTCTTTTCTACAGATTTCAAATACTTGGACTACAGTTCTTTACATTTGGACAAACCTAATCTAAACATTTGCACACAGATTGAAAAGCACAGATTTTTTTTTTCTGGGTAAGAGTCATGATATAGAATTGACATTACTTTAATAAGCTCATCACATTTTTAAGATGTCAGAGGACTTAATTAAAATTTTCTTTTATCTATCTTGTTATAATTCAGTTTATTCAGTAAGCTTCGCATTTTATTCTTAGCACCTAACAATTTTTTTTTTCTGATTGATAACACTGATTCATGGTGTTACTTCAGGGAATTGGAAACAATTTAGAACTAGGAAGAAATATTAGTAGTAGTGCACAATGATGGAAGCATTGCATTTACATTTATAGTTATATTCTAGAATATAATCTTTTCTATATAAAATCTCATAACTAATCAGTGAAACATTTCACGAAATTAGATTTAGTTTAGTCAATCCTAAATGGAACATTTCTGTCAAAATACCACTCATTTTGAGCCTAATCACCTGTTACCATATGTGAGCATGTCCAGAATTGTCTTTTATTAGCTGTGTTATATGGAAGCAAGCCATTTAACCTCTCTGAGCCTCAGTGAGATTTTTGGTAAAATAGGAATAATTAAAAATTGTCCTATAAACCTCAAGGAAAGTTTGAAAACAATGTAAGATATATTATATAGGAAGGATATTAGTATTTTAGAGCTTCTCCCTTTTACCACCCTAACCCTCTCCTCATGCTTCTCCTTACTCCAACCTTGCATTAGGGATGAAAAAGGAAACCTGCCTTGTGAAGACCTTAGAGGACATATGGTGGGCAAGCCAGTGCATAAGGGATCTGAGTCACCAAATTCATTTCTGGATCAGGAATATCGAAAAAGATTTAACATTGTTGAAGAAGATACTGTTTTGTACTGCTATGAATATGAGAAAGGAAGATCAAGTAGTCAAGGAAGACGAGAAAGCACTCCAACTTATGGTAAGAGTTCTTCTCATGTTAACATAACATTATGTGTCTGGAATGGAAATCTCAAATTCCTTCTGTAGGCTTTTGGATTATGAAATTACTTGATAGCTTTTGAATCTTTATAATTGAGCTGTGACTGTCATGCACCTTTAAGTAGAATCTCAACAATGTGGGGCATGACTTCAAAAATTATTCTAGGTTTTCCAAAATAAGCAAGAACAGTAGGTAACATTTAGGAATTAATGATTATGAAAATCTTTTTAGCATCATGTGTATAATTCAGGCACTTCTCTTTTAAAAATGAACAATTACTGTTCATATGACTTTTAAAAATCAAATTATTTCCTTATTCCTCAGGACTTATAAAAATCTGTAGATAGGGAAAATCTGTCAGTAACTTTTAAAGAAGGTGTGAAATTAACTTGATAATCAAATGGAAGTAGATTTTAAATAATATGGACATATAGTGTTTTTAATATTTTATTTCAGAATAACTTTAAATGTATTAAATAAAAACTGTGAGGTAGTAATATAGGGTTCCCATAAAGCAAACATGGGACTAGAGTCACTATGTGCCTTGTATGTTTTTTAAACTTTGATTCTTGTTTTTCTCTGCACAACCAAGAAGATAACTCTCTCACAAATATGTAAACTGATGTGGTGCATCTGACGTGTTTGTGGATAAAGTTGCCTAAAGTTCAAGTAGTAAAGCCTACAGTCCTTTTATTGTAAGAATGAGTGGATTTAATTGGAAGACTGTGTTCCTTCCTTTCCAGTTTTCAAATTGATCATTTTCAGTGAGGGGAAAGACAAGATGCCTGCTGATTAGTCCTAGACTAGAATTGCTCAGTGGTAGCTGAGCAGAAGGAAAGTTGTTTTTCACTCTTTTCCACTTGCTCCACTCACTTGTCCCTCATGGCTATATACCTCCCTCCTTTGGTCCCAAAAGAGCAATCATCACATGCCTTCTTACATGTCTTATTTCCCTATACCTTTTTGGTAATACAGTAATTATGTGTATAAAGTCTTAATTGACATTATCCTTAAAATTAGGGACATACTTATTTTGGTTGTTATTTTCTGTTCATGGACATTTTTATCACATGAATAATGATTTTTAAAAGATTTTATAAATCATTGTACCTATTTATGGAATACAGTGTAACATATCCATACATGTATACAGTGTGTACTAATATCACTTCTGAGATACATTACTTTGGTGACACTTATTTTGAACTATCATATATTGAAAGTATTTGCACGTTTGCTTTTCTCCTCTATTATATTATAAACCTGCAGTGTACAGGCCTGAATGAGAATACTTTCATAATTTTTATTCATTCATTCCACAAGTATTTGTTGACTACCCGTTATTAGGTAGGTAGTCATATATCTCAAGTCTTCTTTTGATATGTCACAGGATTTTCTGGAATTTTCTGCTCATATTGAAGTAAATAATACATATTTCCTTTAAGAGGAAATTATAGTCACCAAGTGAAGGTATTGGTTCGTTATTCATTTATAAATAATAAGCTTACTAGATTTTTACATGAATAATCATTAATCATTAGTCCATTCAAACTACAGTTTCGAGCTCCTAGTAAAATCGTGTTCCACAAATCATATTTCCCCCAATAAGAAAGAGATTGACAGAGTTTCGTCCTTTTCAGTATTGTATTGACGTTAGTTCCTCTTTAAATGTTTTGTTAGAATTCAATAGTAAAACATCAGGTTCTGGATTTTTGATGGGAGACTTTAAATTACTGCTTGAATGTTTTTACTTGTTATGAGTCTGCTTAGATTTTCTGTATCTTGATTTAATCTTGGTAGGTTAGGCATATCTAGAAATTTATCCATTTGTTTGAGATTTTCCAACTTATTGGCATATAATTGTTCATAATAGTTTCTTATAATCCTTTATGTAATGTCACTGTAATATATCATTTTTCATCTCTTTATCTGAGTTCTTTCTTTGTTAGTCTAGGTGAAGGTTTGTTTGTTTTGTTTATATTCTTTTTTTTTAACTTTTATTTAATGAATATAAATTTCCAAAGTACGGCTTATGGATTACAATGGCTTCCCCCCCATAACATCTCTCCCAACCGCATCCCTCCCCTTTCCCACTCCCTCTCCCCTTCCATTCACATGAGGATTCATTTTCGATTCTCTTTATATATAGAAGATCAGTTTAGCATACATTAAGTAAAGATTTCAACAGTTAGCTCCCACACAAACATAAAGTGAAAAATAATAGATGATTTTTTAAATGATGATGAAATCACATCAGACCTATTGTCATGTTTAATCCCAGCGAGAGTCAAGTTGGGAGTTAATAATTTCTTATTTTTTTTTTACAGAAGATCAGTTTAGTGTACATTAAGTAAAGATTTCAACAGTTTGCACCCCCATAGAAACACAAAGCAAAATATACTGTTTGAGTACTCATTATAGCATTAAGTCTCAATGTACAGCACATTAAGGACAGAGATCCTACATGAGGAGTAAGTGCACAGTGACTCCTGTTGTTGACTTTACAAATTGACACTCCTGTTTATGGCATCAGTAATCTCCCTATGCACCAGTCATGAGTTTCCAAGGCTATGGAAGCCTTTTGAGTTCACCGACTCTTATCTTGTTTAGACAAGGTCATAGTCAAAGTGGAGGTTCTCTCCTCCCTTCAGAGAAAGGTACCTCCTTCTTTGAAGACCTGTTCTTTCCACTGGGATCTCACTCACAGAGATCTTTCATTTAGGGTTTGTTTTTTTTTGTTTGTTTGTTTTTTTTGTTTTTTTTTTGTTTTTTTTTGTTTTTTTGCCAGGGTGTCTTGGCTTTCCATGCCTGAAATACTCTCATGGGCTTTTCAGCCAGATCGGAATGCCTTTAGGGCTGATTCTGAGGCCAGAGTGCTGTTTAGGACATCCGCCATTCTATGAGTCTGCTGAGTATCTCGCTTCCCATGTTGGATCACTCTCCCCTTTATTTATTCTATCCGTTAGTATTAGCAGGTACTAGACTTGTTTATGTGCTCCCTTTCATTTTGTTTATCTTGTTATTTTTTTGTTTCAATTTCTTTTATTTTTGCTGCGATTCTTACTATTTCGTACCACCTGAAAATTTGGGGTTTGATTTGGTGTTTCTCTAAGTCCTTAAGATGCATCATTAGATCATTTATTTGTGACTTTTCTTTTTTTATTGTAAGCACTTACTGTTATGCACTTACTTCTTAATACTGCTATTGCTGTGTTTTACAGATTTTGATGTTGTATTTTAATTTGCTTCAAGAAAGTTTTTAATGTCCCCTTTCATTTCTTCAGTGATCAATTGGTCATTCAATTCAATTTCCTTGTTTAATTTCCATGTAGTTGTAAATTTTTCATTGTTTATGTTGTTGATTTCTAGCTTTATTCCTTTGTGTTCTAAGCAGATATATGGTATGATTTCATTTTAAAATCTTTTTATTTTCATTATAAAATCTTTTTAATATATGGTATAATTTCATTTAATTTGCTGAGACATTATTAGTGACTTAACATATGGTTTACCAGAAAATGTTCTATGTGCTGATGAGAAAAATGTGTGTTCTGTAATTGTTGAGTGTCTTTTAAGTCCACTTGTTCTATAGTATGGTTCAACTCTGATATATCTTTGTTAATTTTCAGTCTGGATGCTCTGTTCATTGATGGCAGTGGGTTGTTGAAGCTCATGAGTGTTACCATATTGGAGTCTATCTCTCCATTTAAGTCTAATAATAGTTGCTTTATATATCTGAGTGATCTTGGGTTGGGTGCATATGTAGTTACCATTTTATATATTCTTGTTAAATTGGTGCTCTTATCATTATATAATATCTTTTTTAAAAAATATTTATTTATTTATTTATTTGAAAGTCAGAGTTACACAGATAGAGGAGGGATAGAGAGAGAGAGAGGTCTTTCATCCATTGATTCACTCCCCAATTGGCCACAATGGCTGGAGCTGCACTGTTCCGAAGCCAGGAGCCAGGAGCTTCTTCCGGGTCTCCCACGTGGGTGCAGGGACCCAAGAACTTGGGCCATCTTCTACTGATTTCCCAGGCCACAGCAGAGAGCTGGATGGGAACTGGAGCAGCTGGGACTCGAACCAGCGCCCATATGGGATGCCGGCACTTCAAGCCAGGGCATTAACTCACTGTGCTACAGCACTGGCCTCTAATATCCTTCTTTATCTCTTTTTTTTAGTTTTTAATTTAACATGTGTTTTATTTGATAGGAGTATAGCTACTCCAGCTCATTTTTTGTTTCATTTGCATGGTATCTCTTTTTCCCACTCTTCATATTCACTTGTATTTGAAAATAACAATAATGAAAATATATGATCCTGCTGAAAAATATTGCAGAAAAACCTAAAGTATAAAGTCATCACTTTTGATACTTTGTGGAATTGTTAGGAATTTTATGTGTCGGCACTTGTGTGATAAAACACAGTGTATGACTGTTTTATCCTTTCAATGTTCAGTTAGTTCTTTGTCACAAATACCTTTATCGTAAAGCATATGAATGTAGCTGCTATATTCTTTTAGCTGCCCTCATTACCTGTTTACTCAATGACAGTTTAGAGTTAAGACTGTAAGAGCCTAGATAGATTTTGAGAAATAAGAGAAAGACATGACACAGTTCTTAGTATGTGCTTTTGGTTGAATAAGTATGCAATTGATATAATTTCTCAATACATTAATTTTTAAAGTTATATAAGATAGATAGATAAGAGAAAAATAGTTCTGGAAGCTCTGTTATTGAAAACAGTGACAAACACAGATGTAAAGAAAAATATTTGAAAATATCAGATTGTGGATTTTAAAGTACAAGTATACTATTTAAGGCTCTCAGTTTGTATCATGAATCTTCTCATTGTTGGTAAGAGTAAATGAGAAGTGTAGTTGTTTTCGTTAATATATTAGACAAGTAAAATATGGATAGACTGTGAATGACTAGAAAGTAAATAAGACTTGTTATGCTTTTATGTATTTCAAGCACTGTTTATTTAAAAGGCATTAATCCATATAATCCTCACAACAATTATATGAACTATATACTACTAAAATTCTTTTTTACAGATGAGGAATCTGAAATACAGAGAGGTTAACTAACTTAGCTAGTAAGTGATAGAACTGGGACTAATTACCCATGGATATTTATTGACCTTACCTGTGGTACAGCTTTCTAATTTATAGGAAAACAACTTCAAAAAGTTGCATTACTCCTTATAAATTCAAGAAATTGATTGTAGGCAAGCAGAAATAGTTTTAAATTTGTATGTTTTTGTACATGTTGCTTTCTACTTAATGGTACTATAATGAACATGCATTTATACAGACGTTGCCTTGACAGACCTCAGGAAAAGACCACTAAATTGGTAGAGAGGGTATGATGGGATATATTCTTTTTAAAGATGAGAGCATAAAATATTTTTATAAAAAGATAAATAAGAATAATTTTTGGAACCACAGATTTCAGTAGGGGAAGCAACCTACATTAGCGGTTATTAGCATTGGCTATAGCATCGGTCATCTTGGGTAATCCTGTCTGCTATCTAATTACTCCAGTTTGACCCTGGGGATTTGACTCTAGTCCTCAGTTTTCTCACTTATTAAATGAAGTTGGTAATATCTGCCTCATATATTTTTATGAGAATCTAATGACAAATAAATTTCCTTAGTGTCTAATATGTTAGGTGTTTATTTTCCTTACTGTCATTATTACATAGAAACTTTAATATGAAAATAGACAGGGAAATGATGGTATTAAATCATGTTAACTATTTGGTCTCATCTTCTCAGGCTTCACAAAGATAATACTCACTTTGGCAACTTTTCAGAATGATAATATCTACCATCAGCTTTTCTTTTCATTGTTCAGACTCTTTGCCCTTATTAGTCCATTATAGCACATTTCTATGCATAGAAATCTGCTAAAAAGTAGACACACTTGACTGAGTCTCTTTGTAACCATAAATGGTCATATTTTATGAGAATAGAGGAAAAAATATTTTAATAATAATATCACAGAACATTATTTGTTTGAATATAGGAATACACATCTCTTCTGACTTACTGAATATGCAGGACCTTGCAGAAGTACCTGAATGAATGCAAAGTTGGTATTTTAGAAATGTTCCTCAGAAATGTTATTTGTACATATTGTACACTGAGGAAAATTAATTTATGTAATATTATACCTGAATATTTTCCACCTGAGTAGTTGGGACAAGAGAAAACCACATACCATGTCCCCTTTATCCAAATGAACAGTAAATGGCTTGAATCATTTACAATGGCATGTTAAAGGGCCTGTGGGCAGTGTTATCATAAAATGAGTTTTATCTGTGTGAAGTGAGTTCTCTTGTCATACTTCTGTATTACTTTTCTCCTTGCCTTACAAATTTTTTCAGTCTTTTTGACATGTTAATTATTAGCATTATGTAAAATATCTCTTAAAGCATCAAATATATACAATACATTCACATTTCTTATAATGCTGAATACAAATGTCTTCTTTGTCCTGTGATTTTGTAATATAATCTTCCTTATAAGGAAAATATTTAGCTTTCGTTCATCAACTACTCTAAATGGGAAATAAAATGGGATTCTAACCACAGGAAAGTTTTGTATGCAAGCTAAATATACCATTTCCAAAGAAGAACTAACCTTATAAATAGAATTTGATGAATCAGAAATGTCAAAGTAGGATATGTACACTATACTCAGAGGAATTCTTATTCCTTTGAATTTATTTAATAAATTTCATAAAGACAACATGTTAATTAGCTTGACAAAATAACTTTGGAAAGTCAGTACAGCAATATTTGAAAAATAAATAGAAAATCGTATAATTCTCATGTAAAAGAGTAATCATCTAGGTAAGGTAATCTTCCTTAATTTGTACATTTTACTGATGGAAATAGAAGATATAAGTCCTGAAATCAGAAAGACCTGATTTGGGTGTTACGGCTTAGCCTTTCATAGCTGATTGATCTTGAGTTTACCTGAGACTTAATGTACCTATAGTTTTATAATACCACTTCTAAAATGTTTTCATGAGACTTAAATGAGCTAACATATGTCAAGTACTTAGCACAATTCATATGTCATGGAAAGTGCTCAAAAATGGCAACTAAGTGGTATAATAAATTATTACTTGTCCTAAATAAAAATGTTTCAAAGATTTTCAAGTGCTGATGGATGAAATTACCATTTCCCCTTTCCTGCTGAGGGACTTAGTAAAGGAAAAAAGGCTAGAAGTATTCCCTCATGTTTGGTTCCTCTACCAAGACAATAACCAGACATTTAAATTATAGTTGTTAAAAGAAGTATGAGTAGCACTTGTTGTTTCTTTTGGTTTAATTTTGCAAAAGTAAGAGGAAGACCATTCAAATAGCTAGTAACACTGCAAAGTGCCTTTATCCATGTTCTCTTAAGCTACCTATAGAAATTGGCAGCTTATATGCGAACCAGAAGGGCCCTATTTCAACCTCTCAGCATTAGAAAGCTGAAAACAGTTCAGACTCCATACCTTTTTAAAGTTTTAGATTAGTTGCTGTAAGAAGGAGAAAATAATATGTAAAATAAATTAGTTGGAGATGGTTAAAAAAAAGAAAACCTAAGAAAAGATCACTCAAATAAAGGCTCAAGGTAGTAGGTAAAGCACTAAGATTAAGAAAAATAAACTTTTGATAAAGTTCCAAGGTATTATTATATGCATAAAGCAGAAAGCAAAATTTTAAAAGGCTAAACAATAGTCACAGGAAATAAACCTCTTCAAGTGAATTAATCAACAGAAAGATATGAACTAGGTGAAATAATGCTCCCTATTATAGACAGAATGAGAGTCAAGAATAGAAGCAGCCTAAGTCAGTGACTCTTCTGGGGATGTTTTTATTGCCACAGTCATAAGGATTGGGCAACTGGCTACTGACATCAGTGGAAATACTGAGGATGCTATTAAACATACTGCAGTACACAAGAGAACCCTCAGTAAAAGAAAAAAGATCTGGCTCATAATGTCAAATGTTTCTGTTGAGAAGCCCTGGTTAACTTAAGAAGCCATTTATGATAAATTGAATACAGAAGCACAGACTAGAAAGTCAAAGCCAAAGGCCTTATATGACAAACAGCAAATTGCCATATTTTTAATCCAAAGAACCTGGGAATTCATTCCCTGGGAAAGATATATCTGCATTTATTCACAGTGGGTTATCTGGGCAGAAGATTGTGTCTGGGATTACCTTACTCTACAACAGAAAACCTTATCATGGCATCTCCTGATGTAGGAAGTGATACATGTGTCACTAGTTGAAATCAAAGTGTCACTATGTTCCTAAAGTTGTACTAATGAAATACGTGAAGTTTGTATTCCTCAAATGAAAGGTTTCTTTGGGAGGAAAAAAAAGAAATCAGAGTGTATTTTCCCTTATTAAGGAAAATGTCAAGATTGGCAGCTATGTAAATTTTAAATAGAGATGTTAGTGTTAGCTTTCAAATCACAATATGATTTAAGTAATCTAGCATTTTCCTAAGTATGCTGTTCAGATCACTGGTTCTCAGAGTCTGTAAAAGAAGGTTATATGTTTAAATAAGATTGGGAAACTTTGCACTTTATCCCCCTCCTTGGAGATTTATAAATGCACATTAGCATACTAACAGCATTGAAAGTCTTGTTGAATTTCCCTTGACTTTTTTTTCCAAAGTTATTTATACATTGAATCTTTTTCTTTGAATCTTCTTTTTCTTTTTGTCACACACTAATTACTAACTTCCCAATGGAACTAACGTTTGATAGAATATGTTTTGAAAATACTGAAATAGAATTCTGCTGCTCCTCTTATAAAACTAAATACCAGTGATAAAATTTCTGTGTTTTAGGTTCCAAGCAGCTTTTTTACAGATAAGCATTTGGAAAAACATTTAAAATTTGAAGCCTGGCTAGCAGTTGGCTTCTTGAATGACAGTTTGATTTCTCATTTTTATCTCCCAGGAAAAACAGATGTAAACTATTTCCTAGAATAAATATTATTTGTGATAAAAGTGCAGACTTAGGAAATAGAAACTAACTGGAAATATCAGTGCATGGTGTTCTGTACTCTAAGCTACTTGTGTAATCACTGAAATCACTGCAAAGCAGTTTGCCAGAAATCATAGAAGAAATAGATCCCTAAGGATAGAAACTGTCAAGTGTTATATCTGGTATTGTTAAAGAAATGACTATAATAATTATATGCTAATTATTTTAATGGAGACATTTAGCAAATAATTGAAATAATATACAGCCACTTAATAGTTTACATGTAACAGCATAAAACTGTTTTTATAAGTAACGCAGCATGTCAAAACAGTTTATTTTCCATTATTGTTAAGGCATTGGACTTCATACAGAAAGCTGCACCTACAGTTTGTGCTTTAATCTTCCATTAGTTATTCACATAGCCTTACAAATTTTGTCTAAGAGTCACAAACTGGGAGGAAGCTTAAACAAAAAGCAGTAATCATGTCATTAAATTATATTGATGAGGAAAATCTGTTGGGTTTTTGCATAATCCATAATTTTGCAGTATTCTGAAATGATTCATCACTATAGCAGGAAAGTTGATGCAGTGAAAAGAACACCATGATAGTCTATATTCATGGACTGACTCTAACACTAACTGTGAAATCCTAAGAAATTAACTTTGTTTTCTCTTGAATTTTTCATATCTACTTTTCTGCTAGCTTCACTGATGAGTATTTTCCCAAAGAAAAAAATTATGTGAAAGTCATTGTAAAGTTATTTAAAAATGTCAATTTTCAAATGAGAATCTTCAGTTGATAATCTATCATTGTCTTTTTCACTTTTCATGAGAAAATGTGACTTCCGTTTGTTGATAGGATTTCCAATATACCTTTAGTAAGTTTTTTAATAGATTGTTTTAATTTCAATTACCTTGATAACTGCTGCTTTTAGCCAAATGGTATTTGCATACCTGCATCACCTTTCTTGTCTACATCTGTGTTAGTGCTAAGCACAGTAAAGGGTCTAAGTATTTTAGCTTAGATCATTTTATACCCACCAGGGTCTTCAGAGAAGGCCCCAGAATTCCTTTGCACTTACAATACTAGTATTGAAGCCATGTGAATGTTTCATCATTCTGTCTACATGCTTGTGTGCAGTGGCAGCATTTCAACCAAGAAAAATTTATCTTTATGAATTCTAGTGTGCATAGCTTGTTCTTTCTCTTGGTGATTTGTTTCACAATATAGCCTTGAAATCAAATGCTAAACAAGCCATATAATTTTTATGCAGTTTGGTATTTTCTTCTTCAACAGTTCTTTTTATGTTACTTCCATTTAAAGTATAGATAACTTTTAGAAAAACAATAGGAAAATACCCAGCCTGTCGCTCCCCCTCTTCGTGGAGGAATGACACAGGACCCTGCGCTGTTCTTTTGTCTGCTCGGCCCTTCCCGGGTTTGCTGCTGGTTCTTCCCGGGTTGGCTGCTGATCCTTCCACCTCCGTGGAAGGGCGGTGCCCCCTGCCACTTTCCCCACTTCCGCGGGGGAGCGGCACACCGCCGGCTGGCTCTCTCAGGGGCTGCTCAGGTGTTCTCTCAGGTGTTCCCCTTAGATGTTCCTGGTGCATGTTGTCTCTCTCCTCCTTTATAGTCCTCTTCCACCAATCCCAACTCTGCTACCCACACGCCGAGTACGCTGCTCTCCTCCAATCAGAAGCAGGATCAGCTCCTGCAGCTCATTCAAGTTGGCGAGAGGCAGCTGCGTAGAAGTTGTTTACTCCTCTCCCAGTGCCATATTGTGGGAGAGTAGATGCATAGAATAAGTCTTAATTCCAGTAACTTAGTCTAGTCCGAGTTGCTCCCCACACCAGCCAAGATGTTGCTTATTCTTGAAACTGAGATTTTCTTTGGTGTTATTCTCCATTAATGGAATTAAACAGATTTCAAGTTAATAATCAATTTGAAGGTTATATTTGATTGTATTATTTATAAGTCATTAAAGCTAATGCTTAAATAATAATCAAATTGACATGTTTATAAGTCATTTTTCCAAACTCTTTTATCTAAAATTGTAAAAGAAAAAAATGGCCCCTAAAATCAAAGTCCCCATTCTTGCTTATTTTATTAAATCCAAATATGTTGCCATTAGGCTTAAAAAATTACTAACTTTCTATTTCATTCAGTTTTACTTCCTCTTTAAATGTGTGATACTCTGCTAAAATAATCTCAAGCTGTTTTACTAGAAACACAGTCAAGTCAACCATCTGAAAGTAATTTTTCAGTCTGGTATGTGAGGTGTTTGATGGGTGTATGTGGCACACTTATAGCTTAAATTATTCTTTACTTATTTTCATTAAAATACTGGCTAAAATATTCAGCATAGATGTGTGTATGTGTAAAATTTTTCTCGGACTCTTGAGAAAGGTATTTTGTGAGTACTAAATGGTATGTCAGGCTTAGATAGATTTTTCTGAAGTCTTTTCTATTTTTTGAAAGGTATTTACAGAGAGAGGGGGAAGGAGCGGAATATAGGGGGAGGGGAAAGAGAGAGAGAAATATCTTCCATCTACTGGTTCACTCCTCAAATCATCACAATGGCCTGGGCCAGACCAAGGCAGGAGCCGGGAGCTTCTTCTGGGTGTCCCACATGGGTACAGGGGCCCAAGTACTCGGACCATCTCCAGCTGCTTTCCCAGGTGCATTAGCAGGAAGTTGTGTCAGAAGTAGAACAGCCAGGCCTCAAACTGGCACCCATAGGGGATGCTGGCATCATAGGTGGCAGCTTTAGCCACTATGCCATGACACTGGCCCTTGCACGTTTTCTTTTTTCTTTTTTCTAACTTTTGGCAACTATAAGAGAAAAGATTGCTTCTCAGGTATTGTTCATTATCTTGAAAATTATTGATTTTAGTATGATTTTAGAGAGTTTTTTAAAAGTAATGTTGTAGTAGATTTGGGTAGCTTACTATGGACCTGTTTCTAGGTTAAAAATCAGGAGATAGGTCTTCTAGCCCTGACTTGATTACCAAACACTTCTCTAGGGTTCAGTTTGTTAGAAAAATGATCAGGGCTGGTCAGTATGATATAGTGCATTAGAAGGAAAGGTGATGAAAGAAGGTGAGGAATCTGTGAAAATAGAAACTAGTGGTCTTAGATTCTTTTTGGTCTACTGTGTGAGGAAAGTCCCACATTTACTTCTCAGCAAGCAATCAGTTACAAATATTAAGCAGTTTATGGTGTTTAAAGCACTGTTTTAAGGGCTGGAGATACTACAGAAAGCAGAAATGTTTATTCCATCGTGAAATTTACATTCTAGAAGGGTGACAGAATTCAGGCAACTGATTTCATGACATTTATTGGCTACAGTTACCATAAATGCAGAACTTCAAGAGGAAATGAGCACAAAGAAATCTGGCCTAAAATAAGAGGTTAAGCACTTTTCCTAAGGAAATGACATTTCATTTTTTGCTTGGCTCTGGAGGTTACATGTTAATTTAGGAAGAGAAGAGGAGAGGAAAACCACAAGAGGACAGTCCTGGGTTCTGGGTGGAGACAGTGTTTCAAAAAGAGGGGAGTTTATCTGTGTCAAATGCTGAAGATAAATCAGAAAAGTCAAGCACTCTAAGAACTGCCTATTGGAGTTAACAACATAGAGGCCTTAGAGACCTTGACAATAGCAGTTTTGATGTAGTAAGACCAAGAGCTTAATTGGAGAAGGTTCGGGATAGAGAAGGAAGAAATAAATTAGAAGATGAAAGCATTCAGATGCTTTCTAGGAGTTTTTTTGTAAGGAAGGGACAAAGAGACAAGGTGGTAGTTGGGTTGGGGTTTGTGGGTTGAGAAAGTTTATTTTTTCAAGATTGATTATTTTAAACGCAGAGTTACAGAGAAAGAAGGAGAGAGACGAGGGGAGGATGGTTGAGTGAGAGAGAGAGAGATCTTCCATCTTTTGTTTCGCTCCCCAAATGGCCTCAATGACAGGTTAGGCCAGGCCAAAGTCAGGAGCCATTGAGTAGGTCAGAGTGAATAGAATCCAATGAACAACCTAATTATTTGAGATCTCCCTAATGTCTAGCATCTTTTTGTTCATTCAACAAAACGTTAATGAATACCTGCTCTGCACCTGCTTTTTCTATAGACAGTCATAACAAAGAAATGTAACACCTAATTCCTGCCAAGAAGTAGGGGAAAAAAATCTATAAGCAAACAGATACCATACAATGTAGTAAGCATCATATATACCAAAGTCATTAGGATAAAACCATGAGAGTCCCAAGTGTAAGTAGTCAACTCTACCAAAGTTATGTCACCGTAAATGCTTTATTACTCAGGTTAAATTAGCTTATTTTTAAGCAATTCTGTATACTAATATTGAAACAGCAATTCTCATATTAAAATGTACTAATGTAAATACTTCATTATAAAACACTCCATCATCATCTGTGCTTTAAAACTGTATTGCATATTCCATTTGTATTTAATTGCAGATGAAATTCCTAATTTTAAAACTACATGCCATCAATTTTAGAATAAAGTTCATAAAAAATCCAGAATCATTTATCTTTCACCATAATTGCATTTATTAGAATATAATAAGAGATGTAGCATACAATTCTTGACTCTATGGAGATGCCAGTTAGAAAGTTTCAGGTGTATAGCAAACATGAAAAGCTATATAACAAAAGAATAGTTATACTAAGACACTAGTATACAGATGTCACAAGGCTTATGATAGAGTGCCAAATAAATCTACATTAATAAATGCTTTATGCTTAGTAGAATAAAAATTACTATAAGATGAAGTGGTCAGCAAAAAAATATAGAGAGACTATAATCTGCGTTTTTCTTAAATTAGTTATTATTAATTTTTATCATGAATTAGTAATTTTAGTCTTACTACCTTGAAAAGTAATTTAAGTATTACTGTGTAAAAAACACATCTTAAAATTTTCCAGGTTAATCAGATAAAGCCAAAGATTTATAATTAGTTTATATATTTTTACATAGAAGGGGTCAGATATATTTAAGTCAATTAATTTGTATTAAAGAGTGTAAAATACTGGTAATTTATGTTATCAAAAATAGTATATATGTATTTAAATCTAATTATGCTTGTAGAAGTCTCATTTTAAGGTGTTGTTCTTTATGGATATCACTAGAGCATCAAACCATAAAGTTTTTTTTTATTGGAACTTTGCTGTCATTGTGAAGTTAAAATGCTAATATATACATATAGTAGCATATATGTTTACAAGTTGAAACGAATGATCTGTGTATTTGGAATTAGAAATAATTTGTCATGGTCTATTTTTTGACCTGCCAAATACTGCTATTTCTAAAGAATACTGTTTCAGTATTTTAGCATAATAAAAAGTTTATAAAAGAAATAATACTTATAAGCAACATTATTTGTTATACCTAAGCTAATAAGAACTTCTTTTTAAAATACTTATTTTTGTTTGCATGGCTAAATTTATAGTTTTATAATAAATAAAAGCAAAACTTTGATGTTCTCATAAAGTAAATTTTACTTAATTTTTTTAAATATCAGATTTGTTCAAACTCACCAGTTTTCCTGCAATTTTATATTAATAGTATGCAGTGTAATTCTGTTTTAAAAATCATCTCTGGGAAAATCAGTGTTAAAATCTTCTGCAAAATTCTTCTTATGGTTAATGATATAACCATCGACATCAAGGGCTTAATTACATGCTCCAACGACTTACCTCCATTAGAGTTTCAGAGATGATCTAAAATAAAACAAATTCAATTATACTTCATATTCTGAATAAGTGTGTTTTTCTTGTTTTTGTACACATATATTTGATTCCAAAAAACCAACTGATTCCTGGAAAAGTTTCAAGCTAGTTTATATGGATATATATGTGTGTATATATGTGTGTATATATATATATATAAAAATATATGCAGCAAGTAAAAAATTAGCTGCATATGTATTGGGTCTTTCACTTTTCAAAAGATTTTCTTGGTGATATGTTGAAACAGTGCTAGAGCTTAATTACTTCAGCTAATAAATGAACAATGTATTAATCTACATTTAATAAATACTTTATCTTTAAAGGAATAAAAATTACTATAAGATGATACTGAAGTAGAGTTTTAAAACTAAACACAAAGAAATAAGTTGTGAATATTTTGAAAATATAGCATTTATAGAAATAAAAATCTGAAGGACTACTTTCGCAACAGAGTTAAATAGTAATGACAAAAAGGGACTTTTTCAATCCCTTTCCCCTCCCTTGATTGGCACAATATTGACCTGGCTCATTTCAGCCAAATCATTTCTGCATAAAGAAGCAGAAATATGTTCCGTGAGAATTATGGTCATCATTTATGAAGTCATTTATATAGTATGAAAGGAAGCTCTTAAGTAAATACTACATTGCTTAGCTCATTAGTGGTTTTATCATTCTTAGTTCATCATTTACGTTTAAATAGCATAGCAAAACATAGTAAACTGTGTCAGTTTACATAATAAGAAGCCATAAAGTTAATACAGTTTCCATGAGAACAAAATTAGAAGTCTCCTAACAACTTTTTTTAATGCATGAAGTAATTATAATGATTTTTTGTAAAACTGAACTTGGCAAGAAGGGAAGTGGAGAGAGGCCTCTCTTCTGGTGACTGAGAGATACTGAAAAGTGGTAAAATTGGTGGATTAAAGGAGGCAGGATTGTTTAACTTAGAATGCTGGAGGGAGTGTGCTAGAAATAGAAAAGGTGGTAATTGTAAAGTGAAATATTTGGAGGGTTTGCAGCCTTTTCAAATAACAAGATTAAACATTTGACCACAGGAATACATGGAAGAGGGAAACTCAAGAAATTGAGAGACCAGAATATCAGAGAGTGAATATTAAAGTCATCTAGAATTATGACGGAAGTGATATTTGAGTGCCTGGATTTGAATCCTGATACTACACACTTACCAGCTGTATGTCCTGGAACAAGTATATAACCTCAGTTCTCTCATCTGATAAAATTAGCATAATGATAGTATATGTATCATATAAAGATTAAGCAATTTGATACTTATTAAACTCTTAGTAGTCAGTATGTGGCACATGGTAAATAATCTATGTTTATACTAGTATCATGATTACCATAATCATAATGATTTTTATGATCCAATTTTGTGTGAATCTCTGCTTTTCATTCATTCAAAATTTCTTAAGCAACTGTCTCATGCCACGCTTTGTGGTATCCTCTATAACACTTTTGAATGATTTTCTTTGGCTGTTTAATGCTTCTGGAATTTCAAGTTGAACAAAGAAATCCACTACAGCCTAACCTAAAAGTTATATTTGAAGTCTTTGCCATGAGTTCTTGCTAAAATAAAAAACTGCTATTTACTAAGAATACAAACCCAGAGAGAAATGAGACAGGCCAAATGAGTGATTTCTTGGATGTGTAAACTAGACATGCTCACTGTGGCAAAAGTAATACTTAGGGTAGACCCAGCTATAGGCCATGAAAGAGAATCTAGCCGTGTTGCTGAGTATCGTGGTAGGAGTTAGGAAACAGTAAATAAGATGTTATACTTGTGGTATTACAACATAAAACAGTAGGTTGATATCCTGATAGGTTAAACACAAGGGGTCACCACCATCTTGGAGGCTGTCTATCAAAGTATAAATGATTGGGCATGGGAGAATAAGACAGAGATAAAGTTACTGAAAATCAAGTAGAATCACTGAAATCAGGATCCTGTCTGTAAAGAATCATACTTGTAAAGTCTGGGGTTCCTAAGAGAGGAAACTAGGACTATTCTTCATTAGATGTAACCAAGTACCTTAACATTATATTAACACCTGGCCAGTTGCCACAGGCAGTTTCACCTTCTGGCTCAAAACACACATTTTCTTCTTCATCCACACAAATGCCAACTATAATGTTGCATAAGAGTAAGTGTGTTTTGTAGACTCTAGCTAAAAACTAGTATAAGTTTGAGCAGACTTGGGGAAGAAAAACAATGTGATGTGAACTTTGTTCTCTGTGTTTAGGCAAGCTACGACCTATATCTATGCCAGTGGAATATAATTGGGTGGGGGACTATGAAGATCCAAATAAGATGAAGAGAGATAGTAGAAGAGGTAAGTGTTCTAGAATTTCAGTGTAGGCAGGGTTGTTTGAACAAGCAAATTTAATTTTTTTTTAAATAAGATTGTATGGCTTCAGTAGATAACTTATTCTATTATTGACTTTATTGTATAACCAAACCAAGTCAGACTAATGTTTGACTATGATGATATCTTCTCTGAATGCCTTCTAAAGGATTCAGGGTAGATAAATGCAATGTGAAAAATGATTATCTGATTGTTACTTGAAATTTAATATTGGTAAAACAAGGTCAGAAGTGTGAAACTGCATATAAGACTGAAGTGCACTGAATAGGAACAGTTTGTGATCAGTTCCCATTGGTCCACAGTGCAGCTTCACTGCTTTTGTATTGATACACCTCAAATGAACATTAATGTACATGGGTAAAAGCGAACAGCAACTGGGCCAGTAACTCTAATGAAAACTATATATAAATGGGAAAGAAAACAGCTTTGCTTTTTTTCTGTTCTGTTTGTTGTTCAGGGTTATCTTCTTACGTAGGGGTGGGCTACTCTTGAAGTATCTACCAAAAGTAAGTTTTTATGTTCACTTATCCTATTAAGGTGAACAGTAAAGAAAGCAACTAGAAATCTTACTACTCAAAGAGATTGAGCAAGTGTGCATATATGGAGGGCACAATGAGTCATGCTACTATTTATACTTTCGAAATACAGGGCAATAAGTTTATAGATGAAAAATAAAACAAATCAAAACAAAAAAAGTGTTCATAGAACCTAAGCTAAGATTCCTTCATGATATCTTTGACCCATTTGCTTCTTATTTCTAACCATTATACAGAACTAATTTTATTACTACACGAATTCATAACCACATGGATAAGCAAACATGAAAATTTGCTTCATTAATCTTAACATATGTTTTATGGAGTGAGCATTTCTGAAAATGTTGATAAATACAGAAATATTGACAGATTCCTTTACATCTGTGTGTTCATTCCATTTTCCAAGCTTCAGTTTCTAATCTCATTTGTTTTATATACTAGATCAAGAAAATCAAATAAATGTTTATCATATACCATCTCTGACTTACTCTTTTGGGACTTCATAATATAGTGACATCTTGGGGTGGGGGGATGCCATGTGAAGTACTAACTGTTGACTATTGATTTAAGCATAGATTTTATGAACTAATTTTCCTAACTGTTGGTTCATAATGTGGACTTGAACTTTTTCAAGGGTACTACCTAGCATGTTGGTCATCAAGCTTTAGCAGAATTCCCCTCGGGGATCTTTTTATATTTTTTATTATTGAGAGGCACAGAGACAGAGTTTCCATCTGCTGGTTCACTCACCAAATGCCTAAAATGGCTGAGGCTGGGCCAGACCAAAGCTGGGAGCAGCAAACTCCATCAAGGTTTCTCATGTGGGTGGCAAGAACCCAACTACTTAAGCCATCCCTGGTACCTCTCAGAGTCTGAATTAGCACAAAGCTGAAATTGGGAGCCAGAGCTGGAAGTTAAACACAGGTACTCCTTTATGAGATGTAGGCATCTTACCCAGCATCTTAATCTCTAGGCCAAATGCTCACCATTCTTTCTACAAACTTTATGAGTCACACACTCAGAACTTCTGAATTCAAGTTCCTCAGGAGATTCTTATGTAGTTGGTTCAGAGGTAAAACTTTAAAAATGATCTGTAGGCTCTCTATTTCTTATTGTCCTGTGATCTCAAATAATTAAGATCTGTATTTTCCCTACAAATTTATAAATTAAATCAAGTTAAAATTCTGAAATTAAATCTTTTAGCACCGTTGGAAAACAGTAATATGTTTGAGAGATTCACATATTTACATTGGTGTATTTATCTCTTTTTATATAGAAAACTCTCTACTTCGATATATGAGCAATGAAAAAATTGCTCAAGAAGAGTACATGTTTCAGAGAAACAGCAAAAAAGACACAGGGAAGAAGTCAAAAAAGAAGGGTGATAAGAGTAATAGCCCAACTCACTATTCATTGCTACCTAGTTTGCAAATGGATGCACTGAGACAAGACATCATGGGCACGCCTGTGCCAGAGACCACACTATACCATGTAAGTAAAATCTTAAAAATCCTTTGGTGCAACTTTTGTTGGAAGGCTGATAAATGAACCTTTCAGGTAAATTCAAATTACTTTTATACTATTGCCTTATTTTTTTACAAGAGATCCTAACTTTAGAGTTTGTGTCCTTTTCAAAACTGATGGATTATTCGTCTGTTCTTCAATTCATATGTCAATGATTTCGTATGTTATAGCAAGTTAGATTTTAATTATAGATAGCTTAATATGCATAAAATTGATGGAAGATGATAATTAGCTGGTTAGTCATCAATGTGATAATGCACAGTAAATAGATAGCTGTAAAATTCAGCATTTGAGATAGAATTCATGATTCTTTTTATTAAATTTGTATTTATATAAAGGAAACAAATTTCATATATTTCATATATACAGTTTTAAGAGCATAATGATACCTCCTACCATATCCTCACTATTTCACTCCACCCTCCCTCTTCCTTTTCTTATTTTTCTTTTAATTTTTGCAGTGACATATGTTGAATTTTCTTTAATTTTTTTTTAGATTTATTTTATTTATTTAAAAGACAGAGTTACACAGAGTGGTAGAGACAGAGAGAGAGGTCTTCCATCCGCTGGTTCACTCCCCAGATGGCCACAATGGCCATAGTTGCGCTAGTCCAAAGCCACAGCCAGGAGCTTCTTCTGGGTCTCCCATATGGGTACAGGGACCCAAGGACTTGGGCCATCTTCTACTACTATCCCAGGCCATAGCAGAGAGCTGGATCAGAAGAGGAGCAGCCAGGACTAGAACCAGCACCCATATGGGATGCCAGTGCTTCAGGCCAGGGCTTTAACCTGCTGTTCCACAGCACCGGCTCCCCGAACTTTCTTTATAATCACAAGCTTAACCCTCCATTAAATAAAGAGTTCAGCAAGTAGTAAGCAGAAAAACTGTTGTACCTCAAGCTATAGACAAGGGTTATAAATAATAATCAAATGTCAGAATGTTGATTTCACTCACATACATTGCATTTTTTGGACTCTGAATATTAGTTACCACAAATCAGGGAAAACACAAAATAGATGCAACTGGAGACCATTGTGCTTAGTGAAATAAGCAATTCCTTTTAAAAATGAGTATCTACTACATGTTAGCCATGGAGCTAGCACAGTGCTAGAAGTAAAACTGGGCAGACATAACCTACTATTATATGAGGAAAAAGACACACTAAGATTCCCAGTATAATTTATTTGTTATAATGGATGGATACAGAAAGTATAGGAAAACCCTGAGAGATGGAGGGCCTTCGTCTTCAGAGGAAATAATGAAAGGCTGCAGTATATGGAGCAGTTGAGTGAAGAGTGAAAGATGAGTAGCAATGTTTTTAGCAGGAAGACATAATGAAGATGTACCACGAAGGTGGGAGAATATGGTATGTTCCAGGGACTTCATGTGGCTCAAAATTGCTAGTTCATTAAAAATGGAGAGAAATCATGAGCAAGAGGTAGTAGATAGGCATGGAGAAATAGGCAGAGGTTAGATCAAGGATTTTATGGTAAAATGCTTGGGCTCTTTCTTGCTTTAGTAATGAACAGCTATTGAAGAATTTTGAGCTAAGGATCTATATCGATCCAATCGGCCCATTAGATATCTATAGTACTGAGCATCAATTGGGAGGTCAAATGCAGAGGTGTTAAATCCAGCCCAGATGAATGACGAGAAACTAAGACAGTGGCCAGGCGGATGCAGAGAATCTTGTTAGCCAAAGAAATCAGTTTTCGCTAAAGGGAATGTGTTGTTCCAGTAGAACTATACAATCTTATTTGAAGCCCCTGATAGACATAGACTACATGTTCGTAAGTTGTAATTTGAACAGTTGTACTCAATGCTTAGAGTGTCAAAAACTTTTAGTCTATCACTACTGTAGAAGGTGTACTGGCTGGGACGCGGTTGGGGAATGTCCCAGCCACATGAAATCATTTGGTCTGGTCCTGCCAAGACAATCACAAGTAGGACTTAAAATTCAATATATGTATTGAATTTTTAATTTAATAATTTTAGGTTAATAATTTTGTATGTCCCTCAAATTATGTTATAAATATAGAAATGGGCCTTGGTGTGAAAACAGTTCCCCACCTGATAGGTAAAGAAGATGTAAAAGATTTAATAACTTATATTTGAGTTGTTTCTCTGAATAAACTTCTTAGTATTTATTCTATAGCTCTATCATAAAACTAAACTGTAGAAACATCTTTTTCTTTATTTGGATTGGAGTGTCAGAAGTACTCCTAGCTGCCTCATGCTCTGTTGCCCCCTCTCACCTGTTACATACCCCTCTCACCTGTTACATACTCCCAAGCCTTTGCCTCTGACTACTGGCCATATCAAGAGGAAGCTGTTGTCTGCCAAATCCCTCATCTGACCTAAGGGCACATGAGGAAAAGGCAGACAGCAGTGTCTGTGTGTACATGTGTGTGCCTTCCTATATGCATGTATGTGTAAAATTTAAATGTAGTAAGAAAAGTGTTTAGAAAAAGATTTGTAGCATTGTTCTTTTTTGTTTGTTTTTAAGGACTTATTTATTTATCTGAAAGGCAGAGTTACATAGAGGCAGAGAGAGAGAGAGAGAGAGTCTTCCATCTGCTGGTTCACTTCCCAAATGGTTGCAATGATCCAAAGCCAGGAACCAGGAGCTTCATCCAGGTCTCCCATATGGGTGCAGGGGGCCAAGCACTTGGACCATCTTCCACTGCTTTTCCAGGCAATTCGCAGGGAGCTGGATCAGAAGTGGGGAAGCTGGGACTCGAACCAGCACCCATATGATATGCTGGCACTGCAGACAGAGGCTTTACCTACTACGCCACAGAGCCAGCCCCTATAGCATTATTCTTTTTTTTTTTTTTAAAGATTTATTTAATTGAATGAGTTACACAGAGAGAGAAGGAAGGTAGAGAGAGAGGTCTTTCATCCACTGGTTCACTCTCCAGTTGGCCTCAGTGTCCGGAGCTGCGCCGATCCAGAGCCAGGAGCTTCTTCTGGTTCTCCCACACAGGTCAGGGGACCAAAGACTTAGGTGTTCTTCTACTGCTTTCCCAGGCCATAGCAGAGAGCTGGGTTGGAAGTGGAACAGCTGGGACTCAAACCTGCACCCATATGGGATGCTGGCAGTGCAGGTAGCAGCTTTATCTGCTGCCACAGCGCAGCCCCAGCATTGTTCTTGCATTGTTCTTAATCTCTGAATTTGTAGGACTTTTTTCCCTTACGTGATATGCATATTACAATTTACTTTCCTGTCAATGTAAGTCTATAAACTAAATCTTTTACTTTAAGACTATATGTTGAGATGCCAGAACAAGTAAAATTTGATTATGGATCCAGGCAGATGCAGGTATCCTTTTGTAAACTAAATAATGTGATTTTTAGATGGTTTATTAAAAACAGATTTTGAGTAGGTGTTCAAAAATCTGTATAATTCTTTTCATAGTATTCCAACATTTGTGTGCCTTGTCTTAGTTTTTTTAGGATATAGCTGCAACACTTAGTTCTATTTCCAAGAAGTACATCTGGCCATTCTGTCCAATTTGTGTAGGGTTTTTTTTTTTTTTTTTTTTTTTTTGAGTGAGGATGGGTGGTGGTGAGCTGTTAAAAAACCATTTTTTTTAATTTGACCAGGAAATAAGCATTATGAAACAGACACTATTCTAAGTACTTTACAAATATTAACTCGTTTAATCCTCATGAGAGCCCTAGAAGAAAGGTGCAGGTATTACCTCTGTTTTACAGATTAGGAGGCTGAGGCACATGGATTAGTAAGTAGTAATGTGATGGACCTGGAATCTGAACATTTGCAATGTTTTTCCCCTTGAAAACAATGATAACTTAATAGAGACAACAATTTGAGTAGTATCAACCACATGTAAACGTATATACAGTTGTAAAAGTCAGTGTCTAATGACTGACTTAGCTGCATTGTTTTCATATCAAAATAACTAAAATACGAGGGCAGGACATTTTAGTGACAAAGAAGTTATGTCTGAGCTAGCAGTTACTTGTAATAATCAATTTCTGGGGCTGGTGCTGTGGTATAGTAGATTAAACCTCTGCCTGCAGCACCAGCATCCCATGTGGGTGCCAGTTTGAGTTCTGGCTTTTCCACTTCCTGCTGTTAGCAGCTCCCTGCTAACAGCCTGGGGAAACAGTGGAAAATGGCCCAAGTGCTTGGGCTCCTGCACCCATGTGGGAGACCCAGAAGAAGCTCCTGGTTCCTGGCATCAGTTCGGCCCAGTTCCAACCATTACAGCCATTTGGGGAGTGAATCAGTGGATGGAAATCACACACTCTGTTTGTCTCTCCCTCTTTTTGTCTGTAACTCTGCCTTTCAAATAAATAAATAAATTTTTTAAAAATAACCAGTTTCTCCTCATAAAAGCCTATAAGTTGAATAATCATAAAGTAATGCATTAGGAGAGTTTGACGATTCTAGTTCAGTGTTTTTACAATAAGCTTAGTATCTATGCAACCATGACCATACACTCATGTTCTTATTGCACAAACACTATAGATATTTGGTATTTCCATGGCTTTTAAGAGGAATGTTGTATTCATACATTGTCAGGGTTTTTTTTAAGTTACCTGTAGTTTTTGGTTGCTGTTCTTTTCATGATATGTTATTTTTAGACTTCATCATTGTTATTTTTTTGTTGTGCATAACTTGCTTTACCCCTTAGTGTGCTGTGATTCCATTTATCCATAGTTGCATAAAATGATGCTGTGGATTTTCTGTACCTAATAATACTTATAGAGTAATATTCTATTGGTATCACTTGGCTATCTTTCCATTGGAAAGTGGGGGGCAAAGGATAAAGATAACCGAGGGATCTGTTGATCTGTCCTAGGAGGGCCACAATCTAAAGGCGTCAAAATCCACTGCCTTAGATATAGATATACGGTTAGAAAAAAAGAGGAAGAAGAGAAATTGTAGCTTTAATTGTTTAAAAATATAAAGCAGTTTTTAAAAATACTTACTTATCCATAAGAACTCTTGGAAGAAAAGTCACTTGTATTTCCTGACCCACTTATAGTAATGGTTTCTTTTTGCTTCCTTACTTAGGAAGGATTGTTCTTTATCTTTAAAAAAAAATATCAGTAACATTCTCTCCATTTTCCTATTTACCACAAAAAGATAACAAGTATATTTTCAACCACTTGGAAATTTTGGAACAGAACATATTTCTTTAAGATTTTTTTCATTTATTTATTTTTTTTTATTTTGTTTTATGAGAGAGAGAACAAGAGAGAGAGAGAGAGAATGCTCTGATCCAGTTGTTCACTCCCCCAAATGCCATTAATATCCTGGGCTAGGCCAGGCCAAAGTTAGGAGCAAGAACTCAGTCTAGGTCTCCAACATGGATGGTAGAGATCCAACTACTTGAGGTATTACCTGCTACTTCCCAGGGTACATAGTAGCAGGAAGCTGGAATTGGGAGTAGAGCTGAGATTTGAACTTAGGCATTCTAATATGGGATGCAGATGCCTCAAGCAGTGTCTTAACAGCTACACCAAAAGCCTAACCGTTTGTAAAATTTTAAATTTTATGTATTTGAGAGAGGGATCGAGATCCCATCCACTGGTTAACTCCAAATGCCTGAGATGGTCAGATCTGGGCCAAGACCCAAGCCAGGAGCCAGAAACTCAATCCAGATCTCCTGTATGGGTGGCAGGAACCCAATTACTTGAATCATCACCATTGCTTCTCAGGATATGTATCAGCGGGAAGCCAGAGTCAGAAGCCAAAAATGATTTTCAAATCCAAGCACTCCAATTTGGAATGCAGGCACCTTGACCACTAGGCTAAATGCCCATCCAAAGAACATTTAGTCCATAGATAAAAGAGAATGTCTCCTGGAATGTCGCACTGAATGAAAGTGAAAATACATTATATGCTTAGAGGAAAATTTATAACACTAAATGCTCATATCAGAAAAGGATAAAGGTGGCATTAGACTCAATTCTAACCTCAAGCAAGTGCAAAATAACAACAAAAACACAATCAATAGACTTAATAAAGAGCGAATCAGAGAAATTGAAACCAAAAAAAAGCAATAGGGAAAATCACTCAATCCAAAAGCTGTGAACTTTTTGAAAAATCAAAAAAATTGATGAACCTCTGGCAAGACTGATGAAAGAGAAAAAAGAAAACTTAAATCACCAATATCAGGAATGAAAGAGGGATGTCACTACAAGCCTTATAGGCAATAAAAGACTAACAATAAGGGGTGGTGGGTGTTTGGCCTAGAGGTCAAGATGTCCATATCCCATATTACAGTTTTCTTACTCCAATTCCAGCTTCCTGATAATGCATACATTGGGAGGTAGCAGAGTTGGGTTGAGTTCCCAACCCTAGCCATTGCAGGAGTAAACCAGAGGATAGGAACTCTCTCTCTCTCTCTCTCCCTGTCTCCCTCTCTCCCTATCAAATAAATTAAATAAAAATTTTTAAGAACAACAAAGAAATACTATGAGCAATTCTGTATATGTTAATTTATCTGTTTAGATGAAATGGACTAATTGCTCAAAATCTACAAACTACCAAACCTCACCCATGATAAAGTATATAATCCAAATAGCTCCATTACTATCAAAAAACTATAGTTAACTATTAAAAGTCTTCTAAAATATAGATATAGACATTAAAATAAGAACCAGAGTCACAGTACTAATACTTGCATATTGATTAAGTGTAGCAGTAACACATTTTGCTTTTATTTTTCTGTTCTGTAGTGTTTTTGCCATGTTAGAAGCCTGTAGAAGACATGATGTGTAAGACTCGTGATTTAATGGAATTCCTAAGAGACTGATTAAATTTATAAATTTTATTAATTAGAATATATGGTTTAAGCATTCAGAAATTTTTTGTTTCAGCAATTTTTCGCTTAAAATTGAGCAGTAAGCAAACAGAAAGATTCACTCATGCACCCATGAAGGAAATTTCTGCTCACGCTGAATAAGCCAGAATATTGTTAAACCAATCCTTTTGGTTTCATGTTTGAACAAATGTGGGTGTCATTTTGCTAGTTTCTCATTAGGTAATGACTGCCAGGGAGCAAAACACAAAATCTGGCTTAGTTATTAAAGCATCATGCAAAACAGGACAGAGAAGAATTGAATTAGGAATTTAAGTTTATATTTATTAAATTTAAATCTTATTATAAATTCCTTGTTACCTTTAGAAAATATAAAACGTAAATTCCAATGAAAAGTCCTTGGCTTGGTTGCTAAGGTCAAAAATTACAAACTATTTGACTACATATCTGCCTTTAGTAGCTTTCATCATACAACTCTTATTTTTTTATTTTTTTAAAGAATTTTTTATTTTATTTGGAAGTCAGAGTTACATCGAGAGAGGAGAGGCAGAGAGAGAGAGGTCTTCCATCTGATGGTTCACTCCCCAGTTGGCTGCAATGGCTGGAGCTGTGCTGATCCAAAGGCAGGAGCCAGGAGCTTCTTCCAGGTCTCCCATGTGGGTGCAGGGGCCCGAGGACTTGGGCCACCTTCCACTGCCTTCCCAGGCCATAGCAGAGAGCTGGATTGGAACTGGAGCAGCCGGGACTTGGACCGGCTCCCATATGGGATGCCGGCACCACAGGCAGCAGCTTTACCCGCTACACCAAAGTGCCGGCCCCCATCATACAACTTTTAAAAATCTTCATATTCTTTCATTTTGTAGATTTATGTCTTCTAGATTTGTAGCCTCCAAAAACTTCCTCCAATTTTGTAAGCAATAGACCTTTTTTGCTCTCATAATCACCTTACTCACATTATCTTGCCACCATGACTCATTTAATCAAGGACTTCATGTTTAATAAAACTCCATGTAAAATTACCTTATCCCTATAACTCTATTCTGATTAAAAGGCCATAACTTGTACTATATTATTTTTTCACTCAGCTTCCAAAATATGTTATCCCCTTGATGGTTACACTGTCTTCTTCCACAAAACTATAGGTGAAATGACTTGTTGTACATACCCAAATATTATCCAAAGTATTTTTCTTAAACTATATTAAGGTACAATTATTGACTCATGTTATGTATTAATTTCTTGAAGGTAGATTTATCAAGAACAATTTTAAACTGTTTGCCATTTGTATGAACATTTTATTAGCTTGGACAGACAGCAATTGGCAGTGAACCAAACTGCTTAGCTCAAAACCTAGAGTCTCCTTTGTAAGTAATATTGCTAAATCAGACTCAACATTTCTGTAAATAACAGAGCAGGCCAGGAACGGGATCTCTAATAGATTTGAATCCCAAACTGTCAGGAATTCTGACAAATAGATCAGTTTTCCAACCCCTGTTCTTTATATGCAACTGATTTAGATAAATTTATACAAACTTCGCTGCAATAGTATACTGCCTGGAGAATAAGTGTCTTCCTATTGTTTCTTTACTATCATAAATCTGGAGTTTCTCCAAGAGTCAATGGTTCTTGTGTCTACAGCTTTCCAGTAAGTGTTCAACGTTAAAAGGATTGTGTTTCCTAAAATTTATATGGCTATGCTATAAAAAACAAGCTTTTAAGTCAGCTGTGTGAAGCTGACATATTTTTGAATATCTTATTCTCATCAATAAGAAGATAATAATACCCCCACCCTTTTTTCAGAATCCAGTAACATATATATATCAAGTTCTTTCTACTCTTCTGGGTACATAGTAACTATTCTTTGTAATTCTTTTCATGTAAGGGAATTTAGATCCTGATGAGCAAATCAGGAAGCCTTCTAGGACTAAAATACACACACGCACACATCCTCCCTGGGACATGAATGAGCATCAGTTCACGTTCAGTTGGGAAAGCAGCATCACCACAGAATAAAGGACTAGATCTTACTCAGTTAAGGAGCTGGCAAAGCTACCTCAGTTGGGACCCAACAATTGGGAAGAAAATCTGGACATGAAGTGAGGGAAAACAAAACAAACTGGAATGTATGAGCACAAACCAGAACATTGCCTCCATCATCGGCAGTGAAGTTGGTGTCCTTCACCAAGGAGACTCAAAGACTCCTGGTCCAATACCCAGAGGAGCTAGAGAAGAGATCCAATGGTATATGGATGAGTTGCAGGCCCGAGTACTGAATACCCCCCTTCCCAGCAAAACAAGCCAGCAGAAAAATGACAATATGTTTGCGCTTTAGTAATGACTAACACCCAATACCTACCTTCAGGGTGTAAAACTGCTTGAATTCTTGAAAATTAGGGAAATTTATGTTACAGCCAATTTTAACCTAAAACCACATAGAGAAAGGAACTGTGAAATATATAATTCCTTCCAGTGTAGCTAAGTTGCAGTAGGAAACTGTATGCTGAGATTTCCTTCCCTATAGCCATTGTCAAAACATACCAGGGAAAACTTGCTTTGAAAATTTCTCTAGCAACAGCATGTTTGAAGTTCCACAGTTAAGTAAAATTTTTAATTATCATAATCCTGGAATGGACTTCAGTGTAACCCACCTTGATGAAAGTATCACCCCTATAAACTACTCATTAATTTTCTGAAGTATGTATTGGAAACTATAAAAAAATCTTTCATATATTTTCAATCAAAAGATGGTTAATGTAAGTATTAATTAGGATAAAATATCTAATATACCTAAAGAGGGTTCTAGTTAATAAAATTTTAGACAAGTCTTTAAAGAGTTTCTTAACATACTCTGAAGAAAACTATCAGAAGACTATGTACCTAGACTGTTGTCTTAGCTAGAATTTCCATAACTTAGTTGCATTTTATTATCATAAGTGATCAATGTATGTAAATTATCTAATAGAGTATCTGACACTATGGTAGTGCATAGGTTATTCATCCAACCACACTACCAAACCGTCCTCACCAGAAGACTAAAAACAAGTAAACCTTAATGTAGGTGCATTTGAGGCCAAGTAGTACTAGAGAAGTGGCAGCAAACAGCAGGCCTTCCAGAAATCTAATTTTTCATACATGAGTTTGCATAAATTGCTTATATTTCTCTTACCCGGTTTTCCTGTTTACAAGATGAGTGTAGCACTCCAGAGAGGACTAGGGAAATGCTTTCTAAATTGACAGCGTAATTATGATTAGATTCTTGTTGCAAACACAGAAGTTAAAATGAAACTTCCCATCATGTTATTTTTTTTTCCTTTTGTTGAAATAATACCCATTTTTCTTTTTGAGTCTTAAAATCATATTTTACTATATGGTGTTCAGTATGGAATAGAAGGAAAAGTATGATTTATATTTCAATTATTTTAATGTGAAATGAATTTCATAAAGTGACTGTATGTATGTATGTATTGAAGGGAGGGAGGGAGAGACAGAGAAGCTGAGAAACATAGAGAGACTGCTCCCAACTGCTGGTTCACTCTGCACGTGCCAGCAAGGGCTGGGACTAGGCTGGAGACTGAAGTCAGGAGCTCAATCCAGGTCTCCCATAAGGATGACAGGAACTTAATTACTTGAGTTATCACTGGTATCTCCCAGTATCTGCATTGCCAGCTGGAGTAGAGCTGAGTATCAAACCCAAGCACGCAAATATGGGACACATGTGTCTTAACCACTAGGCCAAATGCCCATCCCATAGTGACTTTTGAAACTTTGTGAGCTTATCTTTTATTTCTATACAGTATTCTCTTTAAAAATCATTTCTATTAAGAAAAAAAATCTCCAAATGAAGAAAATTCCACTGAAACTAGCATATTTGGAAACATTTAAGGGTGTTGCCTTGGGGAGCTTGTCTGTTTTATAAGCACAAAAATCTCAGAATAAGAATTTGACATAAACATAATGTTAGCCATAAAGAAATTTAGGTAGAAGCTAGCATTCTGGGAACAAATTATACTGACACAGGAAGAAATCAGTGGTGGAAAAAAAAATGTAGATTATATTCAAGAAGCAAACCTAAAAATGAAAGTCACCAGAGAAAGCTCTTTTTGATTTTGGATTCTTTTCCAAATAAAACCATAAAGTCTATAGCCGGAAAATAGTTTCACTTATTATGATTCAGTTTCACCTTTGCTGACACAATCACCCTGCCATAACAATGCTTCATTTGAGATTCTTGGGTTTTGTGCATTCTCTATTAGCAGTGATTTTATTTATATTATTTATTTATTTATTTATTTTTAAAATTTTATTTGCTTGTTATTCAGTAGCATGAAAGTAGCAAATTTAATTCTTCCCATTTTTTTCTTGTCGTCATAAACATTTCTTTTTCACAAAAAGACAGGCATACTACCCTGATTTCTGTTATTCTCAGATGTCAACGTTTCTGTCAAACAGAAGAATCAGAAACAGGAGTTGCCCTGATTCTGCTTTGCTCATATTAGAATCTTCTGCCTCTGTCTCAAGTGAAAAATTTATATTAATTGTACATATCAGTCAGATACCAAAAATAGCTATATCTAATATGGCTGGTGATAAGATTATTTCTGTACATGGTAGTGCTTAACTGTAAACTACTGTTCAGTGAATAAGCTAGCATATGGTATTGACTGGTAATGATTACAGATATACATAATTTCCAAGGTATTAATAATTAAATCTACATTGAAGGCAAATAGCTATTTTTTTTTTAAAAATTCATTGTGAAGTAAGGACTATGTAAAGTTGGTACTCTATGAGTCGTTGTAAGAATATCTATTCCAAAGCCCTGATCTTGCAGATGAGGAAACTGAGGTCAGAAGTAGTTCAATGACTTGATGATAGTCATAGAGCTGGAATATGGACTGGATTATGGAGAACTAGAAGTTAAATTTCCTGATTCCTACCATGGTTTTTTTGGTTGTTGTTTTGTTTTTGTTTTTTGTGTTGTTGTTGTTGTTGTTGTTGTTTTGACAGGCAGAGTGGACAGTGAGAGAGAGACAGAGAGAAAGGTCTTCCCTTCCTTTGCTGTTGGTTCACCCTCCAATGGCCACTGTGGTCGGCACGCTGTGGCCAGCGCACCGCGCTGATCCGAAGCCAGGAGCCAGGTGCTTCTCCTGGTCTCCCATGGGGTGCAGGGCCCAAGCACTTGGGCCATCCTCCACTGCCTTCCCGGGCCACAGCAGAGAGCTGGCCTGGAAGAGGGGCAACCGGGACAGAATCCGGTGCCCCGACCGGGGACTAGAACCCGGTGTGCCAGCGCCGCTAGGCGGAGTATTAGCCTATTGAGCCACGGTGCCGGCCCTACCACAGTGTTTTTCCATTGGTATTGTCCATTCCATTCTTGTTGAAAAGTAAATATTATAAGTGTATCATTCCACCAGGTGTGTTGACAGTAGACTAAAGGGACCAAGGATAAGTGTGGAAGCAGGGAGACAAGATGGAATCTTGTCGTTCAAGTGAGAAATGAGAATAGCTTAAATCTTGGTGCTAAAGTGGAAAGTGGTGAGACGGAGTTGGACCCTAGATATGTTTAGAAGGTGAGTGGACAGGATATACCAACAGATTGTATATAACTCATAACCCACACCTAACTAAATGCTATGGCTCGTAACCCATCCCTAAGTGTCCTACATAACCACTTAGTAACTATTTGATTCATGCTTTCATTGAATAGTTGTATGTCAGGTACTGTACTAGGAGCTGAGTATAAAATGGTGAAGTAAGCAGATGATTTCTGCATTCATGGAAACTAATATAGTAATTAAAAATCATATCTTGTGAGAAAGTAAACTAAGTAATTTCAAGGTATTGCCTAATAATCAAGTGTGTATTGTTGAAAAAATGCATAATACAATGTATTCACTATAAGAGATTCCTCCTGTGTAAAGAATTGGTAGAGAGGCAGATGCCTTATTTGGATCTATGATTTCCTCATCAGTATTGATATAGGATTTTTTAGTTGCACTGGATTCATTTAACACTGTTAATAGGTTTGAAATAAAATGTGGTTGCAGTCCCATCTTTTTCTAACTTGACTGAAACTCTTAACCTTTCTGTGATTTTCGTTTCCATCTCATTGCAAAATTAAGTTGTTAACATGAGCCTTCCTCCTTCCTCTTGTGCAGATAGATATTATACGTGGTTGCAAAAAAAAAAAACCTGAAAATGTTCTTTTCTAATCCACCAACCTATATTGTTTATATTAACAATATAACTTGATAATAAAAATGAAGTTGACAAAGCATGGAAATTAGAGAATGATGACATTACTGGTTTGAATTATCTCCATTAATATAAAACTGTTATGTATACTGATATCTTTCGGTTTTATAGAATCCTGTTTTCTGCATAGCAATGCACTTGTATCACATGTCATGGGAAGTTTTCAGAAATGTCAGAAGCACTTTTGCTTATCTCACACATTGTCACCATGACTAGAAAATGCTTTCTTGGGAGGCACCAGCACTTGTACTTTTAGGAGCACAAAGTTTTCTGGTTGATGATTTGGGTTTGAATTTTGACTCTTCCTCTACCTATGTGATTCTAACAAAGCTGTTTATGCATTCTGTGTCTCAGTTTTCTCTCCCTTAAAATAGGATTGGTGATAGGCATTTTACAGATTTATTGTAGGGGTTACAACTGATAACATATATAAAGTGTCTAATACCATACCTTAGAAAATGATAATATTATGATCTAAGGATGATAGTTCCTGTTTTCCAAGTGTAGTGGTTCTTCTTAGCCTTGCCAAATAAAGAATGGTTCACCTTTTGGGGTCCTGCATATGGTTCAGTCAACTTCAGAATCCGATATGTGTGACATTCTTTTGATGAAACATGGGCTCTGTCCACTCTAAGTGTTTGAATTTCTGTTCTGATTTGACTGTCAATTTATGTTCATATTTTTTAAAGCATGCTTAATTTTCAGTGAGTGTGGAGTTATTTTCAGTCCATAAAAATAAAGGTTGACTTTACTGACAGAATATTGAGCTACTTGTCCCACTGTAGTGAAAGAACTAGTGTGTGTGCAATCCCACATTAGTCACCCCACTCGGCTCTAAGTTTTTCTTTTATGTACTAGAATGGACAAGGCCACCACTACCAATAGCACACTTGTTAAATTCCATTCTGTTTTTTCTTGTAATTGGGAGATTTCTTGACCTAATATTTATCCCAATTCACATCTTACCACACATGCTAATATTTAGTCATTTTTCTGCCTACATAAAACAATTAGAATATAGGAAAATAGTTTTCCTTGTGAAATATTTAATTCTCACAAGATTTTATTTTTTACTTAAAAGTTGAGTGTGTGGAAGCAGCTATCATTTATCTCAAGTGCTTCAAATGCTAAGCACCTTCTTTCCTTACATATAAAAAGTAAGCTATTTGTTTGACTAGTCACTGAAGGTATCTTGGAATTTTGCAGAAAACTACAGTAAGAGGAAGTTACTATATTGCAACAAGAGAGTATTTTGATTGCAAATTTTTCCATAAGTATAGCAATTTGCAACTTGAGAAGGACTTAATAGTAGCTGAGCTTTCAAAATGTAACACACACACACACACACAAAAACTGTCATTTTCTTCCACAATTAAAATAAGTGCTTTTGAAAATTTCAGGATAGGAATGACCCAAATTACCCTCCCCCCACACTTCCCGTTCCTAAAGAGGGGAGATTAGAGTTTGAATATAACATCTGTGGACAAAATGAAAGACAAATGGTCTTTTCATACAGACCTCTGAAAAGGGGATCTTTCATAGCCAAGTAGAATGCTATTGCGTGCATCATCATGGTTAAAAGGATCAACAATACTTTCATAATGGCCTTTTATTTTAACACATTCTATTTTTATGGTTAGAATTATGATTTCAACATATCCCTTCATAATTTATCATATAATTATTTGCATAGATATTTTTCACACATATTTAATGTACTTTTGACAGACACATCTTGAATTTAAATGTAAACTGTTGGATGGACTAAGATAATCTCAATGCAAGTAATGATAAAGGAGATTGGATAGAAAGAAAATGTTCTTATCTACCAAAAGGAATAAGCTATCAAAGAACAGAATTTGCAACAATGCACTATACATGCATTACTGGAGAAAAGACTCGCTTTCTCCCCTGCTCCCAAGGACTTCTTCAGTCTATAAAAATAAGCTGGTTAAGATTATATGCTGGCCGGCGCCGCGGCTCACTAGGCTAATCCTCCACCTAGCGGCACCAGCACACTGGGTTCTAGTCCCGGTCGGGGTGCCGGATTCTGTCCCGGTTGCTCCTCTTCCAGGCCAGCTCTCTGCTGTGGCCAGGGAGTGCAGTGGAGGATGGCCCAAGTGCTTGGGCCCTGCACCCCATGGGAGACCAGGAGAGGCACCTGGCTCCTGCCTTCAGATCAGCGCAGTGCGCCGGCCGCAGCACGCTGGCCGTGGCGGCCATTGGAGGGTGAACCAACGGCAAAAGGAAGACCTTTCTCTCTGTCTCTCTCTCTCACTGTCCACTCTGCCTGTCAAAAAAAAAAAAAAGATTATATGCTGTACTCGTTGCTGATTATTTGTTCAGCATTCATTCATCCAGCCAATATTTATTGAGTACCTTCTTTGTGCTAGGCCTTGTTCTAGGCAGAAAACAAAATAGTGCATAAAACAGAATTCCCCATCTTTAAGGGACTTTATATTTAGAGGGAAGGATAAGCCATAAACAAAAAATGTAAGTACTTTATAAGGTGGGCATTTGAAATGCTTTTTAAGTTGCCACTTTGGACACCCACATCCCATATCAGAGTACCTTGTCTGAGTGCCAGCTCCTCTACTTTTGATCCAACTTCCTGTTAATGTGCATCATGAAAGACAGGTGATAGCTCAAGTACCTGGGCTCCTGCCACCCATGTGGGACACCAGATGTAGTTCTAGGCTCCTGACTTCGGCCTAGTCTAGCCCTGGCTTTGTAGTCATTTGAGGAGTGAACCAGCAGGTGAAAGGTCGTGTGTGTGTGTGTGTGTGTGTGCATGTGCATGTGATTTTCAAATAAAATGAAAATGAAGATAATTTTTATGAAAGGAAATATAAGTACTTTAGATAATCCTAAATGCTAAGGAGATAAATAAAGCAAGTAAGAAGAATAGAAAATGTTGAAGAGAACAAATGGACCTCAACCATGTTTGGAAACTAAGATTAAATCATTGGGTGAAACCATTTGGGAAGGCAAGCAGAGCTCCTCACCTGTGAGTAAGAAAATTAAAGATACAACCACAGATGAGGACTAAAACTTATAGAAAACTGAATTCCTGAGTATCAGCAAAGTACAAAGGCACGTGTGTACTCAGAAACATTGTCCAAGCCTCTTCCACTTGAACTTCATGGATGGGACACCAACTCATGCCACCACTAAAAGGCTAAAAGTATCTTAAAGAGAGAGACAAAAAGACCCATAGACAAGGAGGAATTAATGCAAGAAGTAAGTAACTTCCTTTAAGGAAGACCCTTCTCTTCAAGAAAATTAGTACTTTTTAAAGGTAATGAACAGTCAGATGATTCTTTCCTCACTAAAGGCAAGTTATGGGAAATTTAGCAAAGTGCTTAAAATAGATTTTCTAACAAAAACAAAGTCAAGGACAGTAGATATTCAGAAGAGACGACTGTCCCAACTAGATATTCTGGAAATGTAAAATGCAGTCAAATAATCACTCTACATGTAAGATAAGCAAGAATGGATATAATCAGAGAAAGAACAGGAAATTAAAAACCAGTAGAATGAAATCACCCAGAAAGCATTAAGAAAAATAAGAAAGGGTAAAAAAGTATGAAAAATACATGGACAATAATTAAGAAGTGCCAGCATATGTCTAAAAGAAGAAAACAGGGTAGTTAAGACTATTTGAAGAAATAATGCTGAAGAATTTTCAGAATAAAAGAAATAATACTTTCAGTGTAACACAATGAATGCTAAATGGGATTAATTAAGATAAATTATAACCTAGACAGATCATAGTGAAACTGCTGTTATTAAGAATAATGAGAAAACAATTTTAAAAGCCATGGTGTTACTAAGGACAAATTACAACAAATGAGAGTAGCTGCAGATGTCTTAAGAGCAACAATAGATGCCAAAAAATAAAATAATACTAACATTTCACATAGACTATTTTCAACTCAGAATTCTACACCCAGTCAAGCTGTTGTTCAATATTGAAGGACTTTTATTTTTTCAATCAAAACACTGGAAGAGTTTGCTATCACAGACTACTGGAAAAGAACTTTTAAAGGATGTACTTCCTTGTGCATGAACCTAGAAGAAGGTTTATCTGAACCTAATATGATAAATATAGAAAGATGTATTGTGATTTTCTTCCTGAGGAGAAATGCGTTAATTATCATTAAAGCAAAGATTTTACTCTTACTTTTTTTAGTTAGTCATAAAACGATATTATAATGACCAGCTATGTTATCCATTATAGTCATGTGTCTGTTCTTAATGTGTCTGCTGTTATTGAATTTTGCATAAAATACTTAAAAACTGAAAAAATGGTACCAATTAAATTTCTGTCACTGAGAATGAATAATTCTACGAGGTCTACTAGAAGATACTGTACAGGATCATAAATTTGCACCTCAGGGGTACTTGATGACAGTAATATTCTGATAGCATGAGGAAATCTTCACTATCTAAAGCTTATTTATGTGTATCAATAATTCACAGCTTCTAATATGAGTTTGTAAGAGTTTTTTTGAATGTGAGCTTATTTCAAGTGCAAAACTTCCCTCATTTTTTGGTGATTTGGTAAAAACAGTTCCAGAACACAACATATTGTACGTACAGCTAAGGTTTCTGAAAGTAACACAGCAATGGTATATACACAGCCAGATTAGGAAGGAAAAAAAAAGCATCTATGGAATATGGAGAAACTCCCCACAGCAGCAAAAATGCAGTCACAGGTGTGCAGGGCAGTGGTTTTGCCCAGGGAAACTTATTAGACCTATCACCCAAAAGTTCTATTCAATTGATCATATAGGCATCCTCTGCGTAGTAAGTACCAAAATTGCAGGTCTTCAGAAGGAAAGCCAGGGCAAAACTACCTTACCATTTAGAGAAGCTTCTTACCAGCATATGGGAGGCGGTAGACCCTTTCAGGAAAGCAGCCTGTGGCCTGCTATAGTAACTCTTCTGTACAGAGATCTGTCTAGTTTTAATGGGTTTTCCCATTACCTTTAAAAGTAGACAATTCGGTTAACCTTTTTAACGTTAGAAAATGCCATGTCACTTGGAAAAATAATGAAATCTCTCTTAAGAGAACACCACTGTAATATTTACAAAAAACATCTTAAGCAAAGAAGTCTTTGCTTCTTTGAATTATGGATAAATCTGTATAGAATACCTAGGAGTTCTCAGGTTTCAACAATATATATACTGATTATTTTCTGCAATCATGATCTTTATGAAAGTACTGTGCAGTTGTGGGTAAAGACAAGATGATCTTGTTAAAAAAGAAAACGGATAGCATGAAATGTTCTTGTGTAGACCTTCAAGTTCTAAGGAATAGCATATAAAAAGCACAGGAGGTACATTATATAACCCAGTTCTTTCAAAGCTATTATCCATGTAGCTTCCTAAAAACAAACCACCCCCATCATTGTCATTTTTCAAAATAATGAGCTGTAAAACTATAATGATTACTTGTGGAAACACAAAAGAAAAAACCTAATCAGTAATTTTCAGCCAAACAATTTAGGGAAAATAACTACATGTAAATTAACTATACTTAAGCCCACTAGCCTGAGTTATTATTTGAGTTATTATTTTGTAACAAAGTACAGTCAAGAAAATCAACAAAGCATAATGGATTTTATCTACTTTGCTTTTTCTCAAAAATTGATTGTGAACTTCTATAACCATGGATACTGCAAAGCTTGCTATATGTGCATGCAACACACACACACACACACACCACACCTACACATATTTATATTGCTTTAACACTTGAGTGATTATTTTTGCATCGTGCTAAATGTCAAAAAATTTTCTGACCTTTATATTTAGGACTGGTACTCATCCATAATATTATAGTGATTGAATTTATATAACTCAAAGAATACAAAAATTACAGAAGCAAAATGTGGTTTTATTAGTAAAGATAGTAAATAATAAAGTACCACAGAATATGAATTGTATAAAATTAAGGCAAGCAATCTTTGTATGAACAAAATTCAGTTGCCCTTTACAGATAACCTTTGTGAAGAAAAAGAAGAATCTTATTAGCTCAGATTCATTGATCCAAGTATTGAAATGTTTACTACTAAGGGAGTAGGAGATATGTAAGTGATGCTGCCTTATGTACTGGGATGAACTTCAAGGAAATAAGGGATAGTCATTTTTGCCTGTCTGCTTCATTTAAGATCATTGTAAAAATCAAATGAGATATTGTCTGGGATAGCACGGTAAACTCCTAAAAAAATACAAAGGGGTATATATGTGTTGTGTGTTTAAGAGCCCTTGGTTTCACCATGCTTTGTGCCCCCAGTTTCGTTGCCTACAAAATAAGGGTAAAGATAACGCTACATCGGTAGACGGAAGGAAGTCAAGTGACAGGATATAAATGACATTTTTGTGGACACTTTGGAAAATGAAAGTACTTCCTCTGACTGCAGTATAGTCATCATTTAGTTCTTGTGAGTTCTTGTGAGTTCTGTTTAGCATGCGGGTGCTTGCATCTCACCCTGAGTATCAGTTAATGTTCTTCCCGATCTTTGATTTCAGACATTTCAGCAGTCCTCTCTGCAGCACAAATCAAAGAAGAAAAACAAAGGTAAGGGGAGGAAATGAAACGTCTGCTTGTTTTGTGCTGTGGTTACCATCAGAACACTTCACCCATCCTTTTTCCCCTGAGCCAGTGTTGTCTAAGAGCATAGCACACTGCTGTAACAGCTGCCAAAACTGTCTTCTCCTTTCAGCTCAATTTTTATACAAGGTACCTTTTACAAGAAACAATCTCTACAAGTTTTGAGGCTGAGATTATTTTCTCATTAGATTGTGTATCACTTATGTGGGGGGAAAGGTATTAAAGGTTTCTATTTTCTTATTCTAGTGCAATGTCAAAAATGTTAAGGTTGTTAAGTACTCAGTTATTTTTGACATCTATAGATTGATATTCTGCCTTCTTTAACAAATTTAGAGTGTATTTTCACTCACCGTTTTCTTTAGGTCCTATAGCAGGCAAGAGCAAAAGACGAATTTCTTGCAAAGATCTTGGCCGTGGTGATTGTGAGGGTTGGCTTTGGAAAAAGAAAGACGCAAAAAGTTACTTTTCACAGAAATGGAAGAAATATTGGTTTGTCCTAAAAGATGCATCACTATACTGGTATATTAATGAGGAGGTAAGAAAAGCACATTTTGCTTTCTGTTCCTTATCTTATCTCTAACCAGAAAAAAGTACCATTTTGAGATTTATGTTTTAAAATTATAAAATCACCATAAGACCAATTCAGGGAACTGTACCATTTACCTTTCAATCCACCCTCCTGAAATGAGTTCATATTAGGGTTCTGGAAAGATAGTTGCCTCAGTTATTCTAACGTAGCAATATATCTAAAGCACAAATAAAGCTCACATATGGTAAAGTTCCATATATCTAACCAAAAATATCAAACTAATTCAAGCAATAATGATTATACATAGAAATTTGGTAGAGACACTAAAATGCCTTTCTTTTGCAAAAAGTTTCAAATCTTTTTCTGTTTGGTTTCTTTAGGGATAAACCCCTTAGTAATCTCTATAAATTAATACTACCTGGATTTCTTTTGGATTTTTAGGAGAAAAAAATGAAATAGCAAACTAATTTTGAAAGTCTACAAGTTTTCGTTTCACTTGACTCAATTGAAAGGGGAGTGGAATGTATAAAGTAAATTCAAAATGTTCTTATCATATTGTGGGTTTTTTAATACACCAGATTTATATTACAGTCTCAACAAATATGCCAAGAATATCCCTACTTGATGATAGTCCCTTGACTCTACATATACTTTTTGATTCCTTTGCTATAGTCATATGTCAGTTCACTTTACAGTTATTTATAACTGTAACAGTTACTTCTACTGTTAACTTACTTTATCCAAGATTGTACATGACTTAATTAGTGTACTGGAGGTGTAGTGTTATAGAAATACTATTATGTTAAGAAATTCACAGTTTTCATTTTAGGACTGTTGAAATATAGTTTAACAACATTGTTATACCTGATTACAATATACAGTATCCACAGAATTTTATGTTCCCTAGACAGGCTGTTAAGTTATGTTAGATCATGTGATGTCATGTTAGAGTTGAGAGAACAAACTCAGAAATTTTGCCACCTGAGTTACTGTGCCTCAGTTTGTTCATCTGCCAGATGGGAGTAATCCTTATTTTACTGGGCTATCACATGAATGAAATGAATCAACACATGTAAAGCCCACTTAGAATAATGCTTGGCACATATTCAAGAAACAAGCTCAGTAAACATGCTACTAGTAATATTTTTCAAAGAGACTTCATTTCATTTGTAAAATCTTGAATTAATATTTTGCTCTTTAACATAAATTGTCTATATTACCTATGTAAAAAGATGTAGTTATTTTTTGTATTTTTGATATTTTTTGCAGCAATCACACGACTACCTAAAATATCTTTGACCATTTGTGTTTAGTATACTATAGCAAACAGATCATGATTTTATCTACATTTTTATTTGACAGATATAGTAAATACATTTTATGTGCCAATGAAGTAGTATCAACATATGGTATCTGTTTCACGTTATTTGTATTATAAGGTCACTTATAGATTGGTCTGCTATATACTAAACTGTATTCTATCTTTCAAAGTTTAAGGAACTTTTTATTCAGTAAAATATTAAGCCTGTGATTACAAAATATACTGAAAGTAAATTATTTCAAAAATCTGAACACTAAAAATCATAGAAAATTTTGAAGAACAAATGTGGACTACAGTTAATTTATATGTTATAAAAATGTGTAGGGGCTGGCGCTGTGGCACACTTGGTTAATCCTCTGCCTGCGGTGTCAGTATCCCATATGTGCATCAGTTCTAGTCCTGGTTGCTCCTCTTCCAGTCCAGCTCTCTGCTGTGGCCCGGGAGGGCAGTGGAGGATGGCCCAGGTGTTTGGGCCCCTGCACCTGCATGGGAGACCAGGAGGAAGCACCTGGTTCCTGGCTTCTGATCGGTGCAGCGCTGGCCGTAGCGGCTACTTGGGGGGTGAACCAACGGAAGGAAGACCTTTCTCTCTGTCTCTCTCTCCCACTGTCTAACTCCATCTGTCAAATAAATAAAAAAAATACAAAAAAATGTGTATACACTCTTACCCAAAAATTACCTATAAATATGTTTTACTTTGAAAATTAAAGAATTTATCTTTCCTTGTTTTAATTTTAAAAGGATTTTTTAAATTATACTCATATTTTAATTTGTACCCTCTTAAGTGTTTGAAACAGACCTTCTATTTATGGAGTATAAAGTTAAGAGTGAAATTCTAATCTTTCAAATGTCTTGTTTAGGGGATTAATTTAACAGGTTTATTAGTGTGATATTTAGTGCATAATTATATAATGGAATTCTTCTATGTAATAGCCTAAACAAGCATGTTGCCTCTTTAGGATGAAAAAGCAGAAGGATTCATCAGTCTGCCTGAATTCAAAATTGATAGAGCCAGTGAATGCCGCAAGAAATAGTAAGTTGATTTTACTTGGGAAGAGGGAGAAAAGGGATTTTTTTAATTTCCAGCCTTTAAATTATAGGTTGCTTGTCTAATGCTTTCAAATTAAGGTAATAAAAAAGCAATTTTATGGGCAGAAAATTGAATTTTTTTCTGATTTCTTTCATCCTGGTAGAAACATTATATATGTGAACTCAGGTTAGATGTTGAGGTAATTTCATCCATAAAAATTACTTGGTTCAGACTCATTTCCCAATTTGTAATAATATCAGTGTACTTTGTTTCCTTTTACAGTGCATTCAAAGCCTGTCATCCTAAAATCAAAAGCTTTTATTTTGCTGCTGAACATCTTGATGATATGAACAGGTAATGTATTACTTAAATTTCAAAGCACTTAGAGAGTTGGGCCTAGAATTCTAAGTTTTTTACAGTAATGCTTAGAGAATAATGTCATTGAAGTTTCTAGATCCATCAGTTTAACATAAAATAGACCCAACTATAACTTCATGTAGCCATACCTAATTTTGGAGAACAGCAGTTACCCATGACATCATGTTGCAAACCTCAAATATACACAATAAGGTTACTTTAAAAATAAGTATGGAGGGTCTTTGATGCAACAATAAAGTTGCCACTTCTAGGAGTTTTGGGTTCTTGGATCCAGCCTGGCCCAGGTCTAGCTGTTGCAGGCATTTGGGGAGTAAACCAGTGATGGAAGATCCCTCTTACTCTATCTGACTGACTCTCTCTCTCTCTCTCTCTTCTCCTTCACCCCTTCCTTCCTCACAAATGAAATGAAAATAAATAAAAATTGTTAAAAAATGATATTTAGAAAGTCAAAATAAACTCATTATTTATCAAGTTTACAACAAAGGTGCCAGAATCCATATATAGGCCCCCCCAAAATCCCACCACAAAGATTTAAAAAAATTCACTTCAAGAATGTTTTAAAATGTATTCCCAAATAGCAAAAAAAAAAAATGCCCACAAAAAGCTGAATTTTTAAGTGCTGTATATTTTTCAGAAAACATTCATCTCAATAATTCATGCCTAAGCAACATTAATATTGCTTTCTATCACTTTCCATCTATCACTGGAAAACACTATATAGCCAACTGATTAGTTGGTTCCACAGTTACTTGGTGACCCAGGAAAACCTTGTGTGAGTGTGTGTAGGGAGAAGGGGGTATGTGCCTGCACGTGTGTGTGTATGTGTACTTTCCCCCCATCATCTACTACACTCTGCTTCATTTCTCTGCTTCGGCTCTTTTGAGTTTTGTTCTTTCAACCTTTGCCTTTTCTTTACCATCTTCATTTTCTAGAATTTTAAAAATCAGGTTTAAGAACTTAAAGGTTGGCCAGCGCCATGGCGCACTAGGCTAATCCTCCACCTAGCGGCGCCAGCACACCGGGTTCTAGTCCCGGTCGGGGCGCCGGATTCTGTCCCGGTTGCCCCTCTTCCAGGCCAGCTCTCTGCTGTGGCTAGGGAGTGCAGTGGAGGATGGCCCAAGTGCTTGGGCCCTGCACCCCATGGGAGACCAGGAGAAGCACCTGGCTCCTGCCATCGAATCAGCGCGGTGCGCCGGCCGCAGCGCGCCAGCCACGGCGGCCATTGGAGGGTGAACCAATGGCAAAGGAAGACCTTTCTCTCTGTCTGTCTCTCTCACTGTCCACTCTGCCTGTCAAAAAAAAAAAAAAAAAAAAAAGACTTAAAGGTTTCCCCAGTTATAACTTCAGCAGGCGATGCACATTACATATAAAATCTGCCTAACATTAGGGTGAAGCACCACAGCATGGTGGTCAGAAGTATGGACTTGGGAACCAGACTATGTAATCCCAGCTCTACTACTTACTAGCTCTGTGATCTTAGAAGAACTTGGCCGTTGCATGTCTGTTATTGTGTAGTCTGTACAATAGATGGGTTGTGATAGTAATCATCCCAGTCCCAGCTCTGCCACTTACTAGCTGTGTAACGCTGGGCAAGAAACTTATCCTCTCTATGATAGTTTATTGACCCTTTTGGAAATGTCCAGTGTTAATATGTATTCTTTTTGTGTTTCCCCCATGTAGCTTTCTTTCTGTGTTTCTAAAAAAAGACTCCAGTGGCCGGCGCCGCGGCTCACTAGGCTAATCCTCCGCCTAGCGGCGCCGGCACACCGGGTTCTAGTCCCGGTCGGGGCGCCGGATTCTGTCCCGGTTGCCCCTCTTCCAGGCCAGCCCTCTGCTGTGGCCCGGGAGTGCAGTGGAGGATGGCCCAGGTGCTTGGGCCCTGCACCCCATGGGAGACCAGGAAAAGCACCTGGCTCCTGGCTCCTGCCATCGGATCAGCGCGGTGCGCCGGCCGCAGCGCGCCGGCCGCGGCGGCCATTGGAGGGTGAACCAACGGCAAAGGAAGACCTTTCTCTCTGTCTCTCTCTCTCTCACTGTCCACTCTGCCTGTCAAAAAAAAAAAAAAAAAAAAAAAAAAAAAAAAAAAAAAAGACTCCAGTGAAACAGTATTTTGATAAATGTGTTTGAACACACTAAATGAACATTTAATGTGCTTTTACAAATAATCTTTGACACTTGTAAATGTAAGCATGGCTTTTCCAAAGCAAGGGTGTTGACAACACTTGATTCAATCTTTTGTTATTAATAAGGAACTGAGCCTTTTGGCCGGCGCCCGCAGCTCACTTAGCTAATCCTCCACCTGCAGCGCCAGCACACGGGGTTCTAGTTCCGGTTGGGGCGCCAGTTCTGTCCCGGTTGCTCCTCTTCCAGTCCAGCTCTCTGCTGTGGCCCGTGAAGGTGTGGAGGATGGCCCAAGTGCTTGGGCCCTGCACCCGCATGGGAGACCGAGAGGAAGCACCTGGCTCCTGGCTTCGGATCGACGCAGCACGCCGGCTGTAGCGGCCATTTGAGGGGTGAACCAACAGAAGGAAGATGTTTCTCTCTGTCTCTCTCACTAACTCTGCCTATCAAAAAAAAATATGGAAGTGAGCCTTTCATATAGTTTCCATAATCTCTCCATTTATATGATCTAACAGTCTTGAAATTTCACACTGGGCGTTCAGATTTGGATAGCATTTAGTTTTCATTCTCAGAATGAAAATGTTTACTCACATGCACTTGGCAAGAATATGTCATACTCTATTTTGTATTTTAATTATTTTCTAATTCTCCTATTCTGATTACTCACTCTCCAGTTTACCACATTAATCTCAATGCCTGTGGGATAAATATGAAGAGTTTATATAATAATCAAACTGAAAATAATTAGTATACCTGAGCATATCCCATCTTAGAAGGTGGATATTCTAGAACCTAGTTACCTCCCTCTAATAGTTAGAATAATTTCATATTTCCTGATACATGCTGCTTGGAATCTTTTTATGCTTAGGAATTACGTGTTTAATTGCATTTTTAAAGACTTATTTATTTATTTGGAAGGAGTGATTGAGAGAGAGGGAGAGACAGAGATGGATCATTTGCTGGTTCATTCCTCAAATGGCCACAAGTGCTAGGGCTGGGCCAGGCCAAAACCAAGATTCTGGCACTCCATCTGGGTGTCTCATCTGGGTCGCAGTGTCTCAAATACTTGAGTCATCATCTACTGCTTTCTAGGAGCATAAACAGCTAAATTGGAAGCAGATCAGCCAAGACTTAAACTGGCACTCTCATATGGGATTCAGGCATACTAAGTGGTGGCTTAACCGCTGCTCTATAACACTTGCCACTAAAAACGCATTTTTATGAACCGTATTACCTTTCTTGGCCTCCATCCCCCACCCCATGTCACCAAAAGCTTCAAGTTGACATTTTGTTAATGCTCTTCCGTAATACTGCTGTGGATGTATCTGGTTGTAAGTGTCACAGAAAAGGCTAAACCAAACCCATGTGGTTCATTTTATTACTTTTTCTAAGCAGTGGATCAAAGGGGAAAAATGGATATTACCAAAAATGTCATGTGTGCATCATACATTTAAGAGGGCTGTTTTATATAAGGTTTGCCATGTTATACTACAACTTTCAGAATTAAATTAACCTGAAATACTGGACTGTTCTTTAATGATAATGGATTTTTATTGTTTTGCTTTGCTTTCTCTTTTTTATAATCTTATCCTTAATATATGCTTTCTTTTTTTTTTATTTTTTGACAGGCAGAGTGGACAGTGAGAGAGAGAGAGAGAGAGAGAAAGGTCTTCCTTTGCCGTTGGTTCACCCTCCAATGGCCGCCGCGGCCGGCACGCTGTGGCCGGCGCACCGCACTGATCCGATGGCAGGAGCCAGGAGCCAGGTGCTTTTCCTGGTCTCCCATGGGGTGCAGGACCCAAACACTTGGGCCATCCTCCACTGCACTCCCGCGGGCCATAGCAGAGAGCTGGCCTGGAAGAGGGGCAACCGGGACAGAATCCGGCACCCTGACTGGGACTAGAACCCGATGTGCCGGCGGTGCAGGCGGAGGATTAACCTATTGAGCCACGGCGCCGGCCAATATATGCTTTCAATAGGCATATTTTTAATGACTTGTCAATATACATGTGCAGTGACTGTTCCTCGCCACCGCCGGAAAATTAGGCAGGCTGCCCGCAGCTTGTCTTGACCGAGGAGGGGAAGTGCGCCACCCACCACTCAGCCTTCCCCAAACCCGAGGGACAATCAGACGAGGTGTGGAGCCCAGTGGAAGCAGGGTCTCACTTTACTGTAAAAGGGAGGTGTATATATAGCTGAGGTACAGAGCGGATGGTACAGAGCAGATGAGCCAATGTGGGCAAGGGGTGGGGTGTTGTGATGCAAAAGGGTCTTAGCCACTCCTATTATAGCACCTTAATGATCCTTAGGCAGAAGCGCCCTGGGGCTGGGGTGTTTGCTACCAGGGATTTGAAACTTAAAGTCAGGTTTTCAAATTCGAGGCAGGCTCAGAAAGTTCCTCTAGGCCTCTCCGGATTCAGCGTCCCCCACAGACATGAGAAAGAGTGGTAAAAATATTCACAGAAGATTAGCGATGAGGAGAGATACCCACCTACAGCCTCGTTGTCACATAACAGGAAAAATGATCTAGATGTTTCTAATGGAGAAAGGCTTCGGGGGAGCAAATAATGGGGTTGGGGAAGTTAGAGAAAAGGTTTTCCAAGATATATGGCCAATTGGCCATGTCCTCAGATATATGAGCAAGAATTCAACATAGAAGGGGACAGATTTAACAGCACTTGCAAAGGTAGAAAATCAATGAAAGGAGCATTGACTGGGTGAGTGGCAAAATATAGATAGCACACCCAGCGTGTTGTTTACTTGTGCTGCAGCCACCGGCCCCACGTGTTCACTGAGCACTTTGAAATGAGGCTGGTCTGAATTGAGAGGAACGAATCAAAGTGGAATGCACATATGGTTTTAATGATTTAGTATGAAGAAAAGAATGTAGAATATCTGTCACAATTTTATATTGATTACATGTTGAAATGATAATATGTTACAAATAAAATATATTACTAAATTTTTTAAAACTATATGGGTATTGAGGCCGGCACCGTGGCTCAATAGGCTAATCCTCCACCTTGCGGCGCCGGCACACCGGGTTCTAGTCCTGGTCGGGGCGCCGGATTCTGTCCCGGTTACCCCTTTTCCAGGCCAGCTCTCTGCTATGGCCCGGGCAGGCAGTGGAGGATGGCCCAAGTCCTTGGGCCCTGCACCCGCATGGTGCAGGCTCCTGGCTCCTGGCTTTGGATCAGTGCGCTGCGCCGGCCGCAGCGTGCCAGCCATGGCGGCCATTGGAGGGTGAACCAACGGCAAAGGAAGACCTTTCTCTCTGTCTCTCTCACTGTCCACTCTGCCTGTTCAAGAAAAAAAAAAACTATATGAGTATTGAATATAATTTTTATAAGCATGTACCCAAGTTTTCAAAAGATGATATATTAAAAATTAATAAATATATTTATCAGATTGTTTCATAAGTTTTAAGTATTATATCTACCTTTAATGAAAATAAATGATGGTACAGAGAATTTTTTTGTCTTTCATATATAAAAACATAGTGACAGGACCTAGTAATTTTAGTTAAAAAGTAATCCTCAAATTTAATTTTCTTCTATAAAATCTGAGTACATACAGATACACATAAACACATACATTTATATACCTAAACATATATATGCATATGAATACTTGCACATATGACAATAAAATGTCACCTTCTGTTTTTGAGCAGCTATAAGTTTGGTTTTGAGGTAATTTGCAAGAAATTTTTGAGCACCCAACTAGCATCCATCTCTTCCCTCAGAAATGAGCTTTGAAACATGTTTTTCAGATCTCTCTGAAATTTATAGGGAGAAAACAAATATTTCTCAAGTATTCTGAGGTTTATTAGCTGAATATGTTACATTCCTTACTGTGTCAGTATATATGTCCTAATTGTGGGGACTCAACAATTTCTATCTAATATTTACTAGTTATACATTTTTCTTATAATGATTATTCTTATTTCCCTCTCAATCGATTCTTCTGTGTCAATCTAGACATGGTGTTAGAGTGTTCACTGTAGGTCCAGTATCCCTTTTCTTGTTTTAAAGCATTGGTGATAGGGTGAGAGACTGAATGTAAACCTAATGTAGAAGAACTTTCTCATCTTTATAGTGAAAAGTTTCTAAACTTAGTACTTGTTTCCCTGATAACTTTACCTACAATAGCCTTCTCTTACCCATGACACCTTTAACATTCTAATCTTACCTTTCTTTCTGTCTTTTTTTTAAATAACATTTGCGACTACTTCACATGGTATGACTATTTATTGTGTTTCTCCTCAGTTAGATCTGGGTATCTTGAAGGCAAACACTTGTCTTGTTTATCTCTGTGTCCCCAATGCCTAGAATAGTACCTGACACACATGGCTCTCAACAGATATTTCTTGAATCAGTAAATGCGTATCTGCTTTCACAGTAGTCCACAAATACCAAATCACAACTGTAGTAAATGTATCAAGAAGCATCTTCTAGCTGAAGCCTTAAGGGCAAGTTTATCTAAGACAGCACCAACAACTGTGTAGTATTAAACCCTGGATTGCTATATTCAATGGCCTTAGTATATCCACACATTTTCCAAAGAGGTTTTATTATGAACAGTTTTTCTTCCCAATAGTAATTTATCAGTTGTCTTATAATATTTAGCAGTTTTAGAGTTCACTGGATGCATGTACTGTATCACTCATTACTGTGTTCCTGAAACCTGTCTCATTGTTCAGTACAAACTGGGCACTTAATAAATGTTATTTAAGGAAAAAATTGAGGAAATCTCTTTTTAGTTTCCTGACTCAGCTCATTAGACTTCTGATAAAATGAAATTCATTGCTATTTTTGAAGTTATAAATATGAGGCACTAGATTACTGGATTAAAATTCAATAATAAATTTTCCTTCAATAGTATTGTCACTTTCATCCAAAAAGCTGCAGTCCAGTCTTTCCCAAGAGTGGTAAGATTTGCCTTGTAATACGAACTGAATTATTTCTCCTAATAAATGAACATTAGTCTAGATTTTGATTTTGGCCCTTTACTTATTATTAGATTCATTCTTAAAAGGTTATTTGTGATGAACTTGACTTGTTGAGTTATAGTTTGTAATTTTCAGAAGTGTGTATATGTATATACCATGCTACTGAATTTGTTTGATCAATTTTATTTCATATCTACTCCAGTCTCTTCTTCACTTGCCTAACATATTTGAAATTATCATTACATTGTGGGTTTTACCAAAATAAAGTTGAGCTATAAGTGACTTATTCCTATAATTAAATTTCCATAAATGTGATTTTGTCTGTTAGAGATGCAACTTTCCTCCATTTTCAAGACATTTTAAGTATCGGATGCACAGTTAATACCACTTGGCATAAATGGTGAAATAAATGAGTCACTTAAAAGAATACCATCTTCCCCTTGGCAAGAGAGATAAGATATTAAGAGAAAAAGTCCTTAAAAGTTTTTCTTAAAACTATATCTAAATCAGATTATTCCACAATATTGTATATTGTATTGACTATACTAGCAATTCCAAACTTACCCAAGCTAGTCTGGAAGGCAATTCTTCTTCAGTTTCTGATTTAGGATAATACATGCATCATGGCTCAGGATTGACCAATAGGAGATTGTCTTGTTGTTGAAAGGTTTTGTGACTTGATAATCTGATGCAGTATAAATAGTTAGAATAATGGACACAGGGAGAACACTGGTGGGACATAAGAAAGACAGTGGAACACTTGACTTCTGGCAATCCCTACACTGATAATAACAGCACTACTAAAAGAGGAAAGAACTAAGATTCATTTTTAATTTACTATTTTTCATAAATACATTTTTAGTATCAAAGCAGAGCTTAAAATCATACATGCTTATTGTGTCTTTGGAAAACCTAATATCCTCAAATTGAGAGACAAGTTTCAAAAGTACTCTCAAAACGTGTTTCTCCTTGGATTATTAAACTTAGCTTAAGCAAAGCTACTAGTATGATTTAATAGTAAAACTGTTATTTTGGCAGGCAAGGTCTGTAATTTTACCCTTATGAGGATAAATTAGATCTTATATTCCTTCAATATCTCTAAAGCATATGCTCTGAAGAAACAGAACAGCAGGAATATTTGGAGCATTTCTATGTTTAGAGCAATAGAATTAATATGGCTTTGGTCATCTTAAAACTGTATCCTACAGATATTATAGATGTTATAGTTCATTGAAGACACAACATGTCAAGAATAACAAAGAGCATATCTTATATGTAGGATTATTCCAAACAATTAACTATCTTAAAATAAATATCCCAAAGAAGTAAATAATAAAAAAGAACTTTCAATGTTAGTAATTTTAATTTTGTTTTTTTCAGATGGCTTAACAGAATTAATATGCTGACCGCAGGATATGCAGAGAGAGAGAGGATTAAACAAGAACAAGGTAAATGAATACTTTTTAATTGTGTAGTATTTTTCTCTTCCAATTATGCTATTCAGCAATTCACTGCTATCACTATAGAAAAAATATTTATGTCAATATGTAGTTATTTCTCTTCTTTGAACTTTGAGTCTAGACCATAGCAACTTCTAGATAACACTGAGTAAACTAAACTGATAAGGACTGAACTCTGAAGTTTTTGGAATACCTCATCTTGAGTTCTCTCCTGTTTGTTGCCTTATCCTTCTATTTCCTATGATAAAACAAAATCTAAAAATGAAAAAGCCTGTAATAGCTCCTATGTATTGACCCAAGTCCAGGTCCTTGTCAGTAAGGGGAGATATTTTATTATTATTTAGCCGGGTTTTTTAGACATTTAGCTGACCTTTTATGCAAAGAGATCAGATGAATGATCTCTTCCTTCATAAATTATCTCATTGGTTATATTCTTCAGCTATGTTATTGTGTATCTCTGTGATCTTATGGAGTTTTCATTGGTGTGACTTCAGATTTGTGAAACACAGTGTCATGCTGCAGAATTAAAATCATGGTGCAGAACTGAAATTTAAGAATGAAACTGTGATCATTATTCGGACTTCACATTTGTCAAAGGATATTTGTTGTATACCCCTTGGAAGCATGAATAGTTTTTTTGAATTTATTGGAGACATCCTAATGATAAAAAAAAATCTACAGATTCACTCACACACACACACAAATACTTATTTGTAGTTGTATCCCCACTGAACATGTCCAATTTGTTGTAGAGATTTTAAAAACCTTCTATCTCCTCTTAGAGTAAAAATCTCAGCCAAACCTTTTAAAAACATCTAAAAATTGAAGTTACAGATATCTAAAGAAGAAAGCTACTTCCCAACACCAATATGCCAGCAAGTATTTAGGCAGCAGTCATTAAACTTTTCTATAAAGAACTAAATAATATTTGGAATTTGCCATCTATATGGTTTCAGTCAGAGCTACTCAGCTGTGCTCCTATAGTATAAAAGCAGCCAAGACACTTGAATGGCTGTGGCTGTGTTCTATGCATATTTATTTATGAACACTGAGATTTGGATTTCATATCACTTTTCATACTTAGAAAAATACTCTTCTTTTGATGGTTTTAGCCATTTAAAATGTAAAAAACAGTCCTAGTCCATAGGCTATATAAAAGCAGGCAGAAGGCTGTGTTTGAACTACAAAGTGAGATGTATCAACACTTGGTTTGGGCCATTGGATGAGGAAATGGAGATTAATGGATTGGTGTGAAGTTAGGAAATGAGGCAGGAAGATGGAAAGTAAATAGCAAAACAGAGTTGCTGCCAATGGGAATGTATCCTATTAATGGGAACCTCAAAATGCATACTTAAAATTACATAAGAAAAGAGCAATGTAAAAAACTAATATTAATTTTATGTGGTAAGCAACTTACAACAAAAATTGCTGAGTGTATATTAAAAATAATTTTTGAGCTGACAATGAGGAAGCACTGATGAGAAAATGCTTGCTGGAGAAAGCAGTCAATGAGCCTGAAATAAAGTCAGTGAAGCTGATGTAAAGCAGAACAAGAGAGAAGATACTTTGTTCAATCCTGAGTGTTTCTCTAGCAGGCCTTACCGAGTACTCTGATCACATAAAGGTGAATTAGGCACCCATCCTGCCTGCAGTTATACTGCATTCGGGCAGAAAAGATTCTTAATACGATATAGAAAGTGCAATGTAAGAAATTGCAAATCAAGTTCCATGGTAATGAGGCTGGAGAGAATCCTTCCAGGAGTGGAATGAGGAAAGACTTTACATTGGCTGTTTTCTAAACTGGCCTTGCAGGATGGGCAGGATGTGGACTCAAGAATGTAAAACGCCCTGAGGAGTAGGTGTGGCATGGGTACTTCTACAAATAATATGGGAGCCATCTCTATCAGATCAGTGGGCGTAGACAAATCTCAGCCCAGACTGTGATGTGTGAAACAATAGTTATTAAGACATTTGATAATGATTAAAAGTGTATTCCTTACCACAATGCTCAATATAATTTATAATCCGAAATTTTTGATAAGATTTCCTTTTAAGTTGTCTTTAAAAGCCATAAAATAATTCTTTAAAAGTACTTATAGATTTTTTCTGATTTTTAAAAAATACAACTATAAGTATGGATAATGTACTAATACAAAAATGAATCTTTGAAAAAAGTCAATTTGTGTAAACAGGAAAGCATGAATTTTCAGGCTTAACTTCTGTATTTTATCACTTGAGCCTGGTCTTGATTTCAGTGAATTTCCTTTATACTTGGTATTATATAGCTGAATTTCTTTATGAATAAGATACCTAATAAGTTGCATTGAACATGCAGGATCAAAAAGTATTTATTGTGCAATTCTTGTTGCCCTGGTCTGTCATGTTCAGTACATATCTTAGCACCTATTGGAGTGTGATTGAAAGCCATAAGTAGAAGCTCAAAGTTGCAATTCAAGTTTCTCTTACTAATTGAATGCAACCAGAATTTCTGAAATAATTTTAATTTCCACATGAGTTGTGTGTTCCTCATATACTTTAACATAGGTCAAAAATAAGACTTCCTACCTCCTTCATGATTGGGTTTCATGGCATTCTGTAAAGAAAACTACTAGATGCACTTGTCACATGACATTTTCGTATAGTCATTTAACATCTTCTGAGTATCATTCTCAGTGTGACAGTTTAGCTTCATAAAAATACAGCTTTTTGAGCATTGATAGTATGCAAGATACAAAGGAATACCTGCCAAACACTCATTAAATTTAAAGATCCAAAGAGCTTAGAAATGACACTTGCACTGACTTTAATAAAAGTTTAATGAGTTGCTGCCTTTAATTACAGAAGTTTAAAGAATGTAGGCTTTTCTTTTAGTATTTGTTGTTATGCTTAGAGAAAATAGGGTTACACTAAATTTGGCCAGGATAATTTTTGGTTAATTGTCTGCTAATTGTGTTTCTGTTGCTTTCCAGCTTCAAGTCAGACATTCATTATATATTATTTTCAATCACATGTAAGGTCTTTGTAAATCTCTAATCCCATAGGAATGAATGAAGTACACTATATTTCTTCGATATCTCTAAATGAAAAAGTTAGTTTCAAATTATTCTTTTGTATCAACATGAGAAAGTAAAGTGGAAGTTTTCTTCTTCTAGGTGCCATTTATTCTTGATTACATATAAAGCTGTAAGAGACATTAAATGTATCCACTTATTTTGAGCTAGATGTAGAACTAAGAAAAATAATTTTCTTCTAGAATAAAAATCAAACTAATTTGAGCCTGTAAGAAACAGTGTGCATTCAATTTTCCACACAAACTCAAAAAATCCCAACTACATTTCTTATGTCAGTTCTTCTCTGGCATTGCTCTCTCAGAGACACACAGTTTAGAATAAAAAATGAAAATTAATTTACAAAGTGATATGTCAACCTCTTAGGCAATCCAATAAAACTTTAGGTTGATGGTATCTTTAATAAGCCAAGAACTACATAACGTGGTAGATTATTATTCCTCCTAAATTGGCTGGTGAGGGAAGAGGACAGTAGAGAGAACCTCCCAAAATATGTCACTTCTAATGACAGCTATAGAGCCCTTGATAAAATGGTGACCATCTCCCTCTCAGTGTGCTAATAAGGACTATTGAGGTGCTAACTCTTTTGGCCCCATGGTATCATTGCAGACCTCTAAGTGAAATTCAGCTTGAGTGCCATATTTCCTAGCAACAGTGGGCAGGATAAGGGCTGAGTGATCTTGGCAAGCCTGCTGCTTTGGGAGGCTGCTTAGTCCTTCACCTCCAGCAATGACTTCCTAATAGTACTTCACGTTCTTACCAACCCAGGCCCCAGGGCTCCAGATTTCATTTTGTCATCACTGAAACTTACTGCAAGAAATAACTAATGTGTGAAAGGATGAACACCAGGTATTTATCACCTATATGATCTGGGTCAGACTGTCCTGACATGCCATCTAAAAACACACCCAAGAAGATAAGGGATCCCAATATTTTTTGAGCACTTCCAAGTTACAAGGCACTTGAATATATGTTACTTTATTTAGTGCCCCTACCCTCATAACTCTGAAAATTAGTTATTATTAGCCATCTTTTACAGAGGATAAGACAAACTCAGAAAGGTTAAGTAACCATCTCAAGAGACCAGAAGGATGATAAGTGGTCTAGCCAAGAACTGAACCCACACCTGTCTCAGTATATAGTATATAGTCCATGCTTTTTCATCAGCACTTTCTGGATACATTTCTGGGCAACTATGTTAATTCATATTGGAGGGAAGACATACTATACTTGCTGTCATCTGCGTGATCCAGTAGGGGAACAGATATCAAATTAAGTAGTTCTTGCTTGTCTTTTATTCAGAGGGGATAATTAAAATATGAATTGAATTTTGAGGGTCCTTCTGTTTGATACCTTAATATAATGGACAATTTATTTTATTCCCAATCTCCATTGTTGAAGAGTTTATATTCACAGTACCCAGAGTTATAACAGAAAGAGATAGGGAATTAAATGATCAATATACTTCATATCAGTCTCTCCTCTATGTTATACAAAGAGACCCAACAACTTAATCATCAGATGTTAAAGGCAAGGCATTTTTAGTTCCTACCCCAGCTCTACTACATTCTATTCAGCATATAATAATTTCTTAACAAAGGTTAGCTGTACTTATTAATAATCTTTATCACTGCCCTCTTGGAGAGGGTTTCCTATAAATATATATTTCATGATTTTTCAACCAAATCTGAGTATTAACCCTTGTGATGGTTATTTTACCTTTTCTCATCTGAAATTGGTATGGATAATGAGGCTGGCCAGTGGGGCTGGGAGTCTGTGGGCCCCTGCACACACAGGTCGAATGTCCTTCACAAGCAGGCTGCCAGCTGTGGCTGCAAAGCCTGTCTCCAGACCAACTGGATCTCCCCCACTAACAGCATCTTGTGATGCCTGTGTGACCTTGCGGCCTTAAATGACACCTTCAGGGTGGGTGCAGTCTCACCCACAGCTGGCAGGGGAAGGGGCCGAGCCCCTGGGGAGAGTCAGGCTGGTTCCAGGAGATCCAGGCTATCTTGTGTGACCTTGTGGCCTTAAATCACACCTTCAGGGCAGCTGCAGTCTTTCACCCAGAGCTAGCAGAGGAGGGGTCTGAGTCATTAAGGAGACAGTCTCCAGGAGACTCCCCCCCATCTCCGTGAGCCCCAAGCCAATCAACATATGTATGTGAAACCCCCTGTCCAATGGGCACCCCGATAGGATGACCCAATGGGCAGACAGTAATGTCTTAAAAACCTGGGACACTTCCTGGAAGCCAGTGTCCCGCTCCAGCAATCCGCCTGGGCTCTTCTCGGAGCAGACGCTTTCTCTGTCACTTGCCGATCGAATAAAAGTTTCTTCCTCTTTGCAAATTGTTTCCAGGCTTTTTCTTTCTATACTAAGCTGAGCAAAAGAACCCATGAGACTCGCTCCAGCAACTGCCCTCCCCCTCTGTGACCAGTAACAGATAATACTTCTGTTTTTGTTTTTTGTTTTGGTAAATCATAGGAAGAATTAACGCAACAGGAATGGGCTGGTTGAGAGATTAGTGGAACAGATTCTGATTACTGGCCTTTTTGCTGCATTTGACTTCCTCTAGTAATGCATCTCTCAGAGTTCTTCCCCCTCCCTCTTGCCTGAGGCCTGCCAAGGCACTTTGTCTAGCGGCTTGTATTCTCTGCCCTTTCAAGTAGCTCTGGAAGTTTGGAACTTGCAGCCCACATCAGCAGATTTGCCCTTTTGCATTTGGCAAGAATCAGGGTTTGCCATGTGTTTCCAAGGGGAGGTGGGAGTTTGGTGTTAAAGAGATTCATGTCAGCATGACTCTGGAAACAGTGATTGTTAGATAATCACTGAATATAAGCCAGAGGAGAAAATTGAGAACATTATTTTTTGGAGCTGTTTATAACTCTAGAGAGCTACAGTGATGTATTTATTGCTTTTCTTTGAGTATTCACCTTTAGGATGAGATGATACACTTTTTTTCAAAGGTTTATTTATTTATTTGAAAGTCAGACTTACACAGAGAGAGAAGGAGAGGCAGAGAGAGAGACAGAGGTCTTCCATCTGCTGGTTCACTCCCCAGCTGGCCGCAATGGCCGGAGCTGTGCTGATCCAAAGCTAGGAGCCAAGAGCTTCTTCCAGGTCTCCTATGTGGGTGCAGGGGCCCAAGTACTTGAGCCATCTTCTACTGCTTCTTCCCAGTCTCCTATGTGGGTGCAGGGGCCCAAGTACTTGAGCCATCTTTGCTTTCCCAGGCCGTAGCAGAGAGCTGGATTGGAAGTGGAGCAGCTGGGACTTGAACCATCACCCATATGGGATGCCGGCACCACAGGCGGTGGCTTTACCCACTACACTATAGTGCCGGCCCCAAGATGATACACTTTTAAGAAGGATCCTGTGATGCCATTTATTTAATAAAGCTTCAGGATAATTTCATCTGGAATCTAAAGTACCTTAAACCTGATTTCACATTTGCAGTGTTCTTTTGCTAATTTCCTAAAACCGTGACTGTGTGTAATCACTTACATTAAAAAGAGGTTAGAAGTAGGCGGTACACTTTTCCTTCCTTCTCCAAACCCCATTGAAAATAAAAGTTGGTGGGCCCTGGGGTATAGGAATGCTGGGGATCTTGGTATAGGGATGGAATTTAAATTAACTTTTGTTAAATGGTAGTTTATGTTCCTCAAAATATGGCTATAAATATCTAATAGCATGTTGATATATCCATGTGTGTGAATTTTCAGATTACTGGAGTGAGAGTGACAAGGAAGAAGCAGATACTCCATCAACACCCAAACAAGACAGCCCCCCACCCCCCTATGATACATACCCACGACCTCCCTCTGTAAGTACCAACAGATATGGATGGATGGATGGATAGATAGATGGATCGATCACCAGGTTAATTAATATATCTCCAGATTCTTTTAACCTGAAACATCTCTTTGTATGTTCAAAAAATATTGTTTAGTGGATTACATTTCAAACCTCAAGTTCCTTAGAGGAAAAGAAAATTGGGGCCCTAAAATCAGTAAGCAACACGTTTAAGTGTACAGAGAATACTAATTAGGAGAAACAGTCACCACAGATTTCAGGCAAGATAATTATCTGACAGTTTTATTAGGAAAATAGACTGTGTCAGAATAGTGTTCATAAAGATATCAGCAGTGTTTTGGCATGTAACTTTTTACATGGCCATAGGATCCGGTTTAATGTCTATGTTTACATGGTGCCTGTTTCCCATCAGAATTACCAGGAATGTCTTAGTGGCATCCCAGTTGAAACACTATGTTCTGTGGATATATTGCCATAAGAATCAATTCTGCCCATCTTGAGACTTAGTCTTTCACACAGAAAATGGAAGCTTAATTTAAGTGACAACAATAGCCAATCTAATTCAACCTCCATATTACTCAAGTAGGATAATTTTTAATTTCCCTCTTTCCCTAAAACATTAAGACCTGAATAATTACTTAACATATTTATGAAAGAGGAAAAAGAGTAAGCTGCAGCTTCATTGTGTAAACATTGGAACTTGCGCATTCTAAGAAGGAAGCTATTCACATTATTATTAACATGTGGGAAGGTAACAGCCTGCCCAAAGAAGATGCCAAGTAACTTCCCCTCCCTTACCAGGACAGGTGGCATGCACCTGTACTTCAGGCAGGCTTGTCCTGGCCACAACCGTGGCCCTAGTTTGTGAGGATCACATTTCACAAATCTGGCAGGGCTGATCTGTTAGCCCCAGAGCCAGAGTAAGGCTTGTTGCATTAGGGTTCACTGCAAGTATTTTACAACATTCACTTGATGCCTTTTTCTTGGTTATACTTGTATTCACAAACTTTAAATTCTAGTGAAAAAAATATTCCATTATTTTTGTGCTTATGGGCCCTGCAGTGTCATGGTCAATGCAAACGCTAATCCCTAAGAAAGTATAATCACATCCTGCCTATATTTCTAACCTTTCAGAAAATGCCATAGAATTTACACAACTGCAAAACAGCTTCTCAGTGGCACCCATAGGAGCCACTTGTGAAGAAGAGGCAGGGTTCGTTTTATAAGGGAACTAGTTATTACATGCAAAAGCCTCTCTACTTGCCTTCACCTCCAAGCTCTGTAATGTCCAGAAACAAGAATCTGGGGAAAATACTTCTTTGGAATTTGAAAATATGTAGAGATTTTAAACTTTGGATTTTTTTTTTTACTGAATATTTCTTTTGTACATACTCACGTGTTGTCATACTTTCATTGAAAAATTTTGCATGTCAAAGTGTCAGTGAAATCTGGTATCCCTGCATTTCAATACATCCACTTAAACTGTAATCTAGGCCTAACTTTAAAACGTCTGCAAACTTGCCTCATTATTTCTCTAAGGGCTGATTACAGACTTCTTTCCACAGATGAGTTGTGCCAGTCCTTATGTGGAAGCAAAACACAGCCGACTTTCCTCCACAGAGACTTCTCAGTCTCAGTCTTCCCATGAGGAGTTTCGCCAAGAAGTAACTGGGAGCAGTGTGGTGTCCCCCATTCGCAAGACAGCCAGTCAGCGCCGCTCCTGGCAGGATCTAATTGAGACGCCACTGACAAGTTCAGGGTTACACTATCTTCAGACTCTTCCTCTGGAGGATTCTGTCTTCTCTGACTCCGTGGCCATCTCCCCAGAACATAGGCGGCAGTCCACTCTTCCAACTCAGAAGTGCCACCTACAGGATCACTATGGGCCGTACCCCTTAGCTGAGAGTGAGAGGATGCAAGTGCTAAATGGAAATGGGGGCAAGCCTCGAAGTTTTACCCTGCCTCGAGATAGTGGGTTCAACCACTGTTGTCTGAATGCTCCAGTTAGTGCCTGTGACCCACAGGATGATGTGCAACCCCCGGAAGTAGAGGAAGAAGAGGAAGAGGAGGAAGAGGAGGAGGAAGAGGAAGAGGAAGGGGAGGCAGCAGGTGAAAACATAGGAGAAAAAAGTAAGTATGTTTATGGAGATTCTTAGCTTGTGTATACCAAATCCTAACCTTTTAAATTGGTTTATTTGAAGAAAATAGAATTTTGCTTCCTTTCTTGTTAAAATAATAGTCTTGCTGCTCAGGAAGTTCAGTCTCCCCTGGTGTCCTACTTTCAGAACCCCAGTAACTTGGGAAAAATGATGAGTAATGAAGTTTATGGCCAAGGACACCCACAGCTGGAGCAAATAACTTTTTTCTCCAACTACCTATTTGCCTTTTTAAGGTTAATGATATTTTTTCTTTTCCTTCCTTATCCACTTGCTTCTCACTTTCATGCATCATCTCCTTGGTCCACAGTGGTTGCCCCCTGAGTTTGTATTAGTTAACCATAAATGCTTCTAGTGGGGTGTTAACAGAGCCTTGATTGAGTAAGTGGATGCACACACACAACCCAACCCACACATGCACATACATATCTTCCTTTTTCACTGTCAGAAGCTTTAAAGAAAAAAAATCTAAAAGACAATTTTTTTCCCAAGGAGGGATTTCACATAGCATTTCTGTCAACTCTAAATAGCTGAACTTCTTTTTAGAAACCAATTTGTCAAATACATCCATCTACTTTCTTGGTATGTATGTTGATTACAAAACTCAATTTAACTGAATCAACTCTTAAGAGAGACAAGCCAGTTAAGTAATCCTGTATCTTGTTGGCATTAAGAATCTATTTACTGGTTATCAAGTTCTTTATTCAACATGCTATACCAAGCATCTGTTTATAACTAACATAATACACTGGCCCAGAAACAGGTGAATTTAACAAAAAAGTTATAACTCAGTTATTTTAGTTAGAAAGAAGTCTAGATTTGACTCTAAGTCCTGAACATAAAATGCGAAAGAAAAAATAGCATAGATGAAATGGTATAAAGCAGTGTGCAATTCTTCACCCAAAATACAGTCCAAGCCAATTAGTGCAGATAACTTGAGCCAGTGATGAAGCTACAATTACTGATTTGATCCCCCTAGGGCAGGGTTGGGGAAAATCCAGCCTTTGGGCCATATAACATCCACTAAATCATTGGTTCTGGCCCTGCCAAGGCAACTGCAGGCAGGACTTGGGAATTCAATAAATCTATAGCAGGTGAATTTTTAAAGTGATAATTTTGTAGACAGTGAAAATGGTGTTATAAATATCCAAATGGCCCTTCACAGAAAAAAATAAGTTTCCCAGCCCTGCAGGGTCATTGGACTTCTCTTTTTAAAGGATATAAGCAGAATGTCACCTTCAGCCTATTTTGCAAGTATGCAAGCTCCACTATGGGATATATCACTGTTGTTAGGTTCTTCATCATTACTGGAAAAACAACTCAAAATTCACAGGCTATGAACAGGTTAGGAGCCCAATGGCCATGTGAACTGTGGCTCTTTTACAGTGAGAGTCACTTCGAAAGTGATTGACCAGAGAATACAGTGGATTTCCTTTTATGGTATGAATCTTCCTTGGGTTATTTAGTTGTAATTAAATTGTATCTTCCACCAGCAAAGTATCAGAATTGTTTGTAGTAAAATGCATATACTAAGGCAGTTTCCACATGAAGGATAGTTACGGCATAATCCCCATGAGAAACATTTAAAAGGTGCTATGCTGGTGCAGGAAAGGTAATTACGATCCATTACCAACAAGCCTGCCAGCACTCACATCTACCAGATTATGGAAGAGTCTGTAAAGGAGTTAGGAGGCATGTTAGGCCTCTGTAGTTTTAGCAAGCATAATAATACATGTTTATATTTTAATAATATCTAAATTAATGAATTTGTTTTCTGAAATTTAACCAAAGTTAGAAACTTCATTTTAGCTGTTATTTAGGTACTATCCAACAGCAATGACTAAATGTATGATGCTTATTTATTATTCCACAAACATATTGGGGAGCATATTTCATCTTAGCCATTTTAAAAATAAACTGTGTTGCAGTTAGGCACAGAAATAGAGGATTCTGCTCAGAAAACATTCCATTGTTCCTACAGGCAGAGCCACTGATGCAGTCTTGTTTTTGGATAGCTGAGACACTTAACAATAGATTATCCTGGTCGTTCAGTTGGGCAGGATTAGAGAGAAGCCAGCGGGCAATGGAACTTAAATGAAAGCATAGCTTCTGCCTGCCTTCCTTGAGGTTTCCAGTAGCCCACAGAGCATTTCTTTGACTTTCTTTTCTATACGTTCTTTTTTGTTTTTCTGGATTGGATTTATTTTTAGCAATGTAGATGCACTCCTAAGTATGTGGATTTTTTTTGTTTCAAATTCCAGATAAGTTTATTAGGGAATTATGTGGTAACTTTCCATCGTTTTCAGGGCATTCTGTCTTTGCAGAATACTCATGATAGAACAGCCCTAGGAGGTGTGTCAGTAAATTTGCTGTTGCACATTTTGTCTTTGCGATCCATATTGTGGGACAGTTCATGCTATTTCATTCAGATCTGTTTCACTGAAAGTGGCCATGCATTATGTTTCAGGTCCCATTGCTCTCTCTGTGTTTTCCCATAAATCTTACCACTTGATGTCTTAGTGAACTTTAAATTATTCTCAACAGAGCAGCACATTTCATGGTAGCCTGGAAGGTACTTCTTATTTAATCAAAGATATGTTCACCTTTCCAATGACAGTTTTTTCCATATTCCTGTTTCTAATATTTAGGAATGTATAATTTGGGGAAGCATCAACTTTAAATTTCATTATTTTCAGAAGACTCTTTAAGCTTTAGTTAAGGAGTGTCATGTTCATGGCTGCCCTGAATTGGCCATTATAAGTAAGTTATGTAGGCTTCCTATTCAAATCAAGCTGCTTGATGTTATGTCAAAAGGGCAAAAATTATACCCAGGAATAAGGCTATGACTATTACTCCAGCCTCAGACATACATTCATGCCCTCCAACATAGAACCCTCACTGTGCTGCTGCACAGACTGGTAAGCAACCAGTAGTTAGCAAAGATCGAAGGTGAACAGTGGTATGTTACTATCCTGCCTGAGGCCAACATTCAGTTTGACCTACTGAAGTGAATTTGCACTAATCAAGTACAGGCTATAGAGGAAATAAATTTAATGTCTTAGTTCCAGTTTCCATTTACCAAGAAGTTGAAAATAGGAGGCAACGGACAAGTGGGCAAAAGGAAGAATGAAAGAAAATATTAAGATATAGCCTGTCTTATGCCTTAGAATCAAGAATTATGTCACCAACCAAGCTCCTTTCTTATCGTTTATATTTTTACCTTACCTTATAAAATGATATATACTATAGAGTGCTGACAGCTTATAAAGTAGTCTAAGAATCAAGATGTACCTAAGTCTGTACCCTAGTTGTTTTTCAGTAGCATTGTAGATGTGAAATTTGGCCCTGCTTATGAAGTGTAAATTTAGTCTTCCTCAGAAAAGACTTCAGTCTGTGTTCTCATGGTTTAACTACCTTTTGTCTTATTTTGAAATTCAATTATTCAACTGAGTCATATTGTGCTTTTTCTCAGGCTGAACTCATTTTAGTCTGAAATGCATGGTACTAAAAGTACACAGATGAGACCTGTCTTGTTTTCCTTTGACTGAAAGTCAGCTTGTATGTTAATTATCCTGACCTACTTCCCTGGCATTTGGGAGAAGACAAGTAATTTCCCATTATCCCAATTAGCTGTTTCAGAGCTTACTGAGGTGTGAGCCTTATAATACCTTAGTTAGATTAAATTATATATCAGCCTATGAAACACTTAAAGACTATAAATCATTAAAGTATGGGACAAAATACAAAGATACACTTCATTTAGAAACCATCTGCCATAACACTAAAATACTGTTTTGATTAATGCAGCTTGAAGTCTGCTAGAATCTCTTTCCTTCCCTGTACTAGGCAATTTAGATGTGGTTTCAAAGCGTTATCCTTTAATTCTGCTGATTTCCCTCTTGGCAGTTAGAAGGATATTCTTTCCTATCCATACATATTCTTGGTGCTTTCGTTTACTCAATGAAGGTATAATGCTCTCTTTTTTCATTGTCTTGGAGATTACCTGCCAGTATTCTCACTTAATTTTCACATATATTTAGTTTGGCCTCAGAAATCTAAGAAAAAACCTAAGTCTTATGGAGGGGGAGGGCGAAGAGGAGGGATAAATCTATCTGTTGCCTTTGTAGCTACTGTACACATTCGGTTATCTGAATGAGATTTATTGATGCCTCTAAAATGAGATCTGCTGAGAAATATATTTTAAAGTTTTTTTTAACCTAACATCCTTTACACATCATTAATAACCTTGGAGCTACACAGAATATGCAGCTCAGTGGCCTAATACCTTAAATTATCTCCACAGAAAGATTAGGTAATGACCACCCATACCATGCTTAAGAAGATACATTAATTTTCTACAATCATTTTAAGAGTACTGGAGTAATTTCCCAAAGCAGCCATGAATTTTATTTTTAGGAACATTCACATCAGATTTGTATAGGTAAGGGAAAAATAGGCCCAGAATATGAAATTGTGTTGAAGGGAAAAAAGGAACAAGTTAAAAATAAAGAATAATGTCACAGCAATTTTTGCTACCTTTTTTGACGATTTATTTATTTATTTCAGAGGCAGAATTACAGACAGAGAGGGAGATAGAGAGAAAGAGAGAGAGGTCTTCCATCCGCTGATTCACTCCCCAAATGGCTACAACAGCCAGAGCTAGGCAAATCCGAAGCCAGGAGCCAGGAGCTTCTTCTGGATATCCCACATGAGTGCAGGACCCCAAGTACTTGGGCCATCTTCTACGGCTTTCCCAGGCACATTTGCAGGGAGCTGGATCAGAAGAGGAGCAGCCAGGATTTGAACTGACACCCATATGGGATGCTGCTACCACAGGCGGAGGTTTGGCCTACTATGCCACAATCGCCAGCCCTGTCAAACTAATTCTTATTGTCAAGATAAGTTATGTACATCACAAATAATTTGAAAGAGTATAAAATCATCAGTAATATCTGAAATTATAGTTCAAGTTTAAAGGGAATAGAGGAATAAGGATATGATCAATGTGATATGATGTGGTACAGTTAGAATAGCAGAGAACCTCAACTATACCACTTCTGTGAAGTTTAGGACAGCATCCTTGGCAGGTTATCAAACAGGTGTATATATAAAGAAAAAATACAGAAAAATCTAGAAAGAAGTGACTATTCTTTTAATATCATGCTGTCTGAATTTGAGGAAATACTTTTATAGAGAGACATAAAACATTGATGATTAGATACAGATATTGGTTATAGATTGGTTATAGATATTGGTTATAGATTGGATTTCAAATCACACCTGACTTGTTTTTTGGCTTAGATAATAAGGAAAGTTCACAGGTAGGAGTGTTCTTGGTTGGATTTCCTGACTCTCCAATATCAGGACTCTCAGTTAACTTTCAGAAATGCCAACAGCCTCAAATATAACTTCTCATAAGACAATACACAAAAAGCAAAAGAGTAGGTCCTATCTTTAGTCCCTTTTGTAAGATTTAGGGATACTTTGCCTGGATCTCTCTAGACTTAACCTCAAATTTCATTGGCCAAGTTACATCATGTGTCCGTGTCTAAATTACAGGGGAAGTGAATGATTATGAATATTTTGACCTTAATTGGTTTTAAGGTCATGAAAAAATAAACATGCCAAACTACTTGTTATTTCTGCTTGAGCAGCTCTGTTACTGCATATGTTATATCTTCAAATACATTGTTCAAGTACAGTTACACTCTTTATTAGAAATTTTTTTTAAGATTTTATTTATTTGAGAGGCAGAGTTAGGGAGAGAGAGGAAGAGACAGAGAGAAAGGTCATCCATCTGCTGGTTCACTCCCCAAATGGCCACAACGGCCGGAGCTGGGCCCATCCAAAGGCAGAAGCCGGGAGCTTCTTCCCAGTCTCCCACACAGGTGTAGGGGCCCAAGGACTTGGGCCATCTTCTACTGCTTTCCCAGACCATAGCAGAGAGCTGGATCAGAAGAGGAGCCCCCAGGACTAGAAACGGTGCCACAGGCAGAGGCTTAGCCCACTATGCGTGGTGCCGGCCCTTGTACTCTTTTAATAGGTGTATACAAACCCATACCCCAGATCACATCACTTCATTTAAAAGTCTTGGCATTATTGAAGTGTTGTATATACAAAAGAGAAAATAACTGCAGAATATAGTATTTTATATAATTATTTGCCTCATGAAATGAATAAGCATGTTTTTCTATGAACAATAAGTGGTCCTAGCTTAGAGTACAGTCCCTGGAGACATTCCTCAGATCAAATTCTTGCTTTGTCAGTCTTTCTCATACTAGTGCTATGATTAATATAGTTAATTTAACATCTCTAAATTTCTCAGTGTCTTCATTATTATATCATAAGGTAATAGTACATTTTTTGAGGTTATATGAGGATTAAATAAAGTAATTACAGAGAACGTTTAGCATCCATATCTGACACATTGTAAGTCCATCCAGTAAATGTTATATAATTGTAGGTAGATGTTATGAAGATTTGAATTTAGGAAAAGAGTAATTACAATACTTAAATAGTGAATTAGCCCTGGCAAACCTCACTAAATAATCAAATGGACATATTATACTAACTATACATTATTAATTCTTTCATAGAGAAGGTACTTCCTAATTTTATAGTATAACCATTATGGAGTTTGATTATCAGAATAATATTAACATAGGAATATTAGAGTGCCAAATACTGAATATTAGACTGTACTTTGAAAGTTTGTCTTAGAGAAATTTGAGCTTTAACATTTTGAACAGAGTTTTTCATTTTCTCTCACATTTAAAATCTGTAATCCTCCATGATTTTGAATCAGATATTTTTACTGTGCTTATCTTTTGATAAGTTGTCTATAGAACATATTGGCTTGTATTCTAAGATCTATTCATTTAAGAGCTTCAGATTTTCTCATCCATGACTTTATTGGTTCTTTTCACTGTATTTTTTTCCTTAAACATTTGTCATTGTTGTTGCCCTACCACCACTCCATGGCCTAATTTAGAGTCTATTCTGTAACTTATGAAATGAGTATTTTAAATCATACACCTTGGAATTTTTGGTGATAGAAAATAGCCCATAACTTTGCTATCACAAAATGTTAAATTTACGCCTTGTGTTCCTAGCATCTATGCTGTTTTCTTCTTGTTCTCTAACAGCGACAACGCACAGGAGTTTACATTCCTGTTCTTACAAAAGTGTGGAGGAGGGAGACCTTGCAGTCAGCGTGGCTTTACCACAATCCTTCAGCACACTCTGACAATAAACCCCACCCCTCACTTTCAACTCTATTGTCTTTTTTTATCCTATGTAATTGCTGGGCAGCCTTCTCTGAATTTAGCATCTTGGATTCTAAGGTTCATTATGAGCTTTTATTAACTTAATGAGAAGGATTGTGCCTCAGCACTAGAAATGGGAAAAGTGTTTGCCACTCCAAAGCTAATTTTGTACACATGATAAATATCTTTGCTGAATAATGAAGTGAGAAGTTACACTTAACTTTGAATACTTCTCAAATTTGTAGGCTGTTTCTATTTAGATTTAACCATTTTGAACATTTTGCCATATATGATTCATATGTATATGTTATATATGCATAAATACACATATATACTATTTTTCTTAAGACTAGGAATGGGCCGGCGCCACGGCTCACTAGGCTAATCCTCCCCCTTGCAGCGCCAGCACACCGGGTTCTAGTCCCGGTCGGGGCGCCGGATTCTGTCCCGGTTGCCCCTCTTCCAGGCCAGCTCTCTGCTGTGGCCCGGGAGTGCAGTGGAGGATGGCCCAAGTGCTTGGGCCCTGCACCCCATGGGAGACCAGGAGAAGTACCTGGCTCCTGCCATCGGATCAGCGCGGTGCGCCGGCCGCAGCGCCAGCCACGGCGGCCATTGGAGGGTGAACCAATGGCAAAGGAAGACCTTTCTCTCTGTCTCTCTCTCTCACTGTCCACTCTGCCTGTCAAAAAAAAAAAGAATAGGAATGGATATATTAATATCACATAAGATATTTGTGACAGAGATAAAGTGAGGAAAGAGGGTATATTATTATATAAGGTATATAATTCCATGACGATGATATTTATAAATATCTATCAAACCATATGACATCCACACATTTTTAATTTATGTGTATATGGCCTTCCATCTATGAGAACAAATGTGGAGTTTGTCTTTCTTTGTCTGGCTTATTTCACTTAGCCAAAGTGAAAAAGTGTGTGTGTGTGTGTGTGTGTGTGTGTGTACCACATTTTCTTTATCTAGTCATCCACCAATGAACAACTAGGTTGACTCCTTATCTTTGCTACTGTGAGCAATACTGCAATAAACATGGGAATGCGCATATCTCATTCATATGCTGATATAATTTCTCTTGGACATATTTCCAGAAGTGAGATAGCTGGGTCATATGACGGATCTATTTTTAGTTTTTTGAAGATATTTCATACTGTTTCCCATAATGGCTGGACTAGTTTGCAATCCCACCAACAGTGTATTGGGGTACCCTTTTCTTCACAACCTCACCAGCGTCTATTTTCTGACTTTTGGGTAACAGCCACGCTAACTGCAGTGAGCTGATATGTTGTCATTTTTATTTGCATTTGCCTGATGGCTAGTGATACTGAGAATTTTTTCCTATTTGTTGGTGTAGCATCTTTTTTTTTATTGGTGTCTCTCTGATAAATACTACAGAATCCATTTTAAAATACTTTATAATAAAGCAAAGAGTTCATCTTTTATTGATGTTACCTTTTTATTGGAAGTAGGCATATAATGTGTTATACTATATATAAATATGCTTAATAGACCTCTCTCCCTAGAACTTAGAGTATTATGCACTTATGTTCATCCTCACGCTCTACATCACAAAACAAACACCTTTTATATATTTGATGAGTAAGTTACCGAGCCTATGTTTGAATATTTTAGGGATTCAGAGCTGTTACTTCCAAAATGTTCCATATTGGATAGTCCTAGTTAGAAAGTTCTTCCTTGTATTGATATAAAAGCAGACTTCTGATAAGTTTTCTACTCACTGTGAATCTGAAAATTGCAAATTACAAAAACACAGAGCAAGTGTTTGAAATACTGTCATGTGGAAGGACAGATTAGATAGTCTTTGAAGTTCCAGAGAACATAATATGTAGAAGGTACAGGAAGGCTGATTGTAGACTGGTATAAGAAAAAAATGTTCCAGTTGTTGCATTTGCCCATAAATGAAATCGTTGATCTTGTGAGTTTAGTGAGATCCCCATTTCTCAGGCTGTTTAAAAAAGTCTGAGAGGCTGACATTATAACACAGAAGCTTAAGCTGCAGCCTGTGATGCCCGTATCCCTTTGTCTGAGTGTTGGTTGGAGTCCCCATGCTCTGCTTCCTATCCAGCTCCCTGCTGATGTGCCTGGGAAGGCAGCACATGATGGCCCAAGCACTTGGATCCCTGCCACCCACATGAGAAACCCAGACAGAGTTCCTGGCTACTGGCTTCAGCCTGGCCCAGCTGTTGTGTGTCAGTGAACCAGGGAATAAAAGATCTCTTTCTCCTGCCCTCCCTTCCCCTCTTCCTCCCACCTTCTCTCTCCCTCTCTCTCTCTTTCTCTCACTCTCTGTTACTCTGCCTTTCAAAAATAAATAAATAAATATTTTTTTAAAAATGAGAGAAAGAGGCTGAATAACAAGTCAGGGACTCTTAAGTTAGCTGGAAAGGTAAACCTGATGGCTTTTAAGAAAAAAATCAGACTCCAATGATATATACCTTTGGTATTACAGTATTTGGTTTTTAGAAATATGACTTCAAAAAGTTCGTGAAAATAGAATTATGGCCAGTGCCGTGGCTCAATAGGCTAATCCTCCGCCTTGCGGTGCTGGCACACCGGGTTCTAGTCCCGGTCGGGGCACCGGATTCTGTCCCTGTTGCCCCTCTTCCAGGCCAGCTCTCTGCTATGGCCCAAGTGCTTGGGCCCTGCACCCCATGGGAGACCAGGAGAAGCACCTGGCTCCTGCCTTCAGATCAGCGCGGTGCACCGGCCACAGCGCACCGACCGCGGCGGCCATTGGAGAGTGAACCAACGGCAAAAGGAAGACCTTTCTCTCTCTCTCTCTCTCTCTCTCTCTCTCTCACTGTCCACTCTGCCTGTCAAAAATTAAAAAAAAATAGAATTAAAGATAAGTTTATTTGGGTACAAAAATTTTATTGAAATCCATGTATATGAGGAATCTTCAAAAAGTACATGGAAACTACAATGGAATGGTATTAAATATAATTTGTATTATCTATTCTTGAGCTGAACGCACAAAATCTTCATACTTAAGAGTTCTAGATAACTCACTATCATGTCTACCCTCATCTTATATACTTAGTGTCCCCATGATAAGTATATTGGAACTATTACAGTGATCTAAACACTGTACCTCTGTTAACATGATTATGGTAGCTTTAACCTGCTCACAGGTGGCTCAAACGATGTTTTAATATTGCCAGCCATAAATAGCATTCTACATTTATTTACTTTTTAACCTTAATGCAACTGTTTTTATTTATATATGATTAATTTTAACTTCTTAAATTTCACCTGGAACTATTCAACTCTGTTAAAAGGTTGGGAATCTCAGTTTTATACTTTATGATACTAATTATCCTGCTTATCACCAAATAATCTTCTAGTGTTGTAAAGCATCCTTCCTATTTTTTCAACTGACCCTGTGATGAAGAAAACCCCAGTTTAAAAGAAAACATTTTAAAGATGAAAGGACCAAAGACAGACCTTGCAACATTCAATATGAAACTTTGTGTATTAATTTCATCCAGTCATTCAAAGTGCTTATCTGGATCTACAATAATATAATTCAGTGCATATTACAGTATCTTTATTCATAAGGGTGTCTTGCAAAATCTCATCTGTTGTGAGACACACTATCTATGACTTTACTCTTATCTCCCATGCTAGAGATATTATTGAAAAAAAAAAGTTTACATTGTTGCATTTTTACCATTGAATCCATGTTGATCCTTCAACCAAAATTTAAAAATCAAATTCTTGCCAATCATATTCTGATCTAAACTTTACCTTGTATTTATATCAGGTTTATTAGTATGTTCATTGTAGAACCCATGCTGGGTTTTCTTGTTGTTGTTGATTATTTGAATAAGACAATTCTTCCTTTAAGCTTTAAGCAGTAAAACTCAAGGAATTCTTACAATAGCCCTAGGGTAATTTCCAGAAAGTTCATTCATTTGCTGAGATTATAACCTGTAGGTTCAGAGGGACCACAGAATACTTCTTAGTAGTTCCTTGTCTCCAAAAGCATTCTTTTTTTTTTTTTTTTTAAGATTTATTTATTTATTTATTTGAAACAGTTCCAGAGAAGGTGGGGGGGGGGAGAATGAGAATGAGAATGAATGAGAGAGCAAGCAAGCCCTTCCATTCGCTGGTGCACTCTCCAAATGACTAAAATAGTCAAGGCTGGGCCAGGACGAAGCCAGGAGCCAGAAGCCTCATCCAGATATCCCACGTGGGTGTAGAAGCCCAAGGACTTGGGCCATCTTCCACTGCTTTCCCAGGTACATTAGCAAGGAGTGGGATCAGAAGTGGAGTAGCCAGGATTTGAAGCAGCTCTATAAGGCAGTGGTTCTACCCACTATGCCACAGTGCCAGCCCCCAGCATTTTTTTTTTCAAATGTCCTAGTTTAAATACTTTTCTCTTTGCAGGAAAAGCCTAAAATGCCTTATGTTTCTACTTTTCTTTTGTCATTTACTTCTATTTTTTCTTAATTTTTAAAATGCTCTTTGTATCTTCAGTTTTGTTTTTTTTTTTTTTTTTTCACAATCCTCAGCAGAACAATTGCCTTCATGGCACTCGTCTTACAAGCAATTGTTATTATTTTCTGCTTGTTCATTTCTAGTAGCTTCTCATTCTATCTTTTATATGCATTTTCCTAAATGTTTTTTTTCTAAGGAATCTCCACGCAACTGCCTCAGCATTAGTTACATCTCCTTTCCTTCTCTCATTTGGACACTTTATGTTTGGATGACTAGAATTTCATCTATTAAAACTGATCATTGAGCCGGCGCCGTGGCTCAATAGGCTAATCCTCCACCTTGCGGCGCCGGCACACCGGGTTCTAGTCCCGGTCGGGGCGCCGGATTCTGTCCCGGTTGCCCCTCTTCCAGGCCAGCTCTCTGCTATGGCCAGGGAGTGCAGTGGAGGATGGCCCAGGTGCTTGGGCCCTGCACCCCATGGGAGACCAGGAAAAGCACCTGGCTCCTGGCTCCTGCCATCGGATCAGCACGGTGCGCCGGCTGCAGCGGCGGCCATTGGAGGGTGAACCAACGGCAAAGGAAGACCTTTCTCTCTGTCTCTCTCTCTCACTGTCCACTCTGCCTGTCAAAAAAAAAAAATAATAAAATAAAAAAAAAAAATAAAAAAAAAAAAACTGATCATTGAAAATTTGTCTTTCTAAAGTTTTAAAATCGTATTTCTTATAATCTAAGTTTCATACACAAGTATGTCTTTGCTCTCCTTACCAGTAGAAAAACAAAAGAAGAGAAAAACCAATTCAGGTTGAGTTTCTTTTAGTCACCTTCATGACTACAGTACCACAAAAATTCTTCTGTGTTGTCTACTGTTATATGGCAAATAAATTTTACTCATTTCTTTATAGTTTTGAGACATAAAAAATATCAGAGTTTTTAATACATTCAGCAGTTACTTATATATATTGATTTCATTTAATGCATTAAACCCTATAATTAATATATTTGTTAATTAAGCAGAAAATATTGGAACATAGGTTGTATCATTTTACATTTTTCATCATCAGAGAGTTTTAGAGAAACTGATCCACCAGTTTTTATTTTGCAAATAATGGGATATATAGCACTATGAAAATTAGGCACTTCATTAGGACAGTTTGCAAAATTTTTAATCATTTGTTCTTGTATCCCTCAGTCAATACCAGAAGATGCTAAGATAGACTGCTGGAGCCCCACGGACCTTGCATTCTAATAAGAGTAAGGAAATAAGAGTACCAAGGAGTTCTAGTAGTTTTTTTCTCTTAGACCCCAGTGCTATCCCTGATCAGCCATATTCTTTGATGTACTACATTCAGTGATTCTTAAGGAATATCTCAATAAATGACTTACCTTTTTTTTTTTAAAAAAAAAAGACATAGTTCTTATGATTTAAAAATGGAAGCAATCTAGAATTTTTTTCTGGTATGTAAACAAATAGGCTGTCCCTAAGTTTTCTGTCATGACTTGTTCTGTAGGTTCTCAAGTAGAATTATGATATCAATTTATCCACATAACAAAACTTTTATTCTGTCCATTGTTCAGTTTCTAAAATTAGAACTTTATTAGAGTATCTGATGTACTTGTATATTACTCCCAGTAGGTCATAGTTAGGTGGCGATGGCCCAATTAAATGAAAGTGTAGTGATAATAAGCCATTAGGCTTGACTGAGGAAAATATAATGATCTCTAATTGAAAGAAATGAACTGTTAGGAAAGAAATTAATTGACCCAGTGATATAAGAAATCAGAATTTTTAGTGATTAGAGAGTGCTTATTTAGAATCAAAAATAACTGTTTTCAAAAATTATTAAAATAAAAGCATGTCATATTCTAAAAATAAAGCATGAATGAATGGATAAGTAAATTATCTAAATAGCTAGATAAAATTTGTTCTTTTTTCCATTTTTCCTTTTTATTTAATTATTTTGATTTATCTGAAAGACAGAAAGACAGACCTCTCTTCAGATTCAGTTCCCAAATGTTCATAGCAGTCAGGGCTGGGCCAGGCTGAAGCCAGATTCCTGGAACTCAAATGAGCTTTCCCATTTGGGTTTCAAAGACCCACGCACTTGACCCATCACCTGCTGCCTTCCAGGGCGCTGTTAGTAGGAAGCTGAAATCAGAAGTGGAGCTAGAATTGGAAATCAAGGACTCTGATGTGGGATGCAGGTATCCCATGCAGCAGCATAACCACTATGCCAAATACCCACCCCTGACTACTTTTGTGTTAAATTTTCAACATTTTTTAAAAGATTTATTCATTTATTTGAAAGGCAGAATTACAGAGAGGCAGAGGCAGAGAGAGAGAGAGAGAGAGAGAGAGTTCGTCCATCTGCTGGTTCATTCCCCAAAAGGCTGCAATGGCCAGAGCTGGGCCGATCCGAAACCAGGAGCCAGGAGCTTCTTCCTAGTCTCCTACATTGGGTGTAGGGGGCCAAGCACTTGGGCCATCTTCCACTGCTTTTTCGGGCCATAGCAGGGAGCTGGATCAGAAGTGGAGCAGCCAGGACTCTAACTGGCGCCCATATAGGATGCCAGCACTGCAGGTGGCAGCTTTACCCGCTATGCCATGGTGCTGGCCCCAAATTTTCAACATTTTAGGGAAGTACTGTTATGAGTGGATATGTAATGTGGCATTTTAAAATGCTAAAACAGAAGCTAATGGTATTTTGCCTGACTCACGTGATACAGAAGCCTAGCCTTTCAAAATCAGTTTCAAGGACATAGTGTTAGACATAGCAGTTACCCCATAGGAAGAAAATTGACTATAACCCTTCTAACACCTCCCCAAAGTGGCAAGGTGGTAAGATAAGATTTTTGTAGTCGTGGTTCCTGCTAATCAGCCTCTGTCAACAGAGTAGCACATTTAGAGAGTTTATTTATAGGCCATGTGAGTTAAAAACTTGTTCTGACTCTAGTTAGATTTTGGCTCACCTCATCTACTCCTGGTATTAATGCAAATGAATAACTTGAGAATCTGGGTCACTCAAAATCCCCTTTAGCAATAGTTACACCTAAAAAAAGCATTCTTCCTTGATGTAGCAGTGCCAGAAATAGCATTTTCTGACCTCAATGACCTATCTTCCTACAGATTCCCCTCCCCCTGCCATATAGTTCACATCAAAGACTTTAAGTAGATCTCGCTTAAATTGAAAAACTAGTAAGGTAAAGCGTCTTACACAATTGTTTAATAGAACTCTTTATTCAGTGTTAGGCTTATACTACCATATACTTTACACGCTGGATAAATACATATTCTGGTTATGTAATTCAGTTCAAGTAATATTCATGGAGGTGGCACAAATGTACTTACTATGAGCCGGAAAATCAAAGATTAAAAAAAAAATCACAAATCAATCGTTTCAATGTCTAATTGGAGAAAGAAGCATCCAAATCTAATACTATGGCCCATTTTGTTTCAAGGGATGAACATGTTACATGAAAGCACTTAAGAAGTCTTGATTATCTCTACTTTGTAAAATCAGACATAGCCTCACAGAGGTTATAGCATTTAACCTTGGATGGAAAAGAAAAGAAGGATCCTTTATAGGTGCTTTAAAAAAATAGCATCTTCAAAGATATTTCTTAAAGAATAATTAGGAAAAATGGCATAGATGAAATAAAATGAGATAATGAATTGTGTTAGAACTAAATAATGAAGATCCTACCAGAGGTTTAGATTTTATCTCATTTTTTAAGATTTATTTATTGATTTGAAAGTCACAGTTACACAGAGAGAGGAGAGGCAGAGAGAGAGAGAGAGAAAGAGGGAAGTAAGGAGGGAGGGAGGGAGGGGGACGTCTTCCATCTGCTGGTTCACTCCCCAATTGGCCGCAACGGCCGGAGCTGTGCCTATCCGAAACCAGGAGCCAGGAGCTTCTTCCAGGTCTCCCATGTGGGTGCAGGGGCCTAAGGACTTGGGCCATCTTCTACTGCTTTCCCAGGCCATAGCAGAGAGCTAGATTGGAAGTGGAGCAACCAGGTCTTGAACTGGGGCCCATATGGGATGCCGGTGCTTCAGGCCAGGGTGTTAACCTGCACCATAGTGCAGGAACTTGATGGAACATAATATCTTGAGGAACATAATGGAGAGCTTATGCAGATTTCAGTACTGAGATGACATAATCAAATGTAAATTTCAGAAAGATTGCTCTGTGGCAATGTAGGTATATTGGTGTAGCCTCCCTAGTGTCTGAGACCAGTTAGAAAACTGTTTCAGCAATCCAGATGAGAAATATGATGCCCCCTCTGCAAATTTGGAGGCAAATATTATCTTCTCAGGGAAATATCCTCAGGTAGAAAGTAGGTCTTGAAGAATATAATGGAAGCTTGGAATACCCCAGTGCAGAATTAGCTATTGAGGAATATTAAGCTAACTGAGCAATAATAATAAGTCTGCCAGGTAGCCTTGAGTGCACTGAAGTCAGAAAACACAAAATTAAAATTGTACCAATCATGTGGATATATTATTTTTTCCCTAGCCATTTTCAGTGGCCAAGTAGGAGAAACAAAGGAGATACTGAAATACATATCTAAGACATATCTAAGAGAGTAGGAGAACTGAACTAGTCAGAGGGGTTCAGATTGGATAAAGAAATGAATTCCAGAGGAGGCTGGGTTATTGATGAGATCAAAGATTAGATATAGTGGAAGAGATGCTAACAGAGGAAGCTACAAACAGGGAGAGCTATAATACTTCTGAAGTTACATGGTTCACCATGACAAGCCCAAATGTGTGATGTTTTTAGATGTGACAGCAAGAATCTAACTTAGAGGGCACTCATTTTAAAACATCTCTTCAGTATCCCCTTTTATGTGTGTATCTTGAAGGAATAAAAGCCTTGGAACACTGCCACATTAATGTATAAAGTAAGTTATCTCAAAGGGAAACAAAATTAATATGTAAAATAAATCCCAATTATATTAATAGAATTTATTTATTCCATGGTTCAATCTAGTAAAGTATATTCAATGAACATATGAAGTGAAAATTTAAGATGTTTTAATTTGCTACCTTCATTCTAAAGCAAATCTCAACTCATTTAATTCAGGTTTACAACATTAACTAATCAGTCTTTGAATAAAATAATTTTGAATTTGATGTCAAGGGTACTCTGAATGGAATGATAAAATTATATGAATTTGTCCCTCTTTTACTTTTACTTTTGTCTCAGGAAACCTCTCTTTCTCTCTTGCTGTGGACTATATCCACTTTGGACTATATCCAATTTCAGCAATTGGGCCGGCGCCGCGGCTCACTAGGCTAATCCTCCGCCTAGCGGCGCCGGCACACCGGGTTCTAGTCCCGGTTGGGGCGCCAGATTTTGTCCCGGTTGCCCCTCTTCCAGGCCAGCTCTCTGCTGTGGCCAGGGAGTGCAGTGGAGGATGGCCCAGGTGCTTGGGCCCTGCACCCCATGGGAGACCAGGAAAAGCACCTGGCTCCTGCCATCGGATCAGCGCGGTGCGCCGGCCGTGGCGGCCATTGGAGGGTGAACCAACGGCAAAAGGAAGACCTTTCTCTCTGTCTCTCTCTCTCACTGTCCACTCTGCCTGTCAAAAAAAAAAAAATTTCAGCAATTGATTTTTTTTATAAAAGCATGCTGCATAGTCTGGATTTGAAATGCAATCTGCAGAGCCAGGCAAGCCCATCAATCTGATTCTTTCATTCTTTTCTCACATATAGAGAGAAGATGTTTTTCCACATGGAAAAATACTAAAAATAGAATTACCTTCCATACAGTAAAGCCAAAATATCTATAGTATGATATACTTTAAGTTTTGTAGGTTTGTTGAACACATTAATCCATTGCAAATAATAGCTAATACTTTCTTAATGAGTGCTTACAATGGGTCGGGCATTATTCTAAGGTCTTTGCATTATATAAATCATTTAATCCACAAAACAACCCTGTAAGGTAAATACAGTTATTATCCTCATCATCTAGATGACAAAACTGAGTTTAAATAACGTGATCCAGGACTCCCACCTAGTTAATACCAGATCTGTGATTCAATCTAAGACACTCTGACAGCAAAGTAAACACTCTCAACTACATATTGCCCCGTCAGAACTATACTTTTTATTCAGGATAAAAGAAAAATTTTTCTTTTCAGTTATTTTTTCTGTATATCAGAGTATATTACATTTATATAAAAGGAACGACAAATTTTTTATTTTTTACAGCAGGTCATGATCATTATTACAGTGCTCCATCAAGTAAAGCAAAAGCCTTACTCTGATCTTGCAATCACATTTATAGAAATTTACCTTTTATTATTAAAAATTGTGATTAATGAACTTTGCAATTTTAACTCACCATCATTTAAAAATCATGTACATGATATGTATAAAGAGTTAGTTCCACCACTTAAGTCAGAACTCTTAGTATTTTGAACTTTGACATGATGCCTTTTATAGTAAATTTGTTAATATTAGGATTTTTTTTAAAAGACTGTTTCCCAAGTCTGGAGAGCAATTTGAAATATAGTTCAAGTAATAAAGTTATTATTTCAATTTCACCTTCCAAGTTACACTTTATCCATTTCCTTAGAAACAATCCATATCTTTTCCTCCTATATATTTATGATTTAGGGAGTAGAAAAAAGAAGATTTAGGAGTAAAATTAAATTATATAACTGTTCTTAACAGTGTACTAACATGCCAAATCTGTTATATTATAGGTTACTGTGCATTCTTACATGGTAAATATTACTTCCTATTACCTCTTCCAAATTCAAATGGTCAATTCATGTGACCCACAAAGAACTATTATAGGATCTAATATTTATGCTTTAATCTCCTCTCAGCTTCTAATTTCTCACCCATAGTATGTAGTATAAAGTAAAAACTCATTACCAAAGTAAACTCTAGTGAAAATTTTCACATTTTCTGTATCTTCTTTCAGGATATTACATGTAAAAATACAAGGGTACTTGAAAGTTCGTAGAAGAATGGAATTGAAAATTAATGCACATTTCCAATGAACCTTTGAAGAGTGTTGCATTTTATAAAGTAGAAAGCAAAATATAAATATTAGTGTCATAATCATGCTTAGTAAGCTCACAGGCTAAACTGATCTGCCTTCAGAATATTTGTACTATGTTTAAAAAAGAGTAAAAGCTATTTCTTAGGATTATTTAAAAAGGAATACTAATTAGGTTAGATGGTACTTTGCAAAAAAAAAAAAAAATAGCAATGCCTCCAGTAAACTTTTCTTAAGAAAACCAAATTCGGGTGTGAGTGCAATCTAGCTGCAGCATCTGTCACCCCATTGATCAGCAGGATTGATTCAGCTGCTCCGGCCCCTTCCTCCCTCACAGCTGCATGTGCGCCCCTCCCGAAGCTGCAGGTTCGGTTAAAGAGGACGACCGTTCCCACTAGAGGAGCACCGCTATTCTGTGCTCCTCTGCTGGAACCTCCAAACAAGCTCTCAGTAAAACCAAATTCATAACTAATGAATAAATTGTTGCTTTTAACCCATATATTTTGGCTTATTTTTTAAGGAAGCAGCATTTTCTGTTTTTTCGTTCTTTTAAAGATTTTATTTATTTACTTGAAAGGCAGAGATAGAAAGACAGAGTGAGCAAGATCTTCCATCTACTAGTTTACTCCGCAGATGGCTACACCAGCCGGCCAGAGCTGGGTTGATTTGAAGCCAGGAGCCAGGAGCTTCTTCCAGGTCTCCCATGTGGGTGCTGGGGCTCAGGGATTTGGGCCATCTTCCACTGCTTCTCCAGGTGCAATAGCAGGGAGCTGGATGGGAAGCGGAGCTGCCAGGACTTGAAGAACCACCCGTATATGATGCTGGCGCCACAGGCAGCAGCTTTAGCAGCTATGCCACAGCGCTGGCCCCTATATTTTGCCTTTTGATTTAATATCTTAGTAATAATTTAATGTGGGTATCTGTATCCCACTTTTCTTGGGAAGTTGCCATGGTAACTCCTGAATTAAGGTACCAATTCACTGGAGCTTCAGGCTTAGTCCATGCTAAATACAGAAACTGCATTTGATTTCAGCTTGACTGTTTTTATGGGAAGTACTGTACCACAGTTCTTTCCACTTCTTAGGCTATCTTTTTCATCACCATAGAAACCAGATCTGCCCACACAATTAAGATCTGAAACCATTCCTAGTATGGCTAAAACTAAGGCCTTGGTTCCCAAGGCCTTCTATAATTAAAGCATATTGTTTTGTTAAGAAAAGTTCCTGCTTCTGTTTTTGAAGTATTTATTGATTTTCCATAAAGAGAAAACAGGCTTTCCAGTACTATGCTGAAGATTTACAATAAGGAATAACAAAAATGTCATCATGACATTTTCTTTGGTCCAGTTCTGGTTTTGTGTGTACTTATGAGGCATATGCTACACAATCAATTATTAGGGAATAATGTCTCATTTCAAATTACATGGCAGTATTCCCAAATCGTAGTAAACAAATTTAATGCCCATTTGATGGTGATCTTTTTTTTAAGATTTTATTTATTTATTTGAGAGGTAGAGTTACAGACAGTGAGAGGGAGAGACAGAGAGAAAGGTCTTCCTTCCGTTGAGTCACTCCCGAAATGGCCTCAACGGCTAAAGCTACGCTGAACCGAAGCCAGCAGCCAGGAGCTTCTTCCTGGTCTCCCATGCAGGTGCAGGGGCCCAAGCACTTGGGCCATCCTCCACTGCTTTTTCAGGCCACAGCAGAGAGCTGCATCAGAAGAGGAGCAGCCGGAACCAGAACCAGCACCCACATGGGATGCTGGCACTGCAGGCAGAGGATTAACCCACTGAGCCCCGGCGCCGGCCCCTTGATGTTGATCTTAAAATGGGTGCTTTCAATTTTACTTGGGATTTTCTAAATTCATTTTTAAATCCAATGTTGGTATCTTTTAGGGTAGTTCTTCACTTAAAATCAGTATGAGAAAAGTTGTTTTAGAACCTTGACCAAATGTATACATAAGCTTAACAAAGAAGAACTGATAGAGTTGATCACAGTAAATCCAGTTACAGCACACATAGATGGATTATCTATGGAAGATCATACAGACCTGTACAGTACTGTCTATTATAACGTGTTTATATGTGTGTGTGTATGTGTGTATCTTTGTTATGCTAGGGCGAGTATATGTAGAATCACAGACATCCACAGAGTTCTTTGATGATGACATTCATTAGGACATACTGATTACTCTATAGCTGATAGGATTGTTCTGCTGCCCCCACAAAAGTGACATGAGTCAAAGGAGATGGTAAGGAAGATTAGTGGAACTTGGATTTCCCAGATTCACCCCTTGATCTGCACAGCCCTACAAAGTGACTTAAGATGGTATACCTACTTAATTAATGTTTTTTCAATTTTTTAAATTCCTTATTTTATTGAAATGTGGAATTTTTCTTTTTTAAAAAATGTTTTATGGATAAGATAGCACAATAATGGAGCTATTAATTGATTTACAGATGGAAAACAAATTTGTGAGTTGTTAAATTTTTTTTAATTTATTTGAAAGGTAAAGTTAGAAAAAGAGAGGGAGAGATACAGAGAAAGAGATCTTCCATCTGTTGGCTCACTCTCAGAATGAACAAAATGGCCAGACCTGGGCCAGCCAAAGCCAGCCAGGAGCTTCATCTGGGTCTCCCATGTACATGGCAAGGGCCAAGGACTTGGGCCATCTTCTGCTGCTTTCTCAGGTGCATTAGCAGAGAGCTGGATTGAAAGTGGAGCAGAAGGGACTCAAACCAGCACTCTTATGGGATGCCGGCATTGCAGGTGATAGCATTACCTGTAGCACCACAATGCTGATCCCCACATTTATTAATAAAGTAATGATTTTTGTTTTGATCCTAGCAGGATCAAATTAACAATTCATTGCCATGGATCCAAGTAAGTTGCAACATACAGAGAACCTCATAACATTTTCAATATTTGGATTTTACAGAAGGAACACTCAACTCTAATGAAGTTCCTGTATGATACTAGTTTTCTATAATTGTACTGGTGAGTGTGCAGTTCAATATGTGATGCTAAATGTTAAATACAGATATTAACTGGAAACCTTTTGGAGTAGCTATTAAGTCATTTTTATTTTTCCTTAAGAACATTGAGTCAGCATATTGCTAACTCTTTGGTAAAACTCTCTTTCAAAGGACAGTGTCACACAATTTTATCACAGAGGAAAATGAAACTCATATAAGAACATTTTTTAAAAGTATATTCTTCATATGATCTTAGATTCAGTAGTTTTATATCCCAAATGTAAGATGTTTGCTGCATAAAAGTTAATAACCAATGATGTCCAAATCTGCTAAGACTGAACATGAGTGAATATTCAGTACTCAGAGTTTTTAGTTAAGGTAACAGTTTGTGCTGATTTGTTTTTACTTCTGTGCTGAATTTATTACAAACATGCTTTTATGGTGATTTTCACCAGATGAATGTTTTTCTTTTTGTCATGCTCACAATACATTTTGAACACCTATAAGTATAAAGCAGATGGCTTTTTGAAAAGATTTATTTATTTTATTTGAAAAAATTAAACAGAGAGAAGTAGAGCCAGAGAGAGAGGTCTTCCATCCACTGGTTCATTCCCCAATTGGCCGCAACAGCCGGAGCTGAGCCAGTCCGAAGCCAGGAGCCAGGAGTTTCTTCTGGGTCTCCCATGCGGGTGCAGGGGCCCAAGGACTTGGGCCATCTTCTACTGCTTTCCCAGGCCATAGCAGAGAGCTGGATCAGAAGTTGAGCAGCCGGCATTCAAACTGGTGCCCATATGGGATGCCAGCACTATAGGAGGTGGCTTTACCCCCTATGCCACAGCACCAGCCCCAAGTAGATGACTTTAACAATGGAGATTAATGAGAATAGTCTGTGATGTCATTATTACAGATTGGAAAAGTATAAGGTATGTGTAAATGCCATTAAGATGAGAGATTAGATTTATAACAAATTTGGGGTGAAGAAAAAATATTAATGATAAAGAATTATCAAGATATAGTTTTCGGTTTTAGCAAACATCTCTTGAATTTCTTATCTTTCTTGGCCCTTTCTTTGCTGGGGAAGATATTTTTAGTTGTCATTAAATTCAATTGGCAGTGCCCCAAAGCAACTCCTCCTTGACAGAGTTGTTAATGAGAAAATGATCCTAACTGCCCATCTGGTATGCCAAGGAGCTTATTGCCAGTTTTGGGTAATATTGCAAGCTCAGAAACAGTAAGCAGAACATCATTCCAAGAATCTACATTCACAAACAATGTTACAGCATGAAAGGAAAAAATGTCTAAAGTTTTAACATAGAAATCATTCCTTTTCTTACCCTATTCCCAGCCCCCAACACATGCACAACCACCTGTTGTGATCTTGTTGAAAATAAATTAGTATTCCATTTGCTTTTTTTTACATTTTTATTATATTTATTTGAAAGGCAAAGAGAAAGACCAAGAGCTCCCATCCACTTTAACTCCGCAAATGCTCACAACAGCTGGGGCTGGACCAGGCTAAAGCCAGGAGCTAGGAACTCCATCTAAGTCTCTCAGGTGGGTGGCAGAAGCCCAACTACATGGGCCATCAACTGTTGCCTCCAAGGCTACAAGCTATTAGGAAGCTGCAATCAAGAGAACCAGGACTCAACCAGGCACTCTGTCTAATATGTGATGTGGGCATGTCTTAACCACTGTGACAAACACTCTTCCTAATATCTCACTTGATTTGCAGATCAATACCTGTTTTTTGCCCTTCACTTATTCTGGGGATGTCATGATGTTAGAGCTGGAGCCGAATGATATTCTTTATTTTTTTTAAAAGAGTTTTTATTTATTTATTTGAGAGGTAGAGTTACAGACAGTGAGAAGGAGAGACAGAAAGGTCTTCCTTCCGTTGGTTCACTCCCCAAATGGCTGCAATGGCCGGAGCTGCACTGATCTGAAGCCAGGAGCCAGGAGCTTTCTCCAGGTCTCCCACATGGGTGCAGGGGCCCAAGGACTTGGGCCATCCTCCACTGCTTTCCCAGGCCACAGCAGAGAGCTGCATTGGAAGAGGAGCAGCCGGGTCTCGAACTGGCGCCCATATGGGATGCCAGTGCTGCGGGCAGAGGATTAACTTACTACGCCATGGCACCAACCCCCCGAATGATATTCTTAAAAAAATAATAATCCTGCCAAAATCAAGATGGCAATACTTTAAAGATAGTATCCAAATGTATTTCAAATCGAATTTTCAAGATTTAGAAAATTATGTCACTGACAGCTTCCTAAAGAAGCTGGTCAGTAAAAGCATAATTTGTATAGCACCAAAATTTACTGACCCCAGTTCAAGTTAGCTGATCAGCATCCTTGCAAAAGGATGTAAGGGCAAAGTCTTGTTTACTTGTAGATTCCAGTGGAGTAATCATACTAATTTGGAGAAATCAAGTCAAATGTGATGGGAAAACAGCTTGGAAGTATATCAGTGTTTTGAAGACAGTTTTACCACCCAGTCACATAAGTGAATCAAGGTTCAGCTAAGGTTGGGACTGCTTTTCAAAGTGCTAAGTAGAAAAGACAATCTACTGGTAGGACTGGAAAAGAGCAAAGTAGGCAAGAAAACGATTTAGAAAGTTGGTCCTAGTTTGCCTTTTAATTTTGGCAGACTAGACACAGCCACAGATGAAGTGTTGTATAACTCTTATTCACCACACAGGCAGCTCTCATCACTGACTTACTTCACAAGGATTATCATCCAGACCCAGTATGATCTATCTAATTACATTTTTATATACGAGTATAAGGTGACTTGAGATTGAAAGTTCTCATAAGTTAAAAACCTGTATTTTTCACCTCTAACGATTATGGGGTTAGAAACTCTACGAGTAGCTTTCTATAGTGGGTTCATATCTCAGGCATCAGCTGTGTTAGCCCTGTAGCTATTTCACAGGAACTGAGAACTTTAAGGAGATTACTTCAAAATAATAAATAGTCATGAAACAGGTTTCAAAACCAATCCAATCTATCAATAGGCTGCCATCTACTTACCTTGCTGAAAGAGAAAACCTTACCAAGAATGATTATTTTTATAAAGTTGTCTCATTCGAGTTCAACATGATTCTTTGTAAAAAAAAAAATCTCAAAATGAAAATTTCAGGAATACTTAAAAATATGAATGAATGAGGATGGAGGGATCAAATAAAGTAGATAATTCTTAGCTATAAAATTTTAAGAAAGAATTGGGCAGGAGTTGTACAGCTATATCATGAACTCTCAGGTTAAACTATCATCTTTGTGTATTTTTCTGCTCATATTTGCTGTAGAATATATGTGCCTATAGGCATCCACTAAATCGTTACTGAACAATAATGAATCTATAAAAATTAATTTTTCCACTTACTGTTTTAAAATCTGGTAACATTTATGATGACATTGTAATGTAAAATTCAAAGTATATTTTTCTGAAATATCTATATATACTTCATTGAAAATAAACTGATGGTAAATTAACATATTAAGTACTTCTGTTAAACATGAAATACCTTTTCAGTTGCTGCCTATATAGCCTTCATTTAGAGGGTAGTTTATGTCTGCCCTTATTTCAGACAGGTTTTTTTAAATGCAGATAGCAAAAGCTGACCTATGTGGTATACTGAGGGGTAACTAATTGACTCATAAGTGCACTTTAAGGTGATAATAAAACAGTAGATACGTTAAGGTGAAATGCAGACAGGATAGAATTGTGACTTGGCAATTTAGAGGAACGTTAGAGTTATCTGAAAACTATTTCTTTTTCTGTTTTGCAGCTAGATTTATCAAATATTTTATTTTAGTTGGAATTGATCATTAAGAGCTCCACTAGTGCTATAATTTTTTTTTTTTTTTTTTGACAGGCAGAGTAGACAGTGAGAGAAAGAGACAGGAAGAAAGGTCTTCCTATTTCCGTTGGTTCACCCCCCAAATGGCCGCTGATCCGAAGCCAGGAGCCAGGTGCTTCCTCCTGGTCTCCTATGCGGGTGCAGGTACCAAGCACTTGGGCCATCCTCCACTGCACTCCCGGGCCACAGCAGAGAGCTGAACTGGAAGAGGAGCAACCGGGACAGAATCCGGCGCCCCGACCAGGACTAGAACCCGGTGTGCCAGCACCACAGGCGGAAGATTAGCCTAGTGAGCCATGATGCTGGCCTAGTGCTATAATTTTAAGAACAAACTTTGTGACTTTTTAATAATTTTTTTGTTATTTTTTAAAGACTTACTTATTTGAAAGGCAGAATGGTAGAGCAAGACAGAGAGAAAGATCTTCCATCCACTGGTTCACTCCCTAAATTGACACAATGGTCAGGGCTGTGCCAAGCCAAAGCTAGGAGCCGGGAGCTCCAAATGAGTCTCCCATGTGGGAGACAGGGGTTCAAGTACTTAGGCCATCTGGGCTGCCTTCCTAGGTGCATTAGCAGTGAGCTGGATGGGAAGCAAAGCAGATGGGATTCAAACCATCACCCCAATATGGGATGTTGATGTAGGAGGCAGTGGCTAAGCCCATTGGGACAAAAGCCATTCCTTTATTTCTTTATTTTTTTAATATTTATTTATTTATTTGAAAGAGTTACAGAGATAGAATCTTCCTTCCATTGATTCATTCTCCAAATGGCCACAATAGCCGGGGCCAGGCCAGGCCAAAGCCAGGAGATTCGTCTGGGTCTCCCATGTGGGTAACAGGGGCCCAAGTGCTTGGGCCATCTTCTGCTGCCCTCCCAGGGAGCTGGATCAGAAGTGGATCAGACTGGAACCGGCACTCATATGGGAAGCCAGCATCACAAGTGGCAGACAAATCCACTGTGCTACAATGCCAACTCGAAATTTATTTTTTTTTAACTTTTATTTAATGAATATAAATTTCCAAAGTACAGCTTATGGATTACAATGGCTTCCCCCCCATAACGTCCCTCCCACCCACAACCCTCCCCTTTATCACTCCCTCTCCCCTTCCATTCACACCATGATTCATTTTCGATTCTCTTTATATACAGAAGATCAGTTTAGCATACATTAAGTAGAGATTTCAACAGTTTGCTCCGACACAGAAACATAAAGTGAAAAATACTGTTTGAGTACTAGTTATAGCATTGAATCTCAATGTACAGCACACTAAGGACAGAGATCCTACTTGAGGGTCAGTGCACAGTGACTCCTGTTGTTGACTTAACAAATTGACACTCTTGTTTATAGCATCAGTAATCACCCTAGGCTCTTGTCATGAGCTGCCAAGGCTATGGAAGCCCCCTGAGTTCACTGACTCTGATCATTTTTAGACAAGGCCATGGTCAAAGTGGAAGTTCTCTCCTCCCTTCAGAGAAAGGTACCTCCTTCTTTGATGACCCGTTCTTTCCACTGGGATCTCACTCGCAGAGATCTTTCATTTAGGTTTTTTTTTTCCCCAGAGTGTCTTGGCTTTCCATGCCTGAAATACTCTCATGGGCTTTTCAGCTGGATCCACATGCCTTAAGGGCTGATTCTGAGGCCAGAGTGCTGTTTAGGACATCTGCCATTCTATGAGTCTGCTGTGTATCTCACTTCCCATGTTGGATCGTTCTCTCCCTTTTTTATTCTATCAGCTAGTATTTGCAGACACTAGTCTTGTTTATATGATCCCTTTGGTTCTTAGTCCTATCATTATGATCAATTGTGAACAGAAATTGATCACTGGGACTAGTGAGATGGCATTGGTACATGCCACTTTGATGGGATTGAATTGGAATCCCCTGGTATGTTTCTAACTCTACCGTTTGAGGTAAGTCAGCTTGAGCATGTCCCGAATTGCACATCTCTTCCCTCTCTTATTCCCACTCTTATATTTAACAGTGATCACTTTTCAGTTAAGTTTCAGCACTTAAGAAGAATTGTGTATTGAGTCAGTATTCAACCAAAAGTATTAAGTAGAACAAACAAAAAATACTAAGAGGGATAACATATTAAGTTGCTCATCAACAGGGTGAGGGCTGATCAAGTCACCGTTTCTCATAGTGTTCATTTCACTTTAACAGGTTTCCTTTTTGGTGCTCAGTTAGTTGTCACCGAATTTATTTTTAAAAAGAATACTTTGTCATGAGAATTTTGCTCGTTGTTCATAAAAATAGATATTCCAACTTTTCCCCCTTTGCACTAAACAAAAAAAATGAGCAAACACATTTTTAAAATATAGTGTCCTGTCTTTTGTAACTCAACTTTTTACAAGGAAATAGAGCCTCAGAATTTGGGCAAATAGCACTCAAGCCACAAGTAACAAGTCACTTTTGGTGTTAAGGTTCTGATCCACATTATAAACCCACTATTTCCAAACTTACATTGAAAAAAGTGATCATCATGCCGGTGCCATGGCTCACTAGGCTAATCCTCCACCTGCGGTGCTGGCACCCCGGGTTCTAGTCCCGGTTGGGGCCCTGGGTACTAGTCCCAGTTGCTCCTCTTCCAGTGCAGCTATCTGCTGTGGCCCTGGAAGGCAGTGGAGGATGGCCCAAGTGCTTGGGCCCTGCACCCGCTTGGGAGACCAAGAGGAAGCACCCGGTTCCTGGCTTCGGATCAGTGCAGCACCAGCCGTAGCGACCATTAGGGGAGTGAACCAATGGAAGGAAGACCTTTCTTTGTCTCTCTCACTGTCTATAACTCTCTCTCTGTCTCTCTTTCTCGCTATCTAACTCCGCCTGGCAAAAAAGAAAAAAAAAAGAAAAAAGTGATCATCACTCTCACTTCATGATATTACAGTTCCACTCTCCATGGAGATCTACATATGTTGCTGCTGATAGGCTTAGATGTCTGCTATCAGTGACCTTTGGTATTTATTTGCAAGCAGCTTAAGACAAGTAGTCTTGTGGCTTTTGCCCTTAAATTTGTCCACAAGCTCAACAAAAATAGAACTGAGTAATGGATGGGAGTACGTGTTAATAACTCAGACAGAAGTAGAAAACTTTGTTCAAGTGCTCATATTTTTCAAGTACTTCTAATTTCCATTTTTAAGTGTGTTGAGCTCTTTCATTCTTTAAGGAAGACCTTTCTCACCTATTTTGTATTCACAATCATCTTCTTGCCACTTTTGTGCCTTCCCCCTTCCCCACTCTATAATCTAATTCACAGGCATTTGATTAAAGAATTGTGACTCTTCCTTAGCAGGTACATTATTAGAAGACAGGTTATATTTTTAAAACTTATATTTGCAGAATTTATATTTTTGCCTGTTATTGGTGTGGTCCCTAGTAGGGTACTTTCTAATTCATAAAACACAAGGGAAAAGAAACATCTTTCTCAAAATGTCCTATGTGAATTAAATCTGTGTCTCAAACAACTTGAGATACAGATCCACATTAGAATAAATCATTCTATATGTGATTGCATTTCATCTGGGTTCATCATTCAGATCTCCAGGGGTGTAGTAATAGGGAAACCAGATCTGTTTCTTATCCAGCTAGGCTGGTGGCTTCATAATTAGAAGTTTCAGTGATGAGTAGAAGCTTAATAAGGATTTGTTAAGTAATGTGCTAAACAGAAACATTACTGATTTCCTTTGGGGTAACATAGATATGTTGCTGTTGTTTCAAAATATAATTGATTAAAATCTTGGTAAATAGTGATGTTATTTTAATAGCAGCAATAGGGAATGTGTTTATAGTTAGGACATCAGCCAGAAGAAAATAAACAATTAACAGTCATAAAATAAAATTTTTGCTGCCATTTTAAAGAATATATGATTTCCACTTGTCTTTTGGGAAAATGAATAAAATTAGTCTGTCACTATAATAAATAATTTTAACTGGTTTGAGTATTTTGATTATCTGGGGGTAAATAAAGTTGTCAGCTATGACAGTACTTCAAAAAGTTTGTGGGAAAATGGAATTAAAAGTGTGATTTTGCTTTGGTGTAAAAAATGAAATCTAGGCATAGTTTTTTCACAATACATGTTACACATACTGTGCAAAAAATTTTTATACTCAAACTCATACTTTTACTTCCAATTTTCCACAGACTTTTTGTAGCACTTCATACAAAGGAGAAGAGTAGAAATAGGGACTTGGATACAATTGAGAAAGATTGAAAGTCCAAAGAAAATACAAAGGGAGAGAAAAGAGACCATTGAAGATCAGAAAGTAATTTCCAAAAAGTTAAAGACAAATAAATGGTGAAATTCACAGAAGTCAAAGGTAGACCTTCATGGAGTACTATCATCATTAAGTAGTTTTGTTTTAGAGATTTCTTATGAATTAACCACATACCAGCAGCTTTTTGTGCCCTTGCCTCTGTTCTACCTGGCTTGCCAGTGCATTCATACTTTAGATTTATAATGTTCACACCAAGATATACAGTTGATTCACTGCATTTGGGTCTCAGAGTATCTTTGGAGGCCTTCCCTTTGCCTCAAAAATAAATATGAACTATTTAAAAACACTACACAAAAGAATAGAGAATTTATTCAAGTACTTTACCAAGAACAATGATTTTGCCATAGTAGTAGACCAAGATATTTCCATCAGATTCCTCAGAAAAAAACCTTGGAATTGTTTGGGCTTGGTGATGGGACTACAGATAAAATGCTATGTGAAGTCCCCAACCTCAGGTCTTCTGACTTAGAATGTACTTGCATATGTAGTACAAAAAACTGACAGTACTCCAGACAGCCTTAACTACTGTATAGCTCATCCATCCCAATGTGACTAGTCTAACACAGAGGGTCTCTAACTGCAATGGGCACAAGAATTGCCTAGGTTGTTTATTTAAAATGCAGATCCCTTTGTTCCATACCCAGAAACTCTGATTCAGTAGATAAAGTATAAGGCCCAGAAATCTGTGTTTAACAGGCACATCCCCTCCTTACCCTTGAGATTCCATAGGTAATGATACTGACCATTACAGATACCCTGGGAGTAATCTTCTCTTACCCTAATATACACAGACTGGTAGCTAACTGTAACCATTTTGAAATAGTCATTCCCCACCACTACCCACTATCCTTCACTCTGCCGGAACATTAAACTGAAAAGGTAATTACCATATCTTGGGGTATAATTCAGCAATCTTATTGAAACAGTGTTATAAATATAACTAAGAGTGACTTTGTTACCAGGGCTGTCATTCAGGTTAGTATGGGATAGATGGGCATTGAAGAATGCACTAGAAATAATACCACTCATATAATGTTTCTATGGGGAAATGAGGGATATATTCAAAACAGCAACTTGAAAAATGTTTGAATTGCATAGATAAATTAAGAATAGCTTAAACTAAAAAATGACCTTGTGCCCCAGATTAGATTACCTCTGATTTTGCCACTTCAAACTCCATGACTTTATGAAACAAAATGGTAAGTGCTAGAGAGTGCAATCCAATACTAAATATTATTTAAAATGAAGTGCTGTGTTTTGTTTTATTTGACCTATGTATTAAGATTACTTAATTCCTAGCCCCTTTTCTACAAAGAGTATGACATTACTAAAAAAATAGTTCTGACTTTTTAACTACGCTGCATCTCACTTTCTAGATACCAGTGTTAGGAGCAACGTAGCATGGCCCTTCCTGCATTCTCTGTTCCCTCTCTCAATGTTCCTCCTTAATATAACTTTGTTCCAGGCTGGCACCGCGGCTCAATAAGTTAATCCTCCGCCTGCGCCGCCAGCACCCCAGATTCTAGTCCCGGTCGGGGCACCGGATTCTGTCCCAGTTGCTCCTCTTCCAGTACAGCTCTCTGCTATGGCCCGGGAGTGCAGTGGAGGATGGCCCAAGTGCTTGGGCCCTGTACCCACATGGGAGACCAGGAGAAGCACCTGGCTCCTGGCTTTGGATCAGCGCAGTGCGCTGGCTGCAGCAGCCATTGGGGGGTGAACCAATGGAAAAAAAGGAAGACCTTTCTCTCTGTCTCTCACTGTCCACTCTGCCTATCAAAAAAAATTTTTTTTAAATATAACTTTGTTCCTTCTTAATTTAACTCAGAAATACTATAAAATATTACAGATACAACTCTCTAGGCTACTGATAAATAGTGCTGATTTGTGTATGCTGATATTTGGATTCCTCCAGATCCATAATAAAGTGAGCTAAAAATCAATATTATGCAAATTGTTCTTAGTTTCTTAGGGCAATCCAGAAACTTCTGTCTCTTCCAGTTTCTTAACTCCTGGGCACGTGGCTTATTCTCAGTTGTAAAGTCACCCTTTCATTGCATTTACTCTGTTACAGCTTTTCATTTCTCTTCAACTTTGTATTGTTCAGCATATAACCTCCTTATCAGAGTGATACTAGCTAAGCTATTCTACTATCTCACTGATTAGGACATGATAGCATATATACATTGAGGTGGTCAGATAGCCTTTTGAGCAGAAGACCAGAAAAATGTTTTCTCATACTTGATTGGATGAACCTGAGGAAAGCTCTTGTATAGGAATACATTTTTTTTTTTTTTTTTTTTTTTTTTTTTTTTGACAGGCAGAGTGGACAGTGAGAGAGAGAGACAGAGAGAAAGGTCTTCCTTTGCCGCTGGTTCACCCTCCAATGGCCGCCGCTGCAGCCGGCGCACCGCGCTGATCCTGGCAGGAGCCAGGAGCCAGGTGCTTTTCCTGGTCTCCCATGGGGTGCAGGGCCCAAGCACCTGGGCCATCCTCCACTGCACTCCCTGGCCATAGCAGAGAGCTGGCCTGGAAGAGGGGCAACCGGGACAGAATCCGGCGCCCCAACCGGGACTAGAACCCGGTGTGCCGGCGCCGCAAGGTGGAGGATTAGCCTATTGAGCCACGGCGCCGGCTGGAATACATTTTAATTTTCATAAAAGACTGGTCATTTTACATGTGTATGGAGAATACTTTTAACATAAGCTTTTCTGATTAAAATTATAGATGTACATATGCAAGTTTAGAGGTGGGAAGAGATTTATCTGCACTGTATATTATTGTGTATCGTTGGACAATTCGCATTTCCAAACAACCAAGCTTAAAGCAAAAAGTATCCTATTTATGGCCAAGTAGACTTGCATGCCAACAGAAAAACATCATGGTATTAAAACCATATGCAATTCTAGCCATATTATTCTATTTTCTCTTCATGGGTATTGCATGATGGTATTTCTAATACAAATACTAATATGCTTTGGAAATAATGACACTCGCAGGTCTTTCATCATATTGTTATCACTGCTTTATCATATTAGGCTAATACACTGCGAGAGTTGGTAGAACCTCTCCATGCCAAATCGGATCCACTTCTGTTGGCACTCAACCCATTGGACTCACAGATTGATAAGCTAATGTTTAGAGAATTTAGATCGGAGAGAGTCGGCACGGCGCAGACTCAGCATCAACCTCTTGCAAGCAACTAAAATGGCCTCGTCCTTGCTGTTTATAACAGAAAACAGACTTGTAAAAAGCTTAGATCATCAAGTGTTTTGGATTGAGGGCCTCTCTAAAGGGATATTAAGAGGGGCAGGCCACTCTTAAGAAGAATTCGAGCTTTCTGCAGTGGGACTAGCGTAAGATCAAAGCCAATCAAGATGGAGCACAGTAACAGAAAACTGCCCTTTCTATGGGAGAACAGAACGGGAAAGGGTCTTGACTGGGGAAGGGCTCTGTGTGGTGACCCCTCAGTTGTGTTCTCCTGACGTCAGGAAAAGAGAGGGATCAGCTCCAATAACTAGAAAATACTGGCTGTTTAATGGACACTTCGCTGACCTCTTTAAGGCAAAGCAGAGGAATCAAATTCTGTATTAAGTGTATTTTGCATTTTTAAAGCTTGACGTGCTGTATTGTACTAAATTAAGTGTAATCTATTAAGGCAAGGTATACACAACCTGCGCTGAAACTTACTATGTTTATTCTATTATGAAGTGTATTCAGGTGCAACACAGAGACTGATTTTGGTGACACTTATGGAGAACATTCCTCCTGCCAGGCTTCACTAGATTCCTCAGCTAAAATCCTAACTTTCTCCTTATTTCTCGGCACTTGTATCCAAGTGGTGTGTTGCCTCTTAGGCAGGCATGAGCTATTCTTTTCTGTACACTATTCTGAATTTGTAGGCTATGGTTTTCCTTTTTGAAAAAGTATTTTGTCTGAATGTCTTTCGAATCAGCTTCAGATATTATTTAACACTATGTAACTCGGTCCCCTATGGCTCAATATTGCTTATTTTTCTTTTGTAGTGGTGTGAAATTTCCTTTAGTTGGATAAGATACATTGTAATGCTTTCAGTGCTAATTGATGGATATTTCATACTGTGCAATGAACAGATAATTTAACATTGTATTTTGAAATGTTTTTTTCTTCCTGTCACCATAGTGTGTGGTCTTGCATAATGTGAATACCTGTAAAAATATAAATTACTTAAAAATAAAAACATGACCAATCGGTATCAGATCTTTTTAGATAGCTAAATAATTTGCTAGATAGCTAAATATTTGCTAAGTATGCTTGATAGTAAATTTCTTTCTAAAGAGAAGTAATCTATGCTTCTTTCTCACAAATGGAATCTGTGTTGTGAATAAAATCACATTGATCTGCCTTACAATTGCCTCTGTGCTCTAACCATTTTAATGTGTTTTTTAGGTGTACATATAAAAATGATGGTTATGGTATGTAGAAATCCATCAAAAACCATTTTATTGGCATTTAATATTGATGGAACTGTGTTGGGTCGTTATGCCTGTTTAAGTCATAGTAAATTTTATGATCCGAAGAATTTTAGTTTTTTCTCATTAAGGAATATGGTGAATCTACTTTTTAAATATAATCAACTCTTATCTTTGGTTTGAACATTTCCCCTTTATGAATTCCTGCCCAAGAGCCATGTAACTTGACCTCCATATCTCTATTAGTTGAATTTTCTAATTTCTGGGGGTGAATCTGGACTTTGTCACTAATGTTTATGAGTGTCCACCGAAGAACCTTCCATTCTTTGGGTCAGTAAATCAGTGCTAAGGACAGCAAGATTTTTCCATCTGAATTGTCATAAAAACTACTTGTAATACTCTGAAAATTCAACCACTGACATATATTTGTATCATCAAGTCACATGATTTGACATAAATTACATGCCAGGAGAAAAAAGTGTAGAGTAGACTTTAGTTCTTGCTCTTTTGTCATATCTTTATGGAAGTAAGCTTTACTGTCATTAAAAAAAACAAGGACTTATATACACCAGAGTCGGCCATGCTTGATTTTGACAAAGCATATCATCATTCTTACAAAGGCGACTTTACATGTTCTTCAGAAAATACATAGCAATATTGGTGGAACCACTCAAACTGTACTTTAAAAAAAAAAGGTTTTTTCATCATTGCATTGATTTTATCAGAGAAATTATTACCTAATATTAATGTGTGGGCATTGTTATTTTGCCTAAAAGAAAGTAAATTCTTCTAATTATGAAATAAGCAGTTGAATACAGAGGGAAGATTAAAAGCCAGCTTTTAAATCATATACTTTGTTCTGATGTAATTGTCTCCTCCCCCTAGTTTTACAATGCTAGCCATGGCTGTCCAGTTGACTTATACATTAGACTGAATTAAGAGTGCTAGCATTTAATTATAAAACAATTCAAATTTCATCATTTTTAGCATAAAACCTAGAAGAATACTAAATTAGAAGTTTGTTACCTTATATATAAATAAATTTCCTTATGGTGTGTTAGTAAGTTAATATTCATAGAAAATATTCCCGTGGCCTCAATGCATATGTTAATTGCCCTTTGTGATAAGAATAGTGTTCCACATACTTGATGTCATTTGCCTGGAAGCCTTAAAACACTCTGTGGTTCTACAAGAATGAATGCATCTAAGATTTGACTGGTGACTAATTCGGCTATGTCCTGCATTCTCCCATTTGTGATTCAACCTTTTCCAACCTTCTGTGTTTATTACACGGCTGTGTTGTGGAAAGAACAACTGTTTCCACTAGGACATCACTGTCCAATTTTAAAAGAGCACAGTTCCCTTCCAAAATATGTACCAAAACACATTATCCATTATTGATTTTAATTCTTCAAGAGCCGAACTGGTATATTCATTTGTTGTTTTTTTTTTTTTTTTTTTTTTTTACTCTCTTTCAACATTGTCATCTCAGGGGCAGGGAAATGGGGAGGACACTAGAGTGAAATTTTAGGTTGCCAAGTTTTTATTCATCTCCCTTTAACATTCACCAAAGAAATATGAACGATATGATACAATTGACTGTCCTAATAGTTTTGCAGTCTCCTGATAGGGAACCCTCTTTAGAGTGCTTTGTACATAAAATACAGAAAATCCTCACTCCATTTGAATGTGCTGGGTTCACAAGGCAATGTGCCACATAGGAGAAAGGGAAATGCAAACCTGAGTGACACAAATTCCACTCATGGCAAAGTCACATTCTAGGTCTCTGAAGGACAATACACAGGGTCTTATTAGGTATAGGAAGAAAAAAAATTGGAATTTCTCCTTAGGTTTCATATTTAATCCTTTTGAATCACTTTCTGATGTTTTGGAGCATCTATGTCATATAAAGTAACACATATGTTATAACTAGGGGATGGTACACAATCCAAAAAAACTGATCTTGGAAGGAAATACATCACCCAAGGACTCTACAGTAGTTGAGAAATGTGTCTTCATCTTCTAGTAGGCAATTTGCAATAGGTTTCAACAACTTAGTAAAAAAAAAAAAAGAGAACCTACTTTTTTTCATTAGCTGATCTTTCCTGTATCACCAACTACCTAGAAATCACATGCATTCTGAAAGAATCAACTTATGATGCTCATTACCTTCCTAGATTCACAGTATTCCATAGTGGAGCACAATATGAAGGAGGCAATACAGAGGATCTCCTTTCACCCCTGCCAAGTATGACATAGCCAGAAATGACCCCTCCCTTGGCACAGAATACAAGATATTGCATCAAAAACTCAATTGTGATCTTCAAGTGTATTAGTCCATGAAATTTTGTATAGGAAAGGAAACTTTATATGTATTCTTTGGTTTGCTGAAATTGGAATAAAAAGTATGTAATCTGACACAGGACTAATTTATATGTTGTAAATATAATTTGGGGGAAGTTTATTCCTGCAAAGTCCCAGATTTCCTGAATAAATTAGATACATATTAAAATATCCTTATAGCAGTAATACACAGCCTCATTAGGAATCACAGAAGGTTCCTGAATAAGTCCTGTGATTTGGGTGTGGTCTCCCACACTTTGCCGACTTTCAGAAAACATTCATTCAAATTGCAAAAGAGCTGGTTTTCAGTCAGTGTTCCAATGGTTGAACTGGCACATCGAACAAAATGCAATCAGGAAGCAGACCTCACCAAGTGCTTGCCTCCTCTTCCAAAGCAAGCCTCTCCTCAAAGAAGAAAAACAAGGGTTGATAAAGGACAGAAGGCCGAAGAAAAATGAGAAGGAGATGAAGAAGAGGGCAAAAAGAGAAGAAAATAAAGGTGCTTTCATATTTTCAGTTGCCACAGTAGCCTCAATTGACTTAATTGGTATTCTTCTGAGAAAAATCAAGGAAACCAATTGAAAATTATAAAAGAAAATAAAGGTCTGTTTTTGTCTTAAATGTTGAGTTCTGTGTTGTTTTGACTGTTGAGCACAGTGAATCAGATTTATAATGTGACTCTGCCCCTCACTCCCTTCCTTTGAAAATAAAAGGACTCTTTGTCTAGTGTTAAAATGTTAAATAATTGGTGGCATTTTGTGGTAGCCTGGAATCTCAGTCCCTCATCCTTACTCATCCCACTACTGTGTCTTGTGCAGTGTTGCATATGTGTATGATGTGTAGTGGTTTGAGGGGGTGCGTATCTCTGATAAGAGCCACAATATCCCATTACTAGAAAATGTTTCTGTGTTCTGTCTCATTGTGATTCCTTGTTCACATGTGCTGCCCAGAGATAAATCCATACTCAATTCTTCTTACAGCTGTCAAAGCAGATTTTTTGTAGAATTATGTTACCTTTTAGTTCAAGAAGGGGGAGGGAGTTCCAGTTGATATTTTTAATAGCTGTATATATATATATATATCATTTTATATTAAATCTTCACTTATCCTTCTTAAGGTACAACTACATTGAAATTTTATAAAAAATCAACCATCTGCCCCAGATTTACACAACTTTAAGAATTAGGGGAAAAAGAAAACTGGGTCAAATGCTTTTCTAAGCAAAATATATATTCCCTATAGTGTTAGGTAATATGGAGAAAGGTTTTCTTAAAATAAAAATTTACTACATAAAAATATTTCTGCCTCCCTTAAGTCCTAAAACTATAATCTGAATCCTTTTCTTCCCTTCCCTTTCTTTCTAGAACTGAAAGAGTAATAATACATTAGATTACCTGATACCTTAACTACTATAATTCACATCAGTTAGGCCTCCCATTTCGTCCCCACCCTCTACTCTATGAAATTATGTCTGGCTTTAGAAGCAGTCTTGCTGTGAGGCAAAAAGAATGCAAACTACTAAATAATTCCTTGGTATCCTTTCATGGCCTGTGATTTTATGAAATAGAATTATGCTGTGCAAATGTATCCTTGTTTTTACAAATCCATTTAGTTACTTTAAATGACTATATGATTTTGTGCTTTCCTCATTCCAAACCATTCTCAGTTAAAATTCCCTATCTTGCTTCCATCTTTCTCTCAATCAACAAAGCAGTTTCTCCTTTTTGTAGTCTTCCATCCATCCATCCTTCAAAACCCTGTAAGGTGTTGAAAACGAGAATGAACCAATAGAAAACTAATAAGCTGTTATTTAAAGGGATTTTTATATTTTTGGGTTTTAGATCTAACTTAGATATATGGTTAGAAGTTAAAATTCACCATATGAGATTTAGTGATACCTTGTGCTGTTGATAAATAATTCTAATGGAAGGACTCAGTGGTCAAACCTGCAATTATTTGCTAACCTCATAGCAGGACCAAAAATTGATTGTGGAATTTACATAAAGCTTTTAATCCTAAAGGTGATCCCTTCTGGTTAAGGTACTGTATGTTTTGAATATTTTTTGGTAGTCTTAGGTATACTCTTTTAAAAAATTTACTTTTGGAATGCTACAGTTGAGGAAATATTACATTATAAGTACCTACTATCACATATAAATTCCAAACAATTACTAAAATATGGAAGTATACAGTTCTTGCTAAAATCATGGATTCTGAAGCCAGACTGTCTAATTCCAGTTCTCACCTCACCACTTAATAAATGTGACCTTGAGCAAGGTACTTCCCTGCTATAAGATGAATATCAAGGATATCTACTAAGTATTGTTGTGAGGATCAAATAAGGTCATGAATGTTAAGAATTTACTCTCCTTCCTGGCACATAAACATAAAGGTTAAGTAGTATTACTACTATTTGGGAGTCATTTATTAAAAACTATGCCAGAAAGTCTAAAATATTCACATGTACCATGGTGGAATGAACCATATTTTCACATTTATTCTTTGAGCCAATATAGTTAGTATACCTCAAATATGAGTCCATCTATCTATTAAAAGAAATACAAGATAGACCTACTCTATAAATCCACCTACCCAAGCACCATCTTATTCCACCTTTCTTTTATCATTGTTGAGAAAGATTTGACATCCGTGTTCAGACAATTAAGCAAGATGAGAGTTTTATTTGTTTAGGTACATCTAAGATCCTTGAGACCAACCTCCAATTTTTTTCTCAAAAATACTTAATTGGAAGACTTTCTTCCATTGTCTTACAGTTGTGTAGTAGCTTATCTTAGCACATGTCAGGGTTTTTTTACCTCATTTGCATATAAACATATTCCCATAATTTGTTTTAATTACAACATTGATAATTCATTATCAGTTGCTGTATTTCTGTTGTGCTGGGCATTACTATGGCACTCACATAAAACCTAATAATCTTCTATTGCTCAATTGGAAGATTTTTATAATCAAATATATTCTGATGAATGCCATTCCATTATATTAAGTCTGCTCTATTTAAGTAAAACTTCTATGCTTATCAGTATAATGATAAGAGATAGTCATTAATGTTTTAAAATATTAAAATATGTACAGGATTGTTTTTGTGTTGTGTACCTTTTGTACTCTAATTCTTTGAACTTAATGGACTCAAGATACATATGGTGATTTTCTATTAAGACACTATTTTGCTAACCAATAAATCCTATTATTTGATCACTCTAAAACAATTAAATGCCCATAGCTAATCTTACCCAGTATAACTAACAGATGTGGATTTGTTGAGTTCTTTATACTAGTGTTTTCCAAGCCATTCATTATCCCGTTTTTCAAATAGTTTTAATTTTGTTTTTAGAGTGTCAAATAACTGTTTATCACACTGAATAATGCATTCTATCTCTCTCTCCACTCCCTCTCCCTCCCTTCCTCCTCAACCCCCTTCCCAACACTGCAGGTGAAATTAGGGAAGAAAAGTTAGGAGATTCACTGCAAGATTTATACAGGGCACTGGAGCAGGCCAGTCTGTCACCATTAGGAGAACATCGCATTTCAACCAAGATGGAATACAAGCTGTCATTTATAAAAAGATGTAATGATCCTGTAATGAATGAAAAGCTACACAGGCTGAGAATTCTCAAAAGCACTTTAAAGGTAAGATATGAAATATAAGGAGAAATTCCTTCAAAGAGATTAATTTTTGAACTCAAAGTGGATTACCAGATACTATAAGCTAAGAAATAAGAGGGTACATCAGAAAGTTCATGGAAAATTGAATTAAAAGGTAAGATTATTGTGATACAAAAAATTTTTAAATCTGTGCATAGTTGTTTTCTTTTAAAAAAAAGATTTATTTATTTATTTGAAAGAGTTATACAGAGAGAGAGAGAGAGAGAGGTTTTCCGTCCGATGGTCCACTCCCCAGATGGCTGCAATGGCCGGAGCTGCGCCAGTCTGAAGCCAGGAGCCAGGAGCTTCTTCCAGGTCTCCCACGCGGGTGCAGGGGCCCAAAGACTTGGGCCATCTTCTACTGCTTTCCCAGGCCATAGCAGAGAGCTGGATTGGAAGAGGAGCAGCTGGGACTAGAACCGGTGCCCATATGGGATGCCAGCACTGCTGGCGGCGGCTTTACCTGCTACACCACAGCGCTGGCCCCTGAACTCTTTAAAGTCGACATTGTGTCCAATTGACACTTCTCAGCTTTTTTAATGCTTTTTGGCTCACTCACGAAGATGTACCGGCTTGCCTAGCACTCTGCTTTTCCCAGATCTGAAAGTGAGGATTTTTCCATAGGGGATCCATATGGGATGCCGGCGCTTCAGGCCAGGGCATTAACCCACTGCACCACAGCGCCGGCCCCAACATAGTTGTTTTCATAATATGCATTTTCCATGAACTTTTTGAAATGAGAGGCTAGACGGAAGAAGAGGTAAACAGCAATAACTTAAAACTGAGCTATTCCCATATCATAAGTGTCTAAGTAAAGAAGAAATCATCTTAACTCTTCATTAATGTCCCAGATTACTGAGTAAATGTTATGTGACAGTTCTAAGAGAAAAATGCATAGCTGTTTTTATTCCAGTCTTTCAGTCTCCTAAGATAAATATACCATATAGTGTAATTATTAGAGTTATTAAAAGAACACAGCATGCATGCAGAATGCAACTGTGAATACTGAAATGATATAAAAGATTTCCTGAATGTTTCCTATGTGCACTGCACTGCATTTCGTGTGAAGCCACAGTGATTTGTGTTCCAGGTAGAAATCTTATAAGATGTTCTGTTTACACTGTCAAATCCCAACACACATGGTGTCTTCCTATTAGACATTTCTGTCAGTGCTTACATTAGCTCCAGCTTATTATGCCACCCCCAGATTCAGGAGAGGATGGTCAAGACAGAGGAGCAAAGAGGCAGCGAGTTGAAGGGAGCAGACAGTAGATTCCCCTCACAGTGCAGGTATGAGCTGGGTAGGGGGTGGAGGAAGCAGAGATGGGTTGAGGAGTGGGCCAGCCATACAAACCACCTGATCAAAGTCCTACACCCTTGACAAACCAAAAACAGGGGTGACTATTTAGCCTGGCATTTAAGATTCTAGTTAAGATGCTTTGTGTCCCAAATTGGAGTAGCTGGATTCAATTCCCAGCTCTGGCTGTTGAATCCAGCTTCCTGCTAATGCAGACCCTTGGAAGCAGTGATGAAGGCTGAAGTAATTGCATTCCCACCACCCACAGAGGACACCCAGATTAAATTTCTTGCTTCAAATGCTTAGTCCTGATCATTGGAGTTATTGGGGGGTGAACCAATGAATGACAGCACTCTCTTTCTCCCTCTCTCTCCTTTCCCCTCTCCCTCCTCCTTCCCTTTCCACCTCCCTCTCAAATAAAAAATCAAAAGCAGAAAAAAACGTTATTATATAGAGTATGTGACACAGTAATTTCAGGAAACAAAAGGTTAAGGGACTCCTTTAAGAAATAGTTCAGATCCATAGCATGCTACTGAGGTTTTGTAATTTTGAAATACAATTGAATATCAAAGGGATTTTTAAAAATCGCAAAACTATTTGAAAAACCCTCAAGTAGTAAGCAGCCATGTTTGCAGTCAATTTTCTGTTAGTATTTGGGCAAACATGACTGCAAATTCATGAGACAGCTTAGTGGACTTTTGGTAACAAACCAAAATTTTAGAGAAAGCGATAATATTCATAAGAATAACTGCAGTGACCAACCCTACTCCAAAGATATTCTCCTCACCTTCTCACCTTATGGAGCCCCACCCTGTTTCCCAATTCAGTTCCAAACTGCCTGGTTTGAAAGGCAGGCAGGCATTTTGAAGCAGGTCAGGTTCGGGTATCTTAAAGACCTTCTCCTCTCTCTCTACCAGCCCCTTGCCCCTGACTTTCATGCTCTGTAGATTCACCCAAAGCATTTTCTTCCAGTGACAAAGAATATGAGCTGCTGCTTGTGGTCAGTTATAATTAAGTATTCATGAATCTCCAGGTACATGATACTCTGCTTGACTCTCTAGGGCAAAGAAAGAAAATGAAAAAGTCACTGTAAAGAAATGTCCCTCACCGGTTTAAAAAAGAAAAAAATGAACTACAGAACCCTGTGCTTTTTAACATGAAAAAGTAATAGGGAATGAAATATTCCATTAGGGAAAAACAACTGTCCAAGAAACCCTGGGGTGTGAGTAGTTCCTGGAATTATAACAGGCTACTTCAAGAAGCATAGATCTGAGATCCCGCCACAGGCAGCTCTCAACATCTGCATTCTGTCTAATCATAAACCAGAGAACTTGGGCTCCTAGCTCTCTTCATTTCCCTCCCAACTCCTGATTAGCTCTTCTCACTTGCTACAGCACATTTCCTAGACTTCCCTACCCCTTCCTTAGGTCCATAAAAGACAAGACTGAGTTTCTCAGACTGTTGTAACCCCTCTCCTCCATCCCGCATTCCACCTGCGAGATTGTCTTCCACTGGCAATAGTTGTATCTCGGTGAGCTATACCAAAGTGAAGCTTAGTGTTTAGGTGAGACCCAGCCTCCAACATAGAAGGAAGAGCTCTTCTCCATTGCACACCCTTCATGCTATAGGAAAGGAGTTGTAGCATGTACATAGCAAGAACTCCATGTTTTTGGTAACAGGAGGATAGCCATGCTCACTCTATTCAAGCATGAGGACGTTATGGCACACCTGAAGACAGGACACATACGAAAGTATCTCAAGGGATAGAATGTGATAGGTTCATGGCAGCATTGCAGTTGTATAAGGCCATCATTGAGGAAGAAGATCCTTATTATGATTATTTAAGGAAGGCTTCAAGAAATGAGAGGGGCCTTAACTGGCACTTAAAGCATGAGGAAGGTTTCCACAGGCAGAGATGAAAAACAGAACAGGCCATTTTAGACTGGGCAATACCAGGCATCCCTTGTTTGTAGGGGAAACAAATGTACACCAGGATTTGATTCTAAATACCTGAGTGTGAGTATAACAAAGCCATTTGTTATGAAATTCTGATGTTTTCCTACTAGCTATTTATTTCAAACCGGAAAAGTTTATCCATATCTTAACTATTAAATCCTTGTGCTTTTCAGGCCAGAGAAGGGGAAGTAGCCATTATCGACAAAGTCCTAAACAATCCAGACTTGACATCTAAAGAATTCCAGCAATGGAAGCAGATGTACCTTGACCTTTTCTTGGATATCTGTCAAAATACCACCTCAAATGATCCATTGAATATTTCTTCTGAAGTAGATGTAATCACTTCCTCTCTAACACATACTCATTCATACATTGAAACGCATGTGTAAGTGTATTATGCCTTCAGGCCATCCAGTACCTGCGGGTACTGTGAACCAGTATATAAGGTAGTTTTTATATCTGTGTGGGACACTTGACAAGCTATACTTTAATGTTACCAAACTATATGAAACAAATCATATATGGTCATAATACCACTGTCTTTAATGAGCATTTGTATATTTTATATGCAATCAGTGCTCAGCTTATGTTTACCATGTGCAAAATCAACTGTCTTTAATGACTTACAATTAACTTTTGCAAACAACTCTGAATACAGGTGGTCTTCAAATAGTGAAACCACAAAAAGGCAGTTTTCTATCTAAGGTCATCTTTTCTCCCTTTAAGTTAATTTTATATAAACAAGACTTCAAAGTAATTCACATTTTTTCAGGTGCAGATATCCTTGTGGGTGGGAAAGAATTTAAACCTTTTTTATATTTATTAAAATGTTCTAAGAATTTTCTTAAACATTGCACAAAGTTTAATGCTGTAGTTTTATTTTTGTGAAATGTAGGTGTGCATACAAGAGTTGAGCAAAACAGAAGAGCATCGACATAAGAAAAGTTCAGGTATCTAATATTCGTCTTAATAGTCTATTAACTTGTGAAAGCTGGTTAATGGAAATACTACTCCAAATCTATGAGAACACTTAATGGTGTATCAGGGCAAAGCTTTGTAAGATGTTTTTGTAACTAAGACCAAAACTGAAGATAGAGCTGCTTTATTTTCTTGGTTTAAATCTTCCTTTATTTTTGTAGTGATGAAATGCTGATTGTGTACAGAAGAATTTGAGAATGGATTTTTTAAAAATAGACTTAACTCACCCAGAAAGGCAGCTAATAGGTATATATATATAATTTCAACCCAAACTCATATTTTTAAATGCTAATTCTTAAAAGCTAAGGTATAAAGTGAAATGAATCAACTTTCCAGGTAGTTTCCAATTCTTCCCCTAGTCCGTTAATTAAAATTATGTAATTATATTTCAGGCAGGGAATAAAATATGTTTAGTTACAGACTGATATGTGTTATATCAGTTATAGAAAACAATGTTGAAAATAGAAATGTACTTCTCTCATAAGGAGCAAGAGGGTAATAATGGTCACTCAGAGAGATGTCACATTGAATTAGATGACAGAGACAATTTAAAGGTTTTCTTCCTAGCATCATGAATTGTTCTATAGAGTGGATGAAGTCTAAGAAAAAGTCCTCTTCATATATTTCCATTTATAAGCGTCTCGTTTTTGAAAGTGATCACAGCATGAAAATGACTGTGCTGCTTTTTAGTGTCTGGCTGCATAACGTACAAGTCACAATTTGCTGTTTTTTCAGGAGGAGAAAGGGACCCTCCTTTACTATTCTATATCCTAAAATCTAATCAGCTTTATACTGTTGCCTGTACAGCTCAGTGAATGTACTTACATCTTTAAGAGTTCAGATATATGCCAGTGACTATTTTTGCTGTAGAGGAGAAAGTTAAAAACTCCACAGCGGGGATCTTTTTCTTTGCTTTTGAAACCACCATTGAATCACTGTCGTTTTGCAGACTTTGCACAACTGTACAGGAGAGTGGCCTTTCTGCAGCACATTTTCAGTAATCCTATATTTAGTCAAAAATGGATGAGAAATCACGTATTAATGTTTGTATGGAATTTTGGGTCCAGTGTAATATTTTTATCATTTAAAAAAAACCCTATTTGTAAAAACATTTATTTACTGCATGGATACTGACACACATTAAATTTGTGGAATTTTGTATATGTAAAACAGAACAAAACAAAAATACCCTCTTGTCCTAAAATGAAGTGTGCTTGTTCCAGTTGTTTAGATTTATTGATGTTTACTAGACCAAATGTGTATGTTCACTTAAAAATATCTGTACCTGATGGGTGTGTCATGTATACAGTGGCCGGGTTTGGCCTGTAAACAGTAACAGTTGATGGGAAGACTAGCTCTGTTGCTACTAAGCAGCTTTTACTTTTGTAAAGTCAGCTCTGTTGTTTTCAATGGTAAAAATTAAACTAATGAATTTTACAAGACTCATGGCTAGCCTAGCATGAAAGAGACCTTTTGCCACTATATATCTGTACATTTTATTGCATTAGTTTCAAATCTAAGAGAGAGGCAGCACTGTAAAATGAAGTCGAATAAATTCAGCTTTTAATGAATCCTTACAAAGCACTTACTTTATTCATGCAAAGTCCTTACCATGTTTCTTTGTGATCTAATCACACAGCCACCTACTTTCCCTACCCCAAGTACAAGTTCTAACCTTGCCACCCTGTTGGTGTCACAAGCCAGAAGTAACACCCGTTCAACACATACAAGTATCTTCTCTGTGAGGCCCCGAAAAATCAAACCGGTTTCCCACTTGTCTGACATGTACTTTAAAACTTCACCTCCTTTCTCTGTGATTGTTTGGAGGAAGCGAGGATAGCCACCAAAAAATAAGTGAATTAGTATGACTTTTTACAAATACAACCTTTATGACTAAAAGATGCGGAAAAAATGACTTAAAACCAATGAGCTCTCTAAAGCCTAAACAAAAGCAAACTAGGGGTGAGGATAGGAGACCAAAAAGTTTAACCAAAAAATTAAAAAAATTATTCTGAGGTTTTATTTCTCCTTTCAGTTCCATATTGATATGGAACCAGTAGAGCAGAACTAAAACCCTGATTCTGGACTATTCAAGGGTAGTTCTCCTTACAATGATTCCATAGCATTTAACCAAAGCACTTGCCTCGCCCTTCACTTATTCAGCTAATGCCCTCTTCTAGGACTGTTTATTGCAGCTTTTAAAGCCAACAATTTTCTAGGTTTTGTATTTAACTCCTTGTACATTTTTTCAAGTTTTTTTTTTTTTTTTTTTTTTTTTTTTGGCACAGAAGTAACTACTGTTTAGTACCGAGGGAAACTCTTTAGAGGGAAAATAAGATCATTTTATCTTTTTGAAAGTCCACCTTTAGCCCAGCGTGAGACTTTTTAAAAATCACCAGCTCACTGCAGTTGAATCATGTATTCTTCTATTTGACCTATCCCGTTCCGCATTCTCAGTTCAAGGAGAACCATTCGTCTCTGGCCAAGGTCTCGTTTGCCTCCTTACCCTTGAGAAGCCACTGTGCTCCCAGAGGCCCACTCTTGGAAAAGCCCAAGTCAAGCAGAACTTTCTCCTCGGTGACCTGCAGACTGCACTAACTCATTTAGCCCAGGACTAAATCCAGCGCCTCTCTAAGCTCTCCGTCCTTCTCCACGTCCCCACCGTCAGCCAGCTGCAGCACCGCGCACTGCAGGCCACTCCAGGCCCAGGGCAGCACGCAGCCTATGTCCTCCCACCGGTCCAGGTCAAGGTCGTAGCCCACCACATTGCGGGTAGGCACCTGGCGGGATTCCCGCCACTTGAGGCCTCCCAGCAGCAGCGCTGTCTCCTCCACCACAGCCAGCCCATAACAGAACCGGTCATAGGGTAGTGGCCGCAACCGAGTCCACTGGTCAGAATCGGGGTCATAGCGTTCAATCTCCGAGAAGGGCTCAAATTGCCCCAGAAAGGCAAACACTTTGCCACGTAGTACCGCCAGGTGGTGCCCAAAGCGGGCGGTGCCCATAGGTGCCCTTTTGCTCCATGCCTTTTCCCCGGGGCCCAGGGCGTACAAGTCCCGCAGGCTGCTCGCACCTCCTTCACCTCTCCCTGCTTTGCCCCCAGAGATGTACACGACGCTGCGCTCCCCGACGGCCCCCGCATGGCCATGCAGCGCCCGCGGCAGGGCACCAGCTGGCGCCCAGCGGTCCCTGCGCAAGTCATACATCTCCACCGAGGCCAGTGCCTCACCGCCTGCGCCCAGGCCCCCGACGGCCAGGAGACTCTCACCCACAGCGCCGCACCAGAAGTAGGCCCGCGCTTCACGCATGGCGGGCACAGTGGTCCAATTGTGAGAACGCGGGTCGTATCGGTGCACTTGGGCTGTGACCATCCGCGGGCCATCGGCCAGGGGAGAGGAGGCGCTGCCTGAAGGGATCTCCCCGCCTAGGACAAATAGGAAGTTGCCCAGGGTGCATACGCTGTGCCCCAGCAGTGGTGCGGGCAGCTGCGTGAGGCTGTGCCAGCGGTGGTTGTACACGTCGAAGGCCACCACTTCCTGAGTGAATTCCCACTCCTTCTCCTCCTCCAACTCTTCCTCTCCCCCCTGCTCCTGCTCTTCTTCCTCCTCGGGCTCTGCCACGGCGCCCCGGCCCCTAGCTGCCTCCCGGGGAGCCGCAACCTCTTCCGTCATGGCCTCCCGCGTCCTGCGCCCCCCAATCAACAAGATGCGCGTCTGGGGGCTCCGGACGCTGGTCTGCTCGCCCTGCAATAGCGGCTGGCGGGAAGGCGCCGTGTGGTAATTGAGGGCTTGGATGATGAGGCCCTTGATGCGGGCGGGCAGCGTGAGGCCGGAGCCCGAGTACATGCGCCGCAACAGGTCGGCGGGCACCAGGCCGAAGCGGATACGCTCGAGCAGCGCTGTGCAGTGAGCCAAGCGCTCCGCCGCGGGCTCCTGCCGCAGCCAGGCCAACGCCAGGCCCAGCAGCCGGGCCTCTGGCACCCGCGCCACATCGGAGGCACCCAATATGGCCCTCAGCGACGCAGGATTGAGCTCCAGCAGCCCTGCGGGACCCGCGCCCTTTGCCAGCAGCTCCCGCAGGTGGCGCACAACGCACCGCTCGGCTGCGTCCAGCGTGTGCACCAGGCCAAAGCGTGCAGCCACGTTGGCGGCAAAGCAGCAGTTTTCAGGGGCCAGCTGTCGCTCCAGGTAGCGGCCGCACAGGCCCAGGGCCTCGGTGACCTGCAGGTAGCTGGCAGCCTCCAGAGTATCCTCTACGGTGTCCATGGAGAGCGGCAGCCAGGCAGTGTAGATGAAGTCCAGCAGGCGCTGCAGGCCGGCCGCGGAAGGCACGTGCAGGTGGATCACTCGAGCCCGGGATTCCCGCGTGTGGCTCTTGAACAAGGCCCTGAAGTAGTCGCTGGAGCACGCCAGGAGCGACCTGTGCGCAGGGAACTCGCTGCCTTCGGCCTCCAGTGTCACGTCGCACAGGAAGCCCTCGGCGCGCAGGGCCTGGTACCCGGTGAGCAGCGAGCCGCCATGAGCTTTGCAGTAAGACAGGAAGTAACTCATGATGCCCCGAGCGGGAAGCGGCCGGGCCGGGACTGGGGCCAGCCAGGCTCGGCTGGAGGCATCCCCGGACACGACACCCCCACGACCCCGGCGCGACCCTCAGAGCCCCTAGCAGGGGCCCATTTTTGCCTGCTCAGCTTAAAGCCCAAGGCTTCTTCATCCAGGTCCGCAGATCGTCCCCTGCACCTCTCAGAGCAAATCTGGTATGAGAAGGGTTCCCGGAAGCCCCTAGTGGCGGAGGGCGCGGAGTTTGGAGTCTTCTGCGGGGTGCGGGGCTTGGTTTCGGCGCTTGCGGAGGCTGCCAGTGCGTTTCTCAAAGACCCCTCTCCGGCCCGATCTGGGGAACGTACACCTGCGCGACAGGGGCGGTGGTGGCCGTGCAGCATCACCTGGAAGGGCCGAGCTGCCGGTGGACTCCGGAGATGCTGGATCTCTGACGGCCCAGACGCGTAGATGCGGCCCCGACTCGGGGCGACCCGACAGTGTGGGGCAAGGGCTCTGACCCCCCGGGGTGGACGAGGAGGACGGGTTCTGCGGGCACCCGCGAGGCCCCGAGACAACTGGCTACAGGGCGGGGGGTGGGGTGAGTTTGTTCTGCGCGGAGGATCAAATCAAAGCCTGGAGGATTAAGGAGGGGGGGCGCGGGTCAGAGCGACGGGTTAGAGGCGTGATTGGGCGCCGCACATAACATGCCGGTAGCTCACCACGACAGGAATAGCGCGCCGCCTCGGCCTCCCTGGAGCGCCCCGCCCCGCGCCAGGACTCCTGGCCGCAAACCCCGAACCAGGGCGCAGGAGCAAGCCGCCTGGGCCAGGAGCCTGCCGGTCCCCCAGGGGGTCTAGAGAACCCCGCTGAGGATTCAGGGGCAAGAGTTCACTGGCGAGGTGCGAGTCTCCCCGGACCCGGCTTGGTGGTGTGCGAGAAGGGGCGTCCGGTTGGGCCGGGAGTGTCGACCTCCTGGAGTCCCTGTGCCTGGGAAGGAAGCCCCTGGCGCAGCGTTGTGCTTTGAGAAAGTCCTCATTAGGCCGGCGGGCGCGGGGATTAAGCGGCAACTTTGCGCGCTGACACCCAGGAGGTCGCTGCGCGCTGAGGCGCTGGCGGCGAGAACCACGCCCCGGCGAATCCAGGGCTCCGCGCCCGCGGCGTTGGATAACTCGACCCTCACCTGGACTCACCCTTGCAGGATGCTGGACTTACCCTGCGTCCTCCGGAAGGCAGCTCGCCTTAGCCGAGCTGGCTTCTCTCATTTTCCACATTCGGGAATTTGCTCCCATACCCACCCGCTCCCTGACCCTAGCAAGGTTGCGCCTTCCTATTACTGGACGCTGCCGGACCCATCCCTTTACAGCAAGGACAAGAAAATGGTAGCTGACTTGGATTTGCTGCCTTTGAATGACCACTTCCTTTCATAAAATAATTTGTTCTCATTGCTCTCCTTGACTTTTCACGCTCTCTGATCTGCTGCACCTCACTGCCTTGACAAGATAATGGACAGTAAGGTTGCAAAGCTCCGTAGAAGTGGAGTTTTGCAGGGCCCTTCCTTGTGAAGTTATTTTTGTAGGAAATACTCAGCAGGGAAATTACGGCTGCAAACTGCCCCAGTCCTGAGACATTAGGAAAGCACCTCTGCATCGCCCCCATCCTGCTCTCCCCTAACTAAATGATTAATGCGCGTGCAGCTGCTCTTTCTTGCCTGTGTGAGGCTTCCTATGTGTTTTACTTTCATCTACAATTGATTTTTCTATTTTCTGATGCAATCTCTCTGGTGGTCTGTTTTACTGAGCCTTTTGAGGAGGTCTCAAGTAATTTGTGTTTTTGACAGTTGGGGTTAAATTTCACAGGAGAAACAAGTCCAAGGAAGGATAAAATTCGGTCATTTCCTGCCCGGTGTGCCACTGGTACTTACGAGGTCCCCAATTAGAAGTAATTCTTCCAGTGCTTAAAAATATTAATAATAGCATTTTGCTGTCAAAGATGGCACTGCGTTAAGACTTAAATTAGCCGAATTATACAGTATAAGCAGGGGCTGGCCTTGGGCTACCTTGAGCTCCAGAGGCTAAAAATCCTCCAATTTGAATGCCTAATGTTAGAGCTGCAGATGGGTTCAGAGGAGGTGCTGTTTTTGTGGGGGATGGAGGCGTTGTTTTCTCTTAGCATTAAAATTCTTGGTTCGATGTGAAAGAGCAGCTTGGTTCACTTCGCACACATCTACATGTGGATTTAAATGGCCTTCACTCAGCCTGGCAGAGTTGTGCTGGAAGGGATTTTTGCCGTCATTAAACTTCAACTTGTCTCTTTCCTCTGAAATCTCTTGTTTTTCTTTTTGAGCAAATGGGATAAATGAGTGCCAGAGAGAGTACGGTTTGTCTGGATGACTTGGATATTGAGTTACAGAGTCTGGATCAGAATCCAGGGCTCTGTCCCCACTATATTATGTGACCTCGGGTATGATAAAAATAAAATAGTGCAACACAGATTATTTAAACCAAGCATTCAGGGTGATAGAGGACTTTTATCATCGTATCGACTTGAAACCATTTTAGTATGTTTTTAAATAGCATATTTTTAACCTAGAAATTGGATCATATCCCATCAGATCTGTCCATCACTGTAAATTCAGGCTGAATCTAAAATACCACATTTACTTGAAAATAAAGATGCTGTGAAAGACATTAAACTTTTAACATCAGAAAATCCGGTTCCACACAACAACTACGTGTTTATTGCTGGCCTAACATACCACCTTAATATGTTTTGCCTTGGGAGATATAATGGAATATGACTGAAGATTTTTACATTAGATACATTTATCAGGCCTTGGTTAGAGAATATAACTATTGATCTATCCAAGAGAAAACATTGTCCTTTCAGTAATGTTTATGAAAATACAAGTATTTTAATTTCTGTGCAACATTAAATAAGCTAAATTAAAGTTCAGTGTGGGCTTTTGAGATGTGTGTCCTAAGTTGGTGTCTTTGTGCTGTTAAAACAAAACAGAATGAGTAATTTATAGATGATAAAAATGTACTGCTCACAGGTCTGAAGGCTGTGAGTTCTAAGATTAAGGTGCCAGCAGATTAAGTGTCCAGTGAGGACTCTCTGCTTCCTAGTCAGTACCTTCTTGCTGTGTCTTCACATGCAAGAAGGCATGTGAGGCTAACCAGCTCTCTCTTTCAAAACCTAAGGGCAGAGCCCTAATGACCTAAACACTTCCCAAAGACAACACTTCTTAATACAATCACACTGGGGATTAAGTTCCAATATATGAATTTGAGAATGCATACATACAGTCCCAGCACTTGGTACTCTAGAAGCATGCCCCATGACCCAACCTGAACACACAGAGATGAGCAGATCTGATGGGATGTGGTCATGACATTGAAAATGACCAGCTTATGAGTTATGTTCCACCTTTAAACTATACACAACTTGAGGGCAGGGACTATTTCTTGCTCTTTGCATGTGCAATGCCTGTCATTGCCTTTGGCATAAACAATGTTGAGTTCAACACATGTAAAGGAGTAAAAGGTTATTAAAAGGAATCTGGCCAGCGCCGTGGCTCACTAGGCTAATCCTCCTCCTGCACCGCCGGCCCCGGGTTCTAGTCCTGGTCGGGGTGCCGGATTCTGTCCCGGTTGCCCCTCTTCCAGGCCAGTTCTCTGCTGTGGCCCTGGAGTGCAGTGGAGGATGGCCCAAGTGTTTGGGCCCTGCACCCGCATGGGAGACCAGGAGAAGCACCTGGCTCCTGGCTTCGGATCAGCGCCGTGCACCGGCTGCAGTGCGCCAGCCACAGCGGCCATTGGAGGGTGAACCAATGGAAAAAAGGAAGACCTTTCTCTCTGTCTCTCTCTCTCTCACTGTCCACTCTGCCTGTCATAAAAAAAGAAGAAGAAGAACCTAACTGGGACAATTACTTCCTTCATTCTTGCCCTCCTTCCCTTCACACAGCTGGGGTTTAAGACTCATCCTGATGAGCTTACGTCCCTGGGAACCAAATGGGTGACCTTAGGTGACCCCCAGCTAGGGAGTCTGAGTGGACTGGACCCTTTGGGAAGGGCCTTATTACTGTCCACTGGCCAGTGGATCACTACTTCCACTAGCCAGTGCTGCCTTGAAGCCCCAGTTTTTGACCAGAGCAACCCCACATGCCTCTCAGCATCCACTCACACCCACTGCTACTCCTTCCACCCGGCCACAAAGTCTCAGGTCTCGCAGTGGCCTCCAGCTTCATGCCCCAGCAGCACCACCCCCGCTGCAGGGCTCCAGTGTGTATGGCTGCTCTGGTGCTGAAGGCCCAGCTACTTGCACCAGCATGCCTGGTATAACCCTGTGATTTGCCCCAAGCCCCGCGCCCCGCGTCAGCTCCGCAGGTGCTGTCACAGATCCCTTTCAGATATTTGCACCTCCTATGAGAAAACCTAGAACTGCAGTTCCCCAAGGACCCACCTCACTTCCCATCTCAAGGCACCAAGGCTAGTCAGTCACAACACTACATTTCCCTTAAATTGGCCCTGCCGAGCTAAATCTAAATTCTCTAGCTCTCCTCTTTAAAATAATTGTACGTGTTTTCAAAATTACAAACTTCTAAGTATTTCATTGGGCGCCTACTTTTTTTTTTTTTTTTTTGCAAATGCAATATTGCGATATGCTCTTTTTGGTCACAGCTTTAAGATACAATCTGCATACCATACAATTCATCAGTTTTAGGACTGCAGTTCAGTGGTCTTAGTCTGTTTACATGTTATGCAACCATCACCACAGCTTAATATAAGAATATTTTTGTCACCTCAGAAGAAACTGCATGCCCATTAGTTGTCACCTTCCTATGCCACCAGCCCCTGACTCTGAGCCCTAAGAGACCACTGATCTACTTTCTAGCTCTGTAGATTGTGAACATTTCATATAAATGGAATTATATAATAAGTGGCCTCTTGTGATTGCCTTCTTTCACTTAGCATGATGTTTTTAAGATTCATCCATTGCAATGCACTTTGTGGAAGAAAAAAACTATGCATAAAGCCTTTTTCCAAAAGCACACACCTCTAAAATCCACCTGCTTGATATTTAGGTTACAGTGTTCTGGCAGGTTAGCTTTTTCTAATCTATCATTCACTGACTCCTTTCAGTCCAAATATACTTCCTTCCAACACATGGCTTCTGGCAACCTCTGTGAAAAGTCTATTATTAGAAGTTGACACATTAAGTTTATTGTGAAAACATGATTACAAACAATAACAGACATGCAGTAGAAAAATCCCATATTATCTTTACCTTCTTACAAGCCCGTTTCTGTGTATGTTAAATGTGTTTTATCTTTGTGACATGAAATTCAAGTAATAGGAGTGTGTGTGTGTGTGTGTGTGTGAGAGAGAGAGAGAGAGATATTAAGAAAAAGAATCAGGAATGACTTGAGCATTCTGGCCCATCCAATAACTTAAGAAGCAGTCTGGTAGGTGGGGAAGGACTGGGATTTGGAGTCAGACAGACTTGGGCTTCGGTTCCAGATCTGTCCCATGTGACCTTAAAGCAAGTGACTTAAATTCTGTGAGGGTCATTTTACTTTTAAAAAGGATATACTGACTCTACATTCACAGCACTATTAAAATAGGATATGTGCATATATATATATATGCATATGGATATTTAACAGTTCCTGGCACACAGTGTTCACAAGAGATATGAATTTCTCCTTCTTCTCTTGAAACCCCATAGTAGCCGAGCCCAAACAGCCAGGAAATGTAGCAGAGAAGTGGTTCTCAGTGATCTTTGTGCAGTGTCCCCTGGAAACCAGCTAAGAACCCTTGAACTTCCTGAATCCCAGCCTTTGGGGGTGGGACTAACTGTCTGCTTCAACAAGCCCTCTCTGTGATCCTGCCACACGCTGAAGTTTGAGAACCACTGTCATAAAGGATCTGTTAATCATTTCTGCCACATTCTGAATTCACTATTCTCAGAAAGGACTTGTTCCAGCTATGATGTCAGTGTTTTCCCAAAAAGGGAAATAACCCACTAGTTCCAAAAGGTCAGAGGTCAGAGCACCAGAGGGGAAAAATAGTAGCCTCTGTACCTCATCACATGATTTAAAAACATACTGTGGGGTTTTTGTTGCTGTTCACACAAGATGGCAGTGTTAAGAGTGTATCGCTGGGGGGCCGGCGCTGTGGCACAGCAGGTTAAAGCCCCTGGCCTGCAGCACTGGCATCCCATATGGGTGCTGGTTCGAGCCCCGGCTGCTCCACTTCTGATCCAGCTCTCTGCTATGCCCTGGGAAAGCAGTAGAAGATGGCCCAAGTCCTTGGGCCCCTGCACCCACATGGGAGACCCGGAAGAAGCTCCTGGCTCCTGGCTTCGGATCAGCTCAGCTCTGGCTGTTACGGTCATTTGAGGAGTGAACCAGTGGATGGAAGACCTCTCTCTCTCTCTGTCTCTGTCTCTCTCTCTCTCTCTCTCTCTGTGTGTGTGTGTGTGTGTGTACCTCGACCTGTAACTCTTTCAAATAAATAAAATAAATCTTTTAAAAAAAAAAGAATGCATTGCTGGGGCGTGATGATGATACATTTTCCCAAACAACACTTAATTAAATAATGAAATCAGAAGATACCTACAGCCTCCATCCCCTACCTGCATGTGACATTTCAGAGGCTCTTGGATGAAATCAGGGAATTGTGCAAAGAGGCCAGCCAAAGGAGGTGGGAACCAAGAATATTCCTTTTTATATAGGAAGCAGGTAAAGAAACTGGAGATGTTAGAGTATGAGAAAAGAAACCCCTGGAGTTAAATGATCGTTATTTTCAACGTTTAGAAGGGCAAGAGCAAGCAGAGGTGGTCTTGTGACTACAAAGTGCATACCTGAGACCAGTAAGTAGCAGTTACTAAGAGAAACCTTGCCACAGCATAAATGAGAACCTCCTACCAATTTAGGACCTTGAAAGAAAGCACACATGTAAGAAGTAGAATGTTCCTGGCTATAAGAATTCCCTGCAGCTTGGAGGGAATAAGGGACATGCTACATTCACCAAGGGCCAACTGTCATCTGCTTGCAGACTTGGACAGAACAAAATAGCTACGTGGTGTTGATAGATACGTGTTCTCAATGGCGCAACCAGGCCTGGAAGTCAGGACAACCTGACACCAAAACTAGGCATGTCCGTCTCCACCTCTCTGGGCTTTCAGAACTGTTACGGAGGCCAAAATGAACACCAGAGTCTTTGTTTGTTTTGTTTTGTTTTAAAGATGCATTTATTTATTTGAAAGTCAGAGAGAAGGAGAGGCAGAAAGAGAGAGGTCTTCCAACCGCTGGTTCACTCCACAGTTGGCCACAATGACTGGAGCTACGCTGGTGTGAAGTCAGGAGTCAGGAGCTTCTTCCGGGTCTCCCACGTGGGTGCAGGGGCCCAAGGACTTGGACCATTTTCCACTGCTTTCCCAAGCCATATCAGAGAGTTGGATCGAAAGAGGAGCATCCAGGACTCGAACCAGCGGCCATATGGGATGCCAGCACTGCGGGCAGCGGCTTTACCCTCTATGCCACAGTACTGGCCCCCAGGGTCTTTTCAAACCCAGGAATCCACAGTGCAGAGCCACTGTGCCCATAAGTTCCATGTGCGGGTGCTCTCTAAATGAAAGCTTGACCTGAACTCTTTGCTCTGTCAAACTGATGTTGTTCTTTGTTATCACCCCCTCCTATAATCTCCAGGGTGGCCACTATTCACTATTCCTCCCCAGCTCCAGCTTCCATGTACACATCACATGACTTTAAGCTGTGCTCAGCTGCTTCTAGAATTTCTCTTTGCTTCCTACATGGAATTGCCTCGTGTCCATTTTTTAACAACAGCTCAGATGCCAGGTCCTACTTTCCTGTGTGTTTGTGTATGTGGCTTGCCAGGGCTTGCTTGGCTGCCACTGAGCTTTGTACCTGACTTGGCTTCAAAGGGACAGTTGGTAACATTCTCAATGCAGTTCCCTGTGGACATGTTCCTGACAGTGTACTTGGGGACAGCCAGGATCAGCATCTGCAGAACTTGTTCAAATACACTTTCCTGGGCTCCAGCCTAGACCAATTGGATCAGAATCTCTAGACCTAGTGGGAGTAAAGAGTGGTGGGGAGCAGTCTTTAAAAAAAAAAAAACTCTAAAGCAGTGTTGCTCACAGTGTGTTCCGCTAAACAGCAGCATCACTTGGGTGTTTGTTAGAGAGCATAATCTCAGCCCCCACCCCAGACCTGCTGAATCTGAAGCTTTGGGAGTAGGGTCTAGCAGTCAGTGTTGTATAAAGCCCTTTGGAAGATTCTGATGCAAACTAAGGTCTTAGGAGCATGGTTCTAAAGTTCAAGAGTTATTTATGTGGAATTTCATCTCACTCGCTCAAAAACCATGCCTGTTATATTCCAGAATGTGCTAGCTACTCAGAGTACCATGATGACCAAGTCAGTCAGCAGTCTTGCCCTTGAAGAGCTTAAGCCTTAATGGATTCTACTCATGTCACGGTGGTGCTTCAGCATGTCATCTAGATTCCCAAGAAAACTCAGTCATAACGTTTTCTGTTCCTTTTTAGATTTTTCACTGTTAGTGCATAAAAATGAAGCTGATTTTTCCTATTGATTTTATAATGATCTGCCATCATTAACTGGAAGGTGCACCCAAAGCCATGGTGACATGGTAATGACAGTTCTATTTCATTGTTCAGCCTAACAAGAGTGCAGGAGCCCAGTTGAGGTAACTTACTGCTCTAGTTAAGGCGAGGATAGTTAAAAAGGAGGGGAGAAAGTAAAATCTCAGGGAAGGAGATCCTTAGGGAGAAAACACCAGAGGAAACTCCACACAAATTACGGGGACACTGTGGACCTACGTGGAGTATCCAAGCAGCCAAGATCATCAGCACCAGATTTGGAGTAAGGTGAAACTAGACTGCAGCAGGCCAAGCCACTGGCAATAAACCTGCAAGAAGAGCCTGGTGTGGGCCTAGAGTGGAGCCCATGGGGATAGTGTACCTGCCAACCTAGAGGGGAAAAAAGGGTGACACGTTTCAGTCTCCCTGACCACCCAGCATTGGCATCCCATAACTAGCCAAGAGAGGCAAGGCGCAATTTTGGACATATGTAAAGCTGTGCCAGCTCTTGTCTGCACACCAGCAACCAGCTGAGAGGAGACTGGGAGAACTGACTGGGATACAGCAAAAGCAGTGTTAAGAGGAAAGTTTATAGCAATTGGTGCCTAAATCAAGAAATTGGAAAGGCACAAAATAAACAAGCTATCAATACATCTCAAGGACCTAGAAAAACAACAGCAAACCAAATCCAAAACTAGTAGGAGAAAAGAAATAATTAAAACTGGAGAAGAAATAAAAAGTCAAAACCAAAAATACAATGCAAAAGATAAGCAAAATAAAAAGCTGTTTTTTTGAAAAAATAATTAAAATTGGCACACCATTGGAACAACTAACCAAAAAAAAAGGAAGAAGACCCAAATCATTAAAATTAGAGATGAAAAAGGAAATGTAACAACAGACACCACAGACATAAAAAGAATCATCAGAAATTACTGCCAAAGAGCTGTATGCCAACAAATTGGAAAACCTAGAAAAAATGGATAGATTCCTAGACACACACAACTTAGCTAAATTGAGCTGTGAGGACATAGAAATCTAAACAGACCAATAAATATGACAGAGATTAAATTATAAATAAAGACCCTCCCAGCAAAGAAAAGCCTAGGATAGATGGCTTCACTGCTGAATTCTACCAGACATTTAAAGAAGAACTAACTGGGATTGGTGCTATGGGGTAGTGGGTAAAGCCACTGCCTGCAGTGTCAGCATCCCATATCGGCACCTGTTCAAGTCCTGGCTGCGCCACTTCTGATCCAGCTCTCTGCTATGGCCTGGGAAAGCAGTAGAAGATGGTCCGAGTCCTTGGGACCCTGCACTGATGTGGGAGACCAAGAAGAAGCCCCTGGCTCCTGGCTTCAGATCAGCACAGCTCTAGCCATTGCAGCTATCTAAGGAGTCAACCAGAGGATGAAAGACCTCTCTCTCTCTCTCTCTCTCTCTCTCTCTCTCTCTTCCTCTGATTCTCTATAACTCTTTCAAATAAACACATAAAATCTTTAAAAAAAAGAAAGAAAGAAAAGAAAAACTAACTGTGGGGAGCAGGGCCCATCTCCCGTAACATGGCAGGGCCCGTCGCCCGGGAGACAAATAAGTACTAAGACTGTGGACAAATAAATACTGAGGACAAATACTGAAATTACCAAGACTAGACTAAACTACTGGAACTGCTAGGACTAACTCTATGCATCTGATCTCCCACCATATGGTGCTGAAAGGGAGTAAACAACTTCCACACAGCTGCCTCACCCATTCGACTAACAAGCTGCAGGAGCCGATTCATCCTCTGATTGGAAGAGAACAGCGCAGGGTCTGGTGTCGTTACTCTGCGAGTGGGGGAGCAACATAATGGTGCTGTGACTCGGATATGAAACCTAGGAGGGAAGAAGCGGGAAAATGCTGGAGAGAGACTAGGGAGAGCCTATGGAAAAGCCGGATGGAAAAAGTTCCGGGAGAAGCTAGCAAAAGCCTAGGGAAAAACTCGGATACGGACTGCGGGGAGAAGCTAGGAGAAATCTAAGATTGAAAACTCGGATACGGACTGCGGGGGGAAGCTAGGGGAAATCTAAGATTGAAAGCCAAAGTTAAAGCTAGAAAAAACTTAGACTCGGATATGGACTGCAGGGAGAAGCTAGGAGAAATGAGAGAGAAATACTGTTGGAAGAAAGCTTAGAGAGAGATAAAGAAAAATAGAGAGAAAAATACTGCTGGAAGAAAGCTAGGAAAAGTACTGGGGAGAGAAAAATATAAGCTAGGGGAAAGTGAAGCCACGGGGGTAGGCCGAAGCGGAGACGTAAGCTAGGTTGTGATTCATCAAATTAGCCTGGGGAGCAAAGATGGAAAGCCAAGCCGTAGCAGAGACATAAGCTAGGCCGTGATTCACGGAAGCCGCAGGGCGCGAGAAGCCGCCGAGTGCAGAGGCCGCGGGGCGCGAGAAGCCACTGAGCGCAGAAGTTGCGGGGCGTGAGAAGTCGCTGAGCGCGGAAGCTGTGGGGTGTGAGAAGCCGCCGAGCACGGAGAGCAGGGGGCGAGCGCGAGAAGTGGCGGGGCTCAAGAAGCGGCAGGGCGCGGAAGTCGCGCAGAGCCGGGAAGCCACGCAGATAAGAGAAATAAGAATGCCTGGAGATAGAAGTAAAATAAGAGAGAAATAGGAATGCCCGGAGATAGAGAGAAATAAAAAAGAGAAAAATAAAAAAGGCCTCCCTACAACATGGCGATGAGAGGGCTCGGATTCGGACTGCCTAGGGCAATAAGCACCTGCGGGGAACTCTAGTAGAGCAGAGTATGCACTGCAGGTCACCGAAGACAGGCACGTATCAACGCCAATAAAAGCCTCCCCACAACATGGGGATGAGAAGACCTGGATTCGGTCTGCCTGATTAGTAAGGCGATAAGCACCTGCGGGCAGCTCTAGCAGAGCAGAGCAGAGTATTCGCCGCAGGGCACCGAACACAGACACGCATCAGCACCTAAAAGTCTCCCCACAACATGGCGATGAGAGGACCCGGATTCGGTTTGCCTGATTAGTAAGGCGATAAGCACCTGCGGGCAGCTCTAGCAGAGCAGAGCAGAGTATTCGCCACAGGGCACCGAACACAGACACGCGTCAGCACCTAAAAGTCTCCCCACAACTTGGTGATGAGATGACCTGGATTCGGTTTGCCTAATTGGTAGGGTGATAGGCACCTGCGGGCAACTCTAGCAGAGCAGAGCAGAGTGTGCGCCGCAGGGCACCGAAGACAGGCATGTATCAATGCCTTAAAGAATAAAAAGAAAGGGGAATCTGTGGGGAGCAGGACCCGTCTCCCGTAACATGGCAGGGCCCGTCGCCCGGGACACAAATAAGTACTAAGACTGTGGACAAATAAATACTGAGGACAAATACTGAGATTACCGAGACTAGACTAAATTACTGGAACTGCTAAGACTAACTCTGTGCATCTGATCTCCCACCATATGGCGCTGAGAGGGAGTAAACAACTTCCACATAGCTGCCTCACCAATTCAACTAACAAGCTGCAGGAGCTGATCCTGCCCCTGATTGGAGGAGAGCAGCGTGCTCAGCGCGTGGGGAGAGAATGCCAGCAGAGTTGGGATTGGTGGAAGAGGACTATAAAGGAGGAGAGAGACAACATTCAGGAGGAACATCTGAGGAACCCCTGAGAGAGCCGGCCGGTGGTGTGCCGCTCCTCCGTGGAAGCGGGGGAAGCAGCGGGGGTGCCGCCCCTCCACGGAGGCGGGGGGGGCAGCAGCTAATCTGAGGAGGACCGGGGAAAGAAACAACAGCAAATCCGTTGCCGCTCCTCCGCGAGCCTGCAGAGCGAGCGACACTAACTCCAATTTTTCTCAAGTTATTCAAAACAATTGAAAGGGAGGGAATCCTTCCAAACTCCTTCTATGAAGCCAGCATCACCTTAATTCCTAAAACTGAAAAAGATGCAACAAAGAGAACTACAGACCAATTTCCCTGATGAACATAGACGCAAAAATCCTCAACAAAATACTAGCCAATCAAATCCAAAAATGCATCAGAAAGATCATTCAGCCAGACCAAGTAGGATTTATTGCAGATCATGCAGGCATGGCTCAACATTCACAAATCAATCAATGTGATACATCACATAAACAAATTGAAGAACAAAAACCACATGATTATCTAAATAGATGCAGAAAAAGCCTTTGATAAAATACAATGCCTTTTAATGATGAAAACTCTAAGCAAATTGAGTATAGAAGGAAAATTCCTCAACACAATCAAAGCAATTTACAACAAACCCATGGCCAGTGTCCTATTGAGTGGGGAAAAGTTGGAAGCATCCCCATTGAGATCCAGAACTAGACAAGAGTGCCCACTGTCACCATCGCTATTCAATATAGTTCTTGACGGTTTAGCCAGGGCCATTAGACAAGAAAAAGAAATCAAGGGATTCAAATTGGGAAGGAAGAAATCAAACTAGCCCTATTTGTAGCTGACATGATTGTGTATACATAGGGGATCCAAAAAACTCCACTAAGAAACTATTGAAACTCATAGAAAAGTTTGGTAAAGTAGCAGGATATAAAGTCAATACACAAAAATCAACAGCCTTCGTATACACAGACAATGCTATGCCTGAGAAAGAACTTCTAAGATCAACCCCATTCACAACAGCTTCAAAAAAATAAAATAAAATACCTTGGAGTAAATTTAACCAAAGATGTCAAAGATCTCTACAATGAGAATTACAAAACATTAGAGAAACAGAAGTAGATACAAAAAATGGAAAAATCTTCCATGTTCATGTATCAGAAGAATCAATATCATCAAAATGTCCACTCTTCCGAAAGCAATTTACAGATTCAATGTGATACCAATCAAAATACCAAAGACATTCTTCTCAGATCTAGAAAAAAAATGATGCTGAAATTCATATGGAAGCAGAGGAGACCTCGAATAGCTAAAGCAATCTTATAAAACAAAAACAAAGCCAGAGGCATCACAATACCAGATTTCAAGACATACTACAGGGCAGTTATAATCAAAACATCCTGGTACTGGAACAAAAACAGATGGATAGACCAATGGAACAGAATATAAACACCGGAAATCAATTCAAACATCTATAACCAACTCATATTCAACAAAGGAGCTAAAATCAACCCCTGGAACAGGGACAGACCCTTCAACAAATGGTGCTGGGAAAACTGGATCTTCACATGCAGAAGTATGAAACAAGACCCCTACCTTACACCTTACACAAAAATCCACTCAACATGGATTAAAGACCTAAATCTATGACCTGATCCATCAAATTATTAGAGAACATTGGGGAAACCCTGTAAGACATAGGCATAGAGTGTAAGGCATGTAAGGCATGTAAACCATGTAAGGCATAGGCAAAGAGTTCTAGGAAAAGATCTTAGAGGCACAGGCAATCAAAGCCAAAGTTGCTAAATGGGATTATATCAAATTGAGAAGTTTCTGCATTGAAAAAGAAATGCTCAGCAAAATGAAGAGGCAACTGACAGAATGCAAGAAATTATTTGCAAACTCTGCAACTGATAAAGGGTTAATAACCAGAATATAGAGAGATCAAGAAACTCCACAACAACAAAACAGCCCAGTTGAAAAATGGGCAAAGGACTTAACAGCCACTTTTCAATAGAGAAAATCCAAATGGCCAACAGACACATGAACAATTCATTCAATACCAATCAAAATACCAGACAGGATCACTAGCCATAAGGGAAATGCAAATCAAAACCCCAATGATGTTTCACCTCACCCCAGTTAGAATGGCTTTCATACAGAAATCAACAACAAAAGCTGGCAAGGATGTGGGGAAATAGGTACCCTAATCCACTGTTGATGGGAATGTAAGCTGGTAAAGCCACTGTGGAAGACAGTATGGAGATACCTCAGAAATCTGAATATAGACCTACCATATGACCCAGCCATTCCACTCCTGGGAATTTACCCAAGGGAAATGAAATCAGCATATGAAAGAATGATCTGTACCCAATGCTTATTGCAGTTCAATTCACAATAGCTAAGATGTGGAATCAACCCAAATGCCCATAAATTAGGCTGGCGCCGTGGCTCAATAGGCTAATCCTCCACCTTGCGGCGCCGGCACACCGGGTTCTAGTCCCGGTCGGGGCGCCGGATTCTGTCCCGGTCGCCCCTCTTCCAGGCCAGCTCTCTGCTATGGCCAGGGAGTGCAGTGGAGGATGGCCCAGGTGCTTGGGCCCTGCACCCCATGGGAGACCAGGAAAAGCACCTGGATCCTGGCTCCTGCCATCGGATCAGCGCGGTGCGCCGGCTGCAGCGGCGGCCATTGGAGGGTGAACCAACGGCAAAGGAAGATCTTTCTCTCTCTGTCTCTCTCTCACTGTCCACTCTGCCTGTCAAAAAAAAAAATGCCCATAAATTGAGGACTGGGTAATGAAATTATGGGATATGTACACCATGGAATACTAATAGAGGTTAAAAAAAAAGTGAAATCCTGTTGTTTGTAACAAAATGGATGGAATGAATGAAACAAAATGGATGAAAGCATCATACTTAGTGAAATAAGCCAGACCCCAAAGGACAAATACCATATGTTCTCCCTGATCTGTGATAACTAATAGAGCACCTGTAAAGGTAATGTATAGAAGTGAAATTAACATTTCAATATGCAATGACTTTGAGGAGCCCTTGTCTCAACTGTTGAGGAACAGTTTTTTTTTCATACTATTGTTGAACTCCTTATTTAGTATAGTGTTAATTGTATGTGTAGTATGTGTATAAAGTTAACTGAAAATAGATCTTAGAAAAAATAAGAATGGGAATAGGAGAGGAAGGAGGAAGAGGGGTGAGAATGTGAGTCGGAGATTGGGTACAGTGGGAAGAATCACTATATTCCTAAAGTTGTATTTATGAAATGCTTGAAGATGGTATTCCTTTTTAAAAAAAGGTTTCTGGGGAAAAAATAGTGCAGGAGACCAACCCTCTTCCTGTCCATATGAATAAGGGCTGCCATTTATTATAATCCACTCTTTGTATAATCCATGACTTAGAATTTTTCTAACATATATATCTTGTCCCCATAAATAAGGTATGTCATTAATTTTCCCCATCTGATTTCAAAGATGCAGAAATTTCAAAATTTTGACTAAAACATGAAGAAATACTGAAAACAAAAACACCTATACTTTTTCCATTCAGAAATAACAACTATTAACACTGTAGTAACTTTCACATTTGTATAGATTTATGATGGATGATTTTGTGTGCATGGGATCATACCACTTGTGCTATTTTTTTTCTTTTTTATTTATTGACAGGCAGAGTTAGACAGTGAGAGAGAGAGAGAGACAGAGAGAAAGGTCTTCCTTTTTCCATTGGTTCACCCCCCAAGTGGCCGCTATGGCTGGCACCTTGTGGCTGATGCGCTGTGCCGATCCGAAGCCAGGAGCCAGATGCTTCCTCCTGGTCTCCCACGCGGGTGCAGGGCCCAAGGACCTGGGCCATCCTCCACTGCCTTCCCGGGCCACAGCAGAGAGCTGGACTGGAAGAGGAGCAACCGGGACAGAATCCGGCGCCCCGACCAGGACTAGAACCCGGTGTGCCGGCGCCACAGGTGGAGGATTAGCCTAGTGAGCCACAGCGCTGGCCTCACACGTGCTATTTTGAAGTCAAACTTTTCATTTAACTCTATGTTATGGGCATATTCCTAAATAAATGAATGTGAGTTATATTAGTTCATTATTTTGTTACTATAACAAAATACCCAAGGCTGGCTAAATCTATAATGAAAAGATATTTATTTAGTTCACAGGTCTACAGGTTTAAGGGCCTACGTCTGGTGATGGTCTTCTTTCTGTCAGAGTCTCAAGGTGGCATGAGATGGTATAAGACATAACACAGTGAGACATAGGGAGAATATGTTTGTGTCTTCTGATATCATATCTCTACCTCTTATTATAAAGCCTCCAGGATTCAATTATAGGGCTCCTTCCTGATGACCTTTTCTAATCCTGATCACCTGCCAAAGGTCCTGCCTGTAAGCAACACAGTTGGATCAAGTTTCCACTCTCTTAGTACCTCAAGAAGATTCAGTTTCTTCTCTTTTTTTTAAGATTTATTTTATTTATTTGAAAGAGTTACAGAGAGAGGTAGAGACAGAGAGAGAGGTCTTCCATCCACTGGTTCACTCCCCAGATGGCCTCAATGGCCAGAGCTGTGTCAATCTCAATCCAGGAGCCAAGATCTTCTTCCAGGTCTCCCACACAGGTGCAGGGGCTCAAGGACTTGGGCCATCCTCTACTGCTTTCCCAGGCCACAGCAGAGAGCTGGATCGGAAAAGGAGCAGGCGGGACTAGAACCGGCGCCCATATGGGATGCTGGTTCTAAAGGCCAGGGCTTTAACCCGCTGTGTCACAGCGCCGGCCCCGAGGATTCAGTTTCAACACTCAAACCAAATCCAACCCTTATCATGGATAAATACACCCTTTCTGATGTTTGCATAGTGTTTTATATGAATATAAAAAAAATTTAGCAAACCCTCTTCTAATGGATAGTCACATGGCTTCCTGGTTTTCACTCTTATAAACCAAGCTACAGTGAACATCCTTGTACAAACCTCTTTGCATTAGTGTGATTACCTTCTTAGAATAAAATCCATGAGTGGAATTTCTAGATTAGAAAAAATGCATTTTTGGGGGCCAGTGCTGTGGTGCAGCGAGTTAACGCCCTGGCCTGAAGCACCTGCATCCCATATGGGTGCCGGTTCTAGTCCTGGCTGCTCCTCTTCCAATCCAACTTTCTACTATGGCCTGGGAAAGCAGTAGAAGATGGCCCAAGTCCTTGGGCCCCTGCACCCACATGGGAGAGCCAGAGGAAGCTCCTGGCTCCTGGTTTCGGATTGGCGCAGCTCTGGCCGTTGCAGCCATCTGGGGAGTGAACCAGTGGATGGAAGACCTCCCTCTCTGTCTCTCTCTCTGCCTCTCCTCTCTCTGTGTAACTCTGTCTTTCAAATAAATAAAATAAATCTTTAAAAATGCATTTTTAAAAGTAAGTGTATATAGAAGGTATTTTTTTAACTTTTATTTAATGAATATAAATTTCCAAAGTACAGCTTATGGATTACAATGGCTTCCCCCCCCATAACGTCCCTCCCACCCGCAACCCTCCCCTTTCCCACTCCCTCTCCCCTTCCATTCACATCAAGATTCATTTTTGATTCTCTTTATATACAGAAGATCAGTTTCGCATACATTAAGTAAAGATTCCAACAGTTTGTTCCCACACAGAAACATAAAGTGAAAAATACTGTTTGAGTACTAGTTATAGCATTAAATCTCAATGTACAGCACACTAAGGACAAAGATCCTACATGAGGAGTAAGTGCACAGTGACTCCTGTTGTTGACTTAACAAATTGACACTCCTGTTTATGGCATCAGTAATCACCCTAGGCTCTTGTCATGAGCTGCCAAGGCTATGGAAGCCTTTTGAGTTCACTGACTCTGATCATATTTAGACAAGGCCATGGTCAAAGTGGAAGTTCTCTCCTCCCTTCAGAGAAAGGTACTTCCTTCTTTGATGACCCGTTCTTTCCACTGGGATCTCAGTCATGAGAGTATTTCAGGCATGGAAAGCCAAGACACTCTGGGGAAAAAAAAAAAAAAACCTAAATGAAAGATCTCCGCGAGTGAGAAGGTATTTCAAAAAGTTCCTGGAAAATGAAATTAAAAGATAAGTGTAAGGAGCAGGCTATTAGCCTAATAGTTAAGACGCCTGCATTCCACATCAGACAAAAAAAAAGTACCTAGCTTTGATTCCCAGCTCAGGCTCCTGATTTTAGCTTCCTGCCACGCAGACTCTGCGAGGCAGCAATGAGAGCTCAAGCAATTGGGTTCTTGGTAGTGAGAGACCTGTATAGTATTCCCCATTCCTGGCTTTAGCCTTAACTTCAGACCTGGGTGTTCCGTCCAGGTATTAAGAGAGTGAACCAGAGGATGGAAGCTCTGTGTGTGTGTGTGTCTGTGTGTGCATGCACTAGCATATCTCAAATAAAAATACTTAAGAAAAAGAGAAGTTTGCTTTGGTGCAAAAAAAAAAAAAAAACCTTGAAATCTATGCATATGTATGTAAGTACTTGAATATGAAAATAAGAGTCGAGAAAGGAATGAGCCTGAATATTATCAGGACTCATAACTGAGTGAGCTGTAGGTAATTTTGTTCTCATCTATATTTTTAATTTTCATAGGACTATAAATAATTTTTATAATATTTTACTATTCATAGAGCAATAGATGATTCTTTTCATTCACAATTTCAATTTTTCATTGAAATATTATTAAAATAAAAGTTTTTAGAGGCAAAAATACTGGTTGCATAGAAATAAAGCCAATTAATCACCTATGTAAATATATTTCTCTCTCTTTTTTGTATATTTTAAGGATTTTATTCAGTGAGAGACATGCCCAGGAGACAGAGGGCTATATCTAAAGGGGAAAGAGAAGTCTATATCCATACCAAGCAGAGAGCAGGCCAGGAGCCACATGCAGCAAGATTATATAAATATATTTCATTAGAGTTTACTGTGATTATGTCAAGTACTGAAAACAGGAAGAGATTAATGATGTTTTGACAGATTAAAAAGTGTCTTGCAAAAATATTTTTGTTGTTGGATAGAATTGGAGAAGCTATGGAAAATATATATTTCTGTTTCTTAAAATTAAATAGTTTAATTCTGATATACTTTAAATTTTAACAACTGATGGCCAGAGACCTGTGCAACCCACATGGACACCAGTTCATGTCCCAGCTGTTCTACTTCTGATCCAGCTCTCTGCTAATGTGCCTGGGGAAACAGCACAGGATGGCTCAGTCCTTGAGCCCCTATCACCCACATGGGAGACCTGGAGGAAGCTCTTGGCTTTGGCCTGGCCCATCCCTGGCTGTTGTGGCCATGTGGGGAGTGAACCAGTGGATGGAAGGTATCTCTGTGTGTGTGTGTGTGTGTGTGTGTCCTTCTCTTTCTCTCTTTGTAACTCTGCCTTTCAAATAAATAAATTAATCTTTAAAAAAAAAACTGATGGCCAAAATTTGATGGTCACCAGCCCCCAGTGGTCCTACTGGCCAGTTGATGATATCCTAGAAATCCTTAATAATAACCTTCAAAGGCAGGAATGACCTGCCTTTGAGAGCAATTCACTGTGCTGATATAAGAAGTAAAACTCGGAAAGCTGTGAGTACTGTTCCTGCTCATGGTCATCATTAACCAGTTTTACTTGTATTACACATCAGATAAAAGCATTGATCTGGTTGTAAATTTAAGCAAGCTATGTTAGATGAAAACATGGAAAATCACTGGATACTTACGTAACACCATTTATGTATCTGTATAATGACCCTCCAAACAAACAAACAAAAAATCATGCTCCTGAGTATTGTGTAAAGAGAACAGGACACACACCACTAATGAAAAAGTAGTGTCTTAACAGATTAATAATCAAAAAGGAGATAAAGCATGTACCATCCCTCAAGCTCACATTGTCCTACTGCTTACAGTGGCCAACAGTAGAGAAGGCACATTCCTCCCCTCCTGATTGTGCTTCTCATATTGTAGTTGTAGGGTCAGGAGACTTTTGGACATTTATTTCACTCTGTAACACAGTAGAAGCTTCCTGGTTAGGGAATCTCAGTAGTTAGTGTCAGCCTGTCCATTCCTTGAGTTAACTTAGACCTACTGAGCCAGATGTTTCCTATGCTCCCAAAAATAAGGAGGGATTTGGCCCCTTAAACCATCCATACTGGTGTTACATCACTGGGTTTTGATGCATTTACTGCACAAACTGAGTTTCTCAAAATTGCTAGATATCTGGATTGCTACAACAAATTTCCATGCCCAAATATGAAATAAGAGCTATCCCCTACTTGAAAACTCATTGCCCCTTATGTGGTAATGTGAGATTTCCCACAAGACCTTGCCCAGATGATATAGTGTGCAAGTCCTCTGTTCCATTTGTAGCTGGAGGGAACTCCTCAGCTTCTGATACGCAGCTAGGTCTTTCAGTTCCAACATTCCTATTGAATGACACCAGTGATGGCTTCTGAGATTCCCTCCAGAGCCTTGGTGGCCTCTCCTGACAATATATTACATTTGTAGACCCTTTTAGTCACTGCTTACAGAAAATTATTGCTATGCTACAGCCTTTGATCTGCTATCATGAATCTGCTGTTTCTTTGATTTGAGTGCTGGGATTTTACAAAATAATTTTGTATTTTATGTATTTCCTTTATATTTTTAATTGATTTACTCTTCCATACTGAAGCAATGTATTAAACTGGAAATGTGCATGGGGCTCTTTATCAAGATTGTTACCCTCTGAAATCTATTCAAGACAAAAGCCCTCTCACAGATCGCAGTGGCCTTCCAAAATTAGGACAGAGCTGGGTTTTCTCCTCTCACAAGAATTCCTTTTATGATAAGCTTAACATTTCTTCAAACAAAATGTTTCAATACCAGAAACTTCCAAGCTGACATTTACTTAGTTTTTACAAGAGGAATATTTAGAATTTACACAAGGCTTATATCCGAACGTCTCCAAGTTTTATAGTTATACACCTCAAAGGGTAACTCTAAAAACAAAACTCAAGGCCACTGCATTTCCCATGTAAATAGACATATGTCTATACGACTAGCTTTAAGTCAATATGCACATACTCTTGGAGCTTCATGGTGTTCTCACCCCAGGTGGCTACTTGCTAGTGTGTGTGGCAGCTCATATTTAGCAAATCCATGCTTCACCAATGAAAATGACACTTGTTAGCAGTCAATGATTTACATTCCATAAAATTCACCCATAGACTCCCTTAGGAATTTTGCATGAATATTTTTTAAGAAAAAAGAGGGGCGGGCATCTGACCTAATGGTTACGATTCCAGCTTGCCTCCCAATCAGAAAATCTGGGCTTGAATCCCAGCTCCAGCTCCTGACTCAAGCTTCCTGCCAACTCAGACCCTGGGAGGCAGCGGTAATCGATCAAGTAATTAAATTCCTGCCATCTGTATGGGAGACCTAGATTGAGTTCTCAGGTACTGGGTTTGGCCAGAGCCCAGCTGCAGCTGTGGTGGACATTTGGGGATTGAACCAGTAAGTTTTTACAGGAAAAAAGGCAAATAATTAGCATTGAGAACTACTTTTAAACCATGGGGATGATGAGCATCTCTTAAAAACTGTCTTGGGAAGAAGTCAAGTAAGAAGAAAGAGTTCCCTTCTTCCCTTTTCCACATCCAAAGACCTAACCCATGGGAGGATTATTGCAGAACAATGGAGAGATATCAGCTGGTTCTAGATGAGAAGGTGTGGATTACACTCTGGACAAGATTGCTTTCAAATGATTTAGAAAATGAGCCCAGGGTCAGGAGTTTTAGAGGAAGCACCATAAATAACTTGCATAGTGGAACTTTGTATAATAATCACTCTTTTGACATTTTCTCCTTTCCAGTTTTTATTTTTAAATGTATATAAAATTTCTCAGCCGTGGGCCTAATGTTTTTTCTCTTCCTGCATCTGGCGCTTATGGTACTTAAAAGACCATTTCTCTATTTTTAGCTTTTGTGGATTTGAGCGCTATTTCCAGGTTCAAGGGATAAAGATTGCTCATTAATATTTGTTTAGAGAATGAGGTAATTTCCCAAACCAGGCTATGAATATCAATAGGAAATAGGATCTGATGAACTGAACTGAGAGGATGGAATTCAACAAAATTATTCAGACTTCTAGTGGCACTGATGTGCTGTATTTTACTAATCGCTTAGGAACTCCATGAACTATTGGAGCATGTATATAACCTGTGGGCCATACCCACATTAATCAAGATCAAAATAATGGAAATATCCCCATCTGGATATGTGAAACCAAGCCTTCTATTTATTCATGTTCTTATTCATTTGTTAAATGCTAACAAGTCTCCATAGTAGGCCAGCCACTTTGCTTTTCAAATCAATGTCCAATTGATGAATATATTTGATAGTCTTTCTTGGACATTAAAAAAAAAACTTAAGGGGAGTAAAATTTCATCCATATAAAAACTAAATGTTAACATTCAACATGAGAACAAAGCCAGCTATAGCACTTGCTGACTGCTTGTCCCAAACTAAACTGCATAGTTAGTTCACTGAGAAGGATAAATTAAGATCTAAAAGTTGCCTAACTCGTACAAAAATCAAGACCTAAAATTTGCCCAAACTCTTAACTATGACTGACAAGGATCTGCTTCTGGCACTTCATCTCTCCACACCACCCAACCCCACCATCCCTAGCTGTTTGTACTTCTCTCAAGTCACAGAATGTATCATTATCTTTCTCAATGCCTAGACTTCACACGTGCTGCTTGCAACACTTTTCTTTTCTCACTTTTTTTTCCCTCATACCCCCTCCTTCCTTCCACTGACTGTTACTCATATGCTGTGGTAACAAAGAACAACTCCCATGTTTGTTTCTCTCTCATACAAACTCTTTTGCAGGGCCTAGCCAACTTCCAGGGCAGCTTTCTTCCTGGGGGTGGCTCAGAAGTGAGTGTCCATCCCTACATGTGCTTATGCAGTCAATGTAGCAGGGGGAAAGAAGAGATAAGTCTCATACTGTCCGGTGACACTCTGGCCTAGAAGTGATACGTGTGCCTTGCATTCACAAGCCATTGGCAGAATAGTCCTAAGGCCAAGGCCCAGCCTTTTGATGTGCCTAGAGTGATGCCCTCTAAATAGATGGAATTAGTTTGTTTAGAAGTCTCCATTTGTTGGGGGATCTTTTTTGTTTATTCATTTATTTGTGGTGTCCAGTTATTATCATCTGCACTGTCAAATTTGAACTGTAAGGTCAATTTAAAACTCGCATTATTTCTCTACTCCTAGAGTCATCTTGGATCAGAACAAGGTATGAGGCCCACTCTTTTTTGTTTTAGTTAGAGAGAAGACAGGTCAATACCATTCCTGTTTCACTCCCTCAATGCCCACAATGACTGGAACTGGACTGGACTCAACTGAAATCAGAGCCAGGAACTCAACGTAAATCACTTACATGGGTGGTAGGGACCCAATCATTTGAGCCATCACCACTGGTCTGTCTTAGCCAGAGTGTCTACATTAGCTGGAGTCAGGAGTCAGAGCTGAAAATGAAAGCCAGATACTCCAACATTAGATGTGGGCATTTCAAGAAGTCTTAACGACTAGGCCAAATGCCCATCCCATGGTCTGCACTTTATATACATTTCCTCTCTCCCATTTCAGGAACTAACTCTTTCATGTATTAAGGCATAGGAAGGGTGATGAAAAACAGCAAATGTCCCTTTTCTTTATTGATGAAGTTGACATCCCTCATCCTTGGTTTTCCCTGCTTCTCTGGCTAACGCTAGCAGGTCAGTAATTGATGCCCTGTTTCAGCAGGCTCTCCAGTACCTGATTCTCATGGGACAGACATGCGGGTTTCTCAGAGAAGTAATGTGAGTCTTTCCCACTTGATGTTTGTCCTGGATTTGAAGGACAGCCTGCACTCCCACCCTCACATCCGCAAAGCTAGTCTAGACAGTCTACCCGTTAGGCTCTTTCTGCAGGGTACCCCTTCAGTTGGGGAGGGTGGTTTACCAGCAACGTACCTCAAGTTGTCCACTGTTACAATCCATAGGAAGCTCTTCAGTCTTCTCACCCCAAATAATAGGTAGACAGATGAGACTGCTCCCTACTCTTGCTTAAGTTGTAGGGTTTTGCTTGTTCTTTTTTCCCTCCTCGATGAAGCCAGGGACAGATTGACAAGTCCAATGTCTAAGCCAGAATCCATCTGGAAGATGAAATGTGAATCCCTCTTTCCTGTCAACACTCATATATGAGTGATTCTCTTGTTTGGCTTTGACACAGAGAGAAACTAGCCTCTCTGTCTGAACGTTGCACTTACCCAAAAGGCCTTCAACATCACCAGCTCTTGGTCATCATAGGCAGACTTTGGGGACAGGGTGGGTCAAAGCTGATGCTCCTCAGGAAGTTCTGTCCCTAAACTATGAAAACTCCTTGACCTTAGAATGGGGAGATACTTAAAGTCTTTTCTTCAGAACAGACAGTAGCAATAATGTGGACCATCAGGAGAACTCTCCCTGGATGTCATGAGATAAACGCCCTGCTCGCGTGTTCACAGAGCTCGTGTGCTGCCCGAATCTGGACCCCAATTCATTGCGTGGCTCTCACTTACTCAGTTGCCTGTCTTTGCCTGGATCAGCCCCTCTTGGGGCTATCTACCCCATCTTAGAGCCAAACTTGATGTTCACCACATGGTGAGTGCTCAATAAGTATTTTTGACAAGACTAGGCCAGCTAAGTTTTGTGGGGGATGGCTTTACCAAGGGAAAAAAAGACAAAGTTTTAAAAGGATTTGAAAGAGAAGCTACACCTATTTTCAGGAAGAGAACAAAAGGATAAATAAGTTGACAGATAAGTGTACAGATAGAAAATGTCTGTACCAATGTATAGAGTTAGGTTTATTTAAGTGGAACAAAATGATGAGCATCTAGTGTATCAAGAAATGAGAAGTTTTTACTTAATGTATAGTTTCAAATGTTGATTTGTGATTTTGTAGAATCAGCTGTGTCCATCGTCTTTCTCTAGGGAGCATATAGTCAATTGTCTATATCAAGACATGGCCTCGTTTGTTGTGGTGAGACTATGAACTCACCTCCAGAACTTCTAGATACTCTCACCCCTCAAATCGACATAGACAAAGAGTATTGAATCACACCATCTCATTCCTTATAGCTACTGATGCCATCAAAGTTTCATGAAAAGTACGATCTCCACTTTAAAGTTACTACTCATCCTTTTATGTAATTCCTGTGCTGAGCAAATTCTGAAATCATTCAGAATTACAAAGATGGTCATGGAATAAAAACTGTTTCAATGACCATCTTTGTCATTTGTCATCTGACTATGGTTCGTAAGTGCCTAATTAAACTCATTATTCTTGTTGAAATTCTTTGTATGCCTCTCTTCAGTTATGTGTCTGGCATCCTTTTGTGAGTATTCCAGACCTGATGTAACTTACCTGTGATGTATAAACATTCATAAGTTATCCTTTATAGAGACTTGCCCAGAGTTAAGGGAAATATGTGTGTTTTCAACTATGTAGATTTGAAACAGAAGGACAAAGCTGATTTTCTGGATCATTTGTCTCTGGAAAAATTCTCTTCTTGAATCATTCCATGCTGTTTGACTTCTTTTGAATCTTACATAATCAGAACTCTGCTTAATGTTAATTGTGAGAACTGGCAAGGTTTCAGTTGCCTTAAACCTGTTGGATCAATGAGTTTGCCCTTGGAAAGTTGCCAAGTTCCACTAGGCAATGAGTTTCCCTTTAGATTGTCTTAGATGGTTTGTGGTTGATGGTGACCTGCAGAAATTGGGTTAATTGAAGAATCTGGTTCACATCATTCCTGGTATCAAACTGCCATTCTCTCTCCATCATAACTTAGGAATGAGAATTTGAGCTGACACTCCATAGTGCCTTGAGTTTTTCCTTGGTGTTTACTTGAATTTTTTTTCATTAAAACCTTAAAAAAAATTTCACATAATGTCCCCAAGTATTTTCCACCCCTGCCTTGTCCTCTGTACACATTCCATCACGAGACAGTTAAAAATGAAGCAAGGAAAGGGCAGTTTTTCAACCAGGCAGGATCTTCATGCTGTGAAGGAATTCTGGACTGATGCCTTTCGATTCCTCACCATTCGTTTTATGAACAAATACCTCCCTTCTTATCTTAATCTAATTCACTCCTTTAAACATGTTGATAGGAAATTTGTATATAGAGGAAGCTTATATTCTGTTATTTAAAATAGAAAAAAAAATGTATTCCCAGTCCACCCACAATTGTCTCAAATACCACTAAAAGTCTCTCAGTCCCATATAGAGCTATCTACCAAGGATTTCTATGTAATGTGAACTATTTTTTTAAGATTTGTTTATTTTATTTGAAAGGCAGAGTTACAGAGAGGCAGAGACAGAGACGGAGAGAGGTCTTCCATCTGCTGGTTCACTCCCCAAATGGCCACAATGGCCAGAGCTGAGCAGATCCAAAGCCAGGATCCAGGAGCTTCGTCTGGGTCTCCCACGTGGGTGCAGAAGCCCAAGGACTTGGGCCATCTTCCACTGCTTTCCCAGGCCATAGCAGAGAGCTGGATCAGAAATGGAGCAGCCAGGACTTGAACCAGGGCCCCATGGGATGCCGGCACTGCAGGTGGTAGCTTTACAGGCTACGCCACAGTGCCAGCCCCATAATGTGAACTATTTAAAACATTAGCCACCTTATGATTTGTATGTAGTACTCCATTATATGGTGAGCTGGGAATTTCAAACTTGGGTACACACCAGAATGATCCCAGAACGTTGCTGAAGCACAGAATCCTGGGACCCAGAGTTTCAGATTCAGTATGTCTGGAAAGGGGACCAAGAATTTGCATTTCTGCAACACTCCCTGGTGATGCTGATCCTGCTGGTCCAGGACACTGAGATGAAGACTCTATAGAGAATATTAATTCCATCTTTCTTCCACATTCAGTGAGTATTACAGAAATATGAGCAACCATAGTAGAAGTACTATGTCCAATATATCATCAATAATGAATGTAAATTATACTTAGAAAAATGAAATGATATATTATGGTAATTTTCAAATAATGATTATCAACTAATGGAAGAATTGCCCAAGCAGAGTCTGGTGGCCAGGAGAAGAACATGAAATCTTCAACCTTTGAGGGTAATTAAAAGAATGAGTGGAACAGTAGATGTCCCATATTTTCCAAGTCCAAATGAAAGGAACTAGAAGACAACATTCTCTGATTGACATGAGAGATTCTGCAAGGGGGTTGATCAGAAGCTGTGAATGCCATACTGTGAGAACAAAAGCTCTCAAAGTGGACATCAGCAGACAGAAGTAACAGGTTCTTGGGGCCAGCACTGTTGCATAGCAGATAGGGCCACCACCTGCAATGCCAGCATCCCATATGGGCGCCAGTTAGCATCCCAGCTGCTCCACTTCCGGTCTAGTTCTCTACTAATGGCCTGTTAAAAGCAGCAGAGGATGGCTCAGGTATTTGGGCACCTGCCACCCACGTGAGGGAGCAGGATGGAGCTCCTGGCTCCTGGCTTCAGCCTCGCCATCTGGGGAGTGGACCAGCAGATGGAATTTCTCTCTCTTGCTCTCGCTCTCGCTCTCTCTCTCTCTCTCTCTCTCTCACACACACACACACTCACACACTCACACACTAAATTTCAAATAAATAATTTAAAAAAAAAAAAACAAGAAGTAACAGATTTTGGTGGTCTATAGCACAGTGAGGTGACTATAGTTCACAGTAGTGTATAATATGCTATATGTAAAGAATGAGAAGAGAGGAGGTGATAGGATTCAAACACAAAGGAAAAATAAGGAATTGGAAAGCCTAGTTGCCTCATTTATTAAGTTTACACTGTGTATGTGTTTAAACATTGCACTTTAGCACCATAAAATGTACAACTATTACATGTTAACCCCAAATTTTCTTAAATAAAATAATTAATTAAAAAGTAGGGGCAGGGGCCAGCGTTGTGATGCAGTGGGTTAACACCCTGGCCTGAAGCGCCGGCATCCCATATGGACACTGGTTCAAGACCCGGCTGCTCCATTTCCCATCCAGCTCTCTGCTATGGCCTGGGAAAGCAGTAGAAGATGGCCCAAGTCCTTGGGCCCCTGCACCTGCGTGGGAGACCCTGAAGAAGCTCCTGACTTCTGGCTTCGGATCAGCACAGTTCTAGCCGTTGTGGCCAATTAGGGAGTGAACCATCAGATGGAAGACCTCTCTCTCTCTCTCTCTCTGCCTCTCCTCTCTCTGTGTAACTCAGACTTTCAAGTAAAATAAATAAATCTAAAAAGAAAGAAAGATCCTCAAATGTGGCTTGAATCTCAGCAGATATTTAAAAAAATTAAAAAAAAGAAGTAGGGGCAGATGTTTGGTGCAGTGGTTAAGTTGCCCCTTGGGATGCCTGCATTCTATATCAGAGTGCCTGTGTTCAAGTCCCAGCTACTCCACCTCTGATCCAGCTTCCTTCTAAAGCACATCTTGGGAAGCAATAGATGATGGCTGAAGTACTTGGGTCTTTACACCCCATGTAGGAGATGTGGATTGAGTTCCAAGCTCTTGGTTTCCTACTAGCCAAGCCCTGGCTGTTGTAGCCATTTGGAGAGTGAACCAACAGGTGGAAGATCTCTCTCTCTCTCTCTCTCTCTCTCTCTCTCTCTCAAATAAAATGAAAAATAAATACATTTTAAAAGTATACAATCGTTCAAATTGTCTTTGTGGCTGGTGCTATGGCATAGCGGGTAAAGCTGCCGCCTGCACTGCCGGCATCCCATATGGGTGCCGGTTCAAGTCCTGACTGCTCCATTTCCAATCCAGCTCTCTGCTGTGGCCTGGGAAAGCAGTAGAAGATGGCCCAAGTGCTTGGGCTCCTGCACCCTTGTGGGAGATCTGGAGGAAGCTGCTGACTCCCGGCTTCAGATCAACTCAGCTCCGGCTGTTGTGGCCATTTGGGGAGTGAACCTGTGGATGGAAGACCTCTCTCTCTTTCTGCCTCTCCTTCTCTCTGTGTGTAACTCTGACTTTCAAATAAAAAGAAATAAATCTTTTTAAAAAATTGTCTTTGTTTACGATTTTACAACTTGTGATAGCGTAAGACAGAGCTTGTCACTACATTTCTAGAACGTGATTCTTCCTTTGATATGCTCAGACTCATTTGCAATGGTTTTGTGGGTATAATGTACATTTTACCTGAACATTCAGCTCAGTGTATTCATGGTTCCTCTTCTTCTTGTCTCTCCAAATGGCAATTAACATGAAGTTGAATGAATTCTACTTCCTGAGAAGATAGTTTCACCTACTAATTGGGAGTGATGATCTAAATGTTGATAATGCACATTTGGACAACATGAATTCTTGTCCGGTGGCAGCAACAGTGACAGAACTGCAACAAAACCTACATTTTCTTACCTGGACTCCCTTGCAACTTAAACAGATTTTCTATCATTCACTTGCTGACTTGCAATAGCATATTTTTGTTTCAGGCAATAAATCTAGAATAAAAATTTTTTGCAAGTAATTTTAGTGAGTCAATAGAGTTCAGATAGTGAGGGATACTTGGGTGGACAAAACTTTTACTGTGTGGCAGGCAGACATGGGCCTGGGTGCTGGGTATGCAAGCTGGGTATAGTAATTAATGCAATAAATATGGAGCCACCATCCTCATGTTATAGCTAGTAAGAGAGAATAAACAAGCAAATGGTGCAGGCATTTAGCCCAGCAGTTAAGGTGCTAGTTAAGAAATCAATGGTCCTGTGCCATGGCGCAGTAGGTTAATCCTCCGCCTGCGGCACCAGCATCCAATATAGGCGCTGGTTCACATCCCAGCTGCTCCAATTCCAATGCAGCTCTCTGCTATGGCCTGAGAAAGCAGTAGAAAATGGCCCAAGTCCTTGGGCCCCTGCACCCATGTGGGAGACCAGGAAGAAACTCCTGGCTCCTGGCTTTGTTTCAGCGCAGCTCCGGCCATTGTGGCCAACTGGGGAGTGAACCAACAGAAGAAGACCTTTCTCTCTGTTTCTCCCTCTCACTGTCTGTAACTCTACCTCTCAAATAAATTTTAAAAAATTAAAAAAAAAAAGAAATCAATGGTCCATATCAGAGTGCCTGGGTTCAACGCCCAGCTTTGCTCCTTACTCCGGCTTCCTGCTGATGTGGACCCTGGGAGGCAGCAATGATGACGCAAGTAATTGGCTTCCTGCCACCCACGTGGGAGACCTGCATTGAGTTCCCAGCTCCCAAGTTCAGCCTAGTCCAGCCCCTGCTGTTGCAGGGTATTTGGGAAATGAACTCTCTCTCCCTCCCTCCCTCCTTTTTTTTTTTTTTTTTGAAGATTTATTTTATTTATTTGAAAGACAGAGTTAGAGAGAGAGGTAGAGACAGAGAGAAAGGTCTTCCATCCGCTGGGTCACTCCCCAGATGGCCACAACGGCCAGAGCTGAGCTGATCCGAAGGCAGGAGCCAGGAGCTTCTTCCAGGTCTCCCACGCAGGTGCAGGGGCCCAAGGACTTGGGCCATCTTCCACTGCTTTCCCAGGCCATAGCAGAGAGCTGGATCAGAAGAGGAGCAGCCAGGACTAGAACCGACACCCATATGGGGTGCTGGTGCTTCAGGCCAGGGCGTTTACCTGCTGCGCCACAGCTTCGGTCCCTTCCTCTCTCCTTTTAAAGTAATAAATACCCAAGCAAATGACTAAAACATATATCAGTACAAAGTATGATAAAAATCAGGAGAGGGAAATAACAGATTGCTATTAGAGACAGTGATGTAGGGATGGGAAAACAGGGAGCTCTTCTGACAAAGTAACATTGTGTTGTTTTTGTTTAATGGAACATTTTGTTTTGAGTTTTTTATGGAAATGTTTGAAGAACAAAAAAGTACCAAGAAGAAAATAACAACCTCCCACATTTCCACCATCCAGAAATGGCCTCTTATCATTTTGGCGTTGCTACTTCCATTAACATTAACGTTCACACAGGAGGGGTTTCACTGTTGCAGGTAACAGTGAGTTGGATGAAGCAGGGTGGCCTTGCTCAGCCTAGTCCAGGCTATGGAGTAAAGGGTAGTGATGGAAAGGATTTGGTATATAACACGACTTAGCACCATGGCTGGAATGCAGGTGGAGGAGGCAATGTGATGAGAAGGCAGTTAGCTTCAAGGAGCAGAGAGAGGTTCCCGGGAGACAACCAGGAAATAAATCCATAAATAAGTCAATGAGGGTTTCTACCGACAACTGAATGAGCTTGGAATCGAATTGTTCGACAGAGCCTCCAAAAAGGAGCTGCTCCAGTGAGCTGAACTCTGGATGTCCAGAGTCCTCAAGCAGAGGAACCAAGGGTGCTCACTCGGCCTTCTCAGCTATGATAAATTCGTACTGTTTGAAACTGCTAGATTCGTGGTACCTTTTTAGACAGCAGTAGGAAACGAATGTAACTGTCAAGGCAGTTTTGATAAACAAATTTAATGACCTTGACTTTGTTGAACACAAACCGCAAGTTGGGAGATTTGAGAGATGAGAAGCCTGGCAAATTTGGGTGGTCAATTTACTCCCAGAACATTTAGTCTGACTGTTCACTTGACAAAGATGACTTCAAACAAAATAAAGGAAATCATTGATGGGTGTTGGAAATGATTGTTATCTTACCAGTCAGGTTGTAAGACTATGATATAGGGCTGTGGCTGTTACAGAAAAAAAATGGTTGAAATGAAATGCTTGAATATGAAAAGAGATTTAACCTTCATTGAGATGATTTTCCCCTACAAGAACAACGGGGACTTTCGAGCAGTTTAGCTTGCTTCTTGCCCGTGAATATTATGCTGAGCACCTGGGCATATCCCCACGCTTTATGATCTCAGTTTCTGAGAATCAGATTTCCAGCTCCTAGCCAGAGCTCCCATTAGGAAATGCCTGCATTCTGGAATCACAGCATGATCTCTTAAAAGGCTTCCTCCTGGGCATAGTTTATTAACTCCAAAACAGAAACCAACTCTACCCAACTTAAGCAGAAAATCAATTTATTGCAATTTATTGTGTAGCTCATGGACTAACAGGAGGTTAGGAAAATCAGCTCCCAAAATAGTATGAAACAAAAGAAGTCAAGAGATTAGATCCACTACTAAAATTATGTCACAGATAGAGTCTATTAAAGAAGCCACCTCTGAGGCATGAATGCTACCCCCATCACCTCAGGATGCTGGCTACCACAGCTAAAGCTGCACAGAATTTTATTAATTAAGATTTTGTGGTGAGTATCTTCAACATTTTTTAAAAAATATTTTATTTTATTTATTTGGAAGTCAGAGTTACAGAGAGGGAGAGACAAAGGGAGAGAGAGGCTCAGCGAAGCCAAAACCAGGAGTGTGGAACTCCATCCAGTCTCCCATGTAGGTGGCAGTAGCCCAAGGACTTGGGACATCTTCCACTGCTTTCCCACCACAGGACTCGAACTGCCACTCATTTGGGATTCTGGAATCACAGGCAGCAGCTTAATCCACTGTGCCACGACGCCAGCCCCAGAAGTTGCAAAGCATTCTAAACTGTTCCCTATTTCTATCTGCAGGTCCAAAATCCCATGTAGAAGGATGTAATTTTTCACAGTTTAGGTAATATATTTAAAATTCCGATGGCCAGCATTGTGTTGTAGTGGGATAAGCCACTACCTGCAATGCCAGCATCCTGTATGGAGGCCAGTTCGAGTCCTGGCTACTCTACTTCTGATCCAGTTCTGTGCTAATGCGCCTGGGAAAACAGTGGAGGATGGTCTAACTGCTTGGGACTCTGCATACACGTGGGAAACCTGTACAAAGCTGCTGGTTTCAGCCTGGCCCAGTCCCAGCTATTGTGGCCATTAGGGAAGTGAACTAGCAGAAGGAAGATATTCTCTCTCTCTCTCTCTCAACTCTGTCTTTCAAATAAAATAAAATAAACCTTAAGAAATATTCTAATCCCCAACAGTCTGGAAAAAGCATGTATTTTAGCTTCCCTAGTCGAAGGCAGAATTTTTCTCCCTCCCGAGTGTACACTTGACTTACCCAGAAATAGGAAGAGGTATAAGAGGTATAGTATTCTATACTCCTAGGGTTGGTCAGCAACCCTAAAGACTCTTCTTCTCATACTTCTAAAAAAAGTATATACTATATATTTACATATAAATTATAAAACACATGTATATATTACCACTTGAAATAATGCATCCTATCATTGTTCACACATGCGTGCGTGCGCACACACACACACACTCACAAGCCTAGTATTTCATCAGATATGTCCAGCTCCTCATGCAGGGTGTCTGAGGGTTACTGTTTTGTCAACCACCAGTGCACTATATATACAATATTGGGGTAAAGGAAGAGGAAAGACAGGGAAATCACTTGAATATAGTGATCTCCATTTCCATTCATCTCATTGCAAACATCAGGATTTCATTCTTTTTATGGCTGAGGAATAGTACTCCATTGTGTATATGTACATTTGTGCCGGCATACAACCCAGTTTTTAAGTCTAATCTGCATGATTAACATTTTCTCCATCACTTTCTTAAGTCTAGACAGTCAACAAAACATATCTTGTTTTGATCCGTTCTAAAAATATGTAAGCTGCGACAGGAATTTAGCCTGGTGGTTAAGACATTGTTTACAATGCTCATGTTCCCTATTAGGCTGACTCCAGCCTCCTGCTAATGGAGACCCTGGGAGGCAGAAGTGCTGACTCAAGTAATTGTATTCCTGCCATCCACGTGGGAAACCTGGATTGAGTTCCCAGATGCTGGCTGTTGTGGGCATTTTGGGGCATGAATCAGCAGATACACACTCTTGCTTGCTCTCTCTCAAATAAGTGACTTTTTAAAAAAAATTTTATAGAAACCTTTTATTTAATAAATATACCTTTCATAGGTACAACTTTTGGATTATAGTGATTTTTCCCCCCATACCCGCCCTCCCACCCTCACTCCCGTCCCACCTTCTACTCCCTCTCCCATCCCATTCTTCATTAAGATTCATTTTTAATTATCTTTATATACAGAAGATCAACTCTATACTAAGTAAAGATTTCGAGAGTTTGCACCACACAGACACACAAAGTACTGTTTGAAGACTAGGTTTACTGTTACGTAGTGATCTATACACAAAAATTATTTGTAATGGCATACCAGCTCCCAGCTCATATATATTCCAATTTTGTTGAAAGCAAAGAATGACAGCTATTTGGTTTTATATATAAATTGTCACCTACTCTGCATCATTTATTTTCTCCATTTCTGAAAGTACACCAAAAATATAACTTCACTTTTTGTTCTTTCTCCAACAGGCATCTTATTTAGCCTAATATACTTTTTAAAATATTTTAAGGTTTATTTTATTTTATTTGAAAGGCAGAGTTAGCAAATACTTTTCCTTAAATATTTACCACTACAATATTATTTCCAAAACACCTTTATTTCAGCATAGGATTTCATTTTATTTTCATCAAAAGCTTGGAAGTATAGCTTTGGCTCATTTAAATTCTGGAAAATTGAGGCCAGCAGTGTGGCACAGCAAGTGGAACCACCATCTACAATGCTCCACATCCCATATGGGATGCTGGTTCTTGTCCCAGTTGGTCCACTTCCAATCCAGCTATCTGCTAATGTGCCTGAGAGGGCAGCAGAGGAAGATGGCCCAAGTGCTTGGGCCCCTGTACCCACATGGGAGTCTGGAGGAAGCTCCTGGATCCTGGTTTCTGCCCAGCCCAGCCTAGCCCTGGGTCATTGCAGCCATTTGGGGAGTGAACCAGTGGATGGAAGATTCTCTCTCTGTGTCTCCCTGTCTGCAGTTTTTTCAAATAAATAAACAAATCTTTAAATTCTGGAAGATACCTGACACATATGAAAGTTTGAGCTCATTGTCAGACCAATTAGTCAAATCAGGCTGGCCTCTATTCTCTCCGTGTGGTATCTCATATTATAGAGCTTCTCCATGTGACTTGGGCATCTTATCTGTGGTCATCTCAGGGTAATAGCTCTTCTTATGAGGTAGCTGCCTTTCAAGAGTCAGGAAGCACCAATGGGAAAAATATAAATTGGAAAACAAGAGGAAATAAAGAAAACTACCAGCCAGTTAAGAGTTATACCTCAGGGCAGGCATTTGGCACAGTGATTAAGATACTGCTTGGGATGCCTACCCTACATATCAGAGTGCCTGGGTTCTAATCCTGGCTCCCCTACTGATTCTAGCTTCCTGCTAATTCACAAACTGGAAGGCAGTAGTGGTGGTTCAAGTAACTGGGTCCCTGCCATCCATGTGGGAGGCCTGGATTGAGTTCCCAGCTCCTGGCTTCAGCCTGGCCCAGCCATGGATCTCATAGGTATTTGGGGAATGAGCCAGTGGATGGGAGTTTCTCTCTCTCTGTCTCTCGTTCTCCCTCTCTCTCTCCCCCCACCCTGTCTCTCGTTCTCCCTCTCTCCCCCCATCTCTCTCTCTCTGTCTCTCATTCTCACTCTCTCTCAAATAAATATTCTTTTAAAGTGCTTTAAAAGCCCTGCTCTATTGATCAAAGCAGTAACACAAACCACTGAGTTTCAAGAGAGAGGAGAAACAGACTGTACTCTCATAAGGGAGTTGCAAGGTCACTTTCAGAACACCATTGGGATGGAATCCCTCTTTTCCCAAAGGATTTTTGTAACAACTCATACCCAAATAGCAACTGTCATGTGAGTCAAAGTTCACAGTTACAAGTAGTAGGTAATGACACTGGATGGTTGACACATTCAGTGGGAGTGCTAGAAGGAGTGGAGTTGGAAAGCAAATACAAGAGAAAGGAATGATTATGACAGAACTATCACCAAATCATGCCATAGAATGAATTTGGTTAGGACACCAGTATGCCATTGCCCAGTGTGGAACTTGACCTTGGCAGTGACACCATTAGACTAGGCAGCCTGCTATTATCAATGTGGAATGGATTCTAAATGAATTCTAAACTCTCAACTGTTTCTTTGGACATCTTCAAATGCATGCATGGCCTACTTTTTAAATTTTTTATTTTAATTTTTAATTAGTTTTTAACAGTTTCAATGTGATTTGTAGATGCAATTCAAAGAACATGATATTCCCTTCCTCCCTTCCTCCCTCCTCCTCTCTCCCTCCCACTCTTTTCTTCTCCTTTTCTGTTTTTCTCTTTTTGAGATAGCATATTTTAAATTTTCATTATAGTAAAATGGCTTAATTAGTGCCTATGCCCAAGCACTGGCTCTGCATGAAGGCAAGTATCTGTCCTGTATGTATAGGGAAGCATCCAGAATGACTGAATATCTAAAAATAAGAAATGAGTATAGTTGTTGATCAGAAAAAAAAAATCTATTCCAGCAAATAACTCACAGGATCCCATATTAATTTCTTCTATGGAACAGTCCTTGTATTAGGTGAAATAAGGGCCTCTTGTAACAAAAATCCCAAAGTGCAAACATGTAGGCAATCCAAGTCTGCATCTTGGCCCTATGGATCTAGGCTCATATTAATACATAATTTCCGCCTCGTGGTGCAAAATGGCATTCCTGCTTCAGCCATCACATCTGCATTGCAGCTGGAAGGAAAGAGAATAAAAGAAATAAAGAAGTACCTGACGTCTCTCGTCAAGAATACTTACTGGAATTTATAAAGGCTGATTTTGCTTAATGAATTTAGCCAGAATTTAATCACAATGCATCCCGGAGCTGCAAGAGGGGTGGCAGGGAACCAGTTAAAATTCAGAGGTTTTATTACTGAGGAAAAAGGGGAGAATGCATACTAGGAAATACCTAGATCTCTGCCATTTTCAAGGTATGTTTTTTATTTCACAGTGGAGAAAGTGCCTTCTGTCATTTCTACGTGCCCCTCATCCCCAAATCACTGTACCATGGAAGCCACTCAGTTGAAAGGACCTGCTGGGCACCCTTCGACCTCAGGGCTTCCCCGACATCATCTAACACTGTGCTCAAACACTCTGCCACTGCCAGTGGTTTATCTTCCTCATTCCTTCTTGATGCTATTACCTCATTTGCCATTTTTCACTGCAGAGCCTAGCAGGCTACCAAATCATCTATATCGATTATACATTATGTTCAAGTCCTCTTTCTCTCTTGCTCTTTTCATCACTTTATTCAAGGATGCTTTATTATTGAACTGATACTTAAGCCGCAAATCGTGTGTAGTTTTGCAATGACTTACACAAATAAGAATGAGGGACAACCTGGAGTGCTTTGAGATCATGAAGTTTAACCATGAGGATATTTTATTATAGCTTTCAAAAAAATTCCAATAGGTGAAAACATGCTGCCTTTACAGAAAACAGACATTTGCATCTAATCAACTTTTTCTAGGGACACATCTATTTTAAAAACAAAAACAAGCCTTCATGGAGACAGTAATCTCATACATTAGTTGTATATGAAGAGCTAGTACCGTTAACCGTGGAATGTTACTATCTACAATTTTAGACCTATTGATAGGTATATGCCTCCCTGGCTTTATCTCTATATCACTGTGAAGAAAAGAAAGCTTGAAAAATATGCAGGAGGGGACGGATATTTGTGAGATTAGCTGACGCAGGTTGTTCTATAGAATTTTTTTTTAAATTGTCTTCATCAGCAGCATTATTGCAAAATGGGTAACCTGGTAGGAAGAAAAAAAAATCAAGTACGCAACTTCCCTATATGGAGGCAGGTATTCTGCCTGTCACTAATTTTTAACTGGAAGAATACAGGCAGTGATTTACTTTGATTCGCTTACTGAATTGAACTAATTCTATGTATTTAGCCAGTCACAACTTCAGTAGAAAATGTGTTCTGTGATCAACTACAACACGAATTTGATTTTGGTTTTTCTTTCCCATTTGTACTTAGAAGCTGTAATGGGCTGTAATGGGCTGTAATGGGCTGTAGCTCATACATAGCTTCCTGGCTATTGTATCTCAGCACATAACCCAGCTGCCAGCCAGCCAGCCACTGCGTCCCTTTGTCAGCGGCTTTCTCTGCCCTCAATCAAAGAAGGATGGGAGCCAGCCCCTAAATACGCCAGCTGCCCCCTCAGCCAGGCCCCGTCTGAGGCCTGTGCTCTGTTCAGACTCCAAAAGCTCTAGTTACCCATAGTTGTAACTGACCTCACAGCCCCCTCTGCAGCTACATTCCTGGCCTCATCTCACCTCCCCAGTCCCCTCCTGGGGTTTCTTCCCCGCCCAGATGTATTATCTTTACTCTGATCCTTATCTTGGAGCCTGCTGCTGGGGAAAGCAAACTAAAACACAAGGGAAGGAGGGGGAGCGCTTATTTAGGTATTTACATCCTCGGCTTTTGTCTAAATCTTAAGTGCTGATTTAGATAGAGAAATCTAGATGACAGGAGACACTGAAGTTAAGTCAGTGATTTGAATCATGACTTCCGTCACTAGATAGATTAATTTGATGTCATTGTTGGTCATGTTTTGCCTACAAGACAGCCCCCCATATACTGAAAATAGTCCTCAATATACCTTCAGACATACTCACCAAAACTCCAGTAGACTACTTTGAAAAGTGTCTGGGCAAAGGGACCCTACAGTGCAAGGTTCTTTCCTCCCACGGCAACTGGCCCTGTACTGGATCAGGGCTCATCGCCAGTTGATTTTGCTGTAGGTTTAGTTTCAAAAACACATGCAGCCATCTTAAGAGACTGTTGCTGTTTCTCACAGCGCAGCCAGGACTGCAATACAGATCAATCTGAGCTAAGACCAAACTCAGAGTGGTGCGGGAGCGAGAAGCCGGCAGCCTGCGGGAGGGCTGCTCAGTGTTGGTTTGTGTTAATCTCAGTGGAGTAAAGAGAGCAAATAGGGATTAGGAGGGGCTGGTGCGTGAGTCACCCCAGGGCAGTTCCAGGTCACATTTGAGATTGTGACATTTAGATGTCTCAGGTCACTCTAAGCCAGATTATCCTCTAGTCTCCTTTTGGCTTCGCCACCTGCACTTGGAAACATTTGTGCATCCTCCTTAACCTTCAGAAGAAAATAGATTGTGAGTGTTCGATTGTGCATGAAGCAGATAGGCTCCCTCTGCTCAGTCAGACCAAAGAGAGGACACTGAATCTTCTTTGGTGACCTGCCAAAGGGCTCAAAGGGCAAATCACTTTCTCGCCTCTCCTCTCTCCCTCCCTCCCTCTCCCCCTCTCCCTCCCACACAGCTTTCTCTTGATCACATCTTATATAGCCAAAAAGCACTGAAGGTTAGAAACATTCTTTAGCATGTCTTTGTTTGGGTAAGGTCACGTGACTCCAGGCTGCCCCTCAGTCATTCTGCGCAGCTCCCACCTCCCTGCAACCCACCCACCTTGTTTTTTGGTTTCTGTAGTGCCCTCCCAAGGGAGAGTCTGGCGTCCCAAAAATCTGACTCCCAGAACCACTGCAAGTGATTTCAGCTTGTTTTCTGGGCTCAAATTTGGCAAATTACCATGATGTTCAAGGAGCAAAGACTGTTACATAATCATCCTTCAGTGGAGACAATGAGGTCACATGTTTACTCGTCTAATCGCTGATCAGGGACATGTTTGATTGCAGATAATGTGCTCAGTGGCCCACAACTTAATTACTGAGTGTCTGAATCAACAGAGCTTTCAGATATAGGTCTTGCCTAATGGTGCCTCTGTTAGAGATCATTGTCTCCATTCGGCCTCTAAACAAAAGGTCTGGGGGATACAAGGGCCATTGCCAGCACTGTTCTCTATGACCTCACACTGAAAAACATGTCAATTCCCACGGCTTATTTCCCAGCCAGCAATAGGCATTATGGTTTATATTCAGGACCTAAATGGAACCAATGAGTCCAGGGTAGCAGAGATTGGTGAAGCCTCTGGTGGAAACAAGCTCTCCCAGGAAATTAACAGAGAAGAGTCTATTCCATTCCCAAAATGTGGTGGGAAAAGTCTAGAGAAACAAGCAATAAGCTAACCAGGACCAGAATGCTGAGTCTGTTGGTTTGGGGCCCTTGCCGTAGACCAGGACCTAACTACAAAGTTTGGATTCCAGTGGGTCTCTCATTAAGGGCCAGGCCTTCTGGTTAATTCCTCCCTCTGAATTCCCCACCCTGTGGTATGTGGCTTGCTCCACATAACACAGTCGCCCCCCACTTCCCTTCCTGGGAGATTATTATCACAGCCACAATGCCTGACAGTGAATTTAAGATTTGGAAGAAAGTGCTTGCAGGTTTGGAGTATTTTGTGGTTTTGCTTGTAACATCAAAATTTGAGGAATCTTGGTGTAGGCAGTATCCTTATTATTCTATCACTAGAGACAGCTATGGTATTTCCTGTTTCCTAGTCTGCAATTTTAAATAAATGCGACATGCCAATTGAAAGGAATTATAGAAAGGTTGGATCCACCCAGATTATTTTAGAACACTTAACAGAAATCCCCACACCCTGATAGGTGTCTAGCCTCCAAGAAGCTGAAATACCTCTGCTGGCTTCTTCTGAGGCTTGTCACCTCCCACCAAATGCAGGAAAACTCGCCTCCAGCTAGGTGAAGATCACCTGAGCCCAAGGATGTTTCTGTGTGTGTGACCAGCTGTAAAAGACAGCAAAACAAAACTATCACTCAAGAGCAAAGCCTTTCCTGGGTTTCTTTTCCCCCTACAGCTTGCCATTAGCTATAAAGCAGTGTGGCTTGCATGAATGGGTTAATGGCAAGTTGGTGTGTTCCAACACTTCCGAAAAGAAATTACTCCAGGACCCAGTCGTGTTCAGTGCACCATAGATGCATGAGCAATATTAAGGAGGAAGCATTTCCTGGGAAGTCTGGATGTCCCCTCCTGTCTGTCTAAAGACCACCAGCCACTCACACGGTGGGGGCATTCTTCCTGCACTTCTCCTACCCATTGTTCTTCCCAGTTCACAATGAGATGTGAATTAGATTTCATAGCACAGACCTGCTTTGGCTTTGCAGCTCTTGGGCAGACATTTGAAGCCCAAGGGGAAAAGCCTCCTTCCCTCCAGAACCTTTATGTTACTATATCCTCCCTTAACCAAGGAAGGAACTAGTTGTAAAAAAGAGCCTTGTTATGTGATCGCGTGGTTTCTCCTAGTCAGTGGTGTCACTAAATTATTTTGCTCCGGAGAAGTCAAATGTTAAGGAATCGATTTTTCTTCTTTAATAAGCAAGCATGAGGGTGAAGGCTGTGAGGCCAACTGCGTCCCAGAACTTGAAAGTGATCGCTTAATTGAAGTTGTTTTTCTTTCTCTGAAGAACACCTTTAGGTGATGATGTTGTTAAGGCTGTAATCTTATTTTATGGCGGAATCTGCTCTTCCATAATCAGCATATATGTTTTTTGACAGTGTGATTTTCCTTCAGTGCAGAATCTGAACAAGTTTGGTCATTTGCTTAGAGAAAAATGAACTCAATATACAAGCTCTAAGGATTTTCTTAGCCTGCAAACATGCTGGAGGGCTGCTTTCTTCCCTAGTGAAAATTCTAGGTGTGGCTTGTTGAGTGAATACATGATTGTATCTGAATTGTTATGATAACATACCCTCTCCTTTGAAGCAGCAGAAATTTCATTAACAGTATGCGAAGCAATGAACTAGTGATGGGCCACATTGATGCAGACTTTTAGCAGCATGTTAAAATCCCTAGGGAGCATCAATTAGCAACTTAAATGCAGTTTCTATTTCAAGCTAGATTGCAAAGCAATGGGATAATGCCGCAGGCCTTCAAAGGGAACTAGTTTTAATTGATCAATCTGTAGTCTTTGAATCCAAATGAGCCCTGCTCTCCTTCCTGGGGTGGGGAGGGGAAACCCTAATTCTGGGTCAGCCCTAGAATGTCAGAGAGGGGATTTCACAGGATGGCACATCCAAATTAGTAGTGTTCCTTATGTGTATCTAGCCATAATGGGAGCCTTTACTGCTCTAGTTAAAAATGAAGGATTTGTTTGGGTAATTATCATCCCCCCAATGCCCTGGGCCTAACTTTTAGAATACCACTGTGTCATTCAGCTGCTCAGTAAGTAACCTTGGAAACAAAGCTAATTACCTTCCAGCCTGTGCTCTTAAAATGTAAAGATCGTAGCAAATGAGTGGTTGTGATGATCCTGAAGAGCCTTGCATGTTTCTGATGGCTTCTGCTCGAAAGGGAAACCTTCCCAAGTGCCCCGTGCGGTCCTGAAGCCGGCCGGGCCCTCTCCTCTCACTTGTGCTTCAAGCACACTATAGAAGAATCTCATATGTGGAGGAAGAAAGAAGGGACGTATGGCGGAGTTGTTTAAGCCAGATGATTTTCTGGATGACCTTGCTCTGTGTCCCTCCAGCAGTTAGCAGAGAACCTGACACGTAATAGGCATCCCGGAAATGTGGCTGCAATGAATGTGATACTGTACTCAAAGATCCTCACCCTAAAGGAGAGTATCCGACAGTTGTACCATGTACTGCATACACACTCAAACCGGTGCTGTTAGTGGTTCTTATTACCCTCTCTCTCTCCTAACACTCTTTCAACTACTTGTACCTTGTTTCTCCACCATGGAAAAGTTGCTTAATGACTGGTTCTTTATAGACATGTAAGCTAAATAAATGCTTCAGTGTGATATATGTGTTTTTAAAGAAACATTAGTGTGAAATGTGTGACTTTTTAACATTATAATTGCATTGAAAACAAAGATTGTCTTTTCCTATATTACACTATATGTGCTGTTCAAGGCAACATAAAAAATTCCCTAAATCCCATACATAGTGAATTTGATTCATAACAAAGTGAGTCTATATTAAGCTTAAAATTCAGAAAATCCATTTAACTTGTCTAAAGACTGGTCTGTACTATGCTGCAATTAAGACAACTTTTATAAGATTAAACTAGAACTTAATGTTGAAACCAAGGGTGGATAATTTATATTCAAACAAAGTAAATGCTGAGGTCAGTTTGTAACTCTCTCCACCTACCCCAATTAGGAAGGAGTGAGAAGGCCTGAGACAACCCAGCACCACATTGTTGAGAATCTATTCACCTGTTCTGCTTGAGTGAGCTGGTGTATTCCCCAGCCCATATGTACGTATTAGATGGAGACCACCAGGATAAACCCGGCCGGTGAAACACCTGGGACCTATGACCAATGGGTGTGCTTCAGGGAAGGCTACAGTTCTGCAGGCACCACGGAATCTGAAGCTAGTCCCGTGTGTGGACAATGATGATCCTGCCCTTGGAAACTGAGCTCTGTGAAACAAATGTAAGAGAGCCATTCCAATCAGGATGTTTAGAAGGACATCAGGTTTTTTTGTTGTTGTTTTTTTATAATAACTGGCCTTGAAGCAAGGATAAAAGTCATTTAGCCTGAGAAATGCCGTCAAGGTCTCTGCATACCAGGTAGGTGACATGCTTGCATTTCAAACAGTGAGATCTCCCTAACCTGGTTCTTCCTATCTTCGTATTGTGAAGTTGCCTGGGCATTTGAGAGCATTGCAAGACTCTAGAGGAGTGTGGGTGCTTCTTTTTGGTTTGTGATCTTGTTGCATGCTAATTAAACTTGCAGGACTGCATCTTAGCAGGAGACATGTTTCACTGTTCTTTGCACAGTTAATGTGTGCTCTGTCCTCTCTTTTTTAAAAAAAGACTTATTTATGTATTTATCTGAAAGTCAGAATTACAGAGGTAGTAGGAGAGATGGAGAAATATTCCATCCACTGGTTCACTCCCCAAATGGCCACAATGGCTGGAACTGGGCCAGGCCGGAGCCAGGAGCTTCATCCAGGTCTCCCACATGAGTACAGGGGCCCAGGGATTCAGGCCATCTTCTACTGCTTTCCTAGGCACATTAGCAGGGAGCTGGATCAGAAGTGGAGCAGCCAGGACTTGAACCAGCACCCATATGGGATGCTATCGCTGCAGGCAGTGGCTTAACCTGCTATGCCACAGCGCCGGTCCCTCTGTCCCTGTCTTTTGTTCTGATCGCTCTGCCTCTACTTTATTGTGCCTCATAGTGAATTCTATTCCACCTGGACAGGGGGAGTTTCTGAGCCTCTGTGGAAGTGAAATGCACTCACCATAAATGTCATCCTTGGAGGAGGAATATCCACAATACCTAATTCCTCAGGCAATAATTAACTCCACATGCAATGACCTGTCAACTATAGCTTTACCCATGGTACCCAGTAACTCAGTAAGTCCCCACTAAGGCAAGGTGAGAGCTGGCTCTTTTCTCTCCATTTAGATAATATGTAGCTATCTGAAGGTATAAAAATTAATTTAGCTTAGATGCACATTTTAAATTTACTCAAATATTTATTTGAACTCATAAAAAGTTTATTGACATGATCTAATAGGTGAAGAACCAAAATGCAATCCAAATATTGACCAAAATACTGTGGGAAGTAGCTTAGAGAACTTTTCATCAAAATGATGGTTATGCACATTGCCAAATCCCTTCCATGAAATCACGTTCCTCAAGCCTACACCCTCCAGGTGGTGAACTCATTGCTGACTTGCTCTGCAAGGTACCAAAAATGAAGATAAATTAAAATGAGAAATGCAGCCAACTAAAAGGAAGAGATACAAATGTAAAAACGGGCCATTTCTGCTAGTCTTCGGCATTCCAGGGGCTCATGATCTTCATACAAATATATAAAATTTTTTAGTGAGCTATATTCATTTGAATCCATTTTTTCTCTTTAATTCTTCACATCAAGCCTGAAAAAGAAATCCAAAAGAACCATTAGTATTTTTCCCTCAACTTTATTAAGGTATGATTAACAAATTATACGTATTTATGGTGTAAAACATGTTTTGAAATACGCATACATGAAATGATTAAAGCAAGCAAAGTAGCACATCCATTACCTGTCAGATTTAATTTTTTGTGGTAAGAATATTTAAGACCTAAACTCTTAGTAATTTTCAAGTATACATCATTATTAACTACTTGCCATGCTTTGCAATAGATCTCCAAAACATAATCCTCCTAGTTAAAATTTTGTACTCTTTGACCAACATCTCTGTATTCCCCTGCCACTGGCCCCTGGCAACCAACATTCTTCTCTAGGCTTCTGTGAGTTCAACCTTTGTAGACTCCACAATATGAATGAGATTATGTAGTATTTGTCTTTGTTTCTGGTTTATTCTACTCAGTATAATGTACTTCAGGTTCATCGTCAGTTTACTTTCCATGAGATATTTTTAGGGCTAAGTATGATACATACAATTCAAAATTGAAGACCCTGTTTCCACTTGGAAGTGTCATCTCTCAATTCCATGAATGTCAAGCAAACTATGAGTAGATGGTGTGACTGTCAGCTTTGGCTCTAGTGATTTAAGTAATCCCAGACTGAATTAGGATAGCTTCCCTCTGGGGAATTAGAGTGTAATGCTGATCTTGCGGTTATGACTTGTAAAATATTTGGTGCTTGAGGTAAACTTAGATTCATGACTTCCATTCTTCACTCCTCCCTATAGCTATTTCCATTGCCGTGTAACTTTGCACTTTCCTTCCATTGCGAGTAGGGTATAGTTCCTCCAGCCCGAGGTTATCCACATGACTTGCTTTGGTCAACAGAATGCGGCAAGAAATACTGACATAGGCAAGAGGTATCTAGCAAAGGGGAGCTGAGGATTCCCAGCACCTGAGCTCCATGTGCACCAACTACCCCGTGCCGTGGAGATCACAGGTGATAGGGATTTGCTGCTTAAGAACCAGCACTGGCATAAACAAATCAAATACAGCTGCTGACTGCAACCCTTTATAACTTAGTTCATCATAATGTCATCATAATAAAATTATCATGGCTGCCACTCCCATTCCCATCATGTACCTGATGTCATGACACTTGAGATTTCAAAAAAAGGGCAAGGAAATGGGTGGTACTCTGCCTCACCCCAACTCTGCCCTTTTTGAATATTTAATTAGGCCTCACCATAGACACCACTCCCACTGCCCCCAGATTGTATAGAAAGATGGCCCCGAACACTATGAAGTGCAAGGGTGCATGCGCTCTCTCTCTGGCTGTCTCACTCTCTTGCCCACACCCATTCCTGAGTGTACACTTTTGCATTAAATCAAGCTTGCTTTTCTGCCTACCTTTCCTTATGTCTAATCCTTGAATTCCTTCTCATGTTTAGCCAAGAGCCTGGACTAGCCAAGGGCTAAGACTAGCTAAGGGCCACCACACAGCAGTATGACATCTGTTTGCCTACTCTCGTATACCTCTGCCATTTCCATAACACACCTATGCCCTGACTAGTCTTCTGTTTCCACAAAAAAGGATGAGAAGCATGTGTCGCAGAGCCACCCCAGCTCAAATGCTCTGTCAGGCCCTATTTAGAGCAGAGCTCCCAGCTGACGTGCTTCAACCAAGATAAGCTGAGCGTAAAATGTATGAGCTACAATAAAACATGGTTTTGTCTTAAGCATTGTATTTGGGGGTGGCTTGGTAAGCAGCAGTAGCTAGTCGATATTATTTCCATTTCGTTTTGAAGTTCTTGTATTGGAAAGACCCATGATCATTATTCACATATTTGTTTTCCATCAGTCTGGGGTGTCATTACTGTTTGACTTCTGATCTTCTCTATAAGATGGAATGTTCAGCTTTTGTTCTTACCAACGGCTGGACAAAGAAAACTACAATTAAGGATCCTCATCCAACTGGGGACAGGAACTGTGGTTTGACACTTTCCACACTCTTAATTTTCTCTACTACAAAGGCTGCTGAGCAAAATACTCTTTGCCAATCTACCAACCCAGTTCTGGCCACTGAGCCTTGAGGAGGGACCTACAGCAGAGATCTTTTGGAAAGCTTTGTTTTCCTGTATATTTCTTTAGAGATCACTAGGCCCACTGTGTCATTGAAGTTTATAATGTTTGATTCAGGCTGGGTTGTACTCATTGTTGAGATGAAATGCATAGAAGTCCAAAAAAGGAATATGACTAGCTCAAATTCTCATAGCTGGTAAATGGAGAAGCTGGGATTTTTAATTCAGGTGTGCTGACTCAGGAACTCCTTCCACTGTACTAACAGGGAAGATTCAGATGGTTCTTGAATCGGAGAGAAGGGAAGGCAGGCATTAATGATTGAAAAACTGAAAACATTATCAATAGCAGTCAACATAGGCTCTCATATTTCTCTGGAATTCCATTTTATTGTAGTGTATAGCTCAATTTCTCATTCCTTTATGGAAACTACGTGAGAGGAGCAACTTAGGAGGGAAGAAGGAATATTTTGGCTTACAGTTGGGAGGCTGACAGTCCAAGACTAGGGGGCTTAACAGTCTGTCTGCTGGAGTGTGTGCAGAGGAATGATCATATGGCAAACCATGAAAAAACCAGACACAGGAAACAGGCTCTTCCTCTGTGTCCATGTGTCTCTCTTTATAAAGTCATTGTGATTTAATCATGGGGCCCCCTCTAGCAATCTAACCCAATCCAATCAATTCCCAAAGGCTGTAACTTTAGACTATATAATTAGATCAAGCCTCCGCCCCAATCCATCAGCCGTTAGCATTAAGCCATTAACTGTTAACTTAAGACTTTGGGATTTAAATATCTTCATGAGCTTTGGGAGCCAAATCCTTGTGAATCCCTAATATGATAAGAACACAACATGAAATCTACCCTCTTAACACATTTTTAAGTATATGTATGTAGGCATAATGTTGTACAACAGATCTCTAGAGTGTATTCATCTTGCTTGGAGGAAACTTTCTGCCCGCTAATTTATAACTTTCCACTTCCCCCTTGCCCCAACTCCTGGCAACCACCATCCCACTCTGAATCTATGAGTTTAACTATTTTAGCTACCTCGTATGACTGGAATCAAGCAGAATTAGTCATTCTGTGACTATTGTCTCACTTTGCATAATGTCCTTAAGGTTAATCCATGTTGTCCCATAGTGCAGGATTTCCTTTGTTTTCAAGGCTGACTTCCATTATACATACACACAACACGTTTTGTTTAACCTGTCAGTGAACATTTAGGTTGTTTCCTCTTGTTAGAAATTATCAATTTTAGGTCCATGCCTGTCACCAAAAGGAAGTAAGACCCTGCCTCCTTCCCACCCCAGAGTTTCTGGCTAAGACATATATTGTTGGCCAGTGATTTCACAATTTCAACCTGACAAAAAAAGGGCCAGTCCTGTCTCTGACCGTTCTCCTTTATGCACCTGCATTCTGAGTTCACCTGATCACTTCCTGCATCATGTAACCTGAGAAGAACCTTCAGGTCTCTCCCTCTTTGCTTACAACTGTTGACTAAAATCTCCCTACCCCATGACTTTCCGTGGGACATCCTGAATTGTAATCATTTGCTTTCATGCAGCATCTCACTGCCCTCACGTGTTTCCTATTGTAGCTCTCCTGCCATTAGACTGTGATCTGAAGGCTTTGAACATACCCTAATCATTTTTACATCCCCATGCCTGTTATGACACCTGATTTACTGCAGGGGCTCAGGGATTCATGAGTTGGACCACTGGAGAAATGAGACCAGAAGAAATGGAGTTACAGCCAACCCCATATTCTTCAATGTGAGAGACCAGGATCCAGCAAGATGCCATAGACACAGTAAAGCACGATTGTTGATTCAATGTGCTGTGTCCCCACTGTGTTGTCAGTTCTGCCCTTGGCCCCAGCCATAGCCCCATCATAGGTGGAGTATGCTCCAACTGCTTTACTGCTGTGGTCACTGTGGTGGGTGACATAGAGCCAATCTCTTCAACTAAGCAAGAGGCCCATGACAAGATTCCCTTGAAGCCAAGACATTCTTGGGCTTCTCTGGGCAGCATGGAAGGGGTGATGATCCATAGCACATTGTCACTGAAGCATGTTCTATGAGGTAGGACTTCTCTCCAGGAAGTTTCCATACTGGGAAATGCCATCTGCAACCCAGAAATAGGTACCATTTATAAGACAGACTCTGATCACCATATATCTGTCTCAGATAGGTGAAATTATGGCTTCACTGAGAAATACAGGATGACACATTTGCCTTGACCAACAGCCCTTCAGTAACTGTTGAAAAGCCCCAGGAATCCCCTCATTGCTGCTTCTGGTTTGTGACCTCTCTGACTGAGATGGTTTTATGAACATAGAGAAATCCTCATCCAAGTTGCCCAGACCATCATGGCCACTGCACAATGACTGCATTATTTAGAAAAATAAATGCATGGAATTCTTTATGAGCCCTAGGGAAACTGCACATTTTTTCCTTCACCTACTGTGCTTGAGAGCCAAAGAAAGCCTGGAAAACACTGGTTGGAGAGGATGGGGGGTCAGTGCCATCAGCCTGTGCTTCATATGGGAGTAGAGAACAAGCTGATGGTGATGGTGAAGGGGCCAATTTTGAGCACCTATTATGTGTTCCACCACTGACTTCACACAGTTAACTCATTTAATCTACAAAGTGAACCTTGGAGGAGCCAGGCAAGAGGTAGCAGCAGAAGAGAAGAACCATTGCAGTTGGTTTCCTGCAGATCACTCTGTGCTCCCAGCTCCCTCTCCCCCCTTTAGGTTCCTATAGAATTCAAGAGGGTTTAGGAAGCCTGGACATAGGAGTGTGCTGATGGATGAGATCAGAGGCAGTTCTTTCCAGAGAACCAGGTTCTCAGAGGTCCAGAGTCTCCGTCTTTGGCCTTGTGAGACTCGGTATGTGCTCCCAATGCCTGTGTGATACCAGAACACCAAACTTCAGGAACCCAGAGACCTAGGCTTCCTGCTCTGTATCAGCACTCAGATTTGGCAATGGGAAACAATGGGAATAGATCCAGAGCTAAAATTGCCCATGCTATAAAGTGCCCGTGACACTTGTTTGTCGGGGTGTTGGAATGCAAGTGTGCTGGGCGGTCTCCAGGGCCACACTGCTTCACTGCCTAGGAGAAAGCTGTCAGATATTCTCCTGTATTCTGTTCTGCTGTGGGGACCATTTGTAAGAATGATGGGGAAGCTGAGGCACTCTGCCAGAAAGCTGCTTGTAGGTTACCCCACATACCTTTTATATCCAAATCCAAAAAAGATACAGGAGCCCAACCTCTAGTTTCCATTTAGGAAAGGCATAGCTTGGCCAGTACAGGAATGATACACCAAATGTCTCCCTAAGTCACCCTAAGTCCAGGCTGAGAAGCATGTGATGTTTACGCCTTGCCATGACCCATTTTTAGCTGTGTTGCTCATAGTCGCCATGGCCCCACATACATCATGTGGGAAATGGAGTCCACTCAACACTTGTCTGCATTTGGTCCTTTAACCAGACACTCATGAGCAGTGCAATGAGTACTTCCTCCTACGTGGTGCTAACTCATAGAGCCATAAACACAGTGACACTGAGAAGTGGCCTAGAGAAAGGCAGTGTCTCATGCATGTTCCATATGCAATGGCCAGCCATGCTCCCACAACAAACTGCTTAAAGCTTCAGACTTTGTTAGAGGGTTTCAGAAATAAGACAGAATCCCTGCACTTGTGGAATCCTCTAGAGTTTGCAAAGCACATTCGCACCTTGTCATGTATAACCATCGTGCCCACATGGTGGGAAAGATAGTGCACACTACAACTGTTGTTCATGTCTTAGCATTCAAGGCCTTCAGACAATGATGCTTACATCAGAAATACCCTAAAACTGTACAGCAATGGTTTGTGGCAGCCAAGAGTTCTAGAAAAATCAATTTCCTGATATATAGTTAATAGAACAGATGAAACAAATATAGGCCTCCCTGCTTTCTTCCAATAATGCATTCCAGGAAAGCATACTGTCAGAGAAATCACCTTAAAGATGGTTGATTTTGTTTTCACAGTAACAATTAAAATGAATCACTCTAAAACTTAGTATTCAAATCAAAACTATGACCATCAGACAAAGATATAACTCTAAAGCTTTACAGTACGGTAAAATAAACTATTTTCAAGGATGAATGGACCTAGGACTTGAGTATTGGTCCTCATCTTAGAAATTAGAAAATGAAGGCCGGCGCCGCGGCTCACTAGGCTAATCCTCCGCCTTGCGGCGCCGGCACACCGGGTTCTAGTCCTGGTCGGGGCGCCGGATTCTGTCCCGGTTGCCCCTCTTCCAGGCCAGCTCTCTGCTGTGGCCAGGGAGTGCAGTGGAGGATGGCCGAAGTACTTGGGCCCTGCACCCCATGGGAGACCAGGAGAAGCACCTGGCTCCTGCCTTCGGATCAGCGCGGTGCGCCGGCCACGGCGGCCATTGGAGGGTGAACCAACGGCAAAGGAAGACCTTTGTCTCTCTCTCTGTCCACTCTGCCTGTCAAAAAAAAAATTAGAAAATGAAAACCAGAGGGGTTGAGTCACTTGAACAAGATCACACAGTTATTTAATAGCTGATTCAGAATTAAAAGCCTGTCTGAAGCTTTTTCCCTGTACTGAACTCTTTTTCAAAACTTGTATAAGGGGCCGGCGCTGTGGCATAGCAGGTTAAGCTGCCGCCTGCAGTGCTGGCATTCCATATGGGTGCCGGTTTGATTCCCATCCAGATCCCAGCTAATACTCGTGGGAAAGCAGCAGAAGATGGTTCAAGTACTTGGACCCCTGCACCCATGTGGGAGACCCTGATGAAGCTCTTGACTCCTGGCTTCAGCCTGGCCATTTGGCAAGCGAACCAGAAGATGGAAGATCTCTATGTAGCATTCCCTCACTTTCTAACTCTTCCTTTCAAATAAATTTTTTTAAATAAATAAAAATATCATTTTAAAGGAAAGGGTCATCCAATCAAATTCTATTACAAAAACTTCTAGAAATCATAGGGGCCCTACCCTAATCCCTCTCCTCACTCTAAGCAAAACAAGACTGAACACAAAAATTAGGATGGGGCTGAGCTGGCTCTGGACAGGAAGATGATTAAAGGCTGCTGTGAACTGCTGGAGGAGCCAGGGTGGGGTGGGGTGGGGTGGGGAGGGGTGTGTTGGAGCTACTGTGTGAGAATGAGGCAGGTCACTCACAAAGAAAAAGCAGAGTTTGTTTAATTGGAATCCTATTATTGGACACTTCCATTATTCATCAGTTTTGCTATCCTAAATGAACAAAGCTTTTTCCACATGAGCATTTTCTTAAGGATGGACTTCCATTGAAGCATAACTGGGTTGGAAGAGCCATAAATTCACAATGACTGGGACTTGCTCCATTTATTAACCCTCACCCTCATCCTCTAGGCTAGTGTAATGCCTACTACACAGTGGACATGCAATATTTTTTGAGAGAACGACTATGTATTGTTTAATGGGCATTTTGCCAGTCATCATTGTGAGTTTTCTAAAAGGAAAATTGGTAACTCTTTGTCTTTTTGAACATCACTTTAAAATCGGGTGAGGCTGCAAATTTCTCATGCTTCTCTATTAATTATACATCCGTTTGTTGTGAACTGTGAGTTCATTTCATTCATCTGTTTATCTATGAAGGTGTTAGTGTTTTGCTTCCCAATTTACATGAGCTCTTTATATAATTAAACATTTCATACAAAACAATTTCCTTGAATTTGCTCTAATGTTTGTTACTTTTGTCAAGTACTTTACAGAATTTTTTTTAATTATCAGAGTTTTGAAGAATGATTTTGATGGCTCTTCTTTCAAAAGGTATCTGGGGAAGCTTAAGTAAATGACTTCATTTTTTCCCCAAACCATTCCAAGCATCATTTAAAAAGCTAGTTATAGCCAAATCCTACCTTTTGAAGCCATCATCAAAGGACTTTAATTTTATAATATTAAAAGCAATAAGAGCTCAAAAAAGAAGGACGCTCAGGGAAAGGAAAAAAGCATCACTTCGGAGATATGGGATCTTGTTTATAGGCTGTGGTAAATCACTCCCAGAGTTAAGGTGGGAGGGACTATTTCCTTTAAAACCACTCAGGACAGGAGCTCACACTTGGCTGTACATTAGAATCACCTGGGAAGCTTGGTTTTCATTGTTGTTTTGTTTCAAAGCCCAGCCTGCCCCAGACCAATTACATCAGAGTCTGCTAGTAGGGGAGGTGCATCCATGCTTTTCAAAGCTTCTCAGGTGTTCTGATGTGTAGCTGCTTAGACCATTACAGTGTCATGCACTGTGTTATTTAAAAACAATGGAAGTTTATTTGGCTCACAGTGCTGGAGGCTGGGAAGTTCAAGAGCATGTTGCCAGCATCTGGGGAGGTTCTTCGTGCTGTGCTATAACACAGGAAAGGGCACGTTGAGCACATAAGACACAGATGCAACTGCCGAACCGAGTCATTAGGAAAGCATGTCTTTGTGCTGTGCCCCCATGACCTAATCACTTCTTAAAGCTCCCACCTCATACCACTGCGCCATGGCAGTTAGGTTTACCATGGAGTTTTTGAGAGCACATTCAAACCGTAGCAGCAGCCAAGGATAAGGACCACTGGCATAGAAGAACTCTGCAGATGCCAGTGTCCACATGCCCTGGAGATCTTTTTAAACTGCAGAGCCTGACTCAGGAAATCGGAGTTGGAGCCTGAGACCCTGCAGAGCTAACACCCTCCCAAGGGATACTGTTGTGCCATGGACCACTCTTTGAGAATTAAGGGTCCAGAGCAGTGGTTCTCCATGGGGGAGAGTATTGTGCCTACGGGTATATTTTTGGCAATATACAGACACACTTTTGTCTATCACAGCCAGGAGGAGGAAGGTACTAGTTAGCATCTAGTGGGTAGTAGCTAGAGATGCTGCTAACCATCCTACAAGGACAGCTCCCACAATAGAGTTGCCTGGGCCAAATGTCAGTGGTGCTGAGACAAAGAAACCCAGACTAGGGAGAACAGTTCCTGGTGAAAGAAGGTGACCCCGAACCTGTACCGGAGTAGGGCTTTGTGCTCTGGTGTTGTATTTGCTTCTGGGGAATGCTGTTGATGAAACCTATGAATGATTTTCTGATCAACTTTAATGAGATTAGGAGCCCCTTCTGGGAAACTGGCCTCACTACATTCACTTTATAACAGAATTTAATGCTCACTTATATCTAACCAGTTTTTCCTATTCCGAGTTATGAACTGGATTTTTGAAACCTCTTTAAGCAACTCTGAAATAAAGCTTTGACATGTGCTTGCAATCAGTTTATCAGACAAATTGTTTTAACACCCTTCACCTTGCCAGCCTCCAAGCTGGCTCCCAGGTGGGACCCTGTCTCTGCATTCAGCTCATGTTTCCAGATTGCCTGCCGCAGAGACATTTTGCATCAGCCTCTGCCTTCAAATCCCTGCTCTCCTGCTTCCTCTCTGTGCCACCCTGGGCAAGTTACCTGACAAAGTGAGTCCCAGGGTTGCAGTGATGGAAAGGAAAATAATAGTGCCAGGCTCACAGAATGGTTGTGAGGATAATAGATCAAAGTAGAGTGCCTCCCATATAGTCAACACACATGTACCATCACTATTATTCTGAGACAAAACCCACAAAAAGCTCATAAACCACTAGATCCCTTTCTCCTCTGTCTTCCAAGCAAGATTCAGTTCTCGGTGTTGGGGCTTCGAGCTCTTTGTGCTGCTGGTGACTGAGGCAGATATAAATGGCTGGAGAAAAGAACTGGAAGGAGTGGATTGAGTCTAAATTGGAGGGAGAGAGAGGGGCTTAGAGCTCCGTGGTGTGGGGAGCAGCCCGGACTGGACTGAGTTACTGGAATTAAGACTTATTCTATGCATCTGCTCTCCCACAATATGGCGCTGGGAGAGAAGTAAACAGCTTCCACACAGCTGCCTCCAGTTCAGCTAATAAACTGTAGGACTTGCTCCTGATTGGAGGAGAGCAGCGTACTCGGCGTGTGGGCAGCCGAGTTAGGATTGGCGGAGGAGGACTATAAAGGAGGAGAGAGACGGCATGCACCAGGAACATCTATGAGGAACATCTAAGGGGAACATCTAGCTGAAGGAACACCTGTGCAGCCCCCGAGAAGAGCCAGCCAGCGGTGTGCCGCTCCCCTGCGGAAGTGGGGAATGTGGCCAGGGGGAACTGCCCTTCCACGGAGGTGGAAGGGATAGTAGCCAACCCGGGAAGAACCAGCAGCAAACCCGGGGAGGGCCGAGCAGACGAAAGAACAGCGCAGGGTCCTGTGTCGTTCCTCCACGAAGAGGGGGAGCGACATAATGGTGCCGTGACTCGGATAAGGAAACTTAGGAGGGAAGAAATGACTCGGATAGGAAACCTAGCTCGGATAGGAAACCTAGGACGGATTAGCAAACTTAGGAGGAAAGAAACGGGAAGAAGCGGAAAATACCTGAGAGACTAGCAAACAGCCTAGGGAAAAGCCGGACGAAAGAGGTGCCGGAGGAAGCTGTTGAAAGCCTAGGCATAGACTCAGATACGGACTACGGGGGGAAGCTGGGAGAAATCTCTAAGGTCGAAAGCGAAAGTGAAAGCTAGAACAAACAGACTCGGATGCAGACTGTGGGGAGAGGCCAGGAGAAATGAGGGAGGAGTATTGTTGGAAGAAAGCTTGGGGAAACATACCGGGTAGAGAAAAATGTTAGGGAAATTGAAGCCGCGGGGGGCAGGCCAAGGCGGACACGAAAGCCACTTTGGGATTCTCAAGTTAGCCCGGGAATAGGGGGCGAAAGGTTGAAACCAGAAGCTGAAACGTAAGCCAGATTGGGATCCGTCTGATTAGCCCGGGGAGCAAAGGACGGGAAGCCAAACCGTGGGGCGGAGACGTATGCTGGGTTGAATTCGCCAGGCTAGCCCGGGGAACTTAGATTGAATGCTAGTGGCGGACACGTAAGCTACGCTGTGTTACTTGCGGAAGCCGCCGCGTGCAGAGAGAGCACGGGGCGTGAATAGATAGGGAACGGGGCTGGCGTGAGGCCGTGGTGCAGACGCGAAGGGCGTGGAGACCGCGGAGCGCGCGAAGCCAAGCCGCGCAAAGCCGGGAAGCTGCGCAGATGAGAGAGGCGCGGGCTGAAGCGGCTCAGCCGGGAAGCCGCCGAGAAGTAGCCTCGGGGCGGGCAGCGGGAAGCTGCGGGGATAAGAGAAACAGAAGTTTGGAAGTGGAGTGAGAGAAATGGGAATGTTGGCAGACAGAAGTAAAATGGGAGAAATAGGAATGCCCGGAGATAGAGAAATAGAGAAATAGAAAGGCCTCCCTACAATACAACAATTAGAAGGCTTGGATTCGGTCTGCCCGATTAGTGAGGCGATGAGCACCTGGGCGGCTAGCAGCTTATGTGCCGCAGGTCACCGAAGACAGGCACGAATTAACATCAGTAAGGCCTCCCCACAAAAAGGCAATGAGAAGGCTTGGATTCGGTTTGCCTGATAGGGCTTGTAAGCCCCTGCAGGCTCGACCAGAGCATGCGCTGCAGGGCACCGAACACAGGCACGCATCAGCTCCTAAAAACCTCCTCACAACATGGCGAAGAGAGGACCCGGATTCGGTTTGCCTGATTGATAGGACTTGTAAGAGCCTGTGGCATCTCTAGCAAGTAGAGCAGAGTGTGTGCCGCGGGACACCGAAGACAGGCGCGTATCAACGCCAAAAATAAAAAGAAAGGGGGATCTGTGGGGAGCAGCCCGGACTGGACTGAGTTACTGGAATTAAGACTTATTCTATGCATCTGCTCTCCCACAATATGGCGCTGGGAGAGAAGTAAACAGCTTCCACACAGCTGCCTCCAGTTCAGCTAATAAACTGTAGGACTTGCTCCTGATTGGAGGAGAGCAGCGTACTCGGCGTGTGGGCAGCCGAGTTAGGATTGGCGGAGGAGGACTATAAAGGAGGAGAGAGACGGCATGCACCAGGAACATCTATGAGGAACATCTAAGGGGAACATCTAGCTGAAGGAACACCTGTGCAGCCCCCGAGAAGAGCCGGCCGGCGGTGTGCCGCTCCCCTGCGGAAGTGGGGAATGTGGCCAGGGGGAACTGCCCTTCCACGGAGGTGGAAGGGATAGTAGCCAACCCGGGAAGAACCAGCAGCAAACCCGGGGAGGGCCGAGCAGATGAAAGAACAGCGCAGGGTCCTGTGTCGTTCCTCCACGAAGAGGGGGAGTGACACGTGGAAAACTGGGTATCTTACAAAGGAAGGAGAGGGATCTGTGGTAGGAAGTCTCTAGGACGAAGGACTCCCTGGCTTTTAAGGAGTTTTCCTGCATGTTTTACAATGTAAATCATTTTTACATGAAGATTTGCATTCTAGTTTTGGATATCTATTTGTTTCTTTTTGGATATGACTCTGGGCTTCAATGTGCTTAACTGGTCTTAAAGGTGGAAGCCAGAATGAATGCATGTCTGATTGAGTCACCAATGGCAGGAAATGTCTTAGGCACTGTGGATACATTCCCCTTCATGGCACCTAACATCTTAGAAGGAAAGTCATACAATAATATGTGAGTGATAGCAACCCACTCCTCCATTGTGAGGGGTGCTGCTATGATGAGACAAACACAGAATGCCATGGGTGCCTTATCGAATTTAAGGGGCTATAGAAAGGCTTTGCAGAAATAGTATTTAAACTGAGACCTGACTGATGGATAGGGGTTAGCCAGCTAACAGGTACTGGAGTAGAGAAAGATGATTAAAAATATTCTGAGCATGTGTAAAGGCCTAGAATCAGCATGGCACCTCCAGTAACTGGACGATGTTCACAAGGTTTGTAGCAAGATATTTCTGTTCTGGGTGGGCAGAAATGCAAGGTACAAAATGCCTGGTGAGCCACTTTTGTGGATTTTGCTTTTTGGTTTTGCTTTGTATTTTTGAAAGATCTGCTGACTGCATGGCTCTGGCAATGAAAACAAGTGAGAAACACTTTAAGGAGTGAAGTGCACAGGTCACTCTGACAGCTGTGGGCCATTCATGTTCCAGTTCGGTGGGGTCACCTGTGTGACAGCAACAAGAATGGTAGATGGATGGAGTTTGTAAACCTTCTTTGAAGGTGAAGAGAGGGGTCAAACATGAAAACCTCAGCACATGTGGAAGGGCTCTTGCCTGAAGACTGAGAAGGGGGGCCCTTTTCTATTAGCAGATGTGGTGGGGAGCTCTTTCCTGAAGCATTTCCGCTGGGGATCCCCAAATTCCATGGAGGGCTGGGAAAAATTCCCACGGGCCACACAAGCACCACTCAGGGCAGGAAATACAAGACAGCTAACAAGTGACTGCAGACTGCTGGGCTTGCAGGGGACTCAGACTGAGATCTTACCCATCAGTTCATGCTCTTTGGGGGGCTAGGAGGAATTTGAGCTTAAATAAAGCAGAAATGGACAGTCTCTCAGATCCCATGGCTTAGTTTATTGAACAGGGGAAGTAAGCCTTGTGAGGGAGACAGATCCACTCCCAACAATTTAACCATTAATAAAGCCCTGCTATAAAAGGAACTTAAGAGAGAAGGTAGCTTGGCAGAGGGCAAAGGAGCCAGCCCCATTAGACAAAATAGGTCAGGCAGGGAGAAAGTCATCGTGTCTCTCAACTAGTTAAGTTGATCAGAGATGACAGGCCTTGTGGTTTCTGAACTGACTGAAAGGGGGTAGACAATATGCAAAAGGTCTCTTGCTGGTGGTTTCCTTTCTCAGAAGATGGCTATTGCAAAGAGGGCCCAGAAAAAGAGAAGGACTAATCAGGTTGATCACAGTTTTGAGTTTGGGCTTAAAAAACCTGTGTGGATATGCACGTGGGCATGGATGTGTGTATTTGCGTGTTTTCAGAAACACAAGTTGTCACAGAAAAATGTTCTGTGCTTTTAAGGAGTTACTGAGGCTGCATCATTCTCTTTTATCTGGGATTAATGACACTCCAACTCCTGGGGAGGGCTTTCCCTGCCGTTGGTTTGATTTGTGTGATATGCTCTGCTTTTTCCTTACTGTTCTGGTTTCCCTCCTCAGAAATCAAAGCAGAGAGCCAGGTAAACCGTTGCACCTGAGAGCAAGCTGAAGCGAGCAGACACTGTACAAAAGCTAACAATTTATCCCTCCAACAGTGGCTTTGCAGTTCACTTCTGGGTTTGCTTCCCCTTGGAACATCTCCTCCCTAATGACTCAAGGACATGAGGGAAAACCTTTCTCCAGTGCCCTGAGTATGCACTGTGCCCATATGTTTTCTGGCTTACAAGGGCTTCCTCTGTTAGAAGCATCAGGGAACAGATTCACATTTGGAAATAATCTTTCTAATCTTTCCCAAAGACAAACAGCATTTGGTGTTTTAAGTACATATAAGAAATTGTGGGTGGTAAGGATCAGTAAGGGTGAAGGAAAAGCAAATACTAAAATGTCATGGTTATGTGATCTTGGGAAAATCTCATTTCTCTGAATCCCAGTTTTCTCTTCTGTGAAAATAAAAGAGGGGTGGGCTATTGTAGGAGTTAGCCTCCAAGATAGCCAAATGATCCTTGTCTCCTGGTACTCATAGCCTTGTATAGGCTCCTCCAACACTGAACAGGGATGCCATGTATAATCAAGACATATTCCCAGAATGACAGAAGATGACTTCCAAGGCTAGACCACAGAGGACTTCTCTTGCATCTTGCACTTTCTCAGATCATTTCCTCGGGGGAAAACTGGCTGCCATTTTGCGAAAGCACTCAAGCAGCCCGGTGGGCAAGTCCCCAAGGGGAAGCACTGACGCCTCCTGAAAAGTCCTCACTAGCTAGCTAGCAATATGACATAGCCACCCTAGAAGTGGGCCATCCACTCTCAGTCAAGGTTTTCCAAGACTCCAGTCTTAGCAATATCTTGAGTGTTACTTCATGAGGGACTCCAAGCTAGAACCAACCAGCTAAGCTACTTCTGAGTTCCTGACCCACAGAAACTGTGAGATAATACTGTTCTTCTAAGTTGCTAAGTTGTGGCTAATTTCTTACCCAATAATGGCTAACTGATGTCATAAAGCTGCCTTAGCCTAAGTCCAGCTCTTAAATTTTATGTGTCAATGCATAGGTATTATTGGTGGAATCATGAAACATTAGAATGTTATTTTACATGACAAAAAGTAGATTGTAGCTGTAGGGTAGGACCATATTGCTTTGGGTATTTCTGAAATTGGCAGGAAAGGTGAGTAGCAAGACTCTAGAGAGCTGGCATCCTGAGAACTCATGGATTTGGCTCTATGGGAGCAGGCCACTGGGGCTGGCTGACCTTGAACCAAAGCTTACAGTACAACAGCTCAACACCCAGCAATTAGCCCTTAGCATGTCATACCGAAAACATAATCCCACTTACATTATGTGTACACACCCAGAGAGCTAACTTGTTGAAAGAAACTGCAGTACAATGAGCTTCCTTGGTTTTTCTTTTAAATGAGTCACTGCAAAGGGTATGAATAGAATTATTTGGAAAAAGAGCAGATTTAGCAGTTTTTAGAGGAAGATGAATTAGGAAAGGGGCTTAAGGTTGTTGAGTTCATGGTTAAACCCAAGTGATACTCTAGGGTATGGGACATATTTGGAAAGCAGGGAGTAATAGAGTGGACCTCTGAGTTAGTTTGGGTCTTGGTTGGACTAAATGATATCGATGGTCCCCTGATCTGTGAGAATAAGACTGCCTGTGCATATTGCCAGATAGACATGTGCTACAACACTGAAGAGCCACAGCACACTGACTTACGGGAACTGATGTGTATTTAGCCCAATACAGCTATTGTTCAGCCTCAGATGGTAGTTTTGATAACTTAGTCTACCTCTTCCCCATGTCTTGTCTCAAAGAGAGGCTCAGGCTCACCATTGGGTCATCCTATAAATAAGTGCCCATCTGTGCTGCATGGCTTTTCAAGAATGCTTGGCAGTTTTATACATTTGGAGCTTTTCATCCCGGAATCCTTGACATTCAACCAAAGAAATACTTTAAACAGCAGGAAAGATTTCAGGATGGTTTGTCAAGGGGAGGTTTGGGAAACTCCTTCTAATTCAGTCTTTTTAATTTTTAAAAGTTTATTTATTTTAAAGGCAGAGTAACAAAGAAATCACACACACACACACACACACACACACACATACACACCACACACACAGAGCAAGCTTTCATCTACTGGTTCACTCCCCAAATGGCCACAATGGCCAAGGCTGGATCAGGCTGAAGCCAGGAGCCTGGAACTCCACCCAGGTATCCCATGTGGGTGGCAGGGGCCCAAGTACTTACGTCATCTTCTGCTTCTTTCCTGGGTGCATTAGCAGGGAGCTGTATTAGAAGCAGAGCTACCAGGACTCAAAATGTCACTCATATGGGATTCTAGCATCACAGAGAGCAGCTTAATCCACTGAACCACAACCCCCCCCCCTTTTAAAGATGTATTTATTTATTTATTTGAAAGGCTGGGTTACAAAGGGAGAGACAGTCAATCCAGTCTTTCTCAGCCCAAGTTATACGTCAAAATCACCTGCATAAAACACAGCCATCCCTAGGCCTACTCCTCCCTGAAAGAATGGTTTAATCAAAGATGGCATTCAGGCAAATCCAGGTGACTCTAATGTGCAGCCAGCACTGTGGACGACAAGATCTAACTGTATCCAGCATTCTAATGTGGCTTGACTCTGGAACTAAGATAATTAGATTCTCACCCAAAGCCAAACACTGGACAACTCAGTTCAGAAACTGGCTTCAGTTCTTATGTCATAATATTTGAGAAGAGCTATAAAGCTGCCTATCAGTCAGCCAAGTACCTGTGATCCTTTGGTCCTATCTGCTTTTGGACTTGAAAAGTGTTAGAACCTTCTTTGTGTTTTACATTCACTACCTGGACATCCATAAAGTTCCTTGAATGAAGATTATCAAATCTGCCTCTTTTGTCTCAGCATATTTTTGAAACTTGGCAAGGTCTTCCTTAAAATTATTTCCACTGAGAATGAAAAAATGATTTAGTCTTCCCAATCAATGCATCTAGGGATCTCTCTGTATTATTTTTTACAACTGCAGGTGAAACCATAATGATCTCAATAAAAAATTTCAGAAGAAAATCAGGTGGTGGACTGGGTTTGGTTGATGGGCCCTAATTTCCCAAACTTTGGACTGTAAAAGTATTAGCACTTAATAAACAGAAAAATTAATGTTAGAGGTGAGCATTTAGCATAGTGATTAAGACATCAGTTAAGATCTTGGCTTCCCACATTTGAGTGCCTGAATTCAATACCCATCTCTGTTTCCTGAATCCAGCTTCCTGCTAATGCAGACCCCGGGAGACAATGGTGATGGCTCAAAGAATTGGGTCCATGCCCCATGTGGGAGACTTGGATAGAGTTCCTGGATCCTACCCCAGTTCCAGCTATTGGAAACACTTGAGGAGTGAACAGGAAGATTAGAGTGCTCTCTTTGTCTCTCATTCTCTCCCTGTTTCTCTGCCTCACAAAAAAAAATTTTAAAAGAAAGTAACATTGTTACCTTGAAGTGACATGACTGGTGGCTAAGTTGATGTCACTGACATTTTTTCATCCTTTTGGTTAGGATTGTCCCTCATAATCTACAGAGCACATTTCACCCCTATGGAGCCATACTATCTGCTACACGGAGCATCAGGCTAGGGTAATGATTAAGTCAGTCATCCTGGGTTTGACTCCTGGCTGCCCTACTGTCTAGCTGTGTAACTTGGAGGGAAGTTGGTGTAACATCCCTGTGCCTGTGTTTTCTCACCTGTTAAATTGGGCTGTTATGTGTACGAGCTCATTTCAGTTTCACAAGGTAAAATGCCTACAACAGTGCTGGACCCTTGGCAGCACTATGGCAAGCATTTGTGATTATTGCTTCATTGATCCTAAATATGAATCTGCAAAAAGATGATGTGAAAGGTAACTATGCATGGGCTTCAATTTTTGGTATCAAAATATCTTTTAATCCATTTATTTCTTTTAATTCCATTTCCACAAACTTTTAAAAGTATACTCATATATGTGAATTACAGCAAATTAATCTCATCAAGTTTCTGACTGCACTTTTGGATACTGGGTCTTAAATTATGGAATCAATGATGGGATGGTTACAGGATTTTGGAATGACCAGACCTAAATATCTAGATTGATGTCTGGCTCTAGGTCATTGCTCCTCAAAGTATGACTTGCTAAACCACCACCAGCAGCAGCAGCAGCTGCTGCAACATTTCTTGGGAACTTGTCAGAAATGCAAATTCTGGGACCCATCCCAGATCTACTGAATCAGAAACCTTGGGGTTTAGGCCCACAATCTAAGTTTCAGCAAACCCCTCCAGATGATTCTGACACATGGGAAAACTTAAGAACCACTGCTCTAGACCAGTGAGGACGTTCCCTTTGCATTCTTGGTGCTGTCCTGTCCCTACTCCCCTCAAGGCCTCAAAGACAGAAAAAAGGTTGCTTCTCAAAATAGCAAGTTATCCATACAAAAGCATCCTGGAGGATGCTAGACTGTGGACCTGCAATGATCTTGACAGACTGGAAGTGCTAGCCAAAATTCACAGAGTTGCTTTGGTTTTTAATTCTCTTATTTGTACCTAACTCGAACTTCTTGGCATTTGAACTCCTGCGTGTTCAGTGAGGTTGTCCTTGTCGATGTGGGTATCCAGGCACTGGGGCTTCAGTTTGCACTGTGATGAAGGCTGCAGGATTGACCCTGAACAGGGGTGAAGCCCCATCTACCACCTTGGTATTTCACAGTTTGAGCACCTACTGAGAAAGGATGCCACCTGCAGAGAAAATGGAGTCTGGACTCAAATTGTGAAGAGAGGGTAGTAGGGGTGGTGAGGAGGCTCAGGAGTCATTCTAATGCAGTTGCAGTCCCCATATGTGCTGGTCTAGAGCATTATCAGCTGTTTTGTCTTACATGGGCCATGAACTTCAGGAGCTCTGAGACCAGATGAATTGGAGGGGTAGCCTGATCCTGGCAGTGGATGCAGGTTGGTAATTGGCCCATAGCTGGACTGGATTTGGCTCAGAATGTATCCTAGGCTCTCTTTTCCCTGACAGATAACAAGCAGTCAACTTCGTATATAATTCCGCAGGGAGTACAGGACACCGCTTCTTAACTGTTGGTGACTGTGGAGATCTTTCCAGAAGAGTTGACCTCTAGGCATCTTGAAATGAACTGTTTCCCAAGTCGCCACCTGATCTTTCTGAAATTAAGACATTTTGGGGCTGGCACTGTGGCACAGCAGGTTAAGGCACCACCTGCAATGCCAGCATTTGATTCCTGACTGCTCCACTTCTCATCCAGCTCCCTGCTAATGTACCAGAGAAAGCAGAGGAAAATGGTCCAAGTCCTTGGGTCCCTGCACCCAAGTGGAAGACCTGGAAGAAGCTCCTGGCTTCTGGCTCCAAGTCTGGCCCAGCTCCTGCCATTATGGCCATTGGGTGGGTATGAACCATAGGATGGGAGATCTCTCTCTCTCTGTCTCTGTCCCTCCCTCCCTCCCTCTCTCTCTGTAACCCTGCCTTTCAAATAAAATAAATAAATCTTTAAAAAAGAAATTAAGATATTTTAACCTAACTTTAAATCCTAGAGCAAATCTATCTTCTATTGTGTGTGTGTAGACCACACATTAAGCATGATTTTTTGGAATTAGGCAAGAAAACAGTAAATAGAAGTGGAAATTGAGACAGTACATTTCCTTTGAAATGCAAGCACAAGTGTGTAGATTAATCCTGGAAACCTTTCTATATCAGTGAAAAAAAAAAAAAAGTCCTCCTGGATATAAACAGAGCCATTATCTGTTCAATTCTGGGCACTTCAAGGAATTGGTTTTGACTAATGCATCTCCTTGGCATTGGTTGCAGATTTCGTAGTGAGCCCACATTTTTTTATTAAAAGGAGCTACACCCATTTTCTACAGATGGATTTAAATAGGCCGAATTAATAATTAGTCTTAAAAGTAACTTTGTCTAGAGAGAGGATGATAGATCCCACAATCTTCCACGCTATGTGAAGTTGATATTCATTTCAGAATGAGCTTCAAATTCAATTCTTGCCCTAGTGCTCTCACAGAACTCTTATGTTCTTCACAAGAGAAAATGAACATGGAAGTACTTTGAAATTCTTAAAGTCAAGTGTAAGGGCTCATTCCTGTTATTGCTACCATTAGCCTCTAATTAAAAGATGTGATTTAACTGTTGCCATAAAACTCCAAATAAGCCTGTTTCTTCATTGCCTGGCTTGTGATGCCCCTTTAAGCTGCCACTTCACAAAGTCTCCAGGCTGCCACATTATTTGGCATCTGTGTTTATTATTTGCTGACTACCTGTTTCATTCTTATTGCTAAGTAGCTATCACTTAATTATCAAATTCAGTGATGTCAGAAACTACATTGTGGTAGGACAACAATAATCATACATTGGATATGAATGGAGTATAAACCAGGACAGGATGTCATAGAGAAGATACCCAGGGCACTTCTAGATGTTTAGATCAGCATGGGCCTCCTTTTATTTTCTGGCACAGACTCCAATAGTACATGGTCTATGTATGAGGAGTGTTCAAAAAGTTCATGGAAATGCATATTATAAAAAAAACTATGCATGGATTTTGAAGTTATTCTGCACCAAAATAAACATCTTTTAATTCCATTGTGCACCATCTTTTTGGAGTCCTCTCATATGAGAGAGTGATAAAAAGACAAGTTGCTTTTTTGTGGTCATCAAGCCCATTGAAAATGCCCAGAAAATGGTATATGAAGTCTATTGTTTGACTTTTCCTTGATAGTAGGGAAGTAGCAGCTGGACTCTCCAAGTGCTTCTTAAGAGAAAAATCAGAAATTATGAACCAGGCATATTGGCCAGTTAAAAACTAGGGGTCGGAGGGAGAAGAGGGAAATAACTTGAAGTCTCCAGAGCAAAATGAAAGCACTCCGGTGAAATGGTGATAATTTTGCCGTCTTGAGATGAGGGCTTTGGAAACGGGAGCCGTTGCAGGTTTTGAAAACTGGAACTGCAGTGCCTCCTCCAGGAGAAAGAGGACACTTGCAAGTTTAGAACTCACCAAAGGAACTGGCTCCAGCTTGAAGGCTCTAAGATGGAGAGGATTGAGAAAGTGATCCTCCCGGGAGCTTCACTGAGCTCATCTATTAGTCACAGATAATTAGTGGATTGGAATTTTCGATGAGCTTTTCCCAGTTTCCTTAGGGAGATACACAGTTATTCCTTCGAGAAGATTTTATTTAAAAATTGGCCAACTAGCTCCTGGCCTTGGAAGCAAGGGGCAGAGGGCAGAAGGCATGGGCAGACTGTGGGGCCAGCGAAGGGAATGGGCACTTTCTGGATGCCAGCTGGGGCCAGGTGCCCCGTCTGAGTCACCTCACTGTTTTTAGGGTGCCCTGTCAAGGTTGGCATTATTATCCCTATTAATAGATGTGGCTCAGAGTGCTCAGGAAGTTGCCCAAGGTCACAGAGTTGCTACATGACTTAGCTGGAAGTGGAGACCCAGTGTGTTCCACTCTTCCCAGCACATCTAGCATCCATCGTGTGCTGCCAGGTGGGCACATGTGCTGCAGGAAACCTGTCCCAGCCACTTAGCACCTTGCACAGCCATGGCCAACTCTGCTGTGATCACCCCACTCTTTGCTGCAGAACTCAGGCCCCAGACCCTTCTCAACTGTCAGTAGCTCTACCTGAAAACTGCTGGCCTTGCCTGGAAAGTGGGAGCAGTAAACTGGGAAATAGGAGACAGCGATTTCAGACTGGCACTGACCTTGATTCAGTTGCTCTTGGGACTCAGTTTCTGTCGCTAATAGATGAGGATCCTTAAATTAGGCTCTTTCTGATGGAAATATTCTGTAGTTAATAACAGCAACAGCTGCCACAGTGCTGAGGACTTTCTACGTGCTGAAATTCAGTGTTTCCCCATTTCAGTACTAGAGGCATTTGCTGTGGGGACTCTTCTGGACACTGTAGGATATTCAGCACTATCCCTGGCCCTAGCCCCTAGGTGACAACGGTGCACACCCCGAGGTGTGACGACCACAGATGTCTTTAAACAGTACTAAATGTTCCTTAGGGTGGAAGGCAGAATCACCCGCCTTGAGCTATGTTTCTCCTTTTTCAGATAAAGAAATAGAGGCAGAGTGATCATGCAGATTCGAAGACCTTGGAAATTAGCATAAGCCAGAATATGCAACTGTGCCTGAACCACTTCTCTTCAACGTATTTTCCAGTAGAATACCTCTTTCCCAACATCCTGTCCAGACTCTTCCTTTGTCATCTATATTCAAAGACAGTGCCTTGTCTCATACCTGCTGCCGTGGTTCTTTGCTAACAATCGCCTATCGTGTCCTCACCCAGCTTGTCTGGGATTTCCTTGTGGGACACTGTCTTGTATTTCCTCCTTCTAATGTAGCAGTACCTGGCACAGTAGGTGCAAAGATGTTCACTTAATAAATGAACAGATTGGTTCCAGGGCTCTAATCCTCCCCATCCAAATCCAGTTCATGCCCACTGATTTGTATTATAAAGAAAAAGGTTAATTCAGCCAAGATAAATTCCTACCAGGCCATGTACAAAACGATTAGGAAATGAAAATTAATTGAGTCTGAAAATGGATGCTTGAATACTCAGGATCTAATAAGGCTGCTTGGTAACTTTTCAGGAGTGGATTGTTGGCTCTGGAACTAAAGGACAGCCATTTTGTATCCAAAACTGGGCATCAGACAAGACTGAGGGGGTAGTATGGGTTAAGTGATACATGTCAACTCGTTCAGGATCCAATTGCACCCTCTGTGTCAGGACACGTCTTCTGGGGTGGCAGGAAGTGCCACTGTCCTTCCTACAGAAGGCATCCAATGACTTTCTGGCGATAGGACATGCTTGCTTTCTGTGGTTTTTCCAGCAGTCAAGATGAAGTATTCTGAGCAGCCTTTGTGCCACCTGCCTAGACGAAAGAGACTCCAATCTGTCGACGGCTTAATAGAAATTTCCCTTGGTGAGAAGCCAATTCACTGACCCTGCTTGGGAATACACCAGCCACCCCTTGCCATCTGCATAAAGCCCTAAACCGAGGGTGTGGAATGATCTGTTCGCAGGCAGGGAGCATGACAAGAGACTATGAGTTGAATTTGCAAGTCTTGATTTGCTCCTCGTGATTCCTTCTCAAATGCCACAGCACGTGCGGGGAGTTAAAACGAGCAGCGTTGTCACGATGCAGCCAAGCCTGATTAGACAGCCTGGAATTCACTTCCCCAGTTTTCCGCGTGGGCGGCACACAGCGTGAGAGGGAATGAGAGAAAAGGCGTCATGGCTAGGAGACGGCTGACAAGCCCTTGCTCATCCGGGCAGGGCAGCAAAGGTGGCTCTGCAGAGGCTTGGCGTTTCTCTGCAGCAGGTTTGCCAGCACCAGGCACAGGCCCTGCTGTCTCCAGCACTGCCCCGCTCCCTGCCCCCCCGCCCCCCGCTTCCTTTCCTCGCCTTTCTTTCCATCTCTTTCTCTCATTCTTTCTCAGGTATTTATGAGCATTAGCCTTTCCCTTTTCCCCAGGCCCCTAAAAAGTAAATTATTTATGTTTCCATGCAATATTTTGCTCATTAAACTAAATCAGGGTAAACGCCTCTGTGTGACTCATGTTTGATTTTCCAGTGCCTGGTGCACTCAGCACCACGAGCATCCTCTATGCCTAATAAATGTTGGCTGGCTTAACGAACGGATGAAGAGTGAACAATTGAATGAACAGAGGAACAAGAAAACCATGTCAGAGTTGTGGTTCAGTGTGCCTCTTTGTCGAGGTAACAGTCTCTGCATCCTTTTAGCCTTTGCTTGCTCTAGTCTGACCCAACACAGTGAAATATTTTCAAAGACTACAACTGAGAGGACATTTTTAAAGAATGCAGTGGGTGATGGTGATTAAAAGGACTGGCTATCGAGTATGGCAGATGATGGGTTGTGCCTCACCTCTGCGAAGCGAGCTGGGCAACCTTGGCCAAATTACGTAAACTCTTCTAGCCTTTAGTCCCCCTTAAACAAAATGCACACTGGAGTATGGACCCCATGCAGTCAGCACAAGGAATGAATGGAATAATGTATGAGAAACACAAGATGCTGTGTCAGGCATAACACAAGCATATAAAAAATGGTAATGCTAATGACAATAGAATGATATTGACATCGGTGCTAATTATTGCTAATGCTCAACATTAATATTTCAAAAGACCTGCTGATCTGCTGAAATAACCTATTACTTCCTGACACACTTGAGATGAAAAATTAACCTGCCAAAAGTTGTTGGGCTTGAGGCCTAATAGCATAACTCAGGGGTGATCTATATATATCATATACTGTAACTATGTCTAATTTACCAACTGACAAGAGAATCACTTAAGAGTGCCTCATTCCTAGGCCGGCGCCATGGCTCACTAGGCTAATCCTCCGCCTTGTGGCGCCGGCACCCCAGGTTCTAGTCCCGGTCAGGGCGCTGGATTCTGTCCCGGTTGCCCCTCTTCCAGGCCAGCTCTCTGCTGTGGCCTGGGAGTGCAGTGGAGGATGGCCCAAGTGCTTGGGCCCCACACCCCATGGGAGACCAGGAGAAGCACCTGGCTCCTGCCATCAGATCAGCGCGGTGCCCCGGCCACAGCATGCCGGCCGCAGCGGCCATTGGAGGGTGAACCAACGGCAAAGGAAGACCTCTCTCTCTGTCTCTCTCTCACTGTCCACTCTGCCTGTCAAAAAAAAAAAAAAGTGCCTCATTCCTAAGTCTACAGTTACTGTGAGGAAGTTACAAATCTTGGACAATTAATCGCTATATTCTTTTTTTCATAATGTTTTCATTTCTATAAAATGCCATGCATTGCTTGGAAAGGAAAGCTCGCAGCAAGCTGGACCTCCCATCAACCTTTCAAGCAGATAAAGCAAGATTACTCACTTTCAGCAGTACTGACACAGGGCTGGATCATTCTTTGATGTTGGGGCAGTCCTGGGCTTTATGGAACATCAAACAGAATCCTTGGGCTCTCCCTGAGAGATGCAGCCCACCCCTGCCTCCACTTGTAACAACCTAAACATTGCCAAGCACCTCCTTGGGGGGGAGGGGCAAGATTCATCCTGGCACTGAGAACCACTGAAATACAGTCATGAGTTTCATTATGCTAGGAGCAGGGCAACGACCACTCATAACTGTGATTTGGCCCATGAATAGTTACCCATTGGTAGACAAGGAGATTTGGGTCCTGAGTCACCTCCGCCTAGCACCAAGCTGGCTGCAGGTGTTCTCCATCGCTCTCAAGTCTACACCCTTAGAAGCTCGGTCACCAATCCTCTGTTTTCATAGAAACCATCCAAGTTGCTTCTGTGTGTTTGCTACCAAGAGGCCCTTAAAGCACCTGCCACAATCGACTCAAAGACTCCTTGCGTTCACCCTCAAGAGTCCTTTACACCCACACAGGCTATAGCCAGGGCCTAGAACAAGAGCACTGCCAGACAGGAAAACAAATGAACAAAACCTTGATGCGGTTCAGAACCACTGCAGAACTTGTCTTTATCCTACCCGAGTGAAGAGCAGAAGAAAAGAGCAACACAAATCAACAGAAACATTGTGGCACTCAAGAGTGAAAAATCTCAGCATAAAACCATTTCCTTCAGATAAAGTGAATAGAGCTTCTGTAATTGGGTCAAAGCAGGGAGCACTTCAAAATTGAGGACAAAAAATTTCCAGCAAACCACAGAGAAGACATTTGGAGATTTTTTTTAAGTTTAGTACCATGTAAAATAATAAATCAGTCCTAAATCTTCTGGCAGAGGGAAAAGGTTATGAAATCGTGATAAGTCAAAGACAATGAGAAATAAATCCTCTTAATTCTGAAGGCTGCAAAGCCACATGAAAAAAAATCTAACAGAATTTAAGGTGGAAAAGCAAAATACAAAACTGCACATGTGCTACGAATGGTGCTACTGAAGAAACAAAATATAAGGAGAACCAGTTCCCATTTACTAGCTATTTCCCCATCCCAGTTGCTATGCCGGATGTATTCTATAAATACATTTCCCTAATCCTTTACAACTACCCTATGAAGGAGGAATCATTTTCTGTTTTTTCTGAGTAGGAAAATAGAGACATAGAGCCCAAAGGTGCTAAGGTGGAAGGAAATAGGACCAATTCTTCATTACCTCTAAAAAACATATTGTTAGCAACTTAATTGTATTGCATCCCATATGCAAACCCAAAGACCAGAACGGGAGATAGAAAAGTGAGCATTATGCTAAAATGGCAATTTTCTGTGCAATTATTTTTTATTTCCCAGCTTCTATTACATTGTAATACTGTTTAAACAGATAAATTTTTTAAACTTATTTTGCCTTACCATTTGAAAGGGATGATATTTCCATTTTACCCATCAATTTAATAAGTTTACCTAAGATGATAAAAGGCATTTTCCCAAATATGGAGTTGATAATACTGTTATCATTGATTTGCTATTGATGCAAGGTCTTTTTCTTTTTTAATATAGGTATTTACAACTATAATCTTCCCTCCAAGCACTGCTTTGCTTTATTCTACAAACTTGGGTACACTGTATTTTTGTTTTCATTTCTCTCAAATTATTTTCTAATTTCCCTTGTATAATTCTTTTTCCTTGACTCATTGGTTATTTAGGAATGTATTGTTTAATCTCCACATATTTGTTACATATTGCCCCTACTCCCTTCTGTTATTGATTTCTATTCATTCCATTATGGTCACAGAACATATTTTGCATGATTTCACCCCTTTTAAACGTATTGAAACTTTGTATTCTGGCCTAACATAGAGTCTGTCCTGTACAATGTTCTATGTGCTCTTTCTTTTTACAGTTTACTATTGATTTTTTTATTTTTTAAAATGTTGACCGAGTTATTCGGATGGTACAAAAAGAGCCAAAAGAATATTAATGAGATGAGTCTGTCTCAAAGGAAATCACCATGATTAATTTAATGTATTATCTTTAGAGAAATCTCATGTATGTCCACACAGGCTTATTTTTTACCACAGTTGTTTGTGAGACAGAGAGCTCCCCATTTGCTGCTTCACTCCTCAGATGTCTACCATGGCCACAGCTGGGCCAGGGCCGAAGTGGGAAGCCAAGAACTCAATCCAGGTTGCCCACGTAGGTGGCAGGGACCTACTCACTTGAGCTATCACCATGGTCTCCTAGAGTCTGCATTAGTAGGAAGCTGAAGCTGGAATTGGAAGCTGGAGGACAGTATCAAACCTAGGCACTCTGACATAGGACATGAACATCTTAACCAGTTTTTTTTTTTTTTTAACCATTTAGGCCAACACCCACCTCCACAATTGGTTTTATTCTACCTATGTATGTCTCACACAAGCTTCTATTTTTCAGATATATCTTGGAGATTTTTTATTACTAAGGAGAGCAGCAACATTGTTCTGTAATGGTTCCTGTTTCTTCCATGTGCTCTTGAAAAGAATGTGTAATCTTGTTGGGTAGAGTGTTCTATCTATATCAGTTAGATCTAGCTGGTTTATAGAGCTGATCAAGTTTCCTGTATTCTTCTTGATCTTCTGTCTGGTTGTTCTAGCCATAATTCAAAGTGGGATATTGAAATCCTTAATTAGTATTATTAGATGATCTATTTCTCCCTTCAGTTCTGTCAATTTTTGCTTGATATATTTTGGGGGTCTGTTAGGTGCTAACTGCACTTTCTATCAAGTGTCTGGGTGCATCAATTTGCCCTCCTGCCAACACTCTCAACATTAGCCCTTGAATCAGAAGGAATGGTGGTGATGCATAATGTTTAACATTTGAGAGTAATGAGCACCGTGTGTTCTCTTCTATCAGAGATGACAACTCTCTGGATGACTGGTTGGTAAATATGTCTTATCTGGACATAGATGTTCTTTGAAAATGAAGCCAGGAATTTCTTGAAAATTAGGTTTTCTTCTGCTTTTACACATTTTTCTCCCTTTTTGAGAATATGAGCCAAACTTGACATTTTCCCTCAATTTTAAAGTTTCCCAGGAGAACATGAAACTATGCTTAATGAATTAAAATCAAATTTCTGAACCTATTACTGATTGTGGTCAGTGATGCTACTTTCAGTCCTTGCAAAAGAAGGTAGTCTTGTCTTCAATGGTACTCTCCCTAAGAGTGCAAGCATTTGGGACATCTCCATCTTAGGGGATACCAGACTTGCTGTGATCAGGGTGCTGGTAAAAGCCTCCGGACATGCTTTGTGTACCCAACATGTATCAGATGTGTCACAGCTTTTAAGGAGCGGTATCGCAGCACGATGAAGAAGATATATGCAGGAAAAGCAACACATTGCAATTTGGCAAGCATTGTGACAACACAAACAGAAGATGCTAAAAGAGGGGCAGAGCACTGGAGGAAAAGGGCTGCTATAGACGGAAGGTTTGTGCCCCCCTACCCACCCAGATTCATATGCTGAAGCCCTAACCTTCAATGTGATAGTATTATAAAGTAGGGCCTTTGAGAAGTAATCAGGTTTAACTGAGGTTATGACAGAGGGGTCCTCATGTTGGGATTAATGCCCTTGTAAGAAGAAGAGACATAAGATCATTTTCTCTCTACCATGTGAAAAGCCAGGAGGAGGGCGCTCCGCCAGAACCTGACTATGCAGGCACCCTGATCTCAGATACTCAGCCTCCAGAACTGTGAGAAATAAATGCATGTTGTTTTAGCCAACCAGACCATGGTATTTTTTTATAGCAGCCCAAACAGACAAAGAAAAAGGCATACCTCCCCTAACAGAGCATAATAATGATTCTTTTCAAATCTATAAAATCCAAAATCGAGGCGGCACTTGTGGTGCTGTAGGTTAACCCGCTGCTGGTTAGTGTTCTGACTGCTCCACTTCATATCAAGCTCTCTGCTAATGGCCTGAGAAAGCAGCTAAGGATGGTCCAAGTGCTTGGGCCCCCTGCATCCATGTAGGAGACCTGAAAGGAGCTCCAGGCTCCTAGGTTCTGATCGGCCCAGCTTCGGCTATTGTAGCCATTTGGGGAGTGAACCAGTGGGTGGAAGACCGCCTTCTCTCTGTCTGTAACTCTGCCTCTCAAATAAATAAATAAATAAATCTTTAAAAAAATAAAATCCATACTCGGGACTGGCTAGCCAATGTGGTGTATTGGATAGAGAATAACCTAATATTATGGGGCTGCATATGAGTACAAGGGAGTTGTAGGTCACTCCAACCAACTCACTTTTATTTATTGACCTTTGGCAATGTTGATCTAAAAAGACTTGATGACACAAAAATGCAAGGGCTTCCCTAGGTTCTTAATGGCACATGGGAATTAATTTCATAGGTTTTCACTAGTATGTATGACTGAAAGCTATGAAGAATTTATTAAGGATCACTACAATTTCGCATTTTCCTGAGATAGTTTTTTCCCCAGAGCTCCATCAGTCTCATGGCTTTCTTTGCTGCTATCTTGATGTTCATTAGCATAACTGTAGAAGGATTCTAAGGCTTTACTTCATTAATCCTTTCTTGTAATTACTACATTTTTTTACCACTTTGATATTCATTTGATTCCTCTCCAATTCTTTTTTTTTTTTACTTTTTTTTTTTTGACAGGCAGAGTTAGACAGTGAGAGACAGAGAGAGAGAGACAGAGAGAAAGGTCTTCCTTCCATTGTTTCACCCCCCAAATGGCCGCTACGGCTGGCGCACTGCACCGATCTGAAGCCAGGAGCCAGGTGCTTCCTCCTGGTCTCCCATGTGGGTGCAGGGCCCAAGGACCTGGTCCATCCTCCACTGCACTCCCGGGCCACAGCAGAGAGCTGGACTGGAAGAGGAGCAACCGGGACAGAACCGGTGCCCCAACCAGGACTAGAATCTGGGGTGCCAGCGCCACAGGCCAATTCCTCTCCAGTTCTTTGATATCAATGAATTATTTTACTACTGAAAAAGATGAAATGGTGTGGACAGGTTGTAGAGTTTCATTTTGCTCTGCCCCAGAAGTTTTACCCTACTGTCTGGTTTCAACAGGCTGGGGCCATTTCCTATGTCCAGAGACTATCTCTGAACCTCTGTTTAAGTCATTCTATCCTATTGTGTCTTAGAAATTGTCCCTGGGGCTGGCATTGTGGGATACCAGTAAAGCCACCCATACAGATGCTGGTTTGTGTCCCAGCTACTCTACTTCTGATCCAGCTCCCTGCTAATGGCCTAGGAAAGGGCCAGCAGATGGCCCAAGTGCTTGGGCCTCTATACCCATGTCAGCCTGGCTCAGCCCTGGATGGTGCAGCCATCTGGGGAGTGAACCACCAAATGGAAGAGCCCTCTCCATATCTCTCCTTTTCTCTCTGTGTGTAACTCTGACTTTCAAATATGTAAATAAATCTTTTGAAAGTTAGAGTTACACAGAGAGAGGAGAGGCTGGTTCACTCCCCAATTGGTTGCAACAGCCGGAGCTGCACCAATCCAAAGCCAGGAGCCAGGAGCTTTTTCCAGGCCTCCCACATGGGTGCAGGGGCCCAAGGACTTGGGCCATCTTCTACTGCTTTCCCAGGCCATAGCAGAGAGCTGGTTTGGAAGTGGAGCAGCCAGGTCTCAAACCGGTGCCCATATGGGATACCGGGCTTCAGGCTAGGGTGTTAACTTGCTGTGCCACAGCGCCAGCCTCTAAACAAATAAATCTTTAAAAAAAATTGTCCCTGACCCCAATTCATTGCAAATTCTCCCTCTCATTATGTGATAACATTGATCATGTCTACTTGTTAGTAGTTCATAAACAATCATAGGATAGCTTCTGTTACTAAGCTGCTATTTCATTCTTGAATTGTTATATTCCTTTTGAAGCAGTTTCCCTCATGACTTAGTGTACCGTGAACAGGGACCACGTTTTGTATCTGTACATCTTAGTACAGAAAGAAAAAAGTGCCCATGATACAGAAACTGGTCACAAAGTTTCCTTAATGAGCACCCATGGACTGGTGTGAAGGACAGGGGAAACAGAAATAACCAGAGTCTATTTAGACACCAGCCCTGAGCAGTTCTCCAGGCTCCCTAGACTTTTGTTCTTGAAGGCTGAGGGGTATCTGCTGTAGCTATGAGCAGAGAAGCTGAGAGTGGCCTCTGGTGGTAGGCCTGTGAGAGTCTTGAAGTATCAAGCCTTTTTACTGTAATGTAAATTTTAAATGTTATCCTGCCATCGGATCAGCGCGGTGCGGCGGCCATTGGAGGGTGAACCAACGGCAAAAGGAAGACCTTTCTTTCTGTCTCTCTCTCTCTCACTGTCCACTCTACCTGTCAAAAAAAAAAAAAAAGGAAAAAAAGAAAGAAAAGTAGAAGGAAGGAGGGAGGGGAATATCATTATGTTCTTAGACTTGTATCTACAAATCATATTGAAGCTGTTAAAAATCAATTAAAATAAAAATTAAAAAATAATGATGCAAACAAGCCTGGATGGGGGCCTCAACTGAACACTATCGTGTCTCTTGGTTCTGACTTGGTATTTACTATCTCTTTGTTGCCTGCTCTGGTTCCTGATTGGGCCCAAATCCCAAGTCTTTTTCCATAAGCCATTATTCATTATTGCTAATAAGCCAGCAATTGGCCATTCTGATTCTTCTTCATTAATATTTTTAATAGATTTCTATGAACAATGCTAGCCATGACACAGGGCATGAAAAAAATCTGAAATCCCATTTAAATGGAGTTAGTGATCTTGGATGGAAGGAGATGCTGCCTGTCTTAAATGTATATAGTATGTTAATAGTTAGAATGTGGACTTTGTATCTCATAGTTTTCACAGTGATGGACATTATTGACATAATGGAATTATTCACTCAGTCTTAAAGCCAATGATCTGTTTGATCAAATAATTGGACAATACAGGGTGAGGGAGGGTGACAAAGTGGTGGCCCAAGAAGGAAGAAATCAATCTAAGCAGTGAGGAGTTAAGTGATGACTAGTCTAAGGTATTTTTGCTTATGAGTCCAGTGACTCAGTCAATGTGAAAAATGCTCTCCCTCTAACTACAGACCATGACCATGGAAGTCTTGGCATCTCAAACATATTTGCAAGGGAATAGATGAGTTAAAAGCAAACCAGCTTGCCAACTCTCCTGTAAGAAATAAAGATCATTCCTTGGCTTAAAACAATGACTGTACTCATAATTCAGATCAATTACTCTGATCACTTCGATTTTCACATGCCTGTAAGAATAAGAACAAGTGGGCCTTTCTAAGTGGTTTTTCCTTGGAATTTGTTTAGGAGAGAGGAATCGTTAAAGTCTTTTCTTTGAACTTGAAGTAGAAAACTGTTCTGAATGCCCTGGTAGGTTTTCAGTATTTGTTCAGTTGATATTGTTTTCTGTTCCTTGTAAGCAGACATCCAAGTCTAGTAAATCAACCTCACTGCCCAGTAACACTGCAAGGTCCTCTCTGAGCTCATTTTAAAACAGCATTCCTTTGACTCTTCAAAACCAAATTGTTCTCGAACTGGAACTGGGATTAAATTTAGGTCAAGAAGGATTTCATAAAAAGCAAGAACCTTTAAAGTTTGCATTAAAAATTCATGTATCTAACTGAATAGCTTTTGGTTGGGTGATGATAATAAATATCACCAAAATATCCATTTCCCTTCTCTAGGGTTTCTCACAAGGAAGTTCTGTTCATGCAAGCATTTTGAAAGATTTCATCCCAACTTGCAACACAAGCAGGACTGAGCATGACATTTGGTCATCAATTTGTTTCATTTCATCATAAACAATAACAAGTGTGTGTAGCCACGTGTCAGATCAGTTCCCACTCGTGTCACTTCATCCCCTTCCAGATTTCTTGGAGTCATTCTAAGGTCATCGAATCCACTGTGTTTTGTTTATACCCCTTTGTTCTTTTATGTAATTCTGCTGAAAACACCAGATAATGTTCTTTTAACTCAAAATGGCTTCTCTCTTTTTCTAGGCTGTAAAGAGATCTTTTTGGCAGAACTAACTCGCAAATATCCTAGTATGTCCATGTAAGCATGACACAAATCACATTGCCGCAACACATTGGATTATCTCACAGAGCATTCTGTTCTTCATTCTGTCTGCAGGAGAAGACACAGCAGGGCCCCATCTGCCCCACCGCTCACCTCTGCCATTTCCATGGTCAGAAGATTTCAGCCCAATGCCCACAGGGAGTGTGTGTCCATCTGTGATGTGTGGTGGGGGAGTTGAAGCAGTATAACAAGTAAGTGACAGCACTAATTTTGAAGTCATACCTCTTTTTAGGATCCATGATAAGTGGGAAAAATCAGTCTAAGACTCATTTCTAGAATGAGGGAAATAATTGGATATCATGAGGCTTTAAAGAAATAATTGATATAATGCTGTTTACACAGATCTGGCAAGTAATAAGTGATTCATAAATGTTTCTACTGTTCGGCATGAAGATACTCAGTTCATAGTGGTTGAATAAACAGGTAAGTAGATGTATGAATGAATGAATGAATGAATGATGAACCAAATAAAAATCTGTCTCATGTTGTCAGGATCGATTACTCTCCTTTAGACAAACTTCTGCTTAAGAAATGGAATACACTGCTTAAAATTGTACATATGAAATGCATGAAGTTTGTATTCCTTAAATAAAAGGTTTGTTCAGGGAAAAAAAAGAAATGGAGTACACTGTGCGTGGTGGGCTTTAGTAAGGTTGGATAAAGTGTACATTTGCTCCCAGAGTTTCACAGGAGAAAGAGTGATAACTTGAGCCAATTCCACACTCCCCCTGCTGGCATCAGTTCTGTATCAGTCCACAGGAACCAGGTCTGCAGATGGATTGTGGGCTGAGGCCTCACCAAGGGATGAGGGTTGAATGGATCCAATGAAAATGAAAATAAGGTCACCAGCCCTGCCTGCAGTGCCTTTTCGGGTGGCATGAATAGTTTTGTGCCTACCCTTATCCCCTCCACAGCCAGTCACTACAGGGTCCTCCTGCTCTGCCTTACACACAGCTGGGTTACTTGTCTCAAGGCTTGAACTCCTAGGTATCTGCCCCTTTACACTTCCACATCCTTGCTGCAATGACCCTCTAACTCAAAAAAAGCTCATCACTTGTTGGGGTATCTGGGCAGGGAAATTAAGGCATGGGATAAAGGGAGGCTCTCTGGACCCCAAGATCAAAAGCTCCTAAAGGCTATTTCCCAGGCTTCTTTCCTCTTCCAACATCATCCTTCCTTACCTAAGAGTGATCAGAAAAGGAATGGTAAGAAAATGTCCTGGATTTGCTGTCTGACTGCTTACAGAATAAGAGAGGCCTCAAAACACGGCTTTTTCAGAAAACTGCACCAGAACTGCTAGTTGAAATTGACAACCCTGGTACTCGGCAAATGCTTCTGGAATACTAGCCTCCTTCTATGGAAGGATTTTTGAGACAAAGAAAATATTTTTCACTCACCTTTTTTATTCCAACTACTGTTCAGCTTTGGGAACATATTTCAGTTCACTTTTAATATTCTGGATCTCCGATAAGTTGACCGCAGGTCCTGGAAGTTTCTTTCCTCCTGGAATTGGCTTCTTCTCCTCATCTGAGGCAGGAGGAGCGCCCTGAAAAAAAAGGAGAAAAAAACTCACACCAAAAAAGATATTTTATCTTTTTGGATCATGAGTGTAAACCAGAAAAAAAAAAATAAAGCAAGAACAATGTCAGAGCGTGATCCTAGCAGAGCAACTTTCTCTTACATTGTTGAGACAGCCTCAGAGCTTCAGTAAGATCCCCTGAAGGATGTAGAGGAATGTGGAATAAAAACAAGGAATTTTTATGTGAATTAGAAAATACTAGAGGGGCTGGCGCTGTGGCACAGTGGGTTGATCCTCTGCCTGTGGTGCCAGCATCCCATTTGGGTGCCGGTTCTAGTCCCGGCTGCTCTTCTTCTCATCCAGCTCTCTGCTATGGCCTGGGAAAGCAGTACAAGATGGCCCAAGTCCTTGGGCCCCTGCACCCATGTGGGAGACCCAGAAGAAGCTCCTGGCTCCTGGCTTCGGATTGGGCAGCTCTGACCACTGTGGCCATCTGGGGAGTGAACCAGTAGATGGAGACCTCTCTCTCTCTCTCTCTCTCTCTCTCTCTCTCTCTCTGTAACTGTGCCTTTCAGATAAATAAATAATTCTTAAAAAAATAGTAGAGCATTGTTCAACATAACATGACTAATAAAAATTACCACCAGCAAGAAGGATTTGTGCTTCCAAGAGAAGTAACTTATAAGATCAAATTCAGTTTGCTCTCACATGATCCTAACATGCTTGACAGCAGAAATTTGTAGAATATTGGTGCATTAGCTTTTACAATGATTTAGTTTACAAGTTTCACTTTTGTTTGGGATGCAGTAGCTGCCAGCCCTCGTTCCAGTAGCATCTCTGGGAAGCATAAGCAAACTAAAATGGACAAAAGCTAAACCCGTTTGAATATGGGTAGGATAGAGAGAGTGACAGGAGCCCCAGCTCTCCCCTGCTGCTTTGGAATATATTTTAAATTTCCTGTGATTGAATGCTGTTAGGTCTCTGTCACAGCTTTAGGGCGGGACATTGCCTGGTCCAGAGGTGCACATGAGTGTTGACTACTATTTAAATGATTACTTCTGAGAATGCACCATCGTGACAAACCTATGCCTGTGTGTACATACATAAAACACACCTGTAATAGTAATTATAAAACAGGATCCATTGCTGTGTGTGATTTGAACTCGTGACTACAGAAGAAAGTTGCTCGTTAGTCCATTCTTCCTATTTGCAGGGAGGCAGGGGAGAGTATGTATTTTCTGCAGCTCTAGAAAGGAATATTTGATCACTGTGGCACCCATGAGCAGGCGTCTCGGGTCAGTTTACTGCTGGTAAGATAACTCAATGATAGCCTCAGCTGCTTGGCCCTGAAATCTGACCATCACCTGAGGTCATGCTTCCCACGGCTGCCTGTAGCCAATGACTGAGTGCGACCAGAATCCTAATGCAGGCCGACTGCTGGGAGACGCAGGATGAAAAATGAGCTGAAAGAGGCCCCGAGTCTGAGAAACTTCCATACCACCCTTTGTTCCTCTCTGCTTCCCCTCATTACCGTCCCACAGGTCTCCCAGCTTCCTACAGCTGCCTCCCCTTATTCCTTCCAAATGTTTCCCCCAATCAATATTTTGAACATCTAGGCGCATCCTGGATGTGCTTCTTGGAGGACCCAAACTAACAGTCCCCAGTGCAAGACTGGCAGGGCTCCATCTGTTTGGCCAATAACTGGGATACTGAATACAGTGTAGGGAAAAGGAATAAAAAACTGTGTCTTTGCCTCTGGTGAAGTCTTGGGTACCCCCAGCTTGCCTTGGCATTTGGGTGTTCAAGCTGATGCTGTGTGTTAGTCTCTGTCTGGTTCCTATGTCTAGTTCTCGAATTGGTTAGAACATAAAGAAAGCCATCCAGCTTCCCAAATTCCAACAAATTGCTTGGTAGACATGTGCTTTATAGAAATGCTTTAAAATTGCTTATTGTAGGGGATGAGTAGACATATAAAATATTGAGGTGCTTTTCTTCTACTAAAGGCTAATAGTTTTTCCTACAGTCATTTTCTTTGAATCTGGTACAATGCTGATGAAATAGCTCATGTGTCACCCACACAAAATGATAAAGGAATTCAATGCTGACTGTACCTGCTGTAAATATCCAGGAAATATTGTTTCCCCAGGTCAATGTACAGAGCCATAAGATTGGCTGTTCATCATGCATGCACACTCATCATTTATAACTGTAGAGTTAGAAGTAATTGTTAAAATTGTATGACATCCTCCTGGAGGACTAGAGATTCCAAAATGTTCTTTACTGAGCTTCCGAGGAGAAATTTTTTAACAAGGATATAAAGTGTTTTTAATATGTGCAGCAGTGAAATGAAAAATGCTTCCTTACTTATAAATGTTCTCACGGTTGTTAGGTGGGTAGATCTTAATAAAGAAGCATGAAAGAGAAAATCGCTTCTAGTTCCTTCTGTTAAATTCTGGGATAAGTCACATTTGCTATCTTTGTAACACCAAAATATCCTATATTAGCACATTGAGCACATAAAGCCAATGTCTGTGCTTACAAGGGCACTTGAAAAAGTTTGTGGAAAATGGAATTAAAATATGTTTATTTTGGTCTAAAAAATTGAAATCTATGCATAGATGTTTTTATAAAGCACATTTTCATGACAACCCTGTAAATGCATCAATTTCAATTTTTTTGCATCAATGTTTTAAAGTACCCTTGGATGTGTCTTTGTACAAAGATTTGTGATGTTAACATATGCAGATTAATAATGATAATATTTGATATTAGATACCTTCCTTTCAAGTTATTAAAACCTCAATGCAAGTGAACTAAGGCAAGCACAGAAAGACAAGCACCACATGATCTCACTCATGTGGAGTCTAACAAAGAAAGATGATCTCATAGGAGTGAAAAGCATAATGGTGATTATCAGAGGCTGCAACAGGAAGAAAGAGGGGAGAGGACAGAGAAAGGTTGATTTATGGGTACTAGGTTATAGTTAGATAAGGAATAAGAAATTTGGGGGTTTTATTGCCCAGTAGGATGACTATAAATAATGTTAATGCTCTGTATATTTCTCTATTTAAAAAGAAAACAAACTAGAAGATAGAATTTTGGATATTTTCAGCATAAATAAATGTTGTGTTTGAAGAGAGTTTTTTTTTTACCCTCAGAGGACATTAAATAATGTATACATGTATTGAATCATCACATAGTACCCCATAAATATGTACAGTTTTTATGTCTGTTAACATTTTTTTAATATAAACTTTACAAAATAAGAATGAAGACTCAATGCCCTGTTTCTATTTTTCAAGGTAAGGTGTTTTACATTTGATTTGGTAATATCACATATAATGAAACATTGCAAATGGATATATTTAATAATTAGACATTGTGATATTGACTGAGGAAGGGGGTTAATGGTAAAGCATTTTTAAACAGAATACTCTCTCATCTTTTATTTATGTATATATGTGCTTGTTTGAAAGGCAGAGTGACAGAGAGGAAGAGAGAGAGAGAGAGCTAACTTCCATCTACTGGTTCACTACCCAAATGCCTGTAATAGCTGATGCTGGACTAGGCTGCAGTCAGGAGCCAGAAACTCCGCCTGGATTTCCCACATGAGTGGCAGGAACCCCAGTACTTGGGCCATAATCTGCTGCCTCCCAGGCGCATTAGCAGGGAGCTGAATCAGAAGCAGACTCAAAGGCAGGACTATCTCAAGCACTATACCACAATGTCGTTTTTTAAAACCATGAAACCAGATTGCATTTCTTTTGTGAATCAGTTATTATTATAGTAAATTAAAGCATGAAGGAGCGTGATTCCAGATGGCCCCATTTGACAAATTTTCCTACCAAATGCCCTACTGAGGTTTTCCCTCAACTCTCCTAGGTGCAAAGTACAGTCTGACCTGCTCATTAGGCTCGAATGCTGAAGATGTAACAACAGCAAACACACTGCTACTTGCTTTAAGTTGTGTGGAATAACTCATTAAATCATCACATCAACCCAATAAATTAGATACTACCATTAGCCTAACATTGCATTTCACAGCAGGGCTAAGAAACTTGCCCAGGGCCACACAGCTCAGAAAGCTGGACCAGAATTAAATAATGTGTTTGCATCTTGTAAAGGGACCAGCTGGAAAGGGAAATAATTAACAGAAAAATCCCAACATGCTATTTTGTGGCTTACTAATGATGGTATTTCAGTCAGAAGAGAGATTTGAGAGGCTTAGTGGGGGCTTGGCAATACCCTGCAAATCACTTGAAGCAAGCAGCTGCTTGTCTTGTGCAAAAGACCACCCTGCTTATTAGGACTTGGCTGCAAAGCCTCTGTGGGAGGCACATGCCAGTCTCTGGTGGGGCCAAACAGACACAGAGTACTGGGTTCTGAGAGTAGAGCAAAGGGTCCCCAGACACCAGGGGTGGGCTGGAGGTACAGCCAGGGCTTGCAGGCCTTGTCAAACTGCCAAAGACTCATGCCTGCTTCCAGCTGAGCTGCATCCTCTTCTCCACACCAGAGAGGGTGTCAGCATCAAAAAACCTTTCCCATTAGAGGGACACCCACTGCCCCTAGCAGAGGTGACCTGTTCTGTCCAAGGATGCTAGCTATGTTATGATCTCTAATTTATATAATAATTCTCTTAATACCAGGCGAGGCAATGAATTGCAAATCTATGAAAGTAACCAATTCCATGTTTGCAAAGTGAGTGATAATAATAAATGTGGAGGTCTGGCTTTGTGGTGTAGTTAAACAGCTGCTTAGAACGCCAGCATCCCATATCAGAGTGCTAGTTCAAGTCACAGCTGCTCTGCTACCCATCCAGCTCCCTGCTAATGTTCCTGGGAAGGCAGCAGAAGATGGCCCAAGCACATGGGTCCCTGCCACCCATGTGGGAGACATGGATGAAGTTTCTGGCTTCTGGCTTCGACCTGGCCCAGATCTAGCTGTTGTACTCATTTGAGTGAACCAGTGGATAGAATAAGCACCTTCTCTCTCCCTCTCCCTCCCTTCTTTCCTTCCTCTCTCTCTCGCTCCTCTCTCTCTCTCTCTTTCAAATAAATAAATAAATCTTTTAAAATGTGGGTTATGAGGCAGCTTCCAAAATTTCAAAGAAAAATTAAATGACACATTTACCTTGGTACAAAAAAAATTCACAAATTTCATAATATGCATTTTCCAGGAAGTTCTTGAAGATTCCTCTTATAAGTTATTTTGAAGTTTTCCTTTCTAACTATACCACAGAAGGTGGCTGTGGCCTCAGGCTAGCCCAGAAAAATCCTACTTAACCCACCTTGTTGTCAAGTCAAGCTACACAACTACTCCCATGACTACACAACTACTCCATTTCCATAAGAAATTTGTTCTAAGGTTCAATGGAGAGCTTGAGTCATTAAAGCCCACTCCATCCCTAAGACTCCTTAAGTCCTGGGAGTTCATTCCTGCTCTGATGGTAAGTGAATAGTACCCCAAGAGCCACCCTCCTACCTAGTGGCATCATGAGGAAGCTGTCACACAATTCCTGGACCACTCCTGGGGTCCCTGAATTTCTGTGGGTACTTTGCTCCTTCCATTCTGTGTGAACAGTACATTTATATGTGTGGCTGATTATCAAGTAGGTGTTCATAAGCCAGGCTGTATCAGTGCTTGGCTATTATAGAAGGTGCTGGAACCACCAGAGAGGAGGCAAGCAAGAGTGAGAGCAAAGTGGTTCCCTAGTGCCTAACTGAGATACTTGGGCGGAGGAAAATACCAGTTTTACAGAGAAGAGCACTGACCATCTGTATCACAGAGGAGAGGTGAGGTGCTGCCATCCTCCACAACAACTGCTACATCAGTGAACTCAGTAAGACAGAGAAGGTCAGGCCACCTTCAAGTGACTGCCAAGGTGGTGACTGACACAGCTTAAGAGAAAACACAGGAAGAAAAAAAAATCCAATTACAGGTAAATGGAGGTGTCGAAGGAATTCCACTGATGTCCCTTCTACTTCCCTACACGTTTTTCTTGAAAGATGCAAAACAGTAGGTCCAGGAGTCCTTAGTGAAAATTGGATAATTAGATCAATCAATGAACACTTACTGAATACCTACTAGTCCACATGCCATGTCAGGAATAGAGAAGGTCCTGCTTTGTAGACAGATCTAGACATGCTTGACCAAACTCCCAGATGGAGTGCTCATAATCATGAGTTAACTGGCTGACCAAGTTAACAAAGCACCAGAAAAAGCAGGTAAGGTCAGGTCTTTGCAACTCGTTTGTTCACAGTTTTGATTCATCAGAGGTGATTTAGGGGGTGGGTGTTTGGTGCAGCAGTTAGCATGCTGCTTGGGATGCCTGTATCCCATATTGGAGGGCCTGGGTTTGAGTCCCAGCTCTGCTCCCAATTCCAGCTTCCTGCCCTGGGAAGCAACAGGTGATGGTCCAAGCCCTTGGGTCCCTGCAACCATATGTGAGACCTGGAATGTGCATCCAATTCCTGGCTACAACCCAGCTATTGCAGACATTGGGGAAGCAACCAGTGAATGGGAAATCTATCTCTGTCTCTCTGTGTCTATCTCTCTGCCTTTCAAATAAAATGAATTTTTTTAAAAAAAGTGATCTGGTGGCTGAAATTCCAGAACTTGGTGATGTCATTCAAATAATCCATCTCCTCCTCTCAAAAATTATGTATTGATAGGAGGCTGGAACCACCGACCTGGAACTGTGTCAGGAATTTCCACAGGAAAGAAGTTTAGATGCAGGACAAAGTCTGATTTAGAAACTTGGAAGTAGTGATAGATATTCTTTTACATCAAATGGCAGGGATGTCACCTGCAAAAGTTGAAAAGCCCTTTTATCTCATTAGAAAGATAAAAACAGTTTCTTATGCCTTGTGCTTTTATTTAATTCTGTTTTTCTTGTCTTGTGCTAACGAAATGCTCCAAAATCTTACTTTGTTTCCACATCAGACTTCCAGGCTTCATGAGAAAAATCACAGTTGAGTAAGAAATATAAACATCTCAGAAGTTCCCTATGTAGTGCATTCATTATTAATTTTAGCTTCTGTTTTTAACAGACTGCATAACTGAATTTGGGGAGAAAGTAAAGAATCCAAGAGAGAACAAAGTGCAGAAATGGAGTTAAAAGATAGGTTTATGATAGTGTGAAAAAGTGAAATCCAGGTGGTCAAACCATTTATGGAAAATGCATATTATACAAGAAATATGCATGCATTTCAAAAAGTTATACACCAAAATAAACTTAGTTTTTAATTCCACTTTTGGCCACAGACTTTTGGAAGCCCCTTCATATATGTTGATTCCCTTACACACAGTGCTTCACTTGCCCCCTTGTCCTGGAGAGCCAGTCCGGGACAAGGCTCTGGCCTTGCCCCTGCCACGTGAGTGAGGATTTTGCTCTCTGAGTCCTCACCTCCCCCAGTTCAGGAGTACATTCTTTTCTTCTGGGGGGCTGCCCAGCTCCTGGCCGAAAGGCTCCCATGGGAATATTGATGTTTGCCTAGAAGGAAAAACAAGGTAGATGGCGCTTAAGAAAAGTCAGAAATGGCAATGACACTCTTAAGACAGTAGACACTGTGAGGAAACGTGTGTGTGAAAAGGACATCTCCAGAGCTTTTCATGCCAGGAAAACTGCAGCAAAGACAGCACACAGCATGGAAAGGAGAAGCTGACTTCTGCGCACTAGACATTGCTGGTACTCACTGTCGGCTCCGCACGGCCGTTTCAGTTCCCTAGTGGGTGAAAGAATACACAGCCTGTTGTGGCTGCTGCACTCCTGTGGTATATATCAGCTTCCTCTTCCCGGGATGAGGAAGGAACGTATATGACGGGAAAAGAGTCGAGAATGTCTGCAGAAGCCATTGCACACCTTAGCCCTCCTTCAGGTCCCTTCGGATTTTCCGTGACACAGGGGACATTCACATGTCCTAAGCCACCTCCTCCCTGTAGTGTCCCGTGGCTGTTCCAGCATCACCTTAGGTCTGTGCAGTTAATACTCCTCTACCTTCTCCTCAACATATGCCTGTTCGGGCCAGTAAGGAGAATGCTGAAAAGTCAAGTTCCCCTTTTTTCAAAAAAAAAAAAAAAAAAGTATAATACAGTTTGTTTAACTTCAGAAACATTTGAGCATTCTAAACTTACAAGAAATAGCAGAATGTTGCCAAATGTGTTTATGTACAGAAGGCTCTTAAATGTTCATGAATGCAGTGGCTCTTTGCTGACAATGAAGAATTCTACAGTTCGTTTAAAAGCAGTTGAAAAACAACTGTACTTACCTAAGGAGAAAAAAAAGCTCTTCTCATGCCAGCTGACCCCCCCCACCAACCCTGCATTTTTCCTCAGCTATGGATGGCAGCAGACTGCTAATGCTACTACATACAAAAAACAGACAACCTAGAGTGACATGGATGCCCACCATGGTGGCAACGGGTCCAGGTTCAGAGGCACACCATGAGCTATAGCTGCTGCAAAGACATCTTCCCTACAAGGAGCATCTTGAGTTTGTCTCAGTTCTTTTGTTTTTTTCCACAAACAATAGATATATACAGTCAATAACTCAGGGTCTCCAGCCAATGATTTACATTTACAAATTAAATGAAAACACCAGCAACATCTTGAAATGCCTTGTCATGCTGACAGCAAAATGCAGAGGGAGGAGAACCCAGGAATGCCTGTTCATTTAAAAAATGTTTGAAAATATGCACAATTTTGATACAGTTTCAGGGTGCTCCAGACACCCATGCCCATATGATGTAAAGCACTGACAATTTCTAGAGCACTTTGAGAGACCACGATATGATTGTGGTTGCATTTTGTCATTAAATGTGTTGCGGGCAATAAACCCATCTCAAACAAGAGATGTGTCCATCATGGCGCTCTCCTATCTAAGGGATTCACCAGAGACAGAGCGGCAGATTTTATTCCTCCTCCTCCAGTACCATTTTCTGGACAACTTTGGTGAGACCCTGGGCGCCATCGCACTTCCCTTTAGACTCGAGTCAGCCACATCTCACTCAGACTTCTGCAGCTTCGCCAGCTTAGTGATGGGAGGCTGCTTTTCACTGTCACATCAGTGAGTCCACGTCTCGCCCAGCTTTTTGGCCACGTCTCCAGTAGACATGCCAGGGTTTGCAGATGAGATCTCAGGGTCAAGTTCTGACCAGAGTAGGAAGAATCCAGATGGTGGGCTTTTAGGGGCGCTGCTGGCTTTTCCCCCTCCCTTAGCTGGCCCCTAGTCATTCATTTCCTGATCATGGCATACTTTATCCGCCTTTGCCATTTCTTCAGACTTAGACTTCTCTTTCCCAGACACTGTCTCCCACCTCTTAGGGACTGCTGGAAAATTCTTCAAAATTGACAGATGTCTCTGGGTTTTTCTTCTTATGTTGTTCTCTGCATGAAGAAAGTGTAAGCAGATGGCTTGCCCCTTGGTTTGTTGGGGTCACCTTTAGCCATCTTTCTAAAACAGACTTATTTATGTATTTATTTATTTATTTGAAAGGCAGAGTTACAAAGAGAAAGTGAGAGACAGAGTATGTGATCTTCTACCCACTGATTTACTCCCCAGATGGCTGCAACAGCCAGGGCTGGGCTAGGCTGAAGCCAGGAGCCAGGACCTCCATCCAGGTCTCCCACATGGGTGGCAGAGGCCTAACACACTTGAGCTATCTTCTGCTGCTTTTCCAAGCACAGTAACTAGGAGCTGGATTGGAAGTAGTGTGGCCAGAAATTGAACCAGGGCTCGTATAGAATGCCAGCATCACAGGCAGCAGCTTCACCCACAACACTAGCCCCTACATTTAGCCATCTTGACTGTACTGTTTGCTATGCCAGGTAGTATAGGGCTAAGCACTCCCCAGCCTCAAGCTAGCTGCCTCTGTGAGAACTGCATCCAAATTCCCTTTGCGTCATAATTCATGACTTCCTGTCCTTTTGTTAGATAACATACTAGTGTCCATCAGTGGTAAATATAAAATACCTTCTAGTAAACATGAAATACTCTAAATTATGTAAGGATATATGGACATAGTAATTTGATCATGAGAAGAGAATATGTTAAGTTTTATCCATGTTTTATCTGGTGTCAAAAGGCAAAAATATTTACACAAATGAAAAATGTCTTCAACCAGTAGTATCACTCATCAAACACTTTTCAAAAAGTAGGATGTAATTTTTTTTCCACTGAAGAGAAAACATTGCCTTGTAAGTAATTGGCTATGTGGATTTGAAAAGTTGAAATTTTCATTTTGATGTTATGTTTGAAAATGATGGTTGAAGGAGCAAAATATTTTATTATGACAGAGACTAGATAATTCAGGTATCAAATCAAATGAAATTATCACTTTGGAACCAATATTAGCTCTGTGGCCTGCAAACCCATGGTGCAAGACGTATCCAGGGTCCATGTTCATGCAAGATGGTAGGTTATGGCCGGTGCCACAGCTCACTAGGCTAATCCTCCACCTGCGGCGCTGGCACCCCGGGTTCTAGTCCCTGTTGGGGTGCCGGATTCTGTCCCGGTTGCCCCTCTTCCAGGCCAGCTCTCTGCTGTGGCCCGGGAAGGCAGTGGAAGATGGCCTAGGTCCTTGGGCCCTGTACCTGCATGGGAGACCAGGAGGAAGCGCCCGGCTCCTGTCTTTGGATCGGCCTAACGCCAGCCGTAGTAGCCATTTGGGAAGGAAGACTTCTCTCTCTCTCTCTCTCTCTCTCTCTCTCACTGTCTAACTCTGTCTGTCAAAAAAGAAAAAAAAAAAAAAAAGATGGTGGGTCTTTGTTATGCTCCCATAGAGAGAATGAAGTAATTGTTTCTACTTAGGAACTTCACAGCCCCCCTCCCATACTAAAATAATACTCATTCTGTTATGTATTTCTGTTAGGCCATCACAAACACACCAAACACTGGAGTAAGGGAAAGGGTTTATTGGGGAAAACCCAGCAGACCAGAGGGAAGGGCCGAAGAGGGAAAAGGAGAGTAAGAGAGAAAGAGGAGAGAGGGGAGGAGAGAGGGGAGTAAGAGAGAAGAAGAGGAGGCTAGAGAGAGTGAGCAGGAGAGAAGAAAAAAGCCAAGAGAGATGAGAGGAGAGGAGAGCAGACGAGAGGAGCCAAGAGAGCCACATGTTCAGGAGCAGGCCCTTTTAAAACTTTGCCGGAGGGCAGGCAGGGAAGCAGGAGCAGAGAATCCCATTCAGATGGGGGTGGAGCTTGGCACAGGTAGTTGGGCCATGTGGCCACCTGGCTTTCAGCAATGGTGGCTGGAACCAGAGCATAGGATGTAAATCAGTGTGTAGATCACGCCATAGATAAAACTGCACCAGTTTCCTAACACATTCTACAGAAGGGAAACCTATCCAATGTGTTTGTGGCAAATAACAAGAGAGATGAGGTCTTTGTAGAATCATCCCTAGATCCAATAAGCAAGAAGTATGTTCGATCAGTGTGTACCATATATGCTAAAATGGCAATACAGAACAATTTTTGAGAAACGTGTTTTAGGAAACCTAAGACTACCTTTCTATGCTATTTCTCTTCTCAATGGAAATATCAAGTGTACTGGAGTGGGAGAAAGAAGGAACACAAGATGGGGGGAAAAGTGTGTCTTACACAGTGGCACATACAGAGCCATATTTGCCTTATTTCTAGGGAGGATATAATTTATTGTTATTTTACAACTGACAGTGTCTGCATTGGATGAAATCTCATAGATACCTGAAATAAGATCAAAACAATGGAAATAAGATTCACAGAAGATGATCTGTATTGGACCAGTTACTTCCATAGTTACTTCCATAACTACAATCTGGATGAAGGGGAGGGGGAGTGAATATAGGGCCTATTTGGAAGAAGCTTAATCAGTTAAAAGTTTGGTTAGATCACACTGGCCCATCCCATTTGTTAAGTATCTACAGGGAGCATCTTCTTAATGTTGAGTTCAAGTTAATGCATTGTTTCTGAAAGACTTGATTACTAAACTAACCCATTTAACCCAGCAGTACGCTCTATGGTGAATTGTATTTTTCAGTAAGGGAACATGTAAAGATCATCCATTATAATATATTAAGGTAAAGAACATGTTAGGATGACCACTTTCTTCCTGTTTGGAGATTAATTTTAGCAATGCATAAAGCCTCTCCATGGGCCATGGATGGCTTATGGTAGTCAGAAGAGCCCAGTGCAATGAGTTGCTACAGATTCTCTATATTTGAAAAAGTGATCATTGCACTGGTTCTTATTATCCCTGTTTGTAATATGCATGTTAGGTTGCATCGATTCTTTTCAAATCTCTTAATAAAGGAACCCTTCCTTCAAGTAAAGTATTGAAAAAAAAAACTAAAATGTAAAAATGAGCAGAAGTGGAGAGTTTAAACACATACACTCTCACAAAAGTCTTCTGAGGTTATTATCGTCATCTTTGTTTTATTGAGGTTCGATAATTTTCTCAAGGTCAAACGAATGGCATGAGGAAAAGCCAGGATTCCAAATTGATGCTGCCTGACTTTATTATTTTTTTTTAAGATTTATTTACTTATTTGAAAGTCAGAGTTATACACAGAGAGAAGGAGAGGCAGACAGAGACAGAGGTCTTCCATCTTCTGGTTCACTCCCCCATTGGCCGCAGTGGCCAGAGCTGTGCTGATCCGAAGCCAGGAGCTTCTTCTGGGTCTCCCACATGGGTACAGGGGCCCAAGCACTTGGGCCATCTTGTACTGCTTTTCCAGGGCACAGCAGAGAGCTGGATTGGAAGTGGAGCAGCCAGGAATCCAATTGGCACCCATATGGGATGCTGGCACTGCAGGCGACAGCTTACCCGCTATGCCACAGAGCCGGCCCCAAAGCTGCCTGACTTTAAAGAGAGACCTTTTTAGACTACCAAACCCATCTCCAAAAGGCTCTTTTCATTTGGCCGCAGTTAGTTCTATCTCCAGAATTCTCTAACCCAACTCTGAAAAGGCGGGCTTACATTTGCTGAGAGTGGCCTTCAAAAATGGACACAATAAAAAGTGCCAAAGAAAAACCACACTGAAAAATGGGCCATTAATTCACTGACTTGATAGTTTTTCTTCTATAATCACTCGGGGCTGGCACTGTGGCGTAGGCGGTAAAGTCACCGCCTGCAGTGCTGGCATCCCATATGAGCGCCGGTTCGAGTCCCAGCTGTTCTACTTCCAATCCAGCTCTCTGTTATGGCCTGGGAAAGCAGCAGAAGATGGCGCAAGTCCTTGGGCCCCTGACCCATATGGGAGACCCGGAAGAAGCTCTTGGCTCCTGGCTTCGGATCAGTGCAGCTCCAGCCATTGCAGCCAATGGGGGAGTGAACCAGAAGATGGAAGACCTCTGCCTCTCTCTCTGCCTCTCCTTCTCTCTGTGTGTAACTCTGACTTTCAAATAAATAAATAAATCTTTTAAAAAAGTATCTCTCAAGAAATCAGGAAACCTACATGGTGTTTGTTTGTTTTATTTTTCATAGTAAATATTGACAGGAACAAAAGGAATTTGAAAACATGTCAAACATTCGATCATTAATATGTACCCAAAAGGGACTGTAAGAGGATTGCTTCATCAACTGTGGCTTGCGTTACTCCAGTAAGGAGATGATTTGAGATGTTTCATTAATATAATTGTAGAGCAGAGATATTTTAGTGACATATTATATTATAAATTGTAGCCATATAAAAAATTCTTTATTACTTGAATATTATAGAACCATGTAGACCTGCAGCTCCATGTTTGAATACATTGGCCAGAGAACTGGGTCATATTCTTGTCTCTCTCACTGCTTTGCCCTGTGTTTGAACACAAATAAAATACATTCTCCATTTTTCCACTTGTATAGTGAGTATGGTATTTGCAATTCAAAATGGGTTTGGGATATAAGCTAAATTTTAATGAAAGAATAAACAAACACAGAAAAGGTTTAACCTCAATGACCTGAAGATGAAGATGATATAAGATTGGACTTCTTTCTCCACACAAATTCTATATAAATGTGAAGGAATTAAGCTCTTGGTTTTTTTTTTCCTTTTATAATGTAGCACTTTGTATCTTTTTCCTTCCTTGAGATTTATTCACTTCACATTTTTTAAAATATGCCCCGGATGCAGCAGACTTTCCCAAGCTATACATACTTTGTTACATCTTCCAAGTTGGGAATGGAAAAAAATCTACTAGATCATCTTTTGCCAGAATAGGATACATTTTCTTGATAGAAGACCTATCTGATGTGAAACTAATACTACACTTGATCTCACCAGGTGAAGAAAAGTAGAAAGAATTCCCTGTAATTTAATCCCACTACTCCCTTAATTATTTGTATTGTTTTCCTTACTTGGCTCCAGGCTTTGTGCCAGGAGCATTCTGGAAACAATACTCCCTCCCCCAGCCACTCTCCTGGGACTTACAATGGATTGGATTCTGATATCCGCCAGCCACTGCATGCTGACAATTCCTATTGAACTTCACTTTCCACAGCCATTGTTCTCTTATCTCCCCATCCTCTTTGTCCCCAGTGTCTTGAACCTGCTGTGAATTTTCTGAACAGCTCAGAGCTTTTTGGAGTTTCCTCCCATTGCATGCGTTTCAATGACCCCCCACGAATTCTCTAGTTTTCAAAGGTCCTCGGCTGCTCTTGAAAATCTATAGCCTCCCCCATGCCACTCTCCCAAAGCACAGGCAGAGGCAATTCTATAGAATTGGATATTCTAGTCTTTCTGCCCTTTCCTACTGTCATGGTCCCAGTCTTTCTCAGAATGGAGCAGCATATGACATTTCCAGATTTGTGGTATCTTTATAGACTTTCAGAAAGTGGTGTGTTTTCTCAAAGCTGAATAGAAAATGAAATTCTTGTTTGATACGTTAGCCTAAAATATGAGACACACATACACACACATACACATCTACCAACTGAAATATATGCAACCTATTTTAAAACAAAATTCTCTATCACTAGAATGCATAACTGCCTATGAACTCTTTTTTTTTTAAAGATTTTATTTATTTATTTGAGAGGCAGAGTTACACAGAGAGAGGCAGAGGCAGAGAGAAAGGTCTTCCATATTCTGGTTCACTCCCCAAATGGCAGCAATGACCGGAGCTGGGCTGAACCAGGAGCCAGGAGCTTTCTCCTGGTCCCCAACGTGTTTGCAGAGGCGCATATGGGATGCCAGCACTGCAGGCAAAGGATTAACCTGCTGCGCCACAGCACCAGCCTGGCCCTATGAACTCTTGAAATGTGGGGTTGATTCAAAACACACAAAACTTGGGGCCAGTACTGTGGCGCAGCAGGTAAGGCTGCCTCCTGCAGTGCCAGCATCCCATATGGGCACCAGTTCAAGTCCTGGCTGCTCCACTTCAGATCCAGCTCCCTGATATGGCCTGGGAAAGCAGTACAAGATGGCTCAAGTCCTTGGGCCCCTGCACCCGCATGGGAGACCCAGAAGAAGCTCCTGGCTCCTGCTTCGGATCAGCCCAGCTCCGGCCATTGCAGCCATTTGGGGAGTGAACCAGCAGATGGAAGACCTCTCTGTCTCTGTCTCTCTGTGTAACTCTGCCTTTCAAATAAATAAATAAATCTTAAAAACACACACACACACACAAAACTTTCCCACTCAACACCATTTTGAAAAACTCCTACTCATTCACTTTCCTTCACCCATGATGTTTCATACTGAAACTTTTTCTCTTTTTTTTTCCACTCACAACACTTTTTGTTCTCTTCAATAATTTCCTGAATGACTCAAATGTAGTCTCGTCATCCAGGGGAAAGCAGATTTTAAGAATGTACTGTACAGCTATTAAAATGACATGCACAGTTGGACGGGGGCAGATTGTATTTCTGAAGTACTTGTGAATGTCAACATCAAAAAAATGACTTCTTTCAGCCAGTATATGATTGCTTGCCTCATGTCACAGATAGGGAGCCGTGGTCAGAGTAGCCCAGATCATCAGCTGGAAGTAACACAGAACCCACTTGAGAGTCATACTGCTATGTTCAAATTCTTGTTAAATTTCAAAGAAACCAGCACTGAAAATCATTAGCAATATATTATAGCTTTCTTAAAGTTTATATAAGAAAGAAACGATCAAAGAAAAGATCTAGTGCTACATTAAAATAAACAACTGAAAGCAATTTTTTACATTTCAAATTTAAATAAAAGACTGAAGGAAAGCATGAATCCTTATAATTTGATGCTTTAATCAGTATATTGGATCAACTGAACAATGATGGATGGCAACAGTCTGTACCTTTGTACCAAAGATTGTCCTACACTTGGAATTTTTTTTAAACTGGGAATCCTATAAAGGTTATATTTAAGAGTCCCTAATGCATATTTGCAAATATTTTTTGTGTTCCATGGAGACTGCTCTCATCTACCCTTGGCAGTAGGGCATGAAGGAACAATGATAAGAGGATGGGGAAGGGGAAGAAGGAAGGACTAAATCTGGGGAATCATTCTGTTCTAGCCATGGATTGGGTAGTAATAGAAAAGTTCCTGTGGTAAGAGACCACATATTCACTAATGATGCAGGGGTCCTATAAGCATTCCTTTAAATTCATGATAAAGGAGTTAGATTCAGTTTCACATGCAACTTAACTTGAGTAAGCTGAGAGATAGTGATTCAGTGGCCATGGTTGTTTGTATTTCAAAACCATGATTGCTATTGAGTCATTCTATTTTGTACTTTTTACTCCGAGGCAACATACTTTTAATATGACTTAAATTACAGTAGATTATTATCTTCTTCACTGAAATGCTTATACTGTTTCTGAACCTCAATTGAGTTCTTTAAATGGAATGTACCCAGAACCCATAAAATGGTAATTGTCACTCAAGGAGCCTTGGTAGCTACGATTACCCTTGAGATGGTCCATACTCACTGATTCCATCTCACTCTGTGCCAAGGGTGGGGAGGATAAGTAGTGAGACTAGACACCATTGTGGGTTGCAAAGTGGTTCTGGATGCAGGCTTTAGCATCAGATTGAACAATGAAGTTTTGATCCTGATTCTCCTACTGATAAGCTGTGAGATCTTAAAGGAGTTATTCACTGTTCCAAACCTAACATTATGATCCATAGAAATCCCATTGTACTGTCTACATAGTAAACCCTGAAAATATTATAACTATTATTGTCACCCTAATAATATGCCTTAGAAGTTGCTCTCTACAATACGCAGACTATGAAGAGCTGATCAGAGATATAAGGTCATTTAACACCCTCCCTTTGCAGATCACATAACAAAACTAAGACTAGGGCACAGGGCTCTTTTCCAGTCAGCCATGAAGCTCTCAGATCTCATGGGAAAGGACAAATAATAGATACTCAGCTTCCTTTGATCAATGGTAGAGAGAAAGGACCAGTGACAACCCAGAGAAAATTGTCTCCGCCTGAGTTGAGGCCCTGGGTAGATCAATGGTAGTTCCCAAAGAGGATGTATTCAGGAAGAAGAGGTAGGAGAGGCAGGTGCTGCCAGTGGCGAGTGTCATTTGGTCTCATTAGAGAGATTCATCAAGAAGATCACTGATGGGATTAGATTTCCCAGCAGCTCTAACTTTCCCCACCAGCTGTCATGTCAAATTCTTTCATCAGGAGGGAACAGACCCAGTATGCTGAGTGTGCTGATGTTGCCTTGGTTGCAACCCCATTCCCTTCAACAATGGAGTGTGAAAAGCAGACAGGTGAGTCTAGAACCAGGTTGGCAAACTACATCCCATGGACCAAATCCAGTTCACTGCCTGATTTTGTGAATATATTTTCATTGGAACACAGACAGGTTAATTGATTTGCATATTGCTCATGGCTGCTTTATGGTATTAAGGGAGTGTTCAGTGGTTGGAATAGAACAACTCACAGAGCCTGAAATATTTATTGTCTTGTCATTTACGGAAAAATTTTGCCAACCTCTGGTCTAGAACCCTAACAGCTGCTAGCAGACAAAGGTCTTCTATAAGTTACTGATTCTTTACAGATATTTTTATACCCCTGGATGAGATTTAATTAATACAACTGAAAAGAAATGTAGCCTTGGAATCACCTTAAAATTTAAAAGACAACTCTTCTTCATCATGGTTGTGAATGATAATTATCATTCACAGTAATGATACTTCCACATCTCCTAAGGCTACATCTAATTCTCGTCTCCCTCTGATTCTCGTACATGGAGAAGTTGGAGCCAGTTTGAGAAAGCAAGGTCATGTCATGCATTTGGATAGTTAGAAGAGCCATCTCTTAATAAATTTGTACACTACAAACCAGGTATTTGCCTTGCATTAATTTGCTTATTCTTTATGACAACTCCACTAAATAATATGATAATTCTCACTTTACAGAAGAATAAACCAAGGGTGAACCAAGGGAACAGAGACTTGAAGTTGTTTGATTACATGTTTTCTGACACACATAGGGACAATAATCCAACTCCTGAAACGTCTTAATCATGGAAAACTTTAATTAACAGCATCCCATAAAAGTAATATTCCAAGGGATAGCATTGGGAACTCTTGAACTAAATGATGATGATAATGATTGATGACAATAGTTAATATTTATTAAGCGATGAGCCAAGCACTGTCCTATGTGTTTACTTGTATTGAACTCATTTAATTCTCTCAGCAGCCCTATGACATAGGTACTGATTAATCCCCCATCAATAGATGAGGAAACTGAGGCACAAAGAGGTTATTCAATTTGCCTGAAATCATGCAATTAGTAAATACTGGAGACTATCAGCTCCTCAAACATGGGGATCATCTTTGTATATTCTATGCTTAACACAGTGCCTGGCACATTTTATGCACCCAGGAAACAACAGTTGGACTAGATAAGAGATAAGGTGCTAATAAAAAAGAAGTGACTAGAGTGCATGGAGTAGAAGATTTAAGAGGTTTTAGTGGTACTTACACAGTAAGGATACTTCCTCATCAATCAGTTTCTGTTTGTTCCAGACAGGGCCATAACCTAACTAATGTTCCTACTCTAAACCATTTTGTATAATATAACTGTTTTCATATTCTATTTAATCTGCCCTACATAAGGTTAATGCAAACATGATAGGAAAATATTAGATAGTGCTGATCCTATCTAGCCATAAGAAATAAGATTTCATTTGAATGTGCACTAAATTGGGCTTTTTGTGTGGCATAAAATATATTGAAAGAAGCAATACTATATCCATAAGGAACCACTATTTTACCTTTGTTGGTAGAGTGAATCAATTTTTTGTAATGCAGGGAAATAATAGCTATTGAGATTAGTCAATTGCAGCTTTTTAAATACTACAGATCTAAAAATATATCATGATCAAAATTAGTAAGTAAAATCCTGGGGTGGTTTCAGTGTAGATGTAAGGGAAGCCAGGTAGCACTATGGAAGAAAAGTCAGCACAGTCAGCTTTAAAAAAGAAGAGAAGCAAAGGCAGCCCAACAGGACTATGTTTTCTGTTCTACAAAGTTAGAAGAAAGCTTTATGGTTGGCACTTCAGGGGCTTCAAATGCAGTGATTGAATGATATTATTTCTCCTAACTTTAACATAAAGCATTTCTGAATAATAATTATACTACTGGCTGACTCTCGATGAGAGCTTACTATGCTGTTTTAAGCATCTTATACCTAAATACCTGGGAGGTAAGTATTATTATTATTTCCACTTTATACATGTGAAAAAAAAAAGACACAGAACGTGAGGTAGATAAAGTAATTTTCCAATGATCCTACACAAGTACAAAATGGATTAAGGACCCCAGCAATCTGTTTTCAGAGCCCCTGCATAGAGGGTTAAAGAAAAGATTCAAAGGATCCAGGGTGTCCATAGTTTTGAAAGACAAAATAAATTCCACTCTCCTTGTCAGGATATGTCAGAGACTTTAGGTAGACATCAAAGGGCTAAATGTGACAATACAGAATGAAATCTTTGCCAAATACATAGACCCTTCCTTGTCGTTTTCTTCGACAGCAGATTTCCAATTTCCAGAGGTTGTTCTACATCCTGCCTCTTGAGAATCTTATCAATTTAAGGATATGCATTAGTCATGACAGGTAAAGGATCTGTCCCTCCACCCACCACCACCACCTGTGTATGCTAGGATTTGTAAAACCCTCAATGACATGTTCACCTCCTGGCCATATACACACACATCTCCCTAGAGTACCATCAACTGTTTGTGGCTATGTTCACACTGTGATGGCACACCACAGCAAAAATATTCAGGAACTTCTCATGCCCTGTGGTACTCAGAAAACTCCAGGATAGAGCAAGCATTTGGCCCTAGCAATTGAGATACTCTCTTCCCATATCAAAGTTGCTGGGTTCAATTCCTGGCTCCAGTTCCTGACTCCAGCTTCCTGTCAACGCAGACCCTGAGAGGCAGCTGTAATGGCTCATGTAATTGAGTTCCTGCCACCCATGTGGGATACCTGGATTGAGTTCCTGACTCCCGGCTCTGGCCCCTAGCCCAGGCCCTGCCATTGTAGGTATTTGAGGAGTGAAACAGCAAATGGAAACACAGACACTCTCTTGCTGCCTCCAAAACAAAGTTCTTAGAAATAATATTTGTTAATCCAGGAAAGAGGGTAGGGTCAAGTTTCTTTGAAGAAAGTGCAAATTGGCTCCCAGCTGATGGAAAGAAAAGATGGAATCTTACAATAAAACTTTGTACCCAGAGTCTCAGAGTAAGAGCCATTTGAAAGTCACAGAACCCTAAAGAGAAATTACAAATTAAGTAATGAGTAAAAACAAATACTGAAATTTATTTTCATAATTATATGTTTGTTTCAAAGTGCCTGCTTCCTTCTCCCCTTTTTGTGGGTGACACTTAAAATTTAAACAACCAAAGAATATGTTTGTAGGACTGTCATAAGGAGAATTAACAGTATGTGGACTTTAAAAGTTAAATACCCAAGTCTTGGGAAGATCTTGACTACCAAAGGATATTATTTAGAGAAAGCCGTATTTTAAACAGGTGGGTCAACAAACTGTAACCCACTGATATATCCATATGTCAATTACATATAAAAATGGAAGTAGAATATTCTGTTCAGTGAACATATCAAAAACATACAAATTAAAACACATAGTGCTACATTTTTATATAACATAATTTACTTATCATTCAGAAGCTTTGGCTTACAATTCAGAACAATTAAACAAAATAGCTTCTCCTTTCTCAGTTGTATCTTACTGGTTTTCTATCCTTTCTCAATTGTATCTTTCAAGTCTTATAAAGAGGAACTTTTCTTCTTGAAGTGAATAGTCACCAGTTAGGGGTGAACAATCACAGAAAGTGTGACTTATTAAACAATCAGACTGAAGTCTTAGAGCTGATGTCAAAACACAAATATACCTACTTACCTGGATGGCTCTGACATTGGAAACTGGTTGTTTCGACATATTCACGCGGTCTGATCCCTAAAAAAAAAAAAAAAAAAAAAAAAAAAAAAACAAGAAACTGTTAGAGGTGGCAGCATTCAGATTCTCTGTCGTGATAAATTCGAATTTAACTCATGATTCAACTAGGCAGCCACCCCTTTCACTGGCCATCTATTCTTTCAGTGTCAGTTTCCTATGTTACTTAGAGACTCTCCCTCCCAATGCCTCGGGGAGAGGGAACACTAGAGCGCCCAGATAAATCATTCAAGAGGAGAAACGCTGAGATGCCTTGCCCTGATGCTAATGATAGGCAATCAGAAACTTGAAAGGCGCTATCATCTCCTTCCCTGCCCTCCTGACCCTCTGCCAAGAGCAGCAAAGCAAAGAGGTTGTGGGAATAAAACACTTTTGTTCAGGGCCTCACAAGCTCTCTGCTTGAAACTGAACTTTTGATCTGAATCCATTACTGCTAGGGTGCCTAGCCAGTCCATTGTGAGTATCTCCTCTTCATTAAACACCCAAGAACAGATGGCCTGTACTCACTACTGCAGTGCTCTGTACTTGTTGAGCACATGTTTGTTCTGCCCAGAGAACCAGGAGGCGCTCTGAGCACGTGGGCCACAACTTCTTGCTCTGTGTGTCCCCCCAGGCCTTCCACAGGGTGCCTCCCACAGAGCTCTGTACGCTCAGGCAGCAGCAAGCTTTGCCTGACCTCTTTTCTTTCCACAAATGGTGTCAGAAGGCAAGGAAGACTTATATGACCATGTCAGATCCCCAAGATGTACAAGTGCTTCCTTCCCAAGGGACATTTTGCTTTCTTTCAGCATGTGAGACCTGACTTAGAGCACTGTGACTAGAGTACTTCTGGGCATAGAGGTTGTGGTTTGCTGTGGCTGGGGGAGCTCTGGCCTACTTTTACAGCTTGGTCTAGTAAATGTCAACCGGACCAATTGGAAAGCTAAAAATTCATTATATGAAAACCAAACTGTGTTCTGAACCCAAACTTTAAATAAAATAGATGGACTAAATTCTATTGACTAGTGTAGGGATATAAGCGTACTTCAGAAAGTTGATGAAAAATAGCCTTAGAAGGTACGTTTAGGGATGAGTGTTTGGCCTAGTGGTTAGATGCCAGTTAAGACATATGCACCCATGTTAGAGGGCCTGGGTTCAAGTGTCAGTTTCCAGAGTGCTGAGGTTCAAGCCCCAGCTTTGCTCTGGATTCCAATTTCCTGCCAATGCAGACCCTGAAAAACAGCAAGTGATGGGTCACGTAGTTGGGTCCCCGATACCTCCATGGGAAACCTGGATTGAGTGAGTTCCTGGCTCCTGGTTTCAGTGTGACCCAACCCTGGCTGTTGTGCGCATCTGGGGAGTGAACCACCAGATGGGAACTTTCTCTCTCTCTCTCTCTCTCTCTCTCTCTCGAGCGATCTATATCTATAAATATGTAAATCTGTCTCCCTCTCAAATAAATAGATGTGTTTATTTCAGTGCAAAACATTTTTGAAATCCATGTATACTTTCTCATAATACACATTTTCCATGAACTTTTTGAAATACCCTCATATGTGTTAGCCTGTGAGTAAACACAGAAAGAGATGTTAACATTTGCCACAAGTCTTGTGTAACTTGGGCAATGTCATTTAACATTTATAGACCCATTTCCTCTTCCTTGAATTTCCCCTGCCTCATGGGTTGTGGTATGAATAAAAATGGCATAGCGCTCCTGAAAAGGACTTGTGGACTATAAAGCAGGATGCAAACTTTATTGTTTCTGAGCGCTGTGCTGATCTGCAACTGTAGAGATAAAAGATCTGAAGAAAATCTGAAAACCTTGGTTTTCTTTTGAGATGTTTAAAGCCATAGGCTCTATTATATGAAATTAAACAATTGCATATGTTTTAAAGCCTCTATAATTAGTATATACCCCAATATATAGTTTTTAGAGCTACATACATGAAAACAATGGAACTTTTTAAAAAAAGTTTTGGTAATATATAGATTTAGCTTCTGTGCATAAGGTTCTAAGTAGAATTACTTTTACTGTGGTTAAAAAATGATGAGGCAATAGAAAAGTAAACACTCAGGGATGTGTTTGGTTCTGTGATATGTGTCAAGTAGATTGCTGTCTTGCCTTCAGAGTCAAACAGAAAAGAAGGTGTTTTTTTTTTTTTTTTTTAATTTTTGAATCTGGGACACTCAGCTCAATTTCAAAATGAAAAGCTTGGTGGCTTCATTTTTTAACGTTCCTAGTCTATTACAAGTCATGCCAAGTGATAATTCTCACAGGACTTTAAATATCACAGTATATACTGTTCTCAGTGCTTATACAGCTGGAGTTTGGTATCATTCAGTAACTTTTGCAAAGTTACTGTACAGCAATTTGAAACATGGAAATGAGGAAATGTGTGTTATTAGAACTGCAGGATGAAATGTTTAAAAAAAAAAAGTTCACGCAGTTAATGACTGGGTTGGGTTGAGTTTTTTGTTATTTCAATGAACAAATTACACTGACTGACTCCTGGATTGCTTTGGTTTTTTGGGGACCTCTGAGCCAAACGGGTGCATGGGCCTTGTCTTATATTCTCATTTGCATACAAATGTTGTCCTCCACATGTGTGTCAATCTTCAATAGAGACATCCACAGAAAGTTGGTCAGCTCCCAGATCTCGTTCTTCCCAATCAGGCTAGATAACATTTGTATAAATCAGTTCAGCAGCAGCTCCTGCTGTCCTCATTATTTGCAGAGAAATCAGGGCAAAGCACACTGATGAGTAAAAATAGACAGTGTTCCCTGGCTGCTTCCTTGGCCCTGTGTTCACCTCCATCAGAGATGGAGAGTGAGGAATACACCTTCCTTCTTTCTGTGCGTCAGTCACCCTCTGCTCTCCCACCAGGGCCTAAAGAGGTCCTCTTTACAGCACGCGATTACTGTGTCTCCTGGCTCGGGCAAAAACTTGGGAACACGGCACATAATGACTTTTACAAAGCCCATTGGATGGTGGAAAAGTTCGCCAGTAGAACACGGTTGAATTTTCCAGGCAGTTCTGTAAGTCGGTGGGGACATTGAATAGTCTGTGGGCTGAGTCATGTACCACATAGCCCCGCTTGTTTCTGATGGAGCAGCATATACTATCTGACTTCTAAATAACACTCCTTGAGTTATGAAAAGTTTGTCAGCATAAATGTCACTAATTTAAAAAGAAAGGATTCAGAGCAAAAGCCAATCAATATTTGGAAAGAAGGGCTTTGTTTGTTCTTTTTAAAGGTCAAGTAAATGGGTAAAGCTCCATCTCTAATGGAATTTATCTCCTGTCCTGCAACTAAAAATACTTCCTGAGACGGGTGTAGAAAGATGTTCAGCTGTCGGAACTGACTGACTTCTTACTCACTGTGCTGTAAATGCGCTGAGCGGGGAGACGTGCCCTTCCTTGGCCATGCTTGGGGAGCTGGTGCCCACACAGGCAGGACAGAGAGTGCTGCCCTCTACCCTGCTGGGCACGGCACAGCTACCATCAGAGGGAAGCTTTGGCAAAGGTGGTCTTAGCCACGCACAAGGCATTGGTAGAACTTTATCATGGACACCAAGCCTGGCACTCAGGAAAAGGAGAAAAGCATTTTCAACTTGCACTGTGTAACAACTCTGGCAATATCTCACATTTAGGCAAACTAAAGAACTAGTGTTACACCTTTTCTCTGCCCCCAGTTCTCCACGTTATTCCCCAGTTTACAGCTCCAGTCAGTCTGCAGCTGATCGACTGGAATCCTGGTCACTACAGCTTCAAGGTCACAGTTACTGTTACCTGGATATGAATGAAAGCTACCTTTAACTCCATATTCTTTCAACACTTTACACACACCCCCTCAAAATGGCTAAAACAGAAACAGTAATATCACTGATGAACAGTGAATCCACAAGGAAGCTCTGCCCCCCCCCCCCCCCGAACACAAGCCTATAAAGTTATCAGTAGTCACTTGAAGTTAGAAACCGAGTAAATGTCCTTTAGAAAGCCCAGTTGCCAGAGCTGGGTCCTTCTGCTTACCTGCTCGGTGTATTTATTTACTGCCTAAGGCCAGACCCAGGCAGCCAGGTGCAAGAAAATAAAGCTCCTTGGAGGATGGAAGGGATGGCCGGTGTCCTCTGAGCTGCGATCTCAATTCCAACGCTTTTCATGTGGCTGAAATAGCTCGAGTGCTCCGTGCCTCTCCCGCTAGTGAGAGCTGCTCCTGGCTTGGGGCTGGAGGGGAGCTCAGTTGAAGGCTAAGTGTTAAAGAGAATTCCTGTCATTGCTCACACTTGTTCTTCCTAAATATAGAGTTTGATACAATCCATGCGCGGGCTGCCTCTGAAAGGCTTGACCGTGGGGAGAGCAGGGCTCAGATGTCAGCCGGGAGCTGGCTGTGCTATCTTACTGCCCTCCTAATCTTCCAGACTGCGCGGCTGCATTCTCTCACACACTCTGAGGCTACAGCGAAGGTGCAGAAGTAGGAGAAGTCTATCTTTAGCTTTGCTACCTAGAGGCCAAAACGATGAGGCGTGTGCCGTCAAAACTGGGGGTGGGGGAGCAACATGGCGCCTTGCTCCTCGGGCAGGGACACTGATGACAAACAGCCTTTGAATCCTACTTTGGTCGTTCGGGAGTTGTTGAGGTTGCTTAATAATTAGCACTCAATAAATTATCAGATGATGATAATTACACTATTACGTTGGACTACATGATGCTGCCCTTTTTGTAGGTCAAAAATGAACCAAGACAGACTGGCTGAATGGTTCCAGGGCCCTGAGTCCTTGCCCACTCTGCTTTATTGCCTCGACTGGTGGCAGCGGCTGACCCCAGCACCCAAGAAGTGACCACAGAACAGAACAAACACAGACGGATGTCTACTGTCTGAAGTATGACAAGAGCTGGGACCAGGTATGAGGCAAAACATTTTTTGAATAGAACACTGTCAAGTTTTCCTTAGGTACATGGTCACTATTTTTTAACACCACGTGCAATTTTTTAAAACTTCGCCAGTCTTTGAAATGGCCTATACCTAGAACTTCCCTTTGCAGAAGCGGTAAACAGCACACAGACTTAAAGTGCACTGTCTGGATGGAAGGGAGTCCCCGACAGCATGGGCCGGCCACTGAGCTCTCACCAGCAGCCGGTCTCTTTGGTACGGGGGGAAACAAAGCTCTCTTCTGTACGAGCCCTGAAATCAGGCTTCTGTTGCTTGCAGCTGAATGCGTTTCAGATGGAAGCAGTTGGCTAGTGTTCAGTTCTGCAAAAAGAGAACCAACTTTCTGGAAGTTTAGGGGGCTCAGCAGATACTTGCGGGTCATTTCAGTCTGGGCTTCAGCACTAAGTTCCATTCATACACTGTCTAAAACACTGGTGTCTGTAAAACGGAGTTTAGACATCCCACTTTCAGATCACATGGCACCACAAGTGAGTGAGTTATATGCTGGAGAAGAGAATATAGTGACCACCTTAGTACGTCCCCAGACTTGGCTGCTGCTGTGTGTTCAGCGCTCTCCAGCAATCTGAAGCTGTAGCAACCACACAATAAGCCATTTTGACCTCTTACCCTGCAGTCATTCCATGTTTTTGCAACATTCCTTTTGCTCCAATGCCCCCTCAGAAGCCACTGATGATGTATTCATTAAGGAAAGTGCTGCTGGTAGCCATGCCTTATACGCGGGGCCGGCCCAGTGTACAGTGCCTCTGTGGGCAGAATGAAGAATGAAGGTGAGGTGTCTGACCAACCAAGGGGGTTGTTGCAAGAACAAGTCACTTTAGTCATTCTTACCTGCATGCCTTCTTCCATCCTAACTTACAAGGATACCTAATGACACCTTATATCTAGATAGCCCGTGTTCTATTGCAAAGCATTTTCACTTGTACTGTTTTACTTAGTCCTTGAACAGCCCTATGGGTTCAGTGCTATTATTCCCAGTTACAGATCAGTAGGTCAAGGCTCAGAGTATGAATTCAGAGCCAATAGTGTATCCTCTACTCTTGACTCCCAAATCCAGTACTCTTTCCTGTTATACCACAGCGCCCTCAAAAAAAAAACCACTCACTCACATGTATGCCTGCAAATAACTACAAATAATTATGTAGTATCAGAATATATTTGGTTGCAAGTAAGAGAATACCTGACTATCCATGGCTCAAAAAAATAGTCATTTAATCCTCTCATAAACATAGGAACCCAAAGGAAGATTGTTCTGAGCTGGTTTAGAAATTCTCTGAAGTCAAAAACACGCAGGCTCTTTCCAGTTCTTCTATTCAGCCACTTTCAGCAAGACAACTTTTCATTCTCATGCTTCTTACTGCATGTTCCCAAGATGGCTGCACAGCTCCAAGAATCAAGATGTTTCATGAGCATCCAAATAAAAAGAAGTGCAATGATGGTGGGAAAGATGCTTTTATTCTCAACAGTAAAATTCTTTCCCAGAAGCCCCCAGCTGACTCTTGCTTACATCTTGTTGATTAAAACTGGATCTCAAGGCTACAAAGGCAGCTAAGAAAATAAATGAATGGCAGAGGGCGATTGGAATGAAAATGATTAGCCAAGATCAAACACCCCATATACAATCAGGATGACCTTAGTAGTGGAGAGAGAATGGCAGTGACATAAACAAGACATGCACAGGCATACAGAGCTTTATAGTGGAAAATGTGCTCTCACACACATAATCCTGCTTAATCTTCACCGCTTTATGAAGCAGGTGTTGTTCATTTATCTCCATTTTGTAAATGACAGAAGACACTGAAAAAAGTAAAGTCATATGCCTAGGAAGTGGCTGAGTTGAAACAGTAATTTAGACAGTTGGGCTCCAGGTTCCATGTGTTTCCCCTGCTCCTCTAAATGTAAACCAACAGGGAGAGCAGGGATCTCACAGCATCGTCCCACTTGTTCACGCTCTCATGGACCTCAACTTACAGGTTTCTCTTGGCTTGGTTCTGTTCTGTCCTAGCTCTACCTATGGTTTAGGTAAATAGTAAGATAAATCATATTATCACAAGTTACAAATGAATAGATAACTCTTTGTTCCATTATGTATAAACATATAATTCCCAAAAAACCTTTTAAGGTGACACGGACAATTTTTAAATGAGGAATGATTAGCTAGGAAGAAATAATTATTAAAAATAAACTAGCTATGATCTATGAAAATAATATTTTCCCATACTATTTACTAGCATATTAAAGTTTATTTTTTAATCCTATGACTATGATCAAATCAATGCTCATTTTATCTAAGGAAGCAGGTGACAAGGTTCAAGCCCTGAGCTGTACGCTATGTGATGACCTCCTTCCAAAAACTGATACTGGAACCTTTAAAAAGACAGGTGTGCAAGTGTGGCCCACCCTGCCCACAGCCCCACCGACGTCACAGCTTCACCTGGGCAACCCAGGCCTGTAACTCTGGCAGAAAATAATTAAAATTTTCCATAACACCTATCACAACAATACCAAAGTTTCATAAGACATAGGTGATAACAACAAAAATGTAACAATATAGGTGAAATCTGACTAATAATTAGCTTCTTTTTTAACTCCTGTTTTGAAAGATAGATAAAGGGAGTTCCCATCTTCTGGTTCACACCCCAAATGTCTGCAACAAAGCAGGCACAGCCAGGAACCCAATCCAGGTCTCCTACATGGATGACAGGATCTCAATTACTTGAACCATCACCACTGTTTCCAAGGCCCTGTCTTAGCAGGAAGCTGGAATCAGGAACCAGGAATGCAACTCAGGTACCTCAACATGAGAGGCCTAGAGGTCTTAACTGCTAGACTAAATGTCTACTCCTGGGATAGATGGTTTATGACTGAGGAATTGGTCTCAGTTCTCTATACCATAGCATCAGGCAATGGTGTCACCCACCCTCCCAGGTTTGGTGCCTTTCAATGACTACCAGGTTAAAGAAAATTTTGACTCACTACATTTACTATCAGAGGATATACAGATGGCTAAAATGTGATCAGTTGAATGATAGGGACCAAGAATAATTTCTAACTTTTTAAAAATCAGTGTCATTTCTTCCTGTTTTTCTCTCCCCCACATCTACATCTCCATTTCTCTATGCACAAGAATAATGCAATCAGTTATTAACTTCTATGGTCCCTGTGTATTAGGCAAGATGCACAAGACATATATTTGATGTTACGGATTATAACAAAACCCAACAATGTGAAGGTATTTGCTTATAATCTAGACTTGTAGAATGCTGCAGACCATTTCTGGAAACCCCACTGCCACTGAAGTCATGTTGCCCAATCACTTTACAGCCAGTTAGCTATTTTCATGTCCCAGCTTTCTTAGCTGTACTTGTAGCTAAATAATAATAGAACTCAAATGTCTCCTAGACGCCACTATTTTGTAGGACTTGTATAAGTCACATTGAAGGTGTGACCTGAGGATGTGGTTTGGTAAACTCCCATGAGCCAAATGGCAGGATTTACAGTCTCCTTTCCTCTCATAAGTGTTCCCAAGGAGAGATGTATCTTGCAAATCATTCTCCTCGCTGCCTGTGGTCCAGCTTTCTTGCTAGCTGGCACTCATCACATGTCTCTGAGGTCCGCAGTTCTGCTCTTCTACCGTGCTCAAACATGCAGTAGTACCCACCTGCCTGGCTCTCCAGCACCTCTCTCATTATAACTGCATAGAAGGACCTGCTGTGGCCTCTGGAAGCCAGTTTATTACTTATTTTTTGTCATGTGAGGAGTTACAATCCCAACCTTGTGACTCATTTAATTTAAAAAAAAATGTATGCACCATATAACTCATGCTTTTAAATGTCCAGTTCAGTGGTTATTTTTTAGTACATTCAGAAAGTTGTGCATCAATCACCATTATCTAATTCTAGAACATTTTCATCCTCCCCAAAAGAGTCTTCATACCCATCGGCAGTCAGTCCTCACTTCTGTCTTTTCTGAGTCCCCCACAGTCACTAATCTGCATCCTTTCTATGCGCTTGTGTGTTGTGGACATTTCGTGCACATAGAATCATACAGCATGGAGCACTTTGTGTCTGACTCCTTTCATTTAGTGTGAGAGTTTCAAGGTTCATTCAGGTGGTAACATGAATCAGTACTTCTTTGCTTTTTTGTGGCTGAATGATATTCCATCGTGTGGATATTCCATATTCCATTTACCCGTTTGTCGGCTGATGGATATTGGTGTTGTTTGCACTTTTTGGCTAGCACGAGTAATGCTGCTATGACATTCGTGTGTAAGCTTTTTTATAAATACATGCTTTCATTTTTTGTTGGCACATACCTAGCAGTGGAATTGCTGGGTCATATAGTAATTCTATGTTCAGTCTTTTCAGGAACTGCCAGATTCTTTTGCAACGTGGCTGTGCCACTTTGCATTGCCATCAGCTGTGCATGAGGGGTCATACTTCCCCACGTCCTCAGCCACACTTGCCCTTGTTTGCCTTTTTTTGTTATAGTCACCCAGTACGCACAAAATTTTATCTCATGTGGTTTTTATTTGCCATTTCTCTGATTACAAATGATGTTAAGCACATTTTCATGTGTCCATTTGTATACCTTCTTTGGAAAACTGTCTATTCAGATCATTTTCCCACTTTTTAATTTGGCTATTTGTGTCTTTTATTATTGAGTTGTAAATGTTCTTCAAATGGTTTGGGTACCAGTCCTTTATCAAGTAAGTGATAGGGAAATATTTTCTCCCATTGCGAGGTTGTCTTCTCACCTTCTTGATGGTGTCCTTTGAGGCCCACAGGCGAGCTCTGAAGTATAAGTTACGTTGCAGAGTTGGCCCAGCCCAGGCAAAGTCAAGGCTGTCATATTCCTGCTCCTATCAGTCACTGGGTAAGGGCTGCCAAAAGGAACAAATTCCTAGAGCTTCTGGCTCTCCTTACCAGCTGTCAAGGTATGCTCCAAGAGCCCTGGGGCAGGCCTCCAAAAGAAAGCTAAGGTGTTATACGTAAATGCACACTGAAGCTGGGAGCAGACAGCTGACATGGGAAGGGGACCTGAGGGGCGATGGGCAGAGCACAAGCATTATCTGCCCCAGCACAACTGTCCATTATGGCAAATGGGCCTCAGCAAAGTTGCTCTTAACTGTATTGATGTCTTGTTTCTAAAAAGCCTAATTAATTTGGCTTGATTTCACAAAGTTCTATTATTGCAATGGCAAGATGAGCACTTCTGTTTCTTATTGGTCATCTCCTAATGGGTGTTAAAATGGACTATTTTTGCCAGGTTTTTGGCAACCTATAAATATATTTAGAGTTATATTTTCCTGCTTTGTCACATGAGAACTCTATTACCTGGCTCTTTTTCAAACATGAGGTAATCCTATTCCCTTTGCTGACACATGGTAGATAGGGCAACGTGTAGAGGGAGCCTCCTCCAGGGTCTTTACCAACAATACCTACCTTGGCACACACACCAGAGACCTGAACTGTGACAGACACATCATTGAAGCCTATGTGCCCTTAACAAATTTTTACCCAGCTGGAATTTTATTCAGCATCAGGATTTGCAAAAACTGGGGAGAATGACAATAGTACCACACACTCTGCAGGGCAATTTCCTCAGTCTCCTTTCTTGCCATGCAAAAGTTTCTCTTAAAACAGTTAAATGCATCAATATGAATGAAGCAATAAACTTATAAACAATTGAGTCCTCCCAGAGAGAAAAAAAGGAATAAAATCCAAACTTAAAGTATGTTGCAGAGACAATGCTGTGGGTTCAGAACATGGTCACCTCTTCCTGGTGCATAGGGCACTATATGAGAATTTGTCTAGGCTTGCTCACAACTGTATTAAGGTCATGTAACTGACCTCTGGTCAGTAGATGCAGGCCCAATTACTGTAAGCCAGCACTTCTCAAAGTATGCAAGTACACATTTGCAAACTGTTACATGTTTTTAATGAACCAAAAACAGAAATTTTGAACTAATCAGCAACTTTTATAGCTATCTGATATTGCTACTGCATCTAAGCAGAATTTCCTTTTTCTGGCACTTCATTTTTGTTGCATTCTACAAAAGTATTGGTCCATGATGAATTAAAAGCTTTTTAAAGCCTGGTCCTCAAGTTGTTTTAGAAGCACTGCTGTGAACCATTCCAGGCCTGGCCATTAAAAACCTCCTGTGACATCCAGACCTTTCTTCCCCATCTATAACAACTTAGGAAACTCTGGACCTAGATGTAAAAGGATCACCCAACCCACATGAGACGCTGACCTGAGTAGAAAATGAAGCTTTACTTGTAAAGCTATAGAAATATGGGTTTGTTACTTGTATTAGTCAGCTTTTCATTACTACAATGAAATTCCTGAGACAAACTACTTAGGAAGGAAGAGGGTTTATTTTTTTCTGATTTGGGGGGTTCATAGTCCAAGATCAGGCAAGGTTGGGCCTTCTGGTGAAGGTAGAGGTTGGCCGTAACAGAGCATGTGCACAGGAACAATTGCATGGTGAATCAGGAAGCAGGGAGAGCTGCTGAGCCCAGCTCAGCATTAAAACCAACTCTTTCATAAGAACTAGCTTCCAGGGGCATGTTCCCAATGACCTAAGGACCTCCCACTAGGCCAACCTCTTGAATACCATAATTGGTGTTCCATAAATGGTTTCTACCCTCTTTGTACAATTAACTTAAAACTTTTGAGATTAAGCACATGCATTAGTTTGGAAGCCAAGTCTTATTCAGACCATAGCATTACTGAAGTAGATCCTAAGATTACTGGACTTATATATGTGATAAGTACATTCTGGGAGCTCGATCAGTTGGGGCTGGAGGATTCACTTCCAAGATGGCTGCCTCACTTACAAGTCTGCCTCCACTTGGCAGGGGTGGCTGGGAGGCTGGGCTCAGGGAACTATCAACCAGAGTGCCTACATGTGACCTTCCCTGGCTGGTGGCCTCAGGGTAGTTGGCTTTTTAAATGGAAGTTTAGTACTCCAGAAGTAAGTGATCCAGGAAAAAACCACAAGTTTCATGGCCTTTTATGCCTAACCTTGGAACTCACGTAGTATCATTTCTGTTGTACCCTGTTGTCAAAGCACTCACAAGCCTGCACTGACTCAAAACAAAAGAAGGGGAATGAAACTTCCACTCCATCGGAGGACCTCACACAATTTCTGGCCATATTTTAAAACTATCTCACTATGACTGTAATTTGGAGCTCTGGTGCCAGATATCTTCTGTTCCTTCCAAACCTTCTGAATCAGGGCTTTATTCATAGTAGGTACCCACTAAGTGTATGGTGATGATGAAAGAGGGAGAAAGTTGGGGCTGACACTGTGGCGTAGCAAGTAAAGCTGCTTCCTGCAGTGCCAACATCCCATATGGACGCTGGTTCGAGTCCTGGCTACTCAACTTCCGATCCAGCTCTCTGCTATGGCCTGGGAAAGCAGTAGAAGATGCTCCAAGTTCTTGGGACCCTGCACCTGCATAGGAGTCCCAGAGGAAGCTCCTGGCTCCTGGCTTCAGATCAGCACAGCTCCGGCCATTGTGGCCAACTGCAGAGTGAACCAGTGGATGGTAGACACCTCTCTCTCTCTCTCTCTCTCTCTCTCTCTCTCTGCTTTGCCTTCTCTCTGTGTGTAACTCTTTCAAATAAATAAATACATTTTTTAAAAAAAGAGAGGGCAAGAAACTGTCCTTACAGAGGTCACAACCTATGGAGAGGCCAACATTAAATAAGTAGTTGCTACAAAGAGGGACAAATGTGCTCAAGGTAGAAAAATCTGACCTAACTAGGGATCACGTGAGGCTTCTGTGTTAGACTACCTCTACAAGCAGACTCTAAGAGAAGGAGCTGCGAATTGGTGGCTAATCTGAGAAGTGATCCGTAAAACAAAAGTGGGGGAGTGGGTAGAATAGGACAGCAAGATGTTTTTAAGTTTATGTATTTAAGAGGCACGGGGTGGGGAGAGAGGGGTTCCATCTGCTGGTTTATGCTCAAAGTCTCTCAACAGCCTCAGCAGATGGAGCTGGACAGACTGAAGCCTGGATCTTAACCACTTGAGCCATCATCTGCTGCCTCCCAGGGTGTGTATTAACAGGAAGCCAGAATGGGGAATAGAGCTGGGGACTGAATCCATGTAGTATGATGTGGGATGCATGTGTCCCAGCAAGTGTCTTGGTTGCTAGGTCAAACACTTGCCCCGGAAAGATGCTTGCAAAAGCCAACAAAGGATACCATAACAAGCAATTTGTCTTCTGAACAGCTGAGGCTCAGTCCTGTTGGGGGCCCTTTGGGAAACTGGAACTTATCTCAGAATTCTCCCTCTCAGGGCTAGGGAGCCTTGAGTATTTATCCACCAGCTCTACCCACATTCCTTGAAGGCTGCTTCCCAGGAGCATCAACATCCCCACACGCATACACCTCTGAATTGTATCTACATCAGGGTTTCTCAATCTGGCACAACTGGCATTTAGAGCCAGGTCATCCTTTGGTGGGGGCCCTCCTATGAACTGTGGAGGGCTCGGCTGCATCCTTGGCCTCTACCCACCAAATGCTAGTAGTGTCCCTGCACCTTGAATGTCTCCAGACATTGCCCGAGTCCTGCTGTCAGTATGCAGCTGAGCAAGGACCCTCAGCACCAGCAAATGCCCTAAGTTAGAGAAGGAAAGAGATGCTGGAGAAGAGAGGTGGGCTGAGGGGGTGCGGGGCCAGGAGCATCAGCAGCTGTGGCAGCCCCCTAAGGCTGCTGTGATGTCTAAGCTGTGACTGAAAGAATAGGGAGGAAAGTGGAAAACTACAAGACTGGAATCAAGCCTGGAAAGTAGAAGTAAAGAGCCGCAAGTGAAAAGAGGCAGTGCAGACAGGGCCACAGAGACAGAAACAGCTACAAGGAGTGTGGGGAGCAACTCGGACTAGACTAAGTTACTGGAATTAAGACTTATTCTATGCATCTGCTCTCCTACAATATGGCGCTGGGAGAGGAGAAAACAGCTTCTACCCAGCTGCCTCTCACCAACTTGACAAGCTGCAGGAGCTGCTCCTGATTGGAGGAGAGCAGCGTACTTGGCGTGTGGGTAGCAGAGTTGGGATTGGTGGAAGAGGACTATAAAGGAGGAGAGAGACGGCATGCACCAGGAACATCTAAGGGGAACATCTGAAGGAACACCTGTGCAGCCCCCGAGAGAGCCGGCCGGCGGTGTGCCGCTCCCCTGCGGAAGTGGGGAAAGTGGCCAGGGGGAACCGCCCTTCCACGGAGGTGGAAGGGACAGTAGCCAACCCGGGAAGAACCAACAGCAAACCCGGGGAGGGCCGAGCAGACAAAAGAACAGCGCAGGGTCCTGTGTCGTTCCTCCACGAAGAGGGGGAGTGACATAATGGTGCCGTGACTCGGATATGAAGCCTAGGCAGGGTTTAGTGTCGTTCCTCCATGAAGAGGGGGAGCGACAAAGGAGACCTTAGGAAGGGGATCAGAGAGAGCCACAAGCAGAGAGCAGAGCTGACGGATAAAGGTAGCTAGTGACAAAGCACCCACAGCAGGAGGAGCCAAGGACATTCAAGACAGCAACTTAGAGTTATTTACAGGGTACACAGGGCTGCAACGCTCCATCGCCTCCCACCCTACACACCACAGACGTTTGTACATGGTGACTCGGGATCATGAAGAAAATAGGTGTGTAGTGCAGGATAGGGCGATGGGTGGGCTCAGGAGTCACACGGGGCTAGACAAGGGGCAAGTAGAGCTATACTAGGCTATGCTTCTCAACACTTCTGCTGTGCTGGCTGCTGGGATTCCTTCATCGACAAAACAGGTGATCAACAAGACGGGCGTGCTTCCAGTCTCGTTTTCCACTGTCAGAGGTGAATTCCCTTGTAGTCTTCAAGTCATGGCTTAGACATCACAGCATCCTCAGGGAGCCACTGCCACTGCTATTGCTCCTGGCCCCACACCCTCTCAGCCCTCCTCTCTTCTCCAGCGACTCTCTTCTCTAACTTCGGGCATTTCCTGGCGCTATGGATCCTTGTTCAGCTGCATGTAGACAGTAGGACTTGGGCAATGTCTGGAGACATTTTTGGCTGTCACATTTCGAGGTAGAAAGACACTACTGGCATTTGGTTGATAGAGGCGAAAGTTACCTCTGAGCACCCCCACAGTGCACATGTGGGTCCCCCAACAAAGGATAATCTGGCCCTAAATGTCAATATTGTCAGGTTGAGGAATCCTGCTGTCTCTGTCTGCCCTTGCCCAGCTGTCTTTTCCTTTCCATTTCTGTGTGTCTCCTTTATTATGTTCTGTCTTCATCATGACAGCCCACCCCTGGGCTGTCTCAGCATTAAAAGCTTTGACACAAACATGCTAATTTTCAAGGTGTCTCTCACACAATTTCCTCCTGTACAGGTGGGAAAATGTGACCTTCCTCACTTGCAAAGACCAAGACTAAACTTGGGTTTTGGTTTCAAAAAAAAAAAAAAAAAAGACTAGCTTTTTAGTTGAACGTGACCATGGGTTTGCAGTGTGGTTTGGAGAGGTAGCTCCAGGAAGTATTAGAGCCTGGATTGCCTCCTGTGCACGTCTGTTTAGCTTGAGGGCCACATTTGGTGGGGCAGAGATGGGGGTTGATTAGCATCAGACTAACTGGGATACTCCTGAATCTCTTTAAGAACTGCATCTTAGATTCATATTTCTAATATCACCCCAGAGCCAGATTGAAGAATACTAATTCAAAAGTTCTAAGTGGGCATATGCCTGGCATGCTTTAGTGTAGTGATCCAGAGGGTAGGAGGACAGATGTAGCCAAGGTCAGACCATGAAGAATCTTTGATACCTCTTGAGGTACTAACAATGCCTCAGCAAACAAAACAGGAATTCCTGCCCTCCTGGATCTCACTTTCTCAGAAGAACTGCCAGCTTAGGTCTGAGCAAGTCAGTGAATGAGGGGTGGGAACAGCTGGGGTGGGAGATGCTAGGGGAGAAACAGCTTTGGAGAAAGAAAGTAGTCTGGATTGGTTAATGTTAAGTTTGTGGTACCTATTAGATCTCTAAATGGAGTTATCAAAGAAGATGGATATATTCCAATACAGAGTTCAGGGAAGATGTCCAGGCTATGATTCAAATTTGGGGGTTACCATGTGGAGATAGTGCTCAAAGCCAGGGGTGTGGATAAGATAGGTCACTGAGAGAAGCAGTGGAACTAGAGCAGGGATGGGGCTAGAGGGCTGAGCTCTGGAACGTGACATCATCTATCATCTGCAGGTCCAGGAGTGACTGAGGAGGGAGCAGTTGGGCGAGTTCGTGTTTCATAGGCACAGACTTTGCACTCTGTGTAAATGGAGCTGGTGATGGTAGCACAACAATGTGAATGTGCCTAACACCACTGACAGTACCCTTAAAACTGGTTAAGGTGGTCAATTTTATGTTAGGTGTATTTTACTACAACTTAAAGAAACCGAGAGAGAGAGATTGAGGAGTAAACGAATACAAGAACCCAAACAAAGGAAGTTATTTCTGGAAAGTACAAGTGATTAAAAATGTCAAATACTGCTGAGAAATCAAGAGATGAGCAGTACTTTCTGGCGATGTGGATAGCAGTGGCGATTCTGACAGCAGAGCAGGTGGTGGTAAACGCTTGCTTGCAGTAAACTCAGACAAAATGGGGGATGTAAAAAGCAGCTAACTCTTATGGTGGAAGAAAATGGGGGTAGTGCCTGGAAAGTAGTCATAGGAGTCTTGAGGGTTGACATTGGAATGATCGCACGGAGAGGGAAACATCCAGGAGGCAGAAGGGAGACAAGACAATTGTCACAGCCACACTCAGCCCCTGAGCCACCAAGAGTGCTGAGGATCCAATGTACGTGAGTGGCAGCCAGTGGAGTGGGGAGGACTGGCCCTCATGGGGGCAAAGCACACGCAGCTGACAGTAGTGGGAAGAACTGTATGCAATGCAGAGGACAGCAGGTGGGGTCACTTGTTTGGAGGGTGAGCATGCGTTCTTCTAGTAGAGGATAAGCTTTTGGTGAAATAAGCAGCAAGGTTGTCAGCTTGGGGAGGATATTTCTGAGTTTTGAGAAGGTTTAAAATAAGTGTCTTAGAGAGGAGGGGGTGGGGAACTGGCATAGAAAATGGACTAGGGGCCGGCACCGTGGCTCAATAGGCTAATCCTCCACCTGCAGTGCCGGCACACCAGGTTCTAGTCCCGGTCAGGGCGCCGGATTCTGTCCTGGTTGCCCCTCTTCCAGGCCAGCTCTCTGCTGTGGCCCGGGAGTACAGTGGAGGATGGCCCAGGTCCTTGGGCCCTGCACCCGCATGGGAGACCAGGAGAAGTACCTGGCTCCTGGCTTCTGATCAGCGCGGTGCGCCAGCCGTGGCGGCCATTGGAGGGTGAACCAACGGTAAAGGAAGACCTTTCTCTCTGTCTCTCTCTCACTGTCCACTCCGCCTGTCAAAAAAATAAAAAGAGAGAGAGAGAGAGAAAGAAAATGGACTAGGACCGCGTGGCAGCTCTTAGGACCTAAATAAGGTTTGTGGTCAAAATTGTAAAGTGAGACTGAAATCAATTTTAATCTATGTATTACTTTTATTGTTAATATTTTAATGGTAAATAATTTCAATTTCATTTCTTCTTTGATTCACTTATTATAGGTGAGAATTTTGTTACTATTTAGGAGACAGAGAGAAAGGCAGATCAGGAAAGAGAAATTCTTTTTTTTAAAAAGATTTATTTATTTAGTTGAAAGGCAGAGTTACAGACAGAGGCAGAGAGAGAGAGAGGTCTTCATCCAATGGTTCACTCCCCAAATGGCTGCAATGGCTGGAGCTTGGCTGATCAGAAGCAAGGAGCTTTTTCCCAGTCTCCCACGTGGGTGCAGGGGCCCAAGGACTTGGGCCATCTTCCACTGCTTTCCCAGGCCATAGCAGAGAGTGGTACTGGAAGTGGAGCAGCTGGGTCTCGAGCCATATTCCACATGGGATGCCAGCACTGTAGGCGGCAACTATACCCGCTACACCATAGCGCCGTCCCCCGAGAGAATTTCTATATGCTAGTTCACTCCACAAATCCCTCAATGGCTAAGGTCTAGCCCAGGTTGAAGCCAGAAGCCCACAACTCAATTCAGGCCTCCCACATGTGTGGCAGGGACCCAATTACTTGAGCCATTTACTTCCCCCACAGCTGGAATCGGGAGAACAGAGCCAGGACTCAATTCCAGGCACTCTGATATGGGATGTGGCCATCTCAAGAGGTGTAGTAACTGCCATGCCAAACACCTATCTCAATGGTGTTAAAAATATTTCTAAGTTAAGGATATTTTCTATAAAAATAAAAGCAACCAAAATATGTTAGTCTTAAATCTCTAAGTACTGACAACATTTTATCAAAATATAGAGCAGAGGTTATTTTAAATATAAAAAAATGACAAAATATATCCTCTGAATTTGGAAAAACACCTAGTTGGGGCTGGCGCTGTGGCGCAGCCAGTTAACGCCCTGGCCTGAAGCACTGGCATTCTATATGAGTGCTGGTTCAAGTCCCGACTGCTCCACTTTTGATCCAGCTCTATGCTGTGGCCTGGGAAAGCAGTAGAAGATGGTCCAAGTGCTTGGGCCCCTGTACCCAGAAGAAGCTCCTGGCTCCTGGCTTCAGATCAGCCCAGCTCCAGCCATTGCAGCCATCTGAGGAGTAAACCAGCAGATGGAAGATCTCTCTCTCTCTCTCTCTCTCTCTCTCTCTCTCTCTGCCTCTCCTTCTCTCGAACCAGCACCCATGGGATGCTGGCGCCTCAGGCCAGGACTTTAACCCACTGTGCCACAGCACCGGCCCCATGTCTCCAACTCTTGACTCCAGCTTCCTGCTAAAGCAGACTCTGGGAAGCAGAGGTGATGGCTGAGTCATTCGGTTCCTGCCACCCACATGGGAGAGCTGGTTTGGGTTCCTGGTTCCTGGCTTTGGCTGGGCTGTCGTGGGCATTTGGGGAGTGAACCAACAGGATGGGAACTCACTTTCTCTTTCTTTCTCTCCCTCTCAAATAACAAAAAATATTTTTATTGGATAAAGAAAATGTGATACACGCACACACAATACTAAAAGAATGAAAATTTTAAAAAAAAGAATGAAATTTTGTCTTTTGCAACAAAACAAATACAACTGGAGACTATTATGCTTAGTGAAATAAGCCAGACCCAAACAGACAAATATCATGTTTTCTTTGATTTGTGGTACCTAATATAAACAGTACCAAAAATATATTGTATGTGAGCAAAACTGACATCTTGTAATTTGATTATTGTTTAAACCCCTGTCTACATTCCTGCAAATCAGCGGTCTTTCTACCTTTTACTTGCAAAGATCCTTGTTTAGGGGAACATTGAACCTGTGCTTATAAAGTAAATTGAAAGTATGTTATTGCAAAAAATTAAAAGAAAAAAGTGAAAGAAAAGAAGAAAGTATCATTGTATTCTTGGAATCATATCTATGAAATTGATTAAATCTATTCTCTATATATTAATAAATAGATAAAAATGTAAAGAAATTAAAATCTAAAAAAAAAGAATGTTTATTTCCCCTTTTGAAAATTAAAAGATCTTCCCCTTAAATTGGGACTATATATTTTGTAGAAAAAAATAATTGCTTTGTGTTAAGGTGACTTTCTTTATTCTGTTTTATTATTGCCAAGCAACCTCATCTTAAATCCCAGTGTTCTAACTTCTTTTAATAGACACAGAGGCATTATCTGAGTTCCAAGAATTTATATTAAGCTCTTGCAAAGTGTATTATGAATGTAGCCTACACAAATACTGAAACATAACTCTAGGACAGCTGCATTAGACTCAAGACTGGTTTCAGTTACCATGTACTCTTTGAATATAGAAAATATCCAGCAGTGAAAACCCCTTTGAGAAACTAAGATATTAGATGGCATTGGATTAATCACACACTGGTATTTGTGATCTCCAAAAATCTGGAGCCTTGCTATGTGGCCTAACCAAGATGGACACATGAACTTGAACTTTTTTGGGGTGAGATTACACCTGTTGCAAAGGCTGATATTGTCCCAAAATAGAAGTGAATAAGCCTAGGCCAAGAAAGGCCATGGAAGAGCATATTAATTAACATAAGATTTTTGGAAAGCATAGAAGTAATGTATCTTCAGGCAAAAGAGAATAAGAACCTGGTTTGGTTAGAGAAAGGGGCTAAAAAGATTCTTGTTAATTCTGAATACATTGTATGTCCACACTTGACTAGAAGAGTTTAATCATGAGCAATCTGCTTCTGGACACAGTTTGTGAACTCAAGAGGCTTCCATAGCCTTGGCAACTTATGACAAGAGCCTCGGGTAATTACTGACATCATAAATAAGAGTGTCAATTGTTAAATCAACAATGGGAGTCACTGTGCACTTACTCCCCATGTAGGACCTCTGTCCTTAATGTGTTGTACTATGCGAATTAACGGTAAAACTAGTACTCAAACAATACTTTATACTTTGTGTGTCTGTGTGGGTGCAAACTGTTGAAATCTTTACTTAGTATAGAGTTGGTCTTCTGTATATATAATTTTTTAAAAATGAATCTTAATGAAGAATGGGATTGGAGAGGGAGTAGGAGGTGGGGTGGTTTGTGGGTAGGAGGGTGGTATGGGGGGAAGAACTGCTATAATACAAAAGTTGTACTTTTGAAATTTATATTTATTAAATAAATGTTTTCTATTATTTATTAAATAAATGTTTTCTATTGAAAAAAGAAAAAATAATGAAAGTAGCCTCTGAAAACAAAAGCCATCATTTTCTTTTTTCTTTTCTTATTTATTTAATGAATGCGTTTTTACATAGATACAACTTTAGGAATACAGTGGTTCTTACCCCTTGCCCCCACCCTGCTCCCTTCCCACCTCCCATTCCCTCTCCCATCTCCTTCTTCATTATGGACATTTTTAGTATGATTTTATATATAGAGGACCATCTCTATGCTAATCACAGAGTTCAACAATTTGTCCCCCATGCCCACACACAATATATAGAGTACAGTTTGGGGATAGAATTTTCAGTCGATTCTCATATTGCAATTCAATAGGGGAACAAGTGCACAGTGACTACTGTTGTTCCTTGAACAATTAACACTCTTTTTTATGACATCAGTGATCACCCAAGGCTCTTGTCCTGAGCTGCCAGGGCTATGGAGGCCTTTTGTGGCCATGGACTCCATCATTATTTGCACTCAGCCATCAGCAAAGAGGATGTTCTTCTCTCCCTTCAGAGAAGAGTATCTCCTTCTTTGATGACCCTTCCTTTCCTCTGAGGTCTCGCAGAAGAAAATGTAGGGCTGTTTTTTTTCCCACAAAATCTTGTCTTTCCATGCCTGAGATGCTCTTGCAGGCCTTTCAGCCCGACCAGGAAGCCTTATGGGTTGATTCTGAGGTCAGAGTGTTCTTTACTGAGAAAGTCATTCTAGGAGTCTGTTGTGCAGACTGCTTCCCATGTTGGTCCTTCCTTCGTTTTTTAAATTCTATTATTTTTACCAGGTATTTGATGTTATTTATGTCGTCCTTTTTAAACTTAGACTGGTCTATCTGTTGCCTTTATCACTTAAGTTGATCACTGTAACATTGAAGATGGTGTTTATACCACCAATTCTTATGGGTTTGGAGCCCCATGATTAGTTCTTAGGCTGTACTCTTAGAGATGAGTCTATATGCTTGTATGCATAACTACTTTTTTTACATTTTTAGATTACTGCCTCCATCTCTTATTCCCTCCTTTTTTAAGCTGGTATATTTTTCCAATTGCTTTAAAATACATATAATTAACTCTGTGTTACATAGAGAGTTCAGCCTACAGTGTGAGGTAGATGAGAGAGAGAGAAAGAAAACAGAGGAAAAAGAAAAATAACCGACAAAACAAAACACAGTAAAAAGTAACAACAGTTAACTGTCTCTGGACAATCAGGTCAAGGGTTCTTAAGGACATTAGTTCTGAAGGTGACTATTTTGCTTCTATAGCTTTCATTTTAGCTGTGCTGTTAATTCTCCTCAATCAGGGAGAACATATGGTGTTTGTCTCTTTTTGGGACTGAGTTATTTCACTAAGTATGAGGTTTTCCAGCTTGCTCCATTTTATTGTAAAGGACCAGATTTCATCCTTTTTTACTGCTGTGTAGTATTCCATACTGTACATGTCCCACAATTTCTTTATCCAATCTTCAGTTGATGGACATGTAGGTTGCTTCCATGTCTTAGCTATTGTGAATTGAGCTGCAATAAACATGGAGGTGCAGACAGTTCTTTTGTTTACTTATTTCATTTCCCTTAGGTAAACTCCCAGTAGTCAAACGGCTGGGTCATATGGTAGGTCTATATTCAGGTTTTTGAGGTACCTCCATACTGTTTTCCACAGTAGCTTTACCAGTTTGCATTCCCACCAACAGTGGGTTAGAGTGCACTTTTCCCCACATCCTCTCCAGCATTTGTTGTTTGTTGATTTCTGTATGAAAGCCACTCTAACTGGGGTGAGGTGAAACCTCATTGTGGTTTTGATTTGCATTTCACTGATGGCTAGAGATCCTGAGAATTTCTTCATGTGTCTCTTGGCCATTTGGATTTCCTTTTCTGAAAAATGTCTGTTAAAGTCCTTGGCCCATCTTTTTATTGGGTTGTTCTGTTGCTGTGGAGTTTCTTGATCATTTTATAGATTCTAGTTGTTAATCCTTTATCAGTTGTGTAGTTTGCAAATAATTTCTCCCATTCTGTCAATTTCCTCTTCACTTTCCTGAATGTTTCTTTTGCTGTAAAGAAACTTCTCAATTTGAGGTAATCCCAATTGTTCATTTTGGCTTTGGCTACCTGTGCCTCTGGGGTCTTCTCCAGGAAATCTTTGCCTGTTCCAATGTCTTGAAGGGTTTCCCTTATGCTCTCAATTAATTTGATGGTGTAGTGGTGTAGATTTAGATCTTTAATCCTTGCTGAGCGGATTTTTGTATAAGGTGTAAGATAGGGGTCTTGTTTCATACTTCGGCATGTGGATATCCAGTTTTCCCAGCACCATTTGTTGAAGAGGCTGTTCTGGTTCCAGGGGTCGGTTTTAGCTCCTTTGTCGAATATCAGTTGGTTATAGATGTTTGGATTGATTTCTGGTGTTTCTATTCTGTTCCATTGGTCTATCCATCTGTTTCTGTACCAGTACCATGCTGTTTTGATTACAACTGCCCTGTAGTATGTCCTGAAATCTGGTATTGTGATGCCTCCGGCTTTGTTTTTGTTGTACAAGATTGCTTTAGCTATTCGAGGTCTCCTCTGCCTCCATATGAATTTCAGCATTCTTTTTTTCTAGATCTGAGAAGAATGTCTTTGGTATTTTGATTGGTATCACATTGAATCTGTAAGTTGCTTTCGGAAGAGTGGACATTTTGATGATATTCTTCTGATCCATGACCATGGAAGTTTTCCATCTTTTATATTTTCTTCTATTCCTTTCTTTAATGTTCTGTAATTTTCATTGTAGATATCTTTGACATCCTTGGTTAAATTTATTCCAAGGTATTTTTTGTAGCTATTGTGCATGGGATTGATCTTAGAATTTCTTTCTCAGCCATGGCATTGTCTGTGTAAACAAAGGCTGTTGATTTTTGTGTATTAACTTTATATTCTGCTACTTTACTAAACTCTTCTATGAGTTCCAATAGTCTCTTAGTAGAATTCTTTAGATCCCCTAAACAAAGAATCATATCATCTGCAAAGAGGGATAGTTTGACTTCTTCCTTCTCAATTTGTATCCCTTTGATTTATTTTTCTTGCCTAATGGCTCTGGCTAAAACTTCCAGTACTATATTGAATTGCAATGGTGAGAGTGGGCATCCCTGCTTGGTTCCAGATCTCAGTGGGCATGCTTCCAACTTTTCCCCATTCAATAGGATGCTGGCCGTGGGTTTGTTATAAATTGCCTTGATTGTGTTGATGAATGTTCCTTCTAAATGCAATTTGCTTAGAGTTTCCATCATGAAAGAGTGTTGTGTTTTGTCAAATGCTTTCTCTGCATCTGTTGAGATAATCATATGGTTTTTGTTTAGCAGTTTGTTAATGTGATTTATCATATTGAATGATTTGTAAATGTTGATTTGCGAATGTTCAACCATCCCTGTGTACGAAGGATAAATCCCACTTGGTCTGGGTGGATGATTTTTCTGATGTGTTATTGGATTCTATTGGCTAGAATTTTTCAAGGATTTTTGTGTCTATATTCATCAGGGGAATTGGTCTTTAATTATCTTTCTCTGTTGCATCTTTTTCAGGTTTAGGAATTAAAGTTATGCTGGCTTCATAGAACAAATATGGAAGAAATCCTTCTCTTTCAGTTGTTTTGAGTAACTTCAGAAGAATTGGAGTTAGTAGTTCGTTAAATGTCTGGTAGAATTCAGCAGTTAAGCCATCTGGTCCTGGGCTTTTCTTTGTTGGGAGGGCCTTTATTACTGATTCAATTTCCATCTTGCTTAAGGTGCTATTTAGGTTTCCTGTGTCTTCATGGCTCAGTTTAGGTAGGTTGTATGTGTCCAGGAATCTATCCATTTCTGATAGATTTCCCAGTTTGTTGGCATACAACTCTTTGTAGTAATTTCTAATGATTCTTTTTATTTCTGTGGTGTCTGTTTTTACATTTCCTTTTTCATCTCTAATTTTTTTGATTTTGGGTATTCTCTCTCCTTTTTGGGTTAGTTGGGCCAATGGCATGTCAATTTTGTTTATTTTTTCAAAAAACGATCTCATTTTGCTGATCTTTTGTATTTTTGTTTCCATTTTGTTGATTTCATTTCTAATTTTAATTATTTCTTTTCTCCTATCAGTTTTGGGTTTGATTTGCTGTTGTTTTTCGAGATCCTTGAGATGCATTGATAGCTCATTTATTTGGAACTTTTCCAATTTCTTTATATAGGCACCTATTGCTATAAACTTTTCTCTTAACACTGCTTTTGCTGTATCTCATAAGTTTTGATGTGTTGTGTTGTCATCTTCATTTGTTTCCAGAATTTTATTTCTCTTTTGATTTCTTCTATCACCCACTGTTCACTAAGGAGCATGTTGTTCAGTTCCATGTGTTTGCATATGTCCTAGGGATTCCTGAGTTGCTGATTTCCAGCTTCATTCCATTGTGGCCTGAGAAGATGCATGGTATGATTTCAGTTTTTTTAATTTGCTGACACTTGCTTTATGGCCTAGTATGTGGTTATTCCTAGAGAAAATTCTATGCACTGCTGAGCAGAATGTGTATTCTGCAACTGTAGGGTGAAAAGTTCTGTAGATCTCTGTTAGGTCCATTTGGGCTATAGTGTCGATTAAATCTGCTGTTTCCTTGCTGATTTTCTGTCTGGTTGATCTGTCCATTGCTCAAAGTGGGGGTATTGAAGTTCCCTTTTACTATTGTGTTTGAGTCTAAGTCTCCCTTTAAATCCCTTAACATTTCTTTTAAATAGTCAGGTGTCCTGTAATTAGGTGCATATAAATTTATAATAGTTAGATCTTCCTGTTGAATTGATCCCTTAATCATTATATAGTGCCCTTCTTTGTCTCTCTTTAACAGTTTTGTGTTAAAGTCTATTTTGTCTGATATCAAGATGGCTATACCAGCTCTTTTTTGGTTTCTGTTTCATGGAATACCTTTTTCCATCCTTTCACATTCAGTCTGCATGCATCTGTGTTGGAAAGATGTGTTTCTTGTAGGCAGCAAATAGATGGGTTTTGTTTTTTAATCCATTGAGCCAGTCTGTGTCTTTAAACTAGGGAGGTGAGGCCATTTACATTAAAGGTGACTATTGATAAGTAACAACTTTGCCCTAGTGGCAGGTGATTTATAAGAGAAAGAGAGAGAGAGAGACCAAAAACCAAACCCAAACCACTTAAAGACATTGATAGTCAAGTTGAGGCAACTGATTTTTAATGGCCTTAGATGCACTTAGTTATCATATTTTCTAATTGTAAGTCTACCTTCTTTTTATTCATTTTTAATTGACACATAAAAATTATATGTATTTGTGGGGTACTATTTGATGCTTTGATACATGTGTACATTGTATAATACTCAAATCAGGGAAAGCACCTTTTTAAAATTCTTGCCACAGTTCTGAGAAGTAGGAGGTTTTCTTTTTTTTTGCCTCTTATTGACAGATAAAAAATGTACATCTTTATGAGTTACAATGTGATGATTTGGTACATTTGAACATTTGTATTGATCAACTCAGGATATTTAGGTTCTCCATCATCTCAAAATATTTATAATTTCTTTCTGATGCAGACATTCGAAATCTTCTTTTCTAGCTGATTAGAATTATGTGATCCAGTATAACTGGCCAGAATTACTTCTCTGGGTAATTAATAGAACACCAGAACTTTTTCTTCCTATGTGGCTGTGACTTTGTTCCTGTTACTGAGTTATTTCCTTTTTTTAACTTTTATTTAATGAATATAAATTTCCAAAGTACAGCTTATTGATTACAATGGCTTCCCCCCATAAATTCCATCCAACCTGCAACCCTCCCCTTTCCCGCTCTCTCTCCCCTTCCATTCACATCAAGATTCATTTTCAATTCTCTATATATACAGAAGATCAGTTTAGTATACATTAAGTAAAGATTTCAACAGTTTGCACCCACATAGAAACACAAAGTGAACAATACTGTTTGAGCACTAGTTATAGCATTAAATCACAATGTACAGCACATTAAGGACAGAGATCCTACGTGAGGAGTAAGTGCACAGTGACTCCTGTTGTTGACTTAACAAATTGACACTCTTGGTTATGGCATCAGGAATCACCCTAGGCTCTTGTCATGAGCTACCAAGGCTATGGAAGCCTTTTGAGTTCTCCGACTCTGATCATATTTAGACAAGGTCATAGTCAAAGTGGAAGTTCTCTCCTCCCTTCAGAGAAAGGTACCTCCTTCTTTGATGACCTGTTCTTTCCACTGGGATCTCACTCTCAGAGATCTTTCATTTAGGTCATTTTTTTGCCAGAGTGTCTTGGCGTTCCATGCCTGAAATACTATCATGGGATTTTCAGCCAGATCCAAATGCCTTAAGGGCTGATTCTGAGGCCAGATTGCGGTTTAGGACATCCGCCACTCTATGAGTCTGCTGTGTATCCCACTTCCCATGTTGGATCTGTGGGGAGCAACCCGGACTGGACTGAGTTACTGGAATTAAGACTTATTCTATGCATCTGCTCTCCCACAATATGGTGCTGGGAGAGGAGAAAACAGCTTCTACGCAGCTGCCTCTTGCCAACTTGAGTGATGACCTCCAGGAGCTGATCCTGCTCCTGATTGGAGGAGAGCAGCATACTCGGCGTGTGGGCAGCCGAGTTGGGATTGGCGGAAGAGGACTATAAAGGAGGAGAGAGACAACATGCACCAGGAACATCTAAGGGGAACATCTATCTGAAGGAACACCTGTGCAGCCCCCGAGAGAGCCGGCCGGCGGTGTGCCGCTCCCCTGCGGAAGTGGGGAAAGTGGCCAGGGGGAACCGCCCTTCCACAGAGGTGGAAGGGACGGCAGCCAACCCGGGAAGAACCAGCAGCAAACCCGGGAAGGGCCGAGCAGACAAAAGAACAGCGCAGGGTCCTGTGTCGTTCCTCCACGAAGAGGGGGAGCGACAGGATCGTTCTCTCCCTTTTTGATTCTATCAGCTAGTATTTGCAGACACTACTCTTGTTTATGTGCTCTCTTTGACTCTTAGTCCTATCATTATGATCTATTGTGAACAGAAATTGATCACTGGGACTAGAGAGATGGCATTGGTACATGCCACCTCGATGGGATTGAATTTGAATCCCCTGGTATGTTTCTAACTCTACCGTTGGGGGCAAGTCAGCTTGAGCATGACCCAAATTGTACATCTCTTCCCTCTCTTATTCCCACTCTTATATTTAACAGGGATCATTTTTTCAGTTAAGTATTAACATTTAAGAATAACTGTGTATTAATTACAGAATTCAACCAATAGTATTAAGTAGAACAAACAAAAAAAAATACTAGGAGGGATAACATATTAACTTGTTCATCAACAGTCAGGACAAGGACTTATCAAGTCACCATTTCTCATAGTGTCCATTTCACTTCAACAGGTTTCCTTTTTGGTGCACAGTTAGTTGTCACCGATCAGGGAGAACATATGATATTTGTCCCTTTGGGACTGGCTTATTTCACTCAGCATGATGTTTTCCAGATTCCTCCATTTTGTTGCAAATGACCGGATTTCATTGTTTTTTACTGCTGTATAGTATTCTGTAGAGTACATATCCCATAATTTCTTTATCCAGTCTACTGTTGGTGGGCATTTAGGTTGATTCCATGACTTAGCTATTGTGAATTGAACTGCAATAAACATTAAAGTATAGACCACTTTTTTGTTTCCCAATTTAATTTCCTTTGGGTAAATTCCAAGGAGTGGGATGGCTGGGTTGAATGGTAGGGTTATATTCAGGTTTCTGAGGAATCTCCAGACTGACTTCCATAGTGGCTTTCCCAGTTTGCATTCCCTCCAACAGTGGGTTAGTGTCCCTTTTTCCCCACATCCTCACCAGCATCTGTTGTTGGGAGATTTCTGAATGTTAGCCATTCTCACCGAGGTGAGGTGAAACCTCATTGTGGTTTTGATGTTCATTTCCCTGATTGCTAGTGAGTTTGAACATTTTTTCATGTGCCTGTTGGCCATTTGGATTTCCTCTTTTGAAAAATGTATATTGAGGTCCTTGGCCCATCTCTTAAGTGGGTTGTTAGTTTTGTTGTTGTGGAGTTTCTTGATCACTTTGTAGAATCTGGTTATTAATCCTTTATCTGTTGCATAGTTTGCAAATATTTTTTCCCATTCTGTCGGTTCCCTCTTCACTTTCCTGACTATTTCTTTTGCAGTACAGAAACTTCTCAATTTGATGCAATCCCAGTAGTTAATTTTGGCTTTGACTGCCTGTGCCTCTAGGGTCTTTTCCAGGAAGTCTTTGCCGGTGCAAATATCTTGCAGGGTTTCTCCAATGTTCTCTAATAATTTGATAGTGTCAGGCCATAGATTTAGGTCTTTCATCCATGCTGAGTGGATTTTTGTGTAAGGTGAAAGGTAGGGATCTTGCTTCATGCTTCTGCACATGGATATCCAGTTTTCCCAGCACCATTTATTGAATAGACTGTCCTTGCTCCAGGAATTGGTTTTGGATCCTTGATCAAATATGAGTTGGCTGTAGATGTTTGGGTTGATTTCTGGTGTTTCTATTCTGTTCCATTGGTCTATCCATCTGTTTCTGTACCAGTACCATGCTGTTTTGATTACAACTGCCCTGTAGTATGTCCTGAAATCTGGTATTGTGATGCCTCCGGCTTTGTTTTTGTTGTACAAAATTGCTTTAGCTATTTGAGGTCTCTTGTGTCTCCATATAAATTTCAGCACCATTTTTCCCAGATCTGAGAAGAAGGTCTTTGGTATCTTGATTGGTATTGCATTGAATCTATAAATTGCTTTTGGGAGAATGGACATTTTGATGATGTTGATTCTGCCAATCCATGAGCATGGAAGATTTTTCCATTTTTTGGTATCCTCTTCTATTTCTTTCTTTAACATTTTGTAATTCTCATCATAGAGATCTTTAACGTCCTTGGTTAAGTTTATTCCAAGGTATTGATTGTTTTTGTAGCTATTGTGAATGGAATTGATCTTAGCAGTTCTTTCTCAGCCATGGCATTGTCTGTGTATACAAAGGCTGTTGATTTTTGTGCATTGATTTTATATCCTGCTACTTTGCCAAACTCTTCTATGAGTTCCAATAGTCTCTTAGTAGAGTTCTTTGGATCCTCTAAATAAAGAATCATATCGTCTTCAAAGAGGGATAGTTTGACTTCTTCCTTCCCAGTTTGTATCCCTTTAATTTCTTTTTCTTGCCTAATAGCTCTGGCTAAAACTTCCAGAATTATGCTGAATAGCAGTGGTGAGAGTGGGCATCCCTGTTTGGTACCAGATCTCAGTGGAAATGCTTCCAACTTTTCCCCATTCAATAGGATGCTGGCCGTAGGTTTTTCATAAATTGCATTGATTATATTGATGAATGCTCCTTCTATACCCAATTTGATTAGAGTTTTCATCATGAAAGGGTGTTGTATTTTATCAAATGCTTTCTCGGCGTCTATTGAGATAATCATATGGTTTTTCTTCTGCAGTTTGTTGATGTGGTGTATCACATTGATTGGTTTGTGAACATTGAACCATCCCTGCATACCAGGGATAAATCCCGCTTGGTCTGGGTGGATGATTTTTCTGATGTGTTGTTGTATTCTATTGGCGAGAATTTTATTGAGGATTTTTGCATCTATGTTCATCAGGGATATTGGTCTGTAATTCTCTTTCAATGCTGCATCTTTCTCTGGCTTAGGGATTAAGGTGATGCTGGCTTCATAGAAAGAATTTTGGAGGACTCCCTCTTTTTCGATTGTTCTGAATAGTTTGAGAAGAATTGGAGTTAGTTCTTCTTTAAATGTCTGGTAGAATTCAGCAGTGAATCCATCTGGTCCTGGGCTTTTCCTTGTTGGGAGGGCCTTTATTACTGTTTCAATTTCTGTCTCAGTTATGGGTCTGTTTAGGTTTTCTATGTCTTTATGATTCAGTTCAGGTAGATTGCATGTGTCCAGGAATCTATCCATTTCTGATAGGTTTCCTTGTTTGCTGGCATACAAGTCCTTGTAGTAATTTCTGATGATTCTTTTTATTTCTGTGGTGTCTGTTGTTATGTTTCCTTTTTCATCTCTGATTTCATTGATTTGGGTCTTTTCTCTTCTTTTTTTAGTTAGTTGGGCCAATGGGGTGTCCATTTTGTTTATTTTTTCAAAAAACAAGCTCCTCGTTTGGCTGATTTTTTGTAATGTTTTTTTTGGAATCAATCCTGTTGATTTCTTCTCTGATTTTAATTATTTCTCTTCTCCTACTCGATTTGGGTCTGGTTTGCTGCAGTTTTTCTAGATCCTTGAGATGCACTGAAAGCTCATTTATTTGGTGCCTTTCCAATTTCTTGATGTAGGCACCTATTGCTATAACTTGCCTCTCAACACTGCTTTTGCCGTATCCCATAAGTTTTGATATGTTGTGGTGTTATCTTCATTTACTTCCAGAAAGTTTTTGATTTCTCTTTTGATTTCTTGAATGACCCACTGTTCATTCAGGAGCATGTTGTTCAGTCTCCATGTGTTTGCATACGCTCTAGGGATTCCTGAGTTGCTAATTTCCACCTTCATTCCACTGTGGTCTGAGAAGCTGCATGGTATGATTCTAATTCTTTTAAATTTGCTGAGACTTCCTTTATGGCCTAGTATGTGGTCAATCCTAGAGAAGGTTCCATGCACTGCTGAGAAGAATGTAAAATCTTTAGCTGTAGGATTGAAAGTTCTGTATATATCTGTTAGATCCATTTGGGCAATAGGGTGGATTAAATCTGCTGTTTCCTTGTTGATCTTCTGTCCTGTTGATCTGTCTATTTCTGAGAGTGGAGTATTGAAGTCCCCCAGTACTATTGTATTCGAATCTAAGTTTCCCTTTAAGTCCCTTAACATACCTTTTAAATAAACCAGTGCCCTGTAATTAGGTGCATATACATTTATAATAGTTACATCTTCCTGTTGAATTGAACCCTTAATCATTATATAGTGTCCCTCTTTGTCTCTCTTAACAGTTTTTGTGTTAAAGTTTATTTTGTTTGATATTAATATGGCTACACCTGCTTTTTTTTTTCATTTATGTTGGCATGGAATATCTTTTTCCAACCTTTCACTTTCAGTCTGCATGCATCTTTGTTGGAAAAATGTGTTTCTTGTAGGCAGCAAATAGATGGGTTTTGTTCCTTAATCCATTCAGCCAGTCTGTGCCTTTTAACTGGAGAATTAAGTGCATTAACGTTCAATGTGACTATTGATAAGTAGTGACTTTGCCCTGCCATTTTCCCAAAGATATTTTCTAGTATATGCTTTAAGCTTCCTATGATCTTTTACTGGTAGGTTTTCTTCCTTTACCTTCTTTCATATTGATGGCCGTGTTTCTGTGTTTCTGTGTGTAGCACATCTTTAAGCATCTTTTGCAGGGCTGGACGAGTGGCGACAAATTCTTTCAAATTCTGTTTGCTATGAAAGGTCTTTATTTCGCCTTCATTCACAAATGAGAGCTTTGCAGGATATAATATTCTGGGCTGGCAGTTTTTCTCTCTTAGTACCTGGGCTATGTCTTGCCATTCCCTTCTAGCTTGTAGGGTTTCTGATGAGAAGTCTGCTGCGAGTCTAATTGGAGATCCTCTGAGAGTAATCTGACGTTTCTCTCTTGCACATTTTAGGATCTTTTCTTTATGTTTCACTGTGGTGAGTTTAATTACAGCGTTTCATGGTGAGAATCTCTTTTGGTCATGTTTATTAGGGGTTCTATGAGCTTCCTGTACTAGGATGTCTCTGTCCTTCTCTAAACCTGGGAAATTTTCTGCTAGTATCTCACTAAAAAGGCATTCTAATCCTTTCTCGCTCTCCATGCCTTCAGGAACTCCTAGAACCTGAATGTTGGGTTTTTTAATAGTATCCTGTAGATTCCCGACAATATGTTTTAGATTTCTAATTTCCTCTTCTTTTCTTTGGTTTGACTGTATACTTTCTTGTTCTCTAAGTCCGATAGTCTCTCTTCTGTTTCACTGACTCTGTTTTTAAGGCTCTCTAATGTGTTTGTCATTTGATCTATTGAATTCTTCATTTCATTATGATTTCTCATCACTATCACAGTTTCATGTTCTACTAGTTGCTTCATTTCATTTTGATTCCTCCTTAATACTTCATTTTCGTGACAGAGATTTTCTATCCTGTCCAGTGAGGAGTTCTGTAGTTCAAGAATTTGTTTGAGAACTTCTTAATGTTCTTATCAATTTTTTGAGATCCGCTTCTTGCATTTCTTCTATCTCGTCATCTTCATAATCTTGGCTTGGGGTTTCTTCATCATTTTGGGGCGTCGTAGTGTCTTCCTTGTTCTTGTTACCTCGGTTTTTGCGTTTGTTTGGCATTGTGGAGATATTCTTTGTTTTCTTCGCTGTGGTGTTTTTTCTCGTTATACTATGACTCTAGATTAAGTGGACTGTCTGCTTTTGATGGATCCTTAGAGGCTGTGATGCATGTGGCCAGAGAGCTCTGTTTGGTTTTTCAGGGTTAAGGGTGTGCCAAAGGTGACTCACCCAGTTTGTTCTCGCTCGCTCTCTCTCTTTTTTTTTTTTTTTTTTTGGACTCAGAAGGGAAGTAATTCCACACAGCTGAGTGGAATTGAGGGTAGTTGATGTATGAAATCTGGCCCCTGTGGGTATTAGTCTGCTCTACCCCAAGGACCACACAAAGGGTCTATGCAGCCCTCAGTGTGGTCTCAAATTTCTCATCAGTCTCTCACCGGGTTGCCAAGGTTATCAAGTTTGTATACTCAGTGAGTTCTCTCACCCACCCTTAGATTTTCACAGTCTCAGTTCGTTAGCTCCACAGTTTCACTAGGTTCTAACCTCCAGTTATTTCTCCCCACCAGAGTCAGGTTTTTCTGCTTGGCTGATGGTGGGCGCCACTTAAGTATGTCCAAAATGGCGCCTGCTCTTTGTCTTGCTCGACTTTGTAAGGTGAGTGAAGAGAGAGGCTAGTGTCTGTGCTGGTTCCCCTTATTTATTCATTTTTTTTCCTCTCCTCCAGTCAGCCTGGTGAACTTTCCCCAGTGGGGCTTCAAGCCTCGTTCCCTCTAGGCTCTTTCTGCCTTTCCCTTCCAATTACTCGGGTTACCGAGGTTTTTGTCTCACCTCCCCTACCAGCGCTGGCGCGCAGATTCCACAGCTCGACTTCCACGCCTCGGCTTCTGCACCTCGGCTCCTGCGCCTCAGCTTCCACGCCATAGACATCCTTGCTCTCCCCGTAGGTCCTCCGTGTCACATCCACTAGATCTGGAAGAGTTTCCTCTGTAATTTTTTCCCGAGCCTTTTCCTGAGACTACAGTAACTCCACTTTTATTAAACTATCTTTTCCCAGACTGTCAGTGCGTGCCCTCACTATTCCGCCATCTTCCAGTTATTTGCTTTTTTTTTTTTTTTTTTGACAGGCAGAGTGGATAGTGAGAGAGAGAGACAGAGAGAAAGGGCTTTCTTTTGCCATTGGTTCACCCTCCAATGGCTGCCGCAGCTGGAGCACCACACTGATCCGAAGGCAGGAGCCAGGTGCTTCTCCTGGTCTCCCATGGAGTGCAGGGCCCAAGCACTTGGGCCATCCTCCACTGCCTTCCCGGGCCACAGCAGAGAGCTGGCCTAGAAGAGGGGCAACCGGGACAAAATCCGGCGCCCCAACCGGGACTAGAACCCGGTGTGCTGGTGCCACTAGGTGGAGGATGAGCCATGGCGCCGGACCAGTTATTTGCCTTTTAAAGATGAAAAATCCAGTGTCTTAGTCAGCAGAGCCTGACAAAGGGACTATTATTTGAGTGGTTTTGGCATCAAGCAAGGACATGAAGTAAGCAGGAGACTACAGGAGAAGAGGCCTTAAAGAGCTCTGGTCTCAGCTGGAGAGCAACTCCAACCTGATGCAGTAAAGAGCTCTGAGTACAAGTGGCACCTGGACAATAAGGTGTCAGTATTTGCACCCCCTAAAATCAGGCATTCTTTCCTTGGTAAAAGGGTGGTGGTAGGAGGAGTTCCTGTTTGGCCAAGGACCACTCTTTGGAGAAGGGGCAGGCACTCCCAGCAGCTGAGGGAGAAGGTTGCGAGTGCATTGACTCATAATGGCAACCCAAGTGGGGCACCAACATCATCTTCCAGACTTAAAGAGGTTGTCCTACAATGAGGTCCTTTTCAGAGGTTATTCCACCAAGGAGCCTCCTCTAAAACTCCCAGTGTGAGTCTCAGAGAATCACCTTTTTTTCCCCCTAACTGTGTTCCCACACAGCAAGACCAAACTTTCATGCATTTTTCTTTAACTTTAGCAAGCAAGCAGGCTTCTCACAGTAAAAGCACTGCATTTGTACAACTAACAGCAAAACTAGGAGTAGGCTAGCTGTCTCTCATGTGTGAAGATGTGCCTCCCAGTCTTTCCCCTCTTTTATTAGTTTGCTTTCTGCACTTGCTTTTCTCAACCTCTGTTATTTTTTCTCTTCAACTTCTCCTCTCTGTCGCCCTCTTTGACTCCATCTGAAGTTCCAGGTCCATCACAGGCATTCATTTTCTCACATCGTCCAGGGCCAACTTCAAAATGGTTGACCACGAAGTTAGGGCTTTGGGCCAAGGGCACCACCTCAAACAGGGCAACCGTGCTTTGATCTATTATATATGCTGACAGGACTTGATGATTTGACAAAGTTTTAAAAATCCTGAACTACATCACAGCTGCATCTGCAGTGCATTTCATTTGAGGAAGCTGTACCCTCTGTAGACCATGGATTTTTATGCCATGGACCTGTGTGCGTCCAGTAAAGCCTATGGGCTTATTCTCACAGTCATCTTTTTAATGCATAAAACAAAGTATATAGGATTAAAATCAAAGATTATTTTGAAATAGTTATCAAAGTATTAAAAATAAATTTGTGATATAATAATATGTTTTTATTTGTCCATTAAATAACAAGAGCTAGACAGTTCTGTTAAGTATCATGATTTCCAAGTGATGAGCATAAATAATATTTCAACATTTGCAACAATTACAATATAATGTAACAATTATAATAGTCCATTGGTGGTAAAAGTTATATATGAATGCCTAATATTAATGTAGTCCATTGCCTATATCCATAAACAAAATAAATATTAAATTTCAGTTAAAGGATAGTGAAAAGAAAGCTGTAAGTCTTTTTTTAAAAAAAGATTTATTTATTTGAAAGGGAGAGAGAGAGAGAGAGAGCGATCTTCCATCTGCTGGTTCACTCCCCTGATGGCCGCTTTGGCCAGGGCTGGGCCAGCCTGAATCCAGGAGATGGGAGCTTCCTCTGGGTCTCATTTGTGGGTGCAAGGGCCCAATGACTTGAGCCATCCTCTGTTGCTTTCCCAGGCACACCAGCAGAGAACTGGATGGGAAGCAGAGCAGCCAGGACTTGAACTGGTAAACATATGGAGTGCCAATATTGCAAATGGAGGCTCAACTTCTACGTCACAGCACTAGCCCCAAGATAAAAGTTTTTAAGGCCCCTGAATCAACTCCAGGCTAAGAAGCACAGGTGCAGAGGTTGGTAGCATACTAATCTGACAAACTGTTACATAGCATGTTGCAACCCTTCACACACATGCACTCACACCAGAGAAGACAAATCTGTGCTGCATTCCACCAGATCTTATGCCCTGACCAGTGACTTAACTCCAGGAATCCCAGTCGCCCCTGCCTCTTTCAGGGACCAAGGTCATCTCACAGTCCTTGCAAGCAAGGTCAGACACTCAGAATCTCTTTGAAAATGAAAGAGAGAACATTTTGGGAACATTGACACCTCAAAAGCCCCCACGAATCTAGAATAGGAATGTTCCGAAGCAGAAAAGGACAAGCAAGGCAGTGCACGTGGCGTGGTCATTGCGAGCGGCGCTTCGGACGCTGCTCTGAAGGTGTGCTGGGCTTCATCTCTAAAGAGCTCTTTCTGACCTGACTGCTTCCTTACCACCCTCTGCAAACAAAGGAGGAGAAAACTGAATTTTCCCCAGAGTATTTCACAGAGCTCTTTTAACTACAAGAGTTTGAAGGGGAATGTGCTTTCAGAAAACTGGAAATGGCAGTTCTGTTTAGTGCTCACACTTCGTATCAAAGAACAGTTATGGCCTAGATTGAATGAATTTGGGTCTGACTCATTTTTCTATTAACGTAGTAATAATCCCTCATGAATATTCATAATTCATCCACAATGTATTTACACATCCCCTTCAGATGAAACATCTTAAAATTTCCATTTTATCCTGGAAAAAAATAGTCATAGTGAATTTCAAACACATAATGTATGTATTACCAAACCTGGGTTAGTTTCCTTCATTGAGTTCTATGTACATATATTTAATTCTCAAATGAAACTCAAATTGAGTCAAGATATAATTCTGGAAAACTAACATATCAAATTCTTTTTTCCCAATCATACTCTATTAAGTATCTCTATTCCAAGTAACTGTATTGTTTAATGAATTCTTAGCTGCTCAAATGTTTTCAATTTCCATTTATTTATTCAACAAACATTTACTGAGGGCCTCTTATATGCTAGGTAGTGAACTAGACGTGTTCTGACTTCTGAGAGTCTCATGCATAGAAAGGAAAACAGATAAACCTAACCACAGTAAGCTGACTGGTGGTGTGATAGCAGGAAGAACTGAATGTTGTGGACGTGCTGAGGAATCCACAATTAATCTGCACAGGGGGTTAAAGAAAGATTTCAAAGAGATAATGTTCTTTAAGTTGGGCCCTGTAGAATGAACAGGAGTTTTCTACATAGAGAAACCTGGAAGAAGATATACCAGCCTTGAGATATAAAAGGCTCAGAAAACAAAACTAGCAAAAAAATCTGAAAAGTAATCCTAAACATATTAATCCAAAAATTAGACGAGAAAGTGGCATATGAAATACATGAAAATAATTGCCTCTGAGAAGGGGAAATGGGCAAAGAATAGATTTCAAGTTTGTAACACTTCCATTTATATTGAAAAATAAATGTAATAGAATGTTAATCATTAGCAATTATAGTTTATGGGCACAAAGTAGTTTATTTTATTGATCTCTGTACTTTTCTAAATTTCCAAAAATTTGCCAAAAATTAAAAATAAATCAGCAAATAACAGAAAAGCCAAAGGAATTTATTTACTCTAAAGTGAAGAAGGTTAAACTAACTCAAGGTAGAAATTATCTTTTATCCATTCTCTATATGGAAAGATTCTCTAACTCATAAATTGCATACCTACCAGAGTATCTTGAAATTTTACTTGGCTGAACTCCAAACCACTGCCAACAAAATCCCTTTCCTCTCTGAACTCCCACCGCCATACCTCCAACTTCCACCTCCTAACTCAACAATGTTGAAAATAGGGGGTGGATATTTGGTGTAGTGGTTACAACGTTCATGACCCATATCAAAATATCTGAGTCACATTCTGGGCTCTGGTTCCTGATTCCAGTTTCCTACAATTGCAGACCCTTGGAGGTGGTTGTGATGGCTTGAGTAATTGGGCTCCTGCCCAGATGTGGGAGACCTGGGTTGAGTTTCCAACTCACAGCTTTTGTCCTCCAATTGCTCCAGGCATACGGGGAGTAAATCAAAAGATAAGAGCCCTTGCTTTATCTCTCTGCTTCTCAAATTTAAAAGACCTTAAAATGTAAAAGAATGTTGAAAATAAAATATATAAAAATAGATACCAGCTTAAGTAAAATGACACCTTAGGGAAGAAAAGTATTATGTTAAATGGCTAAGAAGTTGAGGATTAAATCAATGGTTTGCGTTCAAGCTACTGTGACTCATGTTCCTGAGCTTTTCAGCGTCCAGTACACTGGTGTTCTTTTGATTGATTTTCTGTTGTTTATCATGCAAATAACAGCTCGCTGTGACAGTGATTCTAATATGATGCAGATGCCCATTATTTGGCCTCCAAAGTGTGGTTTGGTTATCTATATAATTGTACTTCCTCAAGTTTCAATCACTTACGAGCTTTCATTGTCACTCTTCAGAGATAAGGCCAAATCCCAAGACTCATCTCTGATTTAAGTTTCTTGGACTAGATCTATTAGGTATGTCTTCCATGAATGTGTTCTTTTTTTTAAGATTTATTTATTCATTTGGAGGCAGAGTTACAGAGACGCAGAAGAGAGAGAGAGAGAGAGAGAGAGAGAGAGAGAGAGAGAGAGGTACTGCTGCTGGTTCACTCCCCAGATGGCTGCAACGGCTGGAGCTGTGCCTATCTGAAGCCAGGAGCCAGGAGCTTCCTCCAGGTCTCCCACATAAGTGCAGGGGCCCAAGGACTTGGGCCATCTTCTACTGATTTTACAGACCATAACAGAGAGCTGGATCAGAAGTGGAGCAGCCAGGACTCGAGCTGGTGTCCATACGGGATGCTGGCACTGCAGGCAGCCACATAGCAGCCCCATTCACTATGCCACAACACTGGCCCTGTGTTTTGTTTTTTTTTTTTTTTACAGACACATTTATTCAGCATCATGATCAGACTATTACATTTAGCAATCAACAGCATGGGTGCAAAAAAAGAAAATATTAAAATCCTTTGTTGGAATACTTTACACTTTCCACAGAACAGCAACTAAAATAACCTGTTATACAATTAGTCACAAATACAGTCCTAGAGTGTTTTTGCCCATACATATGAGTATTGTCTAAAACATGTCTACTTTGTAGCAGCCAGGCCCTGCCACCACAGTGCTTGTCTGAGTTCACAAATCTGTTGTAATCTGTAGCTTCCCTGTCACTTCTCTGGCTCCTCTCCTGCTAAGCTTTATTTCCTGGCAGTTATTAAAACCTTCTGCCACTGCCATAGCTGCTGCTGCTGCTAGAACCACCATAGCCCCTTGATTTCATGGTTTGGAAAAATATTGGCCGCCACCACCCTAGGGGCCAGAGCTTCTGCCTCCAAAATTTCCTCCCTTCATGGGTCCAGAATTTGAAGATTGATTGTTGTAATTGCCAAAATCAGTGTAGCTTCCAGCGCCTCCTAAATGGCTTCCACTACCACCACCAAAGCCACCCCCGCCATTGTTATAGCTGTCATAGCTGCCACTCCCACCATGTCCACTGCCTGGTTTCCATAACCCTGTCCACTGCTTTCATAGCCTCTGCTTCCTCCAGAGTAACCAGGGCCGCCTCCTCCATAACCACCATTATTACCAAACCCATTGTAACCATCCCTACTGCCACCATAACTACCACCACCTCAGCTGCCACCAAGCCACCATGACCACTGAAGTTTCCTCCATGACCCAAGTTGTCAGTGCCACCAAAACCACCTCCACAAAGTTTCTGGAACCACTTGGACCTCTTGGGGTGGATGAAGTGCTGGCCATCTCCTGCATCGACAGGGCCTTCCATACTTCACAGTGTGGTAGCTCTGAGTGACAGTCTTATCCACAGAGTCATGGTTGTCAAAGGTCACAGAAGCAGAGCCCCTCTTCTTGCCGCTGCCTTGGTCAGTCGTGCTCTCCATCTCCTCGATTTTCCCATGCTGTTCAAAATCATCTCGGAGGTGATGCTCTTCAGTGTCTTCTTTAAAGCCTCCAACAAATATCTTTCTCACAGTTAGTTGGGCACCTGGACTTTGGGAATCTTCTCTCGAGACAGCCCTCTTTGGTTCCACAACCCTTCAACCACTTTGTGTGGCCCTGCATTCATAGCTGCATCCTCCTCCTCCACGGTGGCATAGGTGACAAACCCAGAGCCCTGGAACGCTTGGTGTCCGGGTCTCTCACTACCATGCAGTCCGTGAGCGTCCCCGTTGCTCAGAGTGGCTCCTCGGGCTCCCCAGGGTTGTTTGAAAGCTCAGCCCTCTGATGAGAGCTTCCGCAGCTGCTCGGGCTCTGTAGGAGACTCTGACTTGGACATGACGGCCGTGGGAAGAGAGAATTTGATGATGCTTCCTTGGTGGCCTCCATGGGCAGAAAGGGCACGAACGTGTTTGTTAACACACTTGTAAAACAATGCTTGTATTCCAAAATCAGCTTCAACTCTATTTGACTTTAATGTAATCCTACAGACATTTTTGAAACTTCTATGGCACACTCCACTGGGGGGGAAGAATACAAAGTGCAAAAACTTCTACAAAGTGAAATGACTTCTGTCTTCCCCAAATCCATGGTCTGTGTGAGGAAACCAGCATGTGAATGAATACTTATGATGTTCAAAGCTGAGGGGCTGGCACTATGGTGCAGTAGGTTAATCCTCTGCTGCACCGGCATCCCATATGGGCGCCGGTTCTAGTCTAGTCCCAGCTGCTCCTCTTCTGATCCAGCTCTCTGCTGATGGCCTGGGAAGGCGGTGGGAGATGGCCCAAGCACTTGGGCCCCTGTGCCCGTGTGAGAGGCCCGGAAGAAGCTCCTGGCTTCTGATAGGCTCAGCTCTGGCCGTTGTGGTCATTTGGGAAGTGAACCATCAGATGGAAGATACCTTTCTCTGTCTCTCCCTCTCATTTTCTGTAACTCAACCTCTCAAATAAACAAAAATCTTTAAAAACAAAAAAAGCATTTGGAGCTGAACATGAAACTGTAACTAGGGTCTGCATACAGAATTATGACAACATTGAAGAATGGGGGTTTGATTTGCATTTCAGCAGTCACTTTACAAAGGAGACCATATCTGAGCTGAATATCAAAGATGCGTTATCCATATGCAAAGTATGGTAAAAGGAGGAAGACCAAATCTTGGGGACAGAAAGTTGGGAAAGTGAACTGATCTAGTACACATTTTGGAAACACACCAGAGCTTATATCTGGCAGCCCATTCTCTCATTCTTTACAGTAACCCTAATTAGCCACCAGTATTTCATGCAGGTTTGCCAAAAGGGAAGGCTTCATACCCTTCCTCTTAAAATGAGAGTGCCAGAGAGGAAAGAAGAAATATCAGGAAAGATCAAGTATGAGGCTCCGTGCTGTGAAATAAATTGATGTGGAAAACGGGTGCTGATGCAGACACTAAGGAAATCACAAAGGTGTTGAACCTGAATCTGTTCACCAGTGGTTGGGAACAAGAGCATGGGGTAGCTTAATTCTGCTGTGTACTGACTGGACCTCCAACTCCCTTGATTGAGGGCTCTTTCCGGCTGCTACCATCCCTCTCTCCAGCACACACAATAAGCTAGAAGTAACAGGCAAGTAAGGACTACAGGAGCATTTCTCAAAAAACAGCTGACAGGAACCAGTAGACAAATGTTCCCAGTCCCTTCCCTCTGGGACGGGGTGACTCTGAGCCATGTGGCTTACCTGCCCAGCCAGATTAAGCTCTAGTTACCGGGCATGGACACTGTCGATAGCACATCCTTTACTGACTGCCTGCCTTGCCCTTACTTACTTCCCCACTGCCCTACCGGTGTTCCCTAGGCTCACCTCCCAGAGAAATGACTGGGACTTCTTAGTGTACTCCCTGTGGTGATTAGGAAGCAGGTAGGCCAAAGGGAACAAATGAGAATGGAAAAGTGAACGGTTGAAAAGTGGATATAAAAAGCAAAGCAATATGAAAAGGCAGAAAAGACGAAAAGAAACCTTGCCACATCCTGGAGGAGATAAAACAAAAGAATCCAATCTTGAATCCCTGAAAGCAGAGATTTTTAACTTTGTGCATTACAGTCCCCTGGAGAGATTAATAAAAGCAAAAACAAACTAGCCATACTTATACCCATGCAGAAAGTCTGATTGAACTGGTCTGGGTGAGGTTTAAGAGCTTCTGGTATTTATAAAAATTCCCCATGTGATTCAAATGTGCAGTCAGAATGGCAACTTTGAATAGACAAAGGCAGTGTTCAAGAGGTGACAGGGACACAACAAATCTAAATATGCAGACTCTCTCCCGAGTGCCACTCTGATATTCAGTAATTTTACAATGAGGGAAAAGGCAGAAATGCATACTTGTAAGAGTAAGTGACTGAAAATGAATGGGAGAGGAGAAATAAAAAGAAAGCTAAATGGTAAATACCCAAATATCTGTATTACTCTACTTCTAAAGATTTATTTATTTATTTGAAAGGCAGAGTGTGATAGGGGGAGATCTTGCTTTTACTGGTGTCCTCCCCAAACGGTCACAACAGCCAGGAGCCAGGAACACAATCTGGGTCTCCCACATGGGTGGCAGGGTCACAACAACTTGATCTATCCTTGCTGCCTTCCCAGGCGCATTAGCGGAAAGCTGGATCAGAAGCAGAGCAGCCGGGACACAACAGGTGCCCATGTGGGATACCAGTCTTGTATGTGGCGGCTTAACCTGATGCACCACAACACTGGTCCCAATATCTGCTTTATTCTTGAAGGCTTTGGAATTCGACTGTTTTTTTTTTAAAAAATTGATTGGTTGATTTTTCTTTTAGTTTCAGATGAACATGGAATACCTGTACATTTTGGGGGGTATAGTGCAATATTTCAACAGGTAAATACAGAGTAAACAATCCGACATGGGTGTTAACCCTCCCATTTCCTTCATCACTGATTCTAGTTACCCTGCTGTTCCGTGGAACACCAGAACCCATTACCTTCACCCAGTTGCATTTTGTCTCCCATGATCAAATCTTTCTCAATCCCCACACTGTTCCCAGCCTCTAGTAATCACTATTTTAAATTCATATCAACTCTGTGTATATGTGTGTGTGTGTGTAAACACATTCTCTTTATCTGCTAAGTGAAATAAGCCAGAGATAAAAATGCAAATATCATGTTTTCTCTCATATGTGGAAGTTAAATACACACACACACACACACACACACACACAATGGACTATTATTCAACCATAAAACATAATGAAATCTGGACATTTGCAGCAAAATGGATGGAATTGGGTTTTTATTTTAAGTGTATAACCATGCAGAGACTAGTCTAGATTTTATTCATTTGCAAAACATTTTAAAGAGATTTACTTTTTATTTGAGATGCAAAGTTAGAGAGAGAGAGAGAGAAAGGGAGAGAAAGGGAGGAAGAGACACAGAGACGGAGAGGTTTTCCATCTGCTGGTTCACTTCCCAAATGGCTGCTATGGCAGGAGCTGGGCCAATCCAAAGCCAGGAGCCAGGAACTTCATCTGGGTCTCCCATGTGAGTGCAGGGGACAAGTACTTGGGTTATCTTCCACTGCTTTCCCAGGCCATTAACAGGGAGCTGGATTGGAAGTAGAGCAGCCAGGACTCAAACAGACACTCTGATAGATAGGATGCCAGCGTCGCAGGCAGTGTCTTAATGTACTGGGCCACAACATCAACCCCTAAACAAGTTTTCAAGGAAAACATTGACACTGGTCAATGCTTGCTGAGAACTGTGTTGGCAGGGAGTCCTCAAATGGGAACAGATAGAGGATCAGCCTCAAGCATCATTACTGAATGAACTAACGGTTCTTCCTTCAATGAATGAGATGGAAATAAACATTGCGATACATGCAAGTTCCCAAAATTGTATCTCCTCAAAGAGGAGCAAAAAATTAGTGTCACATATATTAGCAGCCTCCTCCCCAAAAGAAATCTCTATCAAGTTTAGAACTTGAAGAAATAATCAGGGAAACTTTTATTCTTCAGTCATCTTTCATTTGCATTGTTAACTTGCCATTTTAAAGATGACTGGTGGTAAATGACATCAGTATGGTGCAATGTAAAGAGTTGGACTTTAAAGTCAAACAAACTTGAATGTGAATCTCATGTCACTAGATGTATGTTCTGATGTATCCTTCACTGGGTTGTTGCCTGGATCAAATAGGACAAATACAGAGCATGTACCCCCCGTGCATAGCAATTACTCATTAAAATAAACGAGTAGCCATAGTAGTAGCAGTAGTGATAATAGTATCAACATTACTCAAAAACTTTTCAGAACCTCATTTTCTATATCTGTAAAGTAAGAAAAAATACAACTTTCTTTCTAAGGGTTCTGAGAGCAAAATTACAAGTGAAATAGCATAGTTAAAATACCTAACCCAGTGTCTGGCTCAAAACAGCCATTCAATTAATGTAGTAGCTGTTGTCATTGGTTTGTGTTTGTGCGTGACCTCATGACCTACCCTCATCATCCCTCACTGTGCCTACCCATCAGGCATTTTTCAAAACATCTGGAGGCTGGTGATTTGGCCAGTAGGCCCATAGTTATCTCTCCACCACAAGGCAGAAGCCATGCAATTCAAAATATCTGTTACCTTCCTAAAGCAGCAGTTAGGGAAGCTGGTTTGGGTCTGGTCCTCCCTCTAAGTTTTCCTTCCTTGATTCCTTTGGCACTTTTTCCTCCATCAGCACTCTAACTGCTGTTAAGCGCTCTTAGTCACTTAGTTGAAAATATAGTATTTTCAACCGAGGGAAGGAAGCCAGACTACTGCTTCAGACAAAGTCTTCAGGGCAGTCTCATCTGGAGACCACTACTCCAAATACACAGACTTGCACAATGCAAGGAACAGCCCAAAGAAACAGATAGCATTGGGGAGAACTGAACTCCTGGGCCCATAAAACACAGGATGAGCCAAGTTATATCAGGTGGGTGGTGAAAAATGGAGACTGCTTCTTGTTTCGTAACTTATTTATAAGTCTCAAGTAACTCCATTTTGCTGAAGGGGACCTTTAATCTTTGAAATAGATCAAAGCCCAGCTTTGATTAAACACCTTTATTGTGAATTTATGAAGTGTCTGCTGCTCCAGAGAAAGTGAATTGTGCGGAGAAATCTGGCCCGTGATGACAAACCCTTACACTGAAGAAACAACCATTTCCTCTTCCACTCCAGTTGCTGAGGTTACCATCTGTTTCGTTCATTTTAAATGTCTTTTTGTTCTAACGTTAACTGTTTGAAATGAGCAATGAATATAGAATAAACATGGTCTAATATTTTTAAACTGTTAAATTCTACAGGACTAGCACCCTCACCATCTCTTGCCTTCTGGCCCAATTCAACAAAATTATGAGATGAAATAGGAGGGGGCTTCAAAACGTTCATAAGCAAGTTCCATTCCCTTTCACTTCTTTTCTCCATGAGCTTCATGAAGCTCCCTAAGATAGCCTGATTCAATCAGCCCACTTAAAAAAGAAAATTTATCTTTTTCCTCTGGGTAGTAAAGTAATAGATGTTCATTGTAAACAAAATGTAGAAATTTTTCAAAGGCCCTGAAGAAAAAAATCTCTCATTGCCCCCCACAGAAATAAACATCATGAGTATGTTGGTGACAATCACTCCTATATTTTCTATGCATTTGTATGTCTCATATAATCAGGATCATAATACACAAATTGCTTTTGTGATCACATTTTTAAGTCTTCCAATGTGTTTTTCAATATGATTTTTCAATGGCTGCATAGTATTCCATCCAACAGAAAACTTAGGTTTGCAGATGCTTGGGGAGTGAACCAGCAGATGGGAGATTCTCTCGCTCTTGCTCTCACTCTCTTGCTCTCTCCCCCTCTCTCTGCCCTTCAAATAAATAAAATAAATGAATAAATAAAAATGGAAACAACTGTGAAATTACTTTTAATAATATACCCTATTTTACTTAATCTATCTTAAATATTATCACTTCAACATGAACTATAAAGAATGTCAATATTTTACATTCTTATACTATTTTTCAAAATCCTTTGTATTTTACACTTAGAGCACATCACAGTTCAGACATTGAATTATCATCAGAAATGCTTAATGCGGCAGTGAAGCCGCTGCTTATGACAACAGCATCCCATATGAGAGTGCCAGTTTGAGTCTTGGCTGCTCCACTTCTGATCCAGCTCCCTGCTGATGGGCCTAGCAATGCAGTGGAAGATGGCCCAAGTATTTGGGCACCTGCCTCCCATGTGGGAGACCCAGATGGAGTTCCTGGCTTTGACCTGGACCAGCACCAAATGTTATGGGCATTTGAGGAATAAACCAGTGGATGGAAGATCTCTTTCTCTCTTCCACCCCCAGCCCCAGTCTGTCAAATAAGTAAATTGAAAAAAAAAAAAAAGAAAAGAAAAAAGAAATATTTGACCAGTATTTAGATTTCATACCATTCATAGTTGATCCACACTCAAGATGTTCCAAATACCCTAAACTTGTTCCAAATACACTTCAAAGCTTTCCAATAGCTCAACCAAATATCAGTTTTTAAGTATTCAATCAAATTAAGTTAAATTCCTGAGTCACACTAGTCATACTTCAAGTGTTCAGAAGCCTCTGTGTGGTTTGTGGCTGTGTATTGGACAGCATTACAGAGGCCAGCTCTTTACGTTTGTGTCTTTTGTATGGCCTACTAGCATTTCATAAGTTATTACATAAATCAGACATTATTAGTGCTGTTTTTAGATGAGGACATGGAAGCTCTGAGAAGCTGTCACTCATAGAAGATCACACTGCTAGAAATTAAGACTCACATCTAGGCATTTGGACCCCAGAGACTGAATAATTCTCCTGTCCAAGTAGCAGAAAGAATAGCAAAATGGAACATCTTCGTTAGGTGTGCAAATATCTGGGACTTTCCTAGACACTTTGCTTTCAGGGCATACAGTTATGGCCACCATGTTGATCAAGTTAAAAACAAAGACAAAAAATTTTTGCACTTTTTTTGGGTGTAAACAAAAAACAGTAAGAAAGGTGTCAGGAAAGAAGAGGCAGAGGATGCAGTCACAGCCAGACCAGGTTTATTCAGAAGAATAAAGCCTGGGAGGGGCTCCCTCCTGGGTGAACACACGGCAGAGTTGCCAGTGAAGCAGCAGAGAGAGCGAGCCCCCTCCCTTACAGACTAGTGGTTTATATAGTACAAAGTGGCGGGGAGGGACTTGGGGGTCCGAGCTAAATAAAGCTGGGCCGCCAAGATAGAGGGAGAGCTTGGGCTAGATCTAAATGTCCTGCAAGATCACAGTGTGAGCTGAGAGGCATTTGGGCTGGGGCTGAGGCTGGACTCAGACTGAGCTGCTGAGCTAGGGGGAGAGAGCTTGGGAGGAGTGGGGAGAGCTCAGGCTGACAGCTAGACTCTTCAGATAGTGATGTGTCCAGCAGTCCAGGCAGGGCAGGGCTGTATTAGCCCGGCAGAGAAATGGGGGCCTGCTCGCTGTTATGTAGGTGAGGGTCAATATGGATCTAAGGCTTTTTGTCCTTGCTCCATCAAGAGGCATAGTTTGGAAACCAAAATGTTGGATCTTAAGGACATTTCAATAGTTTATGGCAGTGGTTTCCAAGTTCTTTTAATCAGCAGACTACTTTAGTCCCAGAAATGTTAGCTAGAACCCCAATAAATATAAATCAACAAAAGTGAAGCTGCTCTGTTAAACAGCAGGCAAGGGCATATTACCACTCAACAGCCTTCTCTGCCACACCCCCTCTTCTCCATGGCAGCCCCCAAAGAAAAACCCTACAACCCCATGATGTCACGAAATAGCCTTTAAAAACTACCCTTCAGAAAGGACTTATATTTTCAGAAAGATGGAGATTACTTTTCACCATTTCACCTGCTAAGTAAAGCTAAAACCCCCTGAACATTATTGATAAAACAAACACAAGACTTGAAAAGGTAGAGGCAAGAAGACAGATGAGCCCAGGATTTTGGGAGCTGAAGAACAACGTGGTAGTGAATTTCTGTTTGGTTTTGCTTTGGTTTTAGTTTGATTTTTGCCCCATATATCCCAGACCAGGTGCTGGCATATAAAAAATTCCACTGAACACAAACAAAAGAAAAAAAAAACTCAAGAAAATCTGCCATGGTTAATCACAGGACCAAGAAAGGGATAGCCTGGCAAGACAGAAAAACTTGTAGACAATACCCAGACAATACCCACCCTAGTGCAGCTAAATACCATAAAATGTACTGCAATCTCAAGCCCATCTTCATCAGGGAAGGCCAAGTGGGAAAGCCGTGCTTCCAGTTCACCAGGCTGTAACAAGACACCACACATGCCTCCCTCCCTCTACCAGGGTGTTCTCAGAGAAGGCCATGTAAACAGCCAGAACGTCTCTCTGCTCCTCCACCTCTTGGTGTCGGTGGAGAAGAACATGAGAGGAACTTGGACTTCCACTCTCACCTGGCAGTAATATGGCACCCTTCCTCCTTGCCACTGGCATGGATGTCCATAAAATGAAAGAATTAAGTGGCAGGATTTTTTTATTTGAGAAAGAGACAGAGCCGCCATTTACTGGTTTGCTCCCCCAAACACCTGCAATAGCTGGGACTGAGCCAGACCAAAGCCAGGAGCAGGGAACTCAATCCAGGTTTCCCATGTGGGTTGCAGGGACCCAACTACTTGAGCCATCTCCTGTTGTCTCCCAGGGTGCACCTTAGCAGGAAGCTGGAATAGGGAGTGGAACCAAGACTTGAACCTAGGCATTCTGATATGGGATATAGGCATCCCAACCCACAGCATAACTGCTGCATCAAACGGCATAACTGCCTGCCCTCAAATGGCTTAAGTTATGGAACATGCTTAACGCAGTGTTCAGTACACACAGGCTCAAAAGTAATAAATAAATACCAAAAAAATACCTGTTTAATTCAATTCAACTACCAAAGGTTTAGAACTGAATCTACAAACAGGACAATTTGTACTTCTCTGAGTAATTCATCTGAATTTCAAGTCTGCTTGAGATTTAGAAGAAAGTTTGTCTCTGCAGCATCCAGCACAGCTGAAATGTATAATGTGCTGCTTGGGGGAGGGGAACGTCTTCGCCTCGAAGCGCAGAGGGCTAGAAGCGCTCTCCCACCCACCATCCACCCCTGGGCCAGAACAGGTGAGCTCCCCTTGGGGAGGAGGAGAGGCCTTGTTTCCAGGCCTCCTTCTGGATAAAGATGAAGCACTGCACAGAGGCTGCTGTGTGGCGCTGCGCCCACTGAGGGGTATTGATTTGTTCTTTCCAGGAAGAGATGCACATTATTCATTTTTTAATAGGCTGTCTTGTTCTGCAAAGTAACTCCTATGACTTTGAAATAACATACTTGTGTGTTTTCGAAATGGGCTGCTTTGGAAAGAAGGTGTGCTGTTTTGATTAAGTGGGTATACAAGAGAGCTCTGTTCTTGGTCCCATGATTAATGGAGGAATTTTCCTTGGTCCTGCTCTCTGCCTGTTCCTCACTCTGCTCCTGCAGCACACAACCGCCCCCGTGCGCGTGATAACTAATGACTTGTTCTGGGCCACTGTCTTCCCCCATGGGGTCAGATGTGCCGTGCTTCACAGTGCTGGGAAGGTTCCTAGTCTAGCACAACTTTGCCTGTTGCCGACCACTTTTCCAGACATTTCTGCAGCGCTGCATGATTTGACCTTGTAGCAACAACCCCACGAGGTGACACAAGTCAGAAAACTAAGGCAGAGGGGCTGGGAATGGAGGGCAAAAAGAAGGGAGCTGGCCAGCCAGAAGGAGGAGCTATGGAGGCACTTGGGCCCTAACTAATCATTTCACTAATTCCTTAAGTAAATAAGTAGCCCACGGTGCTTTTTCTACTAAGAAGAAGGGGAATGATAGGTACCTTGAAACACTGGGAATTTGAATCAGAACACTTCCGCAAAATGTACAGGCATACCCCACTCTATAGAATAGGGTTTCCAAAAAGTTGTACTAAATATAATTTGCTTCCACACGAATGAGTTTGTTTGTTAAGTGTTTCTATAAATATCTAGTCTGTATTTTTAGGTGCAAGGCATGCCAGAGAAATGGAAAGATGAAGAAAGACACGCGCCCTCAGAAGTTTACCACATAATAGAGGAGATGTGAAGATACGCAGATAAAGCCGAATATGGAAGTGTTAGGTGGTTTTCAGAGAAGGTGGAGGCCCATGCAGTAGCAAGCAATCCCAAGGAGGGGTTCACAAAAGGTATCTTTGGACCTTAAAGAGTTCTAGTTGCACAAGTGGAACAGGTGGGAGAACCCACCAGACATCAAAAGCCAGAAAGCACAGGACTTGCTCCCAGAGTCTGCATGGCTACAATTGGGCCTTTTTCTATCAAGGCCTGCTTTAGAATGCTTGGGGCAATGGAATCTTTAAAGAACTCCTTTGGTTATGCATTTTGTGAATTCCAAGTAGTTTCTGTTTGCTTCATGGATGGTAGGGGTGCAATTCTACCTGGCAGGGATATAGCAGAGGGGAGAAACTATCCTAACTATATCTGGATGTTATTTTTAGTATAAATTACCCCCAATGAGGGCTCACAGATTGCGCTGGATTGTGCTTTACAAATTCTGATCCCAGAGAGAATTGGTCTACAAGACCCATTTGAATGAATGAATGGAGGGAGGGAGGGAGGGAGGGAGAAAGGAAGGAAGGAAGGAAACAAAGAAAACAGAAAAACAAGAAATCAGAACACCTGGGGCTTCACACTGTGCAGATTTTATGCCATCCCAGATTTGCATTGCCTTGTTTGCCAAACCCCAAAGTGTGCAGCTGTACGGCCCTGACTTAGAACTCACCTCCCCTCCCCAGTCCCCCTCCCCCTCCCCCTCCCCCTCCCCCTCCCCCTCTCCCTCTCCCTCTCCCTGTCAGTTGTTCTCCTGACTGTCTTCACTCAGTGACCTTCCCTATTGTTGCCCTGCCACAGGGATAAACTTCAGGATGAGATGTAAACTCCCTTCCCAGCAGGCTGTGGGCTAGGGGGATTAGGACACCACCTGGTTTATACCCTCATGCAATTGCTGACCTCAGTGGCCTGGAATGGCCCCTGTAGTTATTTTTAAGCCAAGTAGTTGGGAATTAGTCATCACGTAGAATTTAGTATGTGTGTTTCTTGGCGTCATAACAGAAAGCTCTGCTCAGTACACTTGCAGTATATTTACCCTCAGGTGCAACATGTAATAAAACTGGGATGTTTTGTAATGGTTGTTGATATTACAGTCCAGGATGATGGATCATCTTGAATCTTTAGCTGCTCATTTGATCTCCAAAAGGGAATCGCTTCCAAAATTCCTACTCACAGACAGGATTGGATCCCTTCTGCCCTTATTTTGATACTCTTCCTCACAAACCAAGAGCCATGAGGGCTTTTCTCCCTGTTTCAGCAGGGAAGAGTCAAGAGCCTGGGGAAATCTCAGCACATCCAGGCCTTCTGGTTTACCAGGGCCCTTATTGCTTCCCACATTAACTTGTTTGGCCTTTGACACCAACTCTGCTCTGTCACTCGATTCCTGTGGACTCCCTGGTTCTTTACTACACAACTGACATTTGACCAGGAGTCATGTCCCCAAAGTTCCCTGTGGCCTCACCTCTGCCTGTTGCCTTCCTGGCTTCTCATTGTCACTGTCTCATCCTTCCTGAAGCTCCTAAAGTCCTTCTACAAAGGGACAGTTCACCAGGTTCCTGAAGGTTCTGCCTTCACCACGTGCCTGACTGAATCAAAGGATCCATCTTTTCCAGTCCCTTCTTGTCCTTTCACTTGGCTCTGAACCTTTGCTTATTCTCACCATGTGTCCTCTCTGTGAACCCTGACGGCCTCTGTTGATACTACTGATACCACATCTACATGTATAAGACACAGAATACAGGAATTCTACTCCTAGGTATACCTTTACATACAAAAAATTGACAACAGGGCCTCAAATAGATCTCTGTACACCGATGTTCATTGCAGGCACTGTTCAGTATAACCAAAAGGTGGCAGCCACTCAACTGAGGAATGTCCATCAACTGATGAATGGATAAACAAATGTGGTATATCTGTGCAATGGACTAGTACTCAGCCATAAAAAAGAACGAAATCCTGATACATGCTGTAGCAAGGATAAACTGCAAACATTATGCAGTGAAAGAAGCCAATCACCAGGACAAATATTGTATGATTTTGCTCATACAAAATGTCTAGAAGAGGCAGTTCATAGAGTCAGAAAACAGAATAGAGGTTGTCAGGAATTGAAAGTAGAGGAAAGTGAGGACTTGTTGAAATTGGGTAGAGTTTCTATTGCATATGATGGGAAATTTGGGGGTTTAGAGATAGGCAATGGGTATACAGCATTGTGAGTGTTAATGTGAATGTGGTTAATTTGTATGCTTACAAATGGTTAAAATGATAAACATTGTTAGGTATATTTTAGCATAATTTTTTTAAAGATTTATTTATTTACTTGAAAGTCAGAGTTACACAGAGAGAGAAGGAGAGGAACAGAGAGAGAGAGGTCTTCCATCTGCTGGTTCACTCCCCAAATGGCTGCAACAGCCAGAGCGTGCCGATCCGAAGCCAGGAACTTCCTCCAGGTCTCCCATGTGGGTTCAGGGGCCCAAGGACTTGGGCCATCTTCTACTGCTTTCCCAGGCTATAGCAGAGAGCTGGATTGGAAGTGGAGCAGCCGGGACTCAAACCAGCATCCTTATGGAACCACAGGCGGCAGTCTTACCTGCTACTCCACAGTGCCGGCCCCAGCATAATATTTTAAATTCGTTTTTCAAATCTCTATGACCAGCACAGTATGAGTTACTGCAAACGTGCTTCTTTCTGTGTCCTCCACCCACTTCTCCTCTTAGACCATCTGTGGACAGTAGTTGGCACATAGAAATGCTCAGATATGAAAAACAGATGAGCTGACGTAAGAAAAGTGACTACACACTGAAGGCCTGGCCATTTCAAGCAGAGTTTATTCAGCAAGACAGCTGTGGCCTTGCAGAGTTACAAAGACAAATTTACTCATCAGAGAAAGAGTCAAGGCCATGTTTCCTAAGCCAGCAGAGAAAAGCAGCGGAGCCAGTTGGAAATGAAGAAAGCACCTCCACATGCCAGAATGTGGGATCGCTCAGCTCAGGGTCCACCGCCCGTTATTCCTCCAGCTGCTTTGTTAGATCAGCACAGTTGTAGGGGAAACTTCAGCTCTGAACAGCCATTCTGTCCCTGGCACCGTGCTTCCCCAGGAGGGCAGAGTCTCTGGAATTTGTCCAAGAGTAAAATGGATTTTTAGAGATCAAAGACTTAATTCAAATGAAAAGCAAAGTTTATAGTCAGGCAGAAATACTGTGTAGTGCTGTTTTCCTCCTTTCTATAATTTATTTCTTGTGTGTTAGAAAACACTGGGAGAAAATGAATGTGATTTTTTTTTTTCAATTAAGACCGGCTCTCATGAAATTTTCATTATACTCCCCAAAAGTCAAATATCACCATGAGTACTTATAAAAATGTCCCCTAAATCTCTGAAATTATTTCCTCAAGGTGTGGTCTATAATTTTTATTGTGTCTCTAAGCTTAACATTAACTTTCTAAATAGGTAAATGGTGGTGTCAGGCTAAGATCAGGGCTCCATTTTGTGCGCAGAAAAGAGAAGCACAGAAAGAAACAGTAGCTACCTATTTTGGTTTGTTTGTGGAAGAGACGGGACTTGAGCCAAAACCTCCTGACTCTTAAAACCCAGGCCTCTTTTCCAAAATACCATTCTCAACAGATGCAATGCAGGGATTACGATCAGGTTTCTTGGCCAGGGTCAAAGTGACAAATTAGCAGTATGAAGAATTCTGAGAAGTGAGAGGTAAAGCACCTAGAACTCAAAATCTTCAGGATAAGAGGAAGACCCTGCTTCTGTGCCTTAACCTTTCCGGCTGTATGGGTCTCAGCCTCGAGTTAAGTTCTAGCAAGAAGACTTGAGTAGGCAGAACTGGGTGGGCCCAGGAGTAAGGGCGCTTTCCTTGCCTTGAGTGGCCTAAGGTTCAAATCACCATGTCTAAAATAATCGAGCTTAGGCCAGTGCTGCAGCTCACTTGGCTAATCATCCACCTGTGGCGCTGGCACCCCGGGGTTCTAGTCCCGGTCAGGGCGCCGGCTTGTGTCCCGATTGCTCCTCTTCCAGGCCAGCTCTCTGCTGTGGCCTGGGAAGGCAGTGGAGGATGGCCCAAGTCCTTGGGCCCTGCACCCTCATGGGAGACCAGGATGAAGCACCTGGCTCCTGGCTTCGGATCGGCACAGCGCACCAGCCGCAGCAGCCATTGGGGGGTACACCAATGGAAAGAAAGACATTTCTCTCTGTTTCTCTCTCTCTCTCTCTCATTGTTTAACTCTGCCTGTCAAAAAAACAATTTTAAATAATTGAGCTTAGTTGGGTCTGGGAGAACATCAACCCAGAAGGGGTGCAAGTCAGTGAATGGGACAGCATGGCCAAAATCGCCATTCACTTTCTGCGTCTTAATGCAGAGAAATAGGATTTCCTGTGTCTTAGCCATGGCCTGGAGATAGTTGGCTGCAGCACCACAGAGAGAAATGTCAGAGGTGAGACAGCTACCAAAGCCTGATCAAACATGGGCCTGATTCAGAAGAGGAAGCAGCAGGTCAAGTGCACATAGTCAATACACAGGTGAGAGTTTGGGTATCCTGTGGGAATACTTCTGGCTATACAGCAAGGCGTCAACCTTGTTGCTTGCTGAATAAAGAGTGCACAGAGAAGCAGTCCTAGGAGTCATTCAGCATCTCAGCAATGTCATTGAAATCTGAGGCTTGTTCATCCTTCCCCTGCACCATTCTGCAGCATATTGGCATTTGTGCCCTTGGACAAGTTACCTAACATTCACAAAATAGTTGCCATGGAAATAAGCTTCATATCTTCAGATAACTTCCCCCAAACGCAGAGTGGGGGGGGGTGGTATTTCTCAGAAGAGTTCTCCCTATGTCTCATGGGCCAGAGCATTGCCATGTGAGTATCCATCAGCGCTAGTAGGACTTGACCTTTCCACTTCTCTAGTGTGAAGGAGGTGAAGGAATGGAGACAGCAGCTAAGTGGGGAAATGCTGAGAGTCCCCCATCAAGCATCCAGGACACTACTTTTGCACAGCCAGACCAATTGCCAAATAGGGATGGATCCTCTAAAACTCTTGGTAGAATAGCTCAGGGCCTGTTTGGGACTAAATGTTTGCTTGAAGGTCTTTAGCGTGAAATGCGTTTTTGGTAACCTCAAACTATACACGTGAAGTACTCTCCTCATACAACATATCATGCCACAGCCCATCCGTGCCCTTCCAGGAGCCTGGCTGCTGCCAGCTAATTGCCCATCCTGGAGCCACCCATTTGCTCCCCGTGAGCAAAATTTAAGGAACCAGCTCCTTAAAACTCTGGCTGCCTCAAGGTGTCCCTTGGGAGGCCAGGTCCTCAAATGAGTTCCCTCAAAATAGTTTTCTAGGTATCGTGGCAACTCAGAGAGTCCTCCTAAATCAGGTAAACTCTCTCCTGACAAATGCAATTGCAAATCACCGCAACAGTAACCAGAGGCAATAGTCACAGATACCATTTATGTAGCCTGTGCTATGAGCCAGAAACAGTATTTTCTATGCCCAACTCGCTTAGCTCTTACAACAACCCTGTGAGCAGATGGTGTTATCATCACTCGCATTTCACTGATGAGGAAACTGAGCTATGGAGAGGTTAAGGAATTTGCTCAAGGTCACACAACTAATTAATTCGCAAAGCCAAGATAAGAAAATGGGCAGTGTGGCCCCAGCATCTATGCTCTTAAATCACTATACTGCCTCATAGCCCAGTAAACTTCGTGATGCTTTGCCCAAACGCAGAGAAAATGTGCAGCTCACAGAGGCAGTAGGAAGTTATTGGACGAAGAAGAACTAGTAGACACTGTCATTAATTCATTCATGGGGCCTAGGGTCTGGCATTTTAGCTGGTTGCAGTGGCACCTGTTGGGCTGTAAGGACCATTCCATCTGAACAGCGGCATGCTATGATAACAAGAAGTCTAAACAGAGAGCGTCTAATCCAAATATTTGTGGAAAGAGCAGTCCTCCTAGCTGGGCTGCTCTGAGCTAGGCAAGATCAGACACAGCATGTTAGGATGGAGTTGTCACTTGGGTTATACTTAACATTCCCACATAATGGAGGCTTTGTGAACTTTGTTAGATGTAGAAACAAAACATCTAGTTTCTCATGCAGTTACTTTGGAGAGACTTTATGGCTTTTGTCTTGACTGTTGGAGTCATGAGATATCAATTGTTGAAATACAAAGATTTGCTCCTTTCAGTTTTAATTACCTTAGGCCTATTTTATCCATGAAGTACCAAATATACAATTCATCTGAAGAAGCTTTCTATACATACAAATTTCATACAGGGCTCGTTTTTCAGATTATTCACTCCTCTCAAAAGTATGCAAAATGTGAGTTAAGATACGGGGAATATTGGATGAGCTGAGATTTTGAGGCAGTAATGATGAAAGTATCTCCCTGGGACTTAGGCTACCCACAAGGTAACTCTGACTCTATCACAGGGACAACAGAATTTCCAAAGGCTCAAAAATGGACAGCATTTTACCTAAACTGATGTTTAGGATTTGCTTCTGGATGATCTAAGAGTCACAAGAGAGTTGCACAATGTGTTATGCCAAAGCGTGGCTGTCTAATGACTTAATCCAGCTCAGGAGCCGCGATTACCTCACCTCCAGCTCTGCCATTTTAATGACATACAGTGAATGATATTCATGACGTATGTGATAAACCATCAGCAAGAATGACGGCACTTCAGCCTCTTTCATTATTTAACACTTGATTGTGGGAGAAAAAAAGAGCAGCACAGAATGAAGACCTTGTTTTGCACTGCTAACCTGGAAATGGAAATTTTATCATTAGAATACAGCCTCAAAGCCAGCAACTTCAGAGTTCCTTTTGGCCCTGGGTCAAAGGGAATGGCACCAAGTAAGGGAGAAATTTCAAAGGCTCAGGTATAGAGCTTCCTCTCTAGATAGAAAGAGAGTGAAATCAGGTGGTTTTGCATACCTGCCACCTCTCACATCCCTTTCTTTGTATGGCCTCCTTCCCCTCACCTTCCCACCTCTCTTTCTTGCCTCCTATCTGGTGGAGAAAGGGGTGATCAGGGAAGAAGTCAAGGTCACTGTCTCTGTTCTCAACTCCTGGCTCTTATGTTCCAGCTCTCTAGGTTAATTAGATCCACTCAGACACTGTTCCTGGAACCCAGGCTCACAGGAAATGAACTATAACAGTATTCCAAATTCACAGTGTACAACAGAAACATAGTTTCCATACAGTCCAATGGATAATATCCTACCTCAGACCCGAGAGCCTGCTTACAAGGCAGAAGAAAAGCACAACAGTTGGCATGGGCTAAGTCAGCCGGTGATAACAATTTCAAAGTTTCAGCAGCATATACCCAGAAATGAGTGTTTCTTCTTCCCGTGGCATGTCATCACAGGTCTGCTCCATGTCGTATTCACTTGGGCAGTTGAGGAAAAGAAAAGGAAAGATCATGAACTACAGGAAAAGGAGGGAGGAAGGCAATGTTTGGGGAATCATAGTATGATCTACCACAAAAAGTAATGAATTACCTCTCCGAAGAGCCCCAGAGGAGGGGGGACTGCTTTTCACTTCCCGCCCTGCTGCCTAACCAGCTTTTAACCTTGAGAAAATCACTTTCACCTCTCTGAGCTTGCATTTCACAGTCAGGAGAACAAGTGGACTCCATGGCTCTCGAGGTGCCCTCCAGCTGGCAAGCTGTGCGCTCAGAGGCTCCTCGTGGCTAGGATTAGGGACCCTTTCACCAACCAGAGCCTAGAGCCCACTGCCAAAGTTTTTCCTCTGGGGCCAGCACTGTTACATAGCAGATAACCTCCTGCAGTGCTGACATCCCATATGGGAGCCAACGTTTTGAGTCCTGGCTGCTCCACTTCTGATCCAGCTCTCTGCTATGACCTGGGAAAGCAGTGGAAAATGGCCCAAGTCCTTGGGCCCCTGCACCCACATGGGAGACCTGGAGGAAACTCCTGGCTCCTGGCTTTGGATCACACAGCTCTGGCCATTGCGGCCATCTGGGGAGTGAACCAGCGAATGGAAGACCTCTCTCTCTCTCCCTCTCCCTCTCCCTCTCCCTCTCCTTCTCTCTCTGTGTAACTCTGACTTTCAAATAAATAAATAAGAATAAAAAACAGTTTTTCTCTAAAAACTCTTATGATTCTGTCAGAAGGTACCTTATTTGTGCTATAAAAGCTTGGTGTCTCAAGCTTGGTTCTTTTTTTATTTTTAAAGATTTTTATTTATTTATTTGACAGGTAGAGTTACAGACAGTGAGAGAGACAGAGAGAAAGGTCTTCCTTCCGTTGGTTCACTCCCCAAATGGCCACAACGGCTGGAGCTGCGCTGATTTGAAGCCAAGAGCCAGGTGCCTCCTCCTGGTCTCCTATGTGGGTACAGGGGCCCAAGCACTTGAGCCATCCTCCACTACTTTCCCAGGCCATAGTAGAGAGCTGAACTGGAAGAGGAGCAACCGGGACTAGAACCCGGCGCCCATGGAGGATGCCGGCACCGCAGGCAGAGGATTGACCCAGTGCACCACGGTGCCGGCCCCCTCAAGCTTGGTTCTATATCTGAATCCCAGAACACAAATTATTTGAGTGAGCCTGTTTTCAATTCTCATAGGAAAAATGATAACAAATACTGTTCTAAAGTGTACTTCTGAAATAGAGGTTACAGGAAAGAAAGTTAATTTTTTATATTCAATGAGTGCCCACAGCAGAGTGGAGTCTAATTCTTACTTGGAACCCATTTGAGAAAAACTACAGTTATCCCCTGCATATTTTTTTAATTTAGAAGAGCTCAGTTCAAGCCTCCCCAAACCTTGTGTGAAATTCTGTGATCCTCCCAAATATCTGCAAATTCCCAAGAGCTCATGATTTCCTGATGACCTTTTTGTTGTTGTTAAAGATTTGTTTTCATTTTATTTGAAAGGCAGTTACAGAGAGAGAGAGAGAGAGAGAGAGAGAGAGAGAGATCTTCCATCTGCTGGTTCACTCCTCAAATGACTGGGCCAGACTGAAGCCAGAAGTCAGGAACTTCATCTAGAAGTGGAGTAGCTAGGACTCAGGCAGGCGCTCATGTGGGATGCTGGAATCACAGTTGGCAACTTAATCTGCTGTGCCACAACACTGGCCCTGACCACCTCTCTTAAGTTATTATTGTTTTTAAAGATTTATTTACTTGAAAGAGTTACACAGAGAGAGGGAGAGAAAATCTTCCATCCATTGATTCATTCCCCAAATTTCCACAACAACTAGGTCTGGTCCAGGCTGAAGCAAGGAGCCAGAAATTCCATCTTGCTCTGCCATGTGGGTATCAGCAGGGGCCCAAGGACTTGGGCCATCTTCTGCTACCTTCCCAGGTCCGTTAGCAGGGAGCTGGATCAGAGGCAGAGCAGCCAGGGCTTGAACCAGCACTCATATGGGATGCCAGCATTCAGATAGTGTTAACTACACCACAATGCCAGTCCCTAAGTTACTCTTTAAAAATACACACACACACACACACACACACACACAAACACACATACATATTTGAGACAGATAGGCAGGCAGACAAGGCTTCCATCTGCTGATTCAGCCCACAAATGCCTGCAACAGACAGTATAAACCAGGCTGCCAGGAACCTCAAACTCAATCCATGCCTCCCATGTGGGTGGGAGAGAATCAACTACTTGAGCCATCACCTGCTGCCTTCCAGAGTATGCATTAGCAGGAAGCTGGAAACTAGCAAAGCCAGGACTCCGACCCAGATACACAGATATGGAATGTGGGCCTCTTAACCAGTGTCTTAACCACTACGCCAAGTGCCTGCTTCCATGTCCACTGCTTGATCAGATCTCCAGCTCTTGCTGACTATACTATGCATTTCATATTTTCATATCATAAGCTCCTACTGTAATTATTTTTGGTTTTACATAATTAATTGAATTGTTTTCCAAGTGGAATACCTGTTCTATCTGCTTTGGCTCCCCTTGTATTCAAAATATATACTTGAATTCCTTTTCAAATATGGAGAAATTTGTTTAAGAATACAAGAGTTCCCATTCCTTATGGGAAGGGTTGGGCTAGGAAATCTTGGTTTGTACTGATGAATAAGACAATTGGTAAAACTGAGACTAAGAAAAATTGACATTCGGCTCTGGATTGTAGCTTCTCTCCTCCCTTCTCCACACATGAAAATCTGTAGTGAACGTCAAATGTTCCATTTCAAAAATGTTTGAGTTTGTGGTCTCGTTTTGACATCAATTTCAATAGTCAACTTTCCAAAAAGGCATGGAAGTCTACAGCAAATACTGGACACTGAACTAAAAGTCCTCCACCCTCACAACGCTGGCAACTTTTCGTGGACTGTCTCTCCTCACAGAAGCCAGCCTCTGGCCATGTTCACCCTTTCTCACTCTCATTCTCAGCCTCACTCTGAGCCCAGTCCTTGAGGACGGAACTTACGTGGCTCTCTCACTTTGCACTACCCCTCCTCTTCTTTCCTCTCTCTCACTCACTTCAGAACTCCCTGTCCATTTCTGTATAGGCAGTTTGGACTGTATCATTGTTGTCTCCTTCCATTCATTATCCAAGTGCATTATCTTCCATGTCCCGTAAAGCCCATCAAAGAATTTTGGCCTCTCCCTAAACTCTGATACCAGCAGATGTAATAAAAGATTCACCCTGATGTGCTAGCTTAAAACATAATTTAGAGGTATAAATACTCTTGCTAGTATAGGTTTGACTAACTTTAGTAACTATGTTACCAAGTTTCCCATCAGTGACCTTAGCATCCCACTATCCAGAAACTGGGTTCTCTGTATGTTTCCACTTTCTTTTGCTCCGTACAAGCTACTCTAACCTAGTAGATCAAAATGACAACCATTTGATTCTCTTTTGCCTGTCCCCTTGTTGACCAGGCTCAGCTAGGTGGTTCTGCTGTACATGATGTTAGCTGCGCATATAGTCATTCAGGGTCCCAGCTGGTCTAGAACATTCACATGGCTCACTCTCATGTCTAGCAATAAATGCTGGCTGCCTACTATGATCTCAGCTAGGGCTATTGACCAGCATACCTCAGTTCTCTTCCATGTGACTACTCTGTGTAGCACAGGCTTCTTGTGGTGCACTGACTCAGTTATGATGGGGAGTGTCTGAAGAGCAAGCATTTCAAGAGGAGGAACCATATGCTGCTAGTCCTCAGAAATCCCAGATTGTTGGGGTAGCATTTGGCCTGCTAGTTAAGATACCTGCATCCCATATCCACATGCCTGTGTTCAGGTCATGGCTCCACACTCAACTCCAGCTTCCTACTTATGCACATCCTGGGAGACAGCAGGTGATGTCTCAAGTACTTGGATCCTGCCACCCAGGTGAGGGACCCAGGATGAGTTCCTGACTCCCAACTTTAGCCTGGCCTAGCCCCAGCTGTGTCTGGCACTTGGGGAACAAACCAGCAGATGGAAGCACTCTCTTGCTCTCTTTAGCTCTCAGTCTTATTCTCACTCTGTATCTCACTCTTCCTTTCAAATAAATTTTTAAAAAAACTTTTTAAAAAATATGAAAAGTGGGACCAGTTGGTGCTGGAACCAACCGATGGACAAGTGCAATTGATGGAATGATACTGACAGACAAGGAAGCAAACAGGAAAGAGAAGTTCCTTCTAGATTTAGCCTTGCAGTCTTTCTTCTTCTTCTCTACACAGAACCTAACAGGAGCAGCTGGCAAAGTAGAAATGTGTTTTGCAGAATCCCATCCCAGCATCATAACAAAGAGTTCAGAATTGAAAAACATTGGCTTTCAGTTCAAGTCCTGGCTATTCCACTTCCTATCCATCTCCCTGATAATGCACCTGGGAAAGCAGTGGAAGATGGCCCAAGTCCTTGGGCCCTTGCACCCACATAGGAGACCCAGATGAAGTTCCTGGCTCCTGGCTCCAGCCTGGCCCACCCCAACTATTGCAGCCATTTGGGGAGTGAACCAGTGGGTGACATATATTCTCTCTCTCTCTCTCTCTCTCTCTCTCTCTCTAACTCTTTCAAATAAATAAAATAAATATTTTTAAAAAGTAAAGAAAAACAATTGCTTAATAAATCTCCCCACTGATTTACCCAGAGTGACAGGGATTTTATTGAGTTATTTTCTTTCTATGAATGATGTTTATAATAGTATTTATGGAGATTGGTAGGGGGAGAAAAACATAGGAGTTACTAGATCTGTGAGTGAAAATAACACTTTTGCCTACACCCAAGGAGCAGCTAGTTAACATTGAAGGGCTCTAATCAGTCACCCACATTCTGGGGTAGCTATGCAAATATGACTATCTGAATCTGCCTGAGGTTTTGATATTAATTTAAGGGATAGTAGAAATAATTTCTCATTTTGCAAGGTAGTTAATGGGTCAGAAAGACCACATGGGCCACACAGCTCTTCTATAAATGAGAAAGAAGAATCCAGCATACCCAACAGCCTAACATCTAGGCCTAGTATTCTATTCCTTTATAAAGGACGGTGAGGTTTGACATGACTAAAAGGCTTATTCACCTATGCTCAGAATATTGCTAAGTCCACCTTGGATCAAAGGTTTCGTGCTTATTGGAATGCCCACGGAACTGAGAGCAAGAAGGTCACTGAGCTCATGGTACAGGATGAATGTTTCGCAACTGCTCCAAGTACTTGTATGTTTGGCAGAATTTGGTCTGTGGCTCGCTCTTGTGGTTATAGCCCACCTGGTCATGGGGGAGGAGATACAGAGGTCTCATCACTTCTGACTGCATTTCCTTACATTAAACAAAGAACTTGGCAATTGCCAACCATCCAGGTGGGATCATTATGAGAGCTCTAGGAGTACTGCTGTGATGCAGCACCATCAATTAGAGAAGCCCATGGAGAAGAGAATATTTAGGGGGTCAAGTCAGATCAGTATGGTCAGCAGATCATCCGTTCAGGAACATTATCTTTCCAAGGCTTCTCCCTAGAACTTTGAAAATGTGTGTGTTGAGGAGCCATTTCTTCGCCTTCCTGTTCATTAATTTCCAGTACTCCAGATACCACTGCAAGCTCTCCCTCTGCTCTTACCCCTCTCTCCCTCTGTGATGCTCAGTTTTAGGTATCGGCTTGATTGGATTAAGGAAGACATAGAGATCTGATGAAACATCATATCTTTATGTGTCCGCAAGTGTGTTGCCAGAAGAGACTGGCATGGGAGTCAGTGGACTAAGTGGGGAAGATCCACCCTCAAGGTGAGCAGGCACCATCCAAACAGCTAGGGACCCAGGAAGGACAAAACCAAGAAAAAGACAAATTAGTCTTTGTTGAATCTTGGGCACTCTTCTTCTCCTGCCCTTGGACATCACAACTCCAGATTGTCTGGTCTTTGAGCTCCAGGACTTACACCAGCAGCCTCCTGCATTCTCAGAACGTTGGCCTCAGACTTAGAGTGACACTATCAGTTTCCCTGATTCTGAGATCTTCAGACTTGGACTAAGCGACAATACAAACATTCCAGGGTCTCCAGTTTGCAGATAACCTGTTGTGGGAGCCAATTCCCATTAAAAAAAAAATCCCTTCTCATATATCTCTATATATTTCCTGTTGATTCTGTCTCTCTGGAGAGCTCTTCCTATTGTATCTCTTCTCTTCACCCAGGCCCTGTGCAGCTGGAGCTCTTCTCTCTGACCATCAGACAATTTCTACCTGGACTTTAAGAGGTAATTGGCAGAGAGGAAGTCCCTAAGGTCATTATCAAGTTCAAGAAGGTGTGCCTAAGGACAGATATTATGATGCTAGTTAGGATGCCAACATGCCGTATCAGAGTGCTTGGTTTCAAATCCCAACTCCACTCCTGATTCCATCTTCCTGCTAGTGTACAACTTAGGATGATCAGTATCAGGTGGTAGTTCAAGTTGCTGGGTCCCTGTCACCAACATGGAAAACCGGATTTCCTGGCTCCTAATTTCAGCCTAGTGTAGCCCTGGCTGTTGTGAGAATTTGGGGAGTGAACTAGAAGATGATAGATTCTCTCTCTCTCTCTCTCTCTCTCTCTCTCACACACACACACACACAGAGGCACACACACAAATAAGAATTTTCAAAAAGGAGTCATGCTGAGAATTTCATGTCAACTTTTGAAATAAGAAGAAGATGAAGGGTCATAAAACAAAGAATGGAAGATACACATTTTGGAAGAGGCTAATCATACTATATAGAGTTCTCAACCTCCCTGATCCAGCATTTAGAAAGTTTCCAAAGTTTCTGCATAACTAGGATTATCTGTCATCTCACTCCTACACATATACTAATACAATACACATACTCTTTTCAAAGGAATTACTGATCTCATTAAGAAACAATTGGTTTGATGGTACCAATCATGCCCTAAGTTAGCCTAGAATGTTAGAACAACTTTTAAAAGGATCAGGTTTTACACAAGAAAACATTTCAGAAAATAATAAATAACTAAATGCACAAGTATATACACTGTAACCTAGGATGATCTGGGCCTGTAGTGGAAATGGAAACTCTGGCACCTTCCACAGTTATTTCTGTTCTAATGTTTGGCCACGATGAGATTTTCCAGGGCATTTGTGCAGTTCATTAAATATATTGTTATGTTGGCTTATGTTTCTTTTTCAATTTAAGAACCCAGCTCCTAGAAAACATTTGCCTGAAATGAGTCCAAATAGTTTAGACCTCAGAAGCAAATCCATTTTGACTAATAAAAGACTAATTCTCTAAATAAAGCAAGACGGTTTTTCTTAAATGAGAATCTAATTGTGAAATCCTATATCCTTAAATCTAGCAAATTACTAGCATAGACATTTCTAAGCCTATGCAACTTGGATCAGATTTCTCATCATCAGAAAAAGGAATAATTTCTCTATCATCAGAATTCAAAATGAGCTGCAAGAATGAGGGCCTCAGCTGGCAATTACCTCTTGAAGTAAACAAATCCATATGCTGGGACCCTGGAAGATTTGGGTCTTTTCCCATTTCCCTATGCCACCCCAACCCCCACCCCCGCCCTGCTCCCACCCTGTACCGCCTAGCAGCCAATCACTTTCAAATCCTTAATCAGCCTTCTTGTCTGTCCTTTACTGGGGGACTAGAAATAGTTCCTGTCTCTAACAAGATTTTCTTCCTGAAATTCCAGAGACAAAACATTATTGTTCATATTTTCATGCAGAGCAGCTAATCAGGTGTGCCTGATTGACTCTCGCAGCCCTCAAGCCACAATTGCATAAATTGACACACTCTAAAAAAAATTAGCATGTAACATCTGGGGCTCTTTCACTCAGAAATGCATCGATTAAGAATTAGTCTTCTGGCTATAAACAAATAACTTGGAGCATCATATCTCACAAGGGCATATCCTGCTCAGGGAGATGCCTTTGTCCCTTGGCATGCAATCAGCCATAAGAGCTGATTAGTATTTGGAATGCATCTTTTGACCTGCTACAAGCATTATCAGCCCAGCTTTGTCTTTTTTTGTTATAGCCACAGGACAATCTCTCTTCAAACTATTAGGGTCACCTGTAGGCTATCTTGCAATGTAGTGTGTGGATGACACAAGTCTAACAAAGGGGAGATTTGTGTAATGAAAATAAATAGCAGAGAGCAGAGCAAACTTTGACAAATGCAAGGACTATGCACACATTTCATTGCCATGAATCCTGGGGACTTGTCAATATGCTAGACTTCTCTAACTAAATTCCTTTGCAAGTCCTGAAACCAAACTGTAATCACAGTTCTTTGTTCTTGCTCTTGTTTTCATTCATTAGATAAAAACCAAAATGAGCATTTCCTGTGTGCAAGGTGCTATACCAGGTGCTGGAGACAGGATGGTGAAATAGTTTCAACATTAGGAAGGTCATAGTCCAGCAGGAGAGAGGGTTAAACAAGAAAACACAATGCTTTGTGTTAAAGGCTTTGATGAGATCAAGTGCTGGAGCTTTAGCAAAGCAAAGAAGCAGCTAATTAATTTCTGCAAGAGATGACATTTACATTACTAACTATAAGGGGTAAATAACCTGGTAAGAGTGGGGCAGGGAAGATAGGGAGAAAGGTAGATCAGGACAAGGCTAAAGCATGTGTGAGCGCTTAGAAGTTCATGACAGCATGCTCCATTATTGGAACTAAAAGATGACCAGGAGAATAGAATGAAGAGGAGACTGCCAATTCTTCATTCATTCTCGTGTTACAGAGCTCTCACTCCCTGCCCTTGTCAAGCTTCTGTGATAGGCTGAACGTACTTCTCTTCTCCATGACTTCGGGTTTAGCAGTGTGCTTTGTGTCGACCAATGGAATGTCAGCAGGAAAGGCCAGCAGAAGTCATGAATGAATGCCCCTGTGGTGTTCTATGAAAAGGATATGTTTCAGGTAGCTGCTGCTCCTTCAGCCTAGGCCCAGTGAAGATTCAAGGACTAGATCTAACCTAACCAGGAGCTTAGGGTCCTCTGCAGCTTGACCCAGCCTCAGTGAACCAAACTAGCACCACCTAAAGACCTGAAACCATGAAAATACTTAGTTTTGTAGCCACTGAGATTTGGAGGTTGTTATGTAGCAGAAACTGACTAAAATACAAAACCTTGGCAGAGGCTGGCATTTTGTGGCACAGTGAGCTAAGCTGATGCCTACAATGTCAGCATCCCATATCAGAGCTTCGGTTTGAGTTCCAGCTGCTCTGCTTCTAATCCAACTTGCTGTCAATGCACCTTGGAAAGCAGCAGAAGATGGTCCAAGTGCTTGAGCCCTCGCCACCCACGTGGGAGACCAAGATGGATTTCTGGACCCTGGCACAGCCTCAGGCACTGTACCATTTGAGGAGTGATCCAGTGGATAGAAGACCTCTCTCCCTCCCTCCCTCCCTTTCAAATAAATAAATCTAAAAAAAAAGTACAAAACCACGGCAACATTTTCAAGTAGGGAGTGGCATGGCCAGAGTTGTATTTCAGACCACTCCCTGACTCCATCATGGGGAACAGATGGAAGGAGCAAAGACTAATGGGAGGCAGTGTAGAGACAAGTTAGGGGATAGCTTTGTTAATAATACAGACAGACATAGTGGCAGCCTTGCCTAGAGTGTCAGTGCTAGGAGATAGACAGAACTGTTGATTCGTACTTAGTATATCCTAAGTGCAGTATTCATTTGTGTGGGGTTTTTCTTTTTAATATACAAATCTGTTTTCCTCCAAGGCAAAGATAAACACGAACCCCCTAGGCCAGTAGAACTCAACAACTTTAGCAGTCCAGGTCCATTTGTTCATTTATGTATTCATTCTACTGACATTTATTAAATGCCTGCCATGTGCTCTCCAAAATCCCACATCCAGGGAAACAGAGGCACATATGTAAATAAATAATTGCAATGATATGTTGGAAGTACTGTGCTGTAATAAAAGGGAGAATAATGGGATGTAAGAGAGAACATGATCCTTTTTTTTAAAGATTTATTCATTTATTTGAAAGGCAGAGTTACAGAGAGGCAGAAAGAGAGAGAGAGAGGTCTTCCATCTGCTGGTTCACTTCCCAGATGGATGCAACGGCCAGAGATGTGCAATCTGAAGCCAGGAGCCAGGAGCTTCTTCTAGGTCTCAAACATGGGTGCAGGGGCCCAAGGACTTGGGCCATCTTCTACTGCTTTCCCAGGCCATAGCAGAGAGCTGGATCAGAAGTGGAGCAGCTGGGACTCAAACTGGTGCCCATATGGGATGCTGGAAACTGCAGCCTGTGGCTTTATCCACTATGCCACAGCACCGGCCCCATGATGCTTTATTAATGTTCCCGAGACATTTATATATATTCATGCCGAGATGGATCTTTGCCTATTATTATTCACTGATATATCTCAGGTGCCTAAAAGAAAATTCCTAGCACTTAGTAGATGCCTGATAAATATTTGAATTCTGGGCTTTGTTTTCTGAACTGGGCTCAGATCCACCCTTTTGTCTGAACTGCCTCAGATAGGAATCCCATGATCTAAGATGATGGTTAATAGTTTCCTGTACCAAGGAGAGTATAGGGTGAAGACTGAAAAGTCATTGCACTGGGCCACCAGAAGACTGCTATTGACTTTTTGTGAGCAGCTTGATACTGTGCTAGGTTAAGAAGCCACATTGTGGGGCCAGCGCTGTATTGTAGCAGGTAAAGCCACCACCTGTAGTGTCATCATCCCATATGGGCACTGGTTCGAGTCCCGGCTGCTCCACTTCCAATCCGTCTCTCTGCCATGGCCTGGGAAAGCCGTAGAAGATGGCTCAACTCCTTGGGCCCCTGCACCCATGTGGGAGACCTGGAAGAAGCTCCTGGCTTCAGATCAGAGCAGCTCTGGCCATTGTGGCCATCTGGGGAGTGAACCATCAGATGGAAGACCTCTCTCTCTCTCTCTCTCCCTCTCTCTCTCTCTCTCTCTCTCTGCCTCTCCTTCTGTCTGTGTAGCTCTGACTTGCAAAATAAATAATCTTTAAAAAAAGAAATAAAAAAGAAGCCACATTGCAAGTGGAAAACTTTCTCATTCTGCTTCTCTGGGTTTTAAGTTCTACTTGAGTGGAGATGAGAATTTTCCTCAAAGGCACTGTAGATGTAGGAAAGAAGGCACCCAGCTAGCGGGGTGCTGCTACCTTAATGGCATCTGCCTTAATGAACTCACCCTACTCTACGTCTGGCCCTTGGTTGCTAAAGTTTATGAGCTTTATCTCAAGGATCCTAATTCACACTAACCCTAATGGACAAAAGAATATGCACTGATAGGCTTCATGATTAATTTTTACTGAGAAATATAACTATCATGTGGACTTTTTAGTCTTATCTAGCCAGTATATCTTTTTGTCTTTATATAAGGAATAGGGCATGTGTATTTATCAGAAAGTAGCATCAAGTTTATGGAATTAAAGAAAAGAAGAATTTAACATTGAAATGGAAATAGGTTTTACTAGCCTGATAGAATTTCAGGGTTTGAAGTATCAAGCATTTATCTTTATAAGTATATAAAGATGTAGAGGAGACCCTTTCCACAGGATAATGCATAGAAAGGCCCCACCCATGTTCCCCTAGCTCCTCTGTTTTTTCCAGGGCTCCAGTGCTACCCAATCTTCATTTCTGATTAACATCTGCATTTCCAAGGAATCTTTATAGGCCATTGCCTACTTTAGGCCATGTCGCCCTTACATATGGAATGCTTCAACACCCAAGACTTGACTAGGCAGATGCAATTTGTAGAAAATCAATAAGGAAGTAGTGCTCAATAAATTAAAACTTGGCCAGCTCTTCTTTTAAATTTGGTTGTCGTATTACAATGCTGGCATGCCCATTCGAGTTTGGGTTATACTTGCATGACAAGGGATTTAGGACAATTTTTCAACTGTTTGCTTGAATACCCCTTGGTCTTCCAATGAACCACAAAGTAGTCATAAATCATTGTGGCAGTGGTATATTCACCTTGACATCTCCACCAACTAACCCCTAATTGACTAAGCAGTTTCAAGATAAAATTACACAGCAATGAATAAAAGGTTAGAACTAGCATGTAAGCAAAACCACCATAAATCACAGTTCTGGTCAAATTTGCCTATGTTGCTTTATGCATCCATTTCTTGCCGCACAGCTTACTAGAACAAAATAGCAGTTTTCCATGTGGCGAGATGGAGTGGGGGGTGGGGGCTTGAGAATCACCTAGGAGGGAGAGAATGACAGTTTCTTGCAATTTTCTACATTCTAACCAGAAAGGGATGTCCTTTCATATTTATTTAAAATTCTTGGTTTGTCCGTTAGCATTTCCACCACAGTTGGCACATACTTTCCAGTTTGTTGTTTCCTTTGAGGTATCTGTGCTGTTCTGCTGCCTGGTGAATTGGTCCTGTGAACTCATACTGCCATAGAGGAACTGGCTCCCTTGCCTCATAGTGTCTGCAGGTAATGGCTGAAGGCCAGTGCCTAATCTGGGTCAGTTCCAAAGTTCCCAGGGGAGCAGTGAAAAAGAATCCTAGGCCTGACAACCTCAAAACATCTGAGTTGATCATTCCTGTTTGCTCTCGTCTCACCAAGCAAATTTTCTGGTCAGAGCACAGCTTTTAACCCTGAGAGAAAAGCAATACCTCGAGAAGGTGGCCCCCATGGGTGGATCCACCCACATGGCAGGACTTCAGGAAGTGGGGCAGCTGCCCCAGGCTGGAGAGCCCACCTGGCTTTCAGCCGCTCCTCACCCCAGAAATGCTTAGACTCAGTGTCACTCCTGTGTCCCTCATCACCCCAGTTTTGTCTGGCTTGAGTACGTTCCTCAAGAGCAGTCTTGCATTTGCTTTTACCAGAAACCCTGAAAGTATCCCAGACTGGGACCGTTTATATATATATATATATATATATATATACACACACACATATACATATACATATATATACATATATACACACATATATATACATACATACATATATATATATATATATATATACACACACACACTGCTTTCTCAGCTTGGGGCTGCCAGCCCATACAAAGAATGTAAATTCTAGCTATACGCTACCTGAGGAAGGATGGTCATTATTAATTCTCATGAATATACATTTTTCACTCTAAGCTCAGGCAATGGCTGACAGATTTCTTTGTCAGCAGCATGGCTTTTCTTCTTACACAACTGTAGCCCTTCCATGGCCCCGAGTTTATCTAAGATTCTTTGTTCCTATTTCTCATCTGATCTGTGCACAGAACATTATCTCCTGAACCCCAAAGCTGCTAAAACCCAATCCCTTTGGTTATAAAGATTGGAGTAATACTCTCTCCCTCTGCTAGGGGAAACAAAATGTCAGCACCTGCTCTGATTTTGACCCTGAACTACAGTCATGCATCACATAAAAAGGTTTCAGTCAACAACAGACCACATATACAACAATGTTTCCATAAGATTACAATGGGCCTGAACAAAATGCTGTGACCTAGTGATGTCATAGCCATGAACTGTCACAACACAGCACAGCACGTACCCACGTTTCGGTGATGATGCTCGTGGAAACAGACCTACTGTGCTGCCTATCATATCTAAATATAGCACTGACAATTATGTACAGGGCATAGTACTTAATAGTGATAATAAATGACCACGTAATTGGTTTATATAATTATACTACATTTTTGTTATAGAGTACACTCCTCGTGTATTAAAAAAAAAAGCTTACTGGAAAACAGTCTGCCGTGTTATGCCACAGCAGCCTCATGCAGCTCTTGTTTATCAGGTGTCTTGGTTGCATTATTTTGTCTTCTGCTTGGTTTAACCTCGTGTTATTTTGTTCGTCATGTCCCTAGGAGCAATAGGCTCTATCACACACACATACACACACACGTAGCCTAGGTGTGTGAGCATGTACTATCACGTTCACATGATGAGTGCATTTCTCAGCTCATGTCCCCCTTGTTAAGCGACGCACAACTGTATTTGCCTTACCATCCTAACTATCTATTTAAAAAGATATTTTCTTTATTATCCAGCATTTCCAGAAATTCGATAGTAAATTTCTCAGATTATCCAAATTGCCAAATGACCCAAGATGGATGTTGGATGAAAGCCTAGGAGGTATGTAGACATGAATATATCCACACTCTAGCCTAGAGTTCCAGCCTTGCATGCAGCCTGGAGCTGGGACCAGGGGTATTTTGATGACATTATATCACAATGGCATCTGATGTGCTTCTCTGCTTAAGAACCACCACAAGAGAAAATAACAAGCCTGGATCATTATAACCATGCAAGGACACTGTTATTTTGCTGGGAAAAAAAATAATCTTGGCCTGTTTTTCAAAAGAAACGGAACCTTTATTGGCAACTGCAAAGATAAAATGCTTTTGCTAGGGACAAATGCCATTTGATGATTAGTTCTTTTTATAGCTAATTGAATGCAGAAGATTTTGTTGGCATTATGTATTATTATGTAGTGGACAATTCCATTTTCGAACGGGTAAGAAAAAATAGATGTGTGCATCATATTTCTTGTATGAAATTTTGGCCACAATTTTGCTGAGCTCCGAAAATATTTTAAAACTTTAGCATTATCTGCTTTGGTTTCTCAACATACCAAAAGCCAGTATCATACCATGTGGATTTTGGCAGTTGTTTGGTTAAGTGAATAATAACTCAGCAATTTTTAATTGTGTCACAGCTAACAATACAAGTGGATGCACAGCAACTCTCCATTCCCACTTTCCCACTTCCTCTTTGCCCCTGGTCCTCTGCTGTGAACCTATTTTAAAGCTGAACATTACCACAGGCCTTTGAGAATGTAGTTGCAGAACGCTAGATGTTCTCAAACCCAAAGCTGAGAAAATGTAATCAAAGACTATATACGTAACACTGTGGGATTACATCAGGAAATTTGAGAAGCTGGGGCCGGCTCTGTGGAGTAGCAGGTAAAGTGCCGCCTGCAGTGCAGGCAACCCATATGGACCCTGGTTCAAGTCCCAACTGTTCCACTTCTGATCCAGCCTCTGCTATGGCCTGTGAAATCAGTAGAATGTAGCCCAAGTCCTTGGGGTCCTGCACTCATGTGGGAGACCCAGAAGAAGCCCCAGGCTCCTAGCTTCAGCCTGGCTCATCTCTAGCCATTGCAGCCAGTTGAGGGGTGAACCAGTGGATTGAAGGCGCTTGCGCGCTCTCTCTCTCTCTCTGCCACTCTGCCTTTCAAATAAATAAATAAATCCCCCCAAAAATATTTGACACTGTGGTGCAGTAGGCAAATCCTCCGCCTGCAGCACTGGCATCCCATATGGGTGCCAGTTTGAGTCCCAGCTTCTCCACTTCCAATCCCGCTCTCTGCTATGGCCTGGGACAGCAGTAGAAGATGGCACAAGTCCTTGGGCCCCTGCACTCACATGGGAGACCCAGAAGAAACTCCTGGCTCCTGGTTTTGGATCGGCACAGCTCCTGCCATTGCGGCCATTTGGGGAGTGAACCAAGAGATGGAAGACCTCTCTCTGTCTCTCCCTCTTGCTGTCTATAACTCTACCTCTCAAATAAATAAATAAATCTTTTAAAAAAATTTTGAGAAGCTAAATGGTGCTGGTTATTTACCTACTTTGCATCTCCACACGCATTCTTTTATTTGCTGCAAGGTATTGCTGGGGTTGAGATCTGCAAAGTGCTCTACTGGGCTCTTTTAGCAACTTGCTTTCCTCTGGATTCTACCAAGAAGCAGCACTGGTCAGTGATGAGAAGGTAGGAAGGGGTAATAGAGTGGTTCTTCTTTCTGGCTGCAAACCTTCAGAAACAGCCCTTCCTCCAACCATCCAGCCCCAGTAGCCCCACCAGTTCTGATCTGCTGGTCCCTCACCCTCCCTCTTAGGCTCACAAACTGCCTCCCTTCAGTTCTTTGAACCCTAGAGATGTGATAACTACTTTCTGCAGTTTCTAATCTCTGGGCTAACTCATCTGTATTCTTTCAACCTTTTGACATATGTGTGCTCAATTCCCTTGTAAAATACTCTCTGTTTTGACATACTTAGAATAGTTTCTGTTTGCCTGCCTGGACTCTGCCTCAAATGGCAAGAAATCCTCATCAGGATTAATAAAAAGAAATCCTCACCTAGACACATCAAAGTCAAATTCAGAAGGCTAGAAAGAAAACAGATTGCCTAGAAGAAGTGACAGTTGGAGTGACAACAGATTTCTTAACAGCAACAATAAGAGCCAGAAAATAAACAACATTCTCAAAGCACTGAGTAAAAACAACTGTCAATCAAGAATTATATACTCTGAAATTGACATCTAAAAATAACAGGGAATCAAGATATCTTCAGACAAAACTCAAGAGTTTTCCACAAACTGACACTCTTCAAAAATTTTTCTAAAATACATACTTTAGGAAGAAGATAAATTATGTCAAAATTAAGTCCTGACATGCAAGAGGGAAAGCTGAGCAAAGAAAATGGTAAGTGGGGCCAGAGTTGTGGCATAGCAGGTAAAGTTGCCCTCTGCAGTGCCAACATCCCATATGGTACTGGTTCAAGTCCCAGCTGCTCCACTTCTGATCCAGCTCCCTGCTAATGCACCTGCAAAAGCAGCAGATTGATGGCTCATATACTTGGGCCCCTGCACCCACGTGGGAGACCTAGAAGAAGCTCCTGGTTCCTGGCTTCAGTTTTGCCCAACACCAGCCATTGCAATCATTTGGGGAGTGAACCAGTAGATAGAAGTACTCTCTCTCTCTCTCTCTCTCTCTCACACACACACACACACAAAACTCTTTCAAGATAAATAAATCCTACAAAAAAAAAAACCACTGTCACTTGTAATATAAATGTCTAATTTAGGAGAAGGCTTTGGAACAGCGTTAGGGCATCACTCCAGATGCCTACCTATATCCCATACTGGAGTGCCTGGGCCCAAGTCTGGCTTTGCTGCTGATCCCAGCTTCATGCTAATGTGCAGGTGATGGTTCACTGAGATGTGTCCCTGGTGCCCACATGAGAGACCCAGACTGAGTTTCAGGCTTCCTGGCTTCAGCCTTGCCCAGCCCAGGCTACTAAGGGCGTTAGGGCAATGAACCAGCAGATGGAATATCTCTGTCTCAGACAGAGACAAATAAAAATTAAAATGTCTAATTTATTGTTCAGTAAAATCAACAGAAAACCAAAATACCAGGAAAAATGACATGCAAGTCTTGGGCAGAGGTAATGACTGTAAAAGCTTTCAAAGATCTGGATATTAGTATAGAGAATGCTGTGTGTTGATTAACTTTAGACTCTGCTTGCCTAAATAACAGTGATGTACTGAAATTTAGCTGAGGCCTTGGAATCTTAGATTTAGCTTTCCCATGAGTCTTGTCTTCAGCATTCCAAGTGGACAAATGCCTGCTTCAGCATCACTTCTGGCATCCCTGAAGTCATGTGACCAGTCACCATATGACTGAATATGTGGCTCCCAATTACAGCTTCCTGCTAATTCAGACCCTGGGAGGGTGCAGGTGATGGATCAAGGCATTTGCTTCCTACTACCCACTTGGGAGACCTAGACTGAGTTCCTAGTTCCTAGCTTTGGACTGGCACAGCCCTGGCCATTGCAGGCACTTGGGGGAGTGAACCAATGGATGGATTCTCATCCTCTCTTTCTCTCCCTGACTCTCAAACCATTTTTAGAAGCCATAAAAATATTTGATGTAAAAATGAACATAGGCCGGCGCCACAGCTCACTAGGCTAATCCTCTGCCTGCGGTGCCGGCACACCGGGTTCTAGTCCCAGTCGGGGCACCGGATTCTGTCCCGGTTGCCCCTCTTCCAGGCCAGCTCTCTGCTGTGGCCAGGGAGGGCAGTGGAGGATGGCCCAAGTGCTTGGGTCCTGCACCCATATGGGAGACCAGGAGAAGCACCTGGCTCCTGGCTTCGGATCAGCGCCGTGTGCTGGCCGCAGTGCACCGGCCTTAGCGGCCACTTCGGGGATGAACCAATGGAAAAGGAAGACCTTTCTCTCTGTCTCTGTCTCTCTCTCTCACTGCCCACTCTGTCAAAAAAAAAAAAAAAAGAGCATAAAAGATCAATTTATTTTGGTGCAAAGAAATATTGAAATTCATGTATAACTTTTTCATAATATGCATTTTCTAAGAACTTTTTGAAACTTCCCTCATGTAATTAGTAAGATATCAATAATATGAATAAGGTATATCATTTGAATGTATTGAACCTATTTTCATATTTACTTTCTCATAAACATTTTAAAAATAACTTGGAGTGAAAATTTTTAGTATGAGCTTTCAGAGTCTAAATTCATCATTGAATAACAAATGTGTAACTTAAGAGTCAAAGGCTGCACTATGATTTTTTTTAACTTTTCAAATTTAAGTATAAAATCAATTATTAAAAATATGCTTTGTTAAGCTGTTGCCAGGATATGCTGCAGTAATAAACTCTAAAATTAACAGCTGTATTTAAATTTTTGTTATTTCATTTCACTTAGGCTATAAGTCTTAGAAGAAAAAACATTTCTAAGGAATTCTTCACATCTTGCAAGGGTACATATAAAGCAGATTTTAGCCTGCTACCTCAAAATTTCACAAGCAGAAAAATTCCAAAATTCTGTTGAGCAACATCTTGGATAAATCATCTTTAATTTAGACATGATAAAGAATGTAAATATGAGAAGATTAAAGAAAATTGTTGGAGCAAAATGAGGTATCAAAAACATTTTATTCTCACCTATCAAACCTTAAAATAATGGACTTTGGGGTAGGTAGTTGGCATAGAGATTAAGACACTGCTTGGGATACGCACATCCCAAATCAGAACGCTTAGGTTCTAGGCCTGGCTCTGCTTTCAACTCCAGCTTCTTGCTAGTGTGCACCCTGGAATGTAGCAGGTAATGGCTCAAGTAGTGAAGTCCCTGCCACCTACTTGGGAGACCTGAATTGAGTTCCTGACTCCTGGCTTCAGCCTGACTCAGCACTCGCTGTTGTGGGCATTTGGGGAGTAAACCAACAACCAGTGAATGGGAGATTCTCGCTCTCTCTCTCTCCCCCTACCTTTCAAATAAATACATAAATAAAATTTTCTAAAATAAGTAATAGACGTTAGAAGAAGGCTTTGAGAATTCCTTATAGTTGTGATTCTAGGGAAGCTAAAAACAGAAAGGTTATTGCTAGTACTGCTATAGACCAGGGGTCAGCAAATTTTTTTCTGTTAAAGTCCAGATAGAAAATATCTTAGGTGTTGTGTATCTTATGGTGTCCATCAAAGCCACTCAATTCTGTTCTAGCACGAAGCTCCCATAGATAAAATGAAACTAATGAGCATTGCTGTGTTCCAACAAAACTCAGTAAAGACACAACACATGATGTTCAAATATTTTGGAACTTCTTTATTATACATTTAACAAGAAACTTAAGCAAGATAAATAGCAGCTACTACATGTTTAAAAAGTGATCTTGAGGGGCCGGTGCTGTGGCACAGCAGGTTAAAGCCCTGGCCTGAAGCACCAGCATCCCATATGGGCGCCAGTTCAAGTACCAGCTGCTCCACTTCCAATCCAGCTCTCTGCTATGGCCTGGGAAAGCAGTAGAAGATGGTTCAACTCCTTGGGCCCCTGTGCCCATGTGGGAGACCCAGAAGAAGCTCCTGGCTCCTGACTTCAGATGGGCGCAGCTCCGGCCATTGCGGCCATCTAGGGAGTGAACCAGCGGATGGAAGACCTCTCTCTCTCTCTGTCTCTACCTCTCTCTCTCTCTGTCTCTACCTCTCTCTGTAACTCTGTCTTTCAAATAAATAAAATAAATCTTTTAAAAAAAGTAATCTGGAGTGAGTCAAAAACCATATGCTTTTTACATGAAAATATATCCTAACTTAATAATACTGCATGCTTAGAAAGTAGTTGGCTTGCCACGACCTGAGAAAGAAATGAACAACTCAGTACTTCCTTACATGATAGTTGCTAAAGATGCCCCTATTCTACTCCTGGAAGATGCTAATAATGGTGTATGTGCAATGAAACATATGCATAAAGATCAAGAGGAGTAGTTTCTTAGAACTGAATTATATTGCTCCAATGCCACACTTGTGGAACCACGGTTTAAGGACACATTTCACTTAATTGACCATGTAGAGCACCAAGTGAAAAAAAAAAATGAGAAATTAGAAATGTAAGTGAAGGTCACACTTTCTGAGAAGATGCTGAAGGCATTTTCTTCAACTGGGAGACCGCTTTGGTCAAGCTACACTGTCACTGGCAATCACAGCAAGACTGCCATTTTAAATGGAGATGACTTCTTATCATATTCATCCCTAGTCAACAAAAGGAAAGCTTAATTTTGTGGCAGCATCAAGACTAACGGTATCCCAGAATGGCAGAGCTAACCAAACATTATCTATTACTCTACTTTCCTTAAATGAACCGAGCACCTACTTATGTGGTAGATAACACTAGTGTTTCTTTCCAGTAACACTAGTATACTTTCTTCTCTACTTCTGTGTATACAGGGGATTACATGCCACTTGATGTTTAACTTCAACACAGCTGCTTGACTAGTTTTAGCTACTGACGCCTAAGTAAAGTAACACATGCACATCTGGTCCATAGCATCTCACTTCTGGATGATAGACCTCCTGGTTCAGTCTTTCCCTCCCTTGTCGAATCTTAAGCCTCATCTTGAGCTGTGGCTATGATAAAAGGATGCAGTCAGTGCTGGCATTTGGCCCAGCCATTGCAGCACTGGGTAGGACAGCTATTTTCCCTATTGGAGTACCTGAGTCCAGTCTTCCCATTCTGGCTCCTGATGCCAGCTTCCTGCTAATGTGGAAGCTGGGAGGTAGTGGTGATAGCTAAAGTAGTTGGGTCGCTGCCACTCATGTGGGAGACCTGGATTGAGTTCATGGGTCCCAGTTTTGACCCTGCCCAGCCCTGGCCCCTGCAGGCATTTGGAAAGTGAACCAGCAGATGGGAGATTTCTGTCTATGTGTCTTTCTGCTTCTCAAATAAATAATTTTTTTGAAAAAAAAATGTAGTCTCCTTCTGTCTAGTCCCCTCTGCATGTACATCCTACCAACTCATGATGGATAATGTTCTTAGGGTTGTTTCCAAACACAACCTAGCTTATCTTGACCTGTACAATTTAGTGTTGTAAATATATATGCAGAATAACAACCACAGATGCAAACTATTAGTTCATATTGAGTAGAAATAATTATTCCTGAAAATAATGTCAAATCTATAATTTGATTTTTAATTGACCAATAAAAACACATAATATGTTGTTTTGAGTTATTGATACATTATGGAATAACTAATTTAACACAAATATTCTAATAATAAAATCATAATATTTAATATTTAATTTTCCTATGTAACATGTACTTTCACCTCAGAAGTACATTATATGATGGTTATAGTCTGTTTCAGTCAACTATTGATTTTTTGAAAATATTTTATTTATTTATTTGAGAGGTAGAGTTACAGACAGTGAGAGGGAGAGACAGAGAGAAAGATCTCTCATCTGCTGGTTCACTCCCCAGATGGCCATAGCCAGGAGCCAGGAGCTTCTTCAGGGTCTCTCATGTACATGCAGGGGCCCAAGGACTTCGGCCATCTTCTACTGCTTTCCCAGGCCATAGCAGAGAGCTGGATCAGAAGAGGAGCAGCCGGGACTCAAACCAGCACCCATATAGGATGCAGGCACTGCAGGGGGAGGATTAGCCTACTACACCACAGCTCCGACCCCCAATGATTGATTTTTAACATGCAGCTGTTATGCATTCAGCCAAAATATATATGGTGCCTTCTAAAATAATATACCAAAAATAAATGCTGTGAATAAAAGCTTGGTTATGTGTACTTTATTTAAAGTTACTTGATAGAAACATAAAATGATTTGTAACTTAAGTTCCAGATTTACCCAAAGAAAGAACGTCTGGATCTAGAATTCAGGCATTCTTTGTTGCCATCTTGCATCCTCTGTCTTGTTTCTTCTGCTGCCACCAGCTGGATTCCACTGCTGCTAAATTCCAGCAAGCAGCAGGATTCAATTCACCGCTTTGTTTTGACTGCTGGGTCCCTGATGAGAATATCAAGTCAGTTGAATTACTAAATTTTTAGGCTAGGAACAGAAAAGCACAATCAACTCATTTCCCACATATTTTGGTATTTGTATCAGCAAGGGGTCCAGGCAAGGCTTCAGGCTAACAAAAGTGAAGCCATTTAAATCCTGAAATTAATATTCTCCTCCCAGGGAAGAATACTGTTAAAAACTAGAGTAATTATAGAAAACAAAGGTCAGTTCAAACACAATAGTGTACCAAAAGTCTTAGTGTAGTCTTAAGTCAATGTAACTTCAGGGAGGGAGGCAGGGAAGAAGGAAGCAAGGAGGGGCCAGCGCTGTGGCGCAGTAAGTTAATCCTCCGCCTGCAGCGCCAACATCCCGTAGGGGTACCTGTTCTAGTCCCGGATGCCCCTCTTCCAATCCCACTCTCTGCTATGCCCTGGGAAAGCAGTGGAAGATGGCCCAAGTCCTTGGACCCCTGCACCCACGTGGAAGACCTGGAAGAAGCCCCTGGCTCCTGGCTTCAGATGGGCACAGCTCCAGCCATTGCAGCCATTTGGAGAGTGAACCAGCAGATGGAAGACCTTTCTCTCTGTCTCTCCCTCTCACTGTCTGTGACTCTCTCTCTCAAATAAATAAATAAAATCTTTAAAAAAAAAAAAAAGAAAGCATGGAAGGGGGGAGGAGAGAGAAGAGGAGAGGGAAGGAGAGGAGAGGAGAGGAGAGGAGAGGAGAGGAGAGGAGAGGAGAGGAGAGGAGAGGAGAGGAGAGGAGAGGAGAGGAGAGAAAAGAAGGGGGGGAGGGAGTGAAGTATCATTATATTAGAATTGTAACTATGGGCTACATTGAATCTGTTCTCTTTACATAATATCACATTAACATGAGAATTGTGTTGTAGTGATTATTCATTTGCTGTGACCCTGCGTATCTAATGTATTAATAAATTCCTTTAAAATTTTTTTAAAACTCAGACAATGGCAAAGGTTGTCAGTAGTATCAATATGGAAACCACCCATCCTTCTTAAATCTGTCTGGAATTTAAAAAACTTAAACTAGTATCCAAATCAAATTTTGCCACAAAACAACTGCTGTAGTTAAATGAACTAATTTATAAATTTTAGCACATATTTATGTTACTATTCAATGTTGACGCTGATATCATAATTCAGACTGCTTTTAATGAACAGACTAGTTTTGTAGTTCAAAAAACATAACTGCAGAAGTGTAAGTTCTATGAGCATACAAAACATCAATTGAAAGTGAAATTAGTTAAATTTCTTTTATGCTTAGTTTTATGGATTTTTGAACCATAACTGTATTTTCTTTTTTAAAAAATTATTTTATTTATTTGAAAGACAAGAGTTACAGAGGGAAGTAGAGCCTGAGAGAGACAGAGAGGTCTTCTATCCACTGGTTCACTCCCCAAATGATCCAAAGCCAGGAGCAGGTGTTTCTTCCTGGTCTCCCACGTGGGTGCAGGGGCCCAAGGGCTTGGGCCATCTTCTGCTGCTTTCCCAGGCCACAGCAGAGAGCTGGATAGGAAGAGGAGCAGACGGGACTAGAACCAGCAACCATATGGACTGCCAGCCATGAAGGCCAGGGCTTTAACCTGCTGTGCCACAGCGCCAGCCCCTATAAATGTATTTTCATTTTTTGTTTTGATGTTTGCCATTTTCTTTTAGAGGGACTAAAAATTTTTTAGTTATTCAACATTCACAAAATAAAATAAGCATAAAAGAAATTTAAATAGACTTTCAAGTGATGGTTTCTGCCATTTTATGCAGCTATATTTCAGAAATCAACCAAGCTTAAAACAGCCTAAGACTTATGGGATGCCTGCATATGGAAAATTGTGGTCACTGATGGAACAAGGACATAAGCCTCAGCCATTATAGGTTCTTGTTACCTCTGCCTTCTTTCAAGAGATCAGTGTCACCTGGCACCCTGTATTGTTCCCCACCCCACCTCCTGCATTCTTCCCCCGTTTGGAAGCCAGTGAGCCAAACTTGAAGAACCGGTATAGAGAAGCTCATATCTGCCTACTGCCCCCGCCACCTCCACTCCTAGTCCACCTGAGATATAAAAAGGCCCAGCCTGCAGGGCTCGGGGCCTTCTGCCATGTATTCGGCCTGTGTACATGCTGGCATTTGGTCAAACTCTGTGAATTTATTTTCTCTGAATACATCGTCTGGCTGCTATTTTGTATTGTCTCCTCTCTGTTCTGTACCCTTTGCCTTACATTTGGTGCCCTGTGTGAGGAGGCACCAATTTGTGTCCTTTTTCTTACAGTCATAGTGTTTGCGTATAAATTTTATACCAAAGAAAGCTGAAACCATTTACAACACATATACACACATATATACAAAAAGATGTAAAACTGAGCCCTAAGAGTGCTTGAAGCTGGAATAGCCATGCTACTACATGATTAAAATTTTATAAAAGGTATGGGAGAGTGAGGCAAACTAGTTACGATAGGTGTAACACAGGCTTCTGGTATTGTACTAACAGTGTATATATAAATTTCTTTGAAGGGGGTTGAGTGTGCATTTTTATTTGACATACTTGTTAAGATAGTATGCTCTTGACATTTTTCGTATTAGTATTATTATTGCCAATAATGTTTTTGAAGAAAAGTTGAAGGAAATAACTTTTAAAGATCCATGTTAAGTATATGCAGAAAAAATAATCTTAGTTTCACTTCCTGTTAAAGATTATGTAATTTAGTGGTTCTTAACCTTGACTCCGCACTGAAATGACCTGAGGACCTTAAAAAGTACAGATGCTTGTGTCTTAAGGTGTTTCTGATTTAATTGGCCTAGGCTAAAGAATGGGCATTGGGAATTTTAAAAGCCCCCTCCATGATGCAGCCAAGGTTGAGAACCACTGCTCTAGTTCAATACATAATCAGGTATAATAAGAACACATGCAGATGTTCAGAGCTGCAACTTTATCATCTTATACTTTATTATGTTAATGTGATATTAACAAATAGAACAGATTCAATGTGGTTCATAGATACAATTCTTTTTTTTCCTTTTTCGGTTTTGCTACATTTTAAGAGTAGGATTTTTTTAAAGATTTATTTACTTATTCGAAAGAGTTACAGAGAGAGGAAGAGACAAAGAGAGAGGTCTTCCATCCACTGGTTCACTCCCCAATTCGCCGCAACAGCTGGAGCTGTGCCAATCCGAAGCCAGGAGCCAGGAGCATCTTCCAGGTCTCCCATGTGGGTGCAGAGGCTCAAGGACTTGGGCCATCTTCCACTGTTTCCCAGGCCATAGCAGAGAGCTGGATCAGAAGTGGAGCAGCTGGGACTCGAACCGGCGCCCCTGTGGGATGTCGGTGCTGCAGGCTTTGGCTTTACCTCTTATGCCACAGCACCGGCCCCAAAAGTAGGATTTTTAAGGGATGATTATTTTAGGTCTCATTAGCAACATCAAACAGGTACTGAGTACTCCACAGGGTACAGAGTGCTGCCAAGCTCCTAGGGAAATGTGTGTGACATGGAGGAAACATGGTTCTTGCTCCTTGAAGTGCTTACAGTTTGGGGATTTGACAAAAGGCAAATTTTTCATCCTCTAGCTCTACTGTGGACTGAGTTACTTGAGAATCTGAAATTAATTCAATCAAGTTGAGAGACAAGATTAGATTTGGTTGAGAATTCTTTCAGGCTCATATGGTTTTTATTAATATCTAACTAATAAACAGAACTGACCTAAGAGACAACTGAAAGACTAGATCTCTTGAAGTGCAAGGGCTAAACAACTTAATTGTGACTACTTACTTCAAAAAGGGTTGTTACACTAGTTTAAAAATAGGCCAGAGGCCAACACTGTGGCGCAGTGGGTAAAGCCATCACCTGCAGTGCTGGCATCCGATATGGGCGCCAATTAGAGTACCAGCTGCTCCACTTCCAAACCAGCTCTGTGCTATGGCCTGGGAAAGCAGTAGAAGATGGCTTAAGTCCTTGGGCCCCTGCACCCACAGGGAAGACCCAGAAGAGGCTCCTGGCTCCTGGCTTTGGATTGGCGCAGCTCCAGCCATTGCGGGGAATTGGGGAGTGACCCAGTGGATGGAAGACCTCTCTCTCTCTCTCTCTGCTTCTCCTTCTCTCTCTGTGTAACTTTTTCAAATAAATAAATAAAGCTTTAAAAATAATAGGACAAGTACTGAAATTGCTTCCCCCTCATGCATTGTTCATTAAAATAGTGAATATTAAAATATGCGCGTTCTACATCTAACCCACAGGAGCCCATCACAAATTTTAATGTTCTGTGTATCAAATATCCACCTCATGTGTACTATGAAAATTTTATTTATGCCCCATTAGGTCAAAAGTAATAGAAATAGTCAAATTATAATAAGCTAATGACCTGCATATTCTCATATGGATGAATTCCAATATATCTAAATAGTAAATAAATGGCAATCCTATCTACCTAGATTTAAAAAAATAGAATATCTTTCCATATTTTGCACACTCATCACTATAAGAAGAGCTATGCAGGTTTTAAGGTTTCACAGTTGTCAGAAGAACAGCAGTTGTTCCTGCAACATCTTGGTAGCATCTGACTCAGCTATTTTTAGGTAACATGATTTGGAAGACATAGTGAACCCACCTAAACATTTGTTAATTCTGAGATGGTTCCAATGTTAACCCTAGAATCATCAGAAAGAATTACAACGTGATACAGAAGAAAAGCTAATCAACACGATTAAAAGCATGCTTACTTTCAGAAAAACAGTCTGGTCATCTGGAGAAATTCACAGCTACAGCCTGGGGAACACTCCCACACGGGATACTGATCTGGCCAAGGCACACTATTTCTAAGCAAGAAAATGATCAGATCAGGGTGAATGTAGGCAACCCCAAAGGAGCAGCCTATCGTTTCCAGACACACCTTCTTAGGCAGCATAACTGGTCCATTTTCTCTTAAAGTATCTGATACTATTCTACCCACCTCAACCCAAAGTTTGAAGTTAACTCAAACCAAAAGAGCATATTGGAGCAAAAGTGAACAGCTATGTATGTGAACTCTAGCACATTCTTATTGCTGTATTAAGTTTGAAGATGAGCAAACCTACTCACAGCAGTATTTTTCCAGGAAGCAGTGTAGGAGTAGTGGTAACTTAGAAAACAGACTATGAATTGCACAATAGAAAAGTAAAAATATGTTTTAAAATCTACAATAAACCTGTATCCAAAGGAGTCTTTTACATCAATGATGTGCTAGACTTTATATTATGTGGTACAGCTTTGCGATGGACTCCCTCTGGCCTACTGGCACGGGCCAGTATGCTTTCTGCCTTCTGAAGGGTGAATATGCTACACAGAGCTGTGATGGTTTCTAACAAGTGGCAAAATTCACAGAAGTTCCAGGTTATTCATGTCAGGATTGTTCCTTGTGCAAAGTTTGATGTGGATGAAGATAAAGTGGTTTCTTGGTCAATAATTGCAATTTCTTTCTTTTAAAGTCAGTGGGTTTCTTGAATAGCTCTATTACAATTGGCCCAGGCTTAATTTCATCCATATCCATGAAAGCAAAACACTTGGTGCTGGTAAACCATTTTTTAGGCTTGCATTGTTTGAATTCAAAGAAGACAGCTGCACCTTTGGTTAATTTTTCAACATGCTTCTGGAGCTCAACGTCCACATTAAAGTGAACATATGTATCTTTTTTTGTGAAGCCACGGGAGTATGCTGCACAGGAGTTAACTCCATGCCATTCGGATCTTTCACACTAACTGTAACACAGGGATTGATGCACTGCCCAGCATCTTTCAGACCACTCTTCTCAATTCTGAGTGTGGGTAATGTCATCCCTGGGTCTGAGGGCAACCTCGGTAATACGGTACCAGGAACTCTGGCAGGAGAAGAATCAGGAGACCCTGTTCCAGCACCACCCTCTTCTTCATCTTCTTCAAATTCCAAACTCGCCGGAGTGGCGGCTCAGTAGGCTAATCCTCCGCCTTGCGGCGCCGGCACACCGGGTTCTAGTCCTGGTCGGGGCGCCGGATTCTGTCCCGGTTGCCCCTCTTCCAGGCCAGCTCTCTGCTGTGGCCAGGGAGTGCAGTGGAGGATGGCCCAAGTGCTTGGGCCCTGCACCCCATGGGAGACCAGGAGAAGCACCTGGCTCCTGCCATCGGATCAGCGCGGTGCGCCGGCTGCAGCGCGCCGGCCATGGTGGCCATTGGAGGGTGAACCAACGGCAAAGGAAGACCTTTCTCTCTGTCTCTCTCACTGTCCACTCTGCCTGTCAAAAAAAAAAAAATCCAAACTCTCGTCTTTAGCAGGTGCTAAAATTCTTCTTAATGCCACAGGCTGAACATCAAACGGGAACTCTTTACTATATGTAAGAATATTCTTTAGGATCGATTCTAGCTTCTTCAGGGCCTCCAGTTTAAATTCTTCTTGGGACTGTGTGGACTGTAAAGCTGCACTTTGCAATTCCAAACATTATTGCAGTTTTGCCTATGGTTTTCTTTTGTTCTTCAGTGAATTCAGAATTATTGTGTAGAGCTTGAGCTGCTTTTTGCAGATGTCTTGCTAATATCTGATACTCCACCATCACTTCTACCAGCTGGCCCCAGGAGTCCAAGTCAGCGCCTCTCCTACAACTGGCGCCTCAGCGTCCCACCCCGTCCTCTCTTAGATACAATTCTAAGGATATATGATTTCCTTCCTCCCTCCCTCTCCCTCTCCCTTTTTTCTTAATCTTTCTGTTTCTCTTTCACTCTTTCTCTGTTTTAACGCAGCACCAATCTCAAATTTCACAAAGAGGCTGAGAAAGAACTTGATCATCAAAATGGGTGTTTCAAAACTATGTAGAGTAAGTGTGACACAAAGAGTACTCATTGTGTGCTTTTATTTGCATAAAGTTAAAAAATCAGGAAATTCCTGAAATGGAAATGTTCGCTATTTTGATTAGGGCACACAGATATATACATTATTAAAACTCACAGAAACGGACGATTGAGACCTGTAGGTAGGATGTCGCTATACTCGTAGAAATTACGTTTCACTACAAAGGAAAAAAGATAATTAACTTAAATCTGGATACCTAAGACGGGGTCGAGGACTTCATATAACCCCAAACCCTCGCTAGGTTAAAAGACAGCAAAGCCCAGACCAGAGTCCGCGAAAATGGAGAACTGACAGCAGGGAGGGCCAAAGTCTAAGAAATCGCTAGAGGGCTGAGAACGGAGATCCAGCTGCTGCTGGGACGGCGGCGCCTGAGCGTCACACGAAAACAAGTCCCCACGCTATCTTCCGGTTTTCGCAGTTCCCACCCGTGTCCCACCGGAAGAGTTCGGAGAGAAACGTCGCCACCGCGGAAAAGGAACCGGCAGCGGCTAGGTTCCTGCACGGATGCTGGGACTGTAAGGCGCCGTGCGTTCGGCTGCTTGCGGCTCGCAGGGAGGAGGACACCAGGGTTCGCCTTCCCTCCTCTGCTGCCGCCGCCGCCATGATTCCAGTGTCGCTGGTGGTGGTGGTGGTGGGTGGCTGGACTGCAGTGTACCTGACCGACTTGGTGCTGAAGGTGAGGGCCTCAGGCCTAAGGCCCAAGCCCCGGTGCCCAGGGCCAGAGTGCAAGGGCCTCCTTTTCTCTTGCTTTGCGCCGCCTGGCTGGGAGCCGCGCGGCCGGTGCCCACGTGCGGCCTTCCGCGGGGCGCCTCGGCCCGGTGGAGTAAATAAAGCACGGCTGGCTGCGGGAGGGGTGTGGCAGCCTGCGCGGCTGTCGCTTTGGCAGTGCGGGACAGTGCAGGCCTCGAATCCTACCTGGGAGGCGTCGGTGGTGGGCTCGGGAGGGTCAGACCCTGCGGCAGCAGTGCACCAGGAAGGAAATAAAACGTCTATTTAGGGAAGGCGTTGTTTCTGAGGTCCCTACTCTCTAGACATTCTGGTACTGGGATGAATCCAAATCAAGTCGTGATTTAGAGCCAGTGGTCGCATTGTTTAAAGGGCATACAACCATGCAGCCTTCCGGTTAAATTGCAAATTCTGATTCAGCAGTTCTGGGGCAAGGTTCTGCATAGCTAACCAGTTCTCCAGTGCTAACAACGCTGCTGGTCCACAGATCATCTTTCAAAGCAGCACGCTCCAGGAAGAGGTTTTTCAGTAACCTGTGCTGAAATACTGGTTTGCACGCTGTACCCTTTCTTTGCACCAACTATACACACCTTGGATTCAGGGTACATGTTTCAATTATCTGAGAAGGATAGCAAAAAATTAGCAACAGTTGTCTCACCACATGCTTAAGCCACAATTTGGATTGAATATTGAGGAGACTGGAAGTAGTCTTGTGAAATAAGATTATATAAATTCTCAAATGTAGAATATAAACTCCAGTCATGAATAGAATACCATAGTATTTTGTGTTTTGGATTTAACAATAAAAAGAAATGAGACGTGCTTTTTTGTTAGATTTAAACTTGCAAAGTGCAGCAGGTTGCACAGGTTGGGCTCTGCCACTTCCTAATTGGTGTGCCCATGGACAAATTACTATCTTTACCATGGTTTCTCGTCTTTAAATAGGGATAATAAGAGTAAGAAGCTCCTGAGATGATAGAAGGATTACATTAGTGCATCCACATAAAGGCTCACTACTCAGCCTTAGGCTCAAGGACCAGTAGCACCTGCAACATCCAGGAGCTTGATAGAAATGCAGAATCTTGGCTGCACCCAGACCTGCAGAATCAGAACAGGCGTGATAGCAGATGCATCTTGATGGCCCCAGGTGACTCCTGTGAACCTTTGTGTTTGAGAAGCACTGATGTCAAGTACTTGGCATAGTGCTTAGCGTGTCCTAAACAGTATAGGCCACAGTGATTTTGTTATTTGGAAAAGAAAAGCCACATGATTTCTTAATGTTGCACATGTGACTAAAAATCCAAAATAACAAGAACTTTTCAGATCTCTACAGTGCCTGGCCAAGTATGTGAGGTGATCAGGATGTCAGTTTAATGTCAGTCACAGGTCTCGGGTCCTTTAGAAAGTACTATCCCCCCAAGCAAAAGATAGAACGCTCACATTATCAGCCAGGGGAATTGAGAGACTCCAGTTTCTAGGAGCCTGCACCTTCAGATTCTCTGCTTCCAGTTCGGTCCACTAGTCCACCCATAGTTTTGTAATATTACCACAGTAGACCTCTGTGAAAGTATTGTGTCACTTTCTTTTTCCAAGTCCTGGGTAACAAGCTGGTTTGAAAAACCACCCAAAGACTGAGGGTAGAGAACTTTACAGATCTAAAGCAAAGAAATACCTGTATTCAGACTCTGGTCATTTTTTATGGTTGTGTTAGGGCTGGACTATGCTTCCAGGACAGAAAAGTTTCTCACATGGATGATTGTCAATATAACAGAATATTTACTCTGCTTACTGTAACTGTGTCAGGTACATAACAGCCTTATGTTACCCGAAATTCTTCATTAGTGAAACAAACTTCCCTACCCTAAAGGTAAAACTTTTTGGTTGTATATAAACACCTATCCCTCCAACCTCAGATAAGAGGACTTACTGAGACCACGATAGGTTTAAGATAGGGACACTTGTATCATGAAAATTGGCCTGATTTCTTAGGGCTCTTGCTCAGAAGATAGGAAGCCCTAATTTTGACTAACTTGTCCTTTCTGTTGGATTACTTGGGTAAGAGGGAATGTCTTTAAGTAAGAATGCAAGACCTATATTTTGTATGGTAAAAAGGCTTCTAGTCCTGTGCTGTCCAGTGTGATAGCTATGAGCTAAATTAGCGTTTGAAATAGAGCTAGTCCAAATTGAGAAGTGCTCTAAGTGTAAAGTTGACACAAGATTACAAAGAATACCCCCCTAAGGAAAATGTTTCCAAAATGTGCTCACTAGGCTAATCCTCCACCTGCGGTGCCAGTACTCCGAGTTCTAGTCCCGGTTGGGGCACCGGATTCTGTCCCCGTTGCTCCTCTTCCAGATCTCTGCTGTGGCCTGGGAAGGCAGTGGAGGATGGCCCAAGTGCTTGGGCTCTGCACCCACATGGGAGACCAGGAGGAAGCACTTGGCTCCTGGCTTCGGATCAGTGCGGCGTGCCAGCCGTAGCAGCCATTTGGGGGGTGAACCAACAGAAGGAAGACCTTTCTCTCTGTCTCTCTCCCTCTCTCACTGTCTAACTCTGCCTGTCAAAAAGAAAAAAAAAAGAAAAAAGTGTTCATATTAATTACATGTTGGAATGACACTCTGGATATTTTGAGTTAAAAGATGATGAAAATTAATATCCTATTTCTGCTTTTTAAAATTTGGCTACTCAACAATTTAGAATTAATTGTGGCTCACATGTTTCTGTTGGGTAATGCTGTTCTAAGCAAGGGTCAGCACACTTTTTTGTAAAGGAGAAGATACTATTTAAAGCTTTGTGGGTCACACAGGGTCTGGTTGTTTTGTTTTATAGTTCCTTAAAAATATAAGAACTATTCTTAGCTCACAGGCTGTAGGCCAGATTTAGATTTATCTTATAGGCTAAAGTTTGCCAGACCATATCCTCAGTGACCCCCTAGTCTGAGAGCTTTAATATTCTGAAGATAAAGCTTTAAGATTATAAACATGTAAACAGCAAGTTGATTTGCTGAATACTTTTTTCTTACACGTTATAAATTGTTCTTAAAAATTGAATAATGTGGAACTTTTCTTTCTCTCTTAGTCATCTGTCTATTTTAAGCATTCTTATGAAGACTGGCTGGAAAACAATGGATTGAGCATCTCCCCTTTTCACATAAGATGGCAAACTGCTGTTTTCAATCGTGCCTTTTACAGTTGGGGACGACGGAAAGCGCGAATGCTTTACCAATGGTATTCCTTATTTTCCCATTTTGGTTTAAATTAGCCATTTGTGATCATGAGACTTAGCTCGTTAAGTTAATGATTTCTGTCCTTTTCCAATCTACTGAATTGTGAAATATTGCTAGCATGAAAGCATTCTGCTATTACACAAACTTTTGGGGTGATGTCATTGTGCTTTTTGCATACATTCAAATCAAGGCACTTACAGTGTTTTATGCTTTGGGGGTTTACAGTGATCTATGAGACCCCCCCCCAAGATATTGACAGATTCTGTAGTTGAGAGAACGGGAGGTTAGGGGGTTGGTGTTGTCTAAGTTCCTCTTGATTAAAAATTTAACTCTAAACTGATTAGAGCTAAGCAATCGAATCATCAAAGAGTAGAAAATGAAACAGAAAACCAAAGTAATACAAAGTGGAAGGAAGGAAATGATAAAGAGTAGAAATCAGTGAAATAGAATGTGTACAGTGGAGAAAATCTGCTAGGTCAAAAGTTGGTTCTTTGAAAAATTACTAAAATTGGTAAGCCCATTCCATGACTGATCAAGAAAAAAAGAAAATTCTGGTAACTAAAAATCAGCATTGGGGATATTACTACAGAGTTTATAGATAATCCCAATAGTCATATAAATTTGAAAAATTAGATGAAATGGACAAATTCCTTGAAAAATATCTTATCAAAAAGTTAGAAAAAAATAAAAGGTTATTCCCAACTATATAAAGGTAATTTCTAACTCTTGTACTATAGAAGACAAAAAATTCCATTAAATTTTACCACATTATTATTTAAACTCATCACAAAATAAATCTAAAACACAGTGTAGACAATCAAATAGAAAGATATAAAAGGATAGCTGGTATCAAAAAAGCTTTCATAGCCATATGAGAACAAGATCAGTACAATGTTATGCAAGTGAGCAAATACATGAAAAGAAACACTTTTTTCAATCTCTTTAGCTGCCAGAGAATTGTAAATTATCAGAACTGCTTCAAGAAACTGGTACCCATGCTTTAGTCAAGTATTTGAAGTTTGGGTAGGAAAAGAGGCAGTTAGTGAAATTTTTTAGCCATTGCTTTGAAGCTGTGAAATGTGGCTTGACAATAAATGTCTTGGTGCATGAACTGTGAGGAATTGTACATTTATGTAATTTTGTTCTCTTTACAGGTTCAATTTTGGAATGGTATTTGGTGTAATTGCCATGTTTAGCTCTTTTTTTCTCCTTGGCAAAACACTGATGCAGACTTTAGCACAAATGATGGCTGACTCTCCCTCTTCTTATTCTTCCTCCTCTTCCTCTTCCTCCTCTTCCTCTTCTGCTTCCTCTTCTTCATCCTCTTCCTCTTCCTCCTCCTCATCTCTTCACAATGAACAGGTGTTACAAGTTGTGGTAAGTGCCTTCTTTTTGCTTTAATAACTGTTGAAATGCAGATACAAGATCTTACTTATGACTAGTATAACTCTTATCCATGCTATAAATTTCAAGCTAAATTTAAAACCTCAAAAGTTTTCAAATTGCCTACTTAAACAAAAACCCTTAGTAAGAACCTAGCTAGGAATTTTTGTAATGTTTGGTGGTGGAATTACTCATAGCAGGGAACACTTGCACCACCATTAAGACCATCAGCAATTAACAGATATTTAATTCATGTTGTCTGCTTAAGACATTAAGGGATTGTTACTTTCAAGGAATAAGCATGCTGATTTCTGATTTAATCCTATGCAAAGTGTTCCCCTTTCCTCCTTTATGGCTATCACAGTCTAACCAGTAATCTTTTAATTAAAGATATGAGAATTTTCTAAGTAGTAATTGTAATTTCTTGATGTGACAAATAAAAGCCATTAGGGTAATTCTCACTTGTTTCCTGTCTCCAGAGTTTGGAAGGTGCTTTACAATGGCTCACTGTTATTTCACATTTTTACACTTAGAGCTCATATTTCCGTGAGTCATAGGTGTTGTTTTTAATCGTGTTCTTATTAATGGAATAGACTGCTTAGTGGTTAGTAACAGATTTTGGGTTTTTTAAAGATTTAATTATTTATTTGAAAGGCAGAGTTACAGAGAGAGGGGGAAAGAAGGGGAGAGACAGAGAAATATCTTCCATCTCCTGGTTCACTCCCTGAATGGCCGCAACGGCCGGAGCTGAGCCATTCCGAAGCCAGGAGCCAGGAGCTTCTTCCAAGTCTCCCATGTGGGTGCAGTGGCTCAAGTACTTGGGCCATCTTCCACTGCTTTCCCAGGTGCATTAGCAGGGAGCTGGATTGGAAGTGGAGCAGCTGAGACTCAAACCAGTGCCCATATGGGATACCGGCATTGCAGGAGCAGCTTTACCCACTATGCCACAACACTTGCCCCAAATTTGGGTTTTTAAATCATCTCATTGTGGCCTCAGGCTGGGTCCCCGTGTGTAGAATTAGAATTCATTTGTAGAGAACAATAAAGAATCTCTCCTGTGGTCATAGTTCCTTCTTAGAGGTTAAATGATTTCATCAAGTGAGGCCTCAGAAGAGATGATTTATTTCTTCAGCAAACATTTACTGAGTGTATTATAACTCTCAGCCATGTGCTGGATCCTCCTTATATGAGGAACAAAACCCAATCCTAGTACTCGTGAAGCTTTTAGTTTAGAAAGAGAACAGTCGTGGCTGTACTCCAATGGGACATTGTACAAAGTGCCGGAGAAACAGAGGGAAGGATGTGAGGTGTGCCTGGCACTGGGAAGAGCATAAAGGAGAGCTCCAACGGAAGGATTGAAGAGTTCACATAGCTTGAGAATGGATGATGGAAATTGAGCATCCCAGTGATAGAGGGAACAATAGAACATGGGAAGGTGGAAGGAATAATCAGAGTAATAATAAAACCTAGTTAATACACAGCGCTTCTTACGTAAAGTCTTTCCTGCCCAGCCTGTTTTATTCTTGCAACAACCCCAAGGTAAATATTGATGTTATCCCTGACTTACAGATGAGAAAATCGGCACAGAGACATTAAGTTACTTGTGGTCAGCTAGTAAGTAGTGAATCCATATCACTGACCAGAGCCTGTATACACTGTGCTCTTCTCCTAAGAAAAGACAAATAATTCTTCAAGGAACTGTAAATATTGTTGAGCTGTGTCTCTGAGATACATGGTAGAAGGATGGATAGGAGTGGCAGCAAGAGAACAGGACAGTGGGAAATAGTAAGTAGGGTCTAATTTGTGAAAGGTCATTCTAAGCACTTGCAGTTGTGCTTATAGGTAACAGGTCTGTGCAAAATGAACCAGCTTGGTCAGATCAAAGATAGGGAGACCATTTAAGAGGGCAGTTGGGGCCAACGCCACGGCTCACTAGGCTAATCTTCCGCCTTGCGGCGCCGGCACACCAGGTTCTAGTCCCGGTCGGGGCGCCGGATTCTGTCCTGGTTGCCCCTCTTCCAGGCCAGCTCTCTGCTGTGGCCAGGGAGTGCAGTGGAGGATGGCCCAAGTGCTTGGGCCCTGCACCCCATGGGAGACCAGGAGAAGTACCTGGCTCCTGGCTTTGGATCAGCGCGGTGCGCCGGCCGCAGCGCGCCGGCCACGGCGGCCATTGAAGGGTGAACCAACAGCAAAGGAAGACCTTCCTCTCTTCCTCTCTGTCTCTGTCTCACTGTCCACTCTGCCTGTCAAAAAAAAAAAAAGAGGGCAGTTGGAGTAGTTTGTGTAAAAAGGGATAATGATTTAAACTAAATTAGTAGCAAGGAGAATGAAGCGGGATAGAGTCAAGTGGAGTTCTCAGACCTTGGTGAGTAATTAAATGTGAGGCTGAAGGAAGAGTTTAGGATGATGCTGAAGTTACATGGTTGCTTATTGTTCACCACAAAAGAGGGTAGGAGATAAAGAAGCTTGTTGGGAAAAAAAATACGATCATTTTCTTATCTACCTGCTCAAATTAGAATGGCAAGATACTGTTTAGAGAAGAACGTATTTCTTCTTTGCATCTCAGTTAATTCACAAGAATGACTCTATTAGGAGAGCTGTGCTTTGGAACTATTAAGAAGTCAACTGCCTTTTTCGGTGCACTATTTATGCATAAAGTTAAGAAGGTTGTATCTCCTGACTTCGATATGAACTCTTGTAGGTTACAGAACATACTTTCCGTTTACTCTGTAATTCCCTACAGCCTTGTTCAGTAGTAATTCCCCAAATCCTGGCACTCAGTGTTGTTAGAGTATTCTGTGTCTAGTTTTCCGGTACATCTAATACCCTGTGTCATCATGGCAAAGACAGGCAATCATGTACTGTTGCCAGCAAATAAAACCTGCCATCTGTTAATGTAGTCATACATTATCTCAGTTATTCTTACATCCAGAAAATAATAAGAAGGAACAATTATCCTATTTGATTAAGCTTACTGATTTTTTTAAGATTTATTTTATTTATTTGAAAGAGTTATAGAGAGAGGTAGAGCCAGAGAGAGAGAAAGTTCTCTCTGCTGGTTCACTCCCCAAATGACCCCAACGAACAGACTGAGCTGATCTGAAGCCAGGAAACAGGAGCTTCTTCCGAGTCTCCCATGCAGGTGCAGGGGCCCAAAGACTTGGACCATCTTCTACTGCTTTCCCAGGCCATAGTAGAGAGCAGGATCAGAAGTGGGGCAGCCAGGATTTGAACTAGCACCCATATGGGATGCTGATGCTGCAGGCTGGGGCTTTAACCCTCTGCGCCACAGCACCGCCCCTTACTGATTTTTTTATAAAGATTGTTTATTTGAAAGGCAGATTTACAGATAGGCAGAGAGAGAGAGAGGTCTTCCATCCACTGGTTCACTACCCAGATGGCTGCAACAGCCAGAGCTGGGCTGAATCAAAGCCAGGAGCCAGGAGCATCCTCCAGGTCTCCTACGTGGGTGCAGGGGCCCAAGGACTTGGGCCATCTTCCATTGCTTTCACAGGCCATAGTAGAGAGCTGCATCAGAAGTGGAGCAGCTGGAACCAGCGCCGTGGCTCACTTGGCTAATCCTCCCCCTGTGGGTTCTAGTCCCTGTTGGGGCACCGGATTCTGTTCCTGTTGCTCTTCTTCCAGTCCAGCTCTCTGCTGTGGCCGGGGAAGGCAGTGGAGGATGGCCCAAGGGCTTGGGCCCTGCACCCACATGGGAGACCAGGAGGAAGCACCTGGCTCCTGCCTTCGGATCGGCGCAGCGCACCGGCCATAGTGGCCATTTTGGGGGTGAACCAACGGAAGGAAGACCTTTCTCTCTGTTTCTCTCTCTCAATGTCTAAGTCTGCCTTTCAAAAAGAAAAAAAAAAAAATAAGTGGAGCAGCTGGCACTTGAACTGGTGCCCCTATGGGATGCTGGCACTGCAGGCGGTGGCTTTACCCGCTATGCCACAGTGCCAGCCCACCCTTAGTGCTTTTTTAAAAAGATTTATTTTATTTATTAGAAAGAGTTACAGAGAGAGAAAGAGAGGTATCTTTCATCTGCTAGTTCTTTTCCCCAAATGGCTGCAATGGCTAGGGCTGGGCAAGGCCAAAGCCAGGAGCCAGGAGCCTCTTCTGGATCTCTCATGTGGGTACAGGGGCCCAAGCATCTGCTAGGCCATCCTCTACTGATTTCCCAGGCGCATTAGCAGGAGCTGGATCGGAAGTAGAGCAGCCAGGACTCAAACCTGCATCCATATGGGATGGCAGCATTGCAGCCAGTGGCTTAACCTGTTAGGTCCCAATGCCAGCCCCTTGCTTACTGATTTTTTTTTTAATAGATGTAAGGTCAACAGGATATTTAGTAATCTAGTGAGTATATATGAGATTAATCTTAAGTATTTAAATTTAGAGTAGTCAGAGGAAAGAGAACTACTGTACTATGCAGGCAGATACCTGACAACATGAGAATGGAGCAGGTTTGTAGAAAAAGGGACACTGATACACATTAAAAAAAGTTACTCAGTAGGGTATGAAAAAAGAGAATTGCAGATAATTAATATTATAAAGATGTCCATATCTTTTTATACTCCTGCACTGGAACTCTAGCTTAAGGAAATATTTCTAAATATAGTGGCAAAATTTTGTTCATCAAGCTCTTTAGCCTAATATTATTTATTATTATGAAGAATTAGAAACAACCAAAATATCTAATTGTAGGATGATTAAATTATTGGTGTGTCATTTAATGACATATTATGCATCCATTTAAAAATGAAGATTATGTTAGGGCTGGTGTTGTGGCGCAGTGGGTTAAGCTAACTGCTACAGCACTGGGATCCCATATGGGTGCCCATTCAAGACCTAGCTGATTGGCTTCCTTTGCTACCTGGGAAAGCAGCAAAGGATGGCCCATGTCCTTGGGCCCCTTCCACCCACATGGGAGACATGGCTGGAGTTCTAGGCTCCTGGCTTTGGCCTGGCCCAGTCCTGGCCCAATCCTGGCTGTTGTGGTCATTTGGGGAGTGAACCGAGAGATGGAAAATCTCTGTATTTCTCCCTCTCTTGCTGTAACTCTGCCTTTCAGATAAATAAATAAATATATATATATATATATATATATATATATATATCTTTAAAAATAAATAAATAGAGGCCGGTGCTGTGGCATGGCAGGTGAAGCTGCCGCCTGCAGTGCTGGCATCCCATATGGGCGCCGGTGCTAGTTCCTGCTGCTCACTTCCGATCCAGCTCTCTGCTATGGCCTGGGAAAGCAGTAGAAGATGGCCCAAGTCCTTGGACCCCTGTACCCACGCGGGAAACTGGGAGGAAGCTCCTGGCTCCTGGCTTTGATCAGCACAGGTCCGGCCGTTGTGGCCAACTGGGGAGTGAAGCAGCGGATGGAAGACCTCCCCCCCTCTGCCTCTCCTTCTTTCTCTGTGTAACTCTGACTTTCAAATAAATTAATTAAAAATAAAAATAAATAAAGATGATTATTATGAAAACTAGTTTAAGGACACTTGGAATTAATAGAATTTAAAAAATGATTCAAGCAGCATATTTAAATCTCCTCTTTGGTTACTAAATGAGGCTTAAAAAGTGAAATTCGTTTTGTACAAAAATAAATTCCAAGTGAATTAGAATTAAAACTTTAAATCATAGATGATCTTGATAGAAGAAAAAAACTGGTTATTGTTTCTGTGAGCACAGAATGACAAAAACATAAATCTGTCAAACCATGAACTTATTATGACTGTAACAGTGGCACCTTTATTAAGATTTGATTCTTTAAAAATCTTATTTTTTTAGATCAGATTTAGTTTCACAGTAGAACTGAGAGAAAGGTACAGAGGTTTGCCATATATCTCATACCTCCACTCATGCATAGCCTCCTTCTTTATCAACATCCCCCCACCAGAGTGGTCTGTCTATTCTGTACAGCTGAGGAGCCTACACTAATGTGTCATCCAGAGTCCCTAGTTTATGTTAAGAGTTCATGCTTGGCATTGGAGGAATGGAATATTAGTAGATACTATTGCCTAAAAATTCTTATCTAGTAAAAATCATGAGCAAAATAAAATTAAAAGACAAACTGGGGAGTACATTTGTGACGTGTATTACAAAGGACCAATACTAATATTTGAAAGTGACCTTACAGATCAGTAAGAAAAAGATGGATACTTTAGAAGACAAACTAAGTCATGAATAGGCAACTCCCAAAAGACCAATGGTGAAAAATCAGGAGAAAGTTCAGCTTTACTAATGACCAAAATATGTAAACCAAATTTCAGATTTGAATAAAATAATCTTGCCCAATATTATGGAAGGACCTGCTTTTGAAGAGCAGCTTGGTTAAATATATCAAAATCTTTTAAATTATGTGTTGTAATAGCATCTGTTAAACTGTTTCAGATGCATAATGTTAAGCATTTAGCAAAGATCAGCTGAATTAAGGCTGAAAATTACCTTGTATGCAGATGTGGTTCTTTCTATTTTAACGATGAAGAACCTGAAGTGTTGGTGAAATAATGTCCGCTTCCTCAAGGTTATTTAGGTAGTTGGTGATGATGTCAGGACCTCAAACAAAATAATAAGTCCTCAGAACGTGAGCCCTTAACAACTTGCTCAGCTAAGAAATTATACCCCAAAATATTTGAGTATTTGTGTATAAGAGCAGAAATTTTTAGACTACTAAATGCCCAACAGTTCATCCAATAGAATATAATGTGGGTGTTGCAAATCATATGGAATCAGAAAATACTGGGGCAGGTGTTGAGTTACAGCAGGTTAAGCCCCCTCTTGGGACAACTGCATTCCCTATCAGAGTGCCTGGGGTTGAGTCCTGCTTCCACCTCTGATCCAGGTGCCTGCTACGCGCACCCTGGGGGACAGCAGATGATGACTTAAGTACTTGGGTCGCTTTCACCCATGTGGGAGACGTGGATGGAATTCCGGCTCCTGGCTTCAGCATGGCCAAGTCCTGATTGTTATGGACTTTAAGGGAGTGAACTCACAAATGTCTATCTCTCTATGTAGCTCTGCCTTTCAAATAAATAAAAATAAATAAACTTTAGAAAATGCTCATGGGAAAATATTTATGGTACTGTTAAGTGACAGCAAGTTTAAAAAAACATAGTGAAAGTATATTTTTAAGAAATGCATGTATGCAAAAAGACTTAGAAGGACATGTGTCAAAGCATTGAAAATAGATTTTTGCTGTTCTGTGTTTGGAGAATAGGGTTATAGGCTTCTATTTTTCTTTGAGTTTTCTAGTTTTACTGCTTTAAGCATATTTTATAATTAATATAACATATAATAAAGATGTAATTTTCTCCAGACCTTCTGGGTCCCAACTGTGGACTGAGAAGTAGATGCTCAGTATATAAGCTGTATTCATTGCCCTAGTGTGCCCCACCTAGCCTAATTTACAGAATTTCCCCTCAACAGGTGGCTTTACTTGGGAGTGATTGTTTATCTTAGTAGAAGACTCTTGGCTATCAGAAATTATTGTCTTGTGCAGCAATGCAATGATATATACGCGTGCAGTGTTTTAGGAGCACATGATTGCAGGACAAGTACTGCTTCTTATGTCTGTTAACATGTCTGTGTGTTCCGAGTGCCTTAATTTCCACACTAAACTTTAGTTTTAATATAGTATTTGTGTATCTCTGATACTATTTTTCTGACCATTGTAGTAGGATAGAATGAAGGGCATGGTGCTCTCAACTGATCAGGCTTTTGATCGCGCTAGCTTTCATCACCAACTCTCCATTATAACTTGAGAATATTAAAGGAAACTCTCTAATTTGGGAAGGGAGGGTCCCTAATAACGTAAGTAATTGGAACCTTGCAGTAACAGTTCAGAAGAAAGACGGAATTTGAACGAGAATTCCCAAACTGGGGATTCAGTCTGTAACTGCCACCTTTTATTCCTTGGCACTTTGCTGTGCTTCCTCATTGTTTCCCATGATGAAGATTTCAGGAAGTAGAGTTTGCAGTTTTTCATGTAGTGTTTCTTACTCTCTCTCCATTGGTGGTGTAGCTGATCCATAGAAACTACCTGGTTCAAAAAACTCATTGCTATTTTTGCTTTTTATTATGATAGAAGTAAAGAAGTTAACCTTGATGTTCATGTTACTTTTAGTTTATAAAACAATCTTTGGGATTTTAAGTTCTAACATTTAGTAAAAATCATGTCTCTTGGTGCCCAAGTGGGGTTCCCTTTCACCTCCACTGATAATTACTGCTATATTTTGTCTTTGAACAGGTTCCTGGTATAAATTTGCCAGTCAATCAGCTGACGTATTTCTTTGCTGCAGTCCTCATTAGTGGTGTTGTACATGAAATTGGACACGGGATAGCAGCTATTAGGTAACAATAGTTTTTTCTTTCAACTACATGCAAAGAAGCTTTTAATTTAGGAAGATTTATTAGTAAAATCTGCTTCATTTGATACTTCACTATTTTTTTTTTTTTTGACAGGCAGAGTGGATAGTGAGAGAGAGAGACAGAGAGAAAGGTCTTCCTTTGCCGTTGGTTCACCCTCCAATGGCCGCCGCAGCTGGCGCACCACGCTGATCCAATGGCAGGAGCCAGGTGCTTCTCCTGGTCTCCCATGGGGTGCAGGGCCCAAGCACTTGGGCCATCCTCCACTGCACTCCCTGGCCACAGCAGAGAGCTGGCCTGGAAGAGGGGCAACTGGGACAGAATCCGGCACCCCGACCAGGACTAGAACCCGGTGTGCCGGCGCTGCTAGGTGGAGGATTAGCCTATTGAGCCGCGGCGCCAGCCAGATACTTCACTATTTTCTTTGTGTGGATATTACCCAGTGTATATCCATCATTTGTTACTTGAAGCAGCTTCTCTTTTATAGTAAAAGTTACTATGTTCAAAAATCTGCTCAATTAACCATGTGCATATCTATAATGTGGACCTTTCTGTCCTTTGCCTTTTGCCAGCATGGTTATCTCAAGGTTTTTCATCTAATCCCGAAAGCTAATCTTTATCCTTGGGTCGGAATGATAACCACTGCTCTGAACCTACCTATCAGTCCTTTCTTTGGCTTATCAGTTGAAATAATTTCCTGCTTCTGCTCTTGTCCTGTGCTAGTTAGAGGAAGAAAATTGAAAGCTCTAGGATTAAGAAATATCAAAGCCTATCTAGAAATTCAAGTGGAAGAAAAGAGAGTAAGACCTGCGACGTCAGTGTGTCATCATAATTATACCTGAGCTTTTAAAGGCCTTCTACATTTAAAAATTGTGATGAGAAAAGTGCATGTCACAACTCCCCTCGCCACTGCCAGTGATAATTACTGCCATAATCAGCAGGTGTGCTGATGGAAATGTTTTAGCCTTTGTGTATATGGAACAGAGAAAAGTTTAAGAACCACTGTTTTAAAGAAAATGTAATCACTTCTTGTTACTTCCATTGCTTATGAACAAGAGTTTTTGGCCCTTAATAAACCTTTAACTTGACAGATGATCTACTGTTACACATATGTGGGCAATAGTAGCTTAAAAGGACAACAACATTTTTATCTTTTTCATCTTTTTTAAATTTTTTTTTAATTTTATTTATTTGAAAGGGTTACAGAGAGAGGTAGAGACAGAGAGAGAGATCTTCCATGTACTGGTTCACTCCCCAAATGGCTGCAATGGCCGGAGCTGAGCTGATCCCAAGTCAGGAGCTTCTTTTGAGTCTCCCAAGTGGGTGCAGGGGCTCAAGGACTTGGGCCATCCTCTACTGCTTTCCCAGGCCATAGCAGAGAGCTGGATCAGAAGTGGAGCAGCCGGGACTAGAACCAACAGCCATATGAGATGCCAGCACCACAGGCTGGGCTTTAACCCGCTGTGCCACAGCATTGGCCACCTTTTTCACCTTTGCTTTCAGATTTTTAGCTTTGCAGCCTTTAGGTTTTATATAGAGAAGCATCATTATTAAGTTTACTAATTCACAATATGTGAAATAATGGACAATTTTTTATAAAATCCTGATTACCAACAATGAATTATACAGTTATCATAAATTTTTAGTATTAAATGACAGCACAATATATTTAACTGATGCTTTTTCTAGAGTACCTGTTTCCTCTTATGAAAGTATTAAATATATCCATTTGTAGAAAATGAAATGATGAACATATTTCTCATAAGGACAATTTGAACATTGTCCTTTTAAGAATGTATTTATGGGGGCCAGCACTGTGGCGTACTGGGTAAAGATGCCACCTGCAAAACCCATATGGGTGCCGGTTTGAGTCCTGGCTGCTCCTCTTCTGATCCAGCTCTCTGCTGTGGCCTGGGAAAGCAGTAGAAGATGGCCCAAGTGCTTGGGCCCCTGCACCCACATGGGAGACCCGGAAAAAGCTCCTGGCTCCTGGCTTTGGATCAGCACATCTCTGGCCATTGTGGCCATCTGGGGAGTGAACCAGTGGTTGGAAGACTTCCCCACCCCTTCTCTGTAACTCTGCCTTTCAGATAAATAAATAAATCTTTAAAAAATATATTTATATTAATATTAGCTCAACAGGAATACACTGAGATAAATCACCACCTTTGTTTATAATAGCTAAGACAAATGTAAGAATTAAGATATTTACTCAGATTATATGTTCTCCTGTGACTCTGACAATAGTTAATAGTATACCATAAAAATGTTTTTCATTTACTTTCTCATAGAATTGTTAAGCATTTCTTTATATATGTGACTAATTTCAATTTGCTTGGCATATTGGTTTTAAAACTTTTGAAGTTGTAAATCTATTTCAGAATGCTCTATTTTATAAACTTCATTTTCACAGGCAACCAAATCTGTTCACTATTTTATAAAATTCTGAGTATGCATAATGTAGACACAATGTTTTTTATTTTGCTGTCCAGAGTGACTTTTTTCTTTTGTAAGTAAGAATTTGATTTATAATGAGAAGTTTTAAGATTGCATACATTAGTAATTTGACAGATATAATCATATTAGTGAATTCCTTTTTCTTATGTGATTTCTTAGGGAACAAGTTCGATTTAATGGCTTTGGAATTTTTCTCTTTATTATTTATCCTGGAGCATTTGTTGATCTGTTCACCACTCACTTGCAACTTATATCACCAGTCCAGCAGCTAAGGATATTTTGTGCAGGTAACAGATTTATTTTTTTAATGTGCATATGTGATTTTGTTTTTTTGTTTTGTTGTGTGTGGTTAGTGGTTTTAGAGGAAGTATATCACAAATGACAACATGTTATCTTTCGGTTAGTAAATTCAGTTTATAAGACTCCCTCAGAAGTAGTCCAGGAAAATAATTTGTTTCTTCTTTAAAATCAACTGAAATAACATACATTATTAAAAACTTATATAGAAAATAATAGAGGAAAACTTCATTTTTCTGAAGCCAAGAAATGGCCACAAGGCTGAAACCACAAAGTACAAAGGATATCAACTGAGCTAAAATACAGTGCATCAAATCAAGGAGAAACACAAAGAATCAATCAAGAGGTAAAAGAATTCAGGAATGGAAAAAGAATGATATGCCAGGATGGATGGTAAATTCTAGCTGTGTCAGAGTTCATTTGAAACCATCATTTGGAGATATATGGCTATATAGGAAAGAAATTTCTGATAAACAGAGTTCCATCTGAGCTAAATTGACACAAAGCACATCCAATCCACCACAACCATGCATCTCTTTAAAAAAAAGGAGTAACTGAAGCTAAGTAAGCATGGAGTTAGAATTCTTGGGAAAACCTGTGAAAATAAGAGAACTAACAAAAAAATAAAAATAAAAAAACAACTGGAGGTGGGAACTGTAAATCCAAGTACTAATTTCCTCAACTACACAGTGGAAAGCATCTGCCTAAAGTTTTAAATCAAGAAATAGAGACTTGAGTGTATCACTTAAGATTATAAACACACACTACAAGATCTAAAAACACATAAATTCTTTAAATTATCAGGGTGAAAGCATGAAATACAGACCAAAGAAAACAAATTTTTTTAAGGTTTATTTGAAAGGCAGAGTTAACAGAGAAGGAGAGAGGTCTTCCATCTGCTAGTTCACTCTCTAAATGGCTGCAACAGCTGGAGCTGGGCTGAGCTGAAGCCAGGAGTTTCTTCCAGGTCTCCCACATGGGTGCAGGGGCCCAAGCACCCCCTGCTTTCTCAGGCCACAGCAGAGAGTTGGATTGGAAGTGGGCAGCTGGAACTTGAACTAGTGCCCAGATGGGATGCCAGTACCACAGGCAGTGGCCTTACCCGCTGTGCCACAGTCCTGGCCCCAGAAAACAAATTACATCAAAAGATAAAATAAGGTAAAAAACTTAAGATCAAAACACATTTATTTTGTAAATAAATATAAATGAGATAAGCTCACCTATTAAAGAGAAATACCCTTAAGTTTGGATTTAAAACATCGCAAATTTGTGATGCACAAAAGAAATTCATCTAAGAAATTGCTTAAAAAGATTGAAATTAAAATTATGATGAGAACACACCATGCAAATGTGAATAGAACATAAAAGCTCTCGGTTACATATAGGGAACCACTTAATAATTAGGAGTACAAGCCACAGTTTAAATGTAATAGTTGTGAATCTTACTATATCAAGTAACCATCGAAGTACACAACAAAAACAGAAAAAGTACAAGGAAAAACAGAACTATAATATAGATACTCATCTCTTAACACATGGTAGATAAGTATAAAAAAATCTAATCAGTAAGGTAAAATTAGGTAAGTCAGATTCTTTATGAGGAATACAGAAGATAGTTTTCTTGTCAAGTGTCAATGAAACGTATAAAAATTGACCGTGTTATAAGTGCACAAAGAAAAGCTCAATAAATTCCCAAGTATAAGAGTAGGAACCTAGATAAAATTCACTTGAAATTTATATATTTAGGGGTCAGCGCTGTGGCATACCCGGTAAAGCCGCCACCTGCAGTGCCAGCATCACATATGGGCACCAGTTCGAGTCCTGGCTGCTCCACTTTCAATCCAGCTCTCTGCTATGGCCTGGGACAGCAGTAGAAGATGGCCCAAGTCCTTGGGCCCCTGTACCCACATGGGAGACCTGGAAGAAGCTCCTGATTCCTGGCTTTGGATTGGCATAGCTCCGGCCATTGCAGCCAATTGGGAAGTGAACCAGTGGCTGGAAGACCACTCTCTCTCTCTGCCTCCCCTTCTCTCTCTCTCTCTGTAACTCTTTCAGATAAAATAAAATATTTTAAAAAAATAAATTTATATATTTATCTTAATGATAACTTGGATCAATTTAATTCAAAACCACAACTGTAGTATAATGATAGCATTATATGATAAAATAAAAATTTAAAAACGATGATAACAAAATCATTTTTCTGGGATATGTAGTTTGGCTAAACGGAAAAGTCACTGCCTTAGGCAATTATTAGGCATTTAGAAATGAAAATCAATCAGTTAGGCACTCAATTAAAATATGAAAATTATAAAATAGTTAAATGATGAAATTAGTAAGGATCACACAGAAAATAATATTTTAGAGAAAAGCTACATTGAACTGTTAAATCTGAAAGTTCTGGGGCTGGTTTTGTGACACAGCAGATTCAGCTGCCACTCACGACACCAGCATCCCATGTGAGCAACCGTTGAAGTCCCAGCTGCTCCACTTCTGATCCGGTTCCCTGCTAATGCATCTGGGAAAGCATTAGAAGATGGCCCAAGTACTTGGCCCCTGCCACCCATACAGCAGACCAGGATAAAATGCTGGGCTCCTGGCTTCGATCTAGCCTAGCCCCTGCCACTGTGGACATTTGGGGAATGAACCGGTGGATGAAAGACCTCTCTGTCTCATTCTGTAATGCTGCCTTTCAAATAAATAAAATAAATCTTAAAGAAAATCTAAGAGTTCTTTGATTAATAAAAAGGTGAAACTGGGAAAAAGCATGTATAGACAGAAGCAACAGTTAGATTGAGGAATGACAACTGATACAGAAAAAATTAAATAATTATAAGTGTTCTTTGTTCATCTCTGTAAGAAAATTTTCAAAAAGCTGGATAAATGTAGGAAAATAAAAATAGCTGAAATTAACTCCACAGGAGATGAGGGGGAAAAAAATCTAAATAGGGCAAATAATTGCAATAGGAGAAATTAATCAATTAAAATATTTTTATTTTTAGTTCCAGTGTAGCATAAACTTTCCAGATCACATGGAAAAGAAAGTCAGGTTGTCTTTTTTTTTTTTTATTTTGAGGATGGCATGTTCTTTTATTTATTTTTTTTAAGATTTATTTATTTGAAAGTCGAAGTTAACAGAGAGGAGACGCAGAGGCAGATATATATAGAGAGAGAGGTCTTCCATCTGCTGGTTCACTCCCCAACTAGCCACAACGGCCGGAGCTGTGCTGATCCAAAGCCAGGAGCCAGGAGCTTCTTCCCGGTCTCCCACACGGGTGCAGGAGCCCAAGCACCTGGGCCATCTTCTACTGCTTTCCCAGCCCATAGCAGAGAGCTGGATAGGAAGAGGAGCAGCTGGGACCGGCACTGCAGGCGGCGGCTTTACCAGCTATGCCACAGCGCTGGCCCCACGTTGTCTTTTTTAATCTATTATGTCACTGATATATCTGATACTACCCGTAAAAAACATCCTACAGACACATGATATGCCAAAAAAATCCTCATCTCAGAAGTTGAGACAGTATTTAACAAAACTCAATATCCAATAATGGTTAAAAAAATCCTTAGTAAAAGTAGAAACCTTTGGATACTTAGGACAAATGGAGATTTCTTGCTATCAACTATTATTGGTATTATTAAATGTTGGTCTGTAAATGTGGGTCAGCGGGATTAAATACAAGGAAAAAAAAAACGCTGTATAAATATTAGGAGTAGGGCCCCCCTTATCCATACATACTGTTATATCCGTGGTCCCAGTGAGACAAGAAAATCGACTGAAATTAATTATAGAGAAATTCAGTAAGGAGCTTGTTTACTGCCTGGAGACTCGGCAACCAATAGGTGAGCGAGGCCGCTCGGGGCTGGCGCGAGCCTGAGCGTGTGCACTGAGTACCAAAAGGAGGGGCCGTGGCACGCGCGCGTTCGCTAACGGAATGGCCACAAGCGCATGCGTGGATTGCCCACGCACACGCGCTGGACACTCCCAGAAGCACCCGCTTCTTCCTCTTCAACCGTCAGCGGCGTTCTGGAGTTCCCGCTTCTCTCCAGAGTTCGCTCTCTCCGCTCAGCCTGTTTTAACTGCTTTTCAGCCGCTCACGAGCTGCCGAGGGCCAAAACTGCTTGGCTGAGCCATGGCCTCGTACAACGCTTTGTACAACCCTACGGAAAACTCGGGCGTTGCTACAGAGATGGTGGAATTACACCAGGCCGGGTCAGAGACTGTGCCGATGGCTACTATGCCAGTGCAGGCGGTCGATGTGTACGAAGATGTCAGCGGCAACTGGGTTCACGGTGGCCACTACCACCCACCCCTGATCGCTCTGCAGCCGCTTGTCACCAACAGCTTCTTCCATGGGGACCATGACCAGGAGTTGATCATGGTGCAGACCCGAGAGGAAGTGGTGGGCTGTTACGACTCAGACAACCTGCAGGGTACCAGTGACTACGGAGACGAGAGGGTCATCCCGGTGCAGGGGAGCGCCGAGGACGTTCAGCAGAGCCTGACCTGTGAGCCATCGTTGGCCTGCAACTACGGCAGGAAGGCAAGCAGAAAGCAGGGCAGCTTCCGAGCTCGCAGTAGCAGTGAGGCCGCGGCAGGGAGCAGCAAGAAGTGGGAGCAGAAGCAGGTGCCGATCAAAACGCTGGAGGGTGAGTTCTCTGTCACCATGTGGTCCTCTAGCAGTAAAAGGGAGTGTAATACGGTGGGTGGCAGCCAGAGTGATGGTTCAAGTTCTGATTATTCTGAGTACTTCACAGGGAAGAAACTTCCTCCTGGAGGAATACCTGTTGTTGACCTCTCAGACCCCAAACAGCTTGCCGAATTTGCCAAAATGAAGCCGAGAAAACCCCAGGACAGTAGTTCGAGGACAGTAGCTTGCCCTCATAAAGACTGTGAAAAGATGTTCAGGGATAACTGTGCCATGAGAAAACATCTGCACACCCACGGTCCCAGGGTCCACGTGTGCACAGAGTGCGGCAAAGCTTTTATTGAGAACTCGAAGCTAAAACGACATCAACTGGTTCACACTGGAGAGAAGCCCTTTCAGTGCATGTTCGAAGGCTGCGGAAAACGCTTTTCCCTGGATTTCAATCTGCGCACCCATGTGCGAATCCACACCGGAGATAAGCCGTTTGTTTGCCCTTATGATGCCTGTAATAAGAGGTTCGCTCAGTCAACTAACCTGAAGTCACACATCTTAACGCATGCTAAGAACAAAGCCAGCCAGTGAAAAGAAGCAAGATCATTCTCAAACTTGGGAAGTGTTTCCAGTAGTTGTGGTTAGGAACTAATAGTGTTGTTGTATTGTTTGTAAGAAAGAGTTTAAAAAATTAATTCTTTTTATCTAAAGGTTGTGTTTTGATATAGTAAGAATAAAACGTAAGCTTTTTTTTTCTTAAAGTAAACCTTTACATAAGATAATATTGCTAAGATGTTTTATCTCATTCTGTAATGGTGTTTTTGATGAAGTTTAGTCCCAATAAGAGAAGATTTCATGAACCTTGCATCAAAAGACAATTCTTTATACATCTGTATTAAAAATGGGACTTTTCTTATAAATGTGAGATTAACTTAAATTTTTCATATGTTCATGTTTCTTATAGATGTGAAGTTGACTTATTGCTTATTATCTTTTTCAGGTGTTCATGTTTATACTTTTAGGAATAGACTTAATAATTCTTTATATTTTTTCTGGAGGTTGATAACTTTATCTGCAATATATTTTCTTTAAAAAAATGAACAATATGTACATATGTATTTTTCTTCTTAAAAATGACATATAATTGATAATCTCAGAGAGGGAAGAAAGCCATGAAAGTTTTGTTTTCTGTTTTAGTTTTGGTTATATTCTGTGATGTTAACACATTTTTTCATAACTATCCTTTAGCTGCTTTGAATTTTGGAGTTTTGAATATTAGATAATTTAATAGTATTTGCCAATTTAAACATTTTAGTCATTTTATTTTCCCATAAATACTACCAGATGCTGTTGCTTAGAATAATGTCTTTGTTACATCAGAGTAATGCTCAGTAGATGATATTGTACATATATGGAGTTTTAACATCTGACATGTACATCCTTTGTAATCAAAAAAGGCAAAAATAAAATACTTGTTATAAAGAAGAAAACAACAGTAGTTCGCCTGTGTAAAATATAGCTGTTACAAAATAAAGAAAAGGAGGGTACTATTGGCAGTAGTGCCACTGTTAAGAAACCTTGCTCTAGAGAAAGTAAAAGCTGTAGCAGAGATTCCAGAGGTGTACTTAGAAACAAATCACTAATGGAAAAGAGGTTGTTTAGATGCAGGAAATATGTGTGCTGCACCACCCTCATTGCCACTTGGCCATTGTGGGCAGATCCAGAATCTGGACGGGGTGATCTGTTAGCAGCTGCATGCCTGAATGGCAATAGGAGAGCACTCCGGGAGTGCAGGAATCAGTGACACCACCTCTGCTCAACCGTTCATGCCTTGTTTTTGTGACGAGCAACTAGTAGTGGGTAGGGATGTGGCAAGTGGACACAGTATTCTAAATTAGTTTCTCCAGAATAAATTCTAGTGCCTCAAAGAATTATAGGGGTTTTAATTGTGTTAATGAAGCTATGAAAGCAGTTTAAGAAAATATAGATATCTTCTATCTGAAACACTTAACACAAAGGAGCCATTTAACCACCGCAAAATTTTAAATGTCTATATAGATGAAACTACAAACCTAGCAAAATAAACTGGGAATAGAAAATTATAATACCTGTTACAGAGGACCCAATTCCCCAAATATATATATTATAAGTAATAATATAAACAAACTAGTTTTTTTAAATAATAAAAAGCAACCCAGTCAAAAAATGAGCCAAGATGTCAATAGGCGATGTCTAGAAATACACAGCTGGCAGACAAAAGAAACACACATAGGGGCTGCTGCTGAGGCTCAGCAGTTTAAGCTGCTGCCTATGCTGCCGACATCCCATATGGGCACCTGTTTGTGTCCTGGCTGCTCCACTTCTGATGCAGCTCCCTGCTAATGTTCCTGGGAAAGCAGTGGAAGATGTCTCAAGTACTTGGGCCCTTGCACCCATCTGGGAGACCCAGATGAAACTCCTGCCTCCTGGCTTTGGCCTGGCCCAACACTGACTGTTTCGGCCATCTAAGGAGTAAATCAGGAGATGGAAGATTTCATTGGAGGTCAATTTCAGTGCCCAAGTCTTGACCCAACGATTCCATTTTTAGGTAATTTTCCATACCCTCCCAGAAGCAGACTTAATTAGGTACATAACCATATTAGCAAAGCTGTTTATTGCAGCATTGTAAGAAAATATTAAAATGACCTACATGATCAATGGTAGAGAACTTTATAAATAAATTTATGTTAATTAAAATGAATTTGTGACATATAAGAAATGGGATAGATATGTATAAATATGGGAAAATTCCAAAATAAATAAAAAGCAAAATCATATTATTGGTGATTTTGAAAATTTTTATTTGTTTGAGAGAGAGCTCCTGTCTGCTGATTGAGTCCCCTCATTCTCCCAGTGGCAGGGCTGGGCCAGGCACTAGGAAGTTGATCCAGGGCTCCCACATGGGGAGCCATCACCTGCTGCCTTTCAGTGCATTAGGAAGAATCTGGAATCAGAAGCAGAGCCTGGACTCAAACCCAGGCTTTCTGATAGGGGGTGCTGCTGTCCCAGCTGGTGGCTTAACAGCTGGGCCAAACACCCAGCTCCCCTGGGGTTTTTAAAAGATATATCTGGAGGCCGGCGCCGCGGCTCACTAGGCTAATCCTCCGCCTAGCGGCGCCGGCACACCGGGTTCTAGTCCCGGTTGGGGCGCCGGATTCTGTCCCGGTTGCCCCTCTTCCAGGCCAGCTCTCTGCTGTGGCCAGGGAGTGCAGTGGAGGATGGCCCAGGTGCTTGGGCCCTGCACCCCATGGGAGACCAGGAAAAGCACCTGGCTCCTGGCTCCTGCCAACGGATCAGCGCGGTGCGCTGGCCGCAGCGCGCCGGCCGCGGCGGCCATTGGAGGGTGAACCAACGGCAAAAGGAAGACCTTTCTCTCTGTCTCTCTCTCTTACTGTCCACTCTGCCTGTAAAAAAAAAAAAAAAAAAAAAAAAGATATATCTGTATGTGATAGACTGTTTACCCAACAAGTCCTGGACCAGAACTGCTTTAGTTATGTCTGGAATTTAGTGACTTTAAAAAGAAGGAACCTTTACATTGTAAATATGGTGCATGGAACATGTGTTAGCTAGGTATCTGACTGCTCTGACAGCTAAACTGTCATAAAGCATCCCAAATGCAAATAGTTCGGTGTGGATTATAATATCCTGTGATTTGGGGAAAACTCAGGCTGTGTCTTGTGAGCTTTGCTTGTTAGCTGTTCTCAACATGCAGCTTCTGTGTCCAACTGCATCATAGCTACATTCCAGCCAGTAAGACAGGGTTATCTCCATTACTTCCATTCCCTGAGAAAAACTGAAATAGAAAAAGGGAAGACTAGGTGTGCAAGGAGTAGTTATCTAATGGTGTGCTAGTGAAGCTTTAACACTGGGTCTAGAGGGTAGGGATGCTAGCAATTGGCTAGTTTCTGTGGTGTAAACACTCCCACCATGGCCAATTTCAAGCTGCCAACCTACAGTTCTTAAAGTGAACCCCTGGGTTCATGTAACTATCTTTACCATAGGACAGGACGTAAGATATTAAGGGGAGAATGAGTTTTAAAACGATATCTTGAAAAGCCTTTTATTGTGTTTGTGTGTACATGTTTCAAGACATGCATGAAACATAACCTGTAACTACACACCACACTCATTTTTCAGTTATTGAGATGATTTGTTTAATGGATAATCATCTTTAAAATCCTTTAAAGCTACTCTTAAGTATTACTATTAAGTTTTATTTAAAAGTTATTTAAAAAAACTTGTTGTTTTCATACCTTGCATAAATTATCACTTACATATATATCATCCTATATATGTTGGTGTGGGCAGAGAAAATATCTGGTGGGATAAAATAGAAAATAATAGTAGGTTGACTGTGATTCATGGGACCAGTGGTCAAGAAATGACACTTAGGAAAATGACTTTTTTACTAGTTCCTCCAATACTGTTTGGATTTTTAAATTCAAAATGTATTTTTCAGTCATTTTTAAAGCCAATTAAACATTTTAATTCATTTAATGTTAGGGTGAAAGCAAGATTTTTTTTGTTTTACCTTTATAATTGCTAAATAATGTCCAAATGGAAGACCAAGGAAGTATATCACCACCAATAATTGTGCCCACACATCTCCTTAATAATTGGCATAGAATTATCTAGTTGTGCTGTCCGAACATCACCCAGCCCATCACCTTCTCTTTCACGGCTGTGAATTGCCAGCCATGTAGAGAATTGAGCGGTTTTGCCCTGCCCTGTTTCCTAGGCAAGGGGTTCAAGGGAAGGAGATGCTTGTCTTGCCCTGAAAGAGAGAGGGCAAATGCGAAGATTTGGAATTGTCTAAGAAGAGAGTAGTGTCTGGTGTCTCATTTCTTGCTTAATATTTGCTGAGCTGTGAGCTCACTCTGGTGCTGCCACCAAATTGGAAAATAGCATGGGAAATTTTTTTGTGTTCCCCACGAATTTGGGGATATACATAAATTATGTATTTATAGAGCCACATTTCCAAATATATCCACTGCCTAATTTACTGGTTTTAAACTTACGAAGATATCATTTCATTTCTTCAAATGTCGTCTCACTTCCAGGGTGTCATTTATATTAGTCTCATGAAGAATACTTAAATCTAGTTGTATAATGCAACTTTAAAGTGTTGTATATGTAATAGCTAGTTATTCAAACAGTGAACTATATGCTGATTTTGAAAAGAAAAAGTTGGTAGTGATTTGTCTGAAATTCGATAGGGAAGGAAGAGAGAAAATGACATGGGATATTTCCTGAGTACATTATAAGTGAAGGTCTTTAAATTTTTAATTGATGTATAAAGAATTTTTGGGAGGAGGATTAAACAATATCTGTTATCCAATCCTAAGTGAAGAGTAAATTGCCTTAAGAAATTCTTTAGATTTTCTTGATAAATTAACCTTTAACTCATGAAGATAAAATTTGTCCTTTCTGGCTCCATATTAAATTTTCAAAAAATCTTTCTTAAATATTGAGAACCATGTTGTTATTATCAGTCAGTTTCGAATTTATTGGAGGTAAAGTAAAAACATTTAGTAACCATAGAAATGATGCTTTGATTAGTTAGCTGTAGCTTTGCCTAGGTGATGATTTTTAATTTTTCAGATGTAACTACTATAAATGATCAGTCATCTAGTAACCTGAAAATCACTCTTGTGTCTTTATAGGATTAAGGTGGTCGTGTTTTCTTTTTTTGTTTCCAAGCTATGCTAAGCACAAGTCAGTCTTGTTGTAAACCATAGCCCTTCTAATAATTACTAGAAATAGCTTCAAGCCTATTAGTACTTACTGCCTCAATCGTAGCCATAGATTTTCTTCTTGGTTGACCCGTGATATCATTCTTAAACCCTTGTTCACCTGTGGTCATATTTTTGTACTCTTGTACCAGTTTCACTAGTTAGTATATAGACCACAATAAAATTGACCCTCAATTCCATCCATGCCCTGCTGTTGCTTAACTACTCTCATATTAAAATCATGAAGAAAGCAAGACAAGACATGCCATCACAACTACTTAACATTGTTTTAGAAATTCTAGCCACTGCTGAAAGACCAAAAGAGGGGAGAAACTGAGGTATGAATGTTAGAAGAAATAAATGATCATAATTAAAAATCCAAGAGGTGAGGTTAAAAACTAAGCAATCCTAAATGGAAAGTTCAATTTGGCGGTTGATTACAAAATAAATATTCAAAAATTAGTGTATTGTTCCCGTGTGTTTGAAACAGCCAGATAATGTAAGGAGAAGAAATGATTACTTTCCGCAAGTAATGTGACATGGTAAAAAAAAAATCAAAAATTAACATTTTGTAAGCAGTATATAGGACCTCAATAGAGAAAGCTAACAAATCTTTAGTGAGAAATGTAAAAGAATGGTAAAATGGAAAGATGCCATGTTCCCGTGTCAGAAATGTGAAATTGTGTAGAAATCCTAACTTGAATATTTAGTGGTTGTAAAAATGATTCTCTGGAGCTGGCGCTGTAGCATAGTGGACTAAGCTGCCGCCTATGGTGCTGGCATTCCATATGGACACTGGTTCGAGTCCCAGCTGCTCCACTTTCTATCTAGCTTTCTGCTATGGCCTGGGAAAGCAATAGAAGATGGCCCATATGCTTGGGCCCCTGCACCCGTGTGGGAACCCCAGAAGAAGCTCCTGGTTCCTGGCTTCAGATCAGCACAGCTCCAGCCATCTGGATAGTGAACCAGCAATGGAAGACCTCTCTCTCTGGCTCTACCTCTCTGTAACTCTGACTTTCAAATAAATACATATTTTTTAAAAAATGATTCTCAAGAGCCGGCGCCGCAGCTCACTAGGCTAATCCTCCGCCTTGCGGCGCCGGCACACCGGGTTCTAGTCCCGGTCGGGGCGCCGGATTCTGTCCCGGTTGCCCCTCTTCCAGGCCAGCTCTCTGCTGTGGCCAGGGAGTGCAGTGGAGGATGGCCCAGGTGCTTGGGCCCTGCACCCCATGGGAGACCAGGAAAAGCACCTGGCTCCTGGCTCCTGCCATCGGATCAGCGCGGTGCGCCAGCCGCAGCGCACCGGCCGCGGCGGCCATTGGAGGGTGAACCAACGGCAAAGGAAGACCTTTCTCTCTGTCTCTCTCTCTCACTGTCCACTCTGCCTGTCAAAAAAATAAAAATAAAAAAAAAAAAAGATTCTCAAATATATCCAAAAGAATAAAAAGTAAATAATCAAAAAAATAAAATAAAGTCAAAGTATTTAACTAGCAAATACTTTACTGTTGTCACTACCAGTAATTACAGTTGTTTTACTTTAACTAAAATAATCTGGAAAAGAATGGAAAACCCAGAAATAGGCTAATGAATAGATGGAAATGTAGTGTATGTTAAAAGTAAATTTTGGGGCTGGTGGTGTGGCATAGCAGGTGAAGCCGCTGCCTGCAATGCCTGTACCCCATATGGATGCCGGTTCAAGTCCCGACCACTCCACTTCTGATCTAGCTCTCTGGTATGGCCTGGGAAAGCAGTAGAGGATGGCCCAAGTCCTTGGGCCCCTGCACCCGTGTGGGAGACCCAGAAGAAGCTCCTGGCTCCTGGCTTTGGATCGGCACAGCTCCAGCCATTGTGGCCAATTGGGGAGTGAACCAGCAGATAGAAGACCTCTTTCTCTCTCTGCCTCTCCTCTCTCTGTATAACTCTGACTTTCAAATAAATAAATATATCTTTTTTTAAAGAAGTAAAATTAATTTGGTAGACAAAAGGATGCATTACTCAGTAATAATTGGCTAAACATTTGAATATTTGTAAATCACATGATACATAAAATGAGTTGCAATTATAAAAGACTGAAATGTAAAAATCAAGCTATTTAAGACCACCTCACCTACAGAAGAGTGATCACTTATATATTATTACAGGTGGGAAAGTTTTCCTTTGCATGGCTGCAAAGGTTGAATATATGTTGGATGAGATTGGTGGATTTGATCAGATGGATTTTAGGGTTTTTTTCTTTATGGTTTGTTGCTTTATGATCTATGACGTGATGTAAATGAATATATATCCCACCAATACTACTCTCCATAGCAGGTTAATGCTTAACATATAAACATTCTCTTTGTCTGAGTGCTATTTAGGTTTCCATGTCACAGTTCAGCAAGAATTTTTTTTTTATTTCACCTTAACTTTTATTTGAATGTATTTGAAGTTTCTTTCAAAGATCACAAGTATGCTTTAATGATATATACATTTTCTGAAAAGAGGATATATTTAGAAGATACTATTTTTGTGACTATTAAATGCTCATTTTAGACTTCAGTATGTGAAATGAAGTTCACCTCTAACTGAATGTCTTTGTGCTGTGCTGATAAGTGGATCTCTCTGCCTCACAGCTTCTTCTGGCGTCTTTACTGAGTTATCAGACTGCTCGAGAGCTATGGATTTCAGCTACCTATGTCATTCCTTCCCCTTATTGAGCTTATTGCACTTTTCTTGTATTTTCAGGTATCTGGCATAATTTCGTCCTGGCACTCCTGGGTATTTTAGCCCTTGTTCTCCTCCCTGTGATTCTTTTGCCATTTTACTATACTGGAGTTGGAGTGCTCATCACTGAAGTCGCTGAGGTAAATGATGGATGTTGGGATGTGATACTTACTATTGAATGTCAGGAGATTTAATTTAATTTCTCCTCATAGAGAATGCTCTGCTTTTGAAGAAATTACTGTGATCCTTTAACATCTAATAAAATGGTGTGAAACAGATTATCTTTTTAAGAATACCATGAAAAATTGTTTTTGTTCTGAGTTACATAGTATTGTTCTACGTGTAGTTTATTGATAAAATGCATTGTTACCTTTGCTGTTTATTTTTTTTTAATATTTATTTATTTATTTGAAAGAGTTACACAAAGAGAGAAGGAGAGGCAAAGAGAGAGGTCTTCCATACACTGGTTCACTCCCCAGTTGGTCGCAATAGCCGGAACTGTGCCAATCTAAAACCAGGAGATTCCTCCAGATCTCCCATGTGAGTGCAGGGGCCCAAGGACTTGGGCCATCTTCTACTGCTTTCCCAGGCCATAGCAGAGAGCTGGATCGGAAGTGGAGCAGCCAGGACCCAAACCCGTGCCCACATGGGATGCCGGCACCGCAGGTGGTAGCCACAGCACCGGCCCCCGCTGTTTATTTTTATATCTCTGCTTTTGAGTCAAATGTCCCTGCTCCTGGGCTGGCGCTGTGGTGTAGCAGGTTAAGCCTCTGCCTACAGCACCAGCATCCCATATAGGAGCCAGTTCAAGTCCTGGCTGCTTCACTTCCCATCTGGCTCCCTGCTAATGCACCTGGGAAAGCAGCAGAAGATGGCCCAAGTGCTTGTGCCCCTGCACCCACATGGGAGACCCAGGAGCTCCTGGCTCCTGGCTTTTGTGTGGCCCAGCTCCAACTGTTGTGACCATTTGGGGAATGAACCAGCAGTTGGAAGATCCCTCCCCCTCTCTCTGTAACTCTACTCGTAAGATGTATAAGAGAAAACGTAGTCTACAGCTATGCCACCCTGAACATGTCTGACCGGTAGTTAAGGAGAGCCAAGCTTGATTAGTACGTGAATGAGAAAGATGAAACCCAGACTGCCCAGCAGAGCATTTTTGTAGAAGTTTAAGTTGATATATTCAACTCTGTGTTATACTCCCTTGTCGCTCCCCCTCTTCACGGAGGAGCAACACTAAACCCTGCCTAGGCTTCATATCCGAGTCACGGCACCATTATGTCGCTCCCCCTCTTCATGGAGGAACGACACAGGACCCTGCGCTGTTCTTTTGTCTGCTCGGCCCTCCCCGGGTTTGCTGCTGGTTCTTCCCGGGTTGGCTACCATCCCTTCCACCTCCGTGGAAGGGCGGTTCCCCCTGCCACCTTCCCCACTTCCGCGGGGGAGCGGCACACCGCCGGCCGGCTCTCTCGGGGGCTGCACAGGTGTTCCTTGTGGGGAGCAAACCGGACTAGACTGTTACTGGAATTAAGACTTATTCTATGCATCTGCTCTCCCACAATATGGCGCTGGGAGAGAAGTAAACAGCTTCCGCACAGCTGCCTCCAGTTCAACCAATAAACTGTAGGACTTGCTCCTGATTGGAGGAGAGCAGCGTACTCGGCGTGTGGGCAGCCGAGTTGGGATTGGCGGAGGAGGACTATAAAGGAGGAGAGAGACGGCATGCACCAGGAACATCTATGGGGAACATCTAAGGGAACCCGTGCAGCCCCCGAGAGAGCCGGCCGGCGGTGTGCCACTCCCCTGCGGAAGTGGGGAATGTGGCCAGGGGGAACTGCCCTTCCACGGAGGTGGAAGGGATAGTAGCCAACCCGGGAAGAACCAGCAGCAAACCCGGGGAGGGCCGAGCAGACGAAAGCACAGCGCAGGGTCCTGTGTTGCTCCTCCACGAAGAGGGGGAGCGACATAATGGTGCCGTGACTCGGATAGGAAACCTGACTCGGATAGGAAACTTAGGAGGGAAGAAATGACTCGGATAGGAAACCTAGGACGGATATGAAACTTAGGAGGGAAGAAACGGGAAGAATTGGGAAAATATCGGAGAGAGAGACTAGCAAACAGCCTAGGGAAAAGCCGGACGAAAAAGGAGCCGGAAGAAGCTATTGAAAGCCTAGGCATAGACTCAGATACGGACTACGGGGGGAAGCTGGGAGAAATCTCTAAGGTCGAAAGTGAAAGTGAACGCTAGAACAAACAGACTCGGACGCGGACTGTGGGGAGAGGCCAGGAGAAATGAGGGAGGAATATTGTTGGAAGAAAACTTAGGGAAACATACCGGGTAGAGAAAAATGTTAGGGAAATTGAAGCCGCGGGGGGCAGGCCAAGGCGGACACGAAAGCCACTTTGGGATTCTCAAGTTAGCCCGGGAATAGGGGGCGAAAAGTTGAAACTAGAAGCTGAAACGTGAGCCTGGTTGGGATCCGTCTGATTAGCCCGGGGAGCAAAGGACGGGAAGCCAAACCGTGGGGCGGAGACGTACGCTGGGTTGAATTCGCCAGGCTAGCCCGGGGAACTTAGATTGAATGCTAGTGGCGGACACGTAAGCTACGCTGTGTTACTCGCGGAAGCCGCCGCGTGCAGAGAGAGCACGGGGCGTGAATAGATAGGGAACGGGGCTGGCGTAGGCCGTGGTTCAGACGCGAAAGGGTTAAGCGTGGAGACCGCGGAGCGCGCGAAGCCGAGCCGCGCAAAGCCGGGAAGCTGCGCAGATGAGAGAGGCGCGCGGGCTGAAGCGGCGCAGAGCCGGGAACCCGCCGGCGGGGCGAGGTGCCGGAAAGCTGCGGGGATAAGAGAAACAGAAGTTTAGAAGTAAAAGAGAAATAGGAATGTTGGCAGACAGAAGTAAAATGGGAGAAATAGAAATGCCCGGAGATAGAGAAATAGAGAAAAATAAGGCCTCCCCTCAACATGGCAACGAGAAAGCTTGGATTCGGTCTGCCTGATTAAGTGAGGCGATGAGCACCTGGGCGGCTAGCAGCTTATGCGCCGCAGGTCACCGAAAACAGGCACGAATTAACATCAGTAAGGCTTCCCCACAATACCGCAATTAGAAGGCTTGGATTCAGTCTGCCTGATTAAGGCGGTAAGCGCCAGCAAGCAGCTCGACCAGAGTATGAGCTGCAGGTCACCGAAGATAGGCACGAACCAACACTAATAAGTCTCCCCCACAATAAGGCAATGAGAAGGCTTGGATTCGGTTTGCCTGATAGGACTTGTAAGAGCCTGTGGCAACTCTAGCAAGTAGAGCAGAGTGTGTGCCGCGGGACACCAAAGACAGGCGCGTATCAACGCCAAAAATAAAAAGAAAGGGGGATCTGTGGGGAGCAAACCGGACTAGACTGTTACTGGAATTAAGACTTATTCTATGCATCTGCTCTCCCACAATATGGCGCTGGGAGAGAAGTAAACAGCTTCCGCACAGCTGCCTCCAGTTCAACCAATAAACTGTAGGACTTGCTCCTGATTGGAGGAGAGCAGCGTACTCGGCGTGTGGGCAGCCGAGTTGGGATTGGCGGAGGAGGACTATAAAGGAGGAGAGAGACGGCATGCACCAGGAACATCTATGGGGAACATCTAAGGGAACCCGTGCAGCCCCCGAGAGAGCCGGCCGGCGGTGTGCCACTCCCCTGCGGAAGTGGGGAATGTGGCCAGGGGGAACTGCCCTTCCACGGAGGTGGAAGGGATAGTAGCCAACCCGGGAAGAACCAGCAGCAAACCCGGGGAGGGCCGAGCAGACGAAAGCACAGCGCAGGGTCCTGTGTTGCTCCTCCACGAAGAGGGGGAGCGACAGTTCCTCAGGTGGATGTTCCCGTTAGATGTTCCTGGTGCATGTTGTCTCTCTCCTCCTTTATAGTCCTCTTCCACCAATCCCAACTCTGCTACCCACACGCCGAGTACGCTGCTCTCCTCCAATCAGGAGCAGGTCCCACAGTTTATTGGTTGAACTGGAGGCAGCTGTGTAGAAGCTGTTTCCCTTCTCAGCGCCATATTTTGGGAGAGCAGATGCATAGAATAAGTCTTAATTCCAGTAACTTAGTCCAGTCCGGGTTGCTCCCCACAGATCCCCCTTTCTTTTTATTTTTTTGGCGTTGATACGCGCCTGTCTTCGGTGCCCCGCGGCACACACTCTGCTCTGCTTGCTGGAGTTGTCCACAGGTGCTTACAAGCCCTACCAATCAGGCAAACCGAGTCCGGGTCCTCTCTTCACCATGTTGTGAGGAGGTTTTTAGGCGCTGATGTGTGCCTGAGTTCGGTGCCCTGCAGCGCATGCTCTGCTCTGCTAGAACTGCCTGCAGGTGCTTACAAGCCCTATCAATCAGGCAAACCGAATCCAAGCCTTCTCATTGCCGTATTGTGGGGAGACTTATTGGTGTTGATAACATGCCTGTCTTCGGTGACCTGCAGCCGCCCACAGGTGCTTATCGTCTTACTAATAAGGCAGACCGAATCCAAGCTCTCTCATTGCCGTGCGTGTTGTGGGGAGGCCTTATTTTTCTCTATTTCTCTATCTCCGGGCATTCCTATTTCTCCTATTTTACTTCTATCTACCAGCATTCCTATTTCTCTCATTTTACTTCTAAACTTCTGTTTCTCTTATCTTCGCGGCTTCCCGGCGCCCGCCCCGAGGCTGCTTCTCGGCGACTTCCCGGCTCTGAGCCGCTTCAGCCCGCGCTTCTCTCATCTGCGCGGCTTCCCGGCGCCCGCCCTGCGGCGGGCTCCCGGCTCTGCGCGGCTCGGCTTCGCGCGCACACTCCGCGGTCTCCATGCCCTTCGCGCCCGCACCACGGCCTTGTGCCAGCCCCGCGTTCCCTATCTATTCACGCCCCGCGCGCTCTCTGCACGTGGCGGCTTCCGCGAGTCACACAGCATAGCTTACGTTTCCGCCACCACCGGCATTCAGTCCAAGTTCCCCGGACTAACCTGGCGAATTCCAACCTGGCGGCCCACGTCTCTGCCTCTGGTTCCAGATTTTCGCCTTTTGCTCCCCGGGCTGACTTGAAGAATCCCAAGCTGGCTTACGTTTCCGCCTCGGCCTGCCCCCGCAGCTTCAATTTCCCTAACACTTTTCTCTACCCGGTATGTTTCCCTAAGTTTTCTTCCAACAATATTCCTCCCTCATTTCTCCTGGCTTCTCCCCACAGTCCGTATCCGAGTCTGTTTGTTCTAGCTTTCACTTTCGCTTTCGGCCTTAACTTCTTTCTCACAGTCCATATCCGAGTCTATGCCTAGGCTTTCAATAGCTTCTTCTGGCACCTTTTTCGTGCGGCTTTCCCCTAGGCTCTTTGCTAGTCTCTCTCTCCGGTATTTTCCACTTCTTCCCGTTTCTTCCCTCCTAAGCTTCCTATCCGAGTCACGGCACCATTATGTCGCTCCCCGTCTTCGTGGAGGAGCGACACTAAACCCTGCCTAGGCTTCATATCCGAGTCACGGCACCATTATGTCGCTCCCCCTCTTCGTGGAGGAACGACACAGGACCCTGCGCTGTTCTTTTGTCTGCTCGGCCCTCCCCGGGTTTACTGCTGGTCCTTCCCGGGTTGGCTACCATCCCTTCCACCTCCGTGGAAGGGCGGTTCCCCCTGCCACCTTCCCCACTTCCGCGGGGGAGCGGCACACCACCGGCCGGCTCTCTCGGGGGCTGCACAGGTGTTCCTCAGGTGGATGTTCCCGTTAGATGTTCCTGGTGCATGTTGTCTCTCTCCTCCTTTATAGTCCTCTTCCACCAATCCCAACTCTGCTACCCACACGCCGAGTACGCTGCTCTCCTCCAATCAGGAGCAGGTCCTACAGTTTATTGGTTGAACTGGAGGCAGCTGTGTAGAAGCTGTTTCTCCCTTCTCAGCGCCATATTGTGGGAGAGCAGATGCATAGAATAAGTCTTAATTCCAGTAACTTAGTCCAGTCCGGGTTGCTCCCCACACTCCCTCAGACAAAAATTACTATGATGGCATCAAATCTTCTATTCAGACATTGGAAAGAGGAAAATAACTTTTGTGAGCAATTGGCTTATGTATTTATTGTGCTGATGCTATTGTCTGCATATTTGGAATGGTGTTTATATAAGGATTTGTCTTACAGTTTCATTCACTGAGGATATAAGAAAGTGAAGGTAGTCTGATGATTACTTCATCAAAAAAATTAACTAGCAATTTGGGAAAAACTTGATCATTTTAAAAGGCTTTTTAAAAGATTATTTATTTAGGCCGGCGCCGCAGCTCATTAGGCTAATCCTCCGCCTTGTGGCGCCGGTACACCGGGTTCTAGTCCCAGTCGGGGTGCCGGATTCTGTCCCGGTTGCCCCTCTTCCAGGCCAGCTCTCTGCTGTGGCCAGGGAGTGCAGTGGAGGATGGCCCAGGTGCTTGGGCCCTGCACCCACATAGGGAGACCAGGAGAAGCTCCTGGCTCCTGGCTCCTGCCATCGGATCAGCGCGGTGCGCTGGCCGCGGCGGCCATTGGAGGGTGAACCAACGGCAAAGGAAGACCTTTCTGTCTGTTTCTCTCTCTCTCTCACTGCCCACTCTGCCTGTCAAAAAATAAAAAAATTAAAATTAAAAAAAAGATTATTTATTTATTTATTTGACAGAGTTAGGGAGAGAGAGAGGGAGAGAGAGAGAGAGAGCTTCCATCTGCTGATGGCCACAATAGCCAGGGCTGGGCCACACCAAATTCAGGAATCAAGAGCTTCTTCTGGGTCTCCCACGAGGGCCATCTTCTGCTGTTTTTCCCAGGCCATTAGCAGAGAGCTGGATTGGAAGTGGAGCATGAACCAATGCCCATATGGGATGCTGGTGTCACCAGCCCCAAAACTTGATCATTTTAATGTTGACATTTGGCAGGTGGATTTGTTTTTCAATTGTGCAAAACTCAAAATCTTTGAGAATTGGGGAAACAACTGTAATTAAATTTATTTTGTTAATTTTCTAGACTATATGTCTTAGATTCAGAGCTGGATTATTTTATGCACTATTCAAGATACTCCGTTTAATTCTCTCATTCCTTTTAACTTTTATTTGTTCAGGTTAATCATAGCTTATTTTCATGCATTATCTGATCTGGTTTTGCCCTCTTCCCAAGGACTCACCTGCTATTGGACCCAGAGGCCTTTTTGTGGGAGATCTTGTTACCCATCTACAGGATTGCCCTGTTACTAATGTGCAAGATTGGAATGAATGTCTAGATACCATTGCCTATGAGCCCCAGATTGGCTATTGTATAAGTGCATCAACTTTACAACAGTTAAGCTTCCCTGTTAGAGGTGTGTATGTTTCTTCAATATAATGTAATGCTTCAAACACCAAAACCTGCCTTTTGCTAATGCTTAGACTATGCCTACACTTATTTTGTTCTAACCTTTTTAAAGTAAATTAGGAAAACAATATGCCAGAACTAATAGACACTCTTCTTGGTGAAATACTAATATATAAATTTCATTTATTATACATTGTTGTTGATCTTCTAATTATGTTTGTAATATCATATGTGACTTTCAGGCTTCATGTATCTAATTCTTTCTGCTTTCAAAAAACTGTTAAATCAGCATTTAAGTTCAACCTTAACCAATTAACTGAACTCCAGTAATTGGATCCCACCTAATATAATATTATCTTTATGCGTGTATATAGATAAATAGTACTGTTTTAATTTATACTTGTAAAATGTAAAACAAAAGGTGATATGTGTATCGAGATGTAATTGTCCTTTGTCTAAGCTTATGTCAGAACAGATTAACAGTTGATGGTTAACAACCACATAGACAAAAGTCAAAGCATAAGTATTCTATATTAATATATTGTGCTTCCAACACAGGCTTGCAATAAGGAAAGGTTAAAATAAATAAAAGGAACTTGGCAAACACAAACCCCTCCTGAGAATTAGAAAAGATTCCCTTACATCTTTGTGTTGAAATATAACTTAAGCAATTCTAGTGGTTGCCATTTGGACAGTGCCATGTCCAACACTATCTGGGGTAGATATTTTATATATTTCATGTGGCAGACTTCCAGTGGAAATTATCTTGACTTCCAAAGTTATCCTTTGAAGTCAGATATGTTGCTTTGTGCAGCAAGTGACAAGGCTGAAGCAAGTTTATTCTCAGAACCTGCTGAACTTACTTTGAGTTTGTTCAGCTTTGAAACATCAACTTCCCAACTCTTTATACAAAATTTCAGGGAAAGTGTTAGAAAATATAGATTATATTCAGAGACTGTGTCTTAGGCAAAAAATACCCTGGACATTTGTCTAAGTCTATTGGTGTAAGCAAATGTGACTAATACTGGTAATTTTTCTAAAGTACTGTTTGCAGCAAAGGGAAAATAGTTAGAACTATGTTTTTAAATTCTTTCAAATTTAATCTTCCGTGTATAATCCATTTTAGGAACTTTTTTATTATAAAAATATTTCAGACAATATCAAAACAGTGTAAACAAGCTCTCATGTGTCATTCCCCCAGATTGAACAATTATTAACAATTTGCCAGTTGTTTCATCTAAGCAAGTCAGTTTTGGGGGGATTATTTTAAAGCACTTCCCAGGCATCCTATCATATCATGTATAAACTTCAGCCTGTCCTCAATAGATGATGACTCCTTAAGCATGATTTACAGTACCATCACTATCCCTTACAAAATTAATATCTCGTTAGCATTTAATCTTCCTTAATTTTTTAAAATAATTGGCTTGTTTAAGTTGGATGGTATGTCTTTGAAGTCTTTTGTCATAAGTCCCCCATTTTCTTGAACTGGATTTGTTTAATGAATACACTGAGTTTTTTATTTTCTCAAATCTCCTATATTCTCAAATTTTTTGGTTATCTCATCTTCATGACGTCACTAACATGTTCAAATGTCTCCCAATTTACTATAAACCAGTGATTAGGTCTAGATTAGATTCAGGATCCTTTTGAATCTTTAAAAAATACTTCAAGGGTAGTAAGTGGTACCGCCTATTGCATCGTATCAGAAGGCACCCAGTTTCTGGTGTTTTCCCTTTTAGTAATGTGAATATTGTTCACTGAGACAACCTGGTTATTTAAGGTTTAAATATGTACAAATGTTCTCTATTCTCAAGAGCCACTTAACATCTTCCAAACTTTTCAGAAGTAGATAGGCGCTTCTTCACTATCTACTTCAGAAAGGGCCCTGGAGTTACTATTGCAAAACGTACTCAGACCCTAGAACTCTAGCTTTATGGGTCGGTAAGTTTATATGAGGAAAACTCTCCTAGGATAAGTGCTGCTTCTTGATTTCAAATTAGGTGGATCTTTTTTTGTAATGTAAAATCAAATTGTAATGAGTAGCTGTCAGTTCTGAATTACACAGTTGCTTCCAAATTTATGTGCCATTTTACTTACTCTCTTTGTCTTAAAAGCAAAATTTTTATTGCCATTGTACTTCCGAGTAACAGATTCTAATAAACACTGTGTTTCTCTTTAGCATACAAACGGCTAGATGGTTCTACCGAATGCTGTAACAATCACAGCCTCACAGATGTGTGTTTTTCCTACAGAAATAATTTTAATAAGCGTTTGGTAAGTTGTTTCTGAGGCAGTCTGGCTTGTCTTGTAAACTCATTACAAAGTAAGCATGAGCAGCTAAAATGGAATCTGTGAAAACTCCCTTTTGCTCTATCTACTTTATATTATTTTATTAAAAATCTACATTTCAGGTGCCATATTTCATCTGTGAATCTTTAAAAATTTTTAATGGTAATACCTTATCTGGTCAAAGTGAGGTCATTGACTCTAACTTATAGTAGGTATACATAAATTGTATTTCTTTTATACGAACTTCATTCCTAGTGTACTGGGTGCTATGAAAAATATTGAATGACTGTAACTTGGATTTTTGTTTTTAATAAATCATGTTTAATATTGACTAAGTAATATTTTATTTATAGCATACATGTCTACCTGCCCGGAAAGCAATTGAAGCCACCCAAGTTTGTAGAACCAATAAAGACTGTAAGAAAAGCTCAAGTTCCAGTTTCTGTATAATACCATCTTTGGAAACTCACACTCGCTTAATAAAAGTGAAACATCCACCTCAGATAGATATGTTATATGTAGGACATCCACTGCATCTCCACTACACAGGTGTGTATTATTGTAGTAAACCCTTAGAAAATCATTAAAATTACATATATTCTTATTTGTAGAAACTCACTAAAAATCATTGCGTTAGTTTTACTTATTTTTTGCTTGATCTCTTATATAAGTATTGCTGACTTGTTCTTAAGCTTAAATGAAATTTAAGCAGTAAGAATATAATCTGAATTTATAAAGCAAGATGGAGCTGAATCCCGTGCCTGCCTATAAAGAGTGGTACATTCTTCCTACCCCACGGTTGATGCTCAAGTCAAATATATGATCCCTCATGTCTTCACTGAGAGCTTATTAAACTTATCTGAGCTCCTCAAAACAGTGACAAAAGTGGCATACCCTAGAGAATACCTGGATGCAAGGGGATGTGATTATAAAATAATTTATGTAAAACATGTGAATTTTAAATGAATATGATTTCAGAAACTCAACAAATGAAGGCTGTCCCAAATTAAAGTAATTCAGAAATGTGTACCATGGGTTCTAATTACAGAATAGTTTTTAAATGTTTTAAATGTTTTCAACAAAAACAGGATTATGGAATCCACAAATAGTAGAAAACTTTTTTTAGAAGAGACTTTAAAAATCCTCTTGTCTCCATCCTTGTTTTAACAATGAAGAAAAATACTGAGACAGAAAGAGGTTAGGTATCATAGTAGTTGGAGTAAATGTGATTTGATATTATGACACTTTAAAATAGTGAGGACTCATGATAAAAATTATAGTATTTCGTTAAGTCAGACTCTGTGTTTGGTAGTCATACTTGGTGTTATAGACAGCTTTATCTTACTCTCATCTTAAAATGTAAGTACAGACTAGTATATGAATTTTTTCATTCTACTACTTTTATTAGATGTTACAGAATAATTGAATGCTTTTATATGTGATGCAGATAACCTGCCTACATATATTTATGAAAGGCTTTCTTACTCATTTTAGAACTAGTCCGGTTTTTGACCATATGGTAAAGTTCATAATGCTGTTACTTACCTGTATGAATAACATTCCTTATTCCTTATTTTTCTTTTTTAGTGAGCATCACCAGTTTTATCCCACGTTTCAACTTTCTAAGCATAGATCTTCCAGTGGTTTTGGAAACATTTGTCAAGTATCCTTTTTTGTGTGTAAAAATGTTTTTTTTTGTGTTTGTTTTGTTTTTAAAGATTTATTTATTTGAAAGAGTTAAAGACAGAGAGGTAGAGAGAGAGGTCCTCCATTCGCTGGTTCACTCCCCAAACAGCTACAATGGCCAGATTTGGGCCAGGCCGAAGCCAGGAGCCAGGAGCTCCATCAGGGTCCCCTACATGGGTGCAAGGGCTCAGGTACCTGGGCCATCCTCTGCTGCTTTCCCAGGCACATTAGCAGGGAGCTGGATCAGAAGTGAGCAGCCAGTATACCAAAAAAAAAAAATGCTTTGAAAAGTGTATTGCTTAGAACTTGATCAGTTTAATTTGAATAGAACATTACAAGTAAGGACCTTATAAGTATCACTTAATCACTGACAACTAAAAAAGATACTTTAAAGTTGAAAGAGATCAGATTGTACACAGGAGGGACAAAGTCAGAAGAGAAAGATTGATCAGGGAGGGAGAAAAGTTAGGATATGAAAGGGAAGGAAACCTGAATATAAATTGAGAATTTAATTTACAGATTTAAAACCTTTTAGTAAGTTTATAAAGAATAAAAGCTTTGGTTACTAGGGAGGTGATGAATTCTGTCTTATCTGAGCCTTTTAATTCTAACCAAGTGGATCATGAATCATACGCGTAACCATGAATTATATTGGTCTCAAAGAGGAACGTGTAAGGAAGATAAGTTTCCGCTACTTAAAAGCATTTCACGGGACAAAATCTCATGTTGTCTATATCATATTATGTTTGCATATAAAAGATGAAAATTTTTAAAAATTCATCTGTGGAACTTTAATTAATGGAAAGTTTTGCAAGAATTCTTTATTTTTGTCACTTTGAAATATTTAAAAATTTTTTCTTCAGTGATATGTAGCAAAATGAAATGGAAAACAAATAAGCAGTTATCCCAAATAATACAATCAAGATTTTACCTTGTAGAGTTTGTAGTCCTGTCACAGAGTTGATAGTCTTACAGATAATAAACTAAAGTAGGGCTCAAAGGATAGAATCTTTGTGTTTCCTGATTGTATTTGTCAGGTTTTTGTTACTTTAACTCAAATATTTGAGCTATTTCTGAAGGAGAGTTTATTTCATCTCATGGTTTGGAGGTTCACAGTCCAAGATCGAGTGGTCTCATTAATCTGGCCTCTGAAAGAGGCTGGCAATGGTGGAGAGTATACAGAAGGATTACTGACAAGCCAGGAAGTAGAGAGAACAGCTAGGCCAAACTTGAAATACAAAACCAGCCCTCTCACAAGAACCACCTTCCAAGAGCGTACCCCCAGAGATCTAAAGACTTCGCACTAGACCCACTTCCCAGGTACCATAATTACATCAAGTCTTACCATTAATTCATCTACCATTAGCATTATCCTGTTATCCATTAACATAATAATTAAGAGTTTAAATGTCTTCATGAGTTGGGGAGCCAAATCATCTCCAAACTGTAGTGCTAATACAAAATAATACTCCGTGAGAATCAAAAAGTAATTTTCCTTTATTTCTTAATCCTTCCACCTTCCTTTCCCATGTATCATTAAAGGATTAGAAAGGCTTAGTCCCCCTGAGAGTTCATTATAGATTGGCTTAGTTTATAAGTGGTTGGCCTTTATTTTTGTAGTCTAGGTTTTTGAACTTTGAAATAATGTAAACTCGTTTATTTTAAATAGCAGAGACCAAATAAGGAATGACAAAGATTTAAAGCAGGTAAGTCAACTGTGATCTCAATTTTAGTCAGTAAAATATCTCCTGACTCAGAAATGTGGTTTCCACTCAGACCTCACGGTCAGCTCCTTAACCGATTATAATCCAGGTACCTGATTTCTCTCTCAGGAGCTCTGGCTATTGTTAATGCAGTGCCCTGCTTTGCTTTGGATGGACAGTGGATTTTAAACTCTTTCCTGGATGCCACCCTTACCTCAGTGATTGGAGACAACGATGTCAAAGATCTGATAGGATTTTTCATCTTGCTTGGTGGCAGTGTCCTTTTGGCTGCCAACGTCACTCTGGGACTCTGGATGGTTACAGCACGGTAATATGTACACTCCTTTGGCAAAATCTCTCAGTTACAGTATACACCTCTGTGGTAAGACCCACTGCCCCTCAAAATCATACTTTGTATGAAATATGAAGTATGTCCTTAAAATTCCACGTTAGCCAACAACTTTGAACTCCTCCTGCATCCAAAGTATACACACACTGCAGTAAGGGGAGGGGGGTGAGCAGAAGAACTGAAAGACACAGTCCATGACTACATTCTAGTTTTAAAGACTGAAAATACACACTTCAGATATGTGTGGGACATTTTCTAAACAAGTACAGACTCATTCATGTAATACCATTTTGTGTGACTACATATCGTTGTATAGTATAAAGGAGAACAGAATTAGGTGGAATTAATTGGATAAAATTATTGAAAAAGCCTAATTAGTCACAATTCTAAGGAGTCCAGACTTTGGCCAAGTCAAAGAGTGAGCATTTTCTTGGCCTGTATGTCTTGTTCTTTGTCTTGTTTCAAAAGTATTTTAATAGTTCATGGTGTATCATTTTATACTCTGAAAACTGAGGCCTGATTATAATTAATAAAATTCTGTAAAAGAATCTACTGACATGAAAGGGAAAATCTTTGTCAAGTGATGCCAAATAAATGAACCCTAAGTAATAGGGCCTTTGATATTATGAGACATAATGTATGTAGTGCATCTCCGCACCCTTATAAAGCAGCACCAGCCTTGACATTGGAGTGAGCTGCAGGAAGTGTCTCCTAGCAGTCATGGTTAAACCTCAGCACTAAGCCAGGTCCTCTGACAGATCTAAAGCCAGACCACAAGATCTTTAGCAGTCCTGCTTTCTATTTCCTATAGAACTTTGAAACTTGGAACCCTTCCAGGGTAGACATTTTCTTTTGTGCTACTGAGGCCATCTGGGGCCCAACTGCAGGGTTCCTGTCTTCAAGAAGCAACAAACTTAAGCCCTGAGCCATACTCTCATCACCAGCGGCTCCCATGTTACTCTGTGTCAGGTAATTAAGCACCTGGTCCTTGCTTTCCATCTCTTTCCTAAAGCTACCTCTGTGGGTCCATGAAGACATGGTAGTAGTGTAAGAAAGGCTACATATGAGCAAAAACACAGATTTTCCAGAGCTTGGGAATGAACTCTTGAGCCTGAAAGAGCCACATGTGGTTCGAGGTCTTATGTTGTGGAGATGCAGCCCTCAGAAACTGGGGAAGTCAACTGGTCAGTGTGAAGCTGTTGGTCTTAGAAGGACACGAGCATGCTGTTTCCTTGGTGAAAAATACATGTTTCTCTCACACACTCAAGAAGTAATAAAAGGCAATAATTCATTAATAATCACATATCCAATTTCTTCAGTAAGTAAGATATTCCATGTGTCACTTTTCTTGGGCCATTGAGTTGCTCTTTAAGCACTAAAATGTTTTCATCATTTTTAAGAAACTTTTTAGATTGTATTAAAAATTTTGCCGCCTTAAAGTGAAATTATATTAAGTATAATTTCGACATTTTATTAATGACTGTAGTCATCAATTAATCTTACTCACTAAAACCATGCAAATTACTGTTTTATCCAAGAAAATATGGCATTTGTTCTGTTATTAGGTAGACAGCCATTTGGGATCAAAATATATTAGCATAGTAATGCTAAGACCTGTTCAGATAGTAGAGCTTGGGAAATGCCATGAAATACCTATATAATTAATTCAATTACATGAACTAAGAAGTTTACTAAGAAAATGTTGTATATGTACAAGTCATTTTTTTAAAAAAACTGAGAAAAGATTTTAATAAAATAAATGCTATCCATTAGCTTCTTTTTATGGGTACAAAAACAAAATCAAAATGTGTTAAACACTTTGGTCTGTTGATCCATAGGGTCAGGGTTTGGGAACCACTCTACTCGCAAACTGAGCAATTAGTACCAATTGTGAAGTAGCCTCATTGTCTAAGAAAGCAAATGTTATGTGTTGTCTCTTCAGCTTGATGGTGGGCACTTCTAGAGCAAGGACCATGTATTTGTATTTGCATCCCTGGCACAGTGCATGAGACGTCATAAGTACTTAATAAATAAATGTGGTTGAATGGATGATGATTAATGTTATTTATGGATTAGAAAAGCATGTCTCTATTTAAGTAAGCTGTAAAAAGTATTATTGAATAGTTACTGTAAATATATGTTAACATAAAAAAAAACTTGGAAGATCTTTGTGTCCTTGGTGTATTATCATCTTTATAGAAAGAATCCATACGGTTTTCTATACAATAATTAGAAAAACTAATTATTTCAAGAATTTGAAGGAAGTGTTCTGTGTTGTTACTTTGTTCAACAGTAAAAGTTTATTCTCAGTGTTCCGACTCTGCATTGTTTACATTTTTTAGCAGTTTTTTAAAGTCACCTACAATCTGTAAAGAATGTATACTTTTCAGCATCTCAGCTTGAAAAGACATGCAGTTAAACTCAACCTTTTGATAATCACTCATATAGGTCTATGTGTCTTCTAACAGCAGATTGTAAACATGTGTTTCATAGATATATGGCTCTCAGTCACGTTGTCCTATGATATTTATTGAATGTCTACATACTAATGGTGCACAGGTATTTTTTTTTCTATCAATCTTTTGACTGTGTTGTAATTCATCCTTAAGCTTTAACTTGAAGATATCATAATTCCCAGCATTTGATGTTTAGCAATAAAAGAATAAATGTGTACCAGCATTTTCTGTTTATCAGCATCTAAGTGTTGTCATTTTTTGGAAAAAAAAAAAAACTTTGTGTTCCTTTTCTATAAGAATTGTTCCCATTACATATGGTAAGATCTGAGTTGGTTTTAAAAACAGCCTATAGTTTTATTCATGTAATCTGTATATGAAAGTTGTTGCAGCCTTTGGAAGTAAGACTTCTAAATAAGCTTCCTGTACTCTTGCTGCAGTTTTGGAAATGGCTGGTTTGTGGATGAAAGAAGAGGACTATCAGGTTTCATTCTGTTAATGTCTGGCAGAAGTCTTCTGTAAGATAGTTCATGTTTTTAAGAATTCTTTAAAGTGTTTTAGCGGTGACATTTGGTTCCTCTTGACCTTTTGCCCCAGGACTTCCCTTTTCTCTAGCACCAACCTCTCTCCTTCCCTCCCATTCTGTTTCTTTCTCTTTCTATCTCTGGTGCATTACTAAGGGCCAAATAATAGACTGGGAATTTAGCTCAATTCCTGATTTTGCTGTCGCATTCCTCTCCTCCTCTTTCATCCCACTACAAGGCTGAATGACTGATTATATAAACTATTTTAATAGCTTTACTGAGATATAATTGAATACCATAAAGTTCATCCCTTTAAAGTATGCAGTCTTTTTCTTTTCATGTCTAATCAAACAATAGTTTACATATGCTTAGTATGTAACCTTTTTTTCCTTTTCTGTAAACAATTAGAAATACTCATATTATTACTTTTTTTAAGATTTATTTATTTATTTGAAAAGCAGAGTTACAGAGAGAGAGGAGAGACAGAGAGTGAGATCTTCCACCTGCTGGTTCACTCTCCAAATGGCCGCAACTACTGGGGCTAGGCCAAGCTGAAGCCAGGAGCCTAGAGCTTCTTCTGGGCCTCCCATGTGGGTACAGGGGTCCAAGCACTTGGGCCATCCCCTGCTGCTTTTCCAGGCACATTAGCAAGCTGAGACTTGTGCTGCAGATGGTAGCTCAGCATGCTACACCACAACGCCCCCCACCCCCAGTGTTTTCTTCATTTTTAAAACACATTGATACAAAGTAGTTTGTAACAACTGTTCTGTAGACTAGTGACAGTCTGTTATGATGTTTTTGTCCAAACATAGTGAAATGAGAAAATAAAAATGGTGTATTGTCTTTTTTTATTATTTAAGTTATTAAGTGTATTGTTTTTAAATACAAAATATATAAGACTGCCTGCTGCCCTTTATCAAAGAGCTCCCCTGTATTTGGTATGTAGAAACACTCTTGAATTTTCCTTAGTAGTGCCTCTGGAATGGCTTCTTGTAACTGATACAAGGCTGTCGTGGGTATTTGGAGAGTAAGCCAGTGGGTGGGAACTCTTTATGTGTCTCTTCTCTCTGTCTCTCAAATAAATAAATTATTTTTTCAAAAAGTGTAAGCATTAACCAGTCCTTTAAAAAGGACCAAAAATTATAATATTTTAGCTGTTGGCTAAAGATTTTGTTTAGCGACTCCACTCAGAATAACTTGTGTTCATGAGCGTCCTCATTGATGATGACATAAGCCAACACTCAAATCTGATCTTACGGTAATGGTATCTTAGAGACACTGTAACAAACCAGTGTAAGAAAGAATTTGGGCTAGGATTGCCTTTGCAAACACCAAATTAGACAGTAGAAAGCTAGTTTGGAATATTGTATTTCAGAAAAGGCTCTTTTACATATGCATGTTAATGTATATTTTTTAATTGGAAAAGAGGTTGGATTTCCTTTTTTTTTTTAAAGTTATGTAGGGGTGGGCATTTGGTGCATCAGTTAAGATGCACTTGGGACACCTGCATCCCACATCAGCGTCTCTGTTCAAGTCCCAGTTCCAATTCTAATTTCAGTTTTCTGCTAATGTGCACCATGGGAGGCAACAGTTGATGGCCAAGTTGCTGGGTATCTGCCACCCATGTGGGAGATTGAGTTCCAGACTTTGATCTGGCCCAACCCCAGCAGTTGTGTGCATTTAGCAAGTAAAACAGGGAATGAAAGATCTCTCTGTTTTCCCCTCTCCTTCACCTCCCTTCATCTCTTTCAAATAATTTTTTAAAACATATATAATTTTTTTAAATGTGTGTTATTTTGTAAATTGCTTATCTACATTTTTGTCCATACTTCCCTGTAGTGATCATTACCTTCTTGTTTTCATTATTCAGGAATTACATTTTTACAAATAATTTACAAACATATTTGACTATACCTTAGTTTCTTTTACATGTCCCTTTCAGACTTTATTACTAGAATTCTTTTCCTTCCTTTCAATCACTTTGTCCCATCTTTTAATGGCTTCTATTTTTCTTTCTAGGTTTTATATATCAGCAAAAATCTACAATGGCAGGTAGCATTTTACCATTTGCAGAACATTCACTTCTCTTCAGGGTGCCCCATTTCTGTCATGGAAAGACTTAGGAAGAATAGGTTGGTAATGAGAAGGGTATAGAACTGTGATAGAATGAGGTAAATAATGTAATTTGTTTGGGCCTATATAGAGAAATAATTTGGGGCCAGCACTGTAGTACAGTGGGTTAGCCAGCATCCCATATCAGAATGCCAGTTCAAGTCCTGGCTGCTCCACTTCCAATCTGTCTCCCAGCTAATGCACCTGGGAAGGCAGAAGATGATGGCCCACATGCTTTGGTCCCTGCCACCCATGTGGAAGACCTGGATGGAGTTTCTGGCTCTTGGCCAGCCCCAGCTGTTGCAGCCATTTGAGGAATGAAGCAGCAGATGGAAGATTTTGTCTCTGTCTCCCTCTCTTCCTCTCTCTCTGATGCTCTGTATCTCATATAAATGCACAAATATATCTTTAAAAATTTTTAGATTTATTTATTTATTTGAAAGGCAGAGTTACAGAGAGACAGAGAGAGAGAGGTTTTCATCTGCTGGTTCACTCCCCAACTGGCCACAATGGCTGGAGATGGGCCAGGCCGAAGCGAGGAGCATGGGGCTTCTTCCAGATCTCCCGCGCAGGTGCAGGAGCCCAAAGACTTGGGCCAGCTTCTGCTGCTTTCCCCAGCACATTAGCAGAGAGCTAGATCAGAAGTGGAGCAACCAGGACTGGAACTGGTGCCCATATGGGATGCCAGCACTGCAGGTGTCGGCTTTACCCGCTATACCACAGTGCCGGCCCCTAAGAAAATTTCAAATAAGTTCTTATTAGAAAGAAATATATGCTCATAGAAAACATGTTAATAAAAATTGTGACATATTCAAAAATGGGATTTGTTATACATAAACTAATAAGCTGCTATTTAAAGTTCACAATGTATTACAAGCATTTTCTATATTGTTAATATTCTAGTGTTATTTCAATAATATCACATCACCATGATAAAAATGCCATAATTTAATCTACCCCAATTTCCAATATTGCAATCTTAAAATAACACTGTTTGAAGTATCCTTATAACTAAGCTCTTTTACATATCTATGATTCTCTTTGGATAATTCTAGAAACAGGAAAATCCTAGAGGAAATATTGCTGTCTTGAAGTGTGAACAAAGTTTTATTCAGGTTCAGCATCCTTAATCTGAAAATACAAAATCTGGAACTTTTTGAGTACCGCACCTAACCTCATGTGATAGGTGGTAGTCAAAAGCAGGCACACTGAAAAAACTGTAAAATTATCTTCAGGCTGTATGTATTAGGTGTACTCCTGTATGAGATATGAGTGAGTTTCATGTTTAAACTTGGGTCTCATTCCCAAGATAGCTTATTATGTTTATACAAGCATTCAGAAATTTGAAACATTTGAAATCAAAAACATTACTGGTCCTGAGCATTTCAGATAAGGAATGCTCATGCTGTATATACACATTGCCTTGTTGCATTTAAATTTTTTTCTGTTAATTGAGTATATACAAAATGTGTCTTATTTCAATTTGCATTTCTTTGATTAGAAAGAAAGTTGAGTATTTTAAAATGTATTGGCTAATGTGTTCTTATTGTTTGTCCATCCTTTAGCGTTTAAAAAAATCTTTAAGATATATTTATTTATTTAAAAAGCAGAGAGAGAGAGAGAGAGAGAGAGAGAGAGATCCATCTTGCATTTGCTCGTTCCTTCCCCAAATGGCTGCAACAGCCACGTCTGGGCAAGGCTGGATCCAGGAGCCAAGAACTTTATCTAGGTCTCGGACACAGGTGGCAGTGACCCAAGCACTTGGGCCATCTTCTGCAACCTTCCCAGGTGTATTAGCAGGAAGCTGGATTGGAAGCAGAGGAGCCAGAGCACAGTAACTGGCACTCCCATACAGGATGCCAGTGTTGCAAGCAGCGGCTTAACCTGCACCACGGTGCCAAGTCCCCTTTGTTGGTTTTTCATGGAGTAATCTTCTTACCGGATCCAGGAACTCCATCTGAATCTGGGTGGCAGAGCCCCAAGGACTTGACCCATCATCTGCTGCTTCCCAGGTGCATTAACAGGAAGCTGGATGAGAAGCAGAGCAGATGTGGGTATGGCTAGTGGTAGCACCACAATACCTGCCCCTGGTGATATATTTTTAAACTATTCCTGACCACAAGGTTTTATAAATATTCACATTCATTTTCTTTAAAATTTTTATTGTTTGATTTTTTTCCAACGTTAACTTTTTAGCCCACATGTAATATATTTTGAGGTTACTCTAAAGTAGGGACATAACCTTATGGTTTTTTTTTTTTCTGCAAATGATTAACCAGTTGTCACAAAGAAGCTGGTTAGTCTTAAGAGTTATTTCGTACCAGCCAAGGAGAGGCATAAGTTTACATCCTCTGGGAAGAACAAATGTAATGAGTGTGTGGAGGTAACTAGGTAGACATGAGCCTTTGTGTCTGTGAGGGGGCTGAAGAAAAATGGGAATTTCTGTGTGATGGAACCAGGAAGCAAGCCTTGGAAGCAAACCAGTATTTCCCTATCCAGAGCCTTGCCATTGTTCACTAATATGGTTGGGTGGGTCCCCTGGGTGGCGTAGGGGATTCTCCTCTGTCCTTCACCAAGGAGGCTATTATGAACTTCTGCGAGGGATTCCACACCCAGGAAGCTGTACCTGCAGTATTCCACAGAGGCTGTAGGGGAGGGGAAGAGGGCCCAAGCTCTGGAGTTTTTTTTCCAGACAAACTCCAGTCTGAATGCAGACGGGGCTTTCAGCACCTTACTGAGACGCCTGCCTGGTCTGCCAGGTGTACGTTCTTCGTTATTGCTCTTCATTAAACTTTGCTAGCATGCTCACCGCTACTCTCCATCTCTCTTCTGAGTTCTTTCTTCCTCCAAGACAACAGCCCCAAGCAACCAATTCTGGCTGCCACCTGTGGCGCCTAAGCAGGGCACTGAAGAGAACCTGTGGCGGTGAGTTCTGAGCAGCCTCATCCGGAGGATTGCTACTCTGCCTGCCTTTGGGGCACCCAAGTCTCTGCTAGTGTTGCATGGAGGCAGATGCTTGAGCACTTTCTTTGACGCTGGCCATCTTGGCTTTGCCCCGCTCTGTCTCTTTCAGCCAAAGTCTCTGTCGCACGCATGCAGGGGGAGTACCTACAGGAGGCCACAGCAATTTCCTCTTTCAACCCCTCTGCCTAGGCCCTCTTGCCTGACCAGCCTAGGGCCTGCTCACTGTCCCCTCCTGTCTCACATGTCGGGAAGTAGGGGACATCTCAAGTCTCCTTGGCCACCGTTTTAACCCAGGGTTCATTTTCACCACCACCAGACCCTACAGGGCCATGGGTTCCAACTCCCTGCTGAGTTTTTCCAGGCTAGCAAGAGCAAGCTTCCTGGCGCTTCTGACCAAAGGGTTCCCTCTTTCTTGCTTGCTAAATTATGGAAGCTTCTCCGCTTGCCTGTGTAAGATCCTTCTGCTGTGCAGTCAGGGCCAACATATTCCTTCCTAAACTGGTTAAAGCCAGAGCTCTCTGACCACTTCTTCACTCCAGGGTAGGTCCTGAGGCCTGAAAGGATAAGAGTGTGAAACTCTGCTGTACTTTCTAAAATGGTGTAAATTGTTGAGTGTTTGTGGACATCTATTTTAAGTATTTGTGTTCTCCATTTGAAATTCTCTGAAAATATTTGTGAATACATTTACGGAGCTCTGTCTTAAAATGTGGTTGGCTCGGCCGGCGCCGCAGCTCACTAGGCTAATCCTCCGCCTGCGGCACCGGCACACCGGGTTCTAGTCCTGGTCGGGGCGCCGGATTCTGTCCCGGTTGCCCCTCTTCCAGGCCAGCTCTCTGCTGTGGCCAGGGAGTGCAGTGGAGGATGGCCCAAGTGCTTGGGCCCTGCACCCCATGGGAGACCAGGAGAAGCACCTGGCTCCTGGCTTTGGATCAGCGCGGTGCGCCAGCCGCGGCGGCCATTGGAGGGTGAACCAACGGCAAAAGGAAGACCTTTCTCTCTGTCTCTCTCACTGTCCACTCTGCCTGTCAAAAAAAAAAAAAAATGTGGTTGGCTCTAGGCTCGACGATGCTGATGTCATGTGCTAATCGTTTTAATCAAGATTTTTCTGTACTATTGTAACTGACCAAAATAATGAGAATTTCATGTGTCGTGGGGAAGGTTTCAGGTGTTTTTCTGTTTCTGTTATTGCGCCTTGATTATTTGGAAGAACCGAGTCTTAAAGGAGTTAACATTATGTGTATTTTTGATGGTTAAGTGATTACCTTAATTCTTACTAGCCCTGGCCCACAGCTTTGGTTACAAGTGCTCAGGTTAAATGTATATTATCAGCCTATTTTTATTTTGACCAAATGTTTTGAAACTCTGACAAGCCTTTAGATTTAGCATTATAAACTGAGTCTTCTGACTTTGACGCTTTCAGTTGGATCCCTGGAACCCTCAAAGAGACACTCAAGTTGCTGAGGTAGTAGTTGTTTGAGTTAAATTGTGTAAAATGCATTGTAAGGTTATCAAATGATGGCAAAGTTATGTTGTGCTTATATAAAATCTAGTGTTTTATGCACCAGGGTTAGTCACTGTTATAGGACACAGTCTCAGAATTGATCCCCTGTCCCACAGCTTTTTGTATCAGATATAGTTTGGCAGGTGCTGGTCACGTGCTGCTGAGGGTAATGGGATGCATACTATCACATTCCCATTGTCTGACCAGGGCCTGGCTGACGCTGAGATAGGGAGGGAGCTACCCGCTCTTCCCCATAGCACTCCCATCCTTGCTCGAAACCCTCCTGGTCCCTTCCAGGCACCTAGGTGTCCCGGCACTAAGGGTTAACACCCCACCTCTGTGTCTGGGGCCATGCACCCATGGGGACCCTCCACCCCCGGGCAGGACAGCCATATTTCAGATGGGGAGTTACCTGGCAGCTAGGCGTTAGTTGCATGAGCAGGTGTCATTCCGGCCACAGGACCACAGACTGGCTGAAAGAAGGAAAAAATATCAAAAGGGGACTTTGGTTGCTCCCGAGCCAGCAGGCTTGCAGGTCAGAGGGGACTGACAGGCTCAATCAAGCAGCATTGAATAGCCAGGCATGGGCAGGTCCAAATACGGAGCAAGGGGAGGTCCAGCCAAAAGGGAGAAGCAGGTGAGAGCAGAGACGGTTCCCGCTGGGGCCACAGACGCCCAGCTCTGGGAGCTTTTCTCGCAAATAAACTTGCTTTCGCTCCCGCAATCTCTCGGAGTTTTCTCTTTTCATTTCTTTACTAAGCAACAAGTCCATGGACCAGGGGTTGCCACTCCCCAACCGGGACACCCGAACTGAAATTGCCTCCAGTTTGAAAAAACACTTGGGGCTGGCGTTGTGGCGTTGTGGGTTAAAGCCCTGGCCTGAAGCGCCGGCATCCCATATGGGCACCGGTTCTAGTCCAGCTGCTCCTCTTCCGACCCAGCTCTCTGCTATGGCCTGGGAAAGCAGTAGAAGATGGCCCAAGTCCTTGGGCCCCTGCACCTGTGTGGGAGACCCAGAAGAAGCTCCTGGCTCCTGGCTTCGGATCGGCGCAGCTCCCGCCATTGCGGCCAATTGGGGAGTGGACCAGCACATAAAAGACCTCTCTCTCTGCCTCTCTTCTCTCTGTAACTGTCTTTCAAATAAATAAAATAAATTTAAAAAATAGTTTAAAAAAAAAACACTTGTTATTTACAAAGGAGGCTGTTATTATTTTACTTTTTCAATTCGGTAACAGTGAAGTGAGTGTACATCTCATGGACTAGAGTGCTTCAATAATTGACTGAATTCGAGTGCTTAAATCATTTCTGCCCATAAGATAGTTTTTTTCCGTGGAAATGGTGTTTTTCTGCATGAACATACACCATTATCTCAGGGAACTGTTCTTGTCAACTTCCTGATTGAATTTCTTTTCTTTTTTGACTCATAGATTTTTCAAGCACTGATTTCGTACATTTCTTAAGATTTCTCTTTAAAAGCTAAAAACATTCCGCCTTCGGGACAAACACCCTGATTTTCGAGAGAACCTGTCTTCCGCTCCCTTCTCACCCCGTGAGGCCCCAGGTCCTCCCCTCAGAGGCCACCGATGCTGCTCCCTCCCAGAGCGCCAGCAGCCGTGCATGTTGTGGGTGAGCCAGTCCGTGAGTGAGGGAAATAAACATGGAGCACCAAAAAAAAAAAAAAAAAAAAAAAAAAAAAAAAAAAAAAAAAAACCAAACACACACACACACACAAAAACAAAAAAGACCAGCAAAACTGCAAAACTTCATCTGTTACCTGACCACTAACTGTGGAACACTGTGTTCCATGGGAACTTCTTCTGAAACAGTCATTTTTATTGTCATAATTTAAACCATGGGCGTAAAGGGGTACTAAAGATATTGTGAATTTGTATTTTATTAGAAAACCTTAGCAGATTTTTCTATTCATAGTAAATGATCAGTGAAAAAGAAATTGGCTAACTGTGTTCCCCACCCCATTTCAAATGGGTTCTTTTGAAAAAAAAATGTTTAAGGGCTGGCTCTGTGGTGTAGGGGGTAAAGCCGCCACCTGTGGTGCAGGCATCCCATATGGGCACCGGTTTGAGTCCCGGCTGCCCCACTTCCGATCCAGCTCTCTGCTATGGCCTGGGAAAGCAGTGAAGGATGGCCCAAGTCTTTGGGCCCCTGTACCCGTGCGGGAAACCCAGAAAAAACTCCTGGCTCCTGGCTTTGAATCGGTACAGCTCTGGCCAACTGGGGAGTGAACCAGTGGATGGAAGACCTCTCTCTCTCTCTCTCTCTCTGCCTCTCCTTCTCTCTTTGTGTAATTCTGATTTTCAAGTAAATAAATCTTAAAAAAAAAAAAAAAAGTGGAGCAACCAGGACTTAAACCCGCACCCATATGGGGTGCCGGCACTGCAGGTGGTGGTTTTACCAGCTGTGCCAGAGTACTGGCCCTTTAAGTGGGTTCTTCTGAGCTCACTGTAGTTGGATTTGAAAGTTGCCACATTTGAGAGCATGACTCTTGTAAATATGTTACATTATGATTAAGAAAAAAGGCTTCTTTTGTCTTGCTCATCCGCAATCTTCAAGTCACTGGAACTGATAGAGTTTTTAATTCATTTAGCAGATACCTAATAAACATCATTGTATGCTGGGCACTGATCTAGGCTCTGGGAATGTGGCAGTAAAAAAAAAGATGATTTTTCTCTTTTGTATTTTGTAAGAAAAAATAGATTTATTTTTAAACTAACAAATGTATCTTGGGCACTACTAAGTATTGCAAACATGGAGTGGCAAAAGGTTAAGCCAAAAAAGTTAGCATAAGTCAAGTCTTAGATTCGTGAGAATGTGAACTTAAGCCTCTTCCCAAATGGAAAGTTATTGAAAATTTCAACCAAGAGAATACCATGATAAGACTTGCATTTCAGATGCACCACTTTGGATAAGGGTAAAGCATGAGATGGGAGTGAAGTGTGTTTAACAGCAAAGAATTTGGTTAGGAAACCATTTCTACTGAAACCACTTCTCCAGCAAGATGTTGGTGCTATAGAATAGCAGGAGAAATCAAAAGAGAAGAGGACAAGCTCAAATGTAGAGTCTGCTATATTTGGTTGTTAAGTATAGATTAGGTTCAAGAAAGAATCAAGAGGGCAAATGATGGCAATGTCATTAACAGTGCTAGGGAATGCCAGAAAGGGAGCAGTTCAATCTGGAACTCTCGAGTTTGAATGCCTGAAAGACTTCCAAGTGGAGATGGTGAGGAGCCAGTGGATGTACAGATCTGGAACTCAGTTGCAGATACGATCTATGAGCTAATGCATTCCAGGTATGCAGCTGAATCCATGGAAGCAGATACAGTTTGGAGAGAATATAGAAGAATAAGGGAGGGGAGGAGAGGAGGAGAGGGGAGGGGAGGAGGGAGGGGAGGGGAGGGGAGGGGAGGGGAGGGGAGGAGAGGAGAGGAGAGGAGAGGAGAGGAGAGGAGAGGAGAGGAGAGGAGGTGTCTTGAGATAAAGATCTCAAGGACATCAGCTTTTAGGAAAAGGAAGAGGAAACTGAGGAGCACTAGCAAATTAAAAAAAGAACCACGAGAGGCAGTGCGGTATTAAAGAAGGGAGAAAGGAATATCAATAACGTGAGATGTTGCTGAGAGAGAAGTGGTGGAGGATGCGGACTGGGGACTGTCCCTGGGATTCAGCAGGAGAGGTCATAGAGCCTCCTGGGAGAGCAGTCCTGGTGCAGCTGGGGAAGCTGATCCAGCTTAGAGCAGATGGAAGAGCAGGTGGGTTGTGTGCAGGTGGAAACTCCAAATACAGACGTGCCATCAAAGTAGATTTGGAAGGAGAGGAAAGAGTTCATGGGAAATACCTATTATGAGAAAACTGCACGTGGATTTCAAAAAAGCTTTTGCCCCAAAATAAGCATATCTTTTTAAAAATATTTATTTATTTGAGAGGTAGAGTTATAGACAGTGAGAGGGAGAGACAGAGAGAAAGGTCTTCCATCCGCTGGTTCACCCCCCAAATGGCCGCAACAACCGGAGCTGGGAGGGTCAGGTGCATGCTTTTGGTGCTAATGGAAAGGACTGGAGATAAAATGATCAACAAAGGAGATGGGGTCCAGAGCACGAGTAGCAACCTTGAGTACGAGGGACTCCCTCACTGGGTGCATTTGCAGTTGTCTGTAAAGGTGATGGAGACCCTCACATGGGTCTCCATCAAACAAGCATCATTTGAGTCCTAAGTGCCTAGCACAGTGCTCGGCAAAGAGGAAGCTTGTCGGAAATCTGCTGAGGGGGAGGGAGATCTCACAGGGCTGCGGGCAGAAGGTTGTCCGGCACCACTTCCAGATGAGAACCGCCAGCCAAGAGGCACAGGAGGAGCAAGCACAGGGTGCTTAGCTCTGGTTTAATCCCTCCAAATCCTGACTTTGAGAATGTTTTGTGATTGCCTTGGTTCTCAGGAAATAATCATCTCCAGAATAAGCCATTGTGACGTAAAACATACTTTGAGCTGGAAGCATTAGAGCTCCCTTCCCCATCCCCTCTAAGAAGTCATTTCTTCTCTCAGAAGCGTCCTCTGCCCCTCGCCATTACATCCTAAGATGATATACGAGGGCCTTTAGGAAGTTGATGGAAAATACATGAGAAAATTGCACATGGATTTCAAAAAGCTTTTGTACCAAAATGTATCTTTTTTAAAAATATTTATTATTTATTTGAGAGGTAGAGTTACAGAGAGGGAGAGACAGAGGGAAAGGTTCAATCCTCTGGTTCACTCCCCAAATGGCCGCAACGGCTGGACCTGGGCCAATCTGAAGCCAAGAGCCAGGAGCTTCTTCCAGGTCTCCCACACAGGTGCAGGGGCCCAAGGACTTGGGCCATCTTCCGCTGCTTTCCCAGGCCATAGCAGAGAGCTGGATTGGAAAAGGAGCAGCTGGGACTCGAACCGCCACCCATATGGGATTCCAGAACTGCAGGCTCTAACCCCAATAATCGTATCTTTAAATTTCTTCTTCTACAGAATATCTAAAGTCCTGTTACACTCAATTCTAACTATCTCCTAGTTACCCAATTCTAACTGTCTTCTAGGTGACATTTAAATGACCTCTCAGACCTACCTGTGTAATTAAATTTGTTTCTTGCTGATTTTTTAGAAGATTTCTTTATTTGAAAGTCAGAGTTACACAGAGAGACAGAGACAGAGAGAGAGGTCTTCCATCCACTGATTCACTCCCCAATTGGCTGCAACAGCTGGAGTTGTGCCGATCAGAAGCCAGGAGCCAGGAGCCTCCTCCAGGTCTCCCACGCACCTGCAGTGCCGGCACCCCATATGGTTTAAACCAGGTTTAAGTCCTGGTTGCTCCACTTTTTTTTTTTTTTTAAGATTTATTTACTTGAAAATCAGAATTACACAGAGAGAGAGAAGGAGAGGCAGGGAGAGAGAGAGAGAGAGAGAGAGAGAGGTCTTCCATCCACTGGTTCACTCCCCAGTTGGCTGCAATGGTCGGAGCTGCACCGATTCAAAGCCAGGAGCCAGGAGCTTTTTCCGGGTCTCCCACGTGGGTGCAGGGGCCCAAGGACTTGGGCCATCTTCTACTGCTTTCCCAGGCCATAGCAGAGAGCTGGATTGGAAGTAGAGCAGCCGGAACTCGAAGTGGCGCCCATATGGGATGCTGGCACTGCAGGCAGCAGCTTTACCCGCTACGCCACAGCGCCGGCTCCCGTTTTATTTTTCATTTTGTTCTGTTTCCAAAGTCAGCACCTTTTTTGTTTCACAACTTCCTATGAGTGGAGAAGATGAGGAATTTGAAAGAGCTGCTTCTTGGGTTTGGGCAAATTATCTCTCTTAATTCTTCCTGTGTGAAGTGAGCATACATCTGCAAACTTTTGCTATGTAAACTGAGATGATTGTACAGTAGGCACTCAATCAATCTTCCTCCCTACCCTTCCAGGAGCAGTTCAAGCCCCACGTCTCTTAAGACAGTTTCCCTCATCACCCCCGTGACGACAACGTATTTTCTGTCACACCACACCTTTAGCTCAAGGCCTTGCTCGTACTTTACCTGCTTTAGTTCCCCACAGTAACCTTCCCAGTGATTGTTTTCTTTATGCTGCAGGTGTGGACATTTAATGAAGTTGAATGACTTGACAACTGTTACACATTCAGTCCATAGAAATACCAGGATGTGAACTCGGGCTCTGTTAGCCAAATTCTGTTCTTTGTGTTACACCATGATTTGACGTTTCTTCTCAGGTAATTGTGCTAACATATACAAACATCAGAGTGACCATGTTAATCAACGTCAGTGGACAGTTCAGTGGCCTCAAGTGCATTCACAGTGTTGCGCACCCATCACCATCATTCCTCAGCAGAACTTTTCATGTTGCAAACCTGAAACTCTGTATGCAGTAAAGGACAAGTCCCCACACCTCCTTGCCCCAGCCCCTGGCACCTGCCCTTCTACTCCCTGTCTCTGTGACTGTTCTACTTGGCTCATATAAGTGGGCTCATACAGTATCATGACCACTTTGTAGGTCTTCAAGAGTCATCCATGTGGCAGCATGTATCTGAAGTCTTATAAACATGTGCTTATGATACTCACATGTACCCTCAAGTGGCCTACTTCTTTTCCTGGTTTTTAAGCTGCTTGAGGGCAGAGATGCTTTGCCGTTTTTGGTATCACCTCCCTCATAGTGCCTAATTCACAAGGTGCCAATTAAGGCTCCTCAACGAATGGGCCCAGGCCACTCACTCTGAAGCACGAAGCGATCTCCCTCGTGTGCTGTTCTCTGCAGTCGCATCCCTGCTGTCAGCTATTGCGGACAAGAAGGTGGACAAGCATCATCATTCTCTCTACTGTGTCAAAGAGAGCCTGACAAGAGGAATCCCAGGTTGGAAGCCTGGGAAGCCCATGGATTTTAGACATGTAGAACGAGCTCTCTGCCTGGTGTAGAAAAGTGTCTGCGATATTCAAAGTGGGGAAGGGTCTCATCTTTTATTAATGTGAGCTGGATGAGAGTTCGATCATGTTTCTTAGCATCCCCTGAGAAAAAGAAGAGAGATGTGTCACATTATGGTAAGAATGACCTTTGGATTACCAGTCATCAATCCTTGATGGCATCTGAAAGATCTGAAGATCTATTTATCTTGTCATTCTATTTGATGGGTATGTAACTCCTGTAAACATTACGTATAAAGGGCAGAAGAAATATTTGCAGTACAGGTTTTAGCTCTGCCACCCACTTGTGACTTTGAGAAGGTGAGAACTTTTTGCATCCCTTCTCACTGGCAAAGCCATGCTTCCACCCCTGTGAGGCAGCAGAGCTTCAAGGGCAAATCTAAGCTCAGCCTAGAAAGAAATATGACCAGATCGGGGCAGCCCCAAAGGAACTCAAAATTCACTTCTCTGACTGGCAGGAGCAGCTGTTAGACCGCGGGAAAAGATTTTCAAAGAGCGTGTCCAAGTGCAGAAGCCACTTGTTCACAGGAAGAAAGGCCACGCTGCATTCAGTCAAAGTCAATTTCAAGCAAGCAATAGATGCTACTGAAGGGATTCAACCCAGCTGTTTCTGAGCGAGGACCTCTAGCACATGTTGGAGAACGGTGATGGGAATTGCTTTCCAAATGGAATAACTGGACGCAGCCTAAAAAGTGAGGTTGCTTAATGATTTCCCTCTGTGTCTGCAAAATTATTAGTACATCTTTTTAAACATGCAGGGTTTTCAGAGATGAGGCAGCACACAGGATCTGAAAGGATGTCTTTGATTAAGGAGAAAATCAAGCTGGTTGTTACTTTAGCAGCCCTCATACAACCTTAACATAACTACAGTTGTCTTACATAGTATATAATATTTCTCATACTGGCTTGTGTCTCTTCAAAGTTCATTTTGTATTTTTTAATCAAAACAAAATCTAAAGCAGAGGTAACAATCTAGAATGCTCATAGAACTTTTGTGGTATTACAGTTTATTCAACTGAGGGACATTCTCCAAAAACGAATTGCACACATGTTTGGTTGTCCACCCCAAAGTCATTGCTCACCCTCTTCCCTTTTGGCAGGGCCTGTTTCCAATGACAGAGGCCAAAAATGCCAGATATGCACTCTTCCCACCCCGCCCCCCCTCTCCCCGCCATCTCTGTATCTCTCTCTCCCCCAGCTTCCTTTTCTTCTAGAAAGATGTGCCTTCCTGATGAAAGTGAAAGATATTCAAGGAGAGCTTTCTCCCCTTTCTCCCTTCCTTCCTGTTATTTCACAAGTGTTTCATTTCGTGGGAACTGTAAAGGCCATGTTGCAGCTGTTAAACAGGAGCCCAAAGTGCACCTGCTGAGGATGGCATCACGCAAGCATGGATACCATTTTGCCTGGGACTATTGACCTCTAAACATTGTGATAGGCATGACAATATGACATCCTGTTGCAAATCCACTTGTCTTTGGCTACTGTTCACAGCTGAAGGTATCTTAACAGATTCAACATGATTTTAAATACTGTACAGAAAGAAAATATTTCCCACCAAATTGGCACTAATTTTCCCAAAGTCATTGTAAAGGTTTGTTCCTGAGCATAAGCATATGAGAAAATCCTCGGAATGCTGAGATGAAGGGAGTTGGCCTGGTTAGACCCCCCAGTGGTTACCCTGGCGAGTCTTGAGTACTGCAGGCCAGGAAAGTTACTCGTGAAGTATGATGGAAGACACACAAGAGTGAAAATACCTTTTTGGCCAAATTTATCAGCACAGTTGTTAGCATGCAACCCAGAAATAATTGCTTTGCCTCTTAAGGGCAGAGCAAAACTGCCCATCTACATTAGTCAAGGCTTTTCTTAAGAATTCCACTTTAAATGTGCACTGTATTCTGATTATAATGGAAGTTTTAAATTGTCCTACTTGAAATGTCAGGTAAATTGTTCAGATTGAAAGTAGAATTCCTAAACACAGTTTCAGTAATGCTCAAGAAAATCTAGATATCTGACCTTGTATTTTACATGATCTATTAAGAAAAGCTATTTGCTGATAAGACTTTGTTATTCATGGTAATTACATAATGAACAAATCCATTGTTTACACTCATTACTTTGCAAGAAAAACATCTTCATTAAAACTTTAGATTAGGGCCTTAGCTGTGGCATAGTGGGTAAAGCCAATGCAATGCCAGCATCCCATATGAGTCGATTCTAGTCCAGGATGCTCCACTTCTGATCCAGCTCCCTGAAAATGCACCTGGGAAAGCAAGGAAGATGGCCCAAGTGCTTGGGCCCCTGCCACCCCCGTGGGAGACCTGGAGGAAGCTCCTGACTCCTGCCTTCTGCTTGGCCCAGCCCCTGCTGTTGTGGTCATCTCTGGAGTGAACCAATGGATAGAACATCTCTCTGTCTCTGACTTCCAAATCTCTTGTTAAAAAAATAAAATTTTAGATTATTGTGTGTACACATTTAGTTTACATACTTGGAATACTTTATACTTCTCAAATCACATCCATTTTATTTTTCCATTTATTTGCTGTGACATCAGTTTTTCTTAAAATGTATCATGTGGAGTTTATTTATTTATTTATTTGAAAGAGTCACACAGAAAGAGGAAGAGAGGCAGAGAGAGAGAGAGAGGGAGGGAGAGAGGTCTTTTATGTACTGGTTCGCTCCCCAATTGGCCACAACGGCTGGAGCTGAGCTGATCTGAAGCCAGGAGCCAGGAGCTTCTTCCAGGTCTCCCACACAGGTGTAGGGACCCAAGGACTTGGGCCATCTTCTACTGCTTTCCCAGGCCATAGCAGAGAGCTGGATGGGAAGTGGAACATCCGGACTCAAACAGCGCCCATATGGGATGCTGGCACTGCAGGCCGCGGCTTTACCCGCTACGCCACAGCACCGACCCCTCATGTTAAGTTTTAAAAAGTGAAGTTTATGTGAAAATAGTTGTTAAAGGACAGTGGTGTCAAGAGCTGCATCACTTGGATGGAACTAACACTTATGCAACAGAATGAAATATCCGCTTTGGAGCATACCAGGCGTTCTCAGTTGGGATGATTGTGTCACCCAGGGGACATTTGGCAGTGTCCGGAGATATTTTTGGTTGTGTTGGGGCTCAGGAAATGAAATTCCAAAGTGAAGGCTTCAGAAGCAAAGTTTCTTTCTGACCTTCTGCCCTCTGGTTTCTCACCCCTCAAACTTCCCGTAGGCAAGCCACAGAAAGAATTCCTTTTCCCCAGGTCAGAGCATCTAATCCCGAGGCTCGTTTCCCCAAAGCAGCCATAAAACCTACAG